>NC_088919.1:26262500-27512500 GCF_963576675.1 Euphorbia lathyris | reverse complement strand
AATTGACACGCCAATCGCTCATTTTGAGCAAACACTCCGTTTGGTGCGACTTTTGGCGGATCAATTAGCTATAAAAGATAATGGAAATTTAACATACATGTTATTTTGGCCATATTTGCTTAAAATAACCAGAAAACGAGCCTAAACAATGAAAGGTAAATAAAATATTTCCAATTTCTAACTAACTCACACAAACGCATATAAATGCGAGAATTGCTCGCTTATTCATGAAATAACGCTAAAACCCGTCCTAAAACCGTACCCAAAGATAGGGGTTTTTGACCACTATCAAACCTCCTCGCACTTAAAACTTTACTTGTCCCCAAGTAAACTAAAAACTAAACCCGCAATCACAAGCAAGCTAGAAAACCTCCTGGTTTGACTAGGTGCTTGACACAATTTCGAGCATCTGTAATTACATGCATTCGGAAATACAAAGTAGAGACACGATATCCAAAAGCCGCATTTCAATTATCACAGGTCATATGTTTAAGAAAAAGGACACATGTTCAATTAAACGAGCTTAAGGGGATAGCTAAGTAAAACACCTCACCATAGGCAGTTCACTCGATCACACAATTTTGGTGGCTGAAGTGTTTACTCTCGGCTTATGTTCTTGCTCAGGACTACGTTGATTTTGCACGTTCATCCGAGTTCCTCTACTATGCTATATGACTCCGATGATATCAAAAACAGCCTCGAATTGGGGTTGTAATATGGTTAGAGGGTTAAAGGTACAACAAGGGTTAGGAGTTCAAGCGCTAGAAAAACAAAGTTTGAAATGGCTTTAGCAAATTGTGAAGTGATTTGGCTTTTTATTCACATATTTTTTCTGAGACGTTCTAATTTTTAGACTTTGGGAGATATGGTTCTCCTTCTTTTGTTCGTCCCTTTTCTTTTTCTTTTCTTTTTTGTTTTTGTTTTTCTCTTTTTTTTTGGGATAGTAATGCTCATTCACTTCTTAGCCTTTTGGCTTGCTACTATGGTGCCATAAACAAGGATAAAGCGCTAGAAGAAAACAAAGGCTCAATGCGAGTTTTGCAAAAACTCGGGTTAAGCAACAAACCAAGTGATGGTTTGCAAAAATTTGGGTTAGAACGAAAGAAAAATCTACAAACTACAAAAAATACAGGCTCAAATGGGCTTCCTAGAGTGGATGAAAAAGAGAAAATAAGGTAAAGAAAAGGTTAATTCTAATGAGGCTGATTCATCGTTTAACATCTCAAATCATCGCATGTAGGTTCAAATCAGTATTAGGTGCAAAATCTGTAATCTTTCCACAAGTCAAAGCATTCACACAAAAATGTCAAGAAAAAGAGCTTTTTGATGTTCGCTCTTGGGCTCAAATTCAACTCACAGTTCTTGGGTTTCAATTTTGTGCTTACTAGTTCTCCCCAAACTCAAGTTTAATATCACATTCCTTCAGTTCTTAAGTTATCTACCTAAGTAATGATTTTAGCATTTCTTCAAAAGTAGGGTCTAAATGCAAACTTTAGCTCATGCTTTTATAGATACAAGGGTTGTGTCCTACACCTAAACTAGTTGTCATGCAATTTTAGATTCGGTTCTCAGCCCTCAAGGACAAATAACGAAGTTTAGATTCGAAGGAGGTTCACGGTTTTAGGTCCTAAACATGCAAAAACATAAATAAAACCCGAAAACGTTAAACTAAACTAGACACGACGCAACAAAAATTTAAAATTTATACAAATTTTTGTAAGTTTGTCTACCCCTCATCCTCACACTTAAAATATGCAATAAGTTCCAATATTGCATCTAAAACTATGAAACACGAGTGTAAAGAGTTAGGGTGGAGAAGACAACTTACTGATCGGCCGGGGGATATGGCCATGGCATGTTGTAGCGGTCGCAGTAGTCTGCCGCTACGTACTCGAGACCCGTAAGCCTCCGATCCATGTTCTGCTCAAAATTTGTGAACCGTTGGTCCATTTGCTGAACAGTGTTAAAGGTTCGGAGGTTAAGGTCCCTCATCTCTGCCATCATGGTGTTTATGGCTTGGAATTGGGCCTGCATCCCTGGCTCTTAATACTCCGTTTGGTCCCCTGCTGCTGCAGCTCCTTCCTCCTCAGCTTCTTCTTGCTCGTCCTCTCTCTGTTGTGGTGGTTTCTGTGCTCGTTTCCGCGTGTTCCCGCTTGAGCTTGCTCCTCCAGATGGATCCCTATTTAAGACTGCATGAAAGGTAGATCTTCCCAAAAATTTGGAGTTAAGCAATGTAGGGTGGAAACCCCCTTCGTCAATGACCAAATCTTTGAATTGGTCATCAAGGAAGTGGGTTTACCAAGTACCCAAGCCCAATTAAGTCGCGTTTCCTACTTGTTTGGCTTTGAAAACCTTCAAAAATAGTTTTAATATTATCAACAGGTTTATGATTGGCTACACACCATAATATGAGCACTTCGATGCTCGAGACCTTGTTACTCTCGTTTTTACCTAACAAATTATGCGCTACAAATTTGTGTACAAGGTTTAACATTGGGTCTATTAGAGAGATTGGGCTAGCAGTGCGGGAGTCATAATCTGATGACCCTGTCAGTTGGTACCATGCTTTACTCAATGTCATGGGTTCTTCAAAACCCGAGACTGCCTTATCAGAGTTATAAACTCCCATACAAGCTGCTATCACAGTATCACCGAGACGGTAAGGTTTACCGTTCAGTCTGAAGGAGTATTTATCAGTTCCTACGGGCGTCTCTTTTTTTAGGGTAGTCAGAAATTCTACAGTGTATATGTCATAAGCGACAGTCCTTTTTGTGGCCAGATGATACCAGCCTTGGAATTTCAGGATTTCCTTGAAATCCTTTTCCAACCCTAGAGATGCCAGGTATTTTTTTTATCAATAATGACTTGAGGAGAATGGTCTTGTTTAGAGAACCGATCATATAACAGCCCCTCACGCTCATCGACTAATCTAAAAGGAGGATTATACTTTGCTTGCAAGGCATCACTGAATTCAATGTCGGAGTCGGCGTCATTGTCAACTAGGACCTTGGCCTTACCTTTTCTGCCCATAGTACCTGAAAGGGAGACCAAACGAACCGAGTTAGAACATATTTACATACCCAAATGTCCAAAAATCTAACCCATAGACATGATTTGAGGTTTTTAGAAACTTAGGGACCAAAATATAAGGTTTCGGTCCCTAAGATAAAGTAATTAACCCGTAACTCTTAATCCGTGCAATATCAATAAGGCCTAGTGACCAAAATGTGTTAAGAATGTGAAAGGGAATTCTGTTGACAAGTTTCCAACTATAAATTGCATAATCGCATTTTGAGCTAAAATAGAGGTTTTACCCAATTTGAGCAATTTCTCCAAAACTCATAAATTAAGAACTTAAATCATATCCAAAGCACAAATTGATCATGATAATGTCATACATGGCAAGAAGATCAAGAAAAACAAGAAAACAAGTGATTAATTGGAAAAAAGATAAAAATCCCCAAAACCTAGGGTTACCTAATATTCCAAAACCAATGTTCTAAACTAAAATCTAATCCTAGAATCATGCGGGAAATCAAAAATAGGTAAGAATCCATACCTTGTTCGTTGATTTCGGGTTAGGATTGTGGATTTGGGGGTTAGGGTTGTGAAGAGAAAAAAAAAGAAGAAAAGAGAAAGAAAGAAAGAAGGAAGAAAGAAAAAGAGAGAAGGAAGGGGATGAATAGTCATCCCCTTTTTTCTCTTTTTTTTTTTTTTAATTCGCATAGGGAGAGACAAAACTTGACAAACCAATAATGAATATAAGAACGACGAAGGCAAACAACAAAATTAACGAAAAAGGAAAAAAAAACGGTAAAATAATTGTTCAAGTTTTGAATTTAAACCGAGGAGAACCTGATTTCTCCCCCTTACTCAATCTTTCTCAGGATCTTTGGATTCTTCTCTGTTGTACTTGGGAGAGAACCTTGTGGCCTTTGCTGTCTGTCCCTATTGATCTGGGCTACCTGATTGCTCAGATCCTTGCAGAAGGCTTCGTTATTAGCAAGCCTAGCCGAAATCTCTTTCAAAAGAGTCACCACTTTGTCAGATTCCTTAGGAGGTTGCATTGGCCCTTGGTTCTGCTGTTGATATGGGGACATGCCAAGTCCCTGCTCTCTGTGCTCTTGGACAAAACCGTTGGGAGGTCTAAGCACATTTTGGTTTGAATTCCCGTAGGATAGGTTCGGGTGTTGAGGTCTCTTGTAGTTGTTGTTGGGGTTGTAATTGTTATAGTTTTGGTTGTACCTCGGTTGTCCCCCAACACAGTTGACCATCTCCACCCCATCTCCAGCAAAAGGGCTACCTGCTTGACAATCCTTTCCATGGTGGTCGCCGCCACAATGCACACAGGTGGGAGGTTGGCTGAACTTAGCCAACAGGACGTCCATCTTCCTACTCAGATCCGCAACAACCGGATTTTGATCATGATCTTCCACAGCAAACACCCGCTGCCTTGTGGGGCCAGCGAGTTTCTCCTCTTGCCATTGCACACTCTTCCTTGCCAGCTCATTAATCATGTCATACGCTTCTGTTGCGGTCTTCCTGAACAAATCTCCACCCGCAGCGGAGTCTACAGTAGCTCTGTTAGTGGGTGTCAAACCATGATAGAAGACGCTTACCAATTGATGTTTAGGCATGTCATGATGAGGGCACATGCGCAGCATTTTTCTGAATCGGGTCCAAGATGTGTGGAGCGCTTCGTGCTCGGGTTGGTGGAATGAAGGAATTTCACCCCTTAGCATTGCTGTCTTCAAGGGAGGAAAGTAGTAAGATAAGAACTCTTTTTCCAATCCCGCCCATGTAGTGATTGACCCGGGCTCTAGTGTTCTTAGCCATTCCAGAGCTTGCCTAGTTAGTGAAAATGGGAATAGCTTCAGCCTGGCGGTATCTTGGGGGACCCCATTTGTTCTTGCAGTGTCTGCGGTGATCATTTGGGCTTTCATGTGCCTCGTCCCCAAACAGTCCCGTTTGTTGAATCAAGTGAATTATGCCTGACTTGATTTCATAAGTGTTGGCTGAAATGTTTGGGGCGACGATCCCGGACAGGTGCTGGTGTCGGTGCGGTGCCAAAATCTCCTCATTGAGCGGGTGTCAGCTTCCGGCTCGGTGTTCTCATTGTTCCTGTTATTGTTGGTCTCAGCCATCTTGATAGGTTCAATGATTTCATCTAGCTTGATAGTCCTGTTTTGCTTGCTCCTGCGAAGAGTACGTTCAAGTTCAAGGTTAAAAGGGACACACGGTATTTCCGCTGATCGAGTATGCATATGCTGAAAAGAAAAGATAAGTAAAAATAAAAATGTTTTCCTTTGAGAAGGAAAGTATGACTACGGAAGATACAGAGATTGAGAATGTACAACTTTCTTTATGTAATATGTGAACATGTAAATGATACTATATAAACAAGTTTGGACAAGTATAAATATTGACAAGTATAGATGAATACGTATAAATATAAACACATGTTTGTATAAGCAAGTATAGATATAAACAAGTTCAAGTATACATATAAGCAAGTATAACTATTATCGAATATAAACAAGTATGTATGATATGAACAAAGAATATTCACAAGAGAATCGTATATAAACAAGTATTTGTATAAACGAGTATAGATATAAATGAGTATAATTATAAACGAGTATGAATGTAAACAACTATAAACAAGTATACATGTATAAACGATATAAACAAAGGATATTCACAAGAGAATCGTATATAAACAAGTATTTGTATAAACGAGTATAGATATAAATGAGTATAATTATAAACAAGTATGAATGTAAACAACTATAAACAAGTATACAGGTATAAACGATATAAACAAAGGATATTCACAAGGAATGCCTAAACTAACAAATCGACCTTTGGTTCGATATTGCAGAAGAAATAAATCCTCGGCATCGGCGCCAAAAACTTGATACGCCTCCCGTTAAGAAGGCTCACTAAGGGATAAGTGCACCCCGTCGTTATCAAGTAATAAATCTGGAAAGTCCAGGTATCGAATCCACAGGATTTATTTACTACAAGTATCGAGCTACTTGGTCTCAGGTGTTATCTAGGCTATGTGGGTTTTGAGTTGGTTTTGTTTAAGTTAATCTACTACTAGTTGAATTATGCTACTCCTAGCTAAGTTATACTAATTCGAACTAAGTTATTCTACTCCTAATTGAATTATTCTACTTCTAGTTAAGTTATACTAATTCGAACTAAGTTATTCTACTCCTAATTAAGTTATTCTACTCCTAAGTGATCTTTTACCAATGTAATTACCCAAAGGAACATGAGGGGATACGATGATAATGAAAATAGATTGTTTAGACAACGGAATTAAAACCTAATCTAAGTCACTTTTGTCTGAGGCGATTAACCCTACCTATCCTCTTGAGGTCCCTAGTTCATGATTCCCTTGTAAGGCCGAAACTAGCTCTAAGGCTCAGCAATTTGGGCTTAATCTTCTATAGGGTCGTCAATCCTATAGGCACTGACTAGGTCAAATTCAGCTCACAATATGTGCCAACTTAATTTTGGGATTATCGAATGAGTTAAACCAATCAGACAAAGTGTAAGACAAAAATTAAAGCAATAAAGCAATTGAATAAACAAAACTATAATATATATCAAAGATGAAAAGTATTGTCACGAAGATAAAATGAGCCTAGGATTCATAACATGGATCAGAGACTAGACAGAATATAAAAGAAGAAAAATCCCTTTTGGGGAACCTGTCTACCAATGCAGGCGTTTTCCTAGGACTTAAGGGTGGAACTTGAGCAATCCTCGGTGAACGGAGCTTCGGAGCTGTCTTCAATGGAGGTTGAAGGAGACGGAGGAGGTGGAGAGGATTTCTCAAGGTGGAAGCTTAGGTTTTTACAAAGATAAAAGATATCTAATTCACAATTGGAAATTCCTATTTATAGACGCGGTTCGGGCCCTCTTTCTGACCTAATTCGTGTCCTTTTGCAGGTGGGAATACGTGGGGTCGATCATGACCTTGTGGGGCCGAAAATCAGTCTTTCGACTGATTCCCGCAGGTCAGGGCGAGCCAGCTCGCCGCGAGCTGGCCATGCCTGCTTGGCGAGCTGGCCTACGAAGGCCAGCTCGCCACGAGCGGTTTTGCCCAGAACTCATTCCTGCACATGCAATTTTCGCCCGAACTCATTCCTGCACATGCACGAAAACTCCAAATAGCATTAGTCCCAGAGATAAATTGACCCGCCAATCGCTCATTTTGAGCAAACACTCCGTTTGGTGCGACTTTTGACGGATCAATTAGCTATAAAAGATAATGGAAATTTAACATACATGCTATTTTGGCCATATTTGCTTAAAATAACCAGAAAACGAGCCTAAACAACGAAAAGTAAATAAAACATTTCCAATTTCTAACTAACTCACATAAACGCATATAAATGCGAGAATTGCTCGCTTATTCATGAAATAACGCTAAAACCCGTCCTAAAACCGTACCCAAAGATAGGGGTTTTTGACCGCTATCAAACCTCCTCGCACTTAAAACTTTACTTGTCCCCAAGTAAACTAAAAACTAAACCCGCAATCACAAGCAAGCTAGAAAACCTCCTGGTTTGACTAGGTGCTTGACACAATTTCGAGCATCTGTAATTACATGCATTCGAAAATACAAAGTAGAGACACGATATCCAAAAGCCGCATTTCAATTATCACAGGTCATATGTTTAAGAAAAAGGACACATGTTCAATTAAACGAGCTTAAGGGGATAGCTAAGTAAAACACCTCACCATAGGCAGTTCACTCGATTCACACAATTTTGGTGGCTGAAGTGTTTACTCTCGGCTTATGTTCTTGCTTAGGACTACGTTGATTTTGCACGTTCATCCGAGTTCCTCTACTATGCTATATGACTCCGATGATATCAAAAACAGCCTCGAATTGGGGTTGTAATGTGGTTAGAGGGTTAAAGGTACAACAAGGGTTAGGAGTTCAAGCGCTAGAAAAACAAAGTTTAAAATGGCTTTAGCAAATTGTGAAGTGATTTGGCTTTTTATTCACATATTTTTTCTGAGACGTTCTAATTTTTAGACTTTGGGAGATATGGTTCTCCTTCTTTTGTTCGTCTCTTTTCTTTTTCTTTTCTTTTTTGTTTTTCTTTTTCTCTTTTTTTTTTGGATAGTAATGCGCATTCACTTCTTAGCCTTTTGGCTTGCTACTATGGTGCCATAAACAAGGATAAAGCGCTAGAAGAAAACAAAGGCTCAATGCGAGTTTTGCAAAAACTCGGGTTAAGCAACAAACCAAGTGATGGTTTGCAAAAATTTGGGTTAGAACGAAAGAAAAATCTACAAACTACAAAAAATACAGGCTCAAATGGGCTTCCTAGAGTGGATGAAAAAGAGAAAATAAGGTAAAGAAAAGGTTAATTCTAATGAGGCTGATTCATCGTTTAACATCTCAAATCATCGCATGTAGGTTCAAATCAGTATTAGGTGCAAAATCTGTAATCTTTCCACAAGTCAAAGCATTCACACAAAAATGTCAAGAAAAAGAGCTTTTTGATGTTCGCTCTTGGGCTCAAATTCAACTCACAGTTCTTGGGTTTCAATTTTGTGCTTACTAGTTCTCCCCAAACTCAAGTTTAATATCACATGCCTTCAGTTCTTAAGTTATCTACCTAAGTAATGATTTTAGCATTTCTTCAAAAGTACGGTCTAAATGCAAACTTTAGCTCATGCTTTTACAGATACAAGGGTTGTGTCCTACTCCTAAACTAGTTGTCATGCAATTTTAGATTCCGTTCTCAGCCCTCAAGAACAAATAACGAAGTTTAGATTCGAAGGAGGTTCACGGTTTTAGGTCCTAAACATGCAAAAACATAAATAAAACCCGAAATAGTTAAACTAAACTAGACACGACGCAACAAAAATTTAAAATTTATACAAATTTTTGTAAGTTTGTCTACCCCTCATCCTCACACTTAAAATATGCAATAAGTTCCAACATTGCATCTAAAACTATGAAACACGAGTGTAAAGAGTTAGGGTGGAGAAGACAACTTACTGATCGGCCGGGGGATATGGCCATGGCATGTTGTAGCGGTCGCAGTAGTCTGCCGCTACGTACTCGAGACCCGTAAGCCTCCGATCCATGTTCTGCTCAAAATTTGTGAACCGTTGGTCCATTTGCTGAACAGTGTTAAAGGTTCGGAGGTTAAGGTCCCTCATCTCTGCCATCATGGTGTTTATGGCTTGGAATTGGGCCTGCATCCCCGGCTCTTGATACTCCATTTGGTCCCCTGCTGCTGCAGCTCCTTCCTCCTCAGCTTCTTCTTGCTCTTCCTCTCTCTGTTGTGGTGGTTTCCGTGTTCGTTTCCGCGTGTTCCCGCTTGAGTTTGCTCCTCTAGATGGATCCCTATTTAAGACTGCATGAAAGGTAGATCTTCCCAAAAATTTGGAGTTAAGCAATGTCGGGTGGAAACCCCCTTCGTCAATGACCAAATCTTTGAATTGGTCATCAAGGAAGTGGGTTACCAAGTACCCAAGCCCAATTAAGCCGCGTTTCCTACTTGTTTGGCTTTGAAAACCTTCAAAAATAGTTTTAATATTATCAACAGGTTTATGATTGGCTACACACCATAATATGAGCACTTCGATGCTCGAGACCTTGTTACTCTCGTTTTTACCTAACAAATTATGCGCTACAAATTTGTGTACAAGGTTTAACATTGGGTCTAGGAGAGAGATTGGGCTAGCAGTGCGGGAGTCATAATCTGATGACCCTGTCAGTTGGTACCATGCTTTACTCAATGTCATGGGTTCCTCAAAACCCGAGACTGCCTTATCAGAGTTATAAACTCCCATACAAGCTGCTATCACAGTATCACCGAGACGGTAAGGTTTACCGTTCAGTCTGAAGGAGTATTTATCAGTTCCTACGGGCGTCTCTTTTTTTAGGGTAGTCAGAAATTCTACAGTGTATCTGTCATAAGCGACAGTCCTTTTTGTGGCCAGATGATACCAGCCTTGGAATTTCAGGATTTCCTTGAAATCCTTTTCCAACCCTAGAGATGCCAGGTATTTTTTTATCAATAATGACGTGAGGAGAATGTTCTTGTTTAGAGAACCGATCATATAACAGCCCCTCACGCTCATCGACTAATCCAAAAGGAGGATTATACTTAGCTTGCAAGGCATCAATGAATTCAATGTCGGAGTCGGTGTCATTGTCAACTAGGACCTTGGCCTTACCTTTTCTGCCCATAGTACCTGAAAGGGAGACCAAACGAACCGAGTTAGAACATATTTACATACCCAAATGTCCAAAAATCTAACCCATAGATATGATTTGAGGTTTTTAGAAACTTAGGGACCAAAATATAAGGTTTTGGTCCCTAAGATAAAGTAATTAACCCGTAACTCTTAATCCGTGCAATATCAATGAGGCCTAGTGACCAAAATGTGTTAAGAATGTGAAAGGGAATTCTGTTGACAAGTTTCCAACTATAAATTGCATAATTGCATTTTGAGCTAAAATAGAGGTTTTACCCAATTTGAGCAATTTCTCCAAAACTCATAAATTAAGAACTCAAATCATACCTAAAGCACAAATTGATCATGATAATGTCATACATGGCAAGAAGATCAAGAAAAACAAGAAAACAAGTGATTAATTGAAAAAAAAAGATAAAAATCCCCAAAACCTAGGGTTACCCAATATTCCAAAACCAATGTTCTAAACTAAAATCTAATCCTAGAATCATGCGGGAAATCAAAAATAGGTAAGAATCCATACCTTGTTCGTTGATTTCAGGTTAGGATTGTGGATTTGGGGGTTAGGGTTGTGAAGAGGGAAAAAAAAGAAAAGAGAAAGAAAGAAAGAAGAAAGAAAGAAAAAGAGAGAAGGAAGGGGATGAATAATCATCCCCTTTTTTCTCTTTTTTTTTAAAAAATTCGCATAGGGAGAGACAAAACTTGACAAACCAATAATGAATATAAGAACGACGAAGGCAAACAACAAAATTAACGAAAAAGGAAAAAAAACGGTAAAATAATTGTTCAAGTTTTGAATTTAAATCGAGGAGAACCCGATTTCTCCCCCTTACTCAATCTTTCTCAGGATCTTTGGATTCTTCTCTGTTGTGCTTGGGAGGGAACCCTGTGGCCTTTCCTGTCTGTCCCTATTGATCTGGGCTACCTGATTGCTCAGATCCTTGCAGAAGGCTTCGTTATTAGCAAGCCTAGCCGAAATCTCTTTCAAGAGAGTCACCACTTCTTCAGATTCCTTAGGAGGTTGCATTGGCCCTTGGTTCTGCTGTTGATATGGGGACATACCAAGTCCATGCTCTTTGTCCTCTTGGACAAAACTGTTGGGAGGTCTAAGCACATTTTGGTTTGAATTCCCGTAGGATAGGTTCGGGTGCTGAGGTCTCCTGTAGTTGTTGTTGTTGTTGTAGGAGTTGTAGTTGTTGTTGGGGTTGTAATTGTTATAGTTTTGGTTGTACATCGGTTGTCCCCCAACATAGTTGACCATCTCCAGCGAAAGGGCTACCTGCTTGACAATCCTTTCCATGGTGGTCGCCGCCACAATGCACACAGGTGGGAGGTTGGCTGAACTTAGCCAACAGGACGTCCATCTTCCTACTCAGATCCGCAACAACCGGATTTTGATCATGATCTTCCACAGCAAACACCCGCTGCCTTGTGGGGGCAGCGAGTTTCTCCTCTTGCCATTGCACACTCTTCCTTGCTAGCTCATTAATCATGTCATACGCTTCTGTTGCGGTCTTCCTGAACAAATATCCACCCGCGGCGGAGTCTACAGTAGCTCTGTTAGTGGGTGTCAAACCGTGATAGAAGACGCTTACCAATTGATGTTTAGGCATATCATGATGAGGGCACATGCGCAGCATTTTTCTGAATCGGGTCCAAGATGTGTGGAGCACTTCGTGCTCGGGTTGGTGGAATGAAGTAATTTCACCCCTTAGCATTGCTGTCTTCAAGGGAGGAAAGTAGTAAGATAAGAACTCTTTTTCCAATCATGCCCATGTAGTGATTGACCCGGGCTCTAGTGTTCTTAGCCATTCCAGAGCTTGCCCAGTTAGTGAAAATGGGAATAGCTTCAGCCTGGCGGTATCTTGGGGGACCCCATTTGTTCTTGCTGTGTCTGCGCACATTAGGAAGCGATCCAGATGATCATTTGGGCTTTCATGTGCCTCTTCCCCAAACAGTCCCGTTTATTGAATCAAGTGAATTATGCCTAACTTGATTTCATAAGTGTTGGCTGAAATGTTTGGGGCGACGATCCCGGACAGGTGCTGGTGTCGGTGCGGTGCCAAAATCTCGCTCATTGAGCGGGTGTCAGCTTCCGGCTCGGTGTTCTCATTGTTCCTGTTATTGTTGGTCTCAACCATCTTGATAGGTTCAATGATTTCGTCTGGCTTGATAGTCCTGTTTTGCTTGCTCCTGTGAAGAGTACGTTCAAGTTCAAGGTTAAGAGGGACACACGGTATTTCCGCTGATCGAGTATGCATATGCTGAAAAGAAAAGATAAGTAAAAATAAAAATGTTTTCCTTTGAGAAGGAAAGTTTGACTACGGAAGATACAGAGATTGAGAATGTACAACCTTCTTTATGTAATATGTGAACATGTAAATGATACAATATAAACAAGTTTGGACAAGTATAAATATTGACAAGTATAGATGAATACGTATAAATATAAACACACGTTTGTATAAGCAAGTATAGATATAAACAAGTTCAAGTATACATATAAGCAAGTATAACTATTATCGAATATAAACAAGTATGTATGATATGAACAAAGAATATTCACAAGAGAATCGTATATAAACAAGTATTTGTATAAACGAGTATAGATATAAATGAGTATAATTATAAACGAGTATGAACTCTTTCTCAGATCTATTTCTCTCTTTTAGATCTATCTTCTCTTTTTCAGATCTGTCTTCTCTCTCTCAGATCTGTTGTCATGGTGAAGAATTTATATGAAGATGAAGAATTTTGAGATCTATCTTCTCTCTCTCAGATCTATTTCTCTCTTTTAGATCTTTTTTCTCTCTTTTAGATCTATCTTCTCTCTCTCAGATCTATTTCTCTCTTTTAGATATTTTTCTCTTCTCTCTCTCAGATCTATTTCTCTCTTTTAGATCTTTTTCTCTCTTTTAGATCTATCTCCCCTCTCTCTCTCTCTCTCTCTCGGCTAGGGTTCATGGTAAAGCGTGTTAGGGATAGATCTAGGGAGAGGGGGGCTGTGGCCGGCAAGGGGGGGTCGGATCTGGAGGGGATTTGCGGCAAGGAAGGGGGCGGCGGCCTGGTGGTTTGGGGCGAGAAGGGTGAGGCAGGTTTTGTTGGCGGCGAGAGTGCGCCTGGTGTAGATCGGGGCGGGGCGCTTGGCGGGGTGGAGGCAGGGGAATCCAGGGGCATCGGTAGGGATCTCGTGAGCATGGATGGTGCGTCGGCAGGGTTCTCGCGGGCGCCGCCCGTGCGGCTGGGGACGGATCTTTGCGATCCACAGGCGGCAGATTCGGCAAGGTTGTCACGGCTGGGTGCAGATCAATGGGAGATACGGGCGACTGGGTTTTCTGATGCCTGGGGTAAGGCTCCCCTAATCTCGGGGGGAGAAGTGGGGCGGGGGGTGCCTGGCGCAGGGCTATGCGCCAATAGTGCCGGGCACTGCCCAGGCGCTGCCGGCTCCTCGACCGGGCAGTGGGCTGGGGCTGTCGGCGCAGTGCCTTGCGCGGGATCCTCTCCTCTGGGCAGTGAGGGGCAGGCAGGGGCTACGACGGGGAGGCAGGCTGCCTCGGGTCTGGATGTTTCTAATAATTCGGGAAGGGTGGGTGTTGTAGGAGTAGCTCATGGGAAGACGGTCTCCCCCAGACCTAGGGTTCAGATGAGCGAGATTGGTAAAAACTCTTGGAAGGACACGGTCATGGGGGTGGCTGAGGAAGAGCCGGTTTTAGAGGAAGTTTTAATGGTGGGAGATTCTGATGATATGTTCTCGGATTCTGATGAGGAAGATAATGGCCATGAGGATCCTCTTTGTCCGGTCATTAGACTTTCCGCTGCAGAGAAGCGTGAGCTTAGAGAGAAGTGGAAGGTGTCTTTGATTGTTACTGTCCTGGGTAAGCGAATTAGTTTTAACTATTTTGCCCAAAGAATACAAGCGCAGTGGGCAAGGAAAGGTAAAGTCAGTATTACTGACCTGGAAAATGAGTACTATGTCATTAAATTTACCAGGGTTGAGGATTATAATTCGGTTATCAAGGGAGGCCCATATATCATTTCCAATCATGTTTTGGCCTTAAGGCCTTGGGTTCCTAATTTTAACCCTCACGACTGTTCGGTTAACAGGATCTTGACTTGGGTAAGATTCCCGGGCCTTCCCATTGAGTACTACAGTGAAAACTTTCTGAGTAAACTAGGAGGTTTGGTTGGTAAGGTCCACCATGTGGACAAGACTACAATTGGGGCCATTAGGGGTAAGTTTGCTAGGGTATGTATAGATGTTGATCTGGCTAAACCTTTACTTTCAAAGTTCTGTATTCAGGATAAAGTGTTCTTTATTGAGTATGAAGGTTTACATAACATTTGTTATGATTGTGGCATGTATGGTCATTCTCAGGAGGGTTGCCCTAAAAGGGAGAGGGTTGTTATAGAGAGGGTTGAGATTAGTGTGCGGATTACTAGAGGGAACCAGGGGTATGAAGGGAACTTTGGTCCTTGGATGGTGGCAAAGAGGCCCGCTAGACGTAGGAATCAACCTGCAGTGGTTCACAATCGTCCTCCTGATATACACACAAATTCTAAGTCCCTTTCTCCTAAAGCTACTGTTATTCCAAATGTCAAGGAGAAGCCTGTCCTCAAAGCTAGAAAGGAGGTTGGGGTTTCTTCAGTAGCCTTGCCTGGGTCCAGATTTGGGGCCCTGATGATTGAGGAAGTTCAAGAGTCGGACCAAGATGAGAATCATATGGATTAGAGTATTCCAAGATTGGAGTCTATAGATCCAGTCGAGAAGGTGGTTGAATCTGTGAACCCGCTTTTTGTCTCTAAGGATGAAGCCCGGGGGGACCCTGACCCTTGCAGCTAGAAGGATGAAGAAATCAAATGAGGTTAGTATTCCTGTTCCTGGTATTGATCCTGGGATTGGGAAATCTATGGGAGTTAACAAAACTAATATGAAAAAGCTTAAAGGAAAACAAAAAAGTGGCCTTAACACTTTGGCGTTTCCAGATAAGAGGGGGCCTGGGGGTACCTCGGTAAGGCTCTCAGGAGCCCCTAGTAAATACCTGGCTTAGGGTAGGGGTGTGGTCAGTTGTCCTCCTTTCTATGGATTTGTTATTTTGGAATGTTAGGGGTGCGGCTAGCAAGGCTACCCGTATCCATATGAATGATCTTATTAAGCAGTTTAATCCATCTTGTTTTGCTCTTTTGGAAACTAAGATTAGTGGTGAGAAAGCAGATGAGGTGGTTAAGAAGTTTAAGAACTGGCACTGTGTTAGATCGGAGGCAACTGGCCGGGCTGGGGGGATTTGGCTTTTTTGGAGGCCAGATCGGATTCATTTTGATATTCTTAGCATGGATAAGCAGTTCATTCATTGTAAAGTGAGTATTTCCGGCAATACTCCCTTTTTGATTACCCTTGTGTATGCTGACCCTATCTTGTCTAATCGAAAACGGCTCTGGGAGGTTCTCTATTCTATGAGTGTCAGCATTTCGGAGCCCTGGTTTGTGGCGGGTGACTTTAATGATATCGCCTTTATGAGTGATCAGAGAGGGGGATCCCATCATTATGTTAATCGTTGTCTGCATCACAAGAATAGTATGGATTTATGTGGGCTTTCCGATCTGGGGGCTTCTGGTCATAAATTCACTTGGAAGCGTAGTAATACTTTTGTTCGATTGGACAAAGTCTACGCTAATGTTTTAGCTCTAACTTCCTTCCCCGAGTGCTCTGTGTTGAACCTCCCGTTCCATCATTCGGATCATTGTCCTATTTTGTTTAGACTTTTGAGAGGTAAGCATCCTAGGGGTAAGAGACCGTTCCGGTATCAGTTGGCTTGGGAGTCCCATCCTAAGTTTAAAGAGTTCGTTCATGAGAGTTAGAGACCTCATTCGTATGTACTGCAAGCTGCTGAAGGGTTCAGGAATAAGGTGCAGGGGTGGAATAGGAATGTGTTTGGGCATATTTTCAGAAGGAAGAACAAGTTATTAAAGAGGATGGAGGGCATTCAACGCAGGTTGGAGGGGAGGTTTGATCATAGCCTTGAGGTCCTCCTCAGAACCCTTCAGAAGGAGCTGGAGGTTGTGCTTAGGCAGGAGGAGTTCCTTTGGTTCCAGAAGTCTCAGAAGTCCTGGATTAGAGATGGGGATCGTAATACCAAATACTTCCATCTCTCTACCCTGATCAGAAGGCAAAGAAATAGAATTGAGGCCATTAAGGATTCTAATGGTGATTGGGTTTATGAAGATGAGGTTATTCGAAACTTAGCCCTGGATTTCTACAGAGAGCTGTTCAAAGAGGAACCTGTTCTTTTAGAGAGGGCTCACTCTATTGCTACATTTCCTTTAATCAGTGAGGATTGTAGTCAGGAGGCCTTTCAACCTATTTCCCGAAAAGAGATTGACCAAGCTATCTTCAGCATTGGGGCTTCTAAAGCTCCTGGGATTTATGGTCTTCCGACGGGCTTTTACCATAAGCATTGGGATGTCGTGAAGGAAGACATCTATAATTTTGTCTTGGGGGTGTTCAGTGGTTCGAAGGATATTGAGTTGGTTAATAGAACCCTCCTGGTTCTGATTCCTAAGATTGATAAGCCTTCTTCCTTTTTGCATATGAGACCTATCAGTCTTTGTAATGTTCTTTACAAAACTGTTACAAAGATTGTGGCTAATAGAATCCGTGGCATTCTTCCTGCGATCATTTGTCAGAATCAGGGTAGCTTTGTGCCTGGTAGACAAATGATGGATAATGTGGTGATCGCCCAAGAGATGGTCCACACGATGAAGATTAGGAAGGGGAGGAAAGGCATTGTGGCTCTGAAGCTAGATTTAGAGAAGGCCTATGATCGAATTAATTGGGATTTCTTGATGGAGAGCCTTGAGAGAGCTAGAATCCCGGACAGCTGGAGAAGTTTAATTAAGGTATGTATTTTTCTTCTCCTGTGTTTCAAGTTATGGTCAATGGGGATATGTCGGAGGAATTTTCCCCGGGTAGAGGAATCCGTCAGGGGGATCCTATGAGCCCTTTCCTTTTTGTTATTGCTATGGAGAGGCTCTCTCACCTGATTCAGGATGCGATTGATAATGGGAGTTTCCACCCTGTGGCGATCAACAGCTTCTGTCCCTAGGTGACTCACTTATTCTTTGCAGATGATGTCCTTATCTTTCTTGAGGGTAATGAGGAGCAGTTGAGAGTCATTATGGATATTCTGGATTGCTTTTGTTCGGCCTCTGGGCAGAAGCTTAATATCCAGAAATCTAGGATGATGTGCTCTAAGAATATGAATCAGAGAGTCTGTAAGAGATTAAGTGATCTCTCAGGTATTCCTCTTACTGATTCTCTTGGGAAGTATCTGGGCGTTCCCCTCCACAGTGAGCGTGTGTCTAAAGGCTCCTTCAAAGAGACTTTGGATAAAGCTAATTCGAAGTGTGCCACTTGGAAAGCCAAGACTCTGTCTCTCGCTGGCCGCCTCACGTTAATTCAATCTGTTAATTGTGCTGCTCCCAATCACATCATGCAGGCTTGTAAGCTTTCGGATCCTGTGCTTAATGATCTTGACAAGATTAACCGTAGGTTCCTGTGGGGGGAAGCTGCGAAAGGGAGGAAGATCCATCTTGTGCCTTGGAGTGAGGTTTGCCAGCCTAAAGATTCTGGGGGTCTGGGTATTAGGAAAGTAAATGACAATAATAAAGTTTTATTAATGAAACTCCTTTGGCGTATGTGGCAAAACCCCTCCTCTCTTTGGGGTCGCCTCCTTTGTGGTAAGTATCGGAAAGACAAAATCTTCGGGGGCCCGAAAGAGAGAGTTGCTAATTGTTCCTTCCTCTGGAAAGGACTTAGTGCTGTGTTTGATGAGTTCTGCTCGGGAGTTGGCCTGGAGGTGGGGAATGGTAAGTCCATTAGTTTCTGGTTTGATAACTAGATTGGGGATAAATCGTTAATTGAGGTGTGTTCTTCCCCCCCGCCTAGTGATATACGCAACTGGAGGATTGCCGATGTGGTTGACTCGGAAGGGGACTGGATCTGGTCAAAGTTTGATACTTTCTTTAGCCTTGAGACTCTCCTTAGAATGCGGGGAGTGAAGGTGAGTAATCAAGAGGATGACTTGGATAGGCACTGCTGGGCGTTGACTAACAATGGAGTTTATTCTTGCAAATCGGCCTTTGAAGCTTTCTCTCTCTTTAGATCTGATCCTCCCTCGGATGTGTGGAAGTCGATTTGGACCCTTAAAGTTCCTTTCCGTATTAGGAGTTTCCTGTGGCTGGGCGTTAAGGACAGGCTTCTTACTAATTCGGATAGGCACAAAAGGCACTTGGCTGATTCTGGAGCTTGCAGTAGATGCAGAGGCCATGTTGAGACTTTGTGCCATGCTCTTAGAGATTGCTCTAATAGTAAAGAGGTTTGGAGGAAAATTCTCCCACACCATATTTTCTCTTCCTTCATGGCACATTTTGAGGTCGACTGGTTCTCTGATGGTGTTAGAGGAAAGTTGCTTCCATACATGGAGCATGGTGACATTTTCTTTGCTATTATCTGTCACCAAGTTTGGAAATGGAGAAACGAGGAGATTTTTGGAGATAAAACTGTTTTTATGACAAACTTAGCTGATTTCTTCTCGAAAAAACTTTTCTCTATTATCGATAGTTTCAAAGGAGAGTCCCGTGCCAGAGCCTCTTAGTGTTGTGATGTCCATCTCGTGGGATGGAGCAGGCCAAGAGAGGGGGTTGTGAAGCTGAATACTGATGGTTCCTGCCTCAATAACGGTAACATTGCGGCTGGAGGTGTGCTTAGAGATGCAGGGGGCGCCTGGCTTTCTGGGTTCTCCCAGAATTTAGGGTTGGGTTCTTCCTTTTCTGCGGAGCTCTAGGCTATTCTTACTGGAATCAATCTTGCTAAAAGGCTGGGTGTTAAGAGGCTCTCTGTGGAGTCTGATAATTTGGAAGCAATCAAAATGATTTATGAGAATCATTCTATGGGTCTTAACAGTCGCAACCTCATCAAAGCTATTAAAAGGCTTTGCTCCTCCTTTGAGTTCGTAGAGTTCAGACACATTTTTAGAGAGCAGAATCGTGTTGCTGATCGCTTGGCGGCGGCGGGCCATGAAGGGACGTTAGGCGTTACTAACCTTCATGTTTCCCCTAGTTTCATCTCTCCTCTTCTCTTAGAAGATAGGATTGGGGTTAGCTTCCCTAGGCTAATTCCTGGGTAGTTTGTTGTTGTTCGTTTTTCTTTTCCTTTTCTACCAAAAAAAAAATAAACGAGTATGAATGTAAACAACTATAAACAAGTATACATGTATAAACGATATAAACAAAGGATATTCACAAGAGAATCGTATATAAACAAGTATTTTTATAAACGATTATAGATATAAATGAGTATAATTATAAACAAGTATGAATGTAAACAACTATAAACAAGTATACATGTATAAACGATATAAACAAAGGATATTCACAAGGAATGCCTAAACTAACAAATCGACCTTTGGTTCGATATTGCATAAGAAATAAATCCCTGGCAACGGCGCCAAAAACTTGATGCGTCTCCAGTTAAGAAGGCTCACTAAGGGATAAGTGTACCCCGTCGTTATCAAGTAATAAATCTGGAAAGTCCAGGTATCGAATCCACAGGATTTATTTACTACAAGTATCGAGCTACTTCGTCTCAGGTGTTATCTAGGCTGTGTGGGTTTTGAGTTGGTTTTGTTTAAGTTAATCTACTCCTAGTTGAAATATGCCACTCCTAGCTAAGTTATACTAATTCGAACTAAGTTATTCTAGTCCTAATTGAATTATTCTACTTCTAGCTAAGTTATACTAATTCGAACTAAGTTATTCTACTCCTAAGTGATCTTTTACCAATGTAATTACCCGAAGGAACATGAGGGGATACGATGATAATGAAAATAGATTGTTTAGACAACGGAATTAAAACCTAATCTAAGTCACTTGTGTCTGAGGCGATTAACCCTACCTATCCTCCTGAGGTCCCTAGTTCGTGATTCCCTTGTAAGGCCGAAACTAGCTCTAAGGCTCAGCAATTTGGGCTTAATCTTCTATAGGGTCGTCAATCCTATAGGCACTGACTAGGTCAGATTCAGCTCGCAATATGTGCCAACTTAATTTTGGGATTATCGAATGAGTTAAACCAATCAGACAAAGCGTAAGACAAAGATTAAAGCAATAAAGCAATTGAATAAACAAAACTATAATATATATCAAAGATGAAAAGTATTGTCACGAAGATACAATGAGCCTAGGATTCATAACATGGATCAGAGGCTAGACAGAATATAAAAGAAGAAAAATCCCTTTTAGGGAACCTGTCTACCAATGCAGGCGTCTTCCTAGGACTTAAGGGTGGAACTTGAGCAATCCTCGGTGAACGGAGCTTCGGAGCTGTCTTCAATGGAGGTTGAAGGAGACGGAGGAGGTGGAGAGGATTTCTCAAGGTGGAAGCTTAGGTTTTTACAAAGATAAAAGATATCTAATTTACAATTGGAAATTCCTATTTATAGACGCGGTTCGGGCCCTCTTTCTGACCTAATTCGTGTCCTTTTGTAGGTGGGAAGACGTGGGGTCGATTGTGACCTTGTGGGGCCGGGAATCAGCGCAGGTCAGCTCGCCGAGCTGGGCGAGCCAGCTTGGCGAGCTGGCTCTTGCAGGCCAGCTCGCCGCGAGCTGGCCTCCAGCTCGGCCGAACAGGCCCTTGAGGGCCTGCTCGGCAAGCTGGCATAGCTAGCTCGGCGAGCTGGCCTACGAAGGCCAGCTCGTCGCGAGCTGGCCATGCCTGCTCGCCCGAGCAGGCCATGCCAGCTCGGCCGAGCAGGCCCCCAGCTCGGCGAGCTGGCCTACGAAGGCCAGTTCGGCGAGCGGTTTTGCCTAGAATGCCTTTGCGCGATCACTGGATGTCCCAAAATGCAATTTTCGCCCGAACTCATCCATGCACATGTACGAAAACTCTAAATAGCATTAGTCCCAGGGCTAAATTGACCCGCCAATCGCTCATTTTGAGCAAACACTCCGTTTGGTGCAACTTTTGGCGGATAAATTAGCTATAAAAGATAATGGAAATTTAACATACATGCTATTTTGCCCATATTTGCTTAAAATAACCAGAAAACGAGCCTAAACAACGAAAAGTAAATAAAACATTTCCAATTTCTAACTAACTCACACAAACACATATAAATACGAGAATTGCTCGTTTATTCATGAAATAACGCTAAAACCCGTCCTACAATCGTACCCAAAGATAGGGGTTTTTGACCCCTATCAGCCTCTCAAATAGTTGGTTGGAAAAATGAGTACCTTGATCACTTATAATTGCCCTCGGCACTCCGAATCTGGCCAACAATTGTTTTAAAAATTTAATCACTACCTTTGCATCATTTGAAGGATATGCGCATGCTTCCACCAATTTACTCACGTAGTCAACCGCTACCAGGATATACTGATTTCCAAACGAGATGGGAAATGGTCCCATGAAATCTATGCCCCATACATCAAAAATCTCGCAAACAACTATGTTGTTTAGAGGCATGGCGTTTCGGGCGGAAATATTACCTGTTCGTTGACATTCATTGCATCTTTGAATCAATCGCTGGGCATCTTTGTAGATAGTGGCCCAGTAAAAACCTGCTTGAAATACCTTGGCGGTTGTTCGATTTGCACCAAAATGGCCACCCGATTCTGCTGCGTGGCATTTGTGTAATATCTCCATGCCTTCCTCTTGGGTCACACATCTTCGAAGAAGTTGGTCTGCACATAATTTAAATAGGTAAGGTTCCTCCCAGATTTAGTATTTAAGTTCAGAATAAAACTTTCGTTTTTGATTCGTGGAATATCGAAATGGTTTTATTTTGCAAGCCAAAAAATTTGCAATATCAGCAAACCAATGGAGTGTGGAAATTGCAAACAGTTTTTCGTCAGGAAAGTGGTCGATGATCTCTTGTTATTCGATCTCTGTGGTGGCTTCGATTCTGGATAAATGGTCAGCTACCAGATTCTCAGAACCCTTTTTGCCCTTGATCTCTAAATCGAACTCTTGCAGGAGTAACAACCATCGTATTAGTCTCGGCTTTGCATCCTTCTTGGCGAATGGGTATTTTAATGCAGAGTGGTCGGTATAAACAATAACTCTAGAGAGCACAAGGTAGGAGCGAAATTTATCAAATGCGTAGACTACCGCCAACAACTCCTTTTTAGTGGTTGTGTAATTCTGCTGAGCTTCGTTCAGAGTTTTGCTAGCATAATGTATAGGCTTAAACTTCTTATTAACTCGTTGTCCGAGAACATCCCCTACACTGATATCACTGGCATCGCACATTAGCTCGAATGGTGCATCCCAATCTGGTGAGGTGAGTATAGGTGCGTGGGTCAACAGTTCCTTTAACTGCTCGAATGCCTGTTTGCACCTTTCGGTGAAGACGAATTCGGCCTCCTTGTGTAGCAGTGCAGAGAGTGGTTGTTCGATTTTGGAAAATTCCTTGATAAACCGTCTATAGAATCTAGCGTGCCCTAAGAAACTTCGAATATGCTTGACAGTTTTGGGAATAGGCAGTTTCTCGATTACTTCTACTTTAGCTTTGTCAACTTCTAGCCCTTTACTTGATATCTTATGACCCAGTACAATTCCCACAGTTACCATAAAATGGCACTTCTCCTAGTTTAGGACCAGCTGTGTCTCCGTGCATCTCTCTAGAACAGCTTCTAGATTTTCCAAACAGGCTTCGAATGACGTTCCATAGACAGAAAAGTCATCCATGAAGATCTCAACTGTTTTTTCAATCATATCATGAAATTGGCCATCATACATCTTTGAAATGTGGCGGGAGCATTACACAGTCCAAATGGCATGCGCTTGTACACAAAAGTCCCATATGGACATGTGAAGGTGGTCTTCTCTTGGTCTTTTGTGGAAATATGAATCTGGCTATACCCCAAATATCCATCTAGGAAACAGTAGAATTGATAACCAGCTAGTCGCTCCAGCATCCGATCGATGAAAGGTAAGGGGAAGCGATCCTTCCGTGTTGCTTCGTTCAACTTTCTGTAATCAATGCACATCCGCCATCCTGTGATTGTTCTTGTGGGGATGAGCTCGTTCTTTTCATTTCTGACCACAGTAGTTCCTCCTTTCTTAGGGACAACTTGTACATGACTGGTCCACACACTATCTGAAATGGAGTAAATGATTCCTGCATCGATAAGCTTCATTACCTCTGCATTGACAACTTCCTTCATGTGTGGGTTCAGCCTTCTCTGTGGTTGCACGGTTGGTCTGTGGTCCTCTTCCATTAAAATCTTATGCATGCATATGGTTGGGCTGATCCCCTTTATGTCTTCAATTTTCCATGCTAGAGCTTTCTTGTGCCTTCTTAGGATGGTGAGCAGTTGGTCTTTCTGATCCTTTGTCAATGTTGCCGGAAATAATCACTGGTCTGCTGTTCGACGGATCCAAGAAGGCATATTCTAAATGATCGGGCAGCTGTTTCAGCTTGGGGCATCTCTCTTCTTCTTCCCCTTCGAGGTCTATTTCAGGAAGAGTGACCTTTTCGTCTTCATCAATGTTTCCTTTAGCAGTTTGTTCTTTCTGTACTGACTCGAACAATTGTTCCTCTTCTTTATGCTTCTCCATATCGTATTGTTCCTACAAAAAGAGACTATCGTCATATGTATCGAGGAAATAACACGAATGATCAGAGGCTGATGCATAGCGAACAACTTCATGCATCTTAAACACTACTTCTTCATTATTGATTTTTAGAATAAGGTGTCCTTTATGTACATCAATGACAGCTCTTCCTGTTGCTAGAAAAGGTCGTCCCAAGATTATTGGAACTTCCAAATCTTCTGCAATATCCATTATTACAAAATCAACATGCAATATGAAATTTCCAACCTTAACCAGGACATCGTCGACTATACCCTTGGTGTATCGGATTGATCGATCAGCTAGTTAAACCGTGACCTTTGTTGGTCTTGGTTCTCCTAACTCTAATTGCATATAAATTGAATATGGCATAAGGTTGATACTAGCTCCTAGATCACACAAAGCATTTTGAATAGTGAGTGTTCCTATTGAACAAGGTATCGAAAAACTCCCTGGATCCTTGAGCTTCTTTGGAAGCTGCTGTTTGGCTTGTAGAATTGAGGAGCTATCCCTGGTTAGTTGTACCATAGCTACACTTTCCAATTTAGTCTTGTTGGTGAGCAAGTCCTTCAGAAATTTGACATACATGGGCATTTCGGATAAAGCTTCGATGAACGGTATGTTGATGTGCAATTTTGTCAATTGTTCCAGGAAGCTCTTGTGTCGCTTCTCACAGTTTTGCTGCTTCAATTGTTCTGGGTACGGAACTCGTGTTTCGTATTGAGGCGCAACTGGTCCTTCTTCAATTGGCTGTTTATCCTTCTTTTGTTGGGGTGCAGGTGTTTGAACACTAGGCTCAACTATTTCTACCTTTCCTGTAGCAGATTTGACAACAATATCAGATACTTCCTTGCTTCCTCTTAGCATAATATCATTGACCTCTTCTTTCGGGTTGGTCATAGTGTTGCTCGGAAGGGCGCCTTTTTCCTTTGAAGATATGGCTGTCGCAAATTGTTGCATTTGAGTCTCAAAATTCTTTATGGATGACTGTGTCTCCTTTATGAACTGCATCATCATGGACTCCAAATCCGGTTTTCCTTCTTGTTGAACACCTGGTTGTCACTGATATTATTGGTTAGATGCGTTGCCTTGGTGTGGTGAGTAGGATGTTCATTGGTTTTTGTGTCTGTAGGGTTGCTGAGTAGCTGGTTGTCTCTGATTATCCTGCCATGAAAAGTTAGGATAGTTTCTCCAACCAGAGTTATATGTATTCGAATAAGGATTCAGTGGTTGGCGAGCGATGAAATCACACTGTTCTTGCATGGATGCACCTAGTTTGGTTCCTGGACATTCTATTGGTTGGTAGGGTCCGCTATAAAAATCACAGCCATCGGGTGATAGTATCTCAACAGGAGCAGATAGTTGCGTGTTAATTGCTGAGACGTTCATCTTTCCCATTGTTTTAACCAATTGTTCCATTTGTGAGGAAAGTTTGGTTATCGCCTCGTTGTTTGCGTTGTTCGTGACTCTCTTTCCATCACCTCTCACCGAGTGCTAGTTATAGCTGGTGTTGACCACTCATTCAATTAGCTCGTACAATGCTTGGGGTTCAAGTTCCTCTGGATTTCTGTTGGCAACGGATTCAAGTTGTATCTTGTATGCATTGGTCACCCTATTGTAGAAGTTCTGAACTTGCATCCACATGGGTATGCCATGATTTTGTACTCTCCTCAACAGTTCCTTGTATCTCTCCCATGCTTCGGATAATGATTCATCCTCTTCTTGAAAGAAGTGTGAAACCTCATTCCTCAGCTTGATTGCTTGTCTAGGAGGAAAATATTTCATCAGGAACAGTGTAGCCATTTCCTCCCAATTTGCGATAGAGCCTGGTTCCAGATTCTTCAACCAATTCTTTGCCTTATCCTTCAAGGAAAAGGGAAACAATTTGAGTCTGATTACTTCGTCACTTTCATTTCTATGAGTGCGAAATGTGTTGCACATTGTGACGAAATCTTGAATGTGAGCATTTCGATCTTCGTTTGGGTATCCCCCAAATTGCACAGTTGTTTGCAGCATCTGAATCATTGAAGCTTTTACTTCAAATAGGCGATTGCCTTCATTTGGTATTACGATACACGACGAATGGTCTTCAGTGGATGGTCTGGAATAATCCTTCATCCGCAACCTTTGGTTGCCATTGTTGTTATTATTGTTATCAACATGACCCTCCTCATGGTTCTCTGGTTGTTCCTGATTTGGCATTTCATTTTCGCGATCCATTCTGGCGTGTGTAGCTTGTCTGAGTAGTCTTCTTCTTCTTCTGTAGACTCTCTAAATCTCAAGGTCCACATGGAGGATAGGAATACATGCTCTTCGCATACACAGCTAGAAGTCGAAATACGAAAATGGACAAATAGGTGGTTATCGGGTAATAAAATAAGCATACAAATTCTTCCAAACTTCGGTTTAAACAATCCCCGGAAACGGCGCCAAAAACTTGGTGTGTTAAATACAGACGCTAGCAAGTATACTAGGTCGTGTATAATGTTGGGTAAGACCAAGTGTCGTATTCCACATGGATTGCACTTAGTAGGAAGAACAGTTACCTTAAGTGTTAGAATTCAAATATTGAGTGGGTTGATAATATCAAACTTATCATGAACAAACAACTAAAAACAGTAATAAATGTAATGAACTCAAGATGAACAGGCACAGACGTAGCCCTACGCCTACAAACAACTGTGCTTAACGACTATCTTTTAGTGAAGTAAAACCATATTCTTGAGTTGGGTCTCTTCCTCATTTATCACTAAAGTCCGGTGTCTCATTTCCAAAGATTCTAAGTAGGTAAGATTAACCAAGTGTTCTTGCATTAACATACAAACAAGCATTAAGTATTAGGAATCATTCATAAATGAAACCCTAATATGTGGTAGTTTTCGTGTCCGTCCACTACGACATATGCCAAATAGTTATTTCTGTTACGTCGGAGCACCGTCGTGCCATCTTCGGTAACTAGAATATAGATTGGATCCTAATCTATTCTTTAAGGCATACTAATGACACTCATTCATGGATGGAAATACTTCATTAATCAACAAAAGTCACTTACAGTCGCCGTTTAATGGTTGGCTAGGCCTGCAGAAGGAATTACTCACTCATTGACATGAGCGAATAGCTTGTTCTTCCCAAAATCATTCCTCCGACAATAAACATAAAAACAGAGCATAAAACTGATGGTTGCGGAAAACGAGGCGCCCTTACATTAAGACTAATGTCCTATTTGTACCCTTTCTAACATAAACCCTAATTACAAGGGTAAAGAGCAACAAAAAGTAAATACAAAAGGACAAATGAACAATCTTCATACACTTGGCACAAGATGGAAGTTGTCTTGCTTTCCACGTTTTTCTCTCTTTCTCTCTCCTATAGCTTGCTCGACCCGCGCGTTTATCCGTTTCTTTCCAAATGACCCGTTAATGCTGTTGCTTAAGCTGTTCTGTTCTACTGAGAGCCTGTTCGTGAGGATTCCTACTCGAACTGTTATTTCTGCCCGTTTCTTCCATTTCTGGTTGAAAACTAAGACTTTGAAGCTCTTTTCCATGAATGCTCATCCTTTAAAACTTGCTCATTTCACTCGTATCAGAATGGCAAATGGAATCCCGGGCTCCAAGGAATGAAACGCATAATCCCAGGTCTAAGAGCAATGGCACCACGACTCCAAACAGATTGGAGAGCCTCTGCGGACGAAAGAATGATGTGGTAAAAACCTCTACCTAGAGAAATCAATTTCCAATTAGGAGAGCAACCCAAATAGATAAAAGTTTGGCTTTTAAGTCCGACTGCTTCCAAGGATATTCCCCTTTAACAAGTGTGATATGCCCGATAATAGAATGCTTACAAAGACTGAGCCTTTCATTGTAAATATCCTGTTGGATTTTGA
Source organism: Euphorbia lathyris (assembly GCF_963576675.1). NCBI lineage: Eukaryota > Viridiplantae > Streptophyta > Magnoliopsida > Malpighiales > Euphorbiaceae > Euphorbia > Euphorbia lathyris. The sequence continues at coordinate 27,484,745 of NC_088919.1, read as the reverse complement.
CGGCTTTAAAGTCTCCTTCTTCAGATATAAGAGATCAATCCACGGGGGAGGAACATCTAGAGAAATAGTCGCAGAAGAAGCAGCACCAACAAGGGTAGCCGCATAGGACCTAGGTCCAACAGAGGGTCCGGGTCTCGAAGGAGGACAATTCACAGTATTAATAGATCAAGGCAAGGCATTTTTCAAGAAAGAGGATCTAGAAAAAAGATGAGCAATGGAGCAATCCATCTCCATCAGATCAGCGAGAGTCAACCTAGCCACACCAATCCCTAACAGAACCAAACTCTAACAGAGCTTGCCTTCCACACCACTTTCAGAATCAATTATTAATTTTTAAATAAAAATGTTTGGATATTATTATTAATCGTTCGGTGATTATTGTTGATGGTAATTGATTTTAATAATTTTCAGTAGTTATTTTCTAAGGCAGCAGGCGGCAGCGGACCGGCGATGGCAGCCGCGCGCACCGACCCAAACAGAACCGCGGCTTCTCATGGAAAACGCAGACAGAGCTGTGGCTACAGATCAAACGCAGAAACCCAGGAAACGAGCCGACGCCACACACAGCAAGGAATCGACAACGAACGATGCCAATGTTAGGCGGAGGCGCAGACGGCGACAGGCGAGAGAGATAGATCAGCGACACAGATCCATAAAAACCCTAGGTCCAGTAAAGAACAACAAGAGATCCGACACAACGGCGGCGAGAGGGAGAGCGGCGACAGAAGAGCGGTGGCGAGAGGAGGAGCGGCGGCAGAGAGGCGGTGGCGAGAGGAGTCCCTAGTAGAACCAAACCCTAGCAGAGCTTCATTCTCATCCTTTTTACTATTATTATTAAAAAAATTTATTGTAAATTCGTATTATGTGCATATAATTTGGTAATTTGAATAAATGTTGATTTTAGTCCTCAACTTTATGACATTTTATAAAACATACTCAAAACTTTTAAATTACACCTAAAGAAACATTAAATTAAATTCAATAGAATATTTAAAATAGTAATTAATTAATACTCCAAAATCTATATCGAGGAATTTTAGACACGGACGTGACAGTAGCCCGCGATCATTTTATGGTAGCTAGAAAGGGGGCTACATTGAAGTCTTTATACTCCTTTGAAGAGATCTGACAGGGCACGTTCGGGAGAGTAATGGACATGGAACAGCTAGGAAAGATGAAAGAATTACAATGACAGGACCACATTAACAGCGCCCCTAGCACCAGCCCTTCAGAGAAAATGAGCTGCTGAGAAGTCAGCTTGATGAAGTCAGAAATGTATTGCCTCTCCTATTGAGCCCTGTAAACTGGCTTTAGCCGTTTGATCTAATTAGTCCAAAGCGAGGTATAACGCGGCCAGGTTTTGTTCTTACCACTGGATGGAGGGCGACTCAGATCCTTGTAAGCCAGCAGCTCACGGTCCGAAGCTAGAGGATAAGGGAAGTCCGAGAAAGCAGTGGTTGGGGGACAGTTGGTCATAGTATACAGAGTCTGCTGAAAGAAAGGAGAGTGATAAGCCCAAAATATACCTAAAATAGCATCAATAATTACGCCAGTTTCGTATTGAAATCATGTTAAATATATTCATTTAGAATACTTTTACATCTATATTTGTTTCTATTGTGCAAGATACTAAATCATTTGGAAAAATCCAAATAGGAGCTAAAACAGAGCAAAAACGAGAGAGAAATCACATTTAGAAGTTAAAAGGCACGTACGATTCAGAGGCCATGACGAAAGACTTGGGAACAATCTCGGAACAGAGACAAAAGTCTCTGTTGCGACCGAGATTCCTAAAATCTCGGTCGTGATACGCGTTTTCCTATGAAGGAAACACGAGTTCGTGCCGTTATCTCCCTCAATCCAAAGACGCATTCGAGATTCTCATTATCTCGACAGAAACATCAAGAATACAACACATAGTTTACATGTTTTTAATTGACTCATCTATTCATTCGGATAGAGACGACTCTTCACCAACGGACACGACACTTCAACAAGACTCTTCATCAATTATAAATAGAGCACACATTTCAGAATTCAGGGTTGGATATTTTTCTAATTCAGAAGAGAGTTAGATAGTTAGAGATTCTAGTTTGCAATTTTGTAAAAGCATACTTGTTGTACACAAGTTGTTTAATTAGTTTAGATACAAACACAGAAATTGTAGTTTAAGTTCGAGTATTGTTCTAAGTCGAGTTTACCCTCTGTAGAAGATCAAGCGCAGTCTCTATTTCGAGGATTCAGCGAGAAGAACCAGTGGGTGAAGCGCCCCAAGGTCTGACAAGTCTACGAAGTTTGAGGAAATGATTGACAATCTGGAACTCAAATTAGTTAAAATGCTATCCAAACTTCTTCTTCTCTGTTAACTTGTAATGATTCATAATAAATTAATAATTACCTTTTCAATACAATTCATTTCTACTGTTGTTATTTTCGAGTCTGATCTAGCGATATTCTTAAAAGTAATACACTGGTGTTTTCAATAAAAACCTTTTTACACAAATTACATTTCAATGGAAACTTTGTTGAACACTTAAAAGAATTAGGATTTATGTTTGGTATCTGCGAGACCACGATTTATCAAATATAAAACTCCAATTTGATTAAGGTAGCAATCTATCCCGACCGTAGAAAGATTGTCTGCAGTTCAAAGCCCAGTAATTGAATTAATTGATAAATTGTTACACACTAATAATCTAATCAAAGTTATAAGTTGCTTTCTTGCTTTGTGTGTACAAGTCTTGAATTCTACTTGTTCTTAAACATAATTTCTGTAATTGTAATCCAAACTTTTGACATAATTGGATTCTAAATCCACAACCATTTATTCCATTCAAACCAATAAATAATTTTCTAATTAAACCTAGAGAAAACGAATTTAATCAAAATAAATAAGTTTTTATAAAATAAAGCGTTCCCTGTGGGTTCGAGATCTTTTATTACTACAGGCGAAAGCCGTGAACATGCGGAAATCGCTCAACAAGTTTTTAGCACCGTTGCCGGGGAACGCCAAGATTTTTTATAAAAAAAATATATTTTTCGTATTTTATTCCGAATCTAGATTTATATATACTTATATTATTATTTACATATTATATATTAATTTTACTAGCAATTTTATTTTTTTCAATTTTTTTGAAGGTAATTTCAGTTTGTGCGTGTAATTTCAGTTAATGCGCAGTACTAGAAGTTCGGGCATTCAACCGGAATCATTCGATCCAAAAATTGAAAGAACGATTAAGAAAAATAAAAAGAAAAAGAACAAAGAACAAAGAGACACAGAATCAAGAACCACAACAAGTGAAAATGGCAGATCCCCGTAGACTTATGGATTTCGCTACACTAGGAGTTGAAGGTGTTGCGAATAGTATAGTTAGACCCCAAATAAATGCACAACAATTTGAAATCAAACCAGCCTTGCTAAACATGTTACAAAATAGTGTGACATTTTATGGACTACCTAACGAAAACCCTAATGCCCATTTGACCAATTTTCTTAAAATTTGTGATACGTTTAAAATTACGGATATTTCTGCCGAAGCAGTCAAACTTCGCCTATTTCCTTTCACTTTGAAGGACTAAGATTTGGTTGAATTCTATGCCGGCCGGAACATTCCAACTTGGAACCAATTAGCCCAAGCATTTTTATCCAAATATTTTCCCCTAGCCAAAACAGCAAAAATTATAAAAGAACTTACATCATTTACACAACATGAGAATGAAACCCTGTATGAATCATGGGAACGTTTCAAAGAACTTCAACGTTTATGCCCACACCACCTTTTGCCCGATGAACTTTTAATGCGAACTTTCTATAATGGAATAAATCCCACAACTAGAGGTTCACTAGATGCTATGTCGGGAGGGTTATTTATGAAGAAGACATCTGCTGAAGCAAAAGAACTTTTAGAGGAAACGGCAATTAACAGTAGCATGTCGCCTGCCGAATGCGCACATACACCAGTTACTCCAAAACCATCGTCCTCGACTTCATCATCTATTAAAGGTATAGTTAATCTTGACCCTATTGCGATGTTATAAGCCCAATTTTCTGCGCTTTCGTACAAAATTGACAAGTTTATGACACCGTGTGACATTAATGGAAGCCCCATCCAAGTTGATTTGGATTCTAGTGGTGTGGACAAGGTAGGACAGGTAAATTTTGTCCAAGGACAAACTCAAATCAATAATCCTTATTCGAATACCTATAATCTCGGATGGAGAAACAACCCTAACTTTAGTTGGAAAGAGAATAGCAATACTGGTGCCAATCAAGGTAGAACTAATAATTACCAAAATCAATCAAGGGACACTATTGGCACATTATCTTCTAAAATTGATAGATTTATAGATGCTATCGGTAGTAAAATTAACAACCACGATGAAGGTTTTAAACATATTGAGAACAAGTTTGATCAATTGATTAAGAACCATTCGTCTAGTATCCATAATTTGGAAGTACAAATTGGACAAATTGCTAAGTCAATTCCATCCCGAAAGGAGGGTAGTCTTTCTAGCCATACGGAAGAAAATCCTAAAGAACAGGTTAAGGCTATTACTCTTAGATCGGGAAAACATTATTTAGGTCCGGAAATGCCCGAAAGTACTACTAACATTTTGCAGGGAAGTGATTTGACAACAAAGTCCACAGAAGTGAATGCAAATTCGAAAAGTTCGCCTAAAGATGCTAATGCAAATGAATTTTCACCAAAACCACCTTTTCGACATAAAGTCCGAAACAAGGACTATGATAAACAGCTTTTGACGTTTTTAGACAAACTTAAAAATTTACATATTAATTTGACATTTATGGATGTGATAACCCAAATTCCTAACTATGGAAGTTTTTAAAGGATTTAATTTCTAAGAAAATAAGTTGGGAAGGCATTTCATTCATAGTTTGAACCGAAGATTGTAGTTCAATCGTGTCAAGTCATTTGCCAACTAAGTTAAAAGACCCTGGATGTTTTACCATCCTGTGTAAATTGGGAGATATCCAATTCCCAAGTTGTCTTTGCGACTTAGGAGCGAGCATTAACTTAATGCCATTGTCTATATTCAAAAAGTTAGGTCTAGAAGAAGACATTAAACGTACTAATATGGTTTTGCAATTAGCGGATCAAACCACTAAGAAGCCATATGGTATACTTGAAGATGTTTTAGTAAAAGTCGATAAATTCATTTTTCCTACCGACTTTGTTATACTTGACTTTGCAAATGGCGTTAATTGTCCACTAATTTTTTATAGACCGTTTATGAATACGGGACGTGCATTAGTCGATGTGTCGGAAGGAAAAGTATTTTTGAGAATAGGATACCCTATGGAAGAATTCGTTTGTATGAAACTTGATATGGTTGATGAATGTGTTAATGAGGTTGTTAAACAGGAAAGTATAATTGAACCAATAGTTAAAGAAGAAATGGAAGATAAGGCTCCAGAGCCTTTGATTCGTGATGGTGGACCAATTCCACCCTCAGTGTTAAAACCAAGTAAATTAGAACTAAAAGAGTTACCCAGCCACTTGAGATATGCTTTTCTATGTGAAGGCGATACTCTACCTGTAATTATCTCTAACACATTGACTAAAAGAACAAGAGGAAAGTTTAAAAGAAGTTGTTAGAAATATGATAAGAAGTATAGGTTGGCAAATTTCAAACCTAAAGGGAATTAATCCCAGCATTGTAATGCATAGGATTCATTTAGAAGAAGGTAAACCCCCTAAAGCGGATAGGCAAAGACGCCTAAATCCGAACATGAAAGAAGTAGTTAAAAACGAAATCACAAAACTTTTGGATAATGGAATCATTTATCCGATTTCGGATAGTGAATGGGTTGGTCCGATCCATTATGTACCAAAGAAGGGAGGTATGATTGTAGTGAGAAATGAAGAAGGTGAGTTAATACCTACGTGAACCACCACAGGTTGGAGGGTTTGTATAGATTATAGGAACTTAAATAAGGCAACCAGGAAAGATCATTTTCCTCTTCATTTCATTAATCAAATGATCGAGAGGATAGCCGGTCATGCATTTTATTGTTTCCTAGATGGTTATTCTGGATTCTTTCAAATTTACATTTACCCGGATGACCAAGATAAAACAACCTTCACATGTCCCTATGGAACTTTTTCTTCTAGAAGAATGTCTTTTGGTCTATGTAATGCACCCGCAACGTTTCAATGTTGTATGACTGCAATTTTTAATGATTTCATTGAAGATATCATGGAAGTATTCATGGATGATTTTTCCGTTTATGGAGATTCTTTCGATGCATGTTTACAAAACTTAGATAAAGTATTGCCTAGATGTGAAGAAACGAACCTAGTACTTAATTGGGAAATGTCACTTCATGGTAGATGAAGGAATATTTTTAGGACATAAAATTTCTGAAAAAGGATTAGAAGTGGATAGAGCGAAAACTTTTGTAATAGAAAATTTACCCCCACCAACCACGCTTAAGGGAGTAAGATCATTTTTAGGTCACACAGGTCTTTACAGAAGGTTTATAAAGAATTTTTCCATAATTGCCAAACCACTTACCAATTTGCTTATGAAAGATTCTACTTTTGATTTTAACGAGGATTGTTTACAAGCCTTTAGTACGTTGAAAACCGCTTTAGTCAGTGCACCCATAATTGCTAAACCCGATTGGGATTTACCTTTCGAAATTATGTGCGATGCAAGTGACTTAGCCGTAGGATGTGTACCAGGTCAAAGGTAAAGTTAATCTTGACCCTATTGCGATGTTACAAGCCCAAGTTTTTGCGCTTTCGCACAAAATTGACAAGTTTATGACACTGTGTGACATTAATGGAAGCCCCATCCAAGTTGATTTGGATTATAGTGGTGTGGACAAGGTAGAACTGGTAAATTTTTTCCAAGGACAAAATCAAATCAATAATCCTTATTCAAATACCTATAATCCCGGATGGAAAAACAACCCTAACTTTAGTTGGAAAGAGAATAGCAATACTGGTGCCAATCAAGGTAGAACTAATAATTACCAAAATCAATCAAAGGACACTATTGGCACATTATCTTCTAAAATTGATAGATTTATAGATGCTATCGGTGGTAAAATTAACAACCACGATGAAGGGTTTAAACGTATTGAGAACAAGTTTGATCAATTGATTAAGAACCATTCGTCTAGTATCCATAATTTGGAAGTATAAATTGGACAAATTGCTAAGTTAATTCCATCCCGAAAGAAGGGTAGTCTTCCTAGCCATACGGAAGAAAATCCTAAAGAACAGGTTAAGACTATAACTCTTAGATCGGCAAAACATTATTTAGGTCCGGAAATGCCCGGAATTACTACTAACATTTTGTAGGGAAGTGATTTGACAACAAAGTCCACAGAAGTGAATGCAAATTCGAACAGTTCACCTAAAGATGCTAATGCAAATGCATTTTCACCAAAACCACCTTTTCCATATAAAGTCTCATTTTGGGAATGGATTGGTTGTGTAAATATGAAGCTGAAGTTGATTGTTGTTCAAAGGAATTTGTGTTACATTTTAATTCAAAATCAACAGTGTTATTTGTTAGGGAGAGAAATATTGTGCCATCTTGTTTAATATCTGCAATTCAAGCAATCAGATGGATTAGAAATGGTTGTGAGGCATATTTAGCTCATATTGTGGACACTGGGGAGGATGGAGGCAAATTGGAGAATATTCCAGTGGTGAGAGATTTTGCAGATGTATTCTTAGATGAACTACCAGGATTACCACCTCATAGGGAGATTGATTTTCCTATTGAGACCATGTCAGGAGTATCTCCTATATCATTTGCTCCATATAGAATGGCTCCAATGGAATTACAAGAATTGAAGAAACAAATAGAAGAACTACTTGAGAAGGGGTTTATACGACCCAGTACTTCACCATGGGGAGCACTTATATTATTTGTATCGAAGAAAGATGGTAGTATGTGACTGTGTATCGATTACAGACAACTAAACAGGATGACAGTGAAAAACAAGTATCCATTGCCCCGTATTGATGATTTGCTAGATCAACTTAGAGGAGCTCGTCATTTTTCAAAGATTGGCCTAAGATCGGGCTATTGGCAGTTGAGAGTTGCAGAAGCTGACATACCTAAAACTGCTTTTCGCATAAGGTATGGTCATTTTGAGTTTCTTGTGATGCCTTTTGGCTTGACTAATGCTCCTGCACCTTTCATGGCATTAATGAACAAGACTTTTCAACCATATCTAGATAAGTTTGTTGTGGTATTAATTGATGATATCCTAGTGTATTCAAGGACTGTCAGTGAGCATGAACAACATTTGAGAATTGTTTTGAAAATTTTAAGAGATAATCAGATGTATGCAAAGCTGAGCAAATGTGAATTTTGGATGGATGAAGTTGTATTCCTTGGTCATGTGGTGTCAGGTGAAGGGGTTCAACCCGACCCTTCCAAAATTAAAGCTATTGATGAATAGGAACCGCCAAAGAACGTTACAGAGCTTAGGAGTTTTCTTGGGTTAGCTGGTTATTACAAGAGATTTGTAGAGGTTTTTTCTCTGATTGCAGCTCCATTAACTAAATTGCTGAGGAAGGGAGTTGTATTCCAGTGGAATGATAAATGTCACCAAAGTTTTGAGGAACTAAAGAAGAGATTGACTTCTGCACCAATGTTAGTGTTACCTTTTGAAGGTGGTGGCTTTGTTGTTTATATAGATGCCTCGAGACAAGGTTTGGGGTGTGTTTTAATGCAAAATGGGAAAGTCATTGCATATGCTTCTAGGCAACTAAGACCTCATCAGATTAATTACCCCACACACGACTTAGAGTTGGAAGCAGTCATCCATGCATTGAAGGTATGGAGACATTACCTATATGGGGAGACATTTCAGATTCTCACTGATCACAAGAGTCTAAAGTACATCTTTATACAAAAAGAGCTGAACCTAAGACAAAGGAGATGGATTGAGCTATTAAAAGACTATGATTGCACAATAGGTTACCATCCAGGAAAGGCTAATGTGGTTGCAGATGCTTTGAGTAGAAAGAGTGTTGATATTGTGGCTAGTATGGAGAGTTATAGTTTGAATTCACTAGTGGAATGCGAGCCATGGATGTACAGTTATAAGTAAATGAAGTAACAGGTTTGATGGCTACACTACGGGTAAAACCAGATTTGAAAGAAAGGATCCAAGAAGCACAGTGGCATGATCCTTATTTGTAGAAAATGAGAGATCGTGTACAACAAGGTAAAAGACCTGATATTTCTGTGGAAGATGGATGGGACTATGATGATAGGTAGTCGATTATGTGTTCCAGATATAGCAGAGTTAAGATCAACAATTCTCTAGGAAGCACATAATGCTCCTTATGCTATGCACCCATGAATGACAAAGATGTACAGAAATTTGAGACCTTTTTACTGGTGGCCTACAATGAAGAAAGATGTATCTAATTTTGTTTCCAAATGTTTGACATGTCAACAGGTTAAAGTTAAAGTTAAACATCAAGCTCCATGCAACCTCACAATTTGTTCCACATACTAGAGTGGAAATGGGAGAGAATCACTATGGATTTTGTGATGGGATTACCAAGAACAAGGCGCAGACACGATAGTATATGGGTGATAGTGGGTAGACTTACAAAATCTGCTCACTTCCTACCGGTTCAACAGACAGACTCGATGGATAAATTGGCTAGACTTTATGTGGAACAAATTGTGAGGTTGCATGGAGTACCTATATCTATTGTTTCAGATCGTGATCCTAGATTCACATCTAGATTTTGGGGTAGTTTACAACACTCCTTGGGAACAAAATTGCATTTCAGTACAGTTTTTCATCCACAGACAGATGGACAATCAGAAAGAACTATTCAGACCTTAGAGGATATGATGAGAGCTTGTGTTCTTAATTTCCAAGGTGAGTGGGATATACATTTACCTCTTATGGAGTTTGCTTATAATAATGGTTATCATTCGAGTATAGGCATGGCACCTTATGAGGCATTGTATGGTAGACCGTGTAGAAGCCCAATATGTTGGGATATTGAGGGAATGAGGCAATTAGAATGACCTGAGGTAGTCCAGGAAACTATTGAGAAGATCAATATCATAAAGAAGTATTTAAAAGCTGCACAGGAATGTTAGAAAGCTTATGTGGATCAGGACCGAAGGGAGATGGAATATAAAGTTGGAGATAAAGTGTGTTTAAAAATATCACCATGGAAAGGAATAGTTCGTTTTGGAAAAAGAGGAAAGTTGAATCCAAGATACATTGGGCCTTATGAGATCATTGAGAGAGTTGGACCATTGGCTTATAGGTTAGCTTTACCACCAGATTTGTCTTTAATACATGATGTATTTCACGTGTCAGTATTAAGAAGATATAGATCAAACCCAAGTCATATGATTCCTGAACAGGAGATTGCAATAGTGAACACAGACTTGACTATTCGTGAGCAACCTTTAGAGATTTTGGGATGAGAAATGAAACAACTCAGAAACCGTGAAATTCCAATGGTTAAGGTGAGATGGAGTCATAATCAAACACTTGACGAGGCAACTTGGTAGGTAGAAGAAAATATGAGGACACAATATCCTTACCTATTTGAAGCTTCCGGTAAGTGAATTTCGGGGACGAAATTCTTTAAGAGGGGAAGAACTGTAGCATCCCTAAAACCCTAACATATGAGTCTTCCGACATTCATATATCTTTTCATGATTGAATACATACATTTTAGATTCATCTCTTTGTCATTGGAAGTTTCGTATTCATAATGCGATTACCGTGCGATTAGTAGGCGATTAGTGTGTCGTTAAGATGTAACGATTGGTTAATTGAGTTAGGACTTAAATAAATGAACAAACATGACCATAATTGATTAAATTACACTTTTGGAGGGCTGAATTTGAGGTTTTGAGCAAGCACCTCACTAAGCATGAGGTGTCACCCAATGTAAGATAAATTACACCTCTTCATATTTAAAAAGATGTACACAACTGATTTCTTATCATTCTCAACCATAGCTTCATATTACCTTCCTCTTACATACCCTAAACCTCTCCAAAGAAAAATCCTCCAATTTCTTACATTTTCAAGCCAAACAAATCAAGTTAGAAAGCATACTAGGTGATAGACACAAATTGAAGGTTAGTATGCTGTTTTAGCTTGTTTTCTATAAGTTTGAGATTATGAAATACCTAGGTATGATGATAGTATTTGTTGCGGATGATTTATGATTAAGTTTGTTGACTTTTGGTGTTGTTTAAAGTGGTTATAGGCTGTCTAAATGAAAGATATGTATCAAGTGCCCTAAACATAATATAGGGTACTGTTTTCAGTCACTTTGGAACATGTTTTTCATCTTGATATTGTTCAAATTTGGAAAGACATAAAGAATAAAATATGTTCATATATATGCTATGAAACCCTCTGTAAAATATGGGACTTTAATTCAATATATAGATGAAGAACACCTAGATGGATCATGACTGCGTCGAAATTTAATGTCATGTGAGGCAGCCATGTTGATGTAGCATTTTGAGGACGTTAGAGTCATAATTTGAGAACATTTATCTATACAAACGTGTTCCTAACTACTTGAAGTATATGTCTGTAAAAGTATTTGGCAATCCAATGTGTTTATTGTGAGCTAGGTTGAATGAATTATGGTAGATGCAAAGCTGGGTAGTCTGTTTCTTGGCTGGAAACAGGACAGAATCATTTTGCATGCCATATATTGTGTAGAAGTGATATTAATGTGAATTTTGGATATGTTATACCCATATATGTCTAGTTTTAGTAGGTTCAAGAAACAGGGCATTTGGATTCATATAGAGAAAGTTATGGCAGAATGTGTACAAGTAGGTTATGTGATGATCTAAGACAAAAGGATTAGATTGCATGAACTTTGTGGAGTTAGTGTCTTGTAAATCATATATCATGCATTAGTTTACATCTTCATTAAGATTATGTGACATTAGGAGGACAAGGTGCAATTGAACGCACACCCGATCGTGTAGAATAGATCGAACTGAGTGCGACGGTAAGCATATTGCTTATATATGTGTATGAATGTATTGTGCCTTGTAACTTGTTGAGTGTGAGATGTGGTTGAATCTGATGTGAATGATGTGAATAATGTTTGAGTGTTTGTGATACGTTATGATTGATACGAAAGTGATATGATAGAGTATGTTGCAGTGTTATGAGTAAATGTGGCATGTTGAGCCTTGTGCACATACTGGAACTGAATAATGGTTAGATAAGAAATGAATATGAGCTTGCTTAGGTGGATATGTGAAATGGTCCTAGTTGAGAGTGCTATCCGAATATTGTGAGCCATAAGCACATGTGTTGAGATATATGAGTACGTGAGTTGAGTTTAACTCCTCCGTAGCACAGATAATTGTATTCCGAATTTAGTGAGTCAAGATACAGATTGGGCCCAAGGACCATTTTATATATATTGTCTAAGTACAGCAAGGCCTTACTTACTAAAATAAGTATTACTATAATAAGTGAAACAAGTGAATATCTTTCTATTGAAAATCTAACTTGGTACTGATGATATATTTCGATCTGTGTTTTTTACATTACTTTCGTATACATATATGCGTAATATGTTTATTGAGTAGGCAGCTCACCCTTGCCAACAGATTTTACAGGTTAGGTGGAGTTCTTCTTGTTTAAGGTCGCACCGGCAGTGTCAGTTCATTCTCGTCTAGGTATTTTGGAGTATTGTGATGTACTTTTGTTTTGTAAATCCTCTATGTAGGATAATGACTTTAACGTGTATTGTAAATTGTAAATGCTTTCTCTTATGTATAATATGTAAAGTTTATATGATTGAGACTTGAAAGCATGTCTATAACTAATGTTGTGTGAGATATCATGTGATCCTAGTGAGGGGGTTACAATCGCCTTCCCCGCCTCGTCTCACCGAGACATGTGGTGTCTCGACGAGACAAGGCCCTATCTCGGCGAGACAGGTGTTGTCTCGCCGAGACAGGTGGGGCAGACATTCCGGGTTTTGCCATTTTAGGTCCCTGATGAATCCAAAAGTTGCTCCAATGGTCCCTGGATAGTCCACAAATGCTCCAATGGTCCCTAGTCTGGTCCAAAAATGCTCGAATGGTCCCCAAATGTCCTTGAAAACACTAATCATGCCATGAGAATTGGAAAATAGCGAAAATAACGCTAAACTACCAAATTAATATCAAAATTAACCAAAAACTAAATTAAAACTAGCTAAATTACTCCTAAAAATACTATAAATTAGGGAGATATCAACCTCCCCACACTTGAATCTTGCTTGTCCTCAAGCAAGTCAGAACCCAAACAGAGAAAAATCAACAAATAACACTCGTACCAAAAACAAGAATCCAATGCACTTTATAATTCACAGTAGTTCAAACTACTCAATTTGCAATTGAAACCATAGTGAACCTCAGACAAGTCTCCAAAACTGATTAGGTGGTTTATCGATCAACACTTCATTATAATTGATAGCTCACATGTGGTCACTCTAACGCTCAAGTATTTGGTTGTAAATGCTTTATTTGTGAACACTCTACATTTTATTGCACAAAGTGGTCACGTTGGGATTGCATCATCCATCTGGTCAAAATTAATGCGTTAAAATTAAACAAGATCATAGGTCTTTATTGGGTTATAATGTAGGCTAAAGGTTGGGGTAGGAAAAAAGGGAATTATAGGCAAGAAGTTAATAACTCGATTAATTAAGATTATTACAATAGGGACACATTTTCCACTATGTGTAGGAAGACGTAAGCTGAAGGTCATTTTTGTGAATTGATTTATTCGGGAAACAACTAAAGTTTAGGCAAGTCTTTTATCCTTTCCTCTATAATTTATTTTTTTTATTGTTGGTTGGTTTTTTTTAATAGAGGAGAAAAAGAATGTAAATCGGTAAGGTTGCTTCCTCTACTAAAAATTACAACCTTTTAATGATTGCTAGCGGAAATTTGAAGGGTATGTTTGTGTAAAGATTTATCAAAACTAATTCGAGTCATTTAACTTGGGTGAGAAAGGGTATTTGAGAAGGCTAAGGTTTGTATCAGGGTTGATCAAAGAAAAGGGATAAATATAGGCTCAAAGGGGCTTATCTAGTGGAATTGTTAAGGGATTTGGGCTGATAAAAGAAATAGGCTAAATGTTCACAAAGGGCTACACCTAGATTGCCTAATCATTTCAAGTTCAATAGAAACACAAAATTCGAACCAGTAATGGATGCAATTCCTGTGAGCACAAAGACAATAAAAATGTAAACCCACACATAAGAGATCAATTTTCCCTAATCATGAGTCTAATAATATTGATCTTTATGGCTCTAAGCTCACAATTTAAGGGTTAGATGTATCAATCCTAGCCTCAACCAACGTTCCGTTCCATGTCAATCTTAGTCAAGAAATACTCTTTGGAGACTCAAACGTTGTTCAAAAATTTTTGCAAGCATCAATTTCATTTAGAATATGCAAAATTTTCAGCGCATTTTCAACTGTATTGTTGGGTTAGCTAAATGTATCAAATTCAATCTCCTAGGATTCTTATTATTCCTAGAATCACAATAAAAAGCAAACAAAAACATAAAGTATGATATCCTAAAATTAAAGCAAAAACATAATAAACATGCATCATAAAATAGAAAAATCAAAAAGAAAAACATGCAGATGGCATAAATTAAAATCATCATATACTATTGCCTCCTCCCCACACTTACATCATGCATTTATTTCTAAAAAGGCATAAAAGTAAAACGTAAAGTAAAGTGCAAAAGAAATAGGATAGAAAAATTCCCTATGCGATTCATCCAACCTTGAATGTCAAAAGCTAAGCCGTTGAAATCCAAGCGGAAATCCTGGAACTCATAAGTAAGTGCCTGAATAGCCGGGCTATTCTGTTCACCAACGGCAATAGCATGCTCCAACCTCTCCTCAAAATCCCCGCCAAAAGCTGGCTGGTAATCCTCATCCTCCTCCTCAGAACCGGACTGCATCGGATCAGCAGAACCCGCACCAGATGAACCGGCACCAGCTGTCCCTACACCTGCATCAAAATCTCTCCACCATATACCAAAGTTGTGGATAATACCAGCTCTATGCAGATAATTTTTGTCAAGCAATGAAAACGGGATACTGTCCTTTTGGTCCAACTGATCCTTAAGACCTTCATAAAAAGCTATACGGGAAATAATAGATCCTAAGGGGAATGTAGTCCGCTTACAAAAGCGGAAATTAGCCATTTGCTGGCAAAGGATGTGGGCCATCTTGACTGGACAACCCTTTTTCATACACCAAAGTAATAACAGGTCCATATCAGTGACCTTGTCAGCCTCCCTCTGCCCACATAGATTAAATGAAATCCATTTATGCATTAGGCAGTCCATTAGCTCCGTTAGACTCTTATTTGTGGCAGTGGATTTGGTGTAGCGTACACACCGGGAACTTTCATAAAAATAAGTTTTGTGGTTTAAGTCCTTTTCCCACTCAATGATATTGGCTCCTTAAAACTGAAGGTTGTGTTAAACATTTCTTCTGTCCAAGCATAGGAAGTATTATTAAAACGGAGGTGTAAAATTTTGTACCCCTCATCAGTAGTCTATATCTAAGAGTTGTGTAAAACTCTAGGATATAATAAGGAGATAGGGGACGTCTACGCTTCTCCATTGTGTCCCAACCGATAGACTGTAAAAGAGCTTCAACGCTCCTTTTTAAACCACATTTTCACAACCAAGCCCAATCAAAGAAATGAGAAACTGAACATTGATAATCTTTAAATTTTTCAAACAATTCTCCCTCATCTTCAACGATACCTTCGCGAAAGTTTGCAGGGATGTGGTTGGTTGACATTCCGAGTGGGGACACGAGAAGGATGTCGCTGTTCAGGAACAATCTCAGCCCTAACCGAGCCTTCAATAGGTTCCAAATCCTCGGGAAGTGGATCTATGCAGCGTCGGCGTGTATTCCTTTGGGAGGATTCTGCCATTGAGAAACAAAGCAAGCAAAAACAAAAAGATAATAACAAGAACAAATAAATAAAAGTACCAACCAAAGAAAACCCAAAAATTAAACCAAGGTAAGGATAGTTAGATAGCAAGAACAAAGTTAAGTAAACAAAAATTGATGATAACAAGCCAAATTATTCTAGAATGATGAATAAAGGGAAAATTAATAGAAATAATGGTTTGCCATTATTTCCTATAAAAGTGAGATTTATGCATGATTAATATGGAATTAATGATAATTAATGCAGGATTAATGCAGGGGTCACTAAACCATTATCAAGGAGAAACCTCCGACATTGATGATACTAACAACTCCATTAATACTGAAACCATCCAGTATAACTAAAGTAACATCAAATCCCACATTCAAGGACAATAAAGGGGATTAATGCGATTGTTACAGAATTGCATATAAATACCCTAGCTTCATGGGATCAAAGGTACACATTATTCTAACCCTACTTTATGATTATAGATTATTTTCTCAAGAATATTACTGACTTAGGCATTGGAGTGTCCCCGGCCGATCCCAACAGCGCCTCACAGGGAAGTGCTCCGATCAAGGATTTTTCCACAAGTTATCAATTGGTGGGGTGAATGTGGAATTCTAAGATTAATAGAATTTGCACGATAAACATAAAATATCTTCAGAAGGGCTCAACCCTCTCACTGGAGGAACGTCTATAACAGTAGTCACAAGAAGGACCCCATAACACCATCTACTGAGGGGATCTCTAACAAACAGAAGACCAAAAAATCTTGATTGTATAGAGTTTCACAGAGAACAAAACAATAGAGTCAACGTAATAGGAATCCCGAGCTCAAAACTTGGCCCAATCAGTACAAACAAATCTATCCAAAGATATGGCTATCTATATATTGGTGGGAAAGAGTTTTCTACATTAAATCTAGAATTTTATGATAAACAAGATAAGTTTCTTCCCCTTTCTTGTTCCATTTTTAATTAAAGAAATTTGAAATTCCTTACCCTTATGAAATGTTATGAATATCATGTATGTTATTAGATAAATCTAATAAACTGTGAAAGATGAAGTTATAGAGATAGATCTTTCATTAAATCTTGCATGCTTAATATGCCTCATATTTTTATGAATGGCATGGGCTATTATCATTGAATTATTATAAGATACGAAATCTTGGGCTTTTATAAAAAAAATCTCATCCATTCAATGTGATTTTGTCATTTGATATTAAAATATCATAAAAAGGCTCCTATAATTACATATGATTTAGGTCTGATCAGTCTTTTGGATGAACATGCATATAATTATTAGAAGAAATTACAAAGAAAATCATATTTGGTTTTTTCTTGTACAGTTCACCATCATCTATGTATGGCTTTTCTCATATATGGCATTTTCAATTTAAAATATCAGAAATTCATGTTTTTAATTATTATTTTATCGAACAGTTATTTCATCCATTTTTTACAGAGATGTGTCTATTCATATAGAAAATGTTTATTTGACATTGTTAGAATTTCTTTTACCAACATAAGAGACTTGAAAATATTGAGTCTATTTGTGATTATCATGTAATTGTCCCTGACTATTAAGGCCATTATGGGCTGATGAATTACCAAATTGGATAAACAAAACTTTCATATCTTGAGCTAACTACAAAAGAGTACAAGTGTCAGTTTCGAATGAGAACATTAATTTATGCAAAGTTCTTAGGATATACATGAGAGTTCTTTAGAGATTGTTTGGATGATGGCAGCTGAAGGTATGTGAGGATGAATTTTGGGTAATTTTCTTTACATCCCGAATTGAAGGAGAATCATGGTACATGTCTTTTTCTTCTAAAATTACCCTGTCTTTTATTTTATTTATACAAATGAAAGGATATAAGATTAATTTTATATATAACTATATTATTAAATCACCGCTTCCCTTACTTTAATTATATTTCATCCAAACGAGACCGTAATGATCTTTGAATGCCATTAATAATGCATGATAACATAATATTAGTTATAAGTAAAAAGTAATTATATCTTACCCAATATTGAAGGTTATATTGTTTATGATATTTAAAATAAATATATTATCCTGGGTGTTAATGTGCATTAAAATGCAAAAGACATTGTTTTTAGCCTTTGTCATTATGGTTATTTATTATTAAAAATTCATTATGATATTTATGTGCAATAATAACCTTTATGGTTATGACTGTTATATATGGTATTATTAAAGCAAGCACGATTAAAATTCTATTATGAATTTGTTTGGCATATAATATTTACTTGATTTTATCCTTTGACTAAGTTCATTCTAGAGTCAGCGATTAACGTGAAGGAATTATTGAGTTGATTTCAAGATGAACTAAAAATTCTATAAGGAGGCATTGCATCATACATGATATTTGCCAACGAGGCAAATGCAAACAGTCTTTCGCTATGAAGTCTGTTCCATGGACCAATCCATTGATCCCTAAAGTAAGTGAATATAGCTTTTATGCCTTACCACAATCTTTTAATAATGGACAGGGTATGCCCCACTTCTGGAGTTCTTTTAGTACTAACCCACAAGTACAAGGGAATCGCTAATACTGCAACCAGTGCCAAACACTGGCATGAAAAATAAAGCTCAATCTAGAGAAGTGTACATTCGGAGCCACTTTAGAAAAAAATTCATTGGTTATGTCATTCGCCAAAAAGGAGATACAGAGGTTGAACAGGCGGATCATCGTACTAGGAAGGTTCATACCTTGTTAACAGGAATTCGCCATCCACAGCACGGATCTTGGGGTACGAGGTGGACAAAAGGTTTAAAGCTCCCAACTTGCCACAATAAAAAGAAGAAGAGTTAGTATAAACGGGACATTACATATCCCGAACCCAAAGGAGGGGAGCATGTACTCCAAGGCGAATTGCAGGTTCCGTAAAAGAAATGGCTATGACACAGAAGCTTGTTGGGAGCTGAAAAAGTAGAAGATAGATTTGTCTAGAATAACAAATAACAAGACAACGACAAGCAAAAGATAGAGCATAGAAAGAAATCTACAAGTGTCATTAATGTCATAGCAGATGGACCAGGGTATCAGCCACCCGTGAAAAAAGAAGTCAAAATATCCGCCCAGGATAAAACATCCCTCAATCACCCTTTTTGTAGAAACAAGTCCAGTAATCCCTCCACATGCAGATGCATTGGTAGTAACAATGGTGATTGAAGGATGGGAGATGAACAAAGTCATTATTGACACGTAAGCTAAACATGGCGGAAGATGCAACTGCAGTTGCTCAGAAAAGACGGAACCATGGGCCTAAAATCAGTATTTTTACATATTTTTATATGTGCATTAAACTGTTATAGTATCCTATATTTTATAATTTATTCTTTCTTGCCATGTTTCTTATATTCATTTGCCTAGTTTTGTTCTATAAATTCTATAGAAGAAGAAATAGCAAAGCTGAAGAAGGCGAATGCAATCAAAGAAGTGATATACGCCTAATGGCTGGTGAATGAAAAATCCCACATGCGGATCAGCTACCTCAAAAATAGGACAAAGTGATCCCCCATCTAGGGCGGGACCAGTTACCTCAAAAATAGGGCAAAGTGATCCCCCATCAAGGGCGGGTTTTAACAAGGCTCTCAGAAAGACCGGTATCCATTATAATAAAGGCAATGACATTGCCATTAAATAAACTAATCTTTGTTATCAAACGTGTTTATCGTTTTGTTTGCAGAGTTCACAGACAACATAAATGTCTCTATACATAGAGAGGGGAAACAACAAAGTAAAAGTCCCATCAAGGGCAGATTCTCTTCCTAGTGAAAGAAATCCATAAAGCTTATCATAAGCTTCTAGGGGACGGTTGGCCACCTACCCTAGCAATTCGGAGAAAATTTAAGGTGAATTGAAAGCGTATCATATCCATATATGATCCCATATAAGGCGGGTGTTATCCACAATATCCTACATAAAAGTCCCACCACGGGCAACTTCCTTGGAAGCTCAAAACTCTTTTCATCAGAGAACACAAAGTCCCACCACGGGCAGCTTCTCTAAAAGCTTAAAAATACAAAGTCCCTTTAAAGGGCAGATTTTCTTCCCCGTGAAGGAATCTTACACGAAGTTCCTTCAAAGGGCTAAGGTTTTAAATGATGCTCACAAAAAGGTCATCCTCCGTTGTAATAAAGGCAAGCCATTTCTTGCTCATTAAATAAATTACTCTTGATTATTAGTTTTTGTATGACATTTCTTTTCGGCGTGCTAGCATACATAAATGTCTTCTTACCAAAAAAGAGGGGCATGGATTCAGATTCTCTTCCCCGTGAAGAAATCTTAGACAAAGTCCCTCCAAAGGGCAGATCTCTTCCCCGTGAAGAAGTCTTACACAAAGTCCCTCAAAAGGGCAGATTCTCTTCCCTGTGAAGAAATCTTATACAAAGTCCCTCCATAGGGCAGATTCTCTTCCCCGTAAAAGAATCTTACACAAAGTCCCTTCCAAAGGGCGGTTCCAATTAAAAGTCCCATTACGGGATTCACTTCCTTGAGAAATGGTCATTAAAAATCCTATCAAGGTTAGATACATCTTTCTCAAAGAAAGAAATCCTTAAAAGCTTATCGCAAGCTTACTGGGGGACGGCTGGCCACCTACCCTGGGATTCGGTGGAATAAGTTTAAATACTTAAAAGATCTTTTCAAAAGATCAAAGATATGTGATTCGGTGGAATAAGTTTAAACACTTAAAAGATCTTTTCAAAAGATCAAAGATATAAGATTCGGTGGAATAAGTTTAAACACTTAAAAATATCTTCTCAAAAGATCAAACATGTGATTCGGTGGAATAAGTTTGAACACTTAAAAGATCTTTTCAAAAGATCAAAGATATATGATTCGGTGGAATAAGTTTAAACACTTAAAAGTATCTTCTCAAAAGATCAAACATGTGATTCGGTGGAATAAGTTTAAACACTTAAAAGTATCTTCTCAAAAGATCAAACATGTGATTTGGTGGAATAAGTTTAAACACTTAAAAAATATATTCTCAAATTCAAACATGCGATTTGGTGAAATAAGTTTAAACACTTAAAAAATATTCTCAAGTTCAACATGCAATAAAACAAGAAACAATGAAACTCCTCACAAAATGCAAAATATGGCGAACGAAGGAAAAAGCCCCATGAGGCAAATGCCTAGATGGAAAAAGTAAAGCCTATCAAATGGCGAATGGTGCAGAGAACGCCTAGGAAGAAGCCCGATGTGGCGAATGCAAAATATGTCGAACGAAGGAAAAAGCCCCACGAGGCGAATGCCTAGATGGAAAAAGTAAAGCCTATCAAATGGAGAATGTCACAAAGAACGCCTAAAAAGAAGCCCGATGTGGCGAATGCAAAATATGTCGAACAAAAAAGCCCCACAAGGCGAATGCCTAGATGGCAAAAGTAAAGCCTATCAAATGGCGAATGGCACAAAGAACGCCTAAGAAGAAGCCCGATATGGTAAATGTAAAATATGGCAAACAAAAAATCCACACGAGGAGAATGCCTATATAGCAAAAGTAAAACCTATCGAATGGCGAATGGCTCAAAGAACACCCAAATAAAGCTACAATTGGTGAATCATCTTCATCAAAAGCAATGAAGTCTCGTCTCCATCCAAGATAATGAAGCCTCGTCTTCATCAAAGATAATGAAGTCTCACCTTCAGAAAAACAAAGTAAAAACACTTTGGAAAATAAGTAAAGACTAAAAAGGCAAGTGCCTAGAGTGCAAAAACCCTAAAAAAGCGAATAAAGCTTAAAATGGGGAACAAAGCTAGAATGACGAATGTCTAGAATGACGGTAGCACTACGTAGCTTTGATTCCCAAAAAATTAATGGCGGTGCGTAGGAAGCTTGACAAAATAAGAAATTATCAAGTCCAAGCCAAAAAGATTGGTATATTTTGATAAGTCAAGAAAGGAGAGTTTTTTGAGTTACACTCCCGAGCAATTTCATTGGCTTATTTGATGCTTAGAAAATTTAAATGATGTATCCCATTCCTACTGGTCTGGGGAAATATATTTAATGGAAAAGCATTAAATATAAAACACGCTTTAGACAGCCTTAAAGAGCTTTTTATACCTTTAGGGGGGGCTTCTGATAACAACCCAAATTATTCTAGAATGATTAATAAAGGGAAAATTAATAGAAATAATGGCAAACCATTATTTCTTATAAAAGTGGGATTTATGCATGATTAATATGGAATTAATGATAATTAATGCAGGATTAATGCAGGGGTCACTAAACCGTTATCAAGGAGAAACCGTCGACATTGATGATACTAACAACTCCATTAATACTGAAACCATCAAGTATAACTAAAGTAACATCAAATCCCACATTCAAGGACAATAAAGGGGATTAATGCGATTGTTACAGAATTGCATATAAATACCCCAGCTTCCTGGGATCAAAGGTACACATTATTCTAACCCTACTTTGTGATTACAGATTATTTTCTTAAGAATATTACTGACTTAGGCATCAGAGTGTCCCCGGCCGATCCCAACGGCGTCTCACAGGGAAGTGCTCCGATCAAGGATTTTTCCACAAGTTATCAATTTATTAAGAGTATCAAACAAGATCAAATAAACATGAAGAGAAAGAATTAGAAAGAGGAAGAGGAAGAACACAAAGAAAAACAAGAACTAGGAGAGTTAGAGCAAGAATAAGTAAATTAAAACATAAAAATTAGATTAGACTAACAAAAGTTGATATCAAATTAGTGAAAGTGGGAAGAAAATGAAGAAGAGATGGGTTATGGTGAATGTAGAGAGAGAGCAGAAAATTAGGTTAGAGAGAGGAAATTTGGAAAAAATGGGGTGGGGGAGTATAAGGGGCGGATTTCCCTTATATAGCCGTCCAGAAATCCAGGCGGCCCGTCTCGTCTCGTCGAGACACTTTGTCTCTCGGCGAGACAGTTTCTATCTCACCGAGACACACCCCCCGAAGAAAGCAACTTTTTTTTTAAAATAAGAAAAATGAAAGTCATAAATAAATTAATAAATTAACGGAAAAAATTGTATGAAAAATGCAGAGATATAAAAAAAATGTAACCAAAATTATTCTCATATTTGGGGTGCCTCCCGATAGCACTCAATTTTTAAGTATGTAGAGCTTAAGACTGTCCTTCCCCTCAGGGTGTGGTTGATGCTCTGTCCCCCGGGTTTGGCTCACTGTTCGGAGGTAACTGCCCTGTGGAACGTTCAGAATTCATCTTGGACGGCTGGTTGATCTGAGTCGCTAGGCCTTTGTAGAAAGCCTCATTGTTAGCTAGCCTACCTTCCATAGTTTCGAGGATCTTTACCATAGCATTAATATTCTCCTCTATGCCACTCTTGGGTTTTAGGCCCTGATTTTGGTTCTGGTTCTGCTGAGGTGGTGGAGCTGGAAATCCTGGGGGTCCTAAAGCAGCTTGGTTGTTGGACCAACTGAAGCCTGGGTGATTCTGTCTCCAAGGTGTGTTGTAGGGCCCATAATGCTTGATAAAGTTCACCTGCTCAAGGACCATAGGGCACTCCATGTTCTTGTGCCCTCCACTGCAAACCTTGCATTTCAGCACTGCCTCTAGTGCCTTCAGCCGAGCCACCAACAAGTCCATCTTGGCAGTGAGTGACGCTATTTGGGGGTCAGGCTCCGCAGGTGTACTTGGGGCTGCCACAGCAAAAACGCCCCTCCTTTGACTCGGTTTTTCAATCTGCCAATGTGCACTCCGTTCAGCTAGTTCTTTCACCAGATTGTATGCCTGAGTCGCGGTCTTGTTGAACAAATTTTCTCCTGCTGCTATGTCAAGGGAAGCTCGGCTAGCAGAAGTGATCCCTGAATAGAACAGATCAACAAGATGGTGCACTTCAAAACCGTGGTGGGGGCATCTTCTCAACAACTTCTGGAATCTCTCCTAGGCCAGATGCAGATTCTCACTCTCAAACTGCCTGAATGAAGTGATGTCACCCTTGAACTATGTAGTTTTTGATGGAGGGAAGAACTTGGCTAGGAATACAGCTACTGTTATGTCCCAGTCAGTGAGAGATCCTAGCTCAAGTGAGGCTAACCAGTCTGTAGCTTCATCTTTCAGGGAGAACCTGAATAGTTTCATAAAAATCTGCTCAGGAGTCACATCTTTGTACTTGAAAGTGCCACAGTACTCCATAAACTTGTTGAGATGCGAATTCGGATCTTCATGGTAATCCCCACCAAACTGTCCCGAGTTCTGGATCATCTGGATTATTGCGGGCTTGATTTCAAAGGATGCCGCGGTAATTACATGATCAATCATGCTAGAGGTGGTTGTAGGCCGTTTAGCCTTTAAAAGCTCCATGATTGACGAATTTTCAGCCATTGTTTCTTCTTCGGAGACTTCCTCATGAATATCTTCAAAGATCTCTTTGTTGGCCCTTTCTCTCTCCAAAGCTTCTATGCGTTCTTTCCTTATCCTGCGAGAAACACGTTCAATCTCAGAATCAAAACGCAATGGTGAATGACTTCTAGAACGTCGGGTCATAGGAATCTAAACAACTATCTCACTTTTTTCAATTTAACCAAATTAGAATCAAAATAGTCCCCGGCAACGGTGCCAAAAACTTGATGCTCGCAAAGTTTATAGCATTTAGTAGGACAATTGTATCCTATCGCAACAAGTAATAATATGCTAAACATGAGATCGAACATAAGGACTATTTGTCATAATTGGTAAATCTACCTAGATTGCTTAATTGTTTAGAGGGTTGAATAGAAATTGGGATTTGTTTAATTAACTAATTGAACCAAAAGTAACAAAATAAACAATCAAAATGTATAAGATGTGAATTAATGGAGGGTACAAACTAGGATGAGGAATCCTTTGATTAACTCCTATGTATGATTTAGGGGGTTCAGGTTTATATTCTCGCTATTAATTGACGGTAATCACCCTAACAAGAAATACGAACGCGATCAAAATCCATATAACCTATTTACATGCATTCAGTTAATAGCTTGGTTAGGCAGTATAACCTAGGTCATGCAAAGCATTGAGTTCTCTGGTGATTAAGACTAAAGTCGTAGCCCAGCCACGAAGTCGCACTCCTAGTGTCTTAGTGAGGTCAATTTATGCAAAGTTAGACTAGATGATCTCCTTCCGGTCTCATATCTATCTAAAAATCCTATCTCATATCGGTCTCAAGGCATTCAGCATACATAAATCAATCAATCAATAGAAATCATATAAACCCTAAATCCCTAAACATACGTAATCATACAATCAATTTCATCCCCATCCCAGATTGGATGGGGATTAGTTCATAGGCAAACTGGACATATTAACAAGATAAATATGGGCGACAAACGACATCTTCAATTAATTGTAAAGATAAAAGACAAAAGGGAAAGAGAGATCTAAAACCCGCTTTGTCGATTCTGATTACAAAGTAGAAGATCCAAGTACTTCTCCGTTGATTGTTCCTCAATAAAATGAAATTGCAGAATTTAAAGCTAGTCTAGAAGGCTAAAAAAAATGTATCTGAACCCTAAAGTTGAGCTAAAAACTAATAAGAAAACTGAATTAATTAATGATGCCTAAACTGAGGAATATCTTCCTATTTATAGAGAGTTAGGGAGAAACCCCTAATGAACAAAAGCAAAACAGGCAATTCCAGTGTATTTTAGTGGATTTTGGGGCAGGATTCGCGCACTTCTGCAAAGGGAAGGCGATCGTCTCGCCGAGACATGTGGTGTCTCACCGAGGCAGGTCTTCCAATGGGCCAGACATTCCGTTTTTTTCCCTTTTAGGTCCCTGACGAATCCAAAAGTTGGTCCAATGGTCCCTAGATAGTCCATAAATGCTCCAATGGTCCCTGGTCTGGTCCGAAAATGCTCGAATGGTCCCCAAAGGTTCCTGAAAACACTAATCATGCTATGAGAAATGGAAAAGAGAGAAAATAACTCTAAACTACCAATTTAATATCAAAATTAACAAAAAAAACTAAATTAAAACTAGCTAAATTACTCCTAAAAAGACTATAAATTAGGGAGATATCAGGGAAGAACCATAATTGTTCAAACTTTGTGTAGATCAACTCATTCAGAGGTGTGTGAGCCATGAAGAAGGAGAGCAGATACTACATCAATGCCACTCATATGAGTCGGGAGGTCATTTTGGAGCCAGCAGAACAACGGCCAAGCTGTTTCAAGCAGGATTTTTCTGGCCTTCTATCTATAAGGACACCCAAAGGTTTGTGCGAGAATGTAACGAAAGTCAACGATCAGGTAACATCTCAGCCAGGAATGTTATGCCACTAAATAATATTGTTGTATGCGAAATATTTGACATATGGGGCATGGATTTCATGGGGCCTTTTCCCAACTCATTTGACAATTAGTATATACTGGTTGTAGTGGACTATGTGAGTAAGTGGGTGGAAGCTATGGCTTCTCCCTCAAATGATGCCAGAGTGGTCACAAAATTTCTCAAACAGCTGTTTACGAGATTTGGAGTGCCCAAAGCAATTATTAATGACCAAAGATCACATTTTTGTAATGCTCTGTTTGAAAGGCTTCTGAAAAAATATGGAGTGACACACCGAATAGCTACTCCATATCACCCTCAGACTAGTGGGCAGATGGAGCTTTCGAACAGGGAGCTGAAAAGAATTTTATAGAAAACAGTCAATTCATCCTGAAAGGACTGGTCTCTAAAACTCGATGATGCTCTCTGGGCGTATAGAACAACCTTTAAAACACCCATAGGCATGTCCCTTTTCCGACTGCTTTTTGGCAAAGCTTGCCACCTCCCTGTCGAACTAGAGCATAGGGTCCATTGGGCACAAACCTTTTTGAACTTTGATGAGCAGAATATTAATGCAAATAGGTGTGCACAACTTAACGAGATGGAAGAATTCAGACTGTTCACCTACGAGAATGCAGTCAAATATAAGGAACAGATAAAGATGTGGCACGACAGGCGAATTCAGGCTAAGGAGTTTTATGAGGGACCACAAGTATTATTATACAACTCCAGGTTGAAATTGTTCCCTGGGAAACTTCGATCCAGATGGTCCGGCCCATTCACATTGCATAAGCTGTTCCCTCATGGTGCTATAGAAATTCAATGTGGTGCAGGTAAGGTGTTCAAGGTTAATGGGCAACACTTCAAACCCTAATTGGTTCATGAACCAAAAGGTGGAGCGGATGTGACCCACTACCTCGAACAACCAAATTAAGTCTTGTCTTATATTGAAGACACGTAAAAAAATATAATAAGTGAGGAAGATAATAATTAGGAATATTCGTTGCATACTTTTACCATTGAAATATTCTATACATTCGGGTGTTCCATACCATTGAACTGTTCAAACAAGGGAAAATTTTAGAGTTTTGCTTGATAGACTAAATTCATTGTTAAGATGCACCCCCCTCCCCGTATAGATTAATTCAGCTTTGAAGTTCGCCCTACCCTTATTCCTTTTATTTATAATTTTATTATTTTTTGCCTTAAATTTTAACATTATCTCAAGTCCATCTGTTGGTGATAAGCCCAAAATATACCTAAATTAGCATGCATAAATGTATTCAATTTCATAGAAAATATATATTAATTATATTATTTCGTTAAGATTTTACATTGGTATTTGTTATTTATGTGCAAGGTGTTAATTATTTGAAAAAATCAAAATAGGAGCTAAAACGGAGCAAAAACGAGTAAGAAATCATGTTTTCAGTAAAAGACGCGTACGAGATTCAAAAGCCGCGCCAGAGATTTTGGAATCAAAATAAGGATGCGACACGAAGTGTCTGTCGCGACCGAGATTCCCATAATCACGGTCGCGACACGCGTTCTCCATGCACAGTAACGCGAAGTCACCCACTTTCTCCCTCAATCCAAACCCGCGGTAGAGATTCCTGAAATCTCTATAGAGACAGAAACTTTGCAAGGCACATTTTACATGTGTTAATTTCCAAACGACACGTTCTTTCATTCGGATAGAGGCGACTCTTCACTAACGGATACGTCCCTTCAAACACACCTTTTGGAACATTATAAATAAATGTAGAAATTCAGAATTAATGTTGTTCAGTTGTTCTAATTTATGTTAGTTTTGTTACACAAACTTGTTATAAAGTTACAAGTTGTGTAAATAGTTTGAGATGCAATATGTAGTTATTATATTTGTCGTTTAGCATTCGAGTATTATTCGAAGATGTGTTTACACTATGTAGTGGATTCAACGATCTCTAGTTCGAGGATTCAGCGAGAAGAACTAGCAGCTGAAGCACCCCAGGTTCTGACAAGCCTACGGAGTTTAAGGAAAGGATTGACAACCAGGAACTCAAATTAGTTAAAATGATATCCAAGCTTCTTCTTCTCTGTTAACTTGTGACGATTCACAGTTCATTAATAAATTATCTTTTCAATACAATATATTTTCTACTGTTATTATTTTCAAGTTTAATCTAGCGATATTCTTTAAAGTAATAAACCGATGTTTTCGATAAAAACCATTTTACACAAAATATATTTCAATGGAAACTTTGTTGAACACTTAAAAGAATTAGGATTTATGGTTGATATGATTAATAGCTCGGCTTATCAAACATAGAACACCAATTTGATTAAGGTAGCAATTTGTTCCGACTGTAGAAAGATTGTCTACAGTCAAAGCCCAGTAATTGCATTAAACGATAAATTGTTACATCCTAATAATCTGATCAAAGTTATAAGTTGTTTTCTTGCTTTGTGTAAACAAGTCTTGAATTCTATTTTAACCTAAACATAATTGCTATAAATTGCAATCTTAACTATAACCAAAATTAGGATTAGAAACCAATTTAAACCATTAACGATTTCCAATAAACCTTGAGAAAGCCAATGTAATCAAGACAATAATTTCTAATCAAATTATCATACGTTCCTTATGGGATCGATTTTATTACTACAAGCGAACCCGTGCACTTGCGGAATTCGCCTAACAAGTTTTTGGCGCCGTTGTCGGGGAACGGTGTTGATAATTTGATTTTTATTGTTTTATTGTATTCCGAATCTTGGTTTATAATTTATGTATTTATTTATTTTATAGTTTTATTTATTTATTGAGGATAGTCATTAGGACTAAATCCTTATTGTTATTTAACGTTTGCATTTAGATTGTTTGTAGATAAACAGAAAAAAAAAATCCAAGTTTTCTCAAAGAAGATAAAGTGGAGATTTGATCATCAGTACAAATTCACAGAAGGAGTCTACAGAAAAGAAATTTGGCTAGCAGATACATCAGAAGGGGAAGGAAATTTTTGAAAAAGCTTGTTAGACGTGACAGATGGTTTTACCAGAACAAAAAAAAAATTCTCAAACACCTTTAACTCTTTTCTATGAACTTAAGCCTTCACCAGAACATTATATCTCTTTATAAAAAAATTATTCAATTCCTACATAAAACCAAAATAATTTCTTCTTTTATCATATCATTTCCTTAAACACCTACATTTATCTCTCTAAGAAACAGCAGATCAACTCTTCTCAGACAGATATGTCGGAAAGTAGGAATGAGGAATACAGTCATTTAAATTATCTTATCTGCTAGGAAGGAATTGTCTACTTTTACCATAGTTTCGACAGTTTCAGTTCATGTGCGTAGTTTCTGTTCGTGCACAAAACTAGAAGTTCGGGCATTCAACCGAAATCACTAGATCCTTAAAATTGAGAATACGAAAAAAAATTAATTAAAAAAAAGAAAAAAAAATTCGAAGTCGGGATATTTAAATCTCATTTCCATGTAAGTTAAAGGGATAAGTACAAAAAAATGTCTGTGGTATACGCGTTTTGCGAACTCGAACCAGTGGTATTTTTTTTTTTTTGCAAACAGAGGTCTGTGTTACAAACCATTACCAAACAGAGGCTAAATTGACTAACGGTGTTAAAATTCAAAAAGAAAAGAGTTAATTTGGTCCTTATATTTATTTATTTTATAAATTAACCCCCCTAATTATCTAATTATAACAAATAAACCCCAAAATCAAAAATAAAAAAAATACCTTCTTCTTATTCTTCTTCTTCTTCTTCCATTAATTTCTTCTTCTTCTTCTTCCTCTCTTTCTTCTATTTTTTTAAGTTTCGAAATCTGGAATTTCCAGATTTCTGGAAATTTCCAGAAATCTGAAAATTCCTGATTCTTAGAAATTTCCAGGAACCTGAAAATTTCCAGATTTTCGATTTTGGAAATCTAGAATTTTCAGATTTCTGATTTCGGAAATCTGGAATCGAAAATAAAAAAAGAAAAAATAGAAGAAGAGAAGAGAGAGGAAGAAGAAGAAGAAGAAGAAGAAGAAGAAGAAGAAGAAGAAGAACCATGGAAGAAGGAGAGAGAAGGAATAGAGAGAGAGAAAAATATTTTATTCTCCTTATTAATGGAAGAAGAAGAAGAAGAACCATGGAAGAAGGAGAGAGAAGGAAGAGAGAGAGAGAAAAATATTTTATTCTCCTTATTAATGGAAGAAGAAGAAGAAGGTATTTTTTATTTTTATTTTGGGGTTTATTTGTGATAATTAGATAATTAGGGGGGTTAATTTATAAAATAAATAAATATAAGGACCAAATTAACTCTTTTCTCTTTGAATTTTAACACCGTTAGTCAATTTAGCCTTTGTTTGCTAACGACGTATAACACGTACCTCTGTTTGCAAAAAAAAAAAAAAACCACAGGTTCGAGTTCGCAAAACGCGTATACCACAGGCATTTTTTTTGTACTTATCCCTAAGTTAAATAGACGGGACCATATTTAAATCCGATCCAGGTAATTGATTTTGTCCAAAATTTAGATTCTCCTTTTAGTTTTAAGGATTATCACATTTTTAGCTTTTAATTTTTCGCATTTTAAATTTTTACAGTTCGTAGTTAGTTTACTTTTTACATTAGTTTTTAGTTTTGAAAGTAATAGTTAGATTAGAAAATAATAATTTTGATCATTAGAAGATATTAAAAAAATTATGTTATGTATCTTAACTATTTTTACTTAATTAGAAAAGTGTCTTTAGATTTTAAAAAAGTCTCAATTGAATTAAAGTTACACAAACTTTAAGTTTCTGTTTGTATAGAGATTTTTAAAAAATCTATGCAGTGACTTTTGTTTGAAGTTTGAAGAATTTCTGCATCTGTAGAGATTTTGATAATCTCTATAGAGATTTTTTATTTTTGCCTTATAAAACTTTCTGCTTGTGTATAGATTTTGATAATCTCTACAGAGATTTAGGGAGGTCCAATGCGCAGGTCTTTGCCAGTGGGCAAAGCGTGTCGCCACCGAGATTCTCAGAATCTCGACCGCGATACGCATTATTTCTACGCTGGAGAGCTTATTTTCTCCTCTTTCCCTTTTTCTCATATACATATTAAAAACTTGACATATTTTGCAAACTTACAATTTTAATTATCAAAATTTCTGAAATCCTTATTTGTTTTAATTCATCAGTTTTAAAAATTCTTTTAAGGTAATGTTATGGATTCTTCACATATCTTTTTTTTCATATAATATTTTTGATTTTCCATACACTTCTTTTTACTATTCATTTTTCTCCCCAAACACAAACTCCATAACCTAACCCTTCATTTTTCTATTTTTCACAATTTTTCTATTTTCTCTGTCACAAATCCGACATTTATACACCAACACTACGCCAAAACCCTCTTCAAACGACGGTTAAAAACCATCGTCCCGGACGATATAAATCTGTCACAGGGCTCGCTACCGTCTGATAAGGCATCAAACGACGCTCGAGTTCTGTCATCTTTCGAAGCGATAGACGGCACGCGCTTCCTAAGCATCTGTCATCTTTTCCATGTTACAACGACGTTCGACTTTGTTCAAATCGTAGTATTGGATAATTTCTAATGACATCTTTTTTATATATACCGTCATTGTAGTATGTAAAACCATAGACCTTTTTCTTGTCATACGACATTTTTTTATTATTGTTTGTGTCATTGTAGATAAGTTATGACGATAGTTTTCCTCTTTGTTGCTATCATTTAAAGATGTTTCAGTTGACGTTGTCTTTAAATTTTTTGTCTTGTGCGTAGATTTCACATGACATTTTTCATTTAGTCAAATGTCATAAAAGTCAATCAAATTTGACTACGTTAATTGTAAGACGACAGTCCTATTTTTTATTTGTCATCTTGGCATTTTAGTCATGACATTATTTCATTAACTTGGTATCGTATCACGCATCATAATATGACAATTTTTTTAATTTTGCGCTCATTCATTAATGCATTAAACGCCAGATTTTTTATCCCAACTGTGTCGCATAACCTGTAACCTTTTAATGCACCTGTACATACTGCAATTGAAATTACATGATACTACTACTCCAATTACAACCAAGCTATAAACTTCATATATAACTTAACTATCCATTATTTACATAATATGTACACGATTTGTGCACAATGTCTACACATAGAACCAGTGGGATATCATTGTACGAAAATATGCACCAAAAAAAGACCCAAAATATGCACAACAACAAGTGTACCACAAACCGATAATCATATTGTACGAAAACAGGATTACATACACAATCCATTGTCACTTCAAGTAAAGCACGTGATCTGCCCATTATGTGCGGAGATGATCCAAATCCGAATGGCTGTAACTCAATTCACACTTGTTTATCCACTACAAAACATAAATGCTTTACTATTAGGAATTTGCTCTATATCACTGATAACAACTACATATATCTGAACATAATATTATGGTAATGAATTATGGTACCTTTGCAACAAAGTTTAATTCCTTATCCATGACAATCTCTCGCATGTACATCATTATCCAAAAACCACATGTTTTATCATCTCGTTGCTTAGGTATCCCTTATGGCACGGAATATAATGGTTAGACCCCAAAAAAGACAATATACACTTGCTTGTGTAACTGTAAAACTCATTAGAAGTGGTGTCATCTTCAGCTTGGTCTTCGTCACCTTCTTTGGGTCTTTTTGAGCATAGTAGAACTTCATCGCACTGCAACAAGTGTAACAACATGTGTGCGTATGTGAGTAACTATTTGAATGCGTACACATTAGAGGCATTTTGTAACTTACTTGCTCACAACATCCGTCCATTCTGTGGAATTTGGCAATCTCCTTTTCAATGGATCTAACCAATATGATTTTTTCTTCTTAATGTCAACAACAGTGAGAGTCCAATGTGATCTGCAAACATTAGCCATTTTAGATGTATCAATATCAGATAATCAACTGATAAACACACAGTACAAAGGATTCATAGTTACCCTGAGTTGTAAGGAATAAGGAATATAGAATTAGCACCACCCTGTTTGAACCGATCCATCAACTCCTTCGAGCGGTCCGTTGGAGTTTTTTAGTTCCAAGAGCAAAAGTGGTACATGGATCAACAAATAACACCCTTTCTTCCATTCGTGCTTTTTTCAATACATAGTATAGATGACTGGGCAAATACATGTATAAGTGTTGATGAAATAGATATCCAAATTAATAAATTTGTGTATTGCATTCATGTACCTCATGTAAAATGTAATTATGCATGCGGTCATCTCAAGAAAGTGTACCATTGCATATAAATCGCTAGGCATCAATACTTGCATTCGTTCTGCTCTGAACAACTCAGGTCCAAAAGTTTTGGTTATACATTTGATTCCATCCATCATATTGGTTCTCGCCCAGTTGCACAACTTCTGCAATGGGCGTGGTAAATTTGTTGGCAGCTTAACGAAATCAATCGCCTCAGCCTCACTATTAACTTTCTTCAAGGCCTTCGCAAAAACTTTTGCCGCCTTGTTTGCCTCCTGATTGCAATAATTAAACACGCATTATACAACCAAAGAAATAATCGAAACACATAATACAACCAACGAAATAAATGAATATTACCTCAACATATTTGACACTACATAGCACCTTTGGCCATGCTACAATAGACCCCATTGCCTTCCTAACAACTTCCATTTCACCTTTTATCGGGTATGGCAGACATGCAGCTCCATCATTAAATGACACAATCTCTACTCTATAATTGTCCTTTCCCAATGGTCGCCCATGGATTGTCTGCTCTTCTTGGTCAATGTCTGATTGTATCAATCTGCCATGGGCAACAATCTTCCCATTCTCTTCCACTTATAGTGCAACCTCCATTCAACAATTTCAAATACAACTAATTAACTAAGTATATATAAGTGATAAATTCAACAAGCTGACAATCATAATAACCGTTTACCTCTAAGATCGTTGGAATCTCATATCATGCGCCTTCACCAACAACTTCCTCTTCTATGGTATTAGAGACCTCTAATACCAACTTCTTCTTCACCACAGCTTCATATTTGCCTAATATCTCCTCTCATTGATATCATCTCGATTACAACTACCTTCTCCTGATTTGCCATTGTAAGTTGTTGGTGCAGCTGCTGGGGATTCCTCAGTCGTAACCCCCTTGGACACAAGTTTCTCCATTCGATCTAGTTTTTGGACCATTTTCGCTTCAGACTTCTTTAACTCATCTTGATACATCTCATGTATTTTCTTCAATTCTTCATCATGTTTCCTTGTTGACTCTTCCTCCCACTTTGCCCTTTCTGTTTCAAGCAATGCTTGCAACTCCTCAAGTCGCTTCTTTCTTCCCCTCTTCTGACCTGGTAGCTTGAAGAATACTACCGGCTTCACAGCACCCACTCCTCTAACCCTGCCACTGTGTTCTGGATTCCCTAATACCTCAGTTAGCACATCATTACTACCCTTAGCTTTAAACACACCTTCAGCCTCCTCCTTTTCCAGTTTCAACTATGGAAATAAACATATATAAATCAGTTATACATATGCGTTTTTTGAATTACATTGTGTATTTGAATAAATGCTACTTACAATTTTTTTAACCACCTCCTCTACTTTAGTGTCCTTAAAATTTCCCAGTTTGTCTTGCCTTCCCTTTATCCAATATGTGTGCCTGTTGATTTTTTCAATTTCCTCTTTTGATAGCTTTCAGGTCTGCCACATAGTATAAATAATATCAAAAATCATACAAATCTGAAGTCTGAAAATAGACAATAAACGACCATACCATTTCAACTCGGATTCCTCTGTACCCCTTGCGAGACATCCAGTGGTTGTACTTGTTCTTTTGCCGCTTGGATATCTGCACTTGGCGGATTTCCTAAATAATAAAGTCATATATATATGTGTATTTGTTAGCACGACACATACAAACTAACAAATTAAGAGTAAAGCATATACGTAAATCAAATGGCTAACCATGTGCTGATTTGTAAGCCGATCGGATACAAACTGATGCCAGTCGTCCTTATTCATGAACCGGTAGTCATCAGGAACCTTTTGTAAGACTTCAACATCATCCTTGTGGGGCATGATATACTTGGATGTAAGTAAAGACTTGAAGTTCCTCCATTTGGTTGCAGCAGATACCAGGACTTCCTTCTTTTGAGTCGGTGATAGCACAAACAACGACTAAAGAACAACATACAAGTACGGTCTAAAGAACAGCATACAAATAACGTCTAAAGAACAGCATACAAATAACATCTAAAGAACAGCATACAAATATGTGTATACCGTAACAAATTCCCAAAGTTGTTCCTTTACATCAGCTGGCACTTGTCTCCAGTCTTTGTACGCGATGGATATCCTCGTGCCTGCCAACACTCCTATATAAGATTGCATCCACCCAAACTCTTTGCCAATAGGATCTCCATGGCGATTATACTTAATGTTCATCTTCTTCATCCAAATCATGGCTTGGGTCAGCCACGCCATAGTCACAGTCTCACGTTTTAGCAGTTTTAACCCACCAGTCACATTTGTGACTTCAGGTTCGTCGACAACAGGTGGCGATACAGAGGGAGGTGAACTCGATTGACGTTTACTGAGGGTTGTGATCACTGTCTCGTCATTATTGGGTGATACTTTACGTTTTCTCTCAGTCTGATTGACCCTCTTTCGTTCCAATGGCTTTTTAGCAGCTTGCTTTAATTTTTTTGCAAGATGCTGCACACGCGTTTTTTCTTGTTCTCCTCTCGTATTAGAGCTGGGTGCCATGATGATATTCCTGAAGTTGCATCAATCAAAACATACATGAAGGAAACTTGTAGGTACATGACATTAGGATTATGCACAATAACTCACAATCAATCACATTATAACCAAAGCAAGTTCACACACAATAACTCAAGCAAATCACATTGATTTCATCAAACATCAATTATTCCAAAGTGTACAAGTAAATCGAGATTGACATACATGGTATAAGAACAAACACACAAACAATTTCATCATCATTTCACTTATCAATCCAGATTGCTTCTTCTCCTGGTCTAGCATATGAAACTGTACAATCGGCGTCAACATCATCAAAGGTAGGCACATTCAGTGGATGTTCATCGAATATCCTACTGTTATCATCATAATAATAATCATCATCAACCACATCAGCTTCATCTTCGTCATCACATTTGAAATATTTATCCGGGCACGTCACGACAACCGACCATTCAGGATCCAAGGGGTCCTCAATATAAAATATTTGCTTTACATGGGTAGCCATCATGAATGGATCGTTCAAATGACCAATTCTATCTAGTTTGACCAAAGTAAAGCCTATATCGTCTACTTTCACCCCTCTAGCTGACTCAACCCAATCACACAGGAATACTGGAATCCTAAAGTGGTAGTAGTCCACCTCCCAAATCTCACTGATACGACCATAAAAATTCATGTCCATAGTCTTAGGCCATCGGCAACTAAGAAGACACCACTGTTTTGAACTGATCTGGTAACGTCCCGTGCTTTTGTGTTGAAATCAACGTCGTTGACATGATAACCCTGATATGTAGGAACGTGACTATTCGGTCCAGAAGCAAGCCACCTCTAGGTCTCTGAAACGACAGACTTGTCAACTCTTATTTCATTTGAAACTTGACAAATGAAATCATTTATAGTTAGTACACAACAATCCATTACTTCAACCGGATATGCATAAATATCAACAATTGAATTCATGTAAAAATTACCCTGTTTTTAAGCCAATCAGGAAATGTCTTGTTTTTTCTATCTCTCATCCACTTAGGATTCTTTTTTTGGCCGGGATAACTCAACTCTAAGAACTTCATATGCTCCCTGCAATTCATACATATTTCATAGATAAGCAATAATTACTTATTCTACAAACAAACAAAAATAAAGCAAAATCACAAGGTATACACGATAGTACTTACAGAAAATAAGGTAGTACATCTTCACAGTTTTGCAAAACTGTTAAATGAGCCTTATGCAGTTGTTCTATGTCCACCTGTACAACGGTAGGGGCAGATAAAGACTTGCATCCATTTATTAGTCCCTTCACGTTTCTTCTAGGAAGCCCCACAGTTGCAACATCTCCATTACTCATATGCTCTTGAACAAATTCTACGGCTTCTTCAACAATGTAGCACTCAGCAATGCAACCCTCATGAAATTGTCGATTATGAACCATTCCTTTAAACACTTTCATATACCTCTCAAAGGGGTACATCCATCTATAAAATATCGGACTGCACAACTCGACTTCTCTTACAAGGTGTAGGGTTAAGTGAATCATAATGTCAAAGAAAGAGGGTGGGAAAAAATGTTCAAGCAAACAGAGGATATTGACAAGCTCACTTTGGATTTTGTGAAGGACTGATATGTCGATTACTTTAGTGCAAACAGATTTAAAGAATAAGCAGAATCGAATGATGGCAATTCTAACAGGTTTGTCCAACACTGAACGCAGTGCAATGGGTAGTAGCAATTGCATTATAACATAGCAATCATGAGACTTTAAATTACCTATTCTGGAATCTTTTAACGAAACTAGGTTCCGTACATTAGATGAAAAGCGAGAGGGAGTCTTCATATTGAAAAATGAATTGCATACAATCTTTCATTCTTCCGCATACAAGTTGATCTGACTCATAGGCAACTGGTCTCTCTTGTCACCAGATGTGGGTTTCAAGTCAGTACGGATCCCCATATCAATCATATCATTTCTAGCTGCAACTCCATCCTTTGTTTTACCCGGTATGTTCAATAGTGTCCCAAGAATAGACTCACAACAATTCTTTTCAATATGTATTACATCTAGATTATGCCTGACTGGAAGGAATTTCCAATATTCTAGTTCGTAGAATACAGACTTCTTCTTCCAACATGGTCTAGACTCAGGGTCACCCTTATACGGAACAGATTTCTCACCCTTCCCACTAGCTTTGGGCAAGCATTAAACTCTTTCATATAACTCCTCCCCAGTTAATGGTTTAGGAGGATCATCCTTTTCTACAGTATTATCAAAAGCAGAAGCTTGCTTCCTATAAGGATGGTTTCTTGCAGTCCACCTACGAGTCCTTATATAAGCCATCTTTTTAGAATACTTCAACCTTATCGGTTTGGTCTGGTCAATGCATATAGGACATGCATTGTACCCTTTAACAATGCTCCCTGATAAGTTCCCATAAGCGGGAAAATCGTTAATAGTCCATAACAAGACCCCTCTCAACCTAAAGTATTCTCCTCTCACTGCATCATACACCCGATCAATTCCATCATCCCACAAGACTTTTAGGTCATCTATTAAAGGCTGCAAGTACACATCAATATCATTTCCAGGCTTCTTGGGTCCGGAAATTAACAAAGTTAACATCATGTACTTTCGTTTCATACATAGCCATGGCGGAAGTTATAAACAATCATTATGACTGGCCAACACGAGTAGGTGCTGCTAAGATTGCCAAATGGGTTAAAACCATCTGAAGATAGTCATATCCTAAGGTTCTTAGGTTCACTACCAAAATCTGGCCACTTAGTGTCAATCATTTCCCAAGTTGGGGAATCAGCTAGATGTCTCATCAATCCATCCTTAGCGGTAACTGTGGACTGAAACATTCTTCTAAACCTTGGGATTGGTGGAAAATACCATAAAGTCTTAGCTGCTACCCCTACCTTCTCTGTATTATCCCTAGCTAGTTTCCACCTAGAGACGTTACATGATGAACATCGAGTAGCACCCTTATTAACATCTCTATACAAACTGCAGTCATTAGGACATGCATCAATCTTCTCATATTTTATCCCTAAAGCATGAAGAGTTTTTTTGGCCTCATTGGCAGACATTGGCATTTCATTCCCATCAGGAAGAAGGGTGTGAAACAACAATAAAATGTTAGTATAACAAGACTCGGTCAGACCATGTTTAGCTTTCAGATTAAAGGTTTGTAGTAAACCATTCATCTTGGTGGATTTAGTACAACCAAGATACAAAGGCTTGTCTCCATCATGAACGAAATGCATAAATTCATCTGACTCTACTGAGCACCCATCTTCTAAGTCTCTCCCTAAGTCATGGTTCATTTCAACTGTTTCAGAACTCTCACCTAAATGATTTGAGTCTGCAATAGAACACTCACCGTGCCATACCCAAGTTGTATATGTTTTCATAATTCCATTACAGATTAAATGATCCTTAATAAAGTCAATACTACCTCTGAGGTTACAACATTTGACACAAGGACAGAAAATATAGTTTGAGTTTGTAGCATTATCAGTTGCAAACTTCAGAAAATCTTGTGAGCCTATTCTAAACTTTAGTGATCTCCTATCAGCCACCATCCATGATTTATCCATCTTGAACAAACATAAT
Organism: Euphorbia lathyris; assembly: GCF_963576675.1. Lineage (NCBI taxonomy): Eukaryota > Viridiplantae > Streptophyta > Magnoliopsida > Malpighiales > Euphorbiaceae > Euphorbia > Euphorbia lathyris. Next base: position 27,445,069 of record NC_088919.1, on the reverse strand, counting down.
CTATAATCAGTTGTATTCTAACTAATAATTAACAATAAACACATACATTGACAAACATAAAACAGCAGAGAAACCCAAAATGTATATGTAAATGTATCTGCAAGACTATAAACCCAGCATCCAAAGTACATTAAAGAATTATCTCCAAAGTAAACACAACATCAAAAGTACATGAAAGAATCATCCAAAGTAAACCCATCATCAAAAGTACATGAAAGAATCATCCAAATAGAACAACATTGCCAGAAAAACCAGATAAACATAAAAAATAAATAGATATACTAAAACCACATAAAACCCTTATTTCAGAATGTCAATACCTAATTTTAAGCAAACAAACTTCGAATTATAGAAAGAATATGCAGTAGATTAAGTCAAAACTAACATGCAGATAGTATAATAATTTCAAGAACAATCGTCATGAACATAGCGTAATGTGTTAAATAAACCCTAAAACGAACCTTACCGAGATGAAGAATTAACGAGTTAGAAGACGATTCACCCGATTGAGAGAGATAAACCAAGTAGGAGAAGATGAATTGTGTTTAGGGCTTTTGCAGAGCTGGAGATCGAAGGAGAAGAGGAGTTCGAAAGACTGGGTTTAGGCTAAATTGGCCTTATATACCCCATTCTTTTTTAAGCGCGCAAAATAAAAGTTAGAGTTTTTGCTCCCCCGCTTTTCTAAGTTTTGGTTGCCGTTTTTTTTATTTTCGTACAACAATGACAGTCATTTATTCGAAGTGTCGTCTGATGCTTAAGTGACTTTTTCATCAAAATCGCGTTCTTTTGGGATGACAACATACTGTAACCGTAACGTCATCTGAGACGCGAGCGCATTTTTTATTTCACCTTCCGATGACATAGAATTAAAATACTGTCACGAAACATATTCAGACGACACAAAAACAAATGTTTGTCATGTATCTCACAATGGCATAGTGCAAGCCTAGACATAAGAAGGTAACTCACAATGTTTCCTTTACCTCTAATAATCGTTTGCGTGTTTCATATGGGTCCCATTCGACATTGTTTCCAATGAGGAAGGGAAGCGGTATAGAAATTTTTTGGGACAAAGTTCGTGTTTCACGATATTCTCTTTTGGATTTTGCTAGAGAGATTTACATTTAGGACGTTGGGTACAATTTATGAAGTTGGGTATGAGGAGATGAATACTTCCTACACCAAATTTTATGCTAAGCCTAAAAATTTTCAAATCAATCCGGTTTGGAGATATTTGACTAATTTGGATGGATTTAATCCCAAGAACACTTCTAGCAAGTTCATTAAGGATAATTGTATTTTCTATTTCCATAAATTTTTATCCTATTCTCTTTTTGGGCAGGTTGAAGGGTAAAAGGTTCAAAGTTGGGAATTGTTCGTCATGGATTGCATTTTTCATGAATTGGTGGTAGATAGCATTAGGATGATTTTTGACAAATTTAGTTCGAGCCTTCGTTTCAACCAATAAGGAAGTTCCTTTGGGTAATTTGATTTCTGGTATTATTTTGGGTGCTACGAGTAGTTTGGAGCAATTTCAATCTGTTCCTCATATTATTTTCCAATGATGGATTATGTCGCACTTTTACGTACGCATTTAGTTATTAGCCACGGTCCGCCTTCAATTAGATCTTTCGAGACTAGTCCATCCAGTTTATTTGCACGTTCGGGTGTTGGTACTTCAAGTTCACATGGCAAGGGTATTCAAGATGATGGTAATGAGGAAGCGAGTTTTGATGAGGGAGAGGAAATGCATGAACATGAGGCACCACGTGAAGACGTCGGGGCCAATGTAGATGAAGTTGTGGGTTGGCAATGAGTTTTGGATCAAGTATATGGTTATTAGAGCCATTCCCGCAACAAGCAAACAACAAGTTTTTGGTGCAAATAAATGCCAACAAAATAGACAAACGAACTTAAGCATCGATGAGGTAGATGAACACATTAATCATTTGCGTAAGGAACATAACTCCACTCGTTGTCAGTCATTATCATATTTCTACCGCCAAGGAGTCGAGTCGACGCGGTCTCCATATTTTTACTTACAGATTCTCCTTCACATTCAGGTTTTATCTTTCCTTACTTTTTAGTCTATTTCTATTTTTATTTTCATATTTTTTGCTTGTTTGTTTCATACTCCTTTATTTCGTTTTATAATTTCGTTATGCTTTATCAAATTTTGCACAATGAGGACATTGTCCAATTTAAGTGTGGGAGGAGATAGTTCATTTATCCTATTTTGAGTACGAATGTTTGTCATTTTATTTTTGCATACACATTTTTTCCTACATAAAAAAATTAATACATATCACATATGCTAAAAAAAATTATTATAAGTACAATATATATTCATATACTATTAAGGTTATATAAATATGCTAGAAATAGTTAAATATGTCTACATGGGCAACAATATTGAATATTATTACAAATCTCCGAAACAATTTTATAAAGAAAAAGTCTCGAGTGAATGTATACAAGTAATAAATTCTTTATTCGATCTTTCTTTTATATTATGCTAAATGCATGATAATATAATTCTTATTTCTATTTTTCAATTAGGTTTATAGACATTAATCAAACTAACATTTTTAGCTTTTTGCTCGGTTTGATTTCGTCTTACTTTAAATTCAATTGAAGTTTTTAGGGAAACTATAGCCATAATACATGTTGATTTAGGTCAATATAGGATGAATGTACTATTTTTCTTTCCCATATTAAATTTTGTTTTTTTTAACTCATATTAATTTAATTAAGTAATTCTATTCTTAATTTTGGCCACGATTGTGACCACCCATGTCATAGTCGAGGTATGGAAGGTAAGAAAAATAAATTAAAGTGGTACTTTTGGCCACGGTTGCGACCACCCTTATCACGATCGAGGTATGAAAGGAATGTTAAAATATAAAATTAAAAGCAAAATAATGTGTCTAAGTTTAAAGTCACGGTTGCGTCCATCCATGGCATGGTCGGGACCTCTTAAACGGACACAAATTAATAAATATTTATAAAGTCACGGACGAGACCACCCTTATCACGGGCGTGACTAGCAAATAAGTTAACAAAAACCTAAATTTATATATATTTTTTGTTAGATAGTATAAGTTTGGGAAAAGGAAATTTTGTGCTTAGAAATGCCTTGAGACCGAAGATCAAAAACATGCGTGCTTACACCCGTCCCGAATGCTTCATTACAAAAATGACATACAAGAGGGATGATAAATCACTTTAATTCTACCTATTTTGATGTTTTGCGTATAAATTTACCTTATGAGATTTATCTTTTGATTTAACTAATTTAAAAAAGGTTATGTGGAAATGTATTCTATTTTCAAAGATCGTTTGAAGGATAAATTTAAAGATAATTTTGCTCGGGACTAGCAAAAGTTTAAGTGTAGGAGCTTGATAAGCGCAAAATATACCTAAATTAGCATGCATAAATGTATTCAATTTCATATATTAATTATATTACTTCATTAAGATTTTACGTTGGTATTTGTTATTTATCTGCAAGGTGTTAATTATTTGAAAAAAAATCCAAATAGGAGCTAAAACGGAGCAAAAACGAGTAAGAAATCATGTTTTCAGTAAAAGACGCGTACGAGATTCAGAAGCCGCGCAAGAGATTTTGGAATCAAAATAAGGAAGCGACACAAAGTGTCTATCGTGACCGAGATTCCCATAATCTCGGCCGCGACATGCGTTCTCCATGCATAGTAACGTGAAATCATCCACTTTCTCCCTCAAAAGTCGCGGTAGAGATTCTTGAGATCTCTACAGAGACGGAAACTTTGCAAGGCACATTTTACATGTGTTAATTTCCAAACGATACGTTCTTTCATCCGGATAGAGGCGACTCTTCACCAACGGATACGTCCCTTCAAACACACCTTTTGGAACATTATAAATAGATGTAGAAATTCAGAATTAATGTTGTTCAGTTGTTCTAATTTATGTTAGTTTTGTTACACAAATTTGTTATAAAGTTACAAGTTGTGTAAATAGTTTGAGATGCAATATGTAGTTATTATAGTTGTCGTTTAGAGTTCAAGTATTGTTCGACGATGAGTTTTACACTCTGTAGTGGATTCAGTGATCTCTATTTTGAGGATTCAGCGAGAAGAACCAGCAGCTGAAGCGCCCTAGGGTCTGACATGCCTACGAAGTTTGAGGAAAGGATTGACAACCCGGAACTCAAATTAGTTAAAATGCTATCCAAGCTTCTTCTTCTCTGTTAACTTGTGACGATTCACATTTCATTAATAAATTATCTTTTCAATACAATATATTTTCTACTATTGTTATTTTCAAGTTTAATCTAGTGATATTCTTTAAAGTAATAAACCGGTGTTTTCGATAAAAACCATTTTACACAAAATATATTTCAATAGAAACTTTGTTGAACACTTAAAAGAATTAGGATTTATGATTGATATGATCGATAGCTTGGCTTATAAAAAATAGAACACCAATTTGATTAAGGTAGCAATCTGTTCCGATCGTAGAAAGATTGTATGCAGTTCGAAGCCCAGTAATTGCATTACACGATAAATTGTTACATCTTAATAATCTGATCAAAGTTATAAGTTGTTTTCTTGCTTTGTGTAAACAAGTCTTGAATTCTATTTTAACCTAAACATAATTGCTATAAATTGCAATCTTAACTATAACCAAAATTAGGATTAGAAACCAATTTAAACCATTTTAAACCATTAACGATTTCCTATAAACCTCAAGAAAACGAATGTAATCAAGGCAATAATTTCTAATCAAATTATCATATGTTCCCTGTGGGATCGATATTTTACTACTACAAGCGAAACTGTGCACTTGCGGAATTCGCCTAACAGTTGGCAGGGGAAATGGCTGTTTCAGAAAGCAGCATTGGGAGTAGTTCACTGATATGAGGCACTGTGCGGCATTTATTACTGCCACCGGTCACGTCATTCAAGTCTGACTTCTCCATCATTACGCAGTGTAATCAAAGTGGGAAGGGGAAGGGGTTATTCACATTCCCAAACAAGAAATGGGGATAAGTTCATTCCTATGGCAGTTAGACTTCTGATTGGTTGTTCTAATATTGAACCATTACACACATTTTGCTTCCCCCCATCTTTATAACCTCTCTTTTCGAAAAACCCATCTCATTTATGCAACTCCTTTCTTACTACCCCTCATCTCTCTACTCTTCTCTCCACTCAAATGGCCCGCAAAAACACTCGCTCTTCCACTGCAGGCAAACAGAAAAAGAAACAACCTGATGGCAGTGGAAGCATAATAAGATCCAGCACTTTATCCTGTCAACTACTCACTTCTCCGACGACACCGAGCAGCAGAACTTTCAGAACTTCCAGAGCACTGATCTCCATGCAACCCGGAAGATCTGTTGGAACAGTCTTGAAACCATCAGCCTAACCACAGAAGTGAAAGTCTTTATTGATGGTGCCAACTTAACACCATTTCTCTCAATCGATGATGAATCATACCGCGAGCTGACCCTGGAGTTTATCTCTACGTTCCAACGAGACCCATCGATCACCGAGAAGACGCATCACAAGCGCTACCAGTTTCGTCTCCGAGGCAATCACCTCAACTGCTCCATCAACACGATGAACATTCTCTTGGGAGTAGTTCACCAGGATGCGCTGGAAGACGAACCCTACGCATCGGCGATGTGCGAGATCCCGAAAGGCTTTGACGCGACTGCTTTTTAGCAAACCATCACGGGGCAGAGTGACTATAAGCCCTAGCACATCAAAGGCCTCCGAGATAGACAACTATGGGCTCAAGTACATGCACCGCATTCTGGCTGGGTCCCTATTCGGCCATGTTCACTAGGCCACTGTCCCAACGGCTGATTTATTTGCTCTTTACTGCATGCATAACCAGAAACCTATGAATGTAGGTTACTTTTTTTGCAGAATACATCTCGGCGCTTGATGCGGCGTGGCGCCTAGTAGTATAGTGTGGGAATAATGGATGTGTGTAAGGTGATGAGTGAATGTATGGATATGTGAATGAATAGACTCTACTAGACGCGGCTACTTAGGGGCAAGTGTACCCCGTCGTATCAAGTAATAATCAGGTTAAGACCGGGTATCGAATCCACGGGATTTATAACCACAAGTATTAAACTACTCGGTTCTATTCGGTATCTAGGCGGTGAATACTTTAGGTTGGTTTGGGTGACAAGTACAAACTACTCCTAAACTATATTGAGACAAACTTGTATAACCGAACTCTACGAATTGCGATAAGTTATAATTATAATAAGCAAAGACTCCGAACATATACGATTGATACTTTACTCTTGCAAAGACGACTATGTGTAGACAGACCGACCCGTGAAGTACTTAGACGACGTGGTTCCTAGTCAAGGCGTGTCTAATGGTGGGGATCAGAAATTAGGGCCCGTAAGTTTCGTGGTGTGTCAATTCCTACGGTTTCCGGTGTGTTACTTCTGGTAGGGCATCACCTATATGGTTCCTAAAGATAACCCATCCCTACGGGTCGCCGGGTATCGTGCCCCCCTACACAATAATCAATTACAAATATCAAAACAAGTAGTAAACATCAACACATATAGAGAGACGGGAATTGCAAATCATATATTATAAATATGGAATGAGACGAATATGAATACAACCAAGCCTAGTACATAGGAAGAGTACAAGCTAATTAGCAAGCAATAAGGGAAGAATCGGCCCTTAAAACTAGCTAACCAGACTCAAGGCCGCCTCTTAGGTCTCGGAGATGGAACTTCTCGAGCTTGGTGGAAGAGGGTGGAACGGAGCTTCGACGGAGTGACGGAACAAGCGAACAAGCTCTCAAAGTGGTAGAGTTTAGCTATACAAAATCTGAATGAATGGAAGTGCTAGTCACTCTTATTTATACATCAAGCTCGGGGGTAGAATCGTAATTACATAAGTTACAAACAAGATTTCACATTATTTTTGCAGGTTTCACAAGGCACGCCCCGCCCCGCGTGTCTGCAAAATTGACCCATTCCGTTGATAATTTCTTCCGCGTGGACCAAATTCAGACTTGTTGACTCAACCACGCCCCGCATGGACTGGGGTACGCCCCGCGTGGTTGAGCTCCTAGAACTCATTTATTCGAATTGTGCCTTGGACGCCCCGTGTGGTCTGGGAGACGCCCCGCGCACGTGAGCTCCTGGAACTTTTGTTTTCAATTCTTACCGTGGACGCCCCGCGTACCGTGATGTACGCCTCGCGTGGTAGGTGTTGACCAAGTGGGAATGCGCAATTGACTGTCGTGCATTGGAGGACATTGTGCTACGCCCTGTGCCCTGGCTTCTGCGCCCCACGTGGACTGTGAATTTCTGCTTGATTGTATTGTTTCCCATTTTGCACCTGCAAAATACGATTCTAAAAAACCGAGTTAGCTTGACATTTATTTTTCTAAATTTAATCAAAAACTAAGGAAATTAACTCAAGTCATGAAATTTATTTTTATTTTGTAATTTTATTGAAAACACACTATTTTTGTAATTAAACTTACTTATTAAGCTCGAAATTATACCGTAAATCACGCTAAAAGATAGGGACAAAATGCCCCTATCAACCTCCTTGGACTTTAAAGTTTTACTTGTCCTCGAGTAAAAGAAGTCGAAAGACAAGGGATTGAGACAATTAAGAAACAAAGCTCCGGTTGGTTTAACCAAGTGCGTGATTTCAAAACTAAGGTTTTACGAAAAAGCCTTCGACAAGTACTTACGCAAGCGAATGAGTGACCAAACTTTATTTGAAACCTCCATGATCAAACTTAATAGGCAATATTGATGGGGATTGATTATCTTTTGAGAACCCGATTGTACCTTACCAAGGGATTTCAATCTTAACGCTCAAACTTTGGTGGGTTGGTGTTTATACGCTCTTCTTTGTACTTACTCAAAAATCAACTCGAGTTTGTATGTTCATTCGGGTTTCTCCACCTATGTTATGGTTAGGCAACATTAAGAATGAACCCGGACGAGGGTTGTAATGTGGGTGGTTTGTAGTGGTAAGTGGTTAATTTTTAGAAACTCGAGTCCAAATACCATTTTGATGATCGCATCGCTTTTTTATTTGTTTGGTTTTAACAAGCTCGTAAAATATAACTTGAAATTGCTCGGGTGGAGCTTGAGAATGCCTTTTTGCTCTCTATTTTTGCTTCATTTATTATTTTTTCTTTTTATTTGAGAGCGGCACAAAAACGATTTCAAAGATTTACTTGTGCTTACTTGCTAAGGATTTAGCTTGTTTTGGGTATTTCCGATGCAATTGAGTTTTGGTATTCGAACAAGAGGAAAAAGGGCTATATGTTAGATGGGTGTTAACAAAGAAGTCGGTTAATAGGCTCAAGGGGGCTTCCTAGAGGTTTATGAAAAAAATGAGAAAAATTAAAAAGAATTAGCCTAAGTGGGTTCGTTTTATCATCTATTGCCCTTCTTAACAAAGCAAGTGTACTAAACCCGGTATTAGATGCAAACTCTATGAGTTGAATGAAGTCAAAGCTCTCGAAATGTTGTGAAAGAAATAGAGTTCTCGTACGAACTCCTTTAGGCTCAAAAATACCTCACATGAATTTCGGGTTGAATTGTGTACTTTCAAGTTCTCGTAAAATTTTCAATAATCCCGTCTTTATTGCCTTTTTAAATTTCATTATAGGGATAACTCGTGGGTTAGGACTCAATGCTCTTTGTTTAGTACAAATCTCGACTATGCATAAATCCCCTAGTTTCGAAATCAAGACTTAAATTTCTTAATTAGACCGATCCTTTGTGTTTCCACTTGTTTACTTTTGAAGACAAATAACGGAACTTTTTAATTATTTTCCAAGGAGGGTAGTGTGTCGGAAGAATAATGAACCAATAAATTAGTTTAATTATTTTTTGTTTATTTTATTTTTATTTTTGTTTTTGTTAGTGCAAAACAAACTGAAAGTGCGGGTATGCACGTCTCTCCGCGTGAGTAAAATGACGTTTATTCCAAAGTCGTCGGAAAATAAAAGAAAACAAAAACAAAAGGAAAAGGAAAAATAAAGGGTGAATTAAAAAAAGAAAGGAGGACCTTACAGGTCTGTTCTCACGCGGGGCGTACATCTGGGTACGCTCTGCGTGAGAGGCTTATTGTTGTTAATTTTTTGGACAGAGACTCGGATACGCGGGGCATACCCATAGGGACGCTCCGCGTGTTCCGAATTTCTAGCCGTTATTGGCATAAATGGTGGTCCACGCGGGGCTGGCCTAGAGGGGCGCTCCGCGTGGGCCTTATTTTATTTCTTTATTCTTAAGGAAAAACATAAGGAAAAAACACGTAAATAGAAACAGATTGAAGGAAAGATATTGTATTAAGAAAAATAACAATGATACATGAAAATTAAAAACACAAAACAAGAAAAACATAAAACATAAAAAACAAAAAAAATACAAAAACTATTGAGGAGGGGGCGGATTCCCATGGATGTTAAAATGGGAGAAGAGGGTGTTGGTGAACGCCTCGAAGCTAGCCCAATCCGCTTGCCTTTGTGCTTCGAACATTTCAAAGCGGGTAGCGAGATTGGCTTTGAGGGTGTCAAACCGGGCGTTTATGTTAGCCCGATCTTGACGTTGGTTCCCCTCCAAAATATCCAATCGGGTATGAACCGATTGGAAGTCGAGGTTGGTGGAGAAGGAAGGACCGGCCGGTATGTCGTCCAAGTTGTCAAGGTCAAAATCCGAACCCCATTCCCCCGCTTCTTGTTGGCCCGCCCTCGAACTTTCACCCGGACCGGAGGTGTTGCAGTGGAGGGTTTTGAAAGCATTCTTGTCCAAAGGACGGGGGTCGTAGTGGCGTAGGAGGTCAAGGGCCGCTTGGCCAAGGGCGGAGGAGGCATGAATAGTGACCAAGTGCCCCAACCCGATCCCGGCACGCCTCTTCGTGTTCATTTGTTGAAGCATTGTTTCCACGAGGAGGGAGAGATCAAAAGTGAGCCCATTCTCACAATAGTAGAGTGCGAGGAGCTCAAGTTTGTTGACCTTGTTGGCCTCGGCTTTCCCCAAAAAGTAGTAGTTGATGAAGCGGTGGAGAAGTTGAAGGATGGGGTTGCAGATGCGACCCGGATGGAGGTTGGAGACGTCATAGTCGTCCCGCCCCGAAATAGATTTCCAAAAGTCACGGGGAGCGACTCTGGGGGGCCATTGGGTGAGGCCGGTATCTTCACATTGCTTGGTGAAGTGAGTGCGGATCCATGCCATGGTGATAGAGAACGGTCGGTTTTGGAGGCAAAAGGCGAGGACGTAACTACCGTGGAGGCCGGTGGGGGCAAGAGTGGTGAAGAACTCTTGCACCAAGGTGGGGTACACGCGGTGGCCTGTAATGAAATGTTCGTGCCATCCAAGGGCACGGAGACGATCCTCGAAGGCATGACCAATGTTGTGGTGGTCGAGGGCGTCGAGGGTGATGTAGGGGAGCGCCATAATTTTGGAACGGGAGATGTTTTGGTAGGCTATCCCCTCGCCCTCGGTGTAAATGTGGAAAGGGGCTCGGTATTGGAGGGTGATGGGTGGTGTTTCATCTTCCTCGGGTGAGGGTGGGGATGGTGTTCGGTTAGCTTGTGAGGACCGAGCACGAGACAACTGTGGAGTGCGGATGTCGGCGGCTCTCTTTCGACGAGTCATAGTGATAGGGAGGTGAGTGAGTTTGGGAGAGAGTTAGGAAGATTGAGGGAATGTGAGGGAGAAAAGGGTGTGAATAGTGAAGTTTAAATAGGAGAGGGGGTGGGAATCTAAGCTTAGCTCGGATTCCCAAGGGGGTACGCGGGACGTGAAGGGGCCATGCCACGCGTATCCCACCTTCTGTTCTTATTATGGTCCAAGAGATTGAGGCACGCGGGGCTTGTGTGGAGGCACGCCCTGCGTACTTGGGTCTCTGACCAATTTTGGAAAGAAGGATGGGCGGCACGCGGGGCTTACCAGGGGGCACGCCCCGCGTGTCAAACGGAAGTTGAACCATTTTTTTCGATTTTTGGTGTTTTATTTAATGTTTTTGTGGTTTTTAATGGTATTTAATTTTTTTTTGGGTATTAATTTGTGATTAATGAGTAGGAGTAATGGAAAATTAATGATGGGGGAAATTAATTTATTTTGAATTTTGAAATGAGGGGTTATGATTGGAGGTTAGAAGAGGTGGAGTGGAGAAGTGGAGAAATTAATGGGGAAGAGGAAGGAGTGATGTGAGTGGAGGAAGAAGGAGGTGGACTGTGAGGGTGGAGAAAGAGAAGGGAAGGCTGCCATGGGGAGTTGCAAATCGCAACTTCCCCCAGGACACGCGGGGCGTAGTATAGGGGCACGCCCCGCGTGGCCTGTTTTAGTGGCATTTTATTCCGGAACTCCTACAGGTCAAAACACGCGGGACGTAGAATGGTGATACGCCCCACATAGACTGGTTTTAACACCTTATTTACCCCCAATGTTTATTCATGCGGGATTTATCTACACGCCCTATACGAGCGTTTGGATGAAAGAGGGATTTGATTTTTTCACGGGTTTTATAATTTATATTTTTAATGGTTTGAGGTAATGAAGTCAAAAGGGTAAAACAAATTTAAATTGTTGAAAATCAAAGGAAAACGGGAATGTGCCAAAACTTAAAAGAAAACGAAAACACGCAAAGACACGAATGAAAATAATTTGAAAAATACGTATGATACATATAACCAAAGGTTTGGAGGATGCAAACCGGTGCTACGTTTATAGTCGGAGAAGCTCGACTTTCTCGGCAGGTGTGTCTATTGTAGGATATCCGAACTGGCACCCGATGGATCCGAACTGTTACCAGTAAGAAGAGTTATTGCTTGCCCAGATTCTCTATTCTTAGCCCGTGGTTTTTGTTCGGTGTTTGTCGGGAGAGCTCCTAACTGCCTCTCCTGTTGATGATGGTTTAGATGAGCCACTTGGTGACTCAAATCCCTGCAAAACACCTCATTATCGGCAAGACGAGTTAGAATATCCTTTAACAAGGAGGTTACCGATTGGCCTTGCACGTTATTGGGAGGTTGGGCATTTCGGCCACCGGAGGTGGTTTGTGATTGGCCGAGCCCGTGCTCCCTATACTCTTGGTGAAAATCGAGTGGGGGCCTCAATACATTATTGTTATTGTCGTATGATAAGTTAGGATGTTGGTATCGAGGTCTCCACCCGTTATCATTATTATTGTGGTGGTGTGAATAGGATTTTGAGTTAGAGTTATACCTTTGGTTACCTCGTATATAACTTACATTCTCGGTGTCGCCGGCAAAAGGGCTACCGGCATGACAATTATATCCGTCGTGATCTCCACTACAATGATTGCACATCAGGACATGTACATCTTTGTTGAGGCTCAATTGTGCTATTAAAGCGTCTAGTTTTTTATTCATTTCAACCATGGAACTTTTTGGAGCCTCTTTCTCCATGGCAAATGCTTGATGTCGCGGAGGTCCGGCAAGCCGATCTTCTTACTACTGAACGTTTTTTCTTGCGAGCTCGTTGATGAGCTCATATGCTTCGTTTGCCGATTTCCTAAACAGGTCCCCACCTGCTGGGGAATCCATGGTAGCACGATTAGTAGGCGTTAAACCATGATAGAAAGTACTTACAAGATCGTGCTTGGGGATGTCATGGTGTGGACAACTTCGAAGCAATTTTCGGAAGCTCGCCCAAGCCGCGTGAAGGGCTTCATACTCGAGTTGCCAAAAGGAAGTGATATCATTGCGCAACTTCACCATCTTGGAAGGTGGAAAGTAATAAGAGAGGAACTCCTTTTTGAGCTCGTCCCATGACGTGATAGTTCCGACTTCCAACGAGTGCAGCCATTCCAACGCTTGTCCTGTCAAAGAAAAAGGAAAAAGTTTTAGACGTACGGCCTCAACCGGGACACCATTTTGCCGAGAAGTATCGGCACACATAAAAATTTATCAAGATGCTCATTAGGGTTCTCATAAAGTTCTCCTCCGAATTGACCGAGTTGTTGGATCATGCTAGTCTTTATTTCATATGTGTTGGCCGGAATGGCGGGGGCGATGATTCCGTTGCGAGTTTGTAGTCGATGCGGAGCTAGGATCTCCATCATTGTTCGGGTGTCGTTTCCTCCTCCGTTCCGGACGTTGTTCACCGGTGGGTTGGTGGGGTTGGCTTCATTGTTGATGTTGGCCATCTTCTCTCTCCGAATCCTACAAAGAGTACGTTCAATTTCAAGATCAATAGAAACGAGAGTATCACTTCGAGATCGGGTGGGCATAAACAATCAAAAGAAGATAAAAGAAGATATGAACAAGAAAAGAATTGTTGTTAGTATATAAATAAAGTATAAACAATTTATACAAAAAGAATGCCTAGACTTGTCTAATATTGCGAGAAAATATAATTCCCCGGCAACGGCGCCAAAAACTTGATGCGGCGTGGAGCCTAGTAGTATAGTGTGGGAATAATGAATGGGTGTAAGGTGATGAGTGAATGTGTGGATATGTGAATGAATAGACTCTACTAGACGCGGCTACTTAGGGGCAAGTGTACCCCGTCGTATCAAGTAATAATCCGGTTAAGATCGGGTATCGAATCCACGGGATTTATAAGCACAAGTATTAAACTACTCGGTTCTATTCGTTATCTAGGCGGTGAATACTTTAGGTTGGTTTGGGTGACAAGTACAAACTACTTCTAAACTATATTGAGACAAACTTGTATAACCGAAATCTACAGATTGCGATAAGTTATTATTATAATAAACAAAGACTCCGAACATATACGATTGATACTTTACTCTTGCAAAGATGACTATCTGTAGACAGACCGGCCCGTGAAGTACTTAGACGACGTGGTTCCTAGTCAAGGTGTGTCTAATGGTGGGGATCAGAAATTAGGGCCTGTAAGTTCCGTGGTGTGTTACTTCTGGTAGGGCAGCACCTATATGGTTCCCTAAAGATAACACATCCCTACGGGTCGCCAGGTATCGTGTCCCCCTACACAATAATCAATTACAAATATCGAAACAAGTAGTAAACATCAACACATATAGAGAGATGGGAGTTGCAAATCATATATTATAAATATTGAATGAGACGAATATGAATACAACCAAGCCTAGTACATAGGAAGAGTACAAGCTAATTAGCAAGCAAGAAGGGAAGAATCGGCCCTTAGAACTAGCTAACCGGACTCAAGGCCATCTCTTAGGTCTCAGAGGTGGAACTTCTCGAGCTTGGTGGAAGAGGGTGGAACGGAGCTTCGACGGAGTGACGGAACAAGCGAACAAGCTCTCAAAGTGGTAGAGTTTACTATACAAAATCTGAATGAATGAAATGAGTGCTAGTCACTCTTATTTATACATCAAGCTCGGGGGCAGAATCGTAATTACACAAGTTACAAACAAGATTTCACACTATTTTTGCAAGTTTCACAAGGCACGCCCCGCGTGGAAGGTACTACGCCCCGCGTGTTTGCAAAATTGACCCATTCCGTTGATAATTTCTTCCGCGTGGACCAGATTCAGACTTGTTGACTCAACCACGCCCCGCGTAGACTAGGGTACGCCCCGCGTGGTTGAGCTTCTGGAACTCATTTGCTCGAATTGTGCCTTGGATGCCCCGCGTGGTCTGGGAGACGCCCCGCGTACGTGAGCTCCTGGAACTTTTATCTTCAATTCTTACCGTGGACACCCCGCGTGGTAGGTGTTGACCAAGTGGGAATGCACAATTGACTGTCGTGCACTGGGGGACATTGTGCTACGCCCCGCGCCCTGGCTTCCGCGCCCCGCGTGGACTGTGAATTTCTGCTTGATTGTTTCCCATTTTGCACCTGCAAAAAACGATTCTCAAAAACCGAGTTAGCTTGACGTTTATTTTTCTAAATTTAATCAAAAACTAAGGAAATTAACTCAAGTCATGAAATTTATTTTTATTTTGTAATTTTATTGAAAACACACTATTTTTGTAATTAAACTTACTTATTAAGCTCGAAATTATACCGTAAATCACGCTAAAAGATAGGGACAAAATGCCCCTATCAGCGCTCCAGTAGAAAAAGAGTGTAGCTAGTCTGTTCTGTGGTCCATACATTAACACCATTGCGAAGAATGTGGGATTCTTCGACCCGAAATTCACTACGCTGAGGAAGGGACCTAGCATGGAGCCATTGAGCTTGAACACCATGAAACAACTAAAGATATGCTGCGATGTGGACGGAGTCTGGTATTTATGGAAGACCACTGAGGTGCTGAAATAGAAGGATAGGGACCAGCTAGAAAGTTCAAAAAGAGAAAGAGTAATGAGGGTTTCGCCCAGTCTATTGACATCTCGCCCTTAAAAACACTCACGGAAGAACAACACCATTGATGCAAGTGATGAAAGGTTCTTCCAGCAGGCTGCTCGTTTGAGCATGGAAATAATCCTGATCAATTTAAGGGTGATGGAGCAACGGTTGGCGACGTGTGACCAGGAGATAAAGATCCTCAGGGTAAGAATAACTGTGCTGGAAATGGGGAATAGCACTGCCGGCACTAAACAGGCTATTTTCGATGCTTCCAAATCGAGCCCGGACAAAAAGCCCATTAAGAAAGAAGTCAATGAACCTACTGCCCTGAAAGATGCTGATATTGTAGGGGAGGACGCTCAGTCCTCCTAATCTCCCGCGGTTTGATTAACTACACCTCTCCCTCCTACTTATGCCTGTGTTTATTCATTGTTGGATGCATGTGTTTTTGCAAATGTAGAATTCCTTACCCACATTGTTTGTCATTGAGGACAATGTTTCGTTTAAGTTGGGGGTATGGGATTCTCATTTTAGCATCTTTGCAACTGTTCAGTTTTTCTTACCCCCCATGCTTGTTGCAATTGTTTTCCCCTTGTTATGCAATGTACACCTTCACTCCACCAAAATTAAAGCACATCACCCCCCACACACTTGTGCACATCCTTCATCTTATTCCATAGGCAATTGAGAAACTCTTCTAGCTAGTTGCACGCAGTTTACTTGTTTTGACTCTGATTCAATAACATGCTAGGAATAGAAAGATTGAATCTATGTATGAATTACTTTCTTATGTTCATTATTGCATGATGGCTGCGAACAACCTGTGAGATTTGAGCCAAAAAGATGCACGTAAATGTGCAAATTTATTTTTTTATGAGTGGGCTTTGCATGTTTTAGTTGTAGGTAAACTTTGCTCGCTAGATATTCAGCACAAAGAGTTGATCGTTCCTAAACACCTACCCCATCGCCCAAACATCATATTCTCGCCACCCCATAAACACCCAACCAGTGAAGTAGTTGTTAAAACATTTTAGAGCCAAGGAACAAGGTTAAACACCAAAAAGTTGGTTATGCTTATGCTTAGGAGGGCACATCTTTATAAAAAATGAAAAAAAAATCATTCAATAAAGTGCCCCAACCAAAGCGAGCTTCGAATTCAAATGAGCACAAAGAAACTAGCTAGCGATCCACACGAGCAACTACCCATCACTTCCTCACACTTCTATCCTTTAACCATCTAAACTTTATCTGCACACCCTCGAGATGATTCTGCTTATGCCGATTAGCTGCAAACTCCTATTTGGACCGAATTGCAAAGTTAAAACATACACTAAGGCATGCATTGTTGTTGAGTGACTTAAACACCCATAAAAATGAGAGAAACACGGCAAGCTAATGAGTGACCAGATGCAGCTTATTTCATGAATCAAATATCTTAAATTGCTTGCATTAGCTGGACTTACTTTCTTTACTGCCTATGCTTTCACCATCTTGTACATTGTGTTACTTGAGGACAAACAAAGGCTCAAGTTGGGGGTAATTTGATGCGAGCAAGATAGACAAGATTGTGAGGCAGATCATTCATGGAAAAGAGTTACAAAGATCAAAGTTTCCACAAAGAATGGAAGGAAACAACAAGGAATAATAGTTCACAAAGGATTCCTCTTGAACAGATGCAGAGAAGTGCAAAATCACATGTTCAGCAATAGAAACGGGTCGGGCAAACATGTTTCAGATAAACATGCAGGTCAAGCAGGAACCAATGGGAGAGTGAAACATGGGAGACAGCTTTTGTGCACCCAGATGAAATGGATGATTGTGATGTAATGTTCTTTTATAAAAAAAAATTTGGTACCATTTTTCCCTTACTGTTTAGGGTTAAAACTTCATCCTATAAATAGTTTACTTTGTGGTAGGTGAAGGGCATTATTACCGGTAGCCACTCTTTTAGCTTTCTTTTCAAGTTTCTATTTTTAGTTTTATTTTGGGCACGAACATTCTGTTCACTCATGGAAATGAGTAGTTTACTTGTTGTCGGTCTAGCCAGCCATAAATGGCGATTGTAAGTATTCCTTTTTTTTTTATTAATGAAGCATCTTTATCAATGAATGGCTATCAAATGGTGTATTGAATGGTTTAGATAATGATCAAGTCTAAATGCTAGTGAAAAGGGATTACATGATCGTGCTCCTGATTCATGGAAACAACCATTTGATGCATATTGTTTTGGACGGACACGAATATAACCATATGTTAAGGTTTCTTTTATGAATTCTCATAATTCGTAATGCTGGAATAACTTAGCTCAAGGATACTTGGTTAAGCACTATTCTTAGAGTCTATGGAAAAAGGGACACCTGGCCTTAGTAACTTAAGAAGGAGAAACTCAAGCCAAGAACCTTAATGATGCCTATGTTAATGGATTAGTTATATGAGCAATTTCCATTCGGTGTAGCGCTAGACCAGCAGCTGTTATAACCTGATATTTAACTTAACTTATTCTTGTTTTCTTGCCTTATTGCATGTTCACTACACCCACTTCAACTTTATTAGATCTAGTACTTAAGGTAACTATTTCGAATCTTAACTGAATCCCTGTGGAAATGACACTTGGTTTTGCCCATCTACGATCGACCTAGTATACTTGCTAGAGTCCCGTTTTAATATACCATTGAACATCTATTAATTTAAATGTTTTTTGTAAATACTTTTATCTTTTTTCACCCTTTTTTAATGATTCTTTTGTAGAGAGATGATGATGAATGATTTTTCATGGAGAATACATTCGTCGGCAGAAAAAGTTTTCAGCTCATTCTACTCAAATTGGGAGGACGAACTTGAAAATTCATGGTTCAAATATCAATTTAATGGTCCAAATTCACCACAACATATGGGCAGTGAAGAAAAGACTATTGAGGAACTAATGAATAATTTTATTTCTTCAAAAGAAAATCAACATGATAGTTCCTATACTTTAATAACAGATATTTGCACTAAACAAGATCTACTAATTGATTTGACTGCAGATAAATCAATTAGAGAGTTTGATGCAGGTAACTAGATTGAAGTATTTATCTTAGACGAGCCTTGACATGAAAATTTTCTCAATACATCTTTGGAGCCGATATAAGTGGAGAATAGTGATCGTCCGACTCAAAAATTTTATGTGTTATATGACTTGCCACATGACTCAAAAAGGGAGAAATCGAAACTCGTACATAATCTTTTCAAATTTATGTCGTGGATTTTATTAAGTTATCTTCAATATGATAATCCAATGTGCATTTACAGGATTTTTATCAAAGAATTTGGATTCCTCATGCGACTTCATGCGTTCACATAAAAAGGGAAGTATAAGTCGAGCTAAACGACTTTAAATTTAGCGTTTATGGGAGGCAACCCGATATTTCTATCTTTTTACTCCTTTCAATCTCCTATTTTTACTTTTATATAAACACCAAAAAAAATATAATAAAATAAAATATTAAAAAACTCAAATAAAAAAATCCTTTACTTTTTTCCTTTAATAGTGTCATTTTCGCATTTCGGAACTAAATGCTACACTAACGTGGTATCATATATATATAAATATAAATAAAAGAGATATTTCGTTACAAAAATTCTGACTTGCCAAAAGACAAAATCTCTTTTCTGAATCTATCAAATAATTATTCGTGAATTTATTTACCCATAAAATCTCTCATTCTCCATACCTTTAACTTCAACCAACATTACAACCCGTTAAAGACCTTTTGATCGTGTTTATAGTCGGTCGCATTTGGTAAAGATATGGATGACCGTGCATATTTTTAATAGTTAGTGTTTTTATCGGATTTAAGCGAAAATTTAATGCCCTAAACACTTGAGCATAAGAATGTCTTTCATACAAGGTGTTTAAATTGGTTCAATTTTATTCAACAAAATGAAAAATATCCGTTTGGAAAATAAGTGTAAAAACAAATCATTTTATCCAAAGAAATAGTCCGAGATTTGAATATAAAATTTTCGTTCATTTTCGACTAAAATAATTCATGTGTTTACGTTAACTTATTCGACGATATAAATTTTATTTTCAACTTTTCTTTGTTGATGACAAGCAAAGCTTAAGTTTAGGGGTATTGTTATCGTCATAATTTATAGCATTTTTAGTATTTAATTACTAGTTATTTTGTATCATTTTAATAAAGGGTTAATACACATATTTGCCTCTATGTTATCACGGAAAAACAGATATGCTCTTATATCAAATAAACCCACAAAATTATCCCCGAATTTTCCACAACCATGCAATTATATCCTAATCTAACAGACTTCCTTATTTGGCATAAACAACGTTTGCATCTCATTCTTTAACCGACATAAACAAGCAAATATTAATTTTTCTAGATTTCTAAGAACAACTTAAACGCCTCTTCTTCTTCCTTCTAAATCTCTCAGACATTAAAGCTTTTTTAGATGCTCTCATTCTTCTTAAACAAATCCGTCATTAATCCCATCATTTTCTCATTCTCTTCTACCAGCTTCTCCAGCAACTGTGTATTCTTCCCATTACTTCCTTCTTTCGCTTCATCTTTCTCAATTTCATCGCCATTTTCTTCATCTCAATTTCTTCTACTTCTTCCATATCGCTAAAATCAGAAACCAGATTGAGAAAAACGATGTCATGTTCCGTTGCCGTTTGTAATTCTCTGGTTTTCTCTCCGTCGTCGTCTTTGTTCTGCAACAAATCTTCCGTCATACTTCCTTCGTCGCCTGCCGAAACCTTACCTCTAACACTAACTCATTTAAAATCATCACATTCTCCTTCATCCTTTACTTCACCATCCTCTTATGTATCTCCTTTGTGCCGGCGACTTCAGAAACCGCCTTCTCCTTTTCCTTCTTCTCCCTTGGCTTCTACTTCCGATTTTTCACCGGCCGGAATGATTTCGAAGAGGAAAAGGCCTGAGGCTTCATATTCCAGATGTAGTAGTTTGTTTCAGTGGTCAATTCATGCATGCGTTTGAGAATCTGGAGATAGAGAGAGACGGATCTGGATATTTCGTGTAATGTAAAAAAGGGAGGAGAGAATTTACGAGGGATCGCTTCTCTTCTACTGTTGATGTTCAAGGAGATTCTTATCTCGTAATACTTTGACTTATTTTTCATTTAGAGCAAGAATTGCAAGTTGTAAATAAGTTGGGGATGAGAAAACGATGTCGTGTTTCATTTAGAGCAAGAAACCAGAAGGAGATTCTCAATTGGGGATGACGCCGTTTATGCTAAATAGCTAAGTCTGTTGTTAGATTAGGGTATAATTGTAGGGTTGTGGAAAATTTGGGAATAGTTTTGTGGGTTTATTTTTTTTTTTTGTAGAAAAGGAAAAGAAAAACGAACAACAACAAACTACCCAGGAATTAGCCTAGGGAAGCTAACCCCAATTCTATCTTCTAAGAGAAGAGGAGAGATGAAACTAGGGGAAACAGGAAGGGTAGTAACGCCTAACGTCCCTTCATGGCCCGCCGCCGCCAAGCGATCAGCAACACGATTCTGCTCTCTAAAAATGTGTCTGAACTCTACGAACTCAAAGGAGGAGCAAAGCCTTTTAATAGCTTTGATGAGGTTGCGACTATTAAGACCCATAGAATGATTCTCAGAAATCATTTTGATTGCTTCCAAATTATCAGACTCCACAGAGAGCCTCTTAACACCCAGCCTTTTAGCAAGATTGATTCCAGTAAGAATAGCCCAGAGCTCCGCAGAAAAGGAAGAACCCAATCCTAAATTCTGGGAGAACCCAGAAAGCCAGGCGCCCCCTGCATCTCTAAGCACACCTCCAGCCGCAATCTTACCGTTACTGAGGCAGGAACCATCAGTATTCAGCTTCACAAACCCCTCTCTTGCCCTACTCCATCCCACGAGATGGACATCACAACACTGAGAGGCTCTGGCAATGGACTCTCCTTTGAAACTATCGATAATAGAGAAAAGTTTTTTCGAGAAGAAATCAGCTAAGTTTGTCATAAAAACAGTTTTATCTCCAAAAATCTCCTCGTTTCTCCATTTCCAAACTTGGTGACAGATAATAGCAAAGAAAATGTCACCATGCTCCATGTATGGAAGCAACTTTCCTCTAACACCATCAGAGAACCAGTCGACCTCAGAATGTGCCATGAAGGAAGAGAAAATATGGTGTGGGAGAATTTTCCTCCAAACCTCTTTACTATTAGAGCAAAGATAAGGGCATATCTGTTTTTCCGTGATAATACAAGGGGAAATATGTATATTAACCCTTTAATAAATTTTAATAATAGTTTTTGTATATTTTCTTCATTTTATGTATCTAAGCCACTTTGTTTTTAGGCACTTTCGCAAGGTTTTCGGCAGAAATAACCAAGTCGGGGCTTAAGGCGACAACTCGGGAGTAAAAGGGACCAGAAAAAAGGGGTTTTATTGACATCCAGCATGCACCTCGTTGCGGATGGGTGTTGTAAGATAAAAGTCCAATTGTTCACACTAGGACAGATTTGACATATTTTCATCTTATCTCCTTCATACGGACTCAGATTGAGGCGATTCAAAATGTGTTGGAAAGCTAAGAGAAAGATGTACAAATGACTAATAGTAATCATCTACAAATTCGAAGTGTAACAACAAGCCCAGAAAATTATCCTAAGTTGATGAACATGTTGAAGCCTATGATTCATTTCCCACCTTTACACATTTCAACTCCTAAATTGTCAAAGTCTTCCACCACCCTCTTTAAAGGCTGATTTCATAAGATTAGGGAGTGGGAGGCCATAAGGAGACTTAGTTTTTGGAATTATGTGTACCATTTTACTATAAAAGGAGACCTTGGGAGCCATTTGAGGACACACAAAGCTTAGGCTAAATTCCTCCCTCTATAATGTTATTTTGCTGATTCTTCTCTTTAAGAATCAGTTGTTTGTGTTGTTGTAATTGTTGTGATTATTCTCAAAGTGTTGTTTGTGCAAAAGTTCATCGAATAAAAATAAGTTTTAAGTTACCGAAGAAGTTTGTTTGGCAATCGTCATTACGGTTTCTTCTAAACTTCAATCTCTTTTATTACTATGAACTCCATTATCTATCTTTCTAAAGTGTGTTTTAATCTAATCATGGGCTAAAACCTCCTTAACTAAGGATAAGAGCGGATCTTAACCTTAATTATATGGTAATTACGTTTAACCTATTTAAGCTATGTTTATCCTTTTTTAGAACTAACTTATGATTCTTAATGCTTGTAGGAGATGGACCAAATTCCTACTTGAATATAATTAATCGTTTATACTGACCGTGATTAAATTGATTAATCGAAATTCATAAGTTGGACCTAATGACCATTTAGTGTGGCTTATTGGTTTTCTAAGGTTTTTCATGAATCTTATTACAAATCTTAGATTTATTACTTGAGCCGGACCAAGGGAAAGTAATAAGTCGAAGGTTTGGAACTAAGAAAACTTAATGCTTCTTTGGATTAATTACTTGAGTCGGACCAAGGGAAAGTAATTAATGGAAATTTTAGAACAAATTACTCGAGCGGTTTTTCTTGAATCTTAAGTAATCACTTTAGCCGGACCAAGGTAAAGTATGTTAAAAAGGTTTAGATTAATAATGCTTCTCTAGATTAATTACTTGAGTCGGACCAAGGGAAAGTAATTAATCGAGAGTTTAGAGCCAATCTCGAGAATTTATTATTTAATAAGAAAAATCGTCATCTTAAAAAGGATAAAACAACTTAAAAGGGTTTAAGTGTTATTACCAAGCAAAGAGGTTAAGTGGTGAGCGATTTCCGCAAGTGCACGTCTTTCTCTTGTAGTAATAAAAAGACATTGATCCCACAGGGAACGTTTTGATAAATAAAAACTTATAATTTTGATTAAATTCGTTTTCTCGAGGTTAATAGAAAAATTGTTAAATGGTTTAAATGGTATAGATTCTGATTCTAATTTTGCCAATAGTTTAGGTTACAATTTAAAGAAATTATGTTTAAATTAAAGTAGTATTCAAGGCTTATTTACACTAAGCAAGAAAACAACTTATAACTTTGATCTGATTATTAAGATGTAACAATTTATCAATTAATTCAATTTAATAGGCTTTGAACTGTAGTCAATCTTTCCCCTCGGCTTAAGACTGAAAACCTTAATCAAATTTGGTGTTTATATCCGATTAATCGATCTCTCACAATGACCAAATATAAATCCGAATTTGCTTAAGTGTTCAACAAAGTTTTCATGGAAAATATAAGATTTGTTTAAAAGGTTTTTATGAAAACATCAAATATATTACTTTAAGAATATCGCCTGGATCATACTTAAAATAACAATAGTAAAGGAAGAATTGTATTGAAAAGATAATTCATTAGTTTGATTTGAAACGTCACAAGTTAACAGAGAAGAAGAAGCTTGGATAGCATTTTAACTAATTGAGTTTCGGGTTGTCAATCCTTTCCTCAACTTCGTAGGTTTGTCAGACCCTGGGGCGCCTCCTACACTGGTTCCTCCCGCTGAATCCTCGGAATAGAACCTACTCGGTCGCTATTCGAACAAAACTCTAACGTAAACTATAAGAACTGTATCTTGTATCTAACTATTTAAACAACTTGTCTAACAAGTATGCTTTTTACAAAATCGAAACTAAAAATCTCCAACTCTTTGAATGCTGAAATGTATCCTCTATTTATAATTGTTGAAGAGTTGTGTTGAAGGGACGTGTCCGTAGGTGAAGAGTCGTCTCTATCCGGATGAAAGGATGCGTCGTTTCGGAACTAAAACATGTAAAATATGTCTAAATAAGTTGTTGTTTCTGTAGAGAGATTGAGAATTTTTGTCGCGTCTTTGGAGCAAGGGAGAAAGTGGCTGAACTTCGCGTTTCTGTCCCATTAAAATGCATGTCGCGATCGAGATTATGGAAATCTCGGCCGCGACAGAGACTTTGTGTTTCTTCCTTGGGTTGATTGCTTAGTCTCCGGCGCGGCCTCTGAATCTCGTACGCGTCTTTCACTAAAAACTTGATTTCTTCCTTGTTTTTACTCTGTTTTAGCTCCTATTTGGATTTTTCCAAATAATTTAGCACCTTGCACAATAGAAACAAATACCAACGTAAAATCCTTCTAAAAGAATATAATTAACATATTTTTAACATGAAACTTACATAATTATGTATGTTATTTTAGGTATATTTTGGGATTATCATTAAGTGAAGCTAGAAGCCTTAGTTTCTTTCAATATAAGTAATCTCTCACCTAATTTGTATAATTTTCATTTCATTTCTTGCTTAAGTCTTAAGTTGGTTGTCCAACAAACTCTATCTTTCAATTGTTTAAATAATAGATACTAAGCAAAGAGATTAGTACTTATAATCACCATCCTCATGGGAACGATACTCTACTTTCACTTTATTACTTGCACGATTAAGGTACACTTGCCTTCATATGCACGTACACGTAAAATGCGCATCAATAGGGAATTCGGCCAACACATTCAAGGAGAATAAATTCTTCCCGACTCCACTCGACTAATTATTCCTTTCATTAATTTATTCTTTCTTTGATCTCATGTTGATTCCTTTAGAGACAATCTTCTTTGATTGTTATTCAATGGTTGATTACTAAACGTTTTATTCTTGTTTGTTTTGTGTTCGTGGAAAGACGGTTGATTTCCATGTGGGCACATCTCTAGCAACAGTCGATAGATCTTCATAAAGGTACACATGTTTGATCCTTCTTTGATATGAAATAATGATTCATGGATCATTGGTTAAAGGAAATAGGTAAAATAAAATATTTCCGCTGCGCCCCATTTGCCTATTTGCTTACACATCCATCCTGTTATCTCAAGTCGGGTCCCCAATCCCAATGAAATCCTTCACCGGATCTATATAACTGCCTAGATATCTAACCTAAAGCTTGTGAGATTAGCTTTTTGTTCACAATAGAGTACATTATTATATGCAAGTCTTAGGAGCATTACTTTAATCCCTAAACATATTACTTGACTTGGAGTGATTTAAGTCTATCAACTTATTAATTTAGAATCATAAGGTATAGTCCCATTTGATGCTTGTATGAACACTTTATGATTACTTATATAAATTTGAGATTTTCTTTTATTTAACTTGTTCAGTTAATATAAGAGATCAATACCTTTATATAGTTGTACATTATATCTCATAAAACAAATGATTCATAAATGAACAATTCATTTACAAACATTTTATATCCTAAAACAATTGTCTATAAGACATAAAACCTACAAGGTGGTGTTTACCATGAGGAACTCCACATTGCTTCTCCATTTGGGTCCGGAATCTCCAACCTCTACATCTAAACAAACACTATCCATGAGAGGTATGGTGTGCCCACTGATTCCTACTAAAGGGATCATATTGATGGTCAATTTCTCTACCCCGATGCCCATATTTTGAAGACCTTTCGGGTGATAATGTTGACGGAGCTGCCCGTGTCAACAAAAACTCTTCGGACCTTGAAGTCTGCAATCAGCATCTCAATCACTAAGGCATCATCATGCCATTATTCCAGCTTGTTTTTTTTATATTGCCAAAGTGAAAATTGGATCTCGGCTCCTTCTTTTTTTCCAAGGTAGCAACCTCTTTTTATTTTTTTCAAATCCTCTCCGTATTTTTTGAGAAATCAATCTAGTTTACGCTTTCGGACATCTTCTCCAGGTCTGTGATCAACTACATGTAGTCTTTAGTTTTGTGGCCTTCGCTTTTATGGAAGTGGCAATACTTTCCATTTCTTCGGCCTTTCTTGAGTTTAGGTGGGCATTCGATTCACATTTTGTTGTCTTCGACCTAAAAGATAATCTCTTTTCTAGGAGCATTAACGGTGGCACGAGGCCTGTCCCTTTCCTCCCGAGGTTTCTGCTGATTTTTATCCCTTCAGTCCTTATCTTTTGATGACTTATCATTGTTAGGAATTGTCTCTCTTTTAAGCAATGGATTCGGTTTGTGCTCATCCCACCTAGTATAGCGTCTTGCCCTTTTCATTAACTCTTGGAAATCTTTGGGTCAGGAAGTAATGATGCTTTGATGGAGTGCTAAGCTTCAGAAGTTACTCGCCATGGCGTTGATGGCTCCACCCACACTAAACTCCTTGATCCGGATGGCCAAAGCTTGGAATCACTTGATAAACTGGGCCAAGGTTTTGCCTTCGGTTTGGACTATTCTGTTAAAGTCTTGCATTGTCTTTCCTTTTGGGATGGAAGTTACGAAGTGGTTCACGAATGATTCAGCCATCTGATTGAAGCTATAGATGGATTCAGTAAGGAGTTGTTCGTACTAAAAGGCTGCTGATTCTTTTAGAGTTTTGGGGAAGAGACGACAAAGAACTATCTGTGGCTCTAGTGGCTTCTATGATTCCCTGGAGTTTTTGACGTGGTTTATCGGATCTCCACTACCTCCATATTCGCTAAAGGTAGGGATAATTGGCCGATATATGTGTTGGATGTTCCCAACATCTCTTTCTTACCGACAAACTTGTCTTTGTCTTCTCCCTTCGATTTGTTCCTATTAGTTTGCTTGTCGTGATCGGCTTGAGTTTTACAAGGAGATTGTTTTATGCTTCTACTCCGTTCCCTCGAATAGTGTCTATGTCTATTTTGGGGATTTTTTTATATTTTTCTCTTCGCTTGGAAGGGCTTTTTGATCAAGAAAATATTTTTGTTAGGGAGAAACTTCTTGAGTGTCTCTTATGTGTTTTCGTTGATCGATGGCTGGATTCCGCAGTGTTATTGAGATTATTTCGCAAATTATCTCTAGCTTTTCTTAAATGATGCCTAAGCTCTACCATCTCTATCGTGTGTGCAACTCGTATATCGTCCATCTCTTTTTGCACTGCTCCAAGGTTTTGCCGAAATCGACAGGAAACTTCATCCACCAGTAGTTGGTATTGCTGGTTCCACTTGCGGCTAGCGCCCTTATTTTTGAGTGGATTCTTCTCCGTTATTCTAGTGGACTTCTGACTCGATGCGATTTGATTCTACCATCTTTGAGTTGTTTGATTTGTTACGTGTTTTATTCGAGGTCAACGCTCACCGCGCTAATGATAACTGTATTTATTAACTTGTGATGGAGAGTCTGAACGTCTTGTTGGAACTTCCTAGTCAAACCTACAAAACAGAACCAAGGGTCAGAGAGGGGTCGGAGTCCGACGAACCCGCTCTGATATCTAAGTCAATAGATATTTAGGAATGGTTGAAGAGTAGGACTAATTGTAAGTAGTAGCGTTAACATACTGTAGCATGTGGCTATATCTGTCTATTTATAAGGTCGAGCCGAATCCCTTATCTTCTAGGAATCTTTTTAATATTAGGACTCCTTCTCCTATTAGGAGTCTGGTTTTAGGGAAGATCCTCCATGATGTGAAGTGTTCGACCTAGCTGTATGAGAGTTTTTTTAAAAGGGAAACATTCTATAGAAGTCTCTTGATGGATCTGAAGGTCCCATTGAGACACATAATGGTTGATCTGAAGACTCATTCAGTACCCTCATATGCGATATCGTAGTTCATTTTATACAATATCATGTAGTATCCAAGGATGTGCTTATTAGCACAGATTAATTGACCACTTTTGGTGTCCATGTGAACTAACAACTGCTCAGCTACCCTAAATTATATCAAATCTAATTAATATATATATATGAACTACTTTCTAGACTAATTAAATAATTAGTCAGCACAGGAAAATGGAAGCACGGGTGTATTGTTATATTATTATTATTATTAAACATCTAAGTTTGGACGGTTAATTTTAAAAAATGAAAAAAGAAAAAAGGTGTTTGAATATGATGCCAATTTCAGAGCTTTATTTTTGACAATTTCTACAGCTTCTTGTGCAAGCAACAAGTTGTATTCCAAATGTAAATTTGGACACCACCACAGCCACTTGACTAGAATATATATGCTATAATATTAATTTCAGTGATGCTTCCATAGGTACACCATTGATTAATTAATTAATCATGAAATATATTTCCATTTTAACAAAAAGACAAAACATTGTATCATACAACCTCTAAAATATTAATATCATTTGTGCCTTCTATACTTACTTTTAACAAAGTAAAGTTTATTTTGGTTTTTCACCATTGGATGAACTTAGTCAATTTCATTCAATAGTAGAAAAAACAAAGTAATGCTTACAAAGAAATAAATTGCTTTATTTGAATTTTCCAAAAAGGTAAATATCTTGATAGTCTCTTAAATCACTTAAAACATAGTCAATTAATTCATCGGTGACAAAAAAAAAAAAAAATTGTTTGCAGAAAATGTGTTGCACACACCTTGAAAAAAGTCAAATGAATTAATAGGTAAATGAGATGTCCAACTTGAATTAACATGTAAGAAAAAATAAAGAGGGTTAATTATTATTATTTTCACCATCAAATTCAATATCTCATGTTACTTAGGTAGAATATTATTTGACTCTCCTTGCTCCAATTTTAACAATTCTTCATCTTGGTGTACCAAAATATTAAAACACATCCAAAAGTGAACAATATTACATAATTGACAAATTTATGGCTTTCACGGTGAAACAAAAAAAAAAGTAACTCCTTTTATTTTTTTCTACGCAAGTCTAGCGTGTTGCTTACGTATCAATTTGTTTGAATTTTTTAAGGCACATGCAACATATCTTCCACATGCAGTTTACTTTTTTTTTTGTAACCCAGTGATTAATTACTTTTTAAGCTAATTGAGAAGGTTATCACAACATTTTAAGTAAGTTGAGGGGACTATCAAAACACTTTAAATTTTAATGGGCAAATTAAACTTTTTGGACAATTTTAGAGACATATATAAAGCCTACGAGAATTAATTAAGAAATGTGTAGATTTTTTTATATAATTTTATGAATATGTTTGTGTTAGTGATATTTTAGCAATATACTAAATTTCAACCATGAACACGTGTGGATTGAATGCGGGGTGTGCCAGAAAAGTTAGTTCTCAAATAAAATTTAAATGTTGCTAGAGCGGTGAATAAAATAATGCGCTGGGACTTGAATTCTAGAAATGAAATGATTGAGCGTAGGATTCAAGGACTCGAAAAAAAAAAAATCACTCTTGGTTCCCTAGTTTCACTTATAAAAAACTTAACTAGCTTAACAAAGTTTCTAAGGAAATAAAAATCAACACAAAGATATTCTTTAATTTTTCTTCTTTTTATTGATTTATTATAAAATCCTTGATCACAAATATGGGAAATGAGCATAAAATTACGATGATAGCTTAATTCTGTAAAGAAATTAAACAGAATGTATATTATAGAAAACTGTAAAGAACTTAAACTGTAAAATATGGACGAAATTAAGTAAAATGACAAACTAGTCACTGAGGCACGAATCAAAGATGTCAGAAGTCATTGATAAATAGCTTCGAAAAACAGACCAGTGGGATGTTGATTTTAATGAATGGACTAGAGTATGATATAAATATTTTAGAAGGAGTATAAATGAACTTTGCCATTTTGCAGATATAATTTCCAGCCATATAAGTATTAAATAAAAGTGAATTTGGGAATTAGAAATGATTGAAAATAGAGGCTATCGATCACCGTTTTTGGAATTCGAAGAATCGATGCTAAGGATACAGATAAAATGGAAATTATTGGAAAAATAGGCTCGGTTTGATCGGAATAAATTTCAGAAAGGGACTTAATAGAACAGTTCTTCGACAGAAAAGAGTTTTTAAACAAAATTGAAATTAATTAAAAGCTTGATTTTGAGTTGTATGGTTGAATTGGACCGATAAAAAAAACTTGAAAATATAGAATAAAAATGGTTTATAAACTGAAAATGACAAAAAAAATGGAAGTTCTGGTGTTTTCGGTTTGGAGCTCACAAGCTCGAAGAT
This sequence comes from Euphorbia lathyris, assembly GCF_963576675.1. Classification (NCBI taxonomy): domain Eukaryota; kingdom Viridiplantae; phylum Streptophyta; class Magnoliopsida; order Malpighiales; family Euphorbiaceae; genus Euphorbia; species Euphorbia lathyris. The sequence goes on along the minus strand of NC_088919.1, from coordinate 27,414,927 downwards.
GAAGAAAACGAAAATGGCGGATCACATGGAATTTTGTTTCAAGCGAATTAAGGACTTGGATAATGAAATTGAAAGCTTAATGATGAAGATTTGAATGTTCAAAGATAAATTTTAATGGATGGAATAGAAGTTTCAGAAATCGAATTAGGAAAATAGATTTTGGCAGGAACTAGAAACTAGAAATTGGATAAAAAAAATTGGGAATTCGAAATGAGAAATTATAGCTTGGAAATAACGGACTGAAGGCTGAAAATCAAATTAAAGGCTGGAATGAGAGTTTTTAAGATTGTGTTTGTCTATTGATTTTTCTAGTTGTGTTGATTGTATTTGAAAATGGAATAAACAACACTTATTTATAGGTTTTTTAAGCATTCATTCCCCAAATTAGCTTATAAATTTGCTTAACCTCACTCTCATTACTTCATTTGATGGGTTAGAAATGAAATTCGTGGGTCATTATTGAAGATTATGACCGGAAATCGAATTTAAAGGATGGAAATCTCCTAGAAACAGGAGTTGTTCTTGTTTTGTTTTTTTTTTCTTTTTGCACATTTTTACTTCTCCCGCAAACTTCGAAAATTCATATCTCCTTTGTTGTTGGTCCATTTGATGTCCATGAGTAGTCCATGAATTTCTAGGAATGTCTAGTTTCAGAATTCCTTATCATCGTTCCAAAATTCTGTCATTTGGTACCTTGAAAAATTCATCGAGGTTGGCAACTTGGGCTGCCCTTTAAAATCGCAACTTCTGCCCACTATGTCATTTTTCTTTTCTTTTATTTATGTTTTTATTTCAATTTTAGTTCATCAACTATATAGTATAAATATAATCTATGATATTTAATTTTATAAAATTGAAAAACTAAAATACCCCCAACAATTGCCCCTCTATGTTATTTTAAACCTTTCACAGTTTCAATTTTAAAAATTTGACCGAGGACCCCTAAGATCTTATGTTTTACTCTCATATTCGCTTAAGAGTTATAGAAATAATAAAACTCTTCCCCTCCCTTTTATTTTATCGTTTGCAGTCACCACTCTCCCTCCCAAACTCGACTTCTTCCTTTTGACGATCAAGAAGACAATTCTGATTCCAACTTCTCATCTCTCCCTTTGATCATCAATGGGTAAGTTCTATTAGTCCTTTGTGAGATAGAATTTAGTTATAGGGGGTGAATGGAACTATTGGGTAAATTTAGCCCTTAATATTTTTTTCTTGCAATTAATTCAATAGCACAGAACTAAGGAAAGTTCTGAATCAGAGGCAATCTTCATTTACTGAGTTATATAGCTAAATGAAGCTTGATTCTATTTTTGATCTTTCTAAACAAAACACGGCTCAACTAGAGGAGCTTTTGTTGGGACTTAAGGTTATGCGATCTATTTTGCACAATAGTCGGAAGCACTGCTTTGGTGATTTAATAGAAAAGCAAGCAAATATCAGAACGTAAAGTAAAGGGTTAGAGAGAAATTACTCAGCGTTTTATACTAGTTCGGCCTCCTACCTACATCTAGTCTCCAGAATACCTTTTTCTGGGTTTTAATCCACTAATGAACTCTTTCAAACGGTTGAGCACAAACCTTTACAATAGACACAGAGGCACTGCAAAGTACCTCCTTTGCATACTACACTCATCTATCTATCTATCTCTCAACCTGGTCACCTATAACTAAAGTGAACAGAAGAGCTTTTGATCTTTTAACAATTGATGAATTTTGTTCTAACTTAGAACACAAAGTAATTCGATCATTTACGTATTAGGTCCAGTATAATTCGATCCTTCATCAGCTATTTCCTTAAACGAATCCGTAACTATGGAATTTCTCAAGTTACATATAATGAGACGTTTGTTTTACTTGTCCAGCTAGAATTAACTTCGATTAGATAGGTTAAGTGAAATCTCCATTTCTACGCTTACCTCTATCACCTTGCAAAAATTTCAAGTTAATTCTCCACAAGAGGCCATGGATATATCTCATATTTATCAGGAGTGGTGAATGCTCAATCTAACATTAACTACCCCATAATTATTTTATGTGATACCCAATGCTTGCCCTCACACACTCTAGAGTCCCCTCAATTATGGATCGCGTTCGGACAGATTCTGAGTATCGTACTCCATAGTCCAGAATCACTAACTAACGATTGTTTGAGTATGAGGATTACTTATACTTACTGTTATAGTATTAATTCATTTAGGCTCATAACAAGTGGGCCCATTATGAATTATGAAGCTCAGGTGAACTTCGGCCAGCATAAAGAGGAATGAAGGAGCTTTACGTATAATACAGGCATAGACTGAAGCAATCATTCGGTCATCTCAGTATTGCCGAAGGCAATTCGTTAAAAGGTATCTTAGAAGACATGTGGAACAATCAGAGCGATGGATTCCAAATACACACTCCTTATTCTCATAACGCAGTGGCACGCAAAGATAGGGTCCACTGACCAATCATAACTTGCCACGTGTCTGAGGTATCACTTTTGTTATCTATAGATAGTCGAGTTGTTCCGGAGTTGAGGTAATTCATTATAACCATTAATAACACTCTTTTTCTAGTCTTTGATATCTTCTCTATATACCAACTGACTTTATCATCGGAGAGGGTTTGCGAGACTCCGACCCCTTTTCTGACGATTGTTGTGTTTTCAGGTGACTGGAATCTTGATCAAGAATACAAGTTACAGAATTACTACAACATTTTGGTGTGGTAAAGGTGGATTGTTTCACGTAAAAAATGGTTTATGTTTAGTCATTGGTGGTCCAGCCCAAAATTGAGCCTCTTTTCCAGCAAAATACTCCACTCATTGCTCAGCCAATTGTTCAATCTCTAGCTTTACCTAATAAGGGAGCGGAAGATATCCCCAGTTCTTCAGCTACTACAAATCGTGGCTTGCTGGATTCTAGAAACCAACCCATTTCTCCTCTTTTTGTTACGTTAGGTCTTCATCGCCAAATCGAGGCTTGTTTGGGATCGTTGGAGCATGAAAAGTGATGCTTTATGGATAATTTTACAAAGCAACTCATATACAACATGAGTACTGTCTAAGAATCTATGAATATGTTAAGGGCGGAGCATGATTCTCAAATGGATGCAGTGCGTTTGTTGTTGTTTTAGGCAAGAAATGGGGGTAGGAATGAGGACTAGGGAAGTTCTATTGTATGACACACTGTGAAAACATGTCCTAGGAAGAAGGATCGTACAACACAGTCTCACCTAGAAAAGAGAATAGGAAGATCGAGGGAACGATTTGATAGTCCTCAGTATAGGAGATATTCACCTTCTCTTGCCAAACCTCGTCCTTCGGGTATGGGGAGAAATTCAAGATCCCCGAAGAGAAGAAGATACGATCGATATGACTCTTTTGAGGAATTTAAGTCTCCAGAGCCTCATAATTTGGAGCCTTCGAAGCAAAAGGATCTTTCTTTCAAGGAGAAAATGCTGAATCTTATTAAGGGTGAGCTTCGGCAGGATATGAAAGAGGAGGGTTTCCAAGCTAAAGGCTCTGCGGGTATTGAAACTGGAACTCCATTGAGTGTGGAGATCATGAGCCAGAAGATGCCAATAGGGTTTAAGTATCCAGTACTGAAAGATTATAATGGGATGACGGATCCAACACTTCATGTTAAGAATTTTCAAAAGGCCTTGCAAACTACTACGGCCACTGATGCGGTCATGTGTAGGTTATTTGCAACAACATGGAGGGATTCAATGGTATATTAGTATGATCAATTGTTGTTAGGATCCATTCGGTCATTCAAGCAAATGTCTCAGGAATTCTGTGATCATTTCATAACTTCCATTCTAGAAAGTAAAACTATGAAAGATTTGAACTATTTGGTTCAAGATCCAAGTGAATCATTAAAGGAGTGGGTGGAAATATTCCAGAGGGTGGCAATCCAAATAAAGAATTTGAATGTTAAGGCAACGGTGGAGGCTATGGTAGGCAATTACCGAAGTAAGGATCTTTCCAAGAAACTGACAACTAGGAGGCCTCATACATTTCCAGATTTGATAAGGAGAGCCAAAGTTTTGTAAAATAGGATATCCATCGCTTAAATCCTTTGCTGAAAGAAAGGTTGAGTTCAGTATATCAACCTAAGGAGGGGAAGAGCGACAGGGGCAAGGAAGAGCAGAAAAGTTCAAGAAAAATACAGAGCGTAACTACATACTTTTAAATGCCCCTAGAAAGGAAGTTCTGTACTGGGTAGAGACCAACAGACAATATATTAAATACCACCGAAGTTGAAATCTTCAGGCCAAAGACACAATGGCATGTATTGTGAGTTTCATAAGAGCGAAGGGCATGCCACCGAAAATTGTAGACAACTTGCAGCTGAGCTCAATAAGATGGCTGAAGCTAGGAAGTTAGACAAATTTTTGAAGAACGCTATCAAGGTTAAGCAACCAAGGGATTGTTGGGGTTTAGTGTTCTATAGTCAATTGTTCTAGGATATAAACCAGTCGTAAATGAATTGTTCCTTATATCATTTGTTTTAATAAGATATGGTTTTCAAACTATATAAAGGCAATTACTTTTAAGAACTAAATAAGTCTAATAAAAAGGAAACCCCTAAGTTTATTTAAAGTGATTATAAAGTGTTCATACAAGCATGAAGTGAGACAAAACATTATAATAAACTAATAAACTTAAAACCACCCCCAAGTCAAGTAATATGTTTTGAATAGGGATTGACATAATACAGTAGAGACTTGCATGTAACAATGTTTTTTGTCGAGACAGAGAGCTGATCTCACAAGCTTCAGATATGCAGATATCTGGACAGTTACATGGATCCAGTGAAGGAGTTCATTAGGATTGGGGACCCGACTTGAGATAACAAGATAGATGGATTTATCCTTTGTCACCTGTTCATCACATTGGTATTAATAGGTATAAGTAATCCTCAGACTCAAAGGAATGTTAATTAGTGATTCTGGATTATGGAATGTGATACTTTGACTCTGTTCAAACACGATCCATAACAGAGATGATTTTGGGGTGTGTGCGGGCAGGCGTTGGGTATCACAAGAAGTAATTGCAGGATAGTTAATATTGGATTGAGCATTTGTCACTCCTGATAAATGAGAGATACATCCAAGGATCGCTTGTGGAAGACTTTACTCTAAATCCTTGCAAGGTGATAACTTAAGACTTGAAATGAAGATTTCACTTAACATATCTATTCGGAGTTAACTCGGCATGTACAAGTAAAATGAACGTGTCGCTATATGTGACTTGACATAATCCATAGTCATAAGATTCTGTTCAAGGATGTAGTTGATAAAGGATCGAATTATACTGTAACTACTACGGAAAGGTCAACGACGGAATCAACCTATCTTCTTATAGCTCTGGGGGAATGTTTATGGTTCTGCCAATCACAGTCCTCGCACTTATTCCGTTATACAAAGATTAAATGTAATTTTGGGAAATTAATTTAATGGTTGTATACGACTAATAGTAATAAGAACCTAATGGGTCACACATAAGACTTGGAACCAAAAAGAGGAATGGATATTAATTAATGGTTTTATACCCCCTCCTATTGTGAATTTCGGCCAACCCTAGTCCATCCCACAGACTGAGATTTTCGACCCCTACAGTAGAGGACAGAATTCCACCACTTGCATCCATTCGATTGATTTTATCTCTTTCTCTTTCTCCTTGATCTTATGTTGATTTGTTAGAGACAATCTACTTTGATTGTTTTCTTGGTTGAGATTCTAACTTGTTTGATCTTGTGTTTTTCTTTGTGCTCGTGAACTCAGAACTAGAGTTGAGGGCACTTCGTTAGCAACTGTAGATAGTTCTTCACAAAAGGTATTTCCTTCTATCCTTCCTTGTATGAAATAATGATTAACAGATCTTGGTTTAAGGAAATAGGATAAAAAAATTATATTTCTGCTGCCAAACATTTGCCTATTTTCCTTCAGAGATAAGCAGCGTGAGGAGAGGGCTCCGAAGGGCGTTATTAACGTAATTGTTGGTGGGCCCGAAGAGGATTGTTTGGCCAAGAGGAGAAGATTGGAGAAGGGTAAGGAGAGAATTGCTAGTTTTTCGGCAAATTTTTCCTTTGGAAATTTTAAGCAACAGGCACATAACAATGCATTGGTTATTGAAATCATTGTAGAGGATTACAAGGTCCGCAGAGTATTGATTGACACTGAAAGTTTGGTAAAAATAATAGCCAAAAAGGCTTATGAAGCATTAAAATTGGATCATGACAGGTTGGTCCGTACTTTGTCACCACCGGTGGGGATTTCTGGACATTCCGTACCTTTGTTGGGCAGTGTTCATTTGCAGATCACCATTGGAGATGGACCAATTAAGTGGAATTCAAGGGCTGAATTTTTGGTGATTGATTCGGTGCTTCCCTACAATGTCATAATAGGACGACCACTTTTATCTGAGTACGCTGGTGATTTATCGATTCATCACTTGGCATGGCAAATTCCAACGAATGAAGGTTTGGCAAATTCCAACGAAGGAAGGCATGGAAAATCAAGGCATCGCTCAAGAGACCTATTTGGCTTTGTTAAAAATGAAGCCAACACAAGACCCTGTTGAGGAAGAGAGGGAGCGAACCCATCCTATGGGAGATCTAGAAACAGTCTGGTTGGCAGAGGGGAAATCTGTTAAGTTGCTTAGGATATTCCAGAGCAACCGAAGGCAGATATTATCTCAACCTTATAAACAAATGTCTAGGCCTTCGTATGGTCTACGACTGATACTACAGGAGTATCACCAAAACTTATGATGCACTCGTTAAACGTTTAAAAGGATGCTAATCCTATTAAACAAAAGTTTAGAAATCATGGTTTGGAAAAACAGAGGGTCATTAGAGACGAAGTTAAGAAGCTGCTTGATTACCGACATATCAACGAAGTAGTATATGCAGATTGGATTGCTAACGTTGTGCTGATGAAGAATGCTAATGCTAATGGGAAGTGGAGAATGTTGTAGATTTTACTGATTTAAACAAGGCATGCCTAAAGGATTCTTACCATTTACCTTGCATAGATATCTTGATTGATTCTACTACCAGGTATGCAATTTATTCCTTGTTAGATGTAGCTGTCGGATATCATCAGATTCCTATGAATCCGGAGGATATTGCAAACATTTATTTTAGAAGGGATGAAGGCACATTCAGGTATAATGTGATGCATTTTGGGTTGAAAAATGCATGAGCTACTTACCAGCGGTTGGTAAATAAAATCTTTGGAGATGTCATCGGGGATAAAGTGGAGGTTTATGTTGATGACATGATAGTGAAGAGCCGATCAGTAGAGGAGCATACATCAGATCTGACTACGGTCTTCGCGACCTTACAAGAGCATAATCTGAAGTTAAATCCGGAGAAATGTACATTTGGTGTATCTTCAGGATTTTTTTGGGTTTTATGATATCACAAAGAGGTATTGAGGCGAACCCTGACAAAATTCAAGCAATCATTGACATGGAGCCACCAAAGAAGATAAACAATGTGAAAAGTTGAACGGGAAAATTAATGCTCTACGAAGGTGTATTTCTTGCTCCGCCAAACGTTGCATGCCTTTTTATAAAAGTTTAAAAAGTACCAAGAATTTTGACTGGATGGCCCAATGCCAAACGTCCTTCGAGCAGTTAAAGCAATTTCTAGCTTCTCCTCCACTTTTGAGTAGGCCTCTTCCCGATGAAATTTTGTATCTATACATTAGTGTGGCCGAAGAATCAATTGGAATAGTTTTGGTTCGGGAGGAGGGAATGGAGAAGTTTCCAGTTTATTATGCTAGTCATGTCTTGTGGGATGCAAAGACTAGATACTAGAAGCTAGAAAAACTTGTGTATGGGGTTGTCATCGTAGCACAGAAGCTATGACACTATTTTCAAAGTCATGCCATTGTTGTCAGAACTGATATGCCATTTAGAAAAGTCCTACAAAGACTGGAGACATCAGGACGAATTGCTAAGTGGGCCTTAAAGCTGATAGAGTTTGACATTCGGTATGAACCAAGAAAAGCATTCAAAGCCCAAGCTTAAGCTGATTTATTGATAGAAATCCCTGATCAATAAGGTTTAATACCAGCAAGTTCAGAGGTGTGGGAAATCTTTGTAGATGGTAGCACGAATAAGGATGGACCTGGTATTGGAGTTTTTATCAAGGGTCCTGGAGATTTAAAGCTTCGTTACGCTGCTAATTTAGGTTTTATGGCATCTAATAATGTAGCCGAATATGAGGCATTACTGCAAGGACTAAGAATTCTCAACATTATCAAACCAGATAAAGTTGTTCTTAAGAGCGATTCTCAGTTGGTAGTATCCCAGCTTACCAAAAACTTTGAAGCCCGATATGAGACTATGAAGAAATATCTGGCAATAGTAAAAACTCTACTTTAGGAGGGGAAGGATGAAGGCTGAAGTATGGAGATTCAATGGGTGCCTAGGGAGGAGAATCATGAAGCAGACTATCTTGTGAAGTTGGCTTCGGATCCAAACGTGTCTCCTGTAGGTCAATGTCCCATTGAGCTAATTGCAATACCTAGCATTCAAAAAGTTGAAGTCATGGTCATTGATCTCTCTAACGAGTGGTTTTATCCAATTTACTCATATCTAATGATAGGTGTTTTGCCTGAGGAGAAGAATGATCAAATTCGGGTCTTGCGCAAAGCAAGAAGATACTTGGTGATAGAAGGAGTTTTATACCGAAGATCTTTTGATAGGGCATGGTTGATATGCGTGGGATTTGAGGAAGGACGTCAGATTCTACAGGAGATCCATGAAGGTTTGTGTGGTGTCCATGAGGGGATGCTTTGGCCAAAAAAGCTAAGTTACAAGGTTTTTTCTGGCAAAAAATGATTAAAGATGCGACAGAATTTGTGAAGAAGTGTTCGGTGTGTCAATCTTATGCCCCAATTATTCAATCCCCAGCATTAAGAGTAATTCAACCAGCTTGGCCATTCGCAACATGGGGAACTGATATTGTGGGTGCTTTTCCAAGTGCGCATTGGCAAAAGAAACTTTTAATTGTGGATGTGGATCATTTTTCCAAGTGGGTAGAAGCTGAAGTAGTTGCCACAATTTCTTTGGCTCATATAATCACTTTCATGGAGAAAATGGTTATATGCCATTTCGGGGTCCCACACACAATCATAACGGATAATGGCAAACAGTTTGATTGTAAAGCTTTCTGAACATTCTGTGCAAATTTGGGCATCAAGCTTCGTTTTTCTTTGGTAGCCCACCCTCAAACTAATGGGATGACCAAAGTAACAACACAGACAATTGTTCAAGGACTGAAGAAAAGATTGGGAAAGGAAAAAGGATCCTGGGTAGATCAATTGCAACATGTCCTGTGGGCATATAGAACCACCCCTAGGGCTTCCACTGGAGAAACTCCTTTTTCTCTTACTTATGGCGCTAAAGCCTTCGTGCCGGTGGAAATAGGTTCCTCTAGTCCAAGAGCAACATATTTCTCCATTGATGGGAACGAAGAAGCAATACGCCGAAGATTGGATTTCTTGGAGGAACGAAGAGAGGAAGCATTGATCAAATCGGCTGCATATAAGCAACGTGTCAAAACTGGCTATGACAAATGGGTCAGACCTAGACAATTCTATATGAGAGACTTAGTCATACGAAATGTCGATGCTTCACAGTCTAGAGTCGATAGAGGCAAACTGGGAAGAAACCGGGAAGGACCTTTTCAAAATTCACGAATGTATAGGCACCCATGCATACAAGCTTCGGGATCTAGACAACATATCCATTTCCAAGGATGTGGAACGTTGTGTCTCTAAGGAGATTTTTATCAGTAAACCTACCTTTTGATAGTCTGTATTTCTTTTAGATCAGTTCAGGTTCTTCACTTTGTGTAAATCCTGCTTTTTTAGTAGTCAAAAAAACATATGAGTAATAATATTCTATTTCTTTCCCATAAATCTTACTTGGAATCCTTTTTTATTAAATTAAAGACTAATCGTATACATGCTTAAAGGATTCTAGCCATAATCATTAAGTCAAAAAATTCTAAAACGGATAAGGAAATTTATCTATGCACAAAACGAATGAATAGATATAATTTTTATATGTCTAAGAAGTTCGACAAAAGCAACAAGATAAATTATAAAGAAAATCAGTTCTTGGATCGGGAAATTCTCCTTTCTCTGGGATTGGAAGGTAATCTGGATCTTCCGGAGGGAAAAGATTAACCCAGAAATCAAAGTCGGCTTTGGGAATCTTCTCCTTCAGAGTTCGAAGAAATTTCACTCGATATTGAAGGGATTTTTCGTTTCCAAGCTCTTCAGCTTCTTCTTTTACTTGTGCAATTGTATCCATAGTTTGCTTTTTCAAATCTTCGATCGCTTTAGTAAAATGAGCTTTGCAATTAATTTTCTCTTGGTTCAGGAGGGTTATCTTTTCCCAAAGCTCATTGTTGTTAATTTGAACAAAAGATGTTATCTTTTCAGCTTTCTTTGCCTTAACTTTTGCTGCATCGGCCTCAGTTCTTTCCGAATCTAGTAGTATAATGGTTTTGGCCATCTTATCTTTTAAAGCATCAAGCTCATTCTTCGAGGCTTCAAGTTCACCCTCAAACTTGTTTCGTACTTTGAGATACTTATCAGCATCATTTGTCGCAGTATCATACCTCTCTTACAGATCCTTCAGAGTCAGCAGATGTTTTCTAATAGCATCATTTTTTGAAGATATGAGCCCATCGAGTTCATCAATGCGAGTTGCTTTCTAAAGGGCCACTTTTTCTAGTTTTTCTGCTTTTTCTGAAGCTGAAGATTTTTGTTGTGATTTGTTAAGCTCCTCTCGGGCTATAAATAGATCGCTTCGCATGTTGTCCAATTCCTTTAAAGATGCATCGGTGGAGAGTTGCTGATCATTCATCTTCGACTTTTAGCTCATGATATTTTGCAGCTAGGTTGCGAAATTGTTCAATGAACAAAGTTGTAGAAGATAGATCATGAAAAACGAGAAAGGAGTGAATAACTGAAGAAGTTAAAAGCAGTAAAAGAGCAGGAAAAGTAGAACTTACAACAACTTTCCTTTCCAAGGCTTTGCGAGAAGTCTTGAAAGCATTCACATGCTCGAAAAATTCGGCATCATCCGATATAACCGAAAGATGTGCAACATCTTCAGTAATGTCGGGGATCCGAAGGGTCAAATGATCCCCCAAAAGATCAGACCATAGTTGAAAATTTAGGAGTAAAAAATTTAATTAAATGTATAAATAACTTATGTACTAAAGTTAGAGAATGGCTAGGCTCACCTTGAAGCGGTCATACTGAGAGTACTTAGCCAGTTCTTCAGGGGTAACTATCTCAGTAAGCTGTTAGACAGTCTCCAAGTTAACCCCTTGAAGGAATGGAAAGTTTTCATCTGAGCTCTCATTTCTCTATATTCCTTCCTCCTCTTGGAACTGGTTTGCCCGGATCAATGACTTCAATCTCCATGTCCCATTTTTTTGGAGAAGGATGTGTCTTCAGCTAGAGGAATTTGAATTCATGGAAGATGGGAGTTTTGGGACAGTTTTTTATTGGCTTCCTCTAACATCATCTCCCTCTCGGTATCAGAAATGTCCAAATCGGTACTACCATCTTCTTCAGGAGCAGTGATTATTTTCTTTAATTTCTTTTGAGGAGCATTGATGGTAGAAGTAAAGGTGCCTTCGCCATTCTTTTCTTTCTTGGGTCGTCTTTTCAAAGGAGCTTCAAGAGAAGGTTGAGGATCATTTTCAAAATAATCATCAATGTTTAGGCCGAATCCATTAGGAGAATGAGGACCATCACCCTTCGTAAAGTTAATGTCAATTGAAGGTGTTGTGGAGATGAAGGGGATGTCTTCAGTGTTTAGATTTTCTTTGGGAGTTCACTCAGAAGAGGAAGAAAGAAGTGCAATGACTACTTGACTGATTTTCTTGGTGGGAATTTCATTCGGTTCAATGGAGGCTGAGCCTTCGGAAAGTAGTAATGTTGATGGAGTTTGGGTTGCGTCATGGTGGTAGGAGTTGATGGGCGCATCTTCGGCATTAGGAGCAGTTGATGGTTTGGGTTGCGACTTCTGTTTATTCCTTTTCTGCTTTAGCTTTTCCAGTTGAGCTAGCATTTTTTGAGTACTATTAGACATGATCAGAAAATGGCCTACATCAAAAAGAGAGAAGAATAAATACAAAAAAACAAGATTAATACCTGCAAAAAGTTCAGTTTTGGGATAGATAATCCCATGGGATTCGATGAAGAAGCAGGTTCGCCCATCCCCTTGAAGAATTATAATGAAAAGAGGATATTTCCATTTAAAGTCATGGGCGGCTATTCGTTGTTCCTAGACTTTTTCGATCAGAGACAAGATCCGGGCAGGTTTCCATGTGTGAGCTTCTTTGGGTTGCTCATTCCACCTTCGGGCAAATGGAAAGCCTCCGGGAACATAGGTGTGGTTTGGATCTGCACCATTCGGTTCGATCCAAAACTAGTAGGGTTTATAGTTTTTTAGGCTCTGCACCTTTTTTGACAAAAAATTCAACAGTTTCTTCGAGAAAACCCAATACATGAAGTCTTCCTTCGGCTTTTTAGTAGGATGCCAGAAATGTCGAAAGAGAGGTCCAGAGAGTCTAATACCAATACCTTTATAGATCTTGTGAAATGCAAGAAGTTCTAGTCAGGCATTGGGTGTAATCTGACAAAGACAGAGGTTGAATTCGTTCAAAACGACTAATATGCCTAGGGGAAGGGGAAATTCCATTTCCCATTTAGGGAAAAGGATGAACATTCCCATTTTTGTGGAAGTGGGGGGAAGATGTACCCTATCGTTGCTTTCGAGCACTGATAGGTGATAGGGACGTTTTGTCCCTAACTTTTGGCGTGATTTACAGTTTAATTTTGATTACAAAAAGTAGTGTGTTTTTAAATAAATAATAAAATAAAAATAAATTTCATGTTTTCAGTTAATTTCCTTTATTTGTGATTAATTTCAAAAAATTAAAACGTCAAGCTAAATCGGTTCTCGAGGGTCGTATTTTGCAGGTACAAGTTAGAAAATAAACAAGTGATGATTCAACAGACACGCGGGGTGTGGAAGGATACACGCGGGGTGTAGGACAATGCCCCTTGAATCACGACAGTCAACCACGCATTCCCAAATGGTCAACACCTACCATGCGGGGCGTAAAACATGGTACGCGAGGCGTACAATGTGTGAATCAAGGACTAAAGTTCTAGGAACTCATCCATGCGGGGCGTCCCCAGACATACGCGGGGTGTGCAAGGCATAATCCAGCAACAAAAGTTCCAGGAGCTCAACCACGCGGGGCGTACTCCGGTCTACGTGGGGCGTGGATGAGTCAACAGCTCTGAAATCGATCCACGCGTGAAGAAATTATCAACGGAATGGGCTAAAATGGCAGACACGCGGGGCGTGCCATGTGAAACCTGCACAAACAATGTGAATTCTTACTTGTAACTTGTGTATTTATGATTTTACCCCCGAACTTGATGTGTATATAAATAAGAGTGATTAGCACTCATTTCCTCATTCGGATTTTGTGTAATAAAACTCTACCACCTTGAGAGCTTGTACATTCATTCCGTCACTCCGTCAAAGTCACGTTCGATCCGTATCCACCAAGCTCGAACGTTCCACCTCCAAGTCCTACGAGACGGCTTTGAGTCCGGTTAGCTAGTCCTAAGGGCTGATTCTTCTTCCCTTTTACTTGTTAACTAGCTTGTACTCTTCCTATGTACTAGGCTTGGTTGTATTCCGCATTTATACATTCCACATTTATAATATATGATTTACGATTTCATTTCCACTATACGTGTTATTACTTATTGCTTGTTTTTATCGTGTAGGTCGCTTACGAGCTCCGAAATCCACTAGGATTCACATAGGTGTTGCGTTACCAGAGTTGACAATCCGAAAACCGTAGGAATTGACAAGCCACGGAACTTACTGGCCCTAGTTTCTGATCCTAAGAATTAGAGTCGCCTTAAGAGGAAATCACGACCCTAGAACCTCACGGAGTTGTTCGGTCTATAGATAGTCGTCTTTGCAAGAGTAAAGTATTAATCGTACATGTTTTGAGTTAGTTATCATATGTTATAACTTATCATCACCCGTAACACTTCATTAAGAGTTTGAATTACTCGAGTCTGTCTCACCATAGTTCAGGAGTAGGTTATAGTTGTCACCCAAACCAAACTAAAGTATCCATCGCTTAGATAACATGTAAAACCGAGTAGTTTAATACTTGTAGATATAAATCCCGTGGATCCGATACCCGGTCTTAACCGGATTATTACTTGATACGGCGGGGTACACTTGCCCCTACGTAGTAGCGCCTAGTAGAGTTCAAGCACACACACGTAACATCTTACTTATTTCACCCACATATCACACATATTTTACCACTCTACCTAGATACTCATCAAGTTTTTGGCGCCGTTGCCGGGGATTTATAATTTCTTGCAATATTAGACAAAAACGTTTTATTATTAGTCTAAGCATTCTTTTTGTATAAATTGTTAATATATACTTCTACTAACAACATTCTTTGCGTGTTTAAATTTTCTTTATTTACTTCTTTAGTTTATGCACACCCGATCTCGAAGTGGTACTCTCGTTCCTATTGATCTTGAAATTGAACATACTCTTTGTAGGATCCGGATAGAAAAGATGGCCAACCTCAACAACGAAGCTAACCAACCCGAGGCAAACCAAAGACCACCCGTCCAACCTGTGAACAACATCCGAAATGGAGGAGGCAATGGCACACGAACGATGATGGAGATCCTTGCTCCGCATAGGCCCCAAAATCGCAACGGAATTGGCGCTCCCATCATTCCGGCCAACACCTACGAGCATGATCCAATTGATCCAACAACTCGAACAATTTGGAGGAGAACTTCATGAGAACCCTAATGAACATCTCGATAAATTTCTTATATGTGCCGATACTTCTCGGCAAAATGGTGTTCCGGTTCAGGCCGTACGTCTAAAGCTTTTTCCTTTCTTTTTGACAGGTCAAGCTTTGGAATGGTTGCACTCGTTGGAGGCGGGATCAATCACATCATGGGAGGAGCTTGAGAAGGAGTCCTTTCCTATTACTTCCCGCCATCCAAGACGGTTAAGTTGAGAAATGATATCACTTCCTTTAGGCAACTCGAATATGAGGCCCTTAGCTTGGGCTAGGTTCCGAAAGTTGCTCCGAAATTGCCCACAGCATGACATCCCCAAGAACGATCTTGTAAGTACCTTCTATCATGGTTTAACTCATACTAATCATGCAACCGTGGACTCCGCCGCAAGTGGGGATTTGTTTAGAAAATCGGCAAGTGAGGCTTATGAACTCATCAACAAGCTAGCTAGAAAAAGCGTCCAATGGCAAGAAGATTGGCTTGCCGGACCCTCGCGACATCAAACATTTACCGTGGAAGACGAGGCTCCCAAGATTTCCATGGTCGAAATGAGTAAAAAGCTAGACGCCTTAATGGCACAAGTGAGCCTCAAAAATACAGCACAAGTCCTGATATGCTCGCATTGCGGTGGTGACCATCATGGTCAAGAGTGCCATGCCAATAGCCTTTTTACCGGCGATGCCGAGAGTGTAAGTTATGTAGGGGGACAGCCAAGGTACAATTCTAATTATAACTCCTACCATAACCCAAATGCTTATCACCACCGTAATAATAATAACAACGGATGGAGGCCTTAACACCAACACCCGAATTTGTCATATGGCAACAATCAAAATGTGTTGAAGCCCCCATCCGGATTTAACAATGAATACAAGGAGCAAGGTTTGGGTCAATCCCCCAACGCCCAAGGAGGACAAACTTCTCAACCTCCTAGCAACATGCAAGACTCTACGGTAATTAGTCTCCTTAAAGAAATATCTTCCTGTCTTGCTGATAATGAGGCTTTTTTTGTAGGGATTTGGGGCATCAAGTGGTCCAATTGAATCGCCAACAACGAGAGAGACAACAAGGGTCTCTCCCAACCAATACCGAACAAAACCCAAGGCCCAAGAATCGTGAGTCCGCGCAAGCGATTACGCTCCGTAGTGGTAAGGGTTTGGAACCACCGGTTCCAAAGGCGATTCCAACCACTCCAAAGGTAAGTAACGAACCGGAAGAGGTAAGCAACCCCGGTTCGGACCCAAAATTTTTGACTTCCTTGAATAATAAAGATGTTAGTGATCCAATTGGGACTTATGTACCAAAGCTCCCATTTCCACAAAGATTAAAAAAGGAGAAATTGGATCACCAATATGACAAGTTTTTGGAAATTTTTAAGAAGCTTCACATCAACATCCCATTTGCGGAAGCATTGGAACAAATGCATACCTATGTAAAGTTTCTTAAAGAGATCCTTGCCAAAAAGAGGAAGTTAGAGCAAAATGAAACGGTAGCGCTAACAGAGGAATGCTCCGCGATTATAATGAATAAACTCCCACCTAAACTCAAAGATCTAGGAAGTTTTTCCATCCCATGCACAATTGGTAATGTTGAGTTTAGTAGAGCTTTATATGATTTAGGTGCTAGTATTAATCTAATGTCTTTGTCCGTTGTTAGGAAGCTCGGATTGGGAGAGCCAAAGCCTACCAACATGACGCTTCAATTGGCCGATAGATCAATTGCCCGGCCAAAAGGAGTTGTGGAGGATGTCTCAGTGAAAGTGTACAAGTTCATTTTCCCCGCCGATTTTGTGGTGCTCGACATAGCGGAAGACGATTCGGTGCCAATCCTCTTAGGAAGACCATTTCTTGCAACGGGTAGGACTCTCATTGACGTCCATGAGGGTTAGCTTATATTACGGTTGCAAGATGAAGAGGTAGTATTCAACGTATACAACTCCATGAAATTTCCTTCTCATACCATGGAAGATTGTAATTTTTTAAACTCTATGGACTCTATTGATTTGTTTGTTGAATATTTATGCGATAGGTCCTCCATAGAAACCTCCTCGGGTTTAGGTGATGATGAGCACATGGATGAGGAGCCATTAAATAAGCCCTTTGAGTACTCCTCCGAGATAGAATAATGTTTATGGGCAAGGAACCGGTTTGAGGGCTTGGATCGGATAGTAAAGCAAAACCAAAGTCGTCTCTCGAAGAGCCCCGACTTTGGAACTCAAACCTTTGCCTCCTAATTTGAAATATGTTTTCTTACAACCTTCTAGTTTCTTACCCGTTGTTATATCTTCTCTTTTGACAGTGGAAATGGAGGAAGCATTGATTGCGGTGTTACAAAAACACAAAGGAGCATTTGGATGGACCATTCACGACATTAAAGGGATTAGCTCCACCATTTGCACACACCGCATTTTTATGGAGGACGAAGTCAAACCCTCCATGCAGCCACAAGGATGACTCAACCCAAACATGAAAGAGGTAGTGAAAGCCGAGGTAATCAAACTCCTCGACGTAGGTATAATCTTTCCTATCTCCGATTGTCAATGGGTTAGTCCGGTTCAATGCGTCCCCAAAAAGGGGGCCACAACGGTAACGGAAAATGATCAAGGGGAACTAATCCCCACGAGAAAAGTAACGGGATGGCGGGGTATGCATAGATTATAGAAAACTCAATGAAGCCACCTGCAAAGATCATTTTCCCTTACCGTTCATTGACCAAATGTTGGAAAGGATGGCTAGACACCAATTCTTTTGTACCCTAGATGGTTTATCCGGATATATGAAAATCCCCGTTGATCCTTTGGATCAAGAAAAAACAACGTTCACTTGTCCTTATGGGATGTTTGCATATAGGCGGATGCCATTTGGGCTTTGTAATGCCCCCGCCACCTTTCAATGTTGCATGACGGCTATCTTCTCCAAAATGATAGAGGACTCATGGAAGTCTTCATAGATGACTTTTCGGTTTTTGGGTCGTCCTTCGAAATATGTCTAAACAATCTTGATAAAGTCCTTCAACGATGCGAGGACACTAATCTCGCTCTTAGTTGGGAGAAGTGTCAATTTATGGTACGAGATTGTATAGTGTTGGGACACAAAGTTTCCGGGGAGGGAATCACGGTCGATCCGGCCAAGATTGAGGTAATCGAAAAATTGCCTCCACCAATTAATGTGAAAGGAATCCGGAGTTTTTTGGATCACGCGGGTTTCTATAGGAGGTTCATTAAGGACTTTTCCAAAATAGCAACCCCCTTGACACAACTACTCCTAAAGGATGCGGAGTTCAATTTTTCGTCCGAATGTTTAAACGCATTTAATACGCTTAAAGAAAAATTAATCAACGCACCCATTATGGTGAAACCAAATTGGGACCTCCCATTTGAACTCATGTGCGATGTTAGTGATTTGGCAGTAGGTGCTTGTTTGGGCCAACAGGTGGATACAATTTTCCGTCCAATTTTCCATGCTAGTAAGACTCTCAATGAGGCCCAACAAAATTATTCAATCACGAAAAAAGAGATGCTAGCGGTAGTTTTTGCTTTTGATAAATTTAGATCATATCTTGTGTTATCAAAAATTATCGTGTACACTGACCATGCAGCTCTTAAGTACTTAATGACCAAGCAAGATGCCAAACCTCGGTTGATACGATGGATTCTCCTTCTCCGAGAATTTGACATTGAAATAAAAGATAAGAAATGAGTGGAGAATGTTGTGGCCGACCACCTTTCCCGTTTGTAAAGCGAGGAAGCCGAATCTCCGGAATTCATGGAGATCAAGGAAACCTTTCCCGATGAGACACTTTATGCTGTAACCCCTCTACCTTGGTATGCCGACATGGCAAACTACAAAGTCGGTAATGTTCTTCCCCCTCACCTTACCTACGAGCAACGTAAGAAATTCTTTCACGATGCTAGGAATTATTTTTGGGAAGAACCATTTTTATTCAAATCTTATGCTGATAATATTATTCGTAGGTGCATACCGGAGGAGGAGGTAAACCATAGCAAATGTGTCACACCCAAGAGCCGGGAGGCCATTTTGGCCCAAGTCGAACTATGGCAAAAGTCTTGCAATGCGGCTTTTATTGGCCCACCATGTCCAAAGATTCCCAAGACTTCGTCAAGTCATGTGACGCTTGTCAACAGAGCGGGAACATCTCCCGTAAAAATGAAATGCTCCAACGAGGAATCCTAGTTTGTGAACTTTTCGATGTTTGGGGGATAGACTTCATGGGACCTTTCCCTAAGTCGCATAACAACGCCTACATTCTAGTGGTCGTTGACTATGTCTCCAAGTGGGTGGAGGCCGTTTCCTTACCCTCAAACGACTCTAAGGTGGTAGGAAAATTTATTAAGAAAAATATTTTTACTCGATTCGAGACCCCTCAGGCTATCATTAGTGACGGGGGTTCTTGGTATGTTAAATATGGACGCTAGCAAGTGTACTAGGTCGTATGAGGTATTCGGTAAGACCAAGTGTCGTATTCCATAAGGATTGGACTTAAGTGAGAAGAATAAGTTACCTTAAGTGTTAGATGTAAAACTTTGAGTGTGTGAATGATATCAACTTAACATAAATAAAAACTAAACAGTGATACGTGGAATGAATTCAAGATGAACATGCACAGACCTAGCCATACGCCTACGACCAACTGTGCCTAACCTTTATCATTTAGTGAAGTAGATTTATATTCATGAGTTGTATCTCTCCCTCATTGGTCACTAAGGTCCGGTGTCCCATTTCCAAAGATACTAAGTGAGTAATATTAACCAAGTGTCCTTGTGCTAACATACAAACAAGCATTAAGCAATAGGGAGAATTCATAAAGAAACCCCAATATGTGGTAGTTTTCGTGTCTGTCCACTACAACGTATGCCAATTAGTTGGTTCCGTTATATCGGAGCACCGTCGTGTCATCTTTAGTAACCATAAAATAGACTTGATCTTAATCTATTCGTTAAGCATACCAATATCACTCAATCATGGATAAAAATACTTCATTAATTAATAAAAGAAACTTACAGTTGCCGTTTAAATTGCTGGCTAGGCCTGCACAAAGGATTACTCACTCATTGTCATGAGTGAGCAGTTTGTTCTTCCCAAAAACATTCTTCCGACAGAAAATATAAAAATAGAGAAAAAATAATGGTGGCGGTAATATCGAGATCCCTATTACAATAATATTCCCTTCCTATTTATACCCCCCTTACATCAACCCTAATTACAAGGGTAAAAAGTCACAAAAAGTAAATACACGGACAAGTGAACAATCCTCCTACACTTGGTGCAAGATGGAAAGATGTCTTGCTTTCCACGTTTATCTCTCTTTCTCTCTCCTGTAACTTGCTCGACCCGCGCGTTTATCCATTTCCCTCCGAATGACCCGTTAATGCCGTTGTTTAAGCTGTTCTGTTCTACTGAAAGGCTGTTCGTGAGGATTCTTGCTTCGAACTATTATTTCTGCCTGTTTCTTCCATTTCTGGTTGAAAACTAAACTTTGAAGCTCTTTTCCATGAATGTTCATCCTCTTTTATTTGCTCATTTTACTCGCATCAAATTACCCCCAACTTAATTTTTTGCTTATCCTCAAGCAACACATCAATTTTAAATGGAGGAACAGGTAAAATTATCACAAACAAATAAACAGCTAAGTTGGTGCAGTTAAGGTTTCTCTAATGATTGTAATATTCTTATCATGAGTAATTAAGCTGATACAACTGGCTAGTGAATCCCCTGATCCAAGGTCAATCATTTTCTTCGTACTTTTGGGATTTCGCTCATTTCTCACAGTGTTTGCTCTCCGTTTGTGGGGTGTTTAAGTCACTCGACAGCTATGCATACAAAGAATAAATTTTGACTTGCCTTCTTGCCTAACAGATACTCGAAATTATTCTTGGCACCTTCGGAATCATTACAAGGGTGAGGGGTGTTTCAGACGATTGATTGAAATTTATGATTGGAGCAGGTGTTTTGTGATGAGTGCGGATCGGTTTAGCTTGGAGAGCTGGTTTGTTATTGTTTCTAGGCTTTCCTGTTTCATTTTTCTTTTGAACGCTTGAGAGGGACAAGTTTTCCTTTGTTTATTTAACAAGGAATTTTCTAAGTGACTGTGTCCCCTTTGATAGGTTTGGGAAACAGGGCCTTTTTCTTTTACTAACCTGCTTCCAGCTATGGATGTTTGTATGGGTGTTTGGTGGTGAGTGGTTGGATGTTCATCCTCTTATGCCAAGATTCATTTCTTTCTACTGAAAGGCAAACAAGGCAAAATCTAACTTACCTAAAATATGCAAAGCCCCCTCCTCAATAATATTATTGCAACAATGTGCAAGATTTAGGCACAAGCCACACTGGTTGTTTGTACTTACTTAACAATTAACATGATCAGGGACTTCACAAACTAATTTATCAACCTCAACTACTCATCATCGATCATCACATCATCACAAAGAGAACAAAAAAAATGCATGACAACTTAACTATTCAAAGTTTGATCAATTCAACCCGAAATGAATATGAATGGATGAGTGGCGGGTGTAGCGCACAGGGTGATTATGGTGTTTGTGCTTTGTTTTTGTTTTTGTGGGGTGGTGCTGATGTGAAGCGAGGATCAAGCAAAAATTAAAAGCGGGAATAAAATAAGAGAGCAAGGCAAACAAGGCACAGCAAAATCGAACAGTCCAACAGTTACTAAGACGTTGTTCCCCTGCCCCCCATTGTCCTCAATGTAAGACAAGTGGGTAAGAGGCAGACGCCAACAGCATCACGCGAAAACAAGAGCAGCAGCAAGCCGAACAAAGGATAAAGAGAAAGAGAGTGAGACATTTACACTGTGGGGGACTGGGAGGACTCGGCCTCCTCGTCGGCATTAGGTTTTACAGCAGATGGTGTGGGTCCTTCTTCGATTGGTTCATTGTGTTTGATGGGTCTCCTCTGTGATTCATCAGATACATGGGGCTTTGGTGCGGAATGGTTGTTCCCTTCTAGAATGGCTATTCTAGCTCGTAAGATCTCCACTTTTTGTTCATAAGAGTTGATTCGCTGTTCCATCACACGCATGTTGATAAGTATGGTCTCCATGCTCATCCGAGCGGCAATGCGGTAGATTTTATCATCATCACCGGTTGGTGGTTGCTCTGGGACAGTGCGTATTGGGGTGACATAAACAGGTTCTGGCATCGAATCCTTGGACCTTCGTATTTTGGATGGACCAGGTGCCTTCTTTGTCCTTTTTCTTGAGTTGCTCCGCTTCTCGCCATTGGTACCAGACTCCTTTGATATCGCAATATATTTCAATCCTCTTCATCACCTGCAAGTTCAATGGTTCCATAACTGGACCAAGGGTTAGTATAGTGATTTTGGGATCGAAAAATCCCAAGTTCTGAGCGATGGTGGTGATGAATGGTCCACAGAACAGGCAATGTACTCAGCAAAATAATACCCCACATTCAGCGGCTTCTTGTCTCGTAAACAGGCTAGTGCGAACAGGTCAGCGGATGGTACTGTGGCTTGATGGACCCTGCCAAAAAGTGAGCCAGCGAGTATACGGTGTAAATATTTCAATGAATAGTGCTCGATACCTGAGACCTTGGATGAACTGGGGTTATAATCGGTGTGACCAATGATTGCATGCCAAAAGGAGTTAGCGTCGAAGTCCTGGGGGATCTCTCTGTGCGCCGATAAGTAAAGTTCTTCTTCAAGTTTGGTCTGGTCGCCCAAGCCAAGGAAAACATTCATTTTGTTGATGGAGCAGTTCATGTGGTTCCCCATGAGCCGAAATTGGTAGCGCTTGTGATGATTAGGGTCAGTGTACTTGACATCGCGTTGGAAAGTGGAAATGAACTCCATCGTGAGTTCGTGATAAGTGAACTCCTCGATGGCCAGAAATTTAGCCAGATTAGCGCCTTCAATCATTTGCTTGACCTCTATGTCAAGACTTACCTCGCGCAAACTTTCCCAGCAGATTTGTCTGGTGGCGCACAGCTCCGTGTTTTGGAAAGTCTCATAATTGGTTTGCTTAATCTCATCGGAAAAGGTAAGGAGTCGCTTGGAAAGGACAAGAGAGTTTTGGGTACTAGAGCTTACATTAGGTTTCTTCTCTTTGCCCTTGGTGGCAGTGCCGGACCTTGTGTTCTTTCGTGCCATGGCGGAGTATCACAGGCGGTTAGTGATTTTCTAGGTTAGGAAAAAGTGGAGGTTCAGTAGAAAGGTGAGACCTTTATACAAGATGGAGGGGGAGAGTGAACCGTCAAGGATGGTTGCGACCGTTTGGACCATTCACTTTTCTTATTCCACCGTGAGAATAGGGAATCAAATTGCCATGTTTGGAAAGAGGAGTAGCCACATCAATGTTTGTGACCGTTGAGACTGAGGGCCTGCCGTTTGACAAATGTTCATTAAAGGACAAGACAGCTCTAGCGGTGGCTGTCTCGCGTGTGGTGCGGTTTGGTGAAAGGAATGATTGTTCATACTTCCCTATATACTTAGAGACATGTTTATTCAAAAGGTGGACTAGAATAGGAAAGGTTAGCATAAAATAAAATTTAACTACGTTGCAGAAATTAAAATTAAACTATAATAAGAATGAAATTTAAATTTTATTTACCCCCACTTTTTGATTTGTCATGGTTTGCTCAAACAATGGGTGATGCCCACTGGTCCGGGAGGTTCGTGGGCCAAGTAAGGTTTCAGACGCTGTCCATTAACTTTGAATATCTCTCCGTCAGTGTTCTGTATCTCTATCGCCCCGTGAGAGAATATTCGGTGTATAGTGAATGGTCCGGACCATCGCGAGCGAAGTTTACCAGGGAACAGGCGTAGGCGTGAATTGTAAAGGAGGACTTGTTCGCCTTGTTGAAAGTGTTTTGCTTGAATGTGCTGATCATGCCACTTTTTTGTCTGTTCCTTATACTTGAGTGCATTTTCATAAGCGAACAGTCTGAATTCATCCATCTCATTTAACTGAGCATACCTGTTTTGCTTAATATCCTGATCATCAAAATTTAAAAATGTTAGTGCCCAATAGGCCCGATGTTCTAACTCAACAGGGAGGTGGCATGCTTTTCCGAATAGGAGCCGGAAAGGGGACATCCCTATGGGTGTTTTATAGGCTATTCGGTAAGCCCACAGTGCATTATCGAGTTTCAGAGACCAGTCCTTCCGTGAAGAATTGACTGTTTTTTCTAAAATTCGCTTCAGCTCCCTGTTGGATAGTTCAACATGTCCGCTTGTTTAGGGGTGGTATGGTGTGGCTATACGATGTGTGACATCATATTTCTGAAGAAGTTTTTCAAATAGTTGGTTGCAGAAATGAGTACCTTGATCACTTATAATTGTCCTTGGTACTCCAAATCTGGTGAACAACTGTTTTAAAAATTTAATCACTACCTTTGCGTCATTTGAAGGGTACCCGCATGCTTCCAACCATTTACTCACGTAATCCACAACGACCAGGATATACTGATTCCCAAAGGAGATGGGGAATGGTCCCATGAAGTCGATGCCCCATACATCAAAAATTTCGCAAACAACAATGTTGTTTAGAGGCATGGTGTTCCGGGCAGAAATATTGCCTGTGTTGACATTCATTGCATCGTTGAACGAACTGTTGGGCATCTTTGTATATGGTGGGCCAGAAGAATCCTGCTTGAAAAACCTTTGCAGCTGTTCGATTGGCCCCAAAATGTCCACCTGATTCTGTGCCGTGGCATTTGTGCAAGATCTCTAGTCCTTCTTTTTTGGTCACACATCTTCGCAAGAGCTAGTCTGCACATAATTTAAAAAGGTAAGGTTCCTCCCAAATGTAATATTTAAGTTCAGAGTAAAACTTCCTTTTTCGATTTGTGGAATATCGAAAAGATTTTATTTTGCATGCCAAGAAATTCGCGATGTCAGCAAACCAGGGGAGTGTGGAGATTGCAAACAGTTTTTCATCAGGAAAATGGTCGAGGATCTCGGGTTGTTCAATCTCCGTGGTTGCTTCTATTATGGATAAGTGATCAGCTGCTAGATTTTCGGATCCCTTTTTGTCCTTGATCTCTAAATCGAACTCTTGTAGAAGCAACAACCATCGTATTAATCGTGGTTTAGCATCCTTTTTGGCAAACAGGTATTTTAACGCCGAGTGGTCTGTATAAACAGTCACCCTGGAAAGTACAAGGTAGGGGCGAAATTTATCGAATTCGTAAACCACTGCAAGCAACTCTTTTTCTGTGGTTGTGTAATTCTGCTGAGCTTCGTTCAGAATTTTGCTTGCATAGTGTATGGACTTAAATTGCTTGTTAATTCGTTGTCCAAGAACAGCCCCTACACTGAGATCGCTGGCATCGCACATGAGCTCGAATGGTGCATCCGAATCTGGTGAAGTGAGTATAGGTGCATGTGTCAAAAGTTACTTGATGTGTTCGAACGCCTGGTTGCATTCATCTGTGAAGATGAAGTCAGCTTCCTTGTGTAGTAGTGCGGAGAGTGGTTGTGCGATCTTCGAAAAATCTTTGATGAACCGTCTGTAGAATCCAACGTGTCCTAAAAAACTTCGAATATCCTTAACTGTTTTGGGCACAGGTAGTTTCTCGCTTACTTCCACTTTAGCCTTGTCAACTTCCAGTCCTTTGCTTGATATTTTATGTCCGAGCACAATTCCCCCTGTCACCATAAAATGGCACTTTTCCCAATTTAGGACCATCTGTGTTTCCGTGCATCTCTCCAGAACATGCTTCGAATGATGTGCCGTAGACAAAAAAATCATCTATGAATATTTCAACTGTTTTCTCAATCATATCATGAAATATGGCCATCATACATCTATGAAATGTTGCTGGAAACATTGCACAACCCAAAAGGCATGCGTTTGTACGCAAAGGTCCTCGATGAGTTTGATCACCTCTGCCTTCACGACTTCTTTCATATGTGGGTTTACTCTTCTTTGCGGTTGCACAGTTGGTCGATGGTCTTCTTCCATTAAAATCTTGTGCATACAAATTGTTGGGCTGATCCCCTTTATATCCACTATCTTCCATGCCAGAGCCTCCTTATGCTTCCTTAAGATGGTGAGCAACTGCTCCTTCTGATCCGCTGTCAATGTTGCTGAAATTATCACTAGTCTACTGTTTGGTGGATCCAGAAATGCGTATTCTAGATGATCAGGCAGCTGCTTTAGTTCAGGACATATTTCTTCGTCTCCCCTCTCTAGATTTATTTCAGGAAGGGTATCATGTTCTTCTTCATTGACGATTCCTTCAGTGCTACCACCCTCTTGTTCGGAGTCAAACACTTGATCCTCCTTTTTTCTGTTTCTCCTCCTCGAGTTGTTCCTGCAAGAAGAGATTGTCATCATTCATTTCAATGAAATAACATGAGTCATCAGATACTAATGCATAACGAACAGCTTCATGCATTTTAAACACTACTTCTTCGTTATTGATTTTCAGAACGAGTTGTCCCTTGTGTACGTCAATGACAGCTCTTCCTGTGGCTAGAAAAGGTCGTCCCAAGATTATTGGAACTTCCGAATCTTCTGCAATATCCATTATGACAAAATCAACAGGCAATATGAAATTTTCGACTTTAACCAAAACATCTTCGATTATACCCTTGGGGTATCGAATTGATCGATCCGCCAGTTGGACCGTGACCTTTGTTGGTCTTGGTTCTCCTAGACCTAATTGTATATAAATTGAGTATGGCATAATTAATATTGGCTCCTAGATCACATAAAGCATTTTGAATAGTGAGTGTTCCTATTGAACAGGGTATAGAAAAACTCCCTGGATCCTTGAGCTTCTTTGGAAGTTGTTGTTTGGCTTGTAAGATTGATGAGCTATCCCTGTTCAGTTGTACCATAGCTACACTTTCCAATTTCTTCTTGTTGGTAAGCAGATCTTTCAAGAATTTGACATACATAGGCATTTCCGACAAGGCTTCGATGAACGGTATATTGATGTGCAACTTCGTCAATTGCTCCAGAAAGCTCTTGTGTCTCTTTTCACAATTCTGCTGCTTCAGTCGTTCTGGATATAGGACTCTTGGTTCGTAATGAAGTGTGACTGGTTCATCTTCAATCACCTGTTTATCCTTCTTAGGTTGAGGCACAGGTGTTTGATCGTTAGACTTCGCTCCATCTTCTTTACCCACAACAGATTTTTCACCAATGTCCGCGACCTTCTTACCTCCCCTTAGTATGATAGCATTGACTTCTTCTTTCGGGTTGGTCATAGTGTTGCTTGGAAGTGCGACTTTTTCCTTCGAGGATATGGCTGTGGCAAATTGTTGCATTTGAGTCTCAAGATTCTTTATGGACGATTGTGTCTGCTTCATGAACTGCATCATCATGGACTCTAAATCAGGCTTTCCTTCTTGTTGAGCATTTGATTGGCACTGATAATGTTGGTTAGGTGGAATTCCTTGTTGTGGTGGATATGATGTTCGTGCATTTTCTTGTCTGTACGGCTGCTGCATAGCTGGTTGCCTTTGATTATCCTGCTAGATAAATTCGGATGACTTCTCCACCCTGGGTTATATGTGTTCGAATAAGGATTCGGTGGTTGACGAGCAATGAAATCACACTGTTCCTGCATTGATGCACCTGGTTTGGTTCCTGAGTAGTCTATGGGTCGATGAGGTCCACTGCAGAAATCACAACCATCGGGTGATAGTATCTCTATAGGGGTCGAGAGTTGCGTGTTTACTGCTGAGACGTTCATCTTTCCCATTGTTTTGACCAGTTGTTCCATTTGTGAGGATAATTTGGTTATTGCCTCACTGTCACGCTATTCGTGACTCTCTTTCCATCGCTTCTCACCGAGTGCCAATTATAACTGGTATTGACCACTCTTTCAATTAGCTCATACAATGCTTGAGGTTCCAGTTCCTCCGGATTTCCATTGGCAACTGATTCAATTTGTATCTTGTATGCATTGGTCACTCCATTATAGAAGTTCTGCACTTGCATCCATATGGGTATGCCATGATTCGGTACTCTTCTCAACAGTTCTTTATATCTTTCCCATGCTTCAGATAAGGATTCGTCCTCTTCTTGAAAAAAATGTGAAACTTCACTCCTTAACTTGATGGCTTGTCTGGGAGGAAAATATTTCATCAGGAACAGAGTAGCCATTTCCTCCCAGTTCGTGATAGATCCTAGTTGTAGATTCTTCAACCAATTTTTTGCCTTATCCTTCAAGGAAAACGGAAACAATTTAAGCCGGATAACCTCGTCACAATCATTTCTATGAGTACGAAATGTGTTGCACATTGTGACGAAATCTTGGATATGAGCATTTGGATCTTCATTTGGGTATCCCCCAAACTGTACAGCTGTTTGTAACATCTGAATCATTGAAGCCTTCACTTCAAACATGTGATTGCCTTCATTTGGATTACAATGCATGATGAATGGCCTTCAGTGGATGGTCTGGAGTAATCCTTCATCCGCAACCTCTGGTTACCATTATTGTTATTTTCATTTTCACCATGACCTTCCTCATGGTTCTCATCCTATCTTGGATTTGGTATTTCGATCTCGCAATCCATTCTGATGCGTCTAGCTTGTCTGAGTAGTCTTCTCCTTCTTCTGTATGTTCTCTCTATCTCAGCGTCTATAGGAAGGATAGGAATACATGTTCTTCGTATACAAAACTAGCAATCGAAAACCAAAAACTAGGCAAACAGATGGTTATCAGGTAACGAAATAAGCATACAAATTCTTCCAAACTTTAGTTTAAACAATCCCCGGCAACGGCGCCAAAAACTTGGTATGTTAAATATGGACGCTAGCAAGTGTACTAGGTCGTATGAGGTATTCGGTAAGACCAAGTGTCGTATTCCACAGGGATTGGACTTAAGTGAGAAGAATAAGTTACCTTAAGTGTTAGATGTAAAACTTTGAGTGTGTGAATGATATCAACTTAACATAAATAAAAACGAAACAGTGATACGTGGAATGAATTCAAGATGAACACGCACAGACCTAGCCATACGCCTACGACCAACTGTGCCTAACCTTTATCATATAGTGAAGTATATTTATATTCATGAGTTGGGTCTCTCCCTCATTGGTCACTAAGGTCCGGTGTCCCATTTCCAAAGATACTAAGTGAGTAAGATTAACCAAGTGTCATTGTGCTAACATACAAACAAGCATTAAGCAATAGGGAGCATTCATAAAGAAACCCCAATATGTGGTAGTTTTCGTGTCCGTCCACTACAACGTATGCCGATTAGCTGGTTTCGTTATGTCGGAGCACCATCGTGTCATCTTTAGTAACCATAAAATAGACTTGATCTTAATATATTCGTTAAGCATACTAATAGCACTCGATCATGGATAAAAAAAATACTTCATTAATTAATAAAAGAAACTTACAGTCGCCGTTTAAATGGCTGGCTAGGCCTGCACAAAGGATTACTCACTAATTGTCATGAGTGAGCAGCTTGTTCTTCCCAAAAACATTCTTCCGACAGAAAATATAAAAACAGTGAAAAACTAATGGTGGCGGTAATGCCGAAATCCCTATTACAATAATATTCCCTTCCTATTTATACCCACCCCCTTACATCAACCCTAATTACAAGGGTAAAGAGTAACAAAAAGTAAATACAAGGACAAGTGAACAATCCTCCTACACTTGGCGCAACATGGAAAGCTGTCTTGCTTTCCACGTTTATCTCTCTTTCTCTCTCCTGTAACTTGCTCGACCCGCACGTTTATCTGTTTCCTTCCGAATGACCCGTTAATGCTGTTGTTTAAACTTTTCTGTTCTACTGAAAGGATGTTCGTGAGGGTTCCTGCTTCGAACTGTTATTTCTGCATGTTTCTTCCATTTCTGGTTGAAAACTAAACTTTCAAGCTCTTTTCCATGAATGTTCATCCTCTTTTAGGTGCTCCTTTTACTCGCATCAGTTCCCATTTTTGCAACCGGCAATTTGACCAACTCTTACATAAATACGAGGTTGCACACCGAGTATCCACACCTTACCACCCGCAAACTAGTGGGCAAGTCGAGGTATCTAACCGAGAATTAAAACGCATTTTAGAAAAAACGGTTAGCACCTCTAGAAAATACTGGAGCCTAAAGCTCGATGATGCTCTTTGGGCCTATCAAACGGCGTTTAAAACGTCTATCGGAATGTCGCCCTATCGATTGGTTTACGGAAAATCATGCCATTTACTGGTGGAACTAGAACACAAGGCGTATTGGGCTTTGAAATTTTTAAATTTTGATGTGCATGTTACAGGGGAACACCGCCTCCTTCAGCTTAATGCCCTCGACGAGCTTCGTTTGGGATCATACGAGAATGCAAATCTTTACAAGGAGCGTACGAAAAAGTGGCACGATAAGCACGTGCAAATTCGGGAGTTCCACAAGGGAGATCAAGTCCTCTTGTACAATGCTCGTCTTTGTTTGTTCCCCGAAAATTTAAAAGGCCGATGGTCGGGACCATACACGATCGTCAACGCATATCCATCCGGGGCGGTGGAAATTCAAAGTCCCGACAATACAATTCAACGGGTAAATGGCCACCGATTGAAAATCTACCGAGGAGGAGCCCTCCCAACTCATGGTGGATCCACATATTTCCGGGCTCCCTAAGCATGCACATTCAAAAGAGAAAGTCGAGCTACTCCGACTATAAAAGTAGCACCGGTTTTCATTCTCCAAACCCTTGTCTATATGTATCATATACGTTTTCAAATTATTTTTCTTACGTGACTTCATTTTCCTTCAAGTCTTAACGATTTAAACTTATTTTTTCTTTCGTGTTCGTTTCGTAAACTCTAATTCAAATCTTAAAATAAAATAAAAATTACAAAACCCACAAAAGAAAAAAAAACAAATCCCTCTCTAAATCTAAACGTTCACGCGAGGCGTGTAAATAGGTAAGCCCCACGTGAACGAACTTGTGGCACTAATAATGTGCTAAACGCACTTCACATGGGGCGTGCCCCTATACCACGCCCCGCGTGTCTTTAGACCTGTAGGATTTCTTTCAAAATAAATGCCACAAACAGGTCACGCGGGGCGTGCCCCCATACCACGCCCCGCATATTCTGGGGGAGTTGCGAATTTCAACTTCCCATGGCAGGTTTTCCCTCTTTTCTCCACCCTCACACTCCACCTCCTTCTTCCACCACTCACATCACTCTTCCCTCTTCCCCATTAATTTCTCCACTTCTCCACTCCACCTCTTCTCTCCTCCAATCACCACCTTTCATTTAATTCAAATTCCAAACAAATTAATTCCCCCCTAATTCATATCCCATTACTCCCCTAATTAATCCCAACAAATTAATTACCTTTTAAAACCCCAAAAAATTAAATATCATAAAAACACAAAAACCTTTAAAATTCCCAACCGTTTGTCTGAATTCCAAGACACGCAGGGCGTGCCCACTGACACGCCCCGCGTGCCTCCCATTCTTTTCCTCCGTTTTGGTTAGAGACCAAAGTACGCGGGGCGTGCTTCCACGCAAGCCCCGCATGCCTTGGTCTCATTAGACCAAAATAGGAACAGAGGCAAGGATACGCGTGGCGTGGCCCCAACACACCCCGCGTACCCCCCTAAGAATCCGAGCAATGCTTGGATTCCCACCTCATCCCCTATTTAAACCCCACTGTTCTTTCCCCTTTTCCTCCTCACATCCACTCCATCTCCCCTTACTCTCTCAACAAATCACTCAACTCTCCTCACCATGACTCGTTGCAAGAGATCCACCGACATACGCACTCCGCGCTCCTCCCGTGCCCGCTCTTCCCGTTCCGACCAAACACCATCACCACCACCCGAAGCCAACGAAATACCACCACTCACCGCCCACTACCGAGCCCATTTCCACATTTTCAACGCGGTGGAGGGGAAGGCTTACGAAAATGTCTCATGTTCCCCCATCATGGCTCTTCCATACATCAACCTCGACGCCCTCAAGCACCACAACGTTGGTTGTGACTTCGAGGATCGTCTACGTGCCCTCGGGTGGCAAAACCATTTCTATGCACACCACCGCGTGTACCCTTCTTTGGTGCAAGAGTTCTTCACTACTCTAGCCGCCACCAGAATCCAAGGCAACGCGGTCCTTGCCTTCCGCCTCCAAAACCAACCCTACTCCATCAACACGGCTTGGATCCGCACATATTTCACCAAGAAAATGGATTTCGGCCTCACCCAGTGGCCTCCCGAAGTCGCTCCCCGTGAGTTTTGGAAGACCATTACGGGGTTGGACACCTTTGACATCTCCAACCTCCACCCGGGTTGCATTCACACCCAATCCTCCAACTCATCCATCGCTTCATGAACTACTAATTCTCGGGGAAAGCCGAGGCCAACAAGGTCAACAAGCTCGAGCTTCTTGCCTTCTTTTGTTGTGAGAAGGGGCTCACTTTTGATCTCTCCCTCTTTGTCGAGACCATGCTCCAACAAATGAACACAAGGAGGCGTGCCGGGATAGGTTTAGGGCACTTGGTCACCATCTACGCCTCCTTCGCTCTCGTCCAAGAGGCCCTTGATCGCCTTCCTCATTTTGATCCTCGTCCTTTGGACAAGAATCCATTCAAATCCCTCCACCACAATCCCTCCGGTTCGGGTGAGAGTTTGGATGCGGGTCAACACCAAGAGGGGGGAGTGGGATTCGGAGTATGACTTCGATGATTTGGGTGATATGCCTACCAGTCCTTCCTTCTCCACCAACCCCGACTTCCAATCAGTTCATGCTCGGTTGGACATCTTGGAAGGAAACCAACGGCAAGACCGGGCCACAATGAACACCCGGTTTGATACTCTCGAGGCTAATCTCGCCACCCGCTTTGACATGCTCGAAGCTCAGAGGCAAGCGGATCGGTCTAGCTTCGAGGCCTTCGCCAACACCTTCTTCACCCATTTTAACATTCATGGGAATCCCCCTCCGCCTCAACCATAGTTTTCGTGTTTTATGTTTATGTTTTATGTTTTTATGTTCTTTTGTTTTTTATGATCTTTTTATGTTGTTATGTTATTTTTCTTTTTCTGTTTAGTGTATTTTGTTGTTTTTATTAATATAATTCCATTTTCGCAGTTTTCCGTTTATGATTAAAATTTGTTTTCGTCTAATTTCTTCAAACGTTTCGTCATAATCAAGTTCACGTGGAGCGCCCCTCTAGGCAAGCCCCGCATGAACCTCCTTCTGAGTTAATAAATGGCAAGAAACTTGGTTCACGCAGGGCGCGCCCCAAGGCACGCCCCGCGTGTCCAAGTCTCTGCCCAAAATATGCAATAAACAGCATCTCACACGGAGCGTACTCATCGGTACGCCCCACAGAAGAACAGACCGATAAGGTCCCTTTAAATATACCTCCATCCTTTATTTTTCGTTTTGTTTTTGTTTTATTTCTTTTTACGACTTTTTTGGAATTAACGTCTTATTAATCACGCGGAGGGCCGTGCAACCCCGCACTTATAGTTTCTTTTGCACTAACAAAAACAAAAATAAAAATAAAATAAACAAAATAATTAAACTAATTTATTGGTTCACAATTTTTCCCAACACACCACCTCCCTCGGAAATTAATTAAAAGTTCTGTTATTTGTCTTTAAAAGAAAAAATGTTAAAATACAAAGGATCGGTTTAATTAAGAAATTTAAGTCTTGATTTCGAAGCTAGGGAATTTACGCATAGTCAAGATTTGTACTTAACAAAAAGCATTGAGTCCTAACCCACGAGTTATCTGTCCTAACCCACGAGTTATCTCTATAATGAAATTTAAAAAGGCAATAAAAAACGGGATTTTTTTAAAAATTTACGAGAACTTGAAAGTACACGATTAAACCCGAAATTCTTGTGAGGTATTTTGAGCCTAAAAGAGTTCGTACGAGAACTCTATTTTTTCTGAGCAAAAGAAGAGATGTTACCTCATTGGAGTGCTCGTCTTGATCAGATTCATCTGGGAGGTCAGCTTGCTCAGATCGGCATTGGTCAACAGATTCGTCAGCCATGAAACATATGTTTGCTGACTCTGTGGCATCAGCTTCAGATGAGGTTGACTCATCGCTATCACTCCATGTTGCCACCATTGCTTTTCTGCTGCCTTTCTTTTCTTTCTTCAGAGTGGGACATCTTGATTTAATATGCCCAGTTTGATGGCATTCAAAACATGTGACAGGGTTGGAGTTGTCCTTTTTGTATCTGCTGTCGCCGGACTCAGCTTTGTATTTATCGCTTCTTCTGAATGGCCTTTTGTTGTTCTTGTCGTTCTTTCTGAACAGCTTCTTCATCTTTCTAGTGAACATGGCCATCTCATCATTCGATGAGTCAGCTTCTGTTGAGTCAGCTTTCATGACAAGTGATTTTTGCTTCTTGTCCTCTGACTTTTCTTTAGCTTCAAAGTTCTTCATTGAGATCTCATGGGTCAGCAGAGATCCAATCAGCTCGTCATATTTGTATGTGGTCAAGTCCTGAGCCTCTTCCACAGCTGTCTTCTTAGCTTGCCAGCTCTTGGGTAGACTTCTCAAGATTTTCTTCACTTGCTCTACTTCTGTGAAGTTCTTGCCGAGTCTCTTCAGCTCATTTATAATGTTGGTGAATCTTGCATTCATTTCAGATATGTCTTCATTGTCATTCATCTCGAACAGCTCGTATAATCTCATGTGTTGGTTCACCTTTGATTCCTTGACCTTGCTGGTACCTTCATAGGTCACTTCCAGCTTCTTCCATATTTTCTGTGCTGACTCGCAACCTGAAATTTTGTTGTACTCTGCAGCATCTAACGCACAGTGAAACATATTGATAGCCGAAGCATTATTTTGTAATTTTCTAAGGTCATCTTCTGACCACTCAGTTTTGGTCAGCACGGCCGAGAGAGACGTAAGACAGCTTTAGTTAGAGGCTGGCTAGAACCGTTTTACTTGTGAGTTGGGAATTAACACTTAGGTCAGCTTCCAACTCAGCACTCTGATTACTTAGTGTCAGCTTATACAATTTATATCCTGAGTAATTTAAACAAGCAACACATACATATATTGAGAGAAAGAGTTAGAAATTACTCAGCAGACTTATCCTGGTTCGGCCTCACCGCCTACGTCCAGTCCCCATAATCCTTTCGGGCCTTTTCAATCTAATACTAAGTTCTTTAAAGGTAGAGCACAAACCGTTTACAAAGCAGTTGAGTATGCAAGAGTACCGTCCTCTATTCATCTACTCAACTCCACTAAGCGCTATAACCAAACACTTAGATTTTCTCTACCGCTGAGTACTAAAACCGAGTACTCAGCACCACTCTCTTCTTTTACAATTGATACAGATCTTGTTCTTTCTAGATGAAGAACACTTTAAATGAATACAAATTCAATCTAGACTTTTACACAGAAATAGGAATTAGGTGTAAGTATTTGCTTTTTCTTGTTTGTATGTGCTTGTATGTATGCTTTTCTCTTTTGTACTTCGACAAAGGATCCAAGTGAAGAACTTGTCCTTTTATAGTGAATTCTAAGGCTGCAATCATTTGAATTCGGATGAATCCGTTGAATTCAAACGGTCTTCTTGCGTCATTCACTGGTCAGCATACAGTTTTGCAGGCCAATCCTGTCGTCTGAATTTAGCAGGCGTCAAGCTTATCTTCTTCCGCTAGGTTCGTCTTCTAGCGCCAGTTTCGTCTTTTAGCCAAAGGCCAGTTGACCCATGAGTCTCGAAACTGTCTCCTTGCGTAATTCCAAGGCTTCTGTATTGGCGCAGACTCATGTCGGATCTTGTCTTTTAGTAAACGGATCATTCGCGCTATCCTGACGAATACTCAACTTGACTCTAATAGACGTGCCTTCGATCTTTGTCTCTAGCGAGGCTGAGTCACGTTCTACTCAACTTCTTCAGTCAGCTTCGTCTTCAAGCGTTGTTCTGAAGAAGACTTTTCTTCTATGATGCTGAGTTGTTGTTCTACTCAGCTTCCGTGCCTCATGCTGACTTCATTCTGTCGTACTTTTTATTTCTGTTCTCATTTATAATTATACTCAACATTGAACAAACACATTAGTACAATTAAATCAAAGCACTTAAATTTAATTGTCTTAATCATGGATTAACTTAAATAATTTTGTCAAATCAAAATCATGTGGAAAGGTGTTTCAACAAACTCCCCCATTTTGATGTTGGCAAAAATATTTAACTATGGAACTCAGCATTAAAGTTCCCCATGATTGATTTACCTTTTATTCTTCTGAAGTTACTGTTGAAACACCTTTCCACAAGATTTTGATTTGACAAAATCATCCATGATTAAGAGACAATTAAATTTAAGTGCTTTGATTTAATTGTACTAATCTGTTTGTTCAATGTTGAGTATAAACTTAAATACAAAAAGATATAAAAAGTAAGACAGGACGAAGTCAGCATGAGATCAAAGAACAAGCTGAGTAGAATCAAACTCAGTATCAAAGAATAGAAGTCTAAAGTTCAACAAAGTAAAGTAGAATGGAACTCAGCATTAAAAGCCCTCAAAAGTTGTCTTGCAAAACAGAACTCAGCATAGAAGTTGACAACAAACAAAGACAACGAATAAAGTAGAAGCTGAGTAAATCGTCAGGACAGCATGAGAGATCCATTCACTAGAAGACAAGTTTTGCAAACCTTCTGCACCAATAATTGAATCCTCGGAATTACGCAAAAGACACATTCCGAGATGCATGGGTCAACAGATTATAGCTAAAAGACAACTGCCACAAAAAGACAACGTCTGCAGGAAGAAAACAAGACTGACGCCTGAAGAAATCAGAGGATAGGATTGGCCTGCAAAACCTGAAGCTGACCAGAAGCTGTCTCCAAAAAGAGCCGTTTTGGACTTAACGGCTAAATCATTTCAAATGATCCACCTCCAGGTCTTCATCTATATAAAGACAATCAAAATCCTTGGATCAGTGCCGAAGTACAAAAAGAAAAATACAAGAGAGAAAAATACAAGTTCAAAGCATTCAAAAACAAGAAAGAGATCTTACACCCATTTTCTATTCCTGTGTAAATGCTAGATTGATTGTTTGTAATCATCTAAAGTGTTCTTCATTTGAAAAAGAACAACTTGTATTAATCGTGATATTGAGAGTGTTGTGCTGAGTGTTCGGTTGTAAACATTCAGTGGTAAAGAAATCTAAGTACTGGGTTGTGGTGCTTAGTAGGAGTTGAGTAGAAGAATAGAGGACGGTACTCTTGCATATTCAACTGCCTTGTAAACGGTTTGTGCTCTACCTTTAAAGAGCTCAGTATTGGATTCCAAAAGCCCGGAGGACTCTGGGGACTAGACGTAGGCAGAAAGGCCGAACCAGGATAAGTCGTACTGAGTAATTTCTAACTCTCTCAATATATATATATATATATATATATATATATATATATATATATATATATATATATTCATGCGTTGTCTGTTGAATTTACTCAGCATATAAATCATTTAAACTGATATTGAGTAAATCAGAGTGCTGAGTTGGAAGCTGACCACAGAAAGTGTCAATTCCCAACTCACGAGTAAAACAGTCTTAGTCAACATCTGACCAAAGCTGTCTTACATTAAGATCGGTCGTGCTGACCACAAGCTGAGTTAACAAACTCATCAAAATTACCAAGTCAGTATAATTAAATTAGCGAAAAAATTATATTAGTTCCTAACCCCCCCCCCTTGGAACTAATCACACGGGACCAACAAGTGGTATCAGAGCCTAAGCTCACTACTCTAAGATATAACTATCTTGAGCGGATCCCCATAAATGGCTGAGAACAGCACTCGTTTCCTTCCAGGGAACCAAACAACACAGATACTTTCTGAGGGATTATCTATTAGTCGGCCTCCCCTATTCTTTGGATCTAATTATACTTTCTGGAAGAATAGGATGAAGAACTTTATTCAAGCCACAAACATGAGTGCATGGCTTGCAATAGTTCAAGGTCCATACGTGCCTTATAAAACTGTTAACAATGAGAAAGTCATTAAGAGTGAAACTGAGTGGTCAGAAGATGACCTTAGAAAACTTCAAAATAATGCTTCGGCTATCAATATACTTCACTATGCTCTAGATGCTGCAGAATAAAATAAAATATCAGGTTGTGAGTCAGCACAGAAGATATGGAAAAAGCTCGAGGTGACCTACGAAGGTACAAGCAAGGTCAAAGAGTCAAAAGTGAATCAACACATGAGATTGTATGAGCTGTTCGAGATGAACGACAACGAGGACATCTCCAGCATGAATGCTAGATTCACTAATATCATAAATGAACTAAAAAGACTCGGCAAGAACTTCACCGAAGAAGAACAAGTGAAGAAAATCTTGAGAAGCTTACCTAAGAGCTGGCAAGCAAAGAAAACTGCAGTAGAAGAAGCTCAGGACCTGACTACATACAATTATGACGAGCTAATCGGATCTCTGCTGACTCATGAGATCTCAATGCAAAACTTTGAAGCCAAAGAGAAAGAAAAGTCAGAAGACAAGAAACAAAAATCACTAGTGATGAAAGCTGACTCCACAGAAGCTGAGTCAACTGATGATGAGGAAATGGCTAGTTCACTAGAAAGATGAAGAAGCTGTTCAGAAGAGGTGACAGAAACAGCAAAAGACCATTCAGAAAAAGTGACAGGTACAAAGCTGAGTCCAGTGACAAGTACAAGAAGGACAGTTCCAAGTCTGTCACATGCTTTGAGTGCCACTAAACTGGGCACATCAAGTCAAGTTGTCCCAACCTCAAGAAAGAGAAGAAGGGAAGCAAAAAGGCTATGGCAGCAACATGGAGCGACAGTGATGAGTCAACCTCATCTGAAGCTGATGCAACTGAAACAGCCAACATATGTTTCATGGCTGATGATGCTGACCATTCTCAATCTGAGCAAGCTGACCTCTCCGATGAAACTGACCAGGAGGAACACAACAATGAGGTAACATCTTTACTCTTGCTTAGAAATGAGATGGTAAATGCCTTGAGTGATTTATACACACTAACCAAAAAATGTAACAAGAAAATAAAATCACTCAGCAGGCGATATGACGAGATTGAAGAGGTCAAGCTGAGTGACCTCTGATATCTCCTCCAAGACAATTCAGATTTACATAGCAACATGCAAATAATGCATAAGTTTGTCACGGAGGTCCAATCTGAGTCAAAGAAACTAAGAAAGGACGTTACAACCTTACAAAGTCAAGTAAAAGGCTCAAATAGAAATAAATCCCATGCTGAGTACGCAAGTACTAATCAGCATAAACAGTTCACTCAGTGTGACTGTTGCGGGAAAAGAGGACACACAAAAGATGTGTGTTGGTTCAACAAGCGGATTGTCCAATGTGACTTCTGCGGAAGAAAAGGACATACCACTAAGGTATGTTGGCATGCTCAGCATAATAATGCTGACCACACTCAGCATCACCCTCAAAGGGCAACTTATTGTGACTTCTATGGTAAAAATGGCCACACTATAAAAGTATGTCGTCACAAACTAAAATATGACTTTGCACCTGTTTATACTAACAAGAAAGGACCCAAAAAGAATTGGGTACCTAAAGATGAATAGTTTAAAATGCAGGTCAGCCTGACATGCGTGGAGAAGTCAAAACTTTGGTACATAGACAGCGCATGCTCAAGGCACATGACAGGTGATGAAACACAATTCATCACACTAGAGCTTAAACGAGGTGGTAGTGTAAGCTTTGGGGACAATAAGAAGGGTAAGATAGTCGGCTCAGGTACTATCGGAGGTAACCCAACTATTGAGTCAGTCTCCTTAGTTAAAGGTCTCAAATACAATCTGCTGAGTGTAGCTTAGCTTTGCACAAGCGGCAAAAAGGTTGTATTTGATGATACTAAGTGTCAAATACTCGAGGGAAATACAAATGAATTGATTTTAACTACCCCTCATGTAGACAATGTATACATGCTGAGTTTAGAAAAACAGTTTTCCAAAAACA
Source organism: Euphorbia lathyris (assembly GCF_963576675.1). Lineage (NCBI taxonomy): Eukaryota > Viridiplantae > Streptophyta > Magnoliopsida > Malpighiales > Euphorbiaceae > Euphorbia > Euphorbia lathyris. The sequence goes on along the minus strand of NC_088919.1, from coordinate 27,375,128 downwards.
TATGCTTAGTGTCTAAAGAGGATAACTCCTGGCTATGGCATAGAAGACTTGGTCATGTAAGCATGGACCTTCTTGCCAAATTAGCTAGAAAGCAACTAGTTGAGGGATTGCCCAAACTTAAATTTGAAAAAGATCAATTGTGTAAAGCTTGTCAGCAAGGCAAACAAACTAAGAAGTCATTTCAAAGTAAAAACATCATCTCAACCAAGAGACCATTGGAATTACTATACTTGGATCTTTTCGGACCTATCCAGCCACTCAGCTTGGGAGGTAAGAAATTTTCCTTGGTCATTGTAGACGATTTCTCTCGGCATACTTGGATCATCTTGCTGAGTAGCAAGGATGAAACATTTGAGATGTTTACTACATTAATTAAAAAACTTGAAATTGACAAAGACCTAAGAGTAGCTCATATTAGAAGCGACAATGGTGGAGAATTCAAAAACCAACAGTTTGATGAATTCTGTGAAACTAGTGGTATTGACCACAATTTCTCTGCTCCTAGAACACCTCAACAGAATGGGGTTGTTGAAAGGAAGAATAGAACAATTGCCGAAATTGCTAGAACCATGCTGAGTGAAAATAGGCTTCCAAAGTATTTCTGGAGTGAAGCTGTCCACACAGCATGCTATATTCTCAATAGGGCTTTAGTTAGACCTGTTCTTAAGAAAACCCCATATGAACTTTGGAAAGGACGAAAGCCCAACATTGGCTACTTTCGTGTCTTTGGGTGTAAATGTTATATACTCAACACGAAAGACAATCTTGCAAAATTTGATGCCAAAGCTGACGAAGCGATCTTTTTAGGGTACTCAACTAACAGCAAAGCATATAGGGTATATAATAAGCGAACTCAGGTTGTAGAAGAGTCTGTCCATGTTGAGTTCGATGAAGCTGACCCTGCAGGAAAGTCAACCCAGCACACTGAAGATGAACCAAGCTCAGCTTCCGCTGACCAAAATGGTGCTCCTGAGTCATCAATACAGGGGCTGACCAAAGGTAAACAAGAAGTTGAAATTACCTTTGCTGACCAATCTACTCCTGCATAAATTGTAGAAACACCTGTTCCAAATAACTCAGCATTGCCCAAGGAAATAAGGATTCCAAGAGGACATTTAGAAAAATCCATTCTTGATGCTGCTGAAAACAATGTAATGACAAGAGATCAGCTTCGGAAATATCTAAGCAATGTGGCTTTTGTATCAGTACATGAACCAAAGAACTTTGCTGATGCTGAGCACGATGAATATTGGATCAATGCTATGCAAGAAGAGCTCGACCAATTCACAAGAAATGAGGTATGGGATTTAGTACCTAAGCCTAGAAATCAAAAGTCCATAGGAACTAAGTGGGTCTTTAGAAACAAACTAGATGAGCATGGAAATGTAGTCAGAAACAAGGCTCGACTTGTAGCTCAAGGCTATAGTCAGCAAGAGGGTATTGACTACGGTGAAACTTTTGCACCAGTTGCTAGGCTAGAAGCTATACGTATATTATGTGCCTATGCTAGTTTTATGAACTTTAAATTATATCAAATGGATGTTAAAAGTGCATTTCTTAATGGCTTTATAAACGAAGAGGTATATGTTAACCAACCTCCTGGGTTTGAAGATCCAAAATTTCCAAACCACGTTTATAAACTCAAGAAGGCCCTGTATGGCCTGAAGCAAGCTCCAAGAGCTTGGTATGAGAGGTTGACAAACTTCCTGCTGACCAGGAACTATGTCAGAGGAAAAGCTGACACAACCTTGTTCATTAAGAAAAAGGGTAAACATACCCTACTTGCACAAATCTATGTAGATGATATAATATTTTGTGCTACTGACGAATCTTTGTGTAAAGAGTTTAGGAAACAGATGCAAACTGAGTTCGAGATGTCCATGATGGGTGAACTCAACTTCTTCCTTGGACTTCAAATTAAGCAAGGTAAGAATGGCATCTTCATAAGTCAGTCCAAGTACACCAAAGAGATGTTAAAGAAATTCGATATGGAAGATTGCAAACCCATATCAACCCCTATGGGTACTGATACCGTCCTATGCAAAGATGAGAAAAGTAAGTCAATAGATAGTAAACTTTATCGAGGTATGATAGGCTCCTTACTTTATCTCACGGCTAGTAGACCTGATATACAGTACTCAGTATGTTATTGTGCGAGATATCAAGCTGACCCCAGGGAATCTCACTTAATTGCTGTAAAAAGAATTTTTAGATATTTGCAGAGCTCAGTTGATGCAGGTTTATAGTATCCAACCTCAAATGATTTCACACTCATTGGATATACTGATGCTGACTATGGACGAGATAAGCTAGAACGTAAAAGTACTTCAGGAGGATGTCATTTCCTTGGAAGCTGTCTAGTATCTTGGTTCAGCAAGAAGCAGTCATTAGTTGCCTTGTCTACAACTGAAGCTGAGTACGTAGCTGCTGGAAGCTGTGTTGCCCAAGTTCTATGGATTAAGCAACAGCTTGAGGATTATGGAGTAAAAACAGAAACAATAGAGATCAAATGTGACAACAAGAGTGCCATTGATCTATCCAAGAATCCAATCCAACACAACAGGATGAAGCATGTCAGCATACGGCATCACTTCATCAGAGATCACGTACTAAAAGGAGAGATCAACCTGACCTATGTACCAACAGATGAACAGCTAGCAGATATCTTCACCAAGCCCTTGGCTCGTGAACAATTCAACATACTAAGGGAAGCTATCGGTATGTCTAATCCTCTTCAATAACTCTATGTGAAAAATTGAATGTTGAGTGATTACCATGCTGAGTGAACTCCATATTAGTAACCACTACATGTTGAGCTTAAAATGTAGAAAATCACCCTATGCTGAGTAGATGTACATGCTGAGTGAATATCTTATGCTATGTTACTAAGAGAGAAGACATTCATCTACGTAGAACTAGGTACTCAATATCACAAACGCTTCGCATTCTAGCAAAACTGAGTTAACGACCACTTGCACCATTAAATGCTAACACGTGTAATAAATAGCACCTAGGATAACGTAAGCAATAATGGCAAAACACATGCGCCGAACGTGTCATAAGTGACAGAATCTCTGTCGATTGAATATCCCAAGGAAAAACGGCTAGTCCAATGAATAGGATCGATTTAAATCTCTATAAATAGTGGAAGATTTCCCACTTAATTATCATTACGCTTGAATCCTTTGGCATTCCAATCTTTCTCTCTCTCTGAATTTCAAAATCCCTCGAAAAACTCTGAGAGGAAAATGTCGAATCCTTAGAATGTCTCCGGTGGTGATTTCGGCAAAAATCACACCGATGAAAATCCAAAATCTCCTCCTCTGCTTGACCAAACTCCGAACAAAAACCCTCAAGCTGACCCAGCAAGCTCTTCAAAGAAGCCCAAGGAAAGGACTATGGTCAAGGTCCACAAGAAAGTCAACAACCTTGAAGTTCTTAAAAGTAGGTGGTTCTCTTCCAGCTTCGTCACCGCTGAAAAACCCTTCTGTGAGTGGATTGAGAAAAATAAATGGACAGGACTCTTCTCTCTTTCTGGGAAAACCTATCCTAGGTTAGTTAGGGAATTTTATTCCAATCTTCATGTTGACGAAGAAGATGCTGACTACTTGGAAACTTCCGTCAAGGGCCACAAGATTACAATCACCCCATCTTACCTAGCAACCTTACTCAACCTGCTAGAAGAAGGGAAAGAGTTTAGGACAACCAAAGAAACGCTTGACCATGTCAAAGGATTCTGCAAACCGAAGAATCACAAAGGAGAGATACCCAGCACCTGTATGGGGCAAAATCAGAAGATGGCTCATTACATATTGACCAACTTCATCTTCCCAAAGCTCAACTCAGTATCGTCGGCCTCCAACTTCGAGCAGTGCTTCATATGGCACATGCTGACCTACAACCCATTCAATATGCCGGTGTTTCTAGTCGGTGCATTTCAACGAGGAGGTAAGAAACTCAGACTGGGCTCCCTAATCACTAAAATCCTCGAAGATCAGAAAATAGAAACAATCAATGAAACTCAGAGTTTGAGAACTGAAATTACAGCGACTCTGCTATTTGGGTTAATATTCAACCAGCCTTTGAAGGGGACTGAAGATGTTGAGGAAGATGAAGAAGAAAATGATGCTGAACAGGAAGTGGAACCAAAGAAAGGAAAGAAAGCCATTGCTGAGTCTGCTGAGCCAGCAAAGACAAAGAAGAAGAGAAAGGCACTTGAAACGTGCTCAAAGGATATTGATACTGTCCCAAGGAAGGTACGAGCTGTATCTAAGGGGAAGAAAGTTGATGCTGACCAAACACCTAAGTCAGCAGAGAAATGAAAAGGGCAAGTTGAGCTCGAAGAGGAGAGTGAAGGAACTCCAGATCAACCTCTATAGAAGAAAAGAAGAAGTTCTGCATTGAAAATTGTTGAAGCTGACCCCCTCGACTGGGTTGTCCCTCCCAAATCACACTCCGTCAAAAGTCTCGGGATTGATCTTGAACAAACCCCTATTGAGCAAGAAGAGGAAGAACAGACAAATGATGACGCTCGATCTGATATTGAGGAAGAAGAGCATGCTGAGCAAACACAGACTGAGGATAATGCTGAGCAAGAGGAGAATCTAAATATGGCACTTCAAACAGTGGATGTTGAGCTCACCGAACATGACACTACAGAAGATGAGATCAATGCTGAGCTTAGAGACAACTCCTCTTCTGACTCAAGTTTAGACATTCAAAAGGCTAAAGAAGAAAGCCTACAAAGCACCTTTTATTGATCTGTTAGGTGATTCTCCACTTCGGGACCCAATTTTTGATCTGTCTGACATCCAGTTCAGATACTTTTCTAACAATACTGAGTCTCCTCCTAAGGAATCTGCGGAAAATCAAGCCTCTGTTACTCGTACTGAGGAACAAGCCAAGACTCTGAAAAATCCAAATTCTGCCGAGCAAGAGCTCGAAGTACAAGATGCTCAAGATAGGGAGCAAACTATGGAACAACCTGCTCAACTTCCATATCATATTGAGCAGGTCAACACCTCTGTAAGTCCTTCACCACAAACTCAGAATACACAAAATGTTGAGCACTCAGCTCCTCGTACTGAGCCACCATAAGGCCCAACCATTGACCAACCAAACCAATCTGATAAGCAGCCAACTCCACCACCATCAAGTTCAACTTCAATTCCTGCCTCTGAGTCAAATCCTGCTGGTACATTGGCCTATCTGAGTGCTACTGAGTCCGGGCGCAGAATCATTACCTCTGCTCAGTCTCTTCTTTAGGATTTGAATCCTATTCATATAGATGCTGCTGGGTCTGCAAATCTTGAGTCCTCCCAAATTTCATCCATCACTCCACTTCTGAACGAAATTTGGAGCCTCAAAGATCTCATCAGTGTTATGACCACGGTCCAGACACAGCAACCCAAGCAAGACCAAATTGCCAAGATAACTGAACTATTGCTCATGATGGTCAACCACATGAATGCACTTGAAGGCAAAGTCCAGAGTCTTTCTGACGTAAATCCAGGGTATGCTACCTCTACTGAGCTCAAAGACTACTTTGCTAAGCTGACCACGGACCTGGCCAACATTGGATCTACGGGTCATCCTGAGTATGCCACTTCTGCTGAGTTGAACCAACACTTCTCAAAGTTGACCTCTGATCTGAACTGCACACGTGAATTGATTTCCTCCACTTCTCAGTGTACTATTGATCAACTGAGTGAAGCTGTGCGTCTACTCAATGTAAATAAGGAAAAGATGGATGTTGACCCCGTCAATACGGATGCACTTCTGAGCTTTTCGCAAGCCATCCTTCAATCAGTACATGATCAACGCCAATTCTATGACTCAGCAGTGCTCAAAATGTACCACCAATCCTATGCTTAGCTCACTGAGTCCGTCTCCTGGATCAGCAAATCTCATGAGTATCTCATCAGCATACTGAGTAGCTCCCTACGGGTTCCTAGATCTATTCAAGATGATGGTGTTCCAGTTATTGATGGCCTGAGAGAGAGTACAAAGAGGTTGAAGCGTTATTCCAACACCTTGTCTGCTGCTGCTAGAAATGATACTTTCATTCCTCCTCCACCCGATGATGGAAAAACGGGGGAGAAAAGACAAGATGGAACTCAGCACGCAGGTGGTGCATCAGGCAGCAAAGACAAAGGAAAAGACAAGTGTCAAGCTGAGCATCAAGCTCAAGCTACCTTAAAGAAGAAAAAGTAGCTTCAGGTCTTAGCATGTACTTTGTGCTTGATATTTTTTTGTGCTTGATATTTTGTATGCTTAATGGGTTAAGCTATGATAAGTACCATTCTATCTGAATTATCTAAATACCATGCCTAATGTTATGTGCTAAAAGCTGATTGATCAAAATTGAACAAACATGTAAAAGTAAACATACTCAGTATACGTTAAACACTAAAACAATCTGTGTATCAAACTGAGTATTTAACCATTTCTGAAAACTGACCTAGACTCATCTAAATTAGATCTTGGAAGGCCTAGAATTGAACTAAGTCAGTGTAAGCAATGTCTTAAGTTTATTAAATCTTGGAAGGTTTAGAATTAAGTTAGGACAACAGATGCAACCCTTACGGGGGAGTAATTTCAGAAATGTGAAAAATAATTCAATCATGGGGAATTTCAAAATTGAGTTCCATAATTATGTATTTTTCCAACATCAAAATGGGGGAGTTTGTTGAAACACCTTTCCACAAGATTTTGATTTGACAAAATCATCCATGATTAAGAGACAATTAAATTTAAGTGCTTTGATTTAATTGTACTAATTTGTTTGTTCAATGTTGAGTATAAACTTAAATACAAAAAGATATAAAAAGTAAGACAGGACGAAGTCATCATGAGATCAAAGAACAAGCTGAGTAGAATCAAACTCAGTATCAAAGAATAGAAGTCTGAAGTTCAACAAAGTAAAGTAGAATGGAACTCAGCATTAAAAGCCCTCTCAAAAGTTGTCTTGCAAAACAGAACTCAGCATAGAAGTTGACAACAAACAAAGACAACAAATAAAGTAGAAGCTGAGTAAATCGTCAGGACAGCATGAGAGATCCGTTCACTAGAAGACAAGTTTTTTAAACCTTCTGACCAATAATTGAATCCTCGGAATTACACAAAAGACACATTCCGAGATGCATGGGTCAACAGATTATAGCTAAAAGACAACGTCTGCAGGAAGAAGACAAGACTGACGCCTAAAGAAATCAGAGGATAGGATTGGCCTGCAAAACCTGAAGCTGACCAGAAGCTGTCTCCAAAAAGAGCCGTTTTGGACTTAACGGCTAAATCATTTCAAATGATCCACCTCCAGGTCTTCATCTATATAAAGACAATCAAAATCCTTGGATCAGTGCCGAAGTACAAAAAGAAAAATACAAGAGAGAAAAATACAAGTTCAAAGAATTCAAAAACAAGAAAGAGATCTTACACCCATTTTCTATTCCTGTGTAAATGCTAGATTGATTGTTTGTAATCATCTAAAGTGTTCTTCATTTGAAAAAGAACAACTTGTATCAATTGTGATATTGAGAGTGTTGTGCTGAGTGTTCGGTTGTAAACATTCAGTGGTAGAGAAATCTAAGTACTGGGTTGTGGTGCTTAGTAGGAGTTGAGTAGAAGAATAGAGGACGGTACTCTTGCATATTCAACTGCCTTGTAAACGGTTTGTGCTCTACCTTTAAAGAGCTCAATATTGGATTCCAAAAGCCCGGAGGACTCTGGGGACTGGACGTAGGCAGAAAGGCCGGACCAGGATAAGTCGTATTGAGTAATTTCTAACTCTCTCAATATATATATATGTGCATGTGTTGTCTGTTGAATTTACTCAGCATATAAATCATTTAAACTAATACTGAGTAAATCAGAGTGCTGAGTTGGAAACTGACCACAGAAAGTGTCAATTCCCAACTCACGAGTAAAACAGTCTTAGTCAACATCTGACCAAAGCTGTCTTACATTAAGATCGGCCGTGCTGACCACAAGTTGAGTTAACAAACTCATCAAAATTACCAAGTCAGTATAATTAAATTAGCGAAAAAATTATATTAGTTCCTAACCCCCCCTTGGAACTAATCACACGGGACCAACAGTTACTCCCCCGTAAGGGTTGCATCTATTGACTCAATTTAACTCTAAACCTTCTAAGATTTAATCGAGTGAAATTAAGACATGCCTTTACTGACTTAGTTCAATTCTAGACCTTCCAAGATCTAATTCAAATGAGCCTTGATCATCTTTCAGAAGATGGTCAATATTTGGAACATATAGTCATTAGTCAGTGTTGCACATAGGTACCAGAGTTGTCATATAAGTATCAGAGTTATGTGTTCTGAGTATGTTTTACTTGTATTTTCCTTATGTTCACAAGATTTAATTTGTTGTTCAATGGATAGCTAAGTATGACAGATCAGCATATAAACACAACAAGTAAGCATCGCATATAGATAAGTCAGTTTGAATAAAAAGGATGCTTATATAGATAGTCAACAACAAAATGCCACATATGAAGTTACAAGTCTAAGACTATTTTTAATCTATCTCTTTATGTTGACTTGAACTTGGTGGGATTTGCCTTTGCCCTTGACAGTTCTTTGTTGCTGACTTGGATTTCTTGGGTCAGCAGAAGATGGACCAGGCTTCTGCTGAGTTCCGGCGGCAGACTGAGTTCTTGTTTCTGCTGAGTTCCAGCAGCGCGTTCTTTCTCCCCCGTTTTGCCAGCATCGGGATTGGGAGAAGGAGGATAGAAAATTCCTTGTTGAACAGCACGAGATAGTTTCGATGAGTACATTTGGAGTTGACTCGTACTTGCCCGAAGACCGTTGAAGACTTCCATGCCATCGGACATAGTGGAAGCGGGGATCTTAATGTTGGCACTGAGCATACTTAAGAGATACTCTTGAGATTTCCCGATCCAAGTTATAGATTCTATCATTCTTGCATATGATTGATGATACATCCTGAGCAGGGCAGTGTCATATTGTTGACGTTGAATGTTGGTGTACCGAACCTGCTTAAGGGTAGATTGAGAGCATTGCAGAATCTCATTTGTCTTCACTAGGTCAGTGTCCATTTCCTGTTTATTCAGGTTGAGTAGGCGAATGGCTTCACCAATCTGTTCGATGGAACACTGGGAGGAGGAGGAGATAAGCTCAAGAGCTTCGGTCAGCTGGGAGAAATGTTGATTTACCTCAGCAGAGGTTGCATATGTTGAGTTCGCAGCTGATAATGCATTGAGTTGACCTTGGATGGCGTTCATATGGTTTACCATCATCAATTGGAGTTCGGCCAACTTCATTATTGACTCTTGCTTGGGCTGTTGAGAAGCAAAAGAAGTCATGACACTCATCAAGTCTTTGAGACCTTTGATTTCAGTGAGAAGCTGAGTGACAGACGAGATTTGTGTTGGCTCAACATGAACAGGCCCAGCAGCATCAGCCTGAGTTTGATGAATATCCTGAAGTAAGGCTTGAGCTGAATCAATAATTCTTCGTCCCGACTCAGTAGCATGCAGGTAAGCATAGGATTCATCAGTTTGTGGTTCAGATTCCGTAATATGAGTAGCACCGGATGGAGGAGGTGTTTGGTGTTGTCCAGAAACAGAGGTGCCAGCGTGGTCAGCAGCTGGACTTTTATTCAGGTCAGCAGCAGGAGCTGACTAGTTATCATTCTGCGTTGAAGGATTAGGAAGAGGTGGATCTGCAGAATTGTTGACCTGCTCGGTATCAGTCTGAAGTTGAGGAGATTTTGGAGGTTGAGACAATTCAGAGCTGATTTGAGCAGGGTTTTCCTTTGCCAACTCGTTGACTTGAGCGGCAGGGACTTCGAGCACTTGCTCGGCAGAAATAGGACCTTGAGGAGCTTTGGGATCAGCTTGTTCCTCAGCTTGAGAAACAGAGGCTTGTTTTTCCTTTAGTTGGTCCGGAGTGGGCTCAGTGATAGTTGAGAAGAATTGAAACTGGAGTTTGGTAAGGTCAGTGATTGGATCCCTTAGTGACTCATCCAATAGATCAATGAATTTTGGTTTCAGAGCCTTACGCTTAAGTCTTTTCCCTATGTTGTCCTTATTTGTTTGAGGAGAGGGATCAGCAGCAATAGAGTCAAAGGACTCAGCGGCTGAGTTAGGACCAAGGTCGGCATCAATGCCTTCCACCACCTTGTCCTTCACTGGTGACTTTGCACGATGCTCAGCATGATCAGTATCAACTCGTTCACTTTGCTCAGCATCACCCAATTATCAGCTTGAGGCTGTCCCTCAGCATTTCCCAGTTCTTCCTCCTGGTCAGTAGGAGTCTTCTCAAGGTCAATTTCTTGACTCCGCACAAAGTGTGATTCCGGAGTGACCACGAAGTCAAGTGGGTTAGCTTCAATCGGCGTCAACCCAAAGGTTTTCTTCCTCTTCAGAGGCATTTCCGGGGTTTCCTCACTTTCTTCCTCAGGCTCAACTTGCCTTTTCTGTCTCTCAGCTGACTTAGGTTCACCTTGAGCTTGCTCAGCAGCAGCTTTCTTTGAACTAGATATTATTCTCAGCTTCCTCGGAGCTGTGTTGACATCTTTTGCTGATTAGTCAGCTTTCTGCTTCTTGTCCTGTCTAGTTCGGTCAGTGGGTTCCTTTTCAACCTTCTTTCCTTTCTTGGTTGGCACATCCTGTGCTGCTTCAACCATATTATCCCCTTCTTCATTTTCTTCTGCACCCTTTCCTTTCTTTGACTTAATGGGTTGGTCATAGGCTAACCCGAACAGCAGTGCCGCTGTGATTTCTGTACCCCAAATCTCAATTTCTTCGACGGTGCTCACCTGATGGTCCTAAAGAATTTTTGTAATGAGGGAGCCCAACCTGAGTTTCCCGGTACTTCGTTGGAATGCTCCGATAAGAAAGAAGGGCATGTTGAGTGGGATATAATTCAGCATATGCCAGATAAAGCACTGCTCGAAATTGGAAGCCGATGAGGAGGAGTTGACCTTGGGGAATATGAAGTTGGTCAGGATGTAATGAGCCATTTTCTGAGGCTGACCCATGCACGTGCTGGCTATTTCCCCTTTGTGGTCTTTTGGTTTGCAGAACTCAACAGGGTAGTCAATCTTAGAGTAGTCGTTCGTGGTCCTGAGTTCTGAACCTTTGGCAGTCAGTTTTAGCAAAGTTGCGAGATAGGACGGAGTAATTGTGATGTCCTTACCCTTGACTTTGGTGATTAAGTGGTCAGCATTATCCTCGTCAACTTTGAGATTTGCGTAAAATTCTCTTACCAACTGTGGAAAGGTGTTACTAGGGAGAGAGAAGAGTTCGGTCCAGTCGTTTTTGGAGATCCACACAAAAAGGTTTCCCAGCCGTTATAAAGCTTGGGGAGAACCAACGGCAACGAAGTACCTCACAGTTCTTTACGCTGTTGTATACCGGAATGAATATCTGCTCCTTAGGTTGCTTGTTTTTCTTCTCCTTCTTCTTTCTCGAAGGTGTTGCTTGGTCAGCTTTAGGGTTTTTGCTTGGAGTGTTGACCTTAGATTGGTCATGCTGACCATCCCCTTGAGACTCAGTTGAAGTCTCTTCATAGTCCTGCTGAGTAGGGGAAGGAGGATTTTCAACGGAGCGATTGTCATCGTAATCGGCACCAGAGATGTTTTGAGAATCGTCAGACATGATTCTTTGAGAGGATTTGGGATTTGAGAGAAAGGGGGAGATTGAATGCCAAAGATTTCAAGTATAAAGAGAATCTAGTGGGAAATCGTCCGCTATTTATAGAGGTGCCAAGTTGATCTGATAGGTCGGAATGGCGGTTTGACATCGAGATGATCAATCGACAGTTATCCCTGGCATTTATGACACATTCGGTGCATGTGTTTTCTAATTATTGCGCTTACGTCATCCTAGGTGGCTACTTAATGCGCGTGCTAGCATTTATTGTGTTACTGGCTTTACTCAGTATCTAGAATACCAAACGTTTTGACCTTCGGAGTGCTCAGTTTTACGTAGAAGAAGTATTTGTATGCTTAGTGACTTAGCTTATGATAACCACTCAGTATATATGTCTACTCAGCATAAGGTGATTTTATGTATTTCATATTAGCTCAGCATACAATAGTTACTAATTAAGCACAAATCACTCAGCATGATGATCACTCAACATTCAATTAAACATAGAATTTTATTGAAGAGGATTGGACATACAGATAGCTTCCCTTAGTATGTTAAATTGCTCACGAGCCAGAGGCTTCGTGAAGATATCCGAAAGCTATTCATCGGTTGGTACGTAGGTCAGCTTGATCTCACCTTTGAGTACATGGTCTCTAATGAAGTGATGTTGAATGCTGACATGCTTCATCCTGCTGTATTGGATTGGATTTTTGGATAAGTCAATGGCACTCTTGTTGTCACATTTGACTTCGATAGTTTCAGTTTGTACTCCATAATCCTCCAGATGTTGCTTAATCCATAGTACTTGTGCCACACAGCTTCCAGCAGCAATGTACTCAGCTTCAGTTGTTGACAGCACCACTGACGATTGCTTCTTGCTGAACCAAGATACTAGACAGCTTCCAAGAAAGTGACACCCTCCTGAAGTACTCTTACGCTCTAGCTTATCTCGTCCATAGTCAGCGTCAGTGTATCCAATGAGTGTGAAGTCATTTGTATTTGGATACCATAAACCTGCATTAACTGAGCTCTACAAATATCTAAAAATTCTTTTTACAGCAATATAGTGAGATTCTCTAGGGTTAGCTTGGTATCTTGTGCAATAACATACTGAGTACTGAATGTTAGGCCTACTAGCAGTAAGATAAAGTAGAGAGCCAATCATACCTCGATATAACTTACTGTCTACTGACTTACCTTTCTCGTCAGCGCAAAGGACAGTGTCAGTACCCATTGGGGTAGATATGGGCTTACATTCTTCCATATCGAATTTCTTTAACATTTCTTTGGCATACTTAGACTGACTAATGAAGATGTCGTTCTTCCCTTGCTTAATTTGTAGTCCATGGAAGAAGTTAAGTTCCCCCATCATTGACATCTCGAACTCAATTTGCATCTGTTTACTAAATTCTTTGCACATAGATTCATTAGTAGCACCAAAGATTATATCATCTAAGTAAATTTGTGCCAACAGGGTATCTTTACCCTTTTTCTTAATGAATAAGGTTGTGTCAGCTTTACCTCTGACATAGTTCCTAGTCAGCAGGAAACTAGTCATCCTTTCATACCAAGCACGCGGTGCTTGCTTCAGGCCGTATAGGGCCTTCTTGAGTTTATAAACATGGTTTGGAAATTTTGGATCTTCAAACCCTGGAGGCTGATTAACATATACCTCTTCGTTTATAAATCCATTAAGAAATGCACTCTTAACATCCATTTGATATAGTTTGAAGTTCATGAAACTAGGAAATGCCTCTAACCTAGCAACTGGAGCAAAGGTTTCACCGTAGTCAATGCCTTCTTGCTAACTATAGCCTTGAGCTACAAGTCGGGCTTTGTTTCTGACCACGTTGCCTTGCTCATCTAGCTTATTTCTAAAGACCCACTTAGTTCCTATGGTCTTTTGATTCCTAGGTTTTGGTACTAAATCCCATACCTCATTTCTCTTGAATTGATCAAGCTCTTCTTGCATAGCATTGATCCAGAATTCGTCGTGCTCAGCTTCAGTGAAATTCTTTGGTTCATGAACTGAGACGAACGCAACATTGCTAAGATATCTCCTGAGTTGATTTCTTGTCATCAGGTTGTTCTCAGCAGCATCAAGAATGGACTTTTCCGAGTGTCCTCTTGGAATTTTGATCTCTTTGGGTAATGTTGAGTTGTCAGGAGCAGGTGCTTCAACAATCTCTGCAGTTTTAGATTGGTCAGCAAAGGTAATTTCAGGTTCGTTTTTACCTTTAGTCATCCCGTGTGGTAATGACTCAGCGGCTCCATTTTGGTCAGCGGACGCCGAGCCTGGGTCATCTTCGACAGACTGACTTGACTTACATGCAGGGTCAGTTTCATCGAACTCGATATGGACAGACTCTTCTCCGACTTGAGTTCGTTTATTGAACACTTTATATGCTTTACTGTTAGTTGAGTACCCTAGAAAGATCGCTTCGTCAGCTTTAGAATCAAATTTGGCAAGGTTGTCTTTCGTATTAAGTATAAAGCATTTACAACCAAAAGCACGAAAGTATCCAATGTTGGGCTTTCGTCCTTTCCAAAGTTTATAGGGGGTTTTCTTAAGAATAGGTCTAACTAAAGCCCTATTGAGTATATAGCACGCTGTGTTGACGGCTTCACCCCAGAAATAATTTGGAAGCCTATTCTCACTCAGCATTGTCCTAGCTATTTCAACCAATATTCTGTTCTTCCTTTCAACTACCCCATTTGTTGAGGAGTTCTAGGGGCAGAAAAATTGTGGTCAATGCCGCTGACTTCACAGAATTCATCAAACTGTTGGTTTTTGAATTCTTCGCCATTATCACTACGGATGTGAGCTAATTTTAAATCTTTGTCATTTTCAAGTTTTCTGATCAGTGTTGAGAACGTCTCAAAAGCTTCATCCTTGCTACTCAGCAAGATGACCCAAGTGTACCGAGAGAAATCGTCTACAATGACTAAGGAAAATTTCTTACCGCCCAAGCTGAGTGGATGGACAGGTCCGAAAAGGTCCAAGTGTAGTAATTCCAATGGACGCTTGGTTGAGACAACATTTTTACTTTGAAAAGACTTTTTGGTTTGTTTACCTTGCTGACATGAATTGCATAGTTGATCTTTCTCAAATCTAAGTTTGGGCAAACCCTGAACTAATTGCTTTCTTGCTAATTTGGCAAGGAGGTCCATGCTTACATGACCAAGTCTCATATGTCATAGCCAGGAGTTATCCTCCTTTGACACTAAGCATATGTTTTTCGAAAAATTCTTTTCTAAACTCACATGTAGACATTGTCAACACGAGGGGCAGTTAAAATCAAATCATTTGTTTTTCCCTCGAATACCCGACACTCAGTGGCATCAAATACAACCTTTCTACCGCTGTCACACAGCTGAGCTACGCTCAATAGGTTATATTTGAGACCCCTGACTAAGAAGACAGACTCAATAGTAGGGTTACCTCCGATAATACCTGAACCTACTATCTTACCCTTTTTTGTTGTCTCCGAAGCTTACACTTCCTCCTCGTTTACGCTCAAGTGTGATGAATTGAGTTTCATCACCAGTCATGTGCCTGGAGCATGCGTTGTCAATATACCAAAGCTTTGACTTCTCCGCGGACCTCAGGCTCACCTGCATTTTAAACTATTCATCTTTAGGTACCCAATTCTTTTTGGGTCCTCGTTGATTAGCATAAACAGGTGACGCATCATGTTTTAATTTGTGACGACATACATTTATGGTGTGGCCATCTTTACCACAATAGTCACAAAAGATTATCATTTGAGGGTATTTCATCTTTTGGTCAGCACGATAGTGCTGAGCATACCAACACACTTTCACAGTGTGTCCTCTTTTTCCACAACAGTCACACTGACTGTTCTGCTGAGTGTATTGTCGATGCTGACCAGTACCTTGATACTCAGCATTGGGATAGAACCTTTTCTTAGCCGATGTACTCAGCTGGTTCTGTATAGTTGTGATGTCCTTTCTCAGCTTCTTAGAGTCTGATTGGACTTCAGAGACAAATCTATGCATTATTTTCAAATTTTCATCTTGCCTAGTGTTGTCCTGAAGGAGATGTCGGATGTCACTCAGTTTGACTTCCTCGATCTCATCACATCGCCTGCTGAGTGCTCTAATTTTCTTATTACACTTTTTGTTCAGTGTATAGAGATCACTCAGGGCATTAACCATTTCATTTCTGAGCAAAAGAAGAGATGTTACCTCATTGGAGTGCTCGTCTTGATTAGATTCATCTGAGAGGTCAGCTTGCTCAGATCGGCATTGGTCAACAGATTCGTCAGCCATGAATCATATGTTTGCTGACTCCGTGGCATCAGCTTCAGATGAGGTTGACTCATCGCTATCACTCCATGTTGCCACCATTGCTTTTCTGCTGCCTTTCTTTTCTTTCTTCAGAGTGGGACAGCTTGATTTAATATGCCCAGTTTGATGGCATTCAAAACATGTGACAGGCTTGGAGTTGTCCTTTTTGTATCTGCTGTCGCTGGACTCAGCTTTGTACTTATCGCTTCTTCTGAATGGCCTTTTGCTGTTCTTGTCGTTCTTTCTGAACAGCTTCTTCATCTTTCTAGTGAACATGGCCATCTCCTCATCATCCGATGAGTCAGCTTCTGTTGAGTCAGCTTTCATGACAATTGATTTTTGCTTCTTGTCCTCTGACTTTTCTTTAGCTTCAAAGTTCTTCATTGAGATCTCATGGGTCAGCAGAGATCTGATCAGGTCGTCATATTTGTATGTGGTCAAGTCCTGAGCCTCTTCCACAGCTGTCTTCTTAGCTTGCCAGCTCTTGGGTAGACTTCTCAAGATTTTCTTCACTTGCTCTTCTTTTGTGAAGTTCTTGCCGAGTCTCTTCAGCTCATTTATAATGTTGGTGAATCTTGCGTTCATTTCAGATATGTCTTCATTGTCATTCATCTCGAACAGCTCGTATAATCTCATGTGTTGGTTCACCTTTGATTCCTTGACCTTGCTGGTACCTTCATAGGCCACTTCCAGCTTCTTCCATATTTCCTGTGCTGACTCGCAACCTGAAATTTTGTTGTACTCTGCAACATCTAACGCACAGTGAAACATATTGATAGCCGAAGCATTATTTTGTAATTTTCTAAGGTCGTCTTCTGACCACTCAGTTTCACTCTTAACAACTTTCTCGTTGTTGACCATTTTGTAAGGCACAAACGGGCCTTGAACTATTGCAGGCCATGCACTCATGTTTGTGGCTTGAATAAAGTTTTTCATCATGTTCTTCCAAAAAGTATAATTGGATCCGAAGAACAAGGGAGGCCAACTAATAGATAATCCCTCAGGGAGTATTTGTGTTGTTTGATTTCCAGGAAGGAAACGAGTGCTGTTCTCAGCCATTTACAGGGATCAGCTCAAGATAGTTTTATCTTTGAGTAGTGAGCTACTGAGCTCTGATACCACTTATTGGTCCCGTGTAATTAGTTCCAAGGGGGGAGGGGGGTTAGGAACTAATGTAGCTTTTTCGCTCAATTATGCTGACTTAATCAATTCTTTAAATTACTTAACTCAGTTTTGGTCAGCACAGCCGAGAGAGACGTAAGACAGCTTTAGTCAGAGGCTGACTGGAACCGTTTTACTTTTGAGTTGGGAATTACTCCCTCCATTCTCAAATAAGTGTCGTTTTAGAGTTTTTCACACAAATTAAGAAACACAATTAATATGCACTTAAATTAATAAATTTACATGGATTAACTAAATAAAAATTCTCTCTCCTATAATGGTTGGAGAAAAAACTTTGAAAGCTTAAAAAACACATAAATCAAGACAAAATTTAAATGCTTAGACCAAAAAACTATACTAAATTTTATTGAAAAACGAAAACGACACTTAAAAAAGAACAAAAACAATTATCTAAAACGACACTTATTTGAGAATGGAGGGAGTAACACTTAGGTCAGCTTCCAACTCAGCACTCTGATTACTCAGTGTCAGCTTATACAATTTATATCCTGAGTAATTTAAGCAAGCAACACATACATATATATTGAGAGAAAGAGTTAGAAATTACTCAGCAGACTTATCCTGGTTCGGCCTCACCGCCTACGTCCAGTCCCCATAATCCTTCCGGGCTTTTTCAATCCAATACTGAGCTCTTTAAAGGTAGAGCACAAACCGTTTACAAAGCAGTTGAGTATGCAAGAGTACCGTCCTCTATTCGTCTACTCAACTCCACTAAGCCTTATAACCAAACACTTAGGTTTTCTCTACCGCTGAGTACTAAAACCGAGTACTCAACACCACTCTCTCAATCTTTTACAATTGATACAGATCTTGTTCTTTCTAGATGAAGAACACTTTAGATGAATACAAATTCAATCTAGACTTTTACACAGAAATAGGAATTGGGTGTAAGTATTTGCTTTTTCTTGTTTGTATGTGCTTGTATGTATGCTTTTCTCTTTTGTACTTCGGCAAAGGATCCAAGTGAAGAACTTGTCCTTTTATAGTGAATTCTAAGGCTTCAATCATTTAAATTCGGATGTATCCGTTGAATTCAAACGGTCTTCTTGCGTCATTCACTGGTCAACATACAGTTTTGCAGGCCAATCCTGTCGTCTGAATTTAGCAGGCGTCAGGCTTGTCTTCTTCCGCTAGGTTCGTCCTCTAGCGCCAGTTTCGTCTTTTAGCCAAAGGCCAGTTGACCCATGCGTCTCGAAACTGTCTCCTTGCGTAATTCCAAAGCTTCTGTATTGGCGCAGACTCATGTCAGATCTTGTCTTTTAGTAAACGGATCATTCGCGCTGTCCTGACGAATAATCAGCTTGACTCTAATAGACGTTTCCTTCGATCTTTGTCTCTGGCGAGGCTGAGTCACATTCTACTCAGCTTCTTCGGTCAGCTTCGTCTTGAAGCGTTTGTTCTGAAGAAGACTTTTCTTCTATGATGCTGAGTCGTTGTTCTACTCAGCTTTGTGCCTCATGCTGACTTCATTCTGTCGTACTTTTTATTTCTGTTCTCATTTATAATTATACTCAACATTGAACAAACACATTAGTACAATTAAATCAAAGCACTTAAATTTAATTGTCTTAATCATGGATTAACTTAAATAATTTTATCAAATCAAAATCATGTGGAAAGGTGTTTCAACAATTACAACCCCCCTCCGGGTTCATTTTTAATGTTGCCCAACCATAACATAGGTGAAAAAACCCGGATGAACATGCAAACTCGAGGTGACTTTGAGTAAGTACAAAGAAGAGCGTATAAACACCAACCCACCAAAGATTGAGCATTAAGAGTGAAATCCCTTGGTGAGGTACAATCGAGTTCTCAAAAGATAATCAATCCCCGTTAATATTGCCTATTAAGTTTTGTCATGGAGGTTTCAAATAAGTTTGGACACTCATTCGCTTGCGCAAGTACTTATCGAAAACTTTTCGTAAAACCTTAGTGTTGAAATCACGCACTTGGTTAAACCAACCGGAGGTTTGTTTCTTAATTGTCTCAATCCCTTGTCTTTCGACTTTCTTTACTTGAGGACAAGTAAAACTTTAAAGTCCGAGGAGGTTGATAGGGACGTTTTGTCCCTATCTTTTGGCGTGATTTACGGTTTAATTTTGAGCTAATAACTAAGTTTGATTACAAAAATAGTGTGTTTTAAAATAAATAATAAAATAAAAATAAATTTCATGTTTTCAGTTAATTTCCTTTATTTGTGATTAATTTCAGAAAATTAAAATGTCAAGCTAATTCGGTTCTCAAGGGTCGTATTTTGCAGGTACAAGTTAGAAAATAAACAAGTGATGATTCAACAGACACGCGGGGCGTGGAAGGATACACGCGGTACGTAGGACAATGCCCCCTGGATCACGGCAGTCAACCATGCATTCCCATATGGTCAACACCTACCATGCGGGGCGTAAAACATGGTACGCGAGGCGTACAAGGTGTGAATCAAGGACTAAAGTTCCAGGAGCTCATCCACGCGGGGCGTCCCTAGACATATGCGGGGCGTGCAACGCATAATCCAGTAACAAAAGTTCCAGGAGCTCAACCACGCGGGGCGTACTCCGGTCTATGCAGGGCGTGGATGAGTCAACAGCTCTGAAATCGATCCACGCGTGAAGAAATTATCAACAGAATGGGCTAAAATGGCAGACACGCGGGGCGTGCCATGTGAAACCTGCACAAACAATGTGAATTCTTACTTGTAACTTGTGTATTTACGATTTTACCCCGGAACTTGATGTGTATAAATAAGAGTGATTAGCACTCATTTCCTCATTCATATTTTGTGTAATAAAACTCTACCACCTTGAGAGCTTGTACATTCATTCCGTCACTCCGTCAAAGTCACGTTCGATCCGTATCCACCAAGCTCGAAAGTTCCACCTCCAAGTCCTATGAGATGGCTTTGAGCCCGGTTAGCTAGTCCTAAGGGCCGATTCTTCTTCCCTTTTACTTGTTAACTAGCTTGTACTCTTCCTATGTACTAGGCTTGGTTGTATTCCGCATTTATACGTGAAGGAAAATAGACAAGCCTAGGTGCAGCGGAATAATAAAATTTTATCTAGTTTATCTATTTCCCTTTTCCAAGATCTGTTAATTGTTATTTCATGTAAAGAGGGATAGAATGAAATACCTTTTCTGAAGAACTATCTACAGTTGCAAACGAAGTGCCCACAACTCTTAATCTGTGTATCACGAACAACAAAAGAAACAACACAGAAAAGAATAACTAATCAGTAATCAACCTTAATAATAGCAATCGCAATGATTGCCTCTAACAGAAATCGATACGAGATCAAAGAGAGAGTAAGAAAGATTGTAATTAGACGAGACGAAGACGGAACGGTTCCTCCTCCGTTCTTATTGTGTTGGACGCAATATGTAGGCTAGGGAGTCTATTTATAGACTTCTCAAAATCCTAATCCTAGTTGTGTTAAGTAATTAATTAATTAGAATCTTATTCGGAATAGGATTACTAGTTAGATAATTAAATAAACACTTTATTATTATCTAAATAATAACTAATTATATCTAGATAATATTATTAATCAAATTAATAATTTAATTATTGTTAGGGATAATTAATTAGAGTTTCAATCACATAAAAACTTCTAATTAATATTACCAGATAATCCTTTAATTTAATTCACAACCATAATCTAATTATAATTATTAATCAAATTAATTTATCCCTAATTAATCTACAAATTTCGGTCCATATATAGTGTCTCACTAATTACATTTTCGTCCTCCGATTCCAAGTCCCATATGCGACCCATTAGGTTCTTTATTGCCACTAGCCGTATATATCCTTTGAAATTATTCATCACGATTAATTCCAACATATATATAACGGAATACCGTCGCGAGCTGTTACTAGCAGAACCTATGATATTCCCCTAGAGCAATTAAGAAGTCAGGTTGATAACTGACGTTAACCTTTCTGCATTAGGTACAGTATAATACGATCCTTCATCAACTATATCTTGTCGGTCAATTCCTTATAACCATGGAACGTGTCAAGGTTACATATAACGAAGAGTCCGGTTTTACTTATACTGGTTGAATTCACTCTAAAAAGATAAGTTAAGTGAAATGTTCATTTCTACTCTTGACTCTATCACCTTGCAAGAATTTCAGTCAATTCACCATAAGCGGCCATTTGGATATATCTCCCACTTTTCGGGAGTGATGAATGCTCAATCTGACATTAACTATTCTGCAATTACTTTGTGTGATACCCAACCCTGCTCTCACACACCCCAGGCTCTCACCTGTTGGATCGTGCTCGCACAGAATCAAAGTACCAAACTCCATAATCCAGAATCACTAATTAACGAATGTTTGAGTCTGAGGATTAGTTATACCTACTAATACCAATAAGATGAACAGTTGACACATTAGATAAATCAATCCATACTGTTATCTCAAGTCGGGTCCCAACCCTAATGAACTCCTTCACCAGATCCATGTAACTGTCTAGATATCTAAATATCTAAAGCTTGTGAGATCATCTTTCTGTCTCGACAGAAAACATTGTTACATGCAAGTCTCAACAGTGATATGCCAACCCCTATAACATATTACTTGACTTGGGTTGATTTTAAGTTTATTGATCTTATTATAAAGTATAGTCTCACTCCATGCTAGTATGAACACTTTATAATTACTTAAACAAACTTATGATTACTTTCTTTATGAAAGATTTGTGCCTTTATATATAGTTATATTTTATGTTATATATCTGATTAAACAAATGATTAAATAAACAATTTATTCATTAATGTTTATATCCTAAGACAATTGTCTTTAGGACACTAAACTCCAACATTCTCCCACTTGGACTAAAGCCAATTGTTTCTGAAAACATTCCCATAAGCGTTCGCATGATGATCATGAACCTTTTGGGGTAAGGCATTCTTTAAATGGATCTATAATATTGTGCCTTGGTGGGCACTCTTTTAATTCTCACATCTACTCTTGTTGTTATCTCTCGGAAGAGATAGTAACGACTGAGGTAGTGTTTGGACGTATTATGAGACTGCGTGCCCTTAGCAAGAGCAACAACCCTATTGTTAATCTCATTAACAATGTCAGGTACCACGCCTAGTTCATTAATGAACTTGCATTCCAAACTTCCTTTTAGCTGCTTCTGAAGCTGCTACATATATACTCTGATTTAATTTACTGGCTCGGTCACGATTTCTTGCTCGGAACTATTCCAGCTAACCGTACCTCTTTCAGAATAAACTTGTATTCTGCAAGATCATCTTTTATCTGTTTGATGACTTGTATCTGAAAGTCTCTAGCTTTCAAATTTCATCTCCGTATACCCGGAACATATCTTCAGTCATTTTAAGTACTTAAGAATGTTCTTGACAACAATCCAGTGACTATCACTCAGATTGACCTATTATCGACTTTGTCATGCTTAAAGCAAAAGTGATGTTAGGTCTAGTGCAAAATGCTTTGAACACTTTGTCAACGTATTTAGACTGGGAGGGGTCAAGCAGTCTTCTCAATCTATCTCCATAGATCTTAATCCTTAAGATGTAAGCTGCTTCTCCTAAGTCTATTATGGAGAATTTTATCCGATAACCAAAATTTTCACCGATTGCAGTATAGCTACGTCGTTCCCATTAGTAGAATATCATCGATATATAATACTAAGTAAACGACCAAGCTCCCACTAGTTTACATGTAAAGGCTCATACGAGCTCCCACTAGCTTACGTGTATAGGTTTACAAGAGCCTTCTCATAAGTCGTGTAGGTTCATCGTCTAACATGTGAACCTCTTCGTCGTCTCCTACTAGAAATCCAAATCTCTTTGGGATTTCATGGGCTCCCACTAGAAATCCAAATCTCTTTAGGATTTGATGAACTCGACCAGACCTATGAGTTAGTAATGTCACCAGTGTCTCGTCTTGTGAGACAGATTCGGGTTCCACCATCGCTTCCGCTATTTCAGCCAATCCTTCTTCTTGAACTTCTTCAAGTTCCATCACGCTTTCTACTTGTGTTTCTAGAAGAAACTCTTTTCTATAAATACAACGTGTTTGGATACTATTACTTTCGATCATCCGAATGATAGAAGTAATATCCTACTGTTTCTTTCGGAATTCCAATGAAGAAATATTTATCAGATTTAGGGTCTAACTTAATCTGATGCCATGTATTTAACATGTGCTGAATAACCTTAAATTCTCATGAAAGAGAAACTGGGTTTCTTTTCCAATGAACAATTCAAATGGAATAGAACTTGGCGGTTTTGTGGATACTCGGTTCAAGGTAAATAAGGCGGTTTCTAGGGCATAGCCTTAGAACATCTTTGGAAGAGTGGTTGTGCTCATCATGGACCGTACTATATCTAATAGAGTACAATTTCTCCTTTCAGATACATCGTGGTGTATACGGAGGAGTCCATTATGAGCGAATCCTATATTCAATTTAGATAATTTAGGAAATCATTTGAAAGATATTCTCTGCCTCGATCTAATCGAAGTACTTTAATATTCTTTCTTGTTTGTTTTTCTTACTTCATTCGTGAAGCATTTGAACTTTCTCAAAATCTTCTAGCTTATGCTTCATCAAGCATATGAATCAATATCTGGTATGATCATCTTGTGAAGCTAATGAAGTGACTGAACCTTTCTCTTGCTTGTGTTGACATATGACTACATACATCTGAATGTACTAGTCTTAGAGTGTCTGATACACATTCTCCTTTATTGCTAAAGGATGTCTTTGTCATCTTTCTTTTAAACAAGACTTACATGTGTTCATTGATTCAAAATCAACTGAGTCCATAAGCCCATCTTGATGCAGCTTAAACATGTGTTTCTCGTTTATATGGCCTAGGTGACATTCCCACAAGTAGGTTGAATTATCTATCTTTTAATTCCAAATGTAAAAGCACCATCCCTGACCTTTCTTCTAGAGAAAGTCTAAGTACTTCTTACAGTTCTTCTTCCAATTCCCTTCTTTACCATATTGGTGGCATTCCCTTCTTGCTTTTATTGACTTGGGTTTAATGCATTTGTTCTTCTTGGAATCTTTAGAATTGGGAAACTTCCTTTTCTCTCGTGAGATCCCTCAATAACAAGTGCTAACATCACTTTCTTAAGATTTGGGCTCAACTGACTTGAGCATATTCAAGAGCTCTTCTAAAGAGGTCTCTGAGTTTATTCATCTGACAGTTCGAGATGAACTTATGAATAAATCTCTGGGAGGGATTGTAGAACTAAGTCGACACTTAATTCATTATCCATCACAAATCTAATACTAGAAAGCTTTGGTGATGTAGTCAATCATCTTGACATAAAGTGTCACAACAGAAGAACCTTCTTGCATCTTGGAGCGAAACAATCATCGCTATCTCATAGCTTTCGCATTTGAGTCTGTTTCTTATGTTGCCTTTGTAACTCTAGTGCCATAGCTGCAAGTATGATACATCCTGTACGTTCGTCATCTGATTGGTGCTTCCGGTAAACATCAATCTTCTTGACAGGAGCATCATTAACAAGGACATTGGGTATCGGCGTATCTTAATACATACCCAATCTTTTCGAACTTCAAAACAATTTTGACGATGAATATCAATGTATCTTAAGACATACCTAATCATTTCGAATCCTCAAAACAATTTTGAGTTTGCCAAAAACAGTTGGTGAATTTTGAACTATTCAATTTGTTATCGGTTAAAATATTACGTAGATCCATTTTAAATATGATGATTCAGAGTATTTATTTTAACTTGAGAGTGAGATAGAGTGACGGATGTTATTCATTTGTTTAATTCATTTACAATTTAAATACGTTAGTCTTTTATGTTTTTAAATTGCTCCCACTATTTTACCAAATTAATAACCCTCCATATTAATCCGAAGGATATTCACAAACCCTTTAGTGAGCAAGGATCCTAACTCCTGAAATTTCACCTTGAGTTTGCTCAACAAGCTAGTTTCATTCATTAGGTAGATTCATGCAATCAATCACATCAACCATATGATTCCTATGTTATTGGGTTACTAACCACATTAGTAACTGATATTGTTTGCTATCAATCCCAACCATATTGCCCATTAGGTTATAACAACATGAGTTTGCTCATCCAATTATCATAATCTAATTTAAGTATTACCCCATATTCGTGAAAACGATTTTCGATAATTCAGGTGTTACCATAAGACCCCGAGCTTGAGTTTGCTCAACAACCCAAAGGCCCCTAGTACCGTCGGCTGAATTATAATATTAGAGAGGGGCAACCGATTTCAATGACTTGCTTATTTACTTAACTTTTAATTAGTGAGGGATTTTTATTTTAAGTCTCATAATCTAACCTAGTCTTGATTTGCTTTAGCATACATCAGACACATACAATTTACATTGGTAGTTATGGACATATCATCTAAATTATTCCGTTGAGCCAGAAATGGAATAAAGGTCACCCTAGGGTAAATACTAACTATTACATATTTATCCTTCAGGTCCTCCGTCTTTTCTTGGCGCCTTGATTTACAACAATATTTAATTTCTATACTACTTTAGAATATTTCAACTAATTTGAAGGGATTTAGGTGAGAAGAGAAATACAATAGAGAGTAGATAAGGCAGGACACGCAGGTCCTATTTTTAAAAATACCAAAAGACTAAATAGAGGGTCCAAATATGTCCATAACTCCAAACATGCAAAGACTCAATTAAATAAACTTAATTGGTTGATTACATAAACTATTTATGTAATATTTTAGTTAATCAAATTAACCCTTAAATTAATTTTATTATCAATTTAGTCCTTTACTTAACTTTTCTATCAAATTAACCTTTAATTAAATTTTGTATCATCTATATTTTATTCTAATTAAAATACATCAAATATAAACTTAATTAGACATTCAAAATATAACTATATAAAATATTAATTATTTGTGTTCAATTATTTTACCAAAATTATTTACCGTGTTTAATTCAACCGTATCCCATACAAATAATTAAACATCAAATAACTTTGCAAAATCAATTCCAAAACACAAAACTTTTAAGACGAGAGATTATTAAATTATTGTGTTTAACTATTTTACCGAAACTGTTTAGCGTGTTTATCCAATATATCGAATATAATTATTAAACACAAAACGGTTTGTAAAATCGAATTAAAACACACATAATTACCATATTCTTTTATTTTATTTTATTTTGGTAGAAACATGAAAGAAAACAAACCAACACCGAGACAAAAGCTAACCTGGGATCAGCCTAGGAAAGCTAACCCCAACTCTGTCCTCTAAAAGGAGAGAAGAAAGATAGATAGGAGGATCAGAAAGGGTGGAAACACCTAACATCCCCTCGTGCCCAGCCGCCGCCAAGCGATCCGCAATTCGATTTTGTTCTCTGTAGATGTGGCTGAACTCTAAGGACTCAAAGGAGGAGCTAAGACTTCTTATTGCTTTGATAAGGTTCTGGCTACTAAGACAAAAAGCATGATTATTAGAGATCATACTAATAGCCTCTATATTATCAGACTCCACAGCAAGCCTTTTAATACCCAGATTTCTGGCAAGCTTGACTCCAGAAAGAATACCCCAAAGTTCCGCTGAAAAGGATGAGCCTAAACCCAGGTTATGGGTGAATCCAAACAACCAGGCACCTCCCGCGTCCCTGAGCACGCCTCCAACCGCGATCTTTCCATTGTTGAGACAGGAGCCATCCGTGTTCAACTTAACCACCCCATCCTTCGGCCTACACCACCCAACGAGTTGAACCTCTTTATTCTGGGTAGAATTGGCAAGGGGGTCCCCTTTGAAGCTCCCCGTAATGGTAAGGAGCTTTTTAGAGAAGAACTCGGGTAAATTCTGAATAAAAACAGTCTTCTCACCAAAGATCTCCTCGTTTCTCCACTTCCAAAGGTGGTGGCAGATAATAGCAAATAAAATGTCTCCCTGCTCCATGCTAGCCATTAACCTACCTTTAACCCCATTGGAGAACCAGTCATTCTCAGGGTAGGCAAAGAAGGAGGGGAGAATGTGGTGCGGAAGAACTTTCTGCCAAACCTTGTTACTCTTAGGGCAGTCCCTAAGTGCATGGCACAAAGATTCAACTTGGCCTCTGCATCTACTGCAAGCACCTGAATCCGCCAAATGACGTCTATGTCTATCCGAATTAGTCAGCAACCTGTCCTTGACTCCAAGCCACAAGAAGCTCCTCATTCGGTAAAGGATTTTCAGAGCCCAAATGGATTTCCAAGTGTCCGAAAGATGGTCGGATCTGTCAAGAGTAAAAGCTTCAAAGGCAGACTTGCAAGAGTAAGCTCCATTTTTTGTCAGGGCCCAGCAATGCCTATCCTTGTCCTCCTCAAGGTTACTAATCTTCACTCCCCTGATTCTGAGGAGAGAATCAAGGCTCAAGAAGGAATCAAACATAGACCAAATCCAGTCCCCA
The DNA here is from genome assembly GCF_963576675.1 of Euphorbia lathyris. Classification (NCBI taxonomy): domain Eukaryota; kingdom Viridiplantae; phylum Streptophyta; class Magnoliopsida; order Malpighiales; family Euphorbiaceae; genus Euphorbia; species Euphorbia lathyris. The sequence continues at coordinate 27,347,571 of NC_088919.1, read as the reverse complement.
TCAGAGTCCACCACATCGGCAATCCTCCAGTTGCGGAAATTGCTAGGCGGGGGAGAGCAGCAAACCTCTATAAGAGGTTTATCTCCGATCCAGGTGTAATACCAGAAGCTTATGGACTTACCATTACCCACCTCCAAGCCAACCCCCGTGCAGAACTCAGCAAACACAGTACTGAGCCCTTTCCAAAGGAAAGAACAATTGCCAATCCTCTCTTTAGGGCCCCCAAAAATTTTGTCCTTTCGATACTTGCCACAAAGCAATCGAACCCAAAGAGAAGAAGGGTTCTGCCACATTCTCCAGAGGAGCTTCATCAACAAGACCTTATTGTTATCTTTAGCTTGTCTGATGCCAAGACCCCCCCTGCTTTTAGGCTGGCAGACCTCCTTCCAAGGGACTAGGTGAATCTTCCTACCCTCTCCAGACTCACCCCAAAGAAAACGCCGGTTGATTTTATCAAGCTCATTGAGAACCGGCTCAGGCAACTTACATGCTTGCATGATATGATTGGGAGCTGCGCAGTTGATAGACTGAATTAAGGTTAGACGGCCAGCCAAGGAAAGAGAATTGGCCTTCCAACTAGCACACAACCTATTAGTTTTGTCCAGAGTCTCCTTAAAGGAGGCTTTGGAAACTCTGTCACTATGAAGGGGGATCCCAAGATACTTTCCCAAGGATTGGGTAAGAGGGATACCCGAAAGATCGCTAAGCTTATTACAGAGGCTTCTATCCATGTTCTTAGAGCAAAGCATCCGGGACTTGTGGACATTGATCTTCTGGCCAGAAGCAACGCAAAAGCACTCCATGATATTCATGACCACACCAATTTGCTCCTCATTCCCTTCCACAAAGATCATCACATCGTCAGCGAAGAACAAGTGGGAAATAGGAGGGCAAAATCTGTTAATGGACACAGGATGGAGACTCCCCTTATTCACAGCTTCTTGAATTAGGTGAGCCAGCCTTTCCATTGCTATCACAAAAAGGAAAGGGCTCATAGGATCTCCTTGACGGATACCCCTAGAAGGAGAAAACTCATCAGACATATCTCCATTGATCAGAACCTGGAAAACAGGAGAAGACACGCAACCTTCAATCAAACTCCTCCAGTTCTCAGGAATACCAGCTTTACTTAAGCTATCCAAAAGAAAGCTCCAGTTTAAACGATCATAAGCTTTCTCCAGATCAAGCTTGAGAGTCACGATCCCTTTCTTACCCTTCCTCATTTTCATGGAATGGACCATCTCCTGGGCAATTACCACATTGTCCATCATTTGCCTACCAGGAACAAAGCTACCTTGATTTTGGCTAATTACACATCTCCTGGGCAATTACCATATTCTTTTATTAATTATAACAATTATGTATTAATAAACTTATATGGGCTGATTCATTGTTCCTAAATTTCAATTTTGTATCAATGAAATAGTTCGTCTAATTAACTGTATCAAATAACTTTAATTAGACAACTCAATTCAATTTATACAATTTTTAAATAGACAACGATTAAATCATGTGGATTAATTAATTCTATATATATTGATTTTAGTTTTCTCAAAAACAAAAACTTTTAGAAAATTAAAACAGAAAATAAATGTGACGGGGACGAAAAATGGGCTCGTCCCCGTGCGGATCATATCCGCAACGTTAGGCGGCATTGCTGCCAAAGAACAGCAATTGCCGCCTAAAATAAATAAGAGTTGGAGTCCAACTCTTTTAAAGAGTTGGACCCAACTCTGTATTCTAATTCGGGTAAATTTCATCAATGGTGTACAGCCTTTACCCTATTTCACACTTTGGTATAGAACCTTCAATTTGTCTCACTAATATGTACGAACTTATATGTGACCTCCCACTTTCGTGTACAGCAGGTAAAAATGACTTGTTTGTCCAGTCAAAAAGTCAAAAATTGACTCATCTAATATGAAATTACTTTTATACCCTTCTTCTTCATTTCACTTTTTTCTTATTTCCAACTCTATCTTTCTCTCTCTAAAACCAACATCACTTTTCTTAATATCTTTCCCTTTCTCCCTCTAACTCCTCTCTCTCTCTCTCTTCGTTCCATGTTCTGCAAAAAGCTCTCCTTCTAATTCTCCAAAGTTACCAGAACAAAATAAATACCAAGGAATGAAAAGATTACCGGAACAAAATAATAACCTAAAAACTACACATGCTAAGATAGTATTTTGAAATAAAATATTTGCAATGCCAAATAAAAATCTAACTGCTGCAAAACAAAGATGAAATTATAGTAGAAAATAGAAAATTGGACCAAGTTTGAAGCTAAGGTATGGCATCATATTCAAAATGCAGAAAAGAAAAGCCAAGAGTCAAAAAATTTGCTATCACACAGCACAACACCTTTGCCCTTCTTCTTCTAAAGCTTCTTCATATAGAATTCTGATTCCTTACCTTCTAATATGTACCCATCAGCTCTGCCACATTATCCTGGACGAGATGAGATGCAGGCCATCAATCTACCATCGCCAAACTGCTCTTCGATATGAGCATCCAGCTTACGATCTTTTTGGCGTTTCTCAAGCTTCCTGGTGACATGATTGCTCTTCTTAGTTTCCTCTACTAGACAACAGCAACAGCAGTTTATTGAATTTTCATTTTTAGATTAAGGCATGCTTCAGTTTATTGACTCCAAACTACCAAAAAAAGTTTATTATCTTTATCAATATCCAGCTTAAACATCCATTTTGTTCGTTTCATTACTATTTCTTAAAAAATGATGATAGTAAGAAATCATATCTGGTTGATTTTAGATAGCAACTAAAATTTACTTTCAGTTAGTATTGATAAAATTTGTTTAAATTTGGGGAAATAGTGATAGAGAATATGATCGCTGCTTCAATTAGTCACATCGAATTTGTTATGCCTTTTGTTTTTTAATTTTTAACTAGTTAGGAGAGTTTGCTTTTTACAGGAATAAGAAAATGCAGTCACTGAATTGAAAATGGGGAAGTAATAGTTGAGGATGAAGGAGGTGATACACGCGCCGTCACCGTTCCAGCAGAAACTTACTTGTGAGTTTCCTTTCTTATAATAGCTTTAAACACAATCAGAGAGAGAGAGAGAGAGAGAGAGAGAGAGAGAGAGAGAGAGAGAGAGAGAGAGAGAGAGAGAGAGAGAGAGAGAGAGAGAGAGAGAGAGAGAGAGAGAGAGAGAGAGAGAGAGAGAGAGAGAGAGAGAGAGAGAGAGAGAGAGAGAGAGAGAGAGAGAAGAAGATGAAGGAATAAGAGTAAAAAAGAGAAATAGATAAAATTATTTTTTTTATAATTTATAGGTCCCATTTTTATTAATGAATATGATAAAAAAAATGTTGATTTAGCACGTTGACTGGTCAAATAGGTCATTTTTACCTATTGTACACTAAAATGAGAGGTCGCATATAAGTTCGTACACATTAGTGAGACAAATTGAAAGTTATACATCAAAGTGTGAAATGATGTAAAGGTTGTACATCATTAATGAAATTTACTCGTTCTAACTCGCACAATAGCTTTTAGCTGTTGTGCGAATTACAATTATAAAACATTTTTTTTAATTCTTTAAATAAAACTTTTAACTAAATCAAATTAACTTTTCGATTAATTATATTTAGACTAAAACATTTTTAATTTAAAACTTTTATATAATATATAAACTGATTTATAATTATATAACATTTTCCAAATATATTCCTAATTAATCGATTCTAACTATTTCACTTAAATCGTTTAATAAAATCAAATTTTTCAAAGATTAATCTAATTAACTCTTTCAACGATTCAAACGGTTAAAACCCTTAATCCACAAAACACGTATATCACATATACAAACATCGTTTTAATCAACCGTTTAATTCTACAAACCCCTTTGTTAATTAACCGAATCATAAAACATCTTAATCTCATCTTAACCATTTATCTTTAGATTAATTAACTAAATCAAATTTATTAATTAACCTAACAATAAATCTATTCAATCTGATTGAAAAACCCTTTTATTTACATATATGAAATAACATATTAATATAGGCTCTGATACCAATGAAGGAAAATAGACAAGCCTAGGCGCAGTGGAATAATAAAATTTTATCTATTTTATCTGTTTCCCTTTTCCAAGATCTGTTAATTGTTATTTCATATAAAGAGGGATAGAATGAAATACCTTTTCTGAAGAACTATCTATAGTTGCAAACGAAGTGCCCACAACTCTTAATCCATGTATCACGAACAACAAAATAAACAACACATCAAAGAATAACTAATCAGTAATCAACCTTAATAATAGCAATCGCAATTATTGCCTCTAACAGAAATCGATACGAGATCAAAGAGAGAGTAAGAAAGAATGTAATTAGCCGAGACGAAGACGGAACGGTTCCTCCTCCTTTCTTATTGTGTTGGGCGAAATATGTAGCCTAGGGAGTCTATTTATAGACTTCTCAAAACCCTAATCCTAGTTGTGTTAGGTAATTAATTAATTAGAATCTTATTCGGAATAGGATTACTAATTAGATAATTAAATAAACACTTTATTATTATCTAAATAATAACTAATTATATCTAGATAATATTATTAATCAAATTATTAATTTAATTATTGTTAGGGATAATTAATTAGAGTTTCAATCACATAAAAACTTCTAATTAATATTATCAGATAATCTTTTAATTTAATTCACAACCATAATCAAATTATAATTATTAATCAAATTAACTTATCCCTAATTAATCTACAAATTTCGGCCCATATATAGTGTCTCACTAATTACATTTTCGTCCTCCGATTCCAAGTCCCATATGCGACCCATTAGGTTCTTTATTGCCACTAGCCATATATATCCTTTGAAATTATTCGTCACGATTAATTCCAACATATATATAACGGAATACCGTCGCGAGCTGTTACTAGCAGAAGAGTCCGGTTTTACTTGTCGGTCAATTCCTTATAACCATGGAACGTGTCAAGGTCACATATAACGAAGAGTCCGGTTTGACTTGTACAGGTTGAATTCACTCTGAAAAGATAAGTTAAGTGAAATGTTCATTTCTACTCTTAACTCTATCACCTTGCAAGGATTTCAGCCAATTCACCACAAGCGGCCATTTGGATATATCTCCCACTTATCGGGAGTGACGAATGCTCAATCTGACATTAACTATTCTGCAATTACTTTGTGTGATACCCAACCCTGCTCTCACACACCCCATGCTCTCACTTGTTGGATCGTGCTCGCACAGAATCAAAGTACCAGACTCCATAATCCAGAATCACTAATTAACGAATGTTTGAGTCTGAGGATTAGTTATACCTACTAATACCAATGAGATGAACAGTTGACACATTAGATAAATCAATCCATACTGTTATCTCAAGTCGGGTCCCAATCCTAATGAACTCCTTCACCGGATCCATGTAACTGTCTAGATATCTAAATATCTAAAGCTTGTGAGATCAGCTTTCTGCTCGACAGAAAACATTGTTACATGCAAGTCTCAACAGTGATATGTCAACCCCTATAACATATTACTTGACTTGGGTTGATTTTAAGTTTATTGATCTTATTATAAAGTATAGTCTCACTTCATGCTTGTATGAACACTTTATAATTACTTAAACAAACTTAGGATTACTTTCTTTATGAAAGATTTGTGCCTTTATATATAGTTATATTTTATGCTATATATCTGATTAAACAAATGATTAAATAAACAATTTATTCATTAATGTTTATATCCTAAGACAATTGTCTTTAGGACACTAAACTCCAACAATACGTTCCACATTTATAATATATGATTTACGATTTCATTTCCACTATAGGTGTTATTACTTATTGCTTGTTTTGATACTTATAATTGATTATCGTGTAGGTCGCTTACGAGCTCCGAAATCCACTAGGATTCACATAGGTGTTGCCTTACCGGAGTTGACAATCTGGAAACCGTAGGAATTGACAAGCCACAGAACTTACAGGCCCTAGTTTCTGATCCTAAGAATTAGAGTCGCCTTAAGAGGAAATCACGACCCTAGAACCTCACGGAGTTTTTCGGTCTATAGATAGTCGTCTTTGCAAGAGTAAAGTATTAATCGTATATGTTTTGAGTTAGTTATCATATGTTATAACTTATCATCACCCGTAACACTTCATTAAGAGTTTGAATTACACGAGTCTGTCTCACCATAGTTTGGGAGTAGGTTATAGTTGTCACCCAAACCAAACTAAAGTATCCATCGCTTAGATAACGTGTAAAACCGAGTAGTTTAATACTTGTAGATATAAATCTCGTGGATTCGATACCCGGTCTTAACCGGATTATTACTTGATATGACGGGGTACACTTGCCCCTACGTAGTAGCGTCTAGTAGAGTTCAAGCACACACACATAACATCTTACTTATTTCACCCACATATCACACATATTTTACCACTCTACCTAGATACTCATCAATAGGTAGAACTCTTTTAACCATGGATAAAGGTCATGGAGAGCTGTTAGATGAGTTTGTGTGATCACTGAAGGTTGTTCAAAAGTTTTTGGGTTGGTTTTCTTGGATTTGGGTTTCTGGCCCTCTGACAAATTCTCACTCTCGGGATTTTCAGCGTTTAAGTTTTGAAAAAGGGGAATTTCGGCTTCTTCAATAAAGTTTTCAGGGAGAAGTTGGGGTTTTTGTTAAAGGGGTTTATGGACTTTCTTAGTACCGTGTTTGGAGGAAGAGGCCATTTTTAAGAAATAAGTAAAAAAGCAAAGAAAAGTAAGGAAAAACTTACAGTTTGTCGAGGAGATAAAGATTGCAAAGGAGATTCAGAAGTAGACAACTCTTTTCTGAAAGTGACGACTTATAGAGATGGAAGAGTGAGAAGTCCAAAGGTTTTGCCTTGGGAATATAAACAAAATTAATTGCCATCATTACGAAACTTTTGACCGTTGCAATTATGATGCCCTACGTGTACACGTGTACACACGGAGAAAGCCTAAAGGCGTTTTTTAATCTTTTACGGGGGGGGACATCTGTTATAGTATTAATTCGTTCGGGCTCATAACAAGTGGATCCACTATGAATTATGAAGCTCATGTGAACTTGGGCCAGCATAAAGAGGAATGAAGGAGCTTTAGGTATAATACAGGCACGGACCGAAGTAATCATTCGGTCATCTCAGTATTGCGAAGGCAAGACGTTAAAAGGTATCTTAAAAGACACATGGACCAATCAGAGCGGTGAATTCCAAATACACGCTCCTTATTCTCATAAACGATGTGGCACGCAAAGATAGGGTCCACTAACCTATCATAAGTTGCACGTGTCTGAAGTATCACTTTTGTTATCTATAAATAATCGAGTTGTTCCAGAGTTGAGGTAATTCATTCTAACCATTAACAACACTCTTTTTCTAGTCTTTGATATCTTCTCTGTATATCAACTGACTTTATCATCGGAGAGGGTTCGCCGGACTCCAGTCCCTTTTCTGACGATTGTTGTGTTTTCAGGTGACCAAAATCTTGATCAAGAATACAAGTTACAGAATTACTATAACACTTACTAATACCTATGAGACGAAACATGTGATTCTAGATAAATCCATCCATCTTGTTATCTCAAATCGGGTCTTCAATCCTAATGAACTCCTTCACCATCCATGTAACTGCATAGTATAAGGATTACTTATACCTACTAATGCATATGAGACGAAACATGTGATACGAGATAAATCCATTCATCCTGTTATCTCAAGTCTAGTCCCCAATCCTAATGAACTTCTTCACCGGATCCATGTAACTGCCTAGATATCTTAATATTTAAAGCTTGTGAGATTAACTTTCTGTTCACAATAGAAGACACTAAGTCTCAACAATATCAATATAATTCTTAAACATGATACTTGACTTTTAAGAAAAATGAAATTTGCATTTTTAATAGTTGAAATCAAGTTTTTTTTTTTTTTTTTTTTTTGAAACTAGTTGAAATCAAGTTGTTCTTTTAATGAATGTGAGAATAGAGAAACTATAAAAATCTTAATGTAAAAAATACATTTTGAGACTGATATGAAATGAATAATTTTTCTTTAACTGAATTAAATATAAGTAATTTATGAAACAATGATTTAATTGGATAAAAAATAAAGATTAATAATGGGATGGGTTGAAATAAAAAATGATGTGGAATGATTAGAAACCTCGCCATGCTTAGTGTATGATGGTTTAGTAAATATGATTCGTGGAATCCATTTATTAATTGATTGCGGACGTTGTAACTAAACAGAAGAAGTTGAAATTGATATGGTTTCTGGTATTAGGTAATCCAGTTCCAGTGGGTAAGGTACATAAAGAGGAATCAAATGGCATTGCGTGTTGACTATTTCAATGTTGAATAAAAGGTCAAATTTGGTATTACGCCAAGTCTTAATTTTCCTAACGTAGGTTGCTTCCCCGTTGTGACACACAAAATCCCATTCAAATCTCCATTTGTTGATTATTCACTATAAATACCATACCATTTCTTCAAACCAAACATTCATTTTGATTTTCTTCTGTCTACTTACAAAAATGGTGCTATCAAAAATTTCTTCACAGTCTGATGTCTCTATTCATTCCACCTTTGCCTCTCGCTATGTACGAGAATCACTCCCAAGGTATAGTTTCTTTCTGTTCTGTTCTGTTCTGTTCTGTTCTGGATAGTGGATTCTAATTGATATGTGGTTGGTTCAGGTATAGGATGCCGGAGAACTCGATACCAAAGGAGGCAGCTTTTCAGATCATAAACGATGAGCTGATGCTAGATGGAAAGCCAAGGCTGAACTTGGCTTCCTTTGTTACAACTTGGATGGAGCCTGAATGTGATAAACTTATTATGGATGCTATGAACAAAAATTATGTTGACATGGATGAATACCCTGTTACCACTGAGCTTCAGAATCGGTGTGTCAACATGATAGCTCATCTATTCAATGCTCCATTGGGAGAATCAGAGGCTGCTGTGGGAGTAGGAACGGTTGGATCATCCGAGGCCATAATGCTTGCTGGCCTTGCTTTCAAGCGAAAGTGGCAGAACAAGCGCAAAGCTCAAGGCAAACCATATAACAACCCCAACATTGTCACTGGTGCTAATGTTCAGGTCTGCTGGGAGAAATTCGCTAGGTATTTTGAGGTTGAACTCAAGGAGGTCAAGCTAACTGAAGGCTACTATGTTATGGACCCTCAAAAGGCTGTTGAAATGGTTGATGAAAATACTATTTGTGTAGCTGCCATTTTGGGTTCTACCCTTAATGGAGAATTTGAAGATGTTAAGCTTTTGAATGATCTCTTGCTTCAGAAGAACATGCTCACTGGCTGGGATACTCCTATTCATGTGGATGCAGCAAGTGGTGGATTTATTGCTCCTTTTTTGTGGCCTGAGCTTGAATGGGACTTCAGGCTTCCATTGGTCAAAAGCATCAATGTTAGTGGCCACAAATATGGTCTTGTCTATGCTGGTGTTGGATGGAATATTTGGAGGAGCAAAGAGGATTTGCCTGATGAACTCATCTTCCACATTAACTATCTTGGAACTGATCAACCCACTTTCACTCTGAATTTCTCGAAAGGATCTAGCCAGATCATAGCTCAGTATTATCAACTGATTCGTCTGGGCCATGAAGGATACAGAAATGTGATGGAAAATTGCCATGAGAATGCAATGGTCCTAAAACAAGGCCTAGAAAAAACAGAAAGGTTCAACATAGTGTCAAAGGACATAGGTGTACCACTGGTGGCATTTTCACTAAAAGATAACACCAGCCATACTGAATTTGAGATATCTGATCTGCTAAGGCGATTCGGCTGGATTGTGCCAGCTTATACAATGCCAGCAGATGCTCAGCATATCACAGTGCTCAGGGTTGTCATAAGGGAGGATTTTTCCCGTACTCTGGCGGAGCGACTCGTGCTTGATATCACAAAAGTGTTGCATGACTTAGATGCTCTCCCTGCTAAAATCAATGCTAATGTGCTCAAGAAAACTGCCATTCAGACACAGAGGGAAATCACTACTTACTGGAGACAATTTGTCATCAACAACAAATCTAACAAGAATACTATTTGTTAATTCTTTTTTTTTATATATATATATTTTTATGTATTTTTGGAATTTGCAATTTAATTGATGTGAACTTGCGTTTTTGTTGCACTCTTATGTAGTAATTTGAAACATTCTTTGCTTCTCCATCCATGCCTTAAACTGTTGAAAGGAACAATTCTTTGTGTAGCTCTTCCTTGTTAAAGCCTTCATTCAATTGAGCTTTTACCACCAACAAAACTCCAAATCTTCTAATTTTGCATTTGCCCTTCAATCTCAAACTTTGATTTCAACTTTAAGATTTTATGATCAATACATCTCAACTTAATGTAACAAAAAAAAAATTAATTTTAAACTTAATAATTCGATAAATAAATAACTAAATTCTAGAATTTAGCAATTAAACTTCCATCATAACTTTATAACATGATCTTTCAAATTAAAACCTAACTAGTATTGTTCCCGCGCGTTGCGGAGATCGACTAAAATGTTGTATTAAAATTTAACGTTTTAATATTTTTTAATTATATATTATTTGCAATAATGATATTTTTTTTTTGTTTTAACATAATTTAAATTTACAAAAAAAAAATTATTTAGAAAAGAACTTTGAATAATTTTTTGTTTGAATAGTTTGCAACAATTTTAAACCTCAATCATCTTTAATGTATGTGTACTGATTGTATTAAAAATAATATTCTTTATTAATTAGATTATAAAATAAAGTAATATGTAGTAAATATTTTATTTTATTAAAAATGGAGCACAATGATTCGAACAACATTTTACTTCACACAACATTTCACTTTATATGTGATAAACTTTGTAAATTTCTACATTAAAAAATAGTTGAGTAATGAGTTTTCATTATAAATAATATAATTTTTTACTTAATTTTTTAAGTAGTTTATAATAGTCTAAATGAATTTACATTCTATAAATATTTTTTTCTCTCTTTCGCCTAAGAACTAATTTATTATTTTATTAGTCTAATTAAATACCTTCTTAGTAATTTTTTATTATATAATAATTAATTAAAAACGTATATAGATAGATACATCAATATATTTATAGATATAAAAGTTAGATATGAAAATATAGGGTTTTTTTTTTATAGAAATTGGGACGAGACAGAACTTGGGCGGGGTGAGCACCCATGGCCCAAGAACTGACAAACCCGCAATATATAAAAAAAGAAAAAAGTGAGTGTTTAAACAAGAGAAAAGGAAGGAGGACAAACAAAAGAAGGGAGGAGGAGAAAATATAGGAAAAGTCAAGAAAAGCGCAATTGTGAAATACTACAAATGTCATCATTGATAAACCTGTGGCAAAAAGCAGGAGCTGAAGGTCACCAATTGATCACGGAGGAAGAGACTCCAAACTTTGCCAATGCATCAGCAACTCTATTTCCTTCCCTAAGGATGTGTGAAAAGATAATATTCATTCTAGAGAAAATGCTGAGACAATGCAGCCACTCTTGTCGAATACTCCAAGGAACATCCAATGAGCGGTCTAAGCAAATTAACTACGTACATTGAGTCTGACTCAACCCAAAGCCGATGCCAATTTTTCTCCCAAGCAAGTTCAATTGCGAAAATAGCGGCTCTCAATTCAGCCATATAAGCAAAAAAAGGCGGGGTAGAAAAAGCGGGTAAATTTCATCAATGGTGTACAACGTTTATCCCATTTCACACTTTGGTGTACAACCTTCAATTTGTCTCACTAATATGTACGAACTTATAGGTGACCGGACACTATGGTGTACAGCAGGTAAAAATAACCGGTCAATGCTCAGTCAATGTGCCACCTCAACTTTGACCGGTTAAAAAGTCAAAAAAATGACCACCTAATATAAAATTTCCTATATACCCCTATCCCTCTATCTTTTCATCTTTTTCCCTCTATTTCTTTATCTCTAACCTCTTTCTCTCTCTTCATCTCTTCAAATTTCTTTCTTTCTTTCTGGAGATGGTCATACGGAGCAAAAGAGTTCTACTTTTTGAGAAAAAAGCTCTTCAAAACTAGGAAATCAAAGCCTTATCGAATGGCAGGAAAACCATTTTCCATGCCTCATTGTGGAGGAATTTCACACAGCTCTGCCAAATTGATTCTTCCTCCCAAGTTAAATTTGGAATTAAATATACCATATTCTGAAATCCAGCAAGCTACAAGAATTTCAATTCAAATTGTTGATTGGTGAAGGCGGTATCGGAAAAGTCTACAAAGGAATTCTCAGGCAAGGTGTAAAAGTTGCAGTGAAAAGAAGCAAACCACGGCATGGCCAATGAATTGCAGAATTCCAAACTGAAATCATCATCTTATCCCAAATTCGACACCAGAATCTCGTTTCCCTAATTGGGTACTGCAAATATCGTTTACGAATTTATGGAAAATGGACTCTTTTCTTCTTTCTTTCTTCTTTCCTTTTCCATTCTCTGGTACAGTTCTCAATCTTGGGTTTTAGCTTCATGTTGTAAAATTGATCAGTTTCCATGGGATGCTTCTGTTCATCTCCTCAACTAAAAACTAACTTAGGTGGCTATTTCGTTAGATCCAAGTATATAGTAAGCAATGCATCAAATAAGTTCAGTTAAATAGTTTCTAAAACATACATTTGAACACAAATTGCTTACAAAACATTTCGCAAATGGAAAACTGCTGGTAAATCATATCAGTGCATCAACAAGAGGAAAATACAAAAAGCCAAAAGATCAAGCGCCTCTAAGTTCAGACATAATTCTCAACTGAGTCACCGAGTCAATGATCTTGATATATCAATTCTGCATGTAAAGGAAGTTTTCTCAACATCAGTGAAATAAGAAAAAGGAATTCCACTTTCACAAAATTCACAATAAGGAAAAAAGAAGAGAATCGGTGAAACCAAAGTACGGAGAAAGAAGAATGCAAACCATTAGGGTCATTGATTAGGAATTTCTTCCCTGGAAAAGCCATTGGGTCGTTTGTGATCGAGGGAAAGTTGTCTGAAATAGATTTTAGAGAGAGGAGTTAGAAAGAGAGCGAAAGAGAGAGAATTTGGAGAAGGAAGAAATTATGACTTTTTAATTAGTGGAAAAAGGGTATAATAGTAATTTTAATTGGTGGTCCCACAGTTTATTTTTTAAGAGTTAAAAAATGCTGACGTGGCGCGTTGACCGTGAGTTGACCGGTCATTTTTACCTGCTGTACACTAAATTGGGAGGTCACCGATAAGTTCGTACATATTAGTGAGACAAATTGAAGGTTGTACACCAAAGTGTGAAATGAGGTAAACGTTGTACACTACGGATGAAATTTACCCTAGAAAAAGCAAAACAACCTTTGGGAAAGCCTCGATGGTTGCGGAAAATGCCTCCTACTCCAGCCACACCAGGAGTGCCAAAAGCAGAGCCGTCCACATTGACTTTAACCCAGCCCGGAGGAGGTTTAAGCCAATGAACCGGTATAATGTTGGGAGCAGGAGGCGGCCTAGGAGAAGCCAGAAGATGGGATAAGATAGCAGCATCTCTCGGAGAAGAGCAAAAACCTTTAGAAGATGCCAAGGACTCTCGAATCATTCGAAAGAGTGTGATCTTTGAGTGCTGAATAGAAGGCGAAACTTCCTTAAAGATTGCTTCATTCCTGCAATGCCAGATTAACCAGATGCAAGTGACAGCAGCAATACGCCAGATCATCGACACTTGTGAGCCAAAATGAATGCTACGAAGATTGTTGAAGAAGTGAATGAATTGGGAGTGACGAGTCAAAGAGCATTCAAAATGAATCTCAAGAGCCCTCCAAAGAGAATCTGCAAAGGAACAGCTAATGAATAAGTGGTTAATGGACTCAGCATCCCTACCACAAAGAGCACAACGAGAGGCAATGTAGAATCCAAGACGCTGCAGGAGGTCATGAGTCGGAACCCGACCATGCAAAACTCTCCAGAAAGTGAAAGAGCGAGAAGGGGGGGGTGTGAGCATTCCAAACAAATTTATACCAGTCCACCGAGGAGGAACTAGGACTGAGAACCGAATAGAACTCCTTGGCAGAGAAAATACCTTTCGTAGAAGGCTGCCAAACACAGAAATCAATATCATCTTTACCCCTATGAATAGTTCGAATACTGTTTTGAACAACCGAAGGAAGAGTACCTAAGTCAAGCCACTCCGAATTTACCAAAAAGTCATCAACAGAACTATAGCGCGAACGCTTTTCCTGAAGATCGAGACCCAATCTGTCCGCCACCGATGGAACGATCCACCTATCAGTCCAAAAATTGAGCGTAGAAGACTGGCCAATCCACCAAAAGGTCTGGTCCCAAATGGAAGAATAAACAAATTTACAGGAAGTCCAAATCGAGGAAGGAGCAATGGTAGCTTTAGGCAAACCAGAGACAGCCAGAAATCTAGATTTCATTAGAGAAATAGCTAGACTGTTGCCTTGAATTAAATCCCAACACATCTTACCCTAGAGAGCCTGGTTAAAGATCCTAAAATCCTTAATGCCCAAACCTCCACCCTCTAAACTTTTGCAACAAGTTTGCTAGGGAACTGTGATTAGCTTCCTCTGATCAATACAACCCGTCCAAAGGAAGTTTCTAACACTTCGATTGAGTTTGTTCAACAATCCCACTGGCCACTTATAGATTAAGAATGAGTGCACCAGAGAACCAGTAATAGCATACTTAATTAGAGTTAAACGACCTGCAAAGGAAAGGGAGCTACCTTTCCACTTTCTAAATTGAGAGAGAAATTTGTCTGCAAGGCTGCTGAGATGACGAGCCCTTGGAGCTCCAATAAATAGAGGGACTCCTAAGTAGCTGAAAGGGAGAGACTCCAAACGGATGCCAAGACAGTGAGCAAGACGAACCCTCCTCGGAGGACTCACTTGAGAACCAAAAAAGACAGCAGATTTGTCCCAACTAACTTGCTGACCGGAGATCTGTCCATAAAACAGGAAGAAATCCTTGAGAGCATGCAAGTTGCTCAAGGAAGCTATTCCAAAAATTAGTATGTCATCAGCAAAAAGAAGATGAGAGGGAAAGTGATTTCCCCCAGAATAATACATAGGAGAAAAACTACCATCCTCACCATTTTAGCAAGCCAACGAGAGAAAAAATCCTTAGCAATGCCAAACAGAAGAGGAGAGAGGGGGTCCCCTTGTCTAACCCCTCTAGAGCAAGAAAAATAACCCTTTGGAGAACCATTAATCATCACAGAAATACGAGCAGATGCCAGAATGTTAAGGATCCAATCCCTGAAAGTGAGCGAAAACCCAAAGGATTCCAGCACAGCCAAGAGGAAGTTCCAATCTAAGGTATCAAAAGCTTTACGAATATCAATTTTTAAGGCCATGTGACCACCAAAACGTTTTCTGTCAAGCATATTAACTCCCTTAGAAGCTAAGGCAATGCATTGATGAATGCTTCTACCTTTAAGGAAACCATACTGGTTGGGAGAGACAATCTTTGCAGCAATAACTGCAAGGCGATCAGCAAGAATTTTTGAAATGATTTTGAAACCAAAGTTACTCATCACAATAGGACGAAAATTCTCAATTCTGTCAGCTTCAGCAACTTTAGGAGTTAGAGCCATAATACTAGAGTTTAAACCAGGCAAGATGCAACCATGATCAAAGAAAGCTTGAACCATATTGCAAACATCCTTCCCTACAATATCCCAAAAGAAACGATAAAAAGTTCCCCCAAAACCATCAGGACCAGGGGCACTGTCAGGATCCATGGAAAAGACCGTGTCTTTAATAGCTTCAAAGGATGGTTTAGAAATTAATTCCTCGTTTTCCAAAGAAGTTACTAAGTTGGGAATTACCTCATTAGTTGGAGAACGATCAACATGCTCTCTAGAACTACAAAAGAGATTAGAGAAATACTCAATTACATGATCAGATATTCTAACCGTGTTAGTGGTGGGACCCTCATCGCCGATCCTTAAATGATTAATGCCAGCCCAAGTCTTTCTAACTCTAGCAGACCTTTGGAAAAAACTAGTGTTCCTATCCCCCTCTTTAAGCCACTTAACACGGCTTTGCTCTCTGTACATCATCTCCTGCCGAAGAAGTTGTAAATCAAGGTTAGAGCAGGCGGCAGAAGCAGCACTACTCAACTCCGGAGAATCTCCGTGCTCAGAAATTTGCTTTTGAATATCAGCAAGATGAACTTCTGCCAGGTGGATATTAGAATCAATTCTGCCAAACACGTTTTTATTCCAATCCCTGAGAATAGGTCTAAGAGTGCGAAGTTTATGACATAATAATTGAGCAGGAGGGAGAGAGATGTAGGATGTAGTCCAGTAATTAGCAATTACTCCCTTTAAAGAATCATTAGTGGTCCACATTGCATGGAATCTGAACCTAGCAATCCTTGGTACCCCAATTCTGCATTGGAGGAGCATCGGGCAATGATCAAAATTATATCTTACCAAAGCCGTGCAAGAGATAGAGTCCCAAGAATCCAAAAAGCCCTCAGACACTAAAGCTCTATCCAGGCGACATTCAACATGAGCCGCCCCATGTCGACCGTTGGACCAAGTAAACCTCTGACCCAAAGAATCAATATCAATAAGATCGCAATCATTAATAAAATTCCTGAATTCCCTGCAGGATCCAGCAGCAGGAGGGGAACCAAGCTTCTCATGAGAGCCCGTAATAGCATTGAAATCCCCAAACACCAACCAATTATTAGTTGGAAAGGCACAACTATAAAGGGAAGACCATAACTCCCTTCTTTACGATGCCAGATTACTACCATAGACAAAAGAAAGCAGAAAAGACTTATCACCTATCTGGTGTTGAACAGTAACATGTTGGACATGGGAAGAATGAAGAGAAAGAGAAGAAGCATCCCTAGAAAGAAGACAAAGAGTCGGCGAATCCTTATCATTCCAGGCAAAGAGAGAAAGACCCAGAGATCTCCAAAATCGATCTGTAGTGTCACTAAAACAAACAAGAGGTTCTGCAAGACACAAAATATCAGGACGATGTTGTTGGCACAGAAGCTTCAGGGCTCGTTGAGTGCGATCATTACCGATGCCCCTACAATTCCAAAATAACACAATCATTGAAACCGCACAGGCGGCTTGCTATGCCGTTTACCACTGACCTCAAGGGGGATGTTGTTATCTTTGTGTTTCTTCCTTTTCTGAACTTTAGACCAAGTCTTTTCCTCTGTATCATTAACCACCTACAAACTGTCACAGTTTCCTGAATGCTCAATGATTTGCAAATTAGGAAATTCAGAAACCTGAGGGTTGGAATGAGAGGTTTGCCAACCCAAGACTCCCAGCTCTTTATCAATTTGATAAGATGGAAAGCCAAGAGAAGGAGAGACGGGAGCCGTGCCAGAATCAGAATCAAGAACCGACTCACTAATCTTGACAGAACTATGAAGTACCATCTGCAAGTCACAATTATTAGGTTTGTCAGACTCACCATTGTCAGAGGCCCCTTTAGAGGATTCACCATTATCCATGTGAACTCCTGGCTTCTGTTTCCAAATCCGAGTAACAGACCTACCACGAGGTTCGGGAGATCCCATCTTTTGTTTCCCATTTTTTTGCTTTATATCAACATGTTCCTCACGACGAAGGTTCCTCCTACACGCTCCCTTAGAATGACCAATGGAATCGCAAATGGAGCATAAGTCAGGAAGTCTTTCATATTCAAGGGAAATCCAATGCATAGGGTTATAATGTTTGGATATGGAATTTATAATAATGTAATGATAATTAAATTTAGTTAAAAAAATGATAATTTAATTTAATTTTTTTAAATTAAAAAATTTTATAAATTGGTAATTTTTTCCATGAATAATTGTGATATATTATTTTAATTCAATTTATTATGAATTGCAACTAACCTTTATGGATACGTATTCTAATATTTTATTAGAAAACTATAAAAATGTAAATTGTATCTTATTTGAAGTTTTTTTTTGACGTAATAAAAAAATAATATATCCTTATACTTTGGTCAATATGCAAAGACAAATAATTGTTATTTTATTATTAAGTTATACCTTGAAATTGCAGTTCTTGATTTTTGTTCATATTACTCACAACAAAATGTATCATCCTTCGATTTTACTTTCTTTCGGCAAATTTCACATGTTAAATAGTACCATCCGAATTTATCATTGATACTTTTTACTGTAGCATCAACTTCTCCTGTTAAATTTTATAACTATTATATTATATTTTTTAATTTGAAATTAAAAAACATAAATTTTACCTGCTCCTCTGGTTTCCATGGATTTTTTTTAATATCATTTATATTAACTCTATTCATGAACTTCTTATTCTCCAAATCCTCATTATTGTTTTTATTGGGTATGATTCGAATGGATTTTTTGGTTCCGATGTTCCTATAAATAATAAAAAAACTTTAGTTAATTGGTTAATGACAAAATCATTAATATACAAAAAGAATTTTATTTGTTCATAATTTCTTCGACTTGAGGAATATTGAGATTCAAATAGATCTAGGTTGATGTAATTGAAGATATTGTATATTGACCTACAACAACAACAAAGCGTTAGTCCCGAAATGATTCAGGGTCGGCTAACATGAACCATCATATAAAACCGTGAAATCAAGTCGTGTCAGCGACACAAATTCTCTCCCTCCACTCTGTCCTGTCCACTACCATATTTTCCTCAATCCCTAATAAACGCATATCACTCTCGATCGCCCTCCTCCAAGTTTTCTTATGTCTTCCCCTACCCATCACCACTACATCCCTTTTCCACTCTTCCGTCCTCCTAATCGGTGCATCAAGCGCTCTTCGTCTTACATGGCCAAACCACCTTAGTCGGTTTCCCTCATTTTATTCTCAATAGATGTAACCTCTACTTTTGTCCTAATTATTTCATTACTCATCCGATTCTTTCTCGTATGACCACACATCCATCTCAACATACGCATCTCCGCCACCGACATCTTATGAATATAACAGTGTTTATATTGACCTACAGTTAAAATAAATTATTTTATTTATTATATACATATCTATATTTGTATATATTTAGTAATTGTACTTACCCAAACACTTCTTTACGGTCATTGAAGTTAAAATAATAACCAATAGTTGGTCTTTTATGGAAATTGACCTTCCATCAAAATCTATGGCTACGTTCTCCCACAATGTGGTTGTAATCATTTTTCTTCTATAATTAAGAAACCAAGTATAAATACATATTTATTTTTATAAAAATAAGAAAAGTTAAATTAAATTGCCAAAAGTTTAATTACAGATCATACTCATAATTCATCAGCTCGAGATCTACTTTCTTTTGTTTCTTTTCACTAGCATCAATTTCAGTGATCAAGCTTATTGCTGTGATTATTCCAATAACATCTGCAAAATTAATATTTACTTTAAAACTGAATTGAATCCTAAAACTATATTTGAAATTTCTCACCAGTTAGAACTAAATGGTTTTGACATCTATCAATACTTGTTAAAAGTAACAACCTCAAACTTTTGTAGAGCAATTTTGCAATCAATCCCATCAACTTGTATTACTTTAGTTGTTAGAAGGAAGATAATGTTATTCTCATTAGGAATAGGGTTGTAGCTTTGTAAAGCTGGCATAATTTTGAAGTGCTCAATAACATGAATTTTTCCTTCTTGTAATTTGCATCGAAATTTATCAATTTGACCTTTACGAACACTTCCATGAATGGTGCTACCATGTTTTGTAATAAAAATTATATCAGTATATTTTCACTTTTAATGAATGTATAAAAAAAGTGAAATAAATACATCTTCATCTAGCAATATCATATTCAAACTCAGGTCATTATAGTGTTCTCGACGGTGTCAATGATCTTCGCCTCAAAGTGTCCTCTAGGGATTCTCACTTCCCTTGGAAGATTGTTCTCTTATGCTACTGGTGTTTCAACAATATCTGCAGGTAGATTTTCATCAGTAAATATAAGCTCTGATTCAGTTTTACCTTCAGAGGCTCCGATCAAATTTGGTTCAGCAACTTGTGTTTCTTCAATAGGTGCTGAGACTTGTTCTTCTTCTGAATCTTTACTGGACTTCTCTGCATGGTTAGTCTCATTGAACTCTATATGTATTGATTCTTTTAGTGCAAGAGTTTGTTTACTATGAATCATATAAGCTTTGCTATTTGTTGAGTAGCCAAGAAAAATGGCTTAATCGGTCTTAGAATCAAATTTAGCAAGATTGTCTTTAGTGTTTAATATAAAACATTTATAACCAAAAGCTTTGAAGTATCCTATCTTAGTCTTTCGCCTTTTCCATAGTTCATAGGGGTTTTTCTTCAGAATAGGTCTGACTAGAGCCTTATTGAGAATATAACATGTTGTGTTAACTGCCTCTCCCTAAAAATACTTCGAAAACTTGTTTTCGCTCAACATTGTCCTGACCATTTCAACCAGAATTCTGTTCTTCCTTTCAATTTCCCCATTATGTTGAGGAGTTCTAGGATCAGAAAAGTTATGGTCAATGCATCTGGTTTCACAGAATTCATCAAACAGTTGGTTTTTGAATTCCCCGCCATTATCACTTCTGATATGAGCAATTTTCAAATCATTATCATTCTCAATCCTCTTATAGAGTGCTGAGAATGTCTCAAATGTCTCATCCTTGCTACTGAGCAAGATGGCCAATGTATATCGAGAATAGTCATGTACTATAACTAATGAAAATCTTCTTCCACCCAGACTCATAGGCTGAACATGGCCGAAGAGATCTAGATGTAGCAATTTTAAAGGACGTTTGATTGAGATAAGATTTTTACTATTGAAAGGTCTTCTAGTTTGTTTTCCTGGTTGACAAGCATTACATAAGTGATCCTTTTCAAATTTTAATATTGGCAGCCCTTCAACAAGTTGCTTTCTTGCTAATTTGTCCACAAGGTCCATGTACACGACCAAGTCTTCTGTGCCATAGCTAGGAATTTTCTTCCTTTGAGACAACATATTTTATAAAAAAAAACTTATTTTCCAAGTTGAGCATAAAAACATTATCTATCCTAGGAGTAGTAAGTATTAAATCATTAGTCTTATTGTCTATAATTTGACATCCAGATGAGTCTAAGATAACCTTTTCTGCCTTTGTCACAGAGCTGAGCCACGCTCAGTAGGTTGTACTTCAGACCTCTGACTAAGGAGACTTCATCAATAGAAGGATTAGTTCTGATGGATCCAGAGCCCACTATTTTGCCTTTCTTGTCATCTCTCAAACTGACGTTTCTGCCTCGTTTATGCTCTGGTGTGATGAACTGCTTTTCATCACCTGTCATATTCGTAAGCATATGATGTCAATATACTACATGTTTTACTCTTGAGCACATCTTAGGCTAACTTACAAAATTATTATTTCTTCTTAGGTAGCCAAGTCCTTTGGGTCCTCTTTCGTCTTAACAGGTTGTTCATTATATAAATCATAATAGCCAATTTTATGCCAGCATAACTCATCAGCATGGCCTACTTTACCACATAAGTTGCATATAGCTTCTGACCGTGGTTTCCATCCTTTCCTACTGGAAGCTTGACCTCCAGAGTATTGACGATGGTGGATATTATTTCTCTTCCGAGTCACTAGACGACTCCGAAGTAATGTGATGTCTTTTCCGAGGGATTTATTCTCCACATAGACTTTAGTGACAAACTTCATTATCGTCTTAAGATTTTCATCTAGATGAGTGTTGTCTTGAAGTAGATATCGGATATCTCTGAGTTTAACTTCTTCAACTTAATCACATCTTCTATTTAATGCCTTTATCTTTTTGTTACACTTTTTTACAAGTGAATAAAGATCACACAAGGCATTAATCCTTTCTTCTCAGAAGAGAGATAGGGAATTTACCTCATTGTTCTGATCGAGCTCTTTCTCGTCAGAGGTGTTGGATTACTCAACAACCTCAGCAGCTCTAGGTGCTTTTGTCTCTACAGCCATGAATCATATATTTGTTGTTTCAGTAGCTTCATTCTCAAAGGATGATGTTTCATCATTGTCGCTCCAAGTGGCAACCATTAGGGGTGCACACAAAAATCCGCAAAATCGAAAAACCAAACCAAAACCAAACCGAAAATAAGGTTACCTGAAACCGATGGACTAGTGTACGGTTTTTAATTTTAAAAATAGTGGTTAATGGTTACGATTACTGTTTTCCTATTCTAAAACCCGCAGTTAACCAAAACCAACCGAATTCAATTTTATATATATATATATATATATATATATATATATATATATAATGGGTTAGGTTATGCTTATTTTGTTTTTAACAAAGTAAGCATTACTTTGTTTTTTCCATCATTGGATGGTGATGAACTTTGACAAAGTAAGCTCATCCAATGGTAGAAAAAACAAAGTAAAGCTTACTTTGTCAAAAACAAAGTAAGCATAGTAAATACATGGATCAATAGCAAAAATTTAATAAAAAACACTAATTATTTGTGACTAAGACCCAAATGATGGAATATTTCATCCCAAATGTCGTCGTACTATCAAATTTGTCACAAAGTAGATAATTAGTGAAATTGATATACTTGGATAGGGCTTAGTTGGTAAAGCACGGAGGATAAGAATTATGGTCCAAAAAACATAGTAATTTGATGCCTTAAAGATTTATTGTAAGGGAAAAATGTAGTGTCCAATATATAGTCCACACGTACATAATGCACGCACATCTCCCTCCCCGCCATTAATCTCTTCAACTAACCATTGACCCGCCGTCCCACTCACAATAAAAATTAGAACCTTTTTTATTATTTTTGTTTTTATTTACTAATGGTTAGAAACCGAAGTAAAATGTTAACCGATCGAAATAATTGGTTAACCGATTAGTGGTTAACCAAATTTAGTGGACTAGTATATGATTAGTGTTTTTAAAAAACGATAAAATAGTTAACCGACCGAATTAACTTTAATGGACTAGTTAACCGACCATGTGCACCCCTAGCAACCATTGCCTTCTTTTTGTGTTGTTTCTCTTTCTTGAGAGTTGGGCAATTAGACTTGACATGCTCTGACTAGTGACATTCAAAGCAGTTGATTGGCTTTGAGAGTTGTTCTTGAATTTGATATCACCATACTCATATATGATCTTATCAGACATTATGAATGGCTTATTTGATATTTTAAGAAAGTTGGAAATTAGTATTTCGGAAATATTTGTTTTATTTGTCTATTATTTCAAAGTTTTTAAGCATTTTTAGAATTTTAGGAATATGATAATATTTTTGCGGTAATTAGATGAAATCATTATTGAAAAGTGGATGGGCTATTTAAACCCAAGATATCCGTTGACGAATATGGGCTTGAGCCCATGCTTTTCCAAAGAAGGAATTCTGACATCAGCATTCACTGAAGTGACGACCAAAGGGCTTAGCTAAATAAAAGTATTAATTTAAATTATGGATGGAAATCCCAATAGCCAAAATTCTCTACATTTGGATTTGGAAAAGCCAAAAGCAATTGAAGATATTCTCACGTCACGTATATCTAGCTTTTTCTTTTTCTATTTTATTTCTCTTTATAAAATAAATAAATAAATAAATAAAGTACTTGTAGTGTATTATTAGATAGACAAAAGATGATGGCAGGAAAGGAGACAAATTGAAAATTCTATACTCCCTCCATTCCATTATATAAGTCATTTTAGGGTATTTCACACAAATTAAGAAATATATTGGTTAATTAAAAAAAATTCTCTCTCATGTCACTATTGGGTAATAAGCATTGGAATATTAAAAAACACATGTACCAATACGAAAAATAATTCTCTCTCATGTCACTATTGGTCAATAAGCATTGAAATCCTAGAATGACTTATATTCAGAGAAAAAACTAATTTGCTAGAATGACCTATATAATGGAATGGAGGGAGTATTAACTAACCACTTGTACATATATAGCATGAAAAGTAGAAATTAATATAGCGGTTTCTCTGTTTTATTACTTTTTTATGTTGATTTTAATGTTTAAATTAATTAATATTTTATTTTTTTTAAAACATAATTCTGATTTATTATCTTATTTGAATTAAAAACTAGAAAAAAAAAATTAAATGTATATTATTCTATCTACGGAACAAGAAATTTTACGGTATGCCAGGCATACCACCTCAATAGTATGATTTGGTATGCCTGGCCAGTAAAATAGAAACATTTGTCCCCCAGTAAAATAAAGTAAAATAAGTCATGTGTAAATTTAACCTAAAATTAATGATGCTGCTTCTTCTCTTTCCTTCTTTTTACCAATTTAACCCTTCTTTCTGCGGCTAGCTTTTTCCAATTTTTCTTCATTCTCCTTGGTCGGCGACGTTCTCCTCCTTTAATTGCCATTACTGACTTATTTTATTAAAATAATATGAAGATTTTTTCTCAGTTCTATTAATGGAGTGTTTATCCTTTTGAGAGGTTCATGAATATAATCTGAAATAAAAAAAATCATTCTAAAATATTTCTTTCAATTAAACTATTTGAACTTTTTATAGATTGCAAATAATTTGGTTGTTCATATAATCCTGATTAGTATGTTTATGGAGCATATGAATATGATAATTTAAGAGCAATAAAATTCCCTAGCAATAGTTTTCATCTCTTTCTTGGGTTCCTCAATAGAGATCTAATTTCAACTTATTATTACAAACAGTTTCTGGCAGCGAAGACTAAAAAACGGTGGTGGTGGTGGTAGTTGCCGGCGGAAAAAACGAGCGGAGGTAATGGTGGTTACCGGATGAAAAGAATAATGGAAAAGAAGAGAGATCTCTGATCTGTTACGAAGGTGGAGAAACAATAAAAGTAGTATTTTTTTTAAAGGGACAGATGTTTCTATTTTACTGGCCAGGCATACCACCTCATCCTCTACAACTGGTATGCCTGGCATACCGTAAAATTACTCCTATGGAACCGAAACAAATATATAAAAAAAATTAGTCATTATATTCATTTTATCTTGTTTCTTTTTTGTTAATTTCATTCTCTTATCACATCACAAATCAAACGCTATATAATCTTTTGCTTTTTCAAATAACATCAATTATTTTTAGGAAAAATTACAAAATTAGATAAAATAAGATACTCATTTACATATTTAGCTCATTTACTCAACCTATTACCTATCTAGACTATATTTTTATGACTTTCCAAAAATATCCTTCATATATATATATATATATATAACACTTAGAAATTTCTTAGGCTATGTTCTTTTTTACTTAAATTCAGCATAAGTAAGTTCAGTTTAGTTCAACAGCATTCAGTTCAGTTCAGTTAATTTAATTTCAGTAATTATCATTATTTATTATAATTATAATTATTTATATATAATTTATTATTATTATTATTTATATATAATTTATAGTTCATATTATTTATATACAATTCATCATTATTTATTATAATTATAACTATTTATATATATAGTTTTATTATTATTTATTATAATTTATAATTTAGTATTATTTATATTCACCGCTATTTGTTATAATTATAATTATTATTTATATATAATTTATAATTTAGTATTATCATATATAATAACACCCAGATATTATCTACGGGACTAAAAAGGTAATTAACCAAACGACTGCGGATAAAGAGGATCGCCAAAGCTATGGCGTATGAAGAAAGGCTCCTAGGTTGCGGATCTACGGATTCTACAACACGCCACAGAGGGTCAAACGCCTTGGAAGACCCGCCGTCATATCTCGATACGCCCAAGGAACGGCCAAACCGATTCTCAATAAAGGCAACTAATAACCAATTAATGAGCTAACGGTCATACTTGAATAAGATCAGTAACCGCCATTAATGAGGCATTAATGGAGACTTTCTAGTTATCTGGAGTTACGATTACATGAGGATAAATAGCTTGCACCCCAAGCTATTGAGGTACACACACTTTCCTAAACCCTACTTCGTGCTTACAGTTTATTCATATACAAGTTACTAACTTTGGCATCGGAGAGTCCCCCACCGATCCCAACGGTGCCTCACAGGGAAGAGCTCCGTTCGTAGATTTCACCACCAGTCATCAATTGGTGTAGTGAACGTGGAAGTTCTGATAAAAAAAAGGACTTAGTTCACAATCACAAAATGGCAAATGAAGGCAGAACCCTTCAACCGGAACAACAACACCTTCAATACCAACTTAAGTCGGTAATCCCCAGACGAACACCAACAACACAGATCCTGATGCACCCCTTGTTCATGACGCTAGGGAGATGTCGCCAGATTATTTCGCCGATATTGTCACAAGTCTGGTAGAAGGCACTTACGGATCAGCTATGGCGGATCGATTGAGAGCGTACATTGATAATCCCCCTGTAGGTGGACCCACAACGGGAGTCATTCCCCCTTTGCACCGTCCCCCACCAAGATCAAGGACATCAGCTTGGCAAGCCGCCATTATCAAACCAGGAGCCCATAATGATTCGGCCTTCTTATAGTCCCACCCCGCAGATGCGGTTGTCACTAACACAAAGCTAGGGAGTGTCCCACCAGCAGGTAGAAGACTGTTTGATGATGTACCAGAAGGAAGTCGGAGGAACCACCGGGCACCCCTGAGAAACATAGCGAATACATGAATGACCATTGGAGAACCCTAGGTACCTCCGGTAACAACTGGAACACATGTTGGGCAAGGGCAAATCAATGAGACTGCCGATCCTGGTCACCCACAGGACGAACCGATCGATCCGAGGCGTAGAAGGCGGACCAGATCCCGTGGGCGAAGAAGATCTAGATCCCATTCCCGAAGTAGAAGGCGGACCCGATCACATCGCCAGGTAATACCATTACCCCCACCGCCAGGACAAAGAGGTGGTGGTGGACGTCCCCCACCTAGAGGACCGGGAGGAAATGGCGGACGATCTCCATCAGATCCTGCTTCATTGTCTAGTTCCTCCTCATCATAATGGAGTAGATCACGCAACAGGAGACGCCCGAGGATAGATCATAACTATATAGCTGAAGAGATCCGGGCTGAAATGCGAAGGCAAAATGAAGAGAATGCAAGACACAATCCTTTTGCTAATCGAGAATCGCCATTCACAAGGCGGATCGAAGAAGTGGCAACTGATAGGCAGTTCAAAATCCCAAACATACCTAGCTACACAGGGGAAGATAATCCTGAGGCCCACGCAAGAAAATACAACATGTTGCTTACAATTAACGGCGCCAGTGAAGCGGTCTTGTACCGAATGTTCATAACTACATTGAAGGGACCGGCGTATGACTGGTTCCAATCTCTTCCGCCAGGATCAATTGATAGCTGGGATCAGCTGAGCAGGGAATTTTGCTCAAAGTTCGCAGGCAGCATTCTACCAGTTGTTTCATCGAGAAAGCTCTTCGAATTAAAGCAAAAGGAGGACGAACCTCTTAGGGAATATGTCAACAAATTTAACAAGTTATGCATAAAAGTGGTGGATGTTGACGTCCCTACAGTTTTCGAAGCAGTGATAAAGAATACAACATGCAAAAGCCTGCAAGAAAAGCTGATCAGACACAAACCTCGGACCATTGCGGAATTAATGGAAAGATGCAAGGACTTCATGGAAGTAGACGATATTCGAAGAGAATCTGCATCACCTCCTAAAAGGGGGAGAAATGAATCCCGAAAAAAGAGATAAGGAGAAAGAGAAAGTTCCTGACTCATCCGCTAGGGGTAGACGCAGGAGTTCTAGAAATAAATCGGCGTATACAACATCGTTCACACTATTGAACGCCCCCAAAAGTGAAGTGTTGATGTGGCTAGAAAATAGCCAGTACAAAAGGAGCATTTCATACCCCGAACCAAAGGGCGGGGAATACACCAATACGGGGAGAAACGCCAAAAATTATTGCAGATATCATAGAAGAAATGGACATGAAACAGATGCATATTGGGAACTAGCTAAAGAGATTGAGAGACTTATCGAGAAAGGGAAGTTGGACAGATTCGTCTAAGATGACAAGAAGAAAGATGATGATAAGCCGAAGAATGATCCAAGAAAAAAAGCTAAAGGCATTATCAATGTCATCACCGGTGGACCAGGGTACCAGCCCTCAGTTAAAAAGTCCAGGACAACCGCCCTCGATAGAGCATCACTCAATCGCCCGTTCGCAGATATTGGCCCAACAATTCCTCCACACACGGATGCTCTTGTGATCACCATGATGGTAGAAGGATGGGAGATGAAGCGAGTAATGGTAGATACATGCAGCTCATGCAATGTCATCACTAGAGGGGCTTTCGCCAAACTTAAAGTTGACCCAATCCAGATAGAGACCACAATTGTTGATATCTTGGGAGTAACTGGTCATACGATCCAAACGAAAGGACAAGTGACCTTAGAATGTGAATTGGCGGATGACGATCAGGCGTGGACAGGCGATCTTGAGTTTTCTATTATGGAAGGACAGTTGGCGTATAACATCATCTTGGGGCGTCCTTTTATTTCAGAAGTGGTGGCTCTAATATCGATACGCCACTTGGCGATGTACATCCCCACAACCAAAGGAGGAGTGATGATCGGCGGAAATCAGAAAGTAGCTCAGGAAACATACTCCGCATCTTTGTCAATCCGCCCTCAATCCAAAGACGAGGAAGAAGATGAGCTTGTTAATGCTGCCTTGGAAGACACGGAGATGTTCCTTATTGTGGACGGGAAACAAGTACGGATTGCCAAAGGGTTGAGGACAGAGATTAAGGACGACATCATGAAGGTCCTTATGGAGTCAAAATATGTGTTTGCTTGGGAGGATGAGATCCTCATAGGGGTCAGCCCAAACATAATCAATCACAAACTTAACATCACCGAGGACGCGGTCCTAGTAGCCCAGAAAAGAAGGAACCACGGTCCGGAGAGACAAAAGGCGATCGAGGAAGAAATATCTAAATTAAAAAAGGCAGATACCATTGAAGAAGTGATCTATATGCAATGGCTAGCAAATGTGGTGCTAGTTAAGAAGGCTGGCGGGTCGTATCGGATGTGCATTAATTTTACAGACCTCAACAAGGCGTGTCCCAAAGACAACTACCCCTTGCCTTGTATTGACATCCTAGTTGACGGAACGGCAGGACATGCCATATATTCCTTTACAGATGTGAAGTCAAGCTATCATCAGATCTCCATGGAACCGTCAGACAGAATCAAAACCTCCTTCGTGACACATCAGGCAACCTATTGCTTTAAGGTAATGCCTTCTGGGCTTAAAAACGTGGGAGCAACCTACCAGCGCATGATGAATAAGATATTTGAAGGTAGGGATGGCAATAACTTCTCAGTGTATATCGATGACATGATCATTAAAAGCACCACAATGGAAAAGCACGCCGAGGACATAAAAAAAGTTTTGGGAGTCCTCCGCCATCACAACATCAAGCTGAACCCAGAGAATAGCACTTTCAAGGCAACATATGGGAAGTTCCTGGGATACATGATCAGTCAGAAAGGAGTGGGCCCTAATCCGGACAAAATTAAGGTCGCATTGAACATGAAAGCCCCACGGAACATTAGAGAAGTGCAACGCCTCAACGGGCGGATCATAGCTCTTGGGAGATTTATCTCATGCTCTGCTCGGAGATGCCAGCCATTCTACGAGGTGATCAAGAAGCAAAAAAAAAACGTTTGAATGGAATGAAGACTACAAGCTGGCCTTTGAAGGCATCAAACGTTTTCTTACAGAGCCGCCTCTAATGAGCAGGCCCCTTAAAGGTGAAGACTTGTACATATATGTTTTTGTTACTGATAAAGCAGCCTGCACTGTTATGATCAGAGAAGAAGGGGATCAACAATATCCAATCTACTATGTTAGCAAAGTCTTGAAGGAAGCTGAAACTCGATATTCAAGATTGGATAAAATGGCGCTAGCTGTGGTCACCACCTCTATCCGCCTTAGACCTTATTTTCAAGCTCACGTCATTGTCCGCACCAACATACCAATGAAGAAGGTATTACAGAAGCCAGAAACATCGGGGAGATTGATGGAATGGGCTATTCACCTAGGCGAGTTTGATGTTCGCTATGAAGGCAGATCCGCCCTAAAAAGCCAAGTCTTGGCGGATTTCGTGAATGAATTCACTGAAGAAGACATCAATCCCCCTCAGCCAAAAGTAGAGGAGTGGACGATGTACACCGATGGGGCATCATCAGCGGAAGGTGCTGGAATTGGTGTAGCAATCAAAGGCCCCCAGTATATCAAGATACATTACGTTGCGAAGCTAGAGTTCCCCGCAACAAACAACGTCGCGGAATATAAGGCTTTGATGTTGGAAATTAGGCTAAGGTATAGTAGCGAAAATATAAAATTTTTAACCTATTTCCATAAACCACAAGATCCGTTAACCGTTATTTCATATAAAGAAGGATAAGAAGAAATACCTTTTAGAAGTTCTATCTACCGTTGCAAACGAAGTGCCCACAACTTCAAAAGTGATAGAAACTGTCAACCAATCTGCCCCTATCCGAAACAGACCTTCCAGACCTCCGAACGACAATCCCTTCGGTGGAAACGTGGAAGAATATGTCTAGAAGCTCCTGTCCAAAAATCACGACGATCTGACGGTTCAATCTCCGGGAATCCGCGAAATCGTGAACTGACCTGATGTAGGAGTAGTAAAACGAATTTCTCCCTTTTGTTTGTTTTTCTTCTTCGAGTTCCCAAACACGAAATAAAACACGGGAAGATTAATTTAGAATCAACCGTTGAATAGCAACCAAAGTAGATTGCCTCTAATTAATCAACACAAGATTAAGGATAAAAGAAATAGATGAAATCAATTGATCAAACGAAGCCGTAGAGAAATCTCGTCCTTGAACTAGGGGGGTCGAATTTTCTCTCTCTTCACTAGGTGGATTTCGAAAATCTCAGTAGGTAATGGCTTGTTAGATTTCAAAAATCTTGTAAGGGGGGGTATTTATATCTCTTGTATCTAATCCCTAGTTAGATAGAATTAGGTTACTGAATAGGAATTCCATTCGGAATAGAATTCCTAATTATTATCTCATTATATATTTAATATATTAAGGATAATAATAATAACCTTATTGGATAATAATAGGAGTATAATAATCTAATTAAAACTCCTAACTTATTTATCTCTTAATTAATTTAATTCATAATCCTAATCTAATTAGGATTAACAAAATCAAATTAATTATTCATGTATTTCTTTACATGAATTTCGACCCCCCTTATGTACATGGGCCTTATTAGGCTCAATTGGGCTTCTATCAATTAATTAACATCTATCTCTCTTTTAGGTTCCAAGTCTTATGTGTGATCCATTAGGTTCTTCTCGCTTCTAGCCGTATGCAACGTTATTAAATTAATTTTCAAAGAATTATATTTAATCTTTGCATAACGGAATGATGTACAGAGTATGTGATTAGCAAGGCCGTAATCATTCCCCCAGAGCTATAAGAAGACAGGTTGATTCTGTCGTTAACCTTTCCGTATTAGTTACAGTATAATTCGATCCTTTATCAACTACATCCTTGAACTGAATCTTATGACTATGGGTGATGTCAAGTCACATATAGCGAGACGTTCGTTTTACTTGTACAGGCCGAGTCAACTCAAAAAGATAGGTTAAGTGAAATCTGTATTTCTTACTCCTAAGCTATCACCTTGCAAGGATTTAGAGTCGAGTCTTCCACAAGCGATCCATGGATGTATCTCCCATTTATCGGGAGTGATAAATGCTCAATCCAATATATAACGACTCCGCAATTACTTCCTGTGATACCCAACGTCTACTGTTCACACCCCAGAGTCATCTCTGTTAAGGATCGTGTTATACCAGAGTCAAAGCATCACATTCCGTAATCCAGAATACCAATTAATATTCCTTTGAGTCTGAGGATTAGTTATACCTATTAATACCAATGAGATGAACAGGTGACAAGGATGAATCTACCCATCCTGTTATCTCAAATCGGATCCCCAATCCTAATGAACAATGTTTCATCGGATCTATGTAACTGTCCAGATATCTGTATATATGAAGCTTGTGAGATCAGCTTTCTGTCGGACAGAAGACATTGTTACATACAAGTCTCAACAGTGATATATCAATCCTAAACATATCACTTGACTTGGGGTGGTTTTAAATTTATTAGTTTATTATAAAGTTTTGTCTCACTTCATGCTTGTATGAACACTTTATAATCACTTTAAATAAACTTACGGATTTCCTTTTATTAGACTTTATTTAGTGTTTAAAAGGGATTGCCTTTATATAGTTATAAAACATATATCTCATTAAAACAAATGATATAAAGAACAATTCATTTACATTAAGTTTGTATCCTAGAACAATTGTCTATAGGACACTAAACCCCAACATTTGATACTCAGGCTGCGCCTACTAAAGGAAATCATAATGGAGCGGGTTGTGATTTACAGTGACTCCAAACTGATGGTCAACCAGGTGATCAAAAACTTCAGTGTTAAAGATAAAACCCTGGTCAAATACGTGGAAGAGGCCAAGAGGTTACTGACCTACTTGGAAGGCAAGGAAACAAAGTGGGAGATGATCCACGTGCTCTGAGGATCAAATACGGAAGCAGACCATCTGGCTAAATTAGCTTCTAGCAAAAATCAATGGGCGGATCTTGAGTGCCTGTTTGAAGTAAAAACCAGACCAGCGTTCGCCTCGGAAATCATAACTCTTCTTGCATCCGCCACAGGCGACTGGCAAGTGCTGATTCAACAATATCTTGCAGATGGATCTTTGCCTCAAGACAAAGAAGAAGCTAGGCGGATGGTGAGAAAAGTAGCATATTTCTCCATGATAAATGATCACTTGTACCGCAAATCTTTTAGCCAACCTTGGCTAAAGTGTGTCACAACAGAAGAAGGACAAGAGATCATGAGAGAATTTCATGAGGGTACGTGTGGAGCCCATGAGGCATCCGCCGCCATTTTCAAGAAATCCAAGTTGTCCGGATTCTATTGGCCTATCGCGGAACTAGACGCTCAGAAATTGGTGGAGTCTTGCCACAACTGTCAAGTTCATGCAAATAAATCTCATACAGCTAAACATTTACAAAACTCATCATTGAAGGACAACCATTTGCCACATGGGGTATCGACATTGTCGGTCCATTTCCCTCTACAAGGAAGTAGAGAAAGTACGTAGTGGTAGCTGTCGATTATTTTACAAAATGGGTAGAGGCAGAAGCTGTTTCCACAATAGGCGCAAAGCGAATGGTAGAGTTTATGAGAGATAACATTGTTGGGAGATTCGGAGTCCCTCATACAATCATCACGGATAATGGAACACAGTTCAACTGTGAAGAATTCAGATCATTTTGCAAGAATCAGGTCATCCAAAATAGATTCACCTCGGTGTATTACCCACAATCAAATGGAATGACCGAAGTCACCAACAGAACAATTGTGAAAGGCATAAAGAAGAGGTTTGGCAAACATAACAAGAAATGGGTGGATCAGTTGATGAATGTCTTGTGGTCATACAGAACCACTCCCAGAACCGCCACCGGTGAAACGCCATTCGCCCTCACTTATGGCGTAGAGGTTGTCATTCCTATAGAAGTTCGAATCCCGAGTGACAGGGTCCTATTCTATTGCGAAGACCAGAATGAGAAGAGATTAAGGGAGAGTCTCGATTGTCTGGAGGAAAGAAGGGAAAGGGCGTATGTCCAGATCGCAGCTTACAAACAAAGGATTGCATCCTATCACGATAGAAATGCCAAACTCGTGGATCTGAATCAAGGAGACTTGGTGCTAAGAAAAGCTGACAAAATCCAATCCGCGAAAGGCAAAGGAAAATTGGGAATCACGTGGACAGGGCCACACAAAATAATTGCCAAAATTGGACCCGCCACTTTCAAAATTCAAGACATGGAGGGGAACACACTGCCGCGGACATGGAATATTCAGAACCTCCGCAAATATTTTCCCAGAGAGTAGGACGTAATCAAAGGTCTTGAGCACTCTTTTTCCTTTAGTAGGGTTTTTCCCATGAGGTTTTTCTTATTAAAGGTTTTAACGAGGCTCACATAAAAGACCAATTTGCTGTAATAAGGCAAGTCGCCATTTAATAAAATGAAATGTTTGTTTGGAACTTCTCTTTTAAGTATTTTTTGCAGAAATATAAATATTCCAGATTCAAGGATGGGAGGTAACAAAAGCATTCCCATTGTAGAAAACGCTGTTACGGCGTATCTACCTTCTCCTCAAAAATAGGAGAATAAAAAGCTCCATTGGCGGATCAATCCACCCCAAAGATAGGAAAAAGATTGACCACCATCAAGGGCGGGTTAAAATTATCTCAAACATGAGATAATTACACTCTCAACTTTCTCCTCATAAGAGAATGAAAAGACCCGCTGGCGGATCGATTTACCTCAAAGATAGGAAAAATTCGATCGCCACCAAGGGCAGCTTAAACTTCCTTAGGGAAATAAAAGCTTAGAGCCTTCAAAAGGTTCACACATTGGGGTACGGCTGGCCACTTACCCTAAACAATCAAACAAATCCTAAACCAGATTCTAGAAAATTACTTGCTAAAAGATATAATGCATGAGTAAAAATAGTTCTGGGAAAAGAAGGATTCATTCAAACAATTGCAAAAAAAATTGTACTTAATTCCATCAAAATAAATTAAGTTTTTACAACAGCATCCTACCCTGCAACTTTCTCTAAAGATGCATCCTTTGGAGGAGCTTCATTCCCCTTGTTGACAACCTCCACCTGAGGAACTTCACTATCAATCTCCACTATGTCAACCTTGTCACCGAGCTCCTTGGATGTTTCGCTAAAGTCATCCGCCTCAGCCTCAAGGATGACAACAGGCTTAACGTCTTCTTCATTCAATTCCTTCAGCTCATTTCGGATTTGACCACGAATGAAGTCACGGGCATTCACCATTTTGTCATATCTGATAGCCTCATCGGTGGAAGGAACGATCAACTCTGGATCCACAAAACCTATCTCCGGATAGGTGAGCTTAACATAAGCCATGATCCACTTGCCGTAATAGAAGGCACGACTACCGCATAGGATCTCCATGTTCTGCAGCGCGGCCTTGTGGTCTTTGGCATCTTCAGCTATCTTATCCTCTAGCTCGCGGATATTGGCATCTTTGCTCTTATTAAGAGCAACGGCCGTAGCAACTAGAGCTGGCGATGGACACTTCAGCCTCCAAATTCTTGATGGTGGCCTTATCAGCAATACCCTGGAGGAGATCCGCCTCCATTGCACACATATGGGCATACGCCTGACGAAAAGAAAAAGGTCATTTCAAAACAATATCCACAAAGCTAGGATCACTCTTTCATCCAAAAATGGGAAAAGATGAGAAACTTACCGCAAGAAGATCCCTCTTTCCCATCTTGGCATGAGCGGATCCAGAATACTTGGTGCGGCTCTCTCGCACCTTCCCCAGCTGACCAATGGCCTCATCCAGATAATTTATAACTGCCTCGTTCTCGATGGCTCCTCTCTCCCCATGCTTGGCAAACCAGTACTTCCCCAGATCTGGCTTCACCAGCTAAACAAAAAGCGAAATTTAGAACCCACGATGAAGTAAACAGCAAAACAATAAGGAAGAACCGTACCAATTCAGTAACAGAAGGGAGCAAATCTGCCTTAGGTTTCCCAGCCTTCGCACCAGCAGCCAACAGCTTTGCTCCGCTAGCAGGAGCCATCCTTGTCCTCTTATCCACGGGAAGTTGAGCAACTTCCAAAGGGCATTTCCCATCCTTCTTACTGGGATTCTCCATCGGCTCATTCCTCTTCTTCGCCTCCAGCTCATTCATCTTCTTCTGCCTCTCTGCAAGGGCGCGATTGGCCTCAGACAACTCCCTGATAAGGGGATAAAAAGAAACTCAAGGTTCAAGGAAGAATAAAAGTACCTTCATCAAGTTGGGAAAATGTCACATAGTCGATCTGAGCGCCCACTCGGCGGACCAAAGGAACCCCACTCATCATGAATTCAAGGGCATCAGCGTAGGTCCAAAAGTCTGTCTTGATACTCCTCATGAGATTCGCCACATTCTTCTCGATGGGAGTCAATTCAATTGATTCGCCAGCCATGTGCTGGGGATTGTGGTTCCAATATCCCGGGAATCCCAAAGATTCGCCCTCTTTTATTTTAACGAAGAAGAATTTTTGATCCCAGTTATGCACGTTCGACATCTTATCACTAAATGGCGAATAACCCCTAAACTTGACAAAAGTAATGAAAGATTCGCTCTTTCATTTGGAGGGCTTATGAAGAGACCTAAAGACTCATGGAGAGAAGGTTACCCCCAGATTGGCTGCCAAATAATCGTCCAACGCCAAATCTAGCCAACCATTGGGATGCAGTTGACTGACAGTAATCTTAAAATAGTCAAGGACTTCTCCAATCGCTTCGGAAAGGGGAAGACGAAAAGGAATCCTTTAGGAGGATAGGCTGGACGGTGATGGACATCCGCCAACATTAAATCATAGTTCTTTATCCAAGGATAATGGTCCGCTAGGTAGGCAAGATCCTCATGACTCATGCGGGATGAAGTAACCACCACACGTGGTCCTTTCTTCCTATAAGGAGTTGAAGGAGAAGCCTCCATCCCCGAAGCAGTGTTAAGCCCAAAATATACCTAAAATATCATTAATATTTACATCAGTTTTGCTATGAAATCGTGCTATTTATATCTATTTAGAGTACTTTTACGTCCGAATATGTTTCTTTCATGCAAGGTATCTAAATATTTGGTAAAATCCAAATAGGAGCGAAAACGGATCAAAAACGAAGGAAAAACCCTAAGTTACGAGCTAAAAGATGAGAAAATTCAGCGCACCGATACGAGGAAGACGGAAAGCGGCGGACTCGGGAAGAAAACCTCGTGTCGCGACCGAGATTCCCTAATCCCGGTCGCGACACACCAATTTCTGGCACCTTTCCCTTTCGTTCCGAAGACCAAAAATTGCTCCCCTCATCTCGGCAGAGATTCCATGATCTCGGTAGGATCAACAGTTTTTTCAGCATTGATTTCACATGTTTTCGGGTGGATAGAAACGTCTCTTCACAACGGATACGACCCTTAAACACGACTCTTCAACATCTATAAATAAAGAGTTGATTTCAGAGTTCAAAGTTAGAAAATTTGAGTTAGATTAATTAAGATTAGAGTGCAGAATTTATGTAGAAGTTTTGAATCAGAAACGATTCAGAGTTAGATATCATTCCTGTAAAAGTAATCTGATATACACAAATTGTTCTTAGATTTCTTACAAACATAGTAGCAATTAAGTTTAGATTAAGAACTGTTCGAAGACGAGTTTACATTTCGGTAGAAGACACATCATCTCTATTTTGAAGATTCAGCGAGAAGATCAAGCAGCGGATACGACCCCGGAGCCTGACAAACTCTAACGTGGTTTGAGGAAAGGATTGACGATCCGGAACTCGAATGTCGTTTCGAATGCTTTCATGTTTCCTATTCTCTGTAAACTTGTATCAATTCACAAATCACATAATAAAAGTTTATGCATTTCAATATATCTTTATGTAGTTACTTTGGTAATTTCTCCGAAGTAAGATTCTGGTGTTTTCATTAAAACATTTTTAATTCACATAGTTACAAGGAAACTTTGTTGAACACTTGAGCAAGTTCTTATTTATGGATGATATGATCATTGGGTCGGCTTATCGGAAATAAGTAATAATTTGATTAAGGTAGAAATCTACTCAACATCAGGGGGATTTCTACGGTTCAAAGCCTTTTAATTGAAAGAATTTACATTTTATTACACACTTATAATTTTTACAAAGTTTAAAGTTGATATCTTTGCTTAATGCAAACGAGTTCAACACTTCTCTTACTTTAAACGCTAAATGTTTCTGTCTTGTAATCTAATCTCAAGACATAATTGATTTCGAAATTTCTGACATATAACCCTAATCCCATTCTTATTAGTTAAATTCAATCTCAATCCAATTCAATTAACGATTATCTATAAAATAAACCTAAAGACGTATTTAAACTGTATCAAAATAAGTTTTTGTGAAAAAACGTTCCCTGTGGGATCGATATCTTTTTATTACTACAAGCGAAACCGTGCACTTGCGGAAATCGCTCAACAAGCAGTTCTAGAGTTCGCCGCCGCAGCAACGGAGGCAACGACAGTAAAAGAGTTCTGGGTTTCTATAAACCCAGATTGACGACTCATACGTTCCTCTAGAGCGCTACACAAACTGGAAAGGTCACAGCTCGGAGTGCTCTCAGAAGATTCTGTGTTATATGAAGATTCTAAGCTAAGTGAGTAATCGCTAGAAGAAGCTCAGAGGTGGAACTCATAAAAACAAGGAATTGATAAACGGAAGGGGTACAAAATCCACTTACATGAAATCGCAAGATGAAGAGGAGGAACGTTAAATGAACAGGTTCTTTGCACGAAACAAACTTCGGAAGAAACTCAGGCGAAAATTAGAAGTTTGAACAATGAGGAAATGAAACCAGAAGAAATAGAAAGAAAAGGTTTTAAAAAGAAAGACGTCACTCACCTCGACGCGATCGTCCAAGACACCCGACAATCGAAGAGTGGCCTGGGACAGAGCAACTATCGATAGGCCGCCTATTGACGGCACGCCAGGAAGATCAAAAGCCCTAAAGGACTTTAGCGACATTTTAAGGGGGGCTTCTGATAACACCCAGATATTATCTACGGGACTAAAAGGGTAATTAACCAAATGACTGCGGATAAAGAGGATCGCCAAAGCTATGGTGTATGAAGCAAGGCTCCTAGGTGGTGGATCTACGAATTCTACAACACGCCACAGAGGGTCAAACGCCTTGGGAGACCCGCCGTCATATCTCGATACGCCCAAGGAACAGCCAAACCGATTCCCAATAAAGGCAACTAATAATCCATTAATGAGCTAACAGTCATACTTGAATAAGATCAGTAACCGCCATTAATGAGGCATTAATGGAGACTTTCTAGTTATCTGGAGTTACGATTACATGAGTATAAATAGCTTGCACCCCAAGCTATTGAGGTACACACACTTTCCTAAACCCTACTTCGTGCTTACAGTTTATTCGTATACAAGTTACTAACTTTGGCATTGGAGAATCCCCCGCCGATCCCAACGGCGCCTCACAGGGAAGAGCTCCGTTCGTAGATTTCACCACCAGTCATCAATATAATTCATCATTATTTATTATAATTATAATTATTTATATATAATGTATAATTATTTATTATAATTTATATATAATTTATAATTTAGTATTATTTATATATAATTCATCATTATTTATTATAATTATAATTATTTATATATAATTTATTATAATATATATAATTTATAATTTAGTATTATTTATATATAAATTCATCATTATTTATTATAATTATAATTACTTATATATAATTTACAATTTATTATATTTTTTATATATAATATATCATTTATCATTATATATATATAATTTATAATTATTTATATATATAATATATCATTATATATAATTTATTATAATTATAATTATTTTATGCAATTCAATTAAGTTCAGTTCAGTTCAGTTAATTTTTTATAATTATAATTAATTTAATTTAATTTCAGTCAAAAAGAACAAGGCCTTAGTCTTTTTCTTTCTCCTTCCGTCTAACTTCGCGTATATGACTTTTACTTTGCAAATTCGCAATATGCTAATTAGCATAATCGATTTTACTTCGCAAATTCGCAATATGCTAATTAGCAAAATGATTTTTATTTCACAAATTCGCAATATGCTAATTCAAATCATAACAATCGATCTTTCGGTTGAACTTCCAAACTATCCTTCCATTTAATGATGCCTCATTTAAAATTAAAGGAACAGAATAAAGACTCTCAAATAAGCACATTCGACGTTTTCCAAACTAGCGACGACGCTTCTTGGAGGCAATAATGGAAGCAACACGAGCTGAAACATTTGAGGTCTCCCGATTGAGTTTCTTCCGGTTTTCTTTGTTCTTTTTTCTCCTCAGTACATCTTCCTCTTTGGCATTCTCTTTACAGGTTTCACCGACTAGAGTTCTATAGGAACTGATCAGAGCCACCGAGATCGACGGTTCTCACGTTTCACTTCTTCTAACTGCGGAGGTTTTAGCGTAGTGGCGATACCCTGAGTGAGAGAAGGGGAAAATGAAAGATTGAGGTATTTTGTGAAAATCACAAAAATAAAATCTAATATGTAATAGGTTGAGTAAATGGGTTAAATATGTAAATGGGCCTCCCATTTGACCCAGTTTTGTAATTTTTTCTTATTTTTAATCTCTTAATTTTTCAAACGACATCAATTATCAAAAAAATTGAAAAATGTTAGTTTAATTGTTTATTTTCAAACATCGATTATTTTTAAGATATTTAATATCTTATTAATATGGTTACAAAAAATTATGTTAAAGTATTAATAACTAAGTTTATCACATATCACAATTTTTTTTTGCTAAAACGTTTACTGTGTTACTAATATAGTTATAAATATAAAAAAAATGTATGAACATGCTTCAATTTACCGACAAACTTATTTGGAAAGTCTGACATGATCATTAAATAATATAATCAAAAACATAACTTTTAAATTTTAATAATATATAACTAAAATTAATCTTACTTAAAAACATTATACTTAAATTTACACCATTATATTAGGACTAAATATATATTTCTTCAAAATTGTTCCAGAGTTGATTATATAAATACTTCAAATAATTAAGAAATGACTGCCCAACAATATATATCTATTTTCCTAATGTGATGGTCTTTTTTACTGAAAAAAGAGAGAGGAAAAAAGTGAAATCGTATTCACTTTCTTAGTGGGGTCGTCATTTTATGATTGCTTTAGTTGGATTTGCGACCAGGAAATTATGATGTGATACAATTTAATAATTAAGCCATAACTATATTCAACCATAATTTTTCATATATAGCCTCAAATTATGATCTATCTAGTAACATGCATAAATAATTAATAACTATACCATATTTTATAAAAATTATTAGGACATAATAAATTTTTTTAGAAAACCCGTTATAATGATTACAATTGTTTTTTTATATATAAAAAGGAAACTTGTATTACGCACGAAACATAATCATTTTTTTGGTGTGCAATCTATCTTTATGGATGGGACTGATGGCCATAGGAATTATTTCCATTCCCAAAGATAAGGATCAAATATGATCTTTTGGTTAAGGAAGAAGTAGACTTTACCATCCCACCACAACCTCGTGGTTAGAAACGTAATCATGCTGAATATAAAGAAAAACATAAGAAAGGAAATTTCTATAAGAATTTCTATTTGAGAAAGAAAGCTAGCCCAAGCAGTTAAATTGTGAGCAATTGTATTTGCTTGTCTTCTCTCATGTATGATTTCAAATGACACAAAGGATCGAACAACCTCTTAAATCACTATGTCATATTCTCTTTCACATGACACAAGATATATGACAGACATTTGTTTTCATGTCGTCTGATTGTTTTTTCGTGATAGTATATTAAAATTCTGTCATCTGAAAGCTTAATTAAAAACACGTTCGATTCACATGTGACGTTACGATGACAGTTTTCTATCATCCAAAAAGAAACGCGATTTTGATTGAAAAGTTACTTAACCATTAGATGACACTTCGTATAAATGACTGTCATTATTAACTGAAAATAAAAAAATCGGCAACCAAATATTAGTTTCACGGGAGAGCAAAAAGTGTGATATTCGTTTTGCGCGCTTAAAAAAGAAAGGGGTATATAAGGCCATTTCTGCATAAACCCATTCTTTCAAACTCATCTTCTGCTTCGAGCTTTTCCTCTGCAAACCCTAAACACAACTCTATATTCTACATTAGCATCTAGATCTACATCTTGTGAATCGTCTTCGACCCCGTGAAGTCGTCATCTCGGTAAGGTTTTTATTAGGGTTTATTTAAGTCATTACGCTGTGTTCAAACGCTTAGTTCTAGAAATTATTATACTCTCTACATGTTAGTTGTGACCTAATCCACTGCATATTCATTCCATAATTTGAAGTTTGTTTGCTTAACATTATGTATCTTCATTCTGAAATAAGGGTTCTATCTAGTTTTAGTATATCTGTTTATTTGTAATGTTTAGCTGGTTTTTTAATACTGGTTTTTGTATTGGATATTAAAGATTATTCTTTCATGTACTTTTAATGTTGGGTTTATAGTTTTGCAGATATATTTACATATTGGGTTTCTTTGTTGTTTGTCAATGTATGTGTTTATTGTTATTAGTTAGAATAAAACTGATTATAGATTATGTTTGTTCAGATGGATAAATCATGAATGGTGGTTGATAGGAGATCACTACATTTTAGGATATGCTGACAAGAGTTTCTGAAGTTTGCATCTGATAATGCTCCAAACTCAAACTATATTTCTGTCTTTGTGTCAAATGTTGTAACCTCAAAGGTGGTAGTGTTGACTTCATTAAGGATCATTTAATCTGTAATGGAATTATGAAAACATATACAACTTGGATATGGCACGGTGAGTGTTCTATTGCAGACTCAAATCATATAAGTGAGGGTTCTGAAACAGTTGAAATGAACCATGACTTAGGAAGAGATTTAGAAGAATATGGGTGCTCAGTAGAGTCAGATGAATTTATGCACTTCGGTCATGATGGAGACAAGCTTTTGTATCCCTGTTGTGCTAAATCCACCAAGATGAATGATTTGATACAAACCTTTAATCTGAAAGCCAAACATGGTCTGATCAAGTCTTGTTATACCGACATTTTATTGTTGTTTCACACCCTTCTTCCTAATAGGAATGAAATGTCAATGTCTTCTAATGAGGCACAAAAACTCTTCATGCTTTAGGGATGAAATATGAGAAGATTGATGCATGTCCTAATGACTGCATTTTCTATAGAGATGTTAATGAGAGTGCTATACGATGTCCATTGATATCTTGTGAAAAGATTCTTGATTGGAGCCCTTCCCTGTGAGGCGCCGTTGGGATCGGTCGGGGACACTCCGATGCCTAAGTCAGTAATATTCTTGAGAGAATAAACTGTAATCACAAAGTAAGGTTAGAATAATGTGTGTACCTTTGATCCCAGGAAGCTGGGTTATTTATATGTAATTCTGTAACAATCGCATTAATCCCCTTTATTGTCCTTGAATGTGGGTTTTGATGTTACTTTAGTTATACTTGATGGTTTAAGTATTAATGGAGTTATTAGTGTTGGGGTTTAGTGTCCTATACACAATTGTTCTAGGATATAAACCATCTGTAAATGAATTGTTCTTTATGTCATTTGTTTTAATGAGATGTGGTTTCATAACTGTATAAAGGCAACCTCTTTTAAAGAACTAAATAAGTCTAATAAAAAGAAATCCCTAAGTTTATTTAAAGTGATTATAAAGTGTTCATACAAGCATGAAGTGAGACGAAACATTATAATAAACTAATAAACTTAAAACCACCCCAAGTCAAGTGATATGTTTTGAATAGGGATTGAAATAACACTGTTGAGACTTGCATGTAATAATGTTTTCTGTCGAGACAGAGAGCTGATCTCACAAGCTTCAGATATGAAGATATCTGGACAGTTACATTGATCCAATGAAAGGGGGTTCATTAGGATTGGGGACCCGACTTGAGATAACATGATGGGTAGATTTATCCTTGTCACCTGTTCATCTCATTAGTATTAATAGGTATAAGTAATCCTAAGACTCAAAGGAATGTTACTTAGTGATTCTGGATTATGGAATGTGATGCTTTGATCCTGTTGTAACACGATCCATAACAGGGATGACTCTGGGGTGTGTACGACAGACGTTGGGTATCACAGGAAGTAATTGCAGGATAGTTAACATTGGATTGAGCATTTGTCACTCCTGATAAATGGGAGATACGTCCAAGGATCGCTTGTGGAAGACTTAACTCTAAATCCTTGCAATGTGATAGCTTAAGACTTGAAATGCAGATTTCACTTAACCTATCTAATTGGAGTTAACTCGGCCTGTACAAGTAAAACGAACGTCTCGCTATATGTGACTTGACATTATCTGACATTATCCATAGTCATAAGATTCTGTTCAAGGATGTAGTTGATGAAGGATCGAATTATACTGTAACTAATACGGAAAGGTCAACGACAGAATCAACATGTCTTCTTATAGCTCTGGGGGAATGTTTCGGATCTGCCAATCATAGTTCGCATACTCATTCCGTTATACAAAGATTGAATATAATTTTAAGAAATTAATTTAATAGTTGTATACGGCTAGAAGCAATAAGAACCAAATGGGTCACACATAAGACTTGGAACCCAAAAGAGACACAGATGTTAATTAATTGACGGAAGCCCAACTGAGTCCACTAAGGCCCGGTAAAAAGGGGGGGGGGGGCGATTTTTATGTGCTATGTCACATAAAGGAATTAATTTAATTTAAACAATTATAATTAGATTATGATTATGGATTAAATTAATTATAGGATAAATAAGTTAGGAGGTTTAATGAGATTAAATTGCTTCTAATTATTATCCTATTAATAAGTTATTATTATCTTTATATTTAGATATAATTATAGATAATAACAATAAGAGTTTTATTCCGAATTAAATTCTTATTCAGTAACCTAATTCTATCTAACTAGGGTTTA
This sequence comes from Euphorbia lathyris, assembly GCF_963576675.1. Lineage (NCBI taxonomy): Eukaryota > Viridiplantae > Streptophyta > Magnoliopsida > Malpighiales > Euphorbiaceae > Euphorbia > Euphorbia lathyris. The sequence continues at coordinate 27,302,924 of NC_088919.1, read as the reverse complement.
GATGGAAGTGGATATATAAACCCCCCTTAGTGGTAAATTTCGGCCAACCCTAGTCTCCCCTGCAGACTAAGATTTTTGACCCCTACAGTAGAGGACAAAATTCCACCGATTGCTTCCATTCGATTGATTTTATCTCTTCCTCTTTCTCCTTGATCTTGTGTTGATTAATTAGAGGCAATCTATCTTGATTGCTATTACTTGGTTGAGTTCTAATCGTTTACTTATATGTTTTGCTATGTTCATGAATGTAAAAAAGACATACAAAAGGAGAAATTCGTTTTGCTCATCCTACATCGGGTCAGTTCACGATTTCGCGTATTACCGGAGATTGAACCGTCGGATCGTCACGATTTTTTGACAGGAGCTTCTGGACACATTCTTCCTTGTTTTCACCGTTGGGATTGCCGTTCGGAGGTCTGGAAGGTCTGTTCGGGTAGGGGTAGATTGGTAGACAGTTTTCCATCTCTTTTGAAGTGGTGGGCACTTCGTTTGCAACGGTAGATTGATCGTCATAAAGGTATTTATGTTCAATCCCTCCTTATATGAAATAACGATTAACGGATCTTGGAAAAAGGAAATAGGTAAATTTTTTATATTTTCGCTGCCAAACGTTTGCCTATTTTCCTTCAATTAGTATCATCAATATCGGAGGTTTCTCCTTGATAATGGTTTAGAGACCTTTGGATGGACCTGTCTCAAGAAACCTCCTTATATTCACCTGACGGATACTGATCTCTTTATTGATGGCTATTAATTGCCATTTTAATTGTATTTATTTCCTTCATGGATGGTTATAAGTGCGCCTTTTGGTATTCTTTAGAACCGTCGAGGTGTATGTATACTCTCCTTGAGAACTATGGCGTGTCTCCATTACTTGCTCTTATTGGGCGTATCTTGCTATGGCGTGTCTTGTCATGGTCCATGCGGCGTGGCATAATGCTAGAGACTCCTTCCTTTTTCTTCATTATTTGCATATTCACCCCTGCATTAATCCTGTATTAATTATCATTAATTCTACTTTTATAAGGAATAATTCGGGTTGTTATCATCCATCTTGTAATGCCTCTAGGTGGAAACTAGCTAGGGATAATATAGAGAAAGTAAGGGTAGCAACTAAGACTTTATGGTATTTTCCACCAATCCCAAGGTTTAGAAGAATGTTTCAGTCAATAGTTACCTCTAAGGAACTTACTTGGCACTTGACTGGTAGGAAAAAGGATGGATTGATGAGACATTCAGCTGATTCCCCAACTTGGCAAGTGATTGACACAAAGTGGCCAGATTTTGGTAGCGAACCTAGGAACCTTAGGATAGGACTATTTTCAGATGGGTTTAACCCATTTGGAAATCTTAGCAGCACCTACTCGTGTTGGCCAATGATAATGGTTGTTATGCATGAAACGAAAGTACATGATGTTAACTTTGTTAATTTCCGGACCCAACTAACCTGGAAATGATATTGATGTGTACTTGCAGCCTTTAATAGATGACCTAAAAGTCTTATGGAATGATGGAATTGATCAGGTGTATGATTCAATGAGAGGAGAATACTTTAGGTTGAGAGGGGTCTTGTTATGGACTATTAACGATTTTTCTACTTATGGGAACTTATCAGGTGGCATTTTTAAAGGGTACAATGGATGTCTTATATGTATTGACTAGACCAAACCGATAAGGTTGAAGTATTCTAAAAACATGGCTTATATAAGGACTCGTAGGTGGACTGCAAGAAACCATCCTTACAGAAAGCAAGCTTCTGCTTTTGATAACACTGTAGAAAAGGATGATCCTCCTAAACCATTAACGGGAGAGCAGTTATATGAAAGAGTTCAATTCTTGTCCAAAGCTAGTGGGAGGGGAGAGAAACATGTTCCATATAAGGGTGACCCTGAGTGTAGACCATGCTAGAAGAAGAAGTCTGTATTTTACGAACTAGAATATTGGAATTTTTTTCCAGTCAGACATAATCTAGATGTAATGCATATTGAAAAGAATTGTTGTGAGTCTATTCTTGGGACACTATTGAACATACCGGGTAAAACAAAGGATCTTGTTGCAGCTAGAAATGATATGATTGATATGAGAATCTGTACTGACTTGATACCCACATCGGGTGAAAAGAGAGACAAGCTGCATATGAGTTAGATCAACTTGTATACGGAAGAACGAAAAATTGTTTGTAATTCATTTTTCAATATGAAGACTCCCTCTCGCTTTTTCACCAAGAGAAGCTGTGGAAATTGCATCTCTTACTCAAGGATTGTGACCTACTAGGGTTCTAGTGGACTCACAACAACATGGATTAGCTAGAAGTTCTTGAGGAATCTAAGGAATTTCAGCAAGGTCATGACCGAGATGTGGTGACATATAGAAAGTGTGTCTACAATCAGAGATAATCTCATTTGCTTTTGCCACAATATCCTAGAAGTCCGATGAGCTGCTACTCAAAACATCCTTTGTGAGGTCAATGGCGTTTTTCGATAGACGACGAAAATGTGAAAGGAAGAAAATTAAAAAGGGATGAAAATATGACGACTTACTAAGAAAGAAAATTTATGGGTGAAGAAGACTTTTTGCAGATCTATTTTGGATAATCTTATCTCAATTGTATGCTCTTATATAGGTAGAATGTGACACTTGAGCAAGTGGTTTATTTTATTTTATAGAACAGTCCCTTGAAGGTCTTACCATTTTAAAGGAGATCCAAGATATGACAGAATTTCATATAATATGTCTAGATTGATTAATTGATGATTTAGAAAGGAATTTAAAGGAGAATTTGAAATTGAAATTAAGTAGAGAATGAGCAATTATGTAGAGAGGGCCTACGGAATAGAATTATAATAAAGACTCAAAAGCTTCTTCAAGTTAAAAAAGAGAATGATTATAGTGAGAAAGAGACAAAACCGTAAAATGTAATGACTGAGTGTAAAAATGAAGCAGGCTGCGACTTTTGGGTTCCAGCTGTGGATTAGCAGAGTAGTTCTGGATTGGTTGAGTGAAAGGTATTGGTATGCAGGGCCCATGTGTTTGATATTGTCTTAAGGTGGGTGTTGTGTTGACCTATTCAGTTGCAGACAGTATTTACATTTATAGAGAGCACTAATATTTGACTAATGATTGAATTGAATATCATAAAGCATTCTATTTCTCTCTTTCTTTCTGCAACCTAACCTACACTACACCTGTATATTTAATTTGAACAAACAGAATATGTATACTTATTTCTTAAGAAAAAAGTGATGCAACTGTTTCATATTTAGAATAAGAGATAGTTGTCATCTCAAACTTTAAATTGAAACAACACTTGCATTGATCCTTAGATGAAGCATGCCAAAGACAAAGACTGATCATATCTTTCTTTTTCTTTTCACTTTATTCTTTTTTCACCTACACACTTGTAAATATCTATTTGAGTTCAGTTCAGAACATAAAAATGTTGATGTTAGGTTCTGCCATGCAATGCAATGCATTCTTTTTTACACTATCTCTGCTCTGGGCCAACAAAAGTAAAAGTAATAATACAATATTGAATTCAAAGCACAAGAAAAGTAGTAATACATTTGAATTAACCTTTGGTTCTAATAATGGTGATTGTTCCTCTCCCTTGTGTATGTATTCTTGTAAGAGCCACAATTGCTTTCCCAGAAAGGCCTGGTCCGGCAGCCGACACACATGGTCTGCATGCAAACTCACCCACCGGATGTCTTACTGGCCTTGTCGGCGCCATTAATATCCTTTCATTTATGTCCTTTATGCTCATCTCTCCTTCTCTTCCTCCTGGTTTTATCAATGCAAATGGGTACACCACCCTCACCCTCACCCTTTTTATCATTCTCTCACTTGTTTCAGGGACGACTGATATTTCTCTTTTTGCATTTGCTTCCTCACTCATATTGCTCATCATTTCATCTACAATCATTTAAACAACCCTTAATTAAGACACAATTTTACTACCCTACCCTAAAACTCTGACGAATTTATAAAGAATTTAATCACCATGAACACTAGTAATGTCCCAGCCACAGTTTTCATTCAAGTAGGTCTGTACATGTACAAGAAAATTAAGTTAATTAGAGCGAGCTTATACAAGAAAAATAGAAATTTGAAAATTTGAATAAAAAATGAAGTTACTTGATTGGAGAAGAGGAGACGTCGTCGTTTGGAAGGTTGATTAAACTCAAGCAAGGCATCCTGTAAATATCCAGTGGAAAAATCAGATTGAAGAGATGAGAAAAAGGGGGAAGAAGAAGAAGAACAAGTTCCATCCATAATATTAGTTTTGAAGGAATGAAAGAAAGGAGGAGTCCTATTTATGTATGTATGGAAAAGAAAAGTAGTGATCAGTCAACGAGGGAAAGTGATATTGGGATATGTTAATGATAGCATGTTTGGATTCAAATTTCAGCTTTTCCTTTTCTTTCTTCTATGCAATACCAACCGTTTTATCTTTCCTTGTCAAATTCTTTGCATGCTGGAAGGAAAAGGGGCCCAGGCAGACACAAGATTAATTCATTCATATTCATATTTCAAGGGACCAGACCAGACCACACCTTTTTCTTGCATTGCATTGCATGGGATCATGGATTATGCCAAATTCATTATTACTCAACTTCCTTATATTTGATTTAACTAAACTCATTCACTCCAATCCAATTTCTACATACATTGATATACTCATCTCACATCAGTATTTTTCTATACAAATTCAGCACATGGATGGAATATTTTATTCAAATCAATAATGTAGTTATTTTCTCAAAGGGGGTAGATATTACTGTGCTTTTATTGCTTTCTATTACCTCATCTACACTCATTCATATCATTTCATTATATCCATGTTTTTATCACCTAACACCACCAATTTAAATCAACTTTATCAAACCATTGCTCCTATAACAATCTCAATTCATCTAATATTATATACATGTTTATTCTTTCTTTCTTTTTCTTTAAATACACCCAATTCATTAGACTTTATATCTACATGAATTTAAAATACATCTTCTTATTATTATAATAATAGTATTTTTTTTTCAACTCTTTCTTCATTTCATCAAATGTGGTTTCTGCATATTTCCACAATATAGTCAATAATTGATATTAATAACAACCTCGTGTTATTCTAGAATGAAGAATAAGAAAAAATTAATAGAAATAATGACAAACCATTATTTCTTCTAAAAAAAGAGATCTATGCATGATTAATGTGGAATTAATGATAAATAATGTAGGATTAATGCAGGGGTGAATATACAACAATGGAGAAAAAGGAAGGAGTCTCTAGCATTATGCCATGCCACGTGGACCATGACGAGACACGCCATAACAAGATACGTCTGATGGGAGCGAGTAATAGAGACCCGCCATGTGCATACGCCTCGACGGTTCTAAGAATACCAAAAGGCGCACTTATAACCATCCATGAATGGGAATAAATACAATTAAATGGCAATTAATATCCATTAAGGGGAATAAAGACTTAACTGTTCGAATACCCCAACTCTGAGGTTTTCAAGGATAATTGCTGGGATTAATGGAGAATTGATAGCAATTAAAGATGAGTAATGGCAATGACTCTTCATCTGTTTCCCCATTAATGTTGAAGGTTACAGAAACCTGTATAAATACCCCAGCTTCCTAGGATCAAATGTACACTTATCGATTCCCTACTTTTGTGCTTATAGTTTATTCTCAGAAATATTACTGACTTTGGCATCAGAGTGTCCCCCGGCCGATCCCAACGACGCCTCATAGTGAAGTGCTCTGATCAAGGATTTTTTTCACGAGTTATCAGATATCACTTCCTTAAAATCAGGTAATTGGGCCATTCAAATTCATACATTATAATACATTAATAACTTCTAATAGGAATATGGACCTATGGCCGAGTTCACCCATTTCAGTCCCTTTATCCAAAAGACAAGCCCAGCAAGAAAGAGGCTCACTTGGCTAGAGTGTTGGGGTTTAGTGTCCTATAGACAATTGTTCTAGGATACAAACTTAATGTAAATGAATTGTTCTTTATATCATTTGTTTAATGAGATATATATTTTATAACTATATAAAGGCAATCCCTTTTAAGCACTAAATAAAGTCTAATAAAAGGAAATCCATAAGTTTATTTAAAGTGATTATAAAGTGTTCATACAAGCATGAAGTGAGACAAAACTTTATAGTAAACTGATAAACTTAAAACCACCCCAAGTCAAGTGATATGTTTGGGATTGACATATTACTGTTGAGACTTGTATGTAACAATGTCTACTTCCGACAGAAAGCTGATCTCACAAGCTTCATATATACAGATATCTGGACAGTTACATAGATCCGATGAAACGTTGTTCATTAGGATTGGGGATCCGATTTGAGATAACAGGATGGGTAGATTCATCCTTGTCACCTGTTCATCTCATTGGTATTAATAGGTATAACTAATCTTCAGACTCAAAGGAATATTAATTGGTATTCTGGATTACGGAATGTGATGCTTTGACTCTGGTGTAACACGGTCCTTAACAGAGATGACTCTGGGGTGTGAACAGTAGACGTTGGGTATCACAGGAAGTAATTGCGGAGTCGTTATATATTGGATTGAGCATTTATCACTCCCGATAAATGGGAGATACATCCATGGATCGCTTGTGGAAGACTCGACTCTAAATCCTTGCAAGGTGATAGCTTAAGAGTAAGTAATACAGATTTCACTTAACCTATCTTTTTGAGTTGACTCGGCCTGTACAAGTAAAATGAACGTCTCGCTATATGTGACTTGACATCACCCATAGTCATAAGATTCAGTTCAAGGATGTAGTTGATAAAGGATCGAATTATACTGTAACTAATACGGAAAGGTTAACGATAGAATCAACCTGTCTTCTTATAGCTCTGGGGGAATGATTACGGACTTGCTAATCACATACTCTGTACATCATTCCGTTATGCAAAGATTAAATATATAATTCTTTGAAAATTAATTTAATAACGTTGCATATGGCTAGAAGCAATAAGAACCTAATGGATCACACATAAGACTTGGAACCTAAAAGAGAGATAGATGTTAATTAATTGATAGAAGCCCAATTGAGCCCAATAAGGCCCATGGATATAAGGGGGTCGAAATTCATGTAGTATATATGAATAATTAATTTGATTTTGTTAATCCTAATTAGATTAGGAATATGAATTAAATTAATTAAGAGAGATAATTAAGTTAGGAGTTTTAATTAGATTAATATACTCCTATTATTATCCAATAAGGTTATTATTATTATCCTTAATATATTAGATATATAGTGAGATAATAATTAGGAATTCTATTCCGAATGGAATTCCTATTCAATAACCTAATTCTATCTAACTAGGGATTAGATACAAAAGATTATAAATACCCCTTCCCTTGAGATTTTCGAAATCCAAGCAAGCCATACCCTACTTGTGATTTTCGAAATTCACCTAGTATGAGAGAGAGAAAATTCGACACCCCTAGTTCGAGGACGAGATTTCTCTACGGCTTCGTTTGATTAATTGATTTTCATCTATTTCTTTTATCATTGATCTTGTGTTGATTAATTAGAGGCAATCTACTTTGGTTGCTATTCAACGGTTGATTCTAAATTAATCTTCCTGTGTTTTATTTCGTGTTTGGGAACTCAAAGAAGAAAAACAAACAAAAGGGAGAAATTCGTTTTACTACTCCTACATCAGGTCAGTTCACGATTTCGCGGATTCCCGGAGATTGAACCTTCAGATCGTCGCGATTTTTGGACAGGAGCTTCTAGACATATTCTTCCACGTTTCCACCGAAGGGATTGTCGTTCGGACGTCTGGAAGGTCTGTTTCGGATAGGGGCAGATTGATAGACAATTTCTATCTCTTTTGAAGTTGTGGGCACTTCGTTTGCAATGGTAGATAGAACATCTAAAAGGTATTTATTCTTATCCTTCTTTATATGAAATAACGGTTAACGGATCTTGTGGTTAAATGGAAATAAGTTAAATTTTTTATATTTCCGCTGCTATACCTTAGCATATTTTCCCAACAGTGGTATCAGAGCCATCGTTAAATCCGTTATTTCATATATGAAAATTTAGAAGTTTTTCAATAGGATTGAATAAATATTTATAGTTAGGATTAATTAACAAATTGTTTTGATTAATTAATTCTAAGGATAAATAAGTTTTAATTAATTGTTAATTAAAATAGATTATGCGTATGTTCCTAATTATTTTGGTTGATAATCATGATAACGAAATCTATTAGTTTTATAGTTAGATTGATAAAATCAGTTTTATTAATTCTAAAGATAAAACGGAAATCTATAGTAGTTTTTCCTATTTTCTGAAAATCGTTTTAAAACCGTTTTAGAACTGATATATATATATTTAAAATCGTTTTTATATTTAAATATATATGTTTCAGAAATTGATAGTTTTCTGTTTTGATTATCGAATGAAAATTTGTTTAAAAGTTTGTTTTACTAATTTATAAATCAAAATGTTAAATGAATTAAAATCAAAATAATTGGGACGTGCATAATTAAAGTTTTGTATAGTTATATTAATCTAAAGATTAATATAAAAGATACGAAACTGTTAGAAGTAAAATTGGATGAAAGTTAAATTGATATGTTAATGTGATTAATATAAATATTACATAAGATAGTTATGTAATCAACCAATTAAATTTATTTAATTGAGTCTATGCATGTTTGGAGTTATGGACATATTTGGACCCTCTTTTAGTCTTTTGGTATTTTTGAAATAGGGCCTGCGAGTCCTGCCTTTCTACTATCTATTGTAATTTCTCCTCTCATCTGATTCCCTTCAATTCAATTTAAGTTTTCTTTAGTAGTATAAAAATTAATATGTAATTTCAAGGCGCCATGGAGAAGACGGAGGACCTAAAGAGAAATATGTAATAGTTAGTATTTCCTTAGGTTTGCCCTTTTATTCCGTCTCTGGCTCGACGGAATAATTTAGATGATATGTCCATAACGCCAATGTATGTGAATGTATGTGTCTGATGTATGCTAAAGCAAATCAAGACTAAGTTAGATTATGAGACCTAAAATAAAATCCCTCATTAAAAAGTTAAGTAAATAAGCCAGTTATTAAAATCGGTTGCCCCTCCTTAATATTATAATTCAACCGGCAGTGCTGAGGGCCTTTGGGTTGTTGAGTAAACTCAAGCTCGGGGTCCTTTCGGTAACACCTGAATTATCGAAAATCATTTTTCATGAATATGGGGTAATACTTAAATTAGATTATGATAATTGGATGAGTAAACTCATGTTGTCATAAACTAATGGGCAAGACGGTTGGGATTAATATGAATAGCATATTAGTTACTAATGTGGTTAGTAACCCAATAACATAGGAATCACATTAAAGATGTGATTGATTACATGAATCTACCTAATGAATGAGACTAGCTTGTTGAGTAAACTCAAGGCGAAATCTCAGGAGTTAGGATCCTAGCTCACTAAATGATTTGTGAAATTCTTCGAATTAATATGGAGGGCTATTAATTTGGCAAAATAGTGGGAGCAATCTAAAATAAACTAAAAGGCCTATAATTTTAGATTGATATACTTTAAGCAAATGAATGACATACGTTTACCCTTTCTCACTCTCATGTTTAATTAAACCCACTCTTATAATCATGACTAAAACCAATCTGCAAAACATTCTTACCGATAACAAATTGAATGGTTCAAACTTCACCGACTGGTTTCGTAACCTCAAAATTGTTTTGAAGTTCAATAAAATAGGGTATGTACTTGATACATCGATACCCCCTGTCCCTGCTGATGATGCTCCCATTGAGGAAATTGATGCTTACCAGAAGCATAAGGCTGATGATGATCATGCCGGATGCATCATACTTGCATCGATGACACCGGAATTATAAAGGCAACATGAGGAAATGGATGCCTATTCCATCATCATGCACCTAAAGGAATTGTTTGGGAAACAAACCAGGTGCGAACGCTACGAGATATCCAAGTTGCTATATCGTAGTAGGATGCAAGAGGGCACATCTGTCATGACACATTGTGTCAAGATGATTGGCTACATTACCAAACTTTCTAGTATTGGATTTGCGATGGATAACGAATTAAGCATAGACTTAATTCTTCAATCTCTCCCAGAGAGTTATTCACAGTTCATTATGAACTATCAGATGAATGACTTGCAAACCTCTCTTGAAGAGCTTGCAAATATGCTCAAGTCAGTTGAGCCCAATATGAAGAAAGACAAAGCCATACCGGCTCTTGTCATTGAGGGATCAAAGAAAAGGAAAGGGAATTATCCCAATCCTAATTATCCCAGGAAAGGTAAGAAAGCCGTGCCCTACAAAGCTAAGGGAAAGAAAGTGAATAAGCCCAAAGGAGAGTGCCATTTCTGTGGCAAAGACGGGCATTGGAAGAGGAACTGCAAGGAGTACCTAGCCTCCCTCAAGAAGGGAAATGGCGGTATTTCAACATCTGGTATGTTTTATATTGAAATTTCACAGTCTGAATCTTTTGGTACTTGATACCGGATGCAGCCTGAGGATATTCCAGGAATATCTAGAAATATTATTTCTATTAGCCGTCTTGTTGACGACGGTTTTCATATTTCAATCAAAGACAAGAGTTGCAATTTTTATAAAGATTTGATCTTTTACTTTTCAGGAATTTCACAAAATGAGATTTATGTGTTAGATGTCAAAATTCCTGTTTTTGCAATTGATACCAAAAGACATAAGCTAGATAATTCGACTTACTTGTGGCATTGTCGTTTAGGCCATATAAACAAGAGACTCATGCTAAAGCTACATTCAGATGGGCTTATAGATCCAATCGATCCCGAATCATTGGAAACATGCGAATCATGTTTAAAAGGTAAAATGACAAAGACACCCTTTAGCAATAAAGGTGAGCGTGTATCAGACACTCTAGGACTCATTCATTCAGATGTATGTGGTCCTATGTCAGTCCAAGCAAGAGGAGGATTCAGATTCTTCATAAGCTTCATAGATGACCATACCCGATATGGTTACATCTACTTGATGAAGCACAAGTCAGAAGCTTTTGAGAAATTCAAATGCTTCAAGAATGAAGTAGAAAATCAATTAGGAAAGAAAATAAAGACGCTTCGATCTGATCGAGGTGGCGAATATCTTTCAGATGATTTTCTGAATTATCTAACTGAATGTGGGATATGCTCACAATGGACACCTCCCTATACATCACAACACAATGGTGTTTCCGAGAGGAGAAACCGTACCCTATTAGATATGGTACGATCCATGATGAGCATGGCCTTACTTCCAAAGACGTTCTGGGGCTATGCCTTAGAAACTGCCCTCTTCACCCTAAATCGAGTACCAACTAAATCCGCTAGTTCCACACCATATGAATTGTTCGTTGGTAGGAAACCCGTGTTTTCATTTATGATAGTATGGGGTTGTTCAGCCTTTGTCAAACGCATTGCGTTCGACAAACTAGATTCGAAATCTGATAAATGTTTCTTCATTGGATACCCTAAGGAAACTATGGGATATTACTTCTATCATCCAGATGATCAGAAAGTAATCGTATCCAAGCACGCAACCTTCTTAGAGAAAGAGTTTCTCGAAGAAACACAAAAGGGAAGCATGATTGAACTTGACGAAGTTCAAGAAGAAGAAACACCGACTAAAACAACAGAGGCGGTTGAGGTACCCGAAGGAGTCCCATTAGATGAGACTCCAGTGCCACCTATTCGTAGATCACAAAGAGTTCGTGAACTCCCAGTTAGATATGGTTTTCTAGTGGGAGATGATAATGAGGTTCTCGTGTTAGACGACGAACCTGAAAACTACGAAGAGGCTCTTACTAGTCCAGATTCTAAAGCATGGCTTGAGGCCATAGATTCTTAAATGGATTCCATGTATACTAACCAAGTGTGGACTTTGGTTGATCCACCCGAAGGGATAATACCCATTGGGTGCAGGTGGATCTTCAAAAAGATAAGACAGACATGGATGGAAAGGTTAGCACCTACAAAGCTAGGTTAGTAGCGAAAGGATATCGTCAGAAACAAGGAATTGATTATGAAGAAACTTTCTCTCCTGTGGCTATGTCCAAATCAATCAGAATCATGATTGCAATTGCCGCTCACTACGATTATGAGATTTGGCAAATGGATGTGAAAACAGCTTTCCTAAACGGAAACCTGCTTGAGGATGTATATATGATGCAGCCTGAAGGTTTCATATCGAAGGATGCAAATAAAGTTTGCAAACTTCAGAGATCCATTTATGGACTCAAGCAAGCATCTAGAAGCTGGAATAAGCGTTTTGATGAAACCATAAAACAATTTAGTTTTGAACAAAATTGCGAAGAAGCTTGCATTTACAAGAAAGCAAGTGGGAGCTCTATAGCATTTCTCATACTATATGTGGATGATATATTATTAATGGGAAATGACGTTGCTCTCTTACAGTCAGTGAAAGTATGGTTATCTGGTAACTTCTCAATGAAAGACCTTAGTGAAGCAGCTTATATACTTGGTATAAAGATCTATAGAGATAGATCGAGAAGACTGCTTGGTCTTTCACAGGCTACATACATTGAAAAGGTGCTAAATCGGTTTAGCATGCTTGAATCGAAACGAGGTAACTTACCCATGTTACATGGAGTAAAGTTAAACAATCATCAATGTCCTAAAATCGATGATGATAAACGACGCATGGTTGTAGTCCCGTACACCAGCGCAATCGGTTCGATTATGTATGCTATGCTATGCACTAGACCTGACGTAGCGTTCGCGTTATCTGTAATGAGTCGTTACCAAGGGAATCCGGGAGACGAGCATTGGATTGCCGTCAAGAACATTCTTAAGTACTTGAGAAGAACTAAAGATATGTTCCTAGTGTACGGAGAAGGTGATCTGAAAATAGAAGGATTTTCAGACGCAAGTCATCTCACAGATGAGAATGATTATAAATCCCAATCAGGATACCTGTTTATCTTGAATGGGGGCGCGGTCAGTTGGAAGAGTTCCAAGCAGGGACGCGTAGCTTTCTCTATGACCGAGTCAGAGTATATCGCAGCTGCAGAAGCAGCAAAGGAAGCGGTTTGTATTAGAAAGTTCATTACAGAACTAGGTGTGGTGCCTGACATTGTCAATCCCATTACACTGTACTGTGATAACAATGGAGCCATTGTGCAAGCAAAGGAACCACGGTCTCATAATGCATCCAAGCATTACCTTAAGCGATACCACATCATTAGAGAGATTGTGGCTAGAGGAGATGTGAGAATAGAAAGAGTACCTACAGAGGACAACATTGCAGATCCGTTGACAAAGCCTTTAACCTAGAGAATACATGATCGTCATTTAACTTCTACTGGGATAAGTTTTAGAAACAATTGGCTTTAGTCCAAGTGGGAGTATGTTGGGGTTTAGTGTCCTATAGACAATTGTTCTAGGATACAAACTTAATGTAAATGAATTGTTCTTTATATCATTTGTTTAATGAGATATATGTTTTATAACTATATAAAGGCAATCCCTTTTAAGCACTAAATAAAGTCTAATAAAAGGAAATCCGTAAGTTTATTTAAAGTGATTATAAAGTGTTCATACAAGCATGAAGTGAGACAAAACTTTATAATAAACTAATAAATTTAAAACCACCCCAAGTCAAGTGATATGTTTAGGATTGATATATCACTGTTGAGACTTGTATGTAACAATGTCTTCTGTCCGACAGAAAGCTGATCTCACAAGCTTCATATATACAGACATCTGGACAGTTATATAGTTCCGATGAAACGTTGTTCATTAGGATTGGGGATCCGATTTGAGATAACAGGATGGGTAGATTCATCCTTGTCACATGTTCATCTCATTGGTATTAATAGGTATAACTAATCCTCAGACTCAAAGGAATATTAATTGGTATTCTGGATTACGGAATGTGATGCTTTGACTCTGGTGTAACACGATCCTTAACAGAGATGACTCTGGGGTGTGAACAGTAGACGTTGGGTATCACAGGAAGTAATTGCGGAGTCGTTATATATTGGATTGAGCATTTATCACTCCCGATAAATGGGAGATACATCCATGGATCGCTTGTGGAAGACTCGACTCTAAATCCTTGCAAGGTGATAGCTTACGAGTAAGAAATACAGATTTCACTTAACCTATCTTTTTGAGTTGACTCGGCCTGTACAAGTAAAATGAACGTCTCGCTATATGTGACTTGACATCACCCATAGTCATAAGATTCAGTTCAAGGATGTAGTTGATAAATGATCGAATTATACTGTAACTAATACGGAAAGGTTAACGACCGAATCAACCTGTCTTCTTATAGCTCTGGGGGAATGATTACGGACTTGCTAATCACATACTCTGTACATCATTCCGTTATGCAAAGATTAAATATATAATTCTTTGAAAATTAATTTAATAACGTTGCATACGGCTAGAAGCAATAAGAACCTAATGGATCACACATAAGACTTGGAACCTAAAAGAGAGATAGATGTTAATTAATTGATAGAAGCCCAATTGAGCCCAATAAGGGCCATGGACATAAGGGGGTCGAAATTCATGTAGTATACATGAATAATTAATTTGATTTTGTTCATCCTAATAATTAGATTAGGAATATGAATTAAATTAATTAAGAGAGATAATTAAGTTAGGAGTTTTAATTAGATTAATATACTCCTATTATTATCCAATAAGGTTATTATTATTATTCTTAATATATTAGATATATAGTGAGATAATAATTAGGAATTCTATTCCGAATGGAATTCCTATTCAGTAACCTAATTCTATCTAACTAGGGATTAGATACAAGAGATTATAAATACCCCTTCCCTTGAGATTTTCGAAATCCAAGAAAGCCATACCCTACTTGTGATTTTCGAAATTCACCTAGTCCGAGAGAGAGAAAATTCGACACCCCTAGTTCGAGGACGAGATTTCTCTACGGCTTCGTTTGATCAATTGATTTTCATCTATTTCTTTTATCCTTGATCTTGTGTTGATTAATTAGAGGCAATCTACTTTGGTTGCTATTCAATGGTTGATTCTAAATTAATCTTCCCGTGTTTTATTTCGTGTTTGGGAACTCAAAGAAGAAAAACAGACAAAATGGAGAAATTCGTTTTACTACTCCTACATCAGGTCAGTTCACGATTTCGCGGATTCCCGGAGATTGAACCGTCGGATCGTCGCGATTTTTGGACAGGAGCTTCTAGACATATTCTTCCACGTTTCCACCGAAGGGATTGTCGTTCGGACGCCTGGAATGTCTGTTTCGGATAGGGGCAGATTGATAGACAGTTTCTATCTCCTTTGAAGTTGTGGGCACTTCGTTTGCAACGGTAGATAGGACATCTAAAAGGTATTTTTTCTTATCCTTCTTTATATGAAATAACGATTAACGGATCTTGTGGTTAAATGGAAATAGGTTAAATTTTTTATATTTCCGCTGCTATACCTTAGCTATTTTCCCAACATAGAGCCCAATGGTACTTTGGACATTGGACCAAATGCTAAACCCCTATAAATAGTTAGACCTCATTTATAGTAAAGGACCTTGAATTCTCTATCTCTTACTCGCTCATTAATTACCAGTTTTTATATTCTCCGCCCAACACTAACTTGAGCATCAAAGTACCTTCAAGGACCGATCCCGACACAAGTGGAGACCAACCAGAAGGTAGTGAGCGAAATCTCATATCTCTATTATTTGGTGCGGTGAGCATGGAGCAGCACATGAATCCTTTCTTTTTTTCAAATTTCTTTCCTCCCAATGACTACTTTCTAGACAAAACAATGACAGATCCCTAGATAACCCTGAATCAGGTAAAAGAATGGTGAATCCCTTGATTCCTAGTACTAGCTCTCTCTCAATGGAAAATCATTAGGGCCTAACAACACAACCACAAAATTTGGGTCCCCTACTAATGGAAATTGAATCCAATGAAGAATCTAGGGAGTTCTCCAAGCAGTTTATCTGTATGATGAAGAACTTTCAGACTACTCAATCCTTTCAAACAATGACGCAAATGAAGATTCTTGACCAGAAACAAATACTTTAGGAGGAAAACCGCAGGATTTGGGAGTTCTTGAGGACATGGTGTCAGCACAACAACCTCCTTCCATCCCTCTAGACGGGCCAACCGCCATTGGTTCCAGATCGGCCAGCCAATGATGATGAGGTTTTCGTTAAGTATCGACATATCCTTCTTCGACAACGGAGCGATCCCTTCCAAAAAGGGCAACCACTTTCAACTCATTCGCTGTCATAGACCTCTCTACTAATTGGTTTCCAGGATTGGTCGACAAGTAATTCTAGTTGACCACATGCGGAAACTCTAGGGCAGTGAGAGAAAGCTTAAAAAATTTGACGTCTCCACTTTAGTAGTTTGTATAATAAACCACCAATAACATTAAATTTGGGATGTGCGAAGGTTACGTGTTATCTTGCATTTTCATATAGTTTTTAATATATTTTAATTATAATAATCATACATGTTAAGATAGTTTTTAATATTTTTTAATATTTTTTAATTGTTTTATGTTTAGTTTTGTGTTTCAAGAACTAATGCTTGTTCCATATGTTTTAGGTATTATTTGGGGAAAAAATGCAATTAAGGAATCATTACTCAAGTAAATAAAGTTGCAAAGTTAGAACTCCCTCTAGTTGGTGACCTTGTAGCAGTTGAAGAATGAAGAATAATGAATCTTTAAATAAATCTTTATTGTCATAAATTCCTCAAAAATTATCCAAGGAATGTTATGACTATTTTAATACTATTTAAAGAGTCTTTTGAATGCTCAAGAAGGAGTTACACTACTTAATGCTCTCTTTAATTCTATGAAAGTTAAAAAGTTACAAAGAAGAATTCAACTCTCCATTAATCTTCTTTTTAACTACATCAAAGTTAGGAAGTTAGAGCAAAGAATTCAATCCTCCATTAATCTTCTCTTTAATGGCATTAAAGTTGGAAGTTACGAGGAATGCATGAAGGCATGTGCAACTATAAATACCTACATTGGAAAGCATGAAAAGAGACGTGGAACAGACCTCAACACAGAGCTGGAACACATCTGTTAATTTCCTATTATAGTCTTCTTTTGGTTCCTTTTTCTCTTTCTTGTAAACACATTCTAGTTTTTATTTCAAAGTTTATTCTCACTTCATCTTTTCTTCTCTTTACTTTAGTTATGTTTTCTATTAGTTTGTTTTCTATTAAATTTCTTAGTTTTGTTCCATCTACCATGAACTAACTCCTCCATAGCTAGAGCTATGGCGGATCCTAATCGAAGTAGATGATTTACTTGCAATCCGATTCCAAGTTCATAATTTATTAAATAGAGAATTAAATTATGGAGCTTAATTTCCTAGTTAGATATCTGGCCAATATTTAGCTAAATTACAATTAATTATTTTGGTTGACCGACACTAAGATAATTAATGGAATTATATAGTTTAGACCTGTGTCTATGCGGTGCGGTTTTTCAGGGTTTAGTTTCATGACTTAACTTTGGGGTTATTGATAGCTCCCATTTATATAGAGTTTTTAGGATTAATTTAGATTGTTTTAAATTTGTCTTTAGTTAATTTAGATGTTAATTTGGTAGTTTTTAGTCAAATTACGTATTTTCCATTATTTATGGCGTTTTCTGTATTTTCAGGTGTTTTTTAGGACTATTTGAGCATTCCCGAACCAGACCGAGCCTTTTGGAGCAATTCCGGACAATTCAGGGACCGTCGGAGCACTTTTGGGACTCGCCAGGGACCATTAGAGCATATTTTGGAAGCCCAGGGACCAAAACGGATAAAAACCAGAGTTCTGCCCCATTTTGGCACTTGTCTCGACGAGACACATAAGTGTCTCGACGAGACAGGTCCTCGTCTCGGCGAGACACTGCCTGTCTCGGCGAGACGATGCGGGAAAAGGCGCAAAAACGCCTTTCCCTTGCTGGAATCACGAAATTAAGCCCTGGAAGCCTCTTTTTAATGTACGAAATGTCCATTGTACCCCCGGAGAGACACTAGGGTTTCGCCCTATCTCTATAAATAGGGAGCTACTCTTAGTTCTTCGGGGACGGATTCAATAGGGAGCCGTCGTAATGTAGAATTTTAGCTTTTTATTTCCTTGCTTTCTAGATTAGGTTTATTTTCAGTATTTATTTCTTTCAAGAACAATTGATGGGAGAAGCACTAGATCTTCTATTGTGTAATTGAATCAGACAAACGGGTTCTAGATTTCTTCTCTTTTACCCTTTTATCTTTTACTTTTATAATCTATTGAAGCTCTTTTTTCATTGTTCCTATTGTCCTTTCTCTATGATTGGTTTGTCTATGAACTGATCCCCATCCAATCTGGGATGGGGATGAGATTGATTATATGATTATGTATGATTAGGGATCCAGGGTTTATATGATTGCTATTGATTGATTGATTTACGCATG
Organism: Euphorbia lathyris; assembly: GCF_963576675.1. Classification (NCBI taxonomy): domain Eukaryota; kingdom Viridiplantae; phylum Streptophyta; class Magnoliopsida; order Malpighiales; family Euphorbiaceae; genus Euphorbia; species Euphorbia lathyris. The sequence continues at coordinate 27,284,444 of NC_088919.1, read as the reverse complement.
CTTAATGCATTGAGACCGATAGGAGATAGGATTATAGATAGATATGAGACCGACAGGAGATTATCTAGTCTGAATTTGTATGAATTGACCTCGCTAGGACACTAGGAGTGCGGCTTCGTGCATGGTCTACGGCTTTAGTCTTAATCAACATAGAACCTAATGCTTTGCATGACCTAGGTTATATTGCCTAACCAAGCTATTAACCAAATGCATGTAAATAGGTTATATGGATCTTGATCACGTTCATATTTCTTGTTAGGGTGATTACAGTCAAATAGATACCAAAAATATAAACCTGAACCCCCTAAAATCATACATAGGATTTAATCAAAGGATTCCCCATCCTAGATTGTACCCTCCATTAATTCACACTCTACCCTGTCAATTGTTCACCTTATTTTGTTATCTTTATTGCTTTCAATTAGTTAGTTAATTATCAAAAACCCAAACATTTATCCAACCCTCTAAACAATTAGATCATTCTAGGTAGATTTACTAGTTATAACAAATAGTCTTTGTGGTTCGATCTCGTGCTTAGCACAATATTACTTGTTGCGATAGGATACACTTGTCCTATTAAATGCTATATATTTTACGAGCATCAAGTTTTTGGCGCCGTTGCCGGAGACTATTTCGTTTATAATTAGATTAAATTTGCCGGGAACTATTTCGTTTATAAGTAGATTAAATCTATAAATAATTGACAACACCACCGTCAAGTTTTTGTTAGGTGGCTGTTGCCGGGGACTATTCGATTTTAATCTATGTAAATTGAATAGGTTGAAATAATTGTTTAGATTTGTATATATATAAATATAAAAAAAATCTTTTTCTCTTGTTATTTTCTTTTTATGCTTATTTCTTTTTTTTTTCTCTAATGGCAGGACCCTATAAGCAAAACACTCGCCAACGCTAAATTGATTTCCAGGACATTCGTTTGGATTTCAAAGCTTAGCATCGGACATTCGGGGTTGGAGTGACAGCCACCCCTGAGGGAGTTTTTCTATCATATTTCTTTTCTGCACTTTATGTTTTGCTTTTATGGATTTTATGAAGTAAATGCATGTGTAAGTGTGGGGATGAGATAATAGGAAAGAATGGCTTTTGATTCTTGCCATTAATTTCTTATGTTTTTGTTTTAATTTTAGGATTTCATTTTTTTTTATGTTTTTGGTTTGCTTTTTATTTTTCTAGGAATAAAAAGAATCCTAGGTAGTTGAATTTGATACATTTTGCTATCCCAACAATACAGTTGACAATGCGCTTAAAAATTTGCGCATTCCAAATGAAATTGATGCATGCGAAAATTTTTGAACAACGTTTGAGTCTCCAAAGAGTATTATTTGCCTAAAATTGACATGGAACGGAACGTTAGTTGAGACTAGGATTGATACAAATAACCCTTAAATTGTGAGCTAGAGCCATAAAGATCATATTTTTAGACTCATATTTAGGAACAATTGATCTCTTAGGTGTGGGATTACATTTATTGTCTTTGTGCTCATAGGAATTGCATCCAATACTGGTTGAATTTTGTGTTTTTATTAAACTTGAAGTGATTAGGCAAAATCCCTTAACAAATCCACTAGATAAGCCCCTTTGAGCCTATATTTACCCATTTCTTTGATCAACCCTGTTACAAACCTTAGCCTTCTTAAATACACTTTCTCACCCAAGTTAATTGACTCAATTTAGTTTTGATAAATCCTTAGACACACCTATCCTTCAAATTCCCGCTAGCAATCATTAAAAGGTTGTAATTTAATAGAAGAAGCAACCTTTACCCATTCGATTTTCACGCTTTATCCCCTCTATTCAAAAGAAAATAAATGGTTAAAACCAAATTAAAAAAAAAAAGAAAAAAAGAAAAAAAAATAGAGGAAAGGATAAAAGATGTGTTTATATTTTAGTTGATTCCCGAATTCACAAACACAACCTTGAGCTTAAACCGTCTTATACATAGCGGATAACGTGTCCCTTTTGGATTCTGACTTGCTTGAGGACAAGCAAGATTTTAAGTGTGGGGAGGTGGTTTATAGCTCCCAATATGCGAAAAATGTGTCCTTTTTGCAAATTTTTTAACTATTTGAGTCATTAACTTTTTGCCTATAAATTCCCTTTTTCCTACCCTAAACCTTTAGCCAATGTTACAACCCTTTAAAGACCTATGATTTTGTTTAATTTTAATGCATTAATTTTGACCGGATGGATGATGCAATCCCAACGTGACCACTTTGTACAATAACATGTAGAGCGTTTCCAAAACAAAATTTTACACCCAAACACTTGAGCGTTAGAGTGACCACTTGTGAGCTATAAATTTTAGTCATTTTCTTTCGTTTTCATGAAGTGTTGATCGATAAAACCAAATTAATCAGTTTTGGAGACTCATATGAGGTTCATTATGTTTTTAATTGCAAAATGAGTAGTCTGAACTGTTGTGAATAATAAAGTGTAGTAGATTCTTGTTTTTGTAAGGGATCTATTTGTTGATTTTTCTCTGCTTTGGATTCTGTCTTGCTTGAGGACAAGCAAGATTCAAGTGTGGGGAGGTTGATAGCTCCCATTTATATAGAGTTTTTAGGATTAATTTAGATTGTTTTAAATTTGTCTTTAGTTAATTTAGATGTTAATTTGGTAGTTTTTAGTCAAATTACGTATTTTCCATTATTTATGGCGTTTTCTGTATTTTCAGGTGTTTTTTAGGACTATTTGAGCATTCCCGAACCAGACCGAGCCTCTTGGAGCAATTTCGGACAATTCAGGGACCGTCGGAGCACTTTTGGGACTCGCCAGGGACCATTAGAGCATATTTCAGAAGCTCAGGGATCAAAACGGATAAAAACCAGAGTTCTGCCCCATTTTGGCACTTGTCTCGACGAGACACAAAAGTGTCTCGGCGAGACAAGGCCTGTCTCGATGAGACAGGACCTCGTCTCGGCGAGACACTGCCTGTCTCGGCGAGACGAGTCGGGGAAAGGCGCAAAAACGCCTTTCCCTTGCTAGAATCTCGAAATTAAGCCCTGGAAGCCTCTTTTTAATGTACAAAATGTCCATTGTACCCCCGGGGAGACACTAGGGTTTCGCCCTATCTCTATAAATAGGGAGCTACTCTTAGTTCTTCGGGGACGGATTCAATAGGGAGCCGTCGTAATGTAGAATTTTAGCTTTTTATTTCCTTGCTTTCTAGATTAGGTTTATTTTCAGTATTTATTTCTTTCAAGAACAATTGATGGGAGAAGCGCTAGATCTTCTATTGTGTAATTGAATCAGACAAACGGGTTCTAGATTTCTTCTCTCTTACCCTTTTATCTTTTACTTTTATAATCTATTGAAGCTCTTTTTCCATTGTTCCTATTGTCCTTTCTCTATGATTGGTTTGTCTATGAACTGATCCCCATCCAATCTGGGATGGGGATGAGATTGATTGTATGATTATGTATGATTAGGGATCCAGGGTTTATATGATTGCTATTGATTGATTGATTTATGCATGCTTAATGCCTTGAGACCGACAGGAGATAGGATTATAGATAGATATGAGACCGACAGGAGATTATCTAGTCTGAATTTGTATGAATTGACCTCGCTAGGACACTAGGAGTGCGGCTTCGTGCATGGTCTACGGCTTTAGTCTTAATCACCATAGAACCTAATGCTTTGCATGACCTAGGTTATATTGCCTAACCAAGCTATTAACCAAATGCATGTAAATAGGTTATATGGATCTTGATCACGTTCATATTTCTTGTTAGGGTGATTACCGTCAAATAGATACCAAAAATATAAACCTGAACCCCCTAAAATCATACATAGGATTTAATCAAAGGATTCCCCATCCTAGATTGTACCCTCCATTAATTCACACTCTACCCTGTCAATTGTTCACCTTATTTTGTTATCTTTATTGCTTTCAATTAGCTAGTTAATTATAAAAAACCCAAACATTTATCCAACCCTCTAAACAATTAGATCATTCTAGGTAGATTTACTAGTTATAACAAATAGTCTTTGTGGTTCGATCTCGTACTTAGCACAATATTACTTGTTGCGATAGGATACACTTGTCCTATTAAATGCTATATATTTTACGAGCATCAGTTATTTCAAAGAACTTAATGCTTTCATTATATCTTTATTCTTGACTGGACCAAAGCTAAGGGAATGGTATGTGAAATAGGATTAATCTTGACTGGCCCAAAGCTAGGTTAATTACTTTAGGAAATAACCATCGTCTCTAGATTAAAACTTAAGAACTTGTATAGGATTGTTGTGTGGATTATATACATTAGGTTAGGTGAAGCCTTGCTCTAGCACCTTTATCATAAGAGTTACAAATATTGTTTTTATTTTCTTTAATTAATTGAGTGCAGTTATTTTTGTTTTTAGTTTAGTAATCATCAAATCCAAAATTTATTGCTTAGATAATAGAAATTCATAAGAATCAATAGCTATAAACACAATCCTTGTGGGAATGATACTCTACTTACTTTATATTACTTGATCATGATAAGGTGCACTTGCCTTTAGTTTTGCACGATACACATTTCGTCCATCAAGTTTTTGGCGCCGTTGCCGGGGATTGTTTGTTTTATAATTTTGATTTAGTTGAAGTTCTATTAATTTAAGCGTTTTTTTTATATTTTGTTCCTTTTTACTTTTTTTTCTTTTATGTTTATTTTGCAAGGTGATGGACCAAAATAGTTATCCATGGTGGTTTAATGCTCAAACATTCAACAACAACTTAAAGATGCAAGCTCAAGTCAGTGAGGATAAATTTTTGATGTTTATGAAGGATAACTTTCCAGATGTCTCTCTTCGCGATGCGGCATGTATACATTGTGGGGGTTTACATTTTGAACTGGATTATCAATATCAAAATTCAAATCTTTATACACATTCTTGCTATATGGATGATCAATATGAGCTGCCTAGAGAAGAAATTTCAAGCACGTTTTCCCCATATTGTGAGAATGGTTATGTGTGTCATTAAGATTCTCAAACTTTATCACCAAATTTTGAGCATGAGAAGGATCCACAATGGAATGAAATAATTGAAATTGTTGAGCAGATAAATAATAAATTCTCTTCATTAGAGACTTTTACCAAAAATATTGATGCTTCTCAAAGAAATATAATGAAAACTTTAGAAGGTCTGATTGCAATTACGTCAACTGATGAACCATATTCAAATTTTTCTAGTGAAGCATACAACTTGATTGAACCTCAACATGAAGAAGTCCTTGAGGGATTTTCAGAAAGATGTTTGGTGATAAGCTGTGAAGATAAATCAATAGGAGAAAAGGAGCTGGAAATTTCAAAGCAAGTGGAAAGTTCCATCACCCGAATAGATGAGATCACCACACCTGAACTTGTGGTGCAAAAGTCCATAACTGAAGAGTTTGAAACAACCGTGACTGAAGAATTTTACGTGTTATATGACTTACCAAAGGAGTCAAAAAGGGAGACATCTAAACTCTTTCATAACTTTTATAAATTTATGTCATGGATTTTGTTGGTTTATTTTGAATCTCATAATCCAATTTGCATTCATAGAATATTTATTAAAGAATTTGGATTCCTCATAATACTCCATTCATTTACATAAAAGGGAGGTTTATAGTCGAGCTAAACGACTATAATCTTAGCGCTTTCGGGAGGCAACCCGAGTTTTTTTTCTCTTAGTTTATCTTTTATTTACATATTTCTTTAAGTTTTATTTATTTGTTTATTTATTTTGCAGGTAAAAAAAACAGAAAAACAAACAAATTGGTGGAACAATTGAATTTGAACTATCCTATCTCCTCTACCACCTTCGGTTTAAGGGAGTTTTTCTTTAACCCTTTTACTTTTTCACTTTACATTTTATCGCATTTTTGGGAGCAAATGCCTGCTCTAAAGTGTGAGGAAGGGTAAAAAGGGTTTTACCTATCTTAGTTTAAGTTTTTATTATTTATTGTTTATGTTTGTGTTTATTGTTTTTTTAGGATAATTTCATTTAGTTGCATGCTTCCTTACATGCTAAAATCATTGTCTTTGCTTTTTCAAAAATTTGAGATGGACTTAGGAAGAAAACTTGTAAACAATTGACCATTAATAGGATGAAACTTCACCATGGCAGTCATAAATTTTGAAATTACATTTTTTTTATAGAATTACGAAACTGAGGAACTTTGGATTAAAATGGGAGTTCCGGAGACTACATTTGTGGACTGAAAATAAGCATTAAACTTGTCATTTGGTTGAACTTTTTGGTACAAATATTAACCCGAACATATGTGAGATTTTAAGACCAACTATTTGAGCATTTTATTACACATTACTCGGTTTTATTTTTTTTCTTGAGTGTGCTCATACTTGCTATTGTCTATAGAATTTGCATCAAATGCTAGTCGAAACCTTGTGCATCTAGTTGGAACTTGGCGTGATCAAGGCAATTAAGTGTAGTCCTTTGTTAATGTTAGAACTTATTTTTCCTTCTTTAAACCCAAAACCCTTTTACATTGTGTTTAGTTAAGCCCCGTTGAAGCCTACGTATACCACTTTCTTTGTTTCACCACATTACAAACCCCTAAACGTCTTAAATACCATTTTCTCACCCGTGAATTTACAACTATTGTGCACAAATAAGAGTATTCTAGGGAGCTCAAAATTTGTGGAAAATAGAAAGTCGGGAATTATTCTGCTACTTTATGTTAAAAAAATATATAAAAAAAAGAAAAATCTCAAGAAAAGAAAAAAAAAAGTAATTTTTTTTTAAAAAAAGAAATGGTTGAGTGATTTAGTTCGAGGTGAAGATTCCTGCACGATCAATCTCATAAAATGCATTTGAAGCAAGGAACTGTTTTCTGTAATCATAAGATAAAGGATAAACGGATGAACACTCAACATTATGAGACTGGTTGCAGTCTTTGATAGAAGTTGGCAAGAAAAGAAAACAAAATTTGTTTTCTCATTAGTAGCACATCTTATGTTTCCCGGTTAATCTTTAAAGAGCTCTAAGTCTTATTGTATCTATTTTGTACAACTAGTTGTTTATTCACTTCCCACATATTTGCCTTATCCAAACCTGTCCCTAAACCAACATTACAACCTGTAAAAGACCTTGGGATCTTGTTTCTCACTTGATAAGCATAATGGTAACGACTGGATGACAATGCAAATTCACCATAGTTAAGGCTAGTATAGAGCTTGAGAGACAAAGTTTACAATCAAACACTTGAGTGAAATGAGTGACCACTAGTGAGGTGCCAAAATAGTTTGCCTTTTGATTTTGTGACATGATTGAAGATACGTCTGCTTGTGTTGGTTTGCGGAGAAACGATTAGAATCTTTTAGCATCCAAACCTTTTGTTTTTCATTCAAACTTGTGAAATTGAGATCTATGAATGCCAAGTGAAGTAAATCGTGTTATTGTGTGAATTATTTATTGTGAGTATTCTAGAGTTTGTTTTGAGTCTAAGGCTTGCTTGAGGACAAGCAAGGTTCAAAGTGTGAGGAAGTTGTTATCTTGCATTTTCATATAGTTTTAATATATTTTAATTATAATAATCATACATGTTAAGATAGTTTTTAATATTTTTTAATTGTTTTATGTTTAGTTTTGTGTTTCAAGAACTAATGCTTGTTCCATATGTTTTTAGGTATTATTTGGGAAAAAAATGCAATTAAGGAATCATTACTCAAGTTAATAAAGTTGCAAAGTTAGAACTCCCTCTAGGTGGTGACCTTGTAGCAGTTGAAGAATGAAGAATCATGACTCTTTAAATAAATCTTTATTGTCATAAATTCCTCAAAAACTATCCAAGGAATGTTATGACTATTTTAATACTATTTAAAGAGTCTTTTGAATGCTCAAGAAGGAGTTACACTACTTAATACTCTCTTTAATTCTATGAAAGTTAAAAAGTTACAAAGAAGAATTCAACTCTCCATTAATCTTCTTTTTAACTACATCAAAGTTAGGAAGTTAGAGCAAAGAATTCAATCCTCCATTAATCTTCTCTTTAATGGCATTAAAGTTGGAAGTTACAAGGAATGCATGAAGGCATGTGCAACTATAAATACCTACATTGGAAAGCATGAAAAGAGACGTGGAACAGACCTCAACACAGAGCTGGAACACATCTGTTAATTTCCTATTATAGTCTTCTTTTGGTTCCTTTTTCTCTTTCTTGTAAACACATTCTAGTTTTTATTTCAAAGTTTATTCTCACTTCATCTTTTCTTCTCTTTACTTTAGTTATGTTTTCTATTAGTTTGTTTTCTATTAAATTTCTTAGTTTTGTTCCATCTACCATGAACTAACTCCTCCATAGCTAGAGCTATGGCGGATCCTAATCAAAGTAGATGATTTACTTGCAATCTGATTCCAAGTTCATAATTTATTAAATAGAGAATTAAATTATGGAGCTTAATTTCCTAGTTAGATATCTGGCCAATATTTAGCTAAATTACAATTAATTATTTTGGTTGACCGATACTAAGATAATTAATGGAATTACATAGTTTAGACATGTGTCTATACAGTGCGGTTTTTCAGGGTTTAGTTTCACGACTGAACTTTGGGGTTATTTCAGAGAACTTAATGCTTTCATTATATCTTTATTCTTGACTGGACCAAAGCTAAGGGAATGGTATGTGAAATAGGATTAATCTTGACTGGCCCAAAGCTAGGTTAATTACTTTAGGAAATAATCATCGTCTCTAAATTAAAACTTAAGAACTTGGATAGGATTGTTGTGTGGATTATATACATTAGGTTAGGTGAAGCCTTGCTCTAACACCTTTATCATAAGAGTTACAAATATTGTTTTTATTTTCTTTAATTAATTGAGTGCAGTTATTTTTGTTTTTAGTTTAGTAATCATCAAATCCAAAATTTATTGCTTAGATAATATAAATTCATAAAAATCAATAGCTATAAACACAATCCTTGTGGGAATGATACTCTACTTACTTTATATTACTTGATCATGATAAGGTGCACTTGCCTTTAGTTTTGCACGATACTCATTTCGTCCATCATTACGTGCTGAGATGGTCTCCCTTGGGAGGTTTGAAGAATTTTTCAAAACACTAGGCCAATCGCCCTCAAACCTGCTTCCCGGTAGAGATAGTAAAACCCCACCATCATTCTTCAGTCGTTCGAATGGACCTGTATTGGATAGATGTTCCATAAGAACTTCAACAAAGAAGGGAAACAAAGGCAAGGACATCCCAACTTCAAAGTGCTCCTCATAGATAATCATTTCATTATGCTTCACTAAGTCATTAATCCTAGTAGCCCGAGAAAGAGCGGATAGTTCATATAGCCTCCCAATACGGTTTCCCATGGAGAGTGCCGCCAAATCCTATCGAACGATGATGGTCCATTCATCCTCCAACCTCTTGAAGTTAGGAGTGCTCTGTCTATCCACTAGATCGAACAGGGCTCCATCGGAACCCGACACTCTAGGCCCCTGAGGCCAACATTTCCTCCGCAGATCCTCGTATAGACTAACCAACATCTGACCATATTTAATCAAGTTTTCAGTTATGGTCACCTTAACTTTCACCTTGTTCAATCATACGTCGATCGACAATCGGGGCAAGAAAGGCATCATTTTGCCCGCTGGTGGTTTTCTCACTCGTAGTTTCCCTACCATCGATTTCCATCTTTCCCTTCTATCGGTGATCACCCTCTGATGCAACCTTTTCCCACTTCATCTGCCTCACCCAACCAGTGTCTACAAGGGTTGAATCCTTAAGGACGACACCTAACAATCCTACTTTCTTCCCACTTTCTTTACTAGACATACTGAATAGCCAACATACCCCAGCCGCTCAAAATCAGTCGTAAAAACCAAAATTTTTAAGAACAGAGTATAGGAGAAGGGACTGACCTCACTCTCCTTGCAATTCCTAGCTTGAAGCAAAGAACGACTACAGCAGTCCTGAATGACAATCCCTTTACCACGAACACCGATTTGAGCTCTCCTTGCTAAGCACTAATTTTTCTTCTTACTATTAGAAGAAATTCAAAATAGCCAAAAATTTATTGCTAAGAAAATTCTCCCCCTTTTGTAGCAAAAAAAGGCGGGAATATGAAGAGCCATACTAATTATTACCATTTACAATGCATTCGACCCATGTGTCACTTTAACGCAACAATTATTTTTACCTCATAAGGACGCATGCTTCTTACAAGCACGTATCATCACGAGCTAACTATAAATTAGCCTGAAAGCGACACGTAGCACTCACACAAACTACTCATAAACAGGCACCACACTTGGTGCCCACCTGTTAGCGACGTCATCTACTGCACTCTGCTCGTCCTGTCGTGACCTCAAATCAAATGGTTCGGTCGCCATAATTAGGCTCATGGGCCAAGTCCATCCATTTCAGCCCCCTCCGCACGTCCAAAGGGCAAGCCTAGTAGGAAACAGACCCACTTGGCCAGAGCCCAAAAGTACTTTGGACATTGGACTAAATGTCCAATCCTTATAAACAATGAGACCTCATTTATGGTAAAGGACTTTGAATTCTCTATCTTACTCAGTCATTAATTGTCAAATCTATATATTCTCTGTTCGATGCTAACTTGAATGTTAGAGTGTCTTTAGAGGACCGATCCCGACATATGTGGAGACCAACCACAAGACAGCGAGTGGAAATGACATATCTCTATTAGCTTCGTTTTCTTTTAGGCATATATTGCAAATATATTAACTATAGCTTTCATTTTCCCTGGAAAAAAAAGGTAGAGTTTTCATTATATGAATTCATATTTTGAAATCGGGTTCTTAGCATAAGGCATGTGGAAATGATTTTGGGCAGTACTAGTATGGTACATAATGATTAGGGTCCAAATGAATATTAATGCTAAAAAGTACGAAGTGAGGGCAACAAATAGGCAAAGCAAATAGAAAGAGTACTATCCAAGAAAAAACAATGAAAAAGGCATAGGAATGAACTTCTATCCTTTTTATTATTATGAAGGATTATAAAGGGCGATTATTAATTACTCTCTCAATTCTTTGCCACCTCTTCTATTAGTATATATCCTCATACGGATCAATACGTACCTTTCATCATGTTTATATAATAATTAACCCAACAACTATTCTTTATTTATTTTCGCATCTCATAAACTTTTTTTTTTAAAGCAAAAGTTAACTTCTTATTGAATATCTGATAATAAAGTACTACAAATAAATTCCGGGGGAATATGTTTCCGTATTCTAGTGTCAGACGCAGAATTCGAAGCTCTAGCTAACATGTGAGCTATCGTATTCGCTGACCTCCTAACAAATGAGAAAGATAACACATTAAGCCCTTTTATCATGGCTTTACAGTCGTCAACAATGATGCCAAATGGGGAAACTAACTCGGTGGTTCCGTTAATTGCTAGAGCCAGGAGCTGTGAATCCGTTTCCATATGAACACCGTCCATGTTTTCCTTTTTTAGCCAACTAAGAGCCTCCCGAAAGCTCATGCTTTCAGCTACTAGGGGATCTTGACAATATCCGAGTGGCCCTGAACCTGCTGCAATGAACGCGTCATTATGTCCCCAAAGGATAAAGCCGAAACCCGCCTTTCTTGTTTCCAGAAATAGTGCTGCGTCAACGTTCAATTTCAGGCCCCCTTCTTCCGCACAGGTCCATGCTGAACGTGCAACAGCAGATCCTCCCGTGTCCGCCGTTTTTTGGGCTAATTGCCATTTAGCCAGAAACGACTTGGCGCTGCAAAGTGTGATAGCCGGTGGCTGTCGTTTATCCTCCCATAGGACCGTATTACGGTCGTTCCAGATGGCCCAGCACAAGGTGGCCGCTATTTCCAGTGAATTCTTGTCGAGATTGTTCATGATGTACACCCAGAATTCAGTAAAACTGTTTACTCTCCTGCTTTGATCTCCTATATCAGATAATAACCATACCTGACGAGCTTCTGGGCATGATATTAGTGCATGAAAGATAGTCTCCTCTTCAAAGTTGCAGCGCGGGCACCTCTCAGTTATATCAACCCTCCTTTTCACCAGTTTGGATCGTGTGGGTAGGCAACGAGCTGTTGCCCTCCATACCAGCTGTCTAACCTTTGGTGGAACATGTATTTTCCAGATTTTGCCCCATACTTCCTTTAGGTCAGCCCCCTCATTATCTGGATGATGATATTGGATGTGTCTGTATCCACTCCTGACTGAATAGGCCCCGTTCCTTTCCAACTTCCAAGTCCATCTGTCTCGCGTTTCTCTCCTGCTCAGCTGTATTTTTTTGATAAGCATTCTGTCCCTAACGGAGAATAAATCCTGTAGTTTCTCCAGGTCCCAATTCCCTTGTGGACTCTCTCGAAGTGCTGCAACCATTTCGTCTTCACGTCCTGGGGGTGCAATACTGTCCACATAAGGGTTAATATCGTCTGGTAGCCACGGGTCAGACCATATATTCACTTCTGTACCTGACCCTACAAGTATTCTGCTTTGTGTTTTAATAATGGGATACTAGCCATGATGCTCCTCCATATGAAGCTTGGATTTGTTTTGATTTCAGCATCAAGTATAGTGGTCTGAGGGAAGTAACGAGCTTTGTATATTCTTGCAACTAGGGATGTTGGATTAACCAGCATACGCCATGCTTGTTTAGCCAAAAATGCTATATTAAAACTGTGAAAATTCTTAAAACCCATACCTCCAAGTTGTTTTGGTTTCCATAGATTCTCCCAAGACTTCCAATGTATCTTCCTTCCTTACCCATCCTCCGAGCCCCACCAGAAGGAGTTTATCAATCTTTCGAGATCTTCGCAAAGCGTAATTGGGATAAGGAACAAACTCATGACATAGGATGGGAGTGATTGGATAACGGATTTGATTAGGATTTCCTTCCCTGCTTTTGATAGGAACCTATTCTTCAAGCTGCTTATCCTCTTCCTAATCATTGTTTCGATATACTCGAACACCTCCCTTCTATTTTTACCAACCAGTGATGGAAGCCCTAAATATTTCCCGGGGCTTGTTACTATTTCCACATTTAGAATGGAGCCAATACTCGTCTTAACTGCTGCTGGCACATTCTTGCTGAAATGGAGAGAGGATTTATTAAGATTAATTTTCTGTCCAGATGCTTCTTCATATTGTTTGAGACATTGACGAATTTCTTTACTTTCTTCTATTGAAGACCTGAAAAACAGATAACTATCGTCAGCAAAAAATAGATGAGTTATTACCGGAGCCTGTGTTGCTATTGAACAGCCGTGAATTCTTCCCCTTGATTCTAGTTCTGACAAGGCTGCTGATAATCCTTCTGCACATATTAGAAATAGATATGGAGAAATTGGGTCGCCCTGACGAAGCCCTCTATGCGGGATGATAGGACCAAGCACATGTGGCCCGTTGATGATACTGTATTTTGCTTTAGTGACACACTGCATTATTAGGTGGACCCATGCAGGAGAGAAACCTAGTTTGAGCATCATTTTTTCAAGGAAAGTCCATTCCACCCTGTCATAAGCTTTTGCCATGTCTAGTTTCAGAGCTGCATACCCCGTCTTCCCTTGAGTTTTCCTATTGAGATAATGGTTTACCTCAAAAGCTAGCATTACATTGTCAGTGATTAGTCTTCCAGGTATGAAGGCGCTTTGCTGTTCTGAGATGATACTGGGCAGAATAGTTTTGAGCCTGTTTGCTAAAATTTTTGATATTATCTTGTAAATCACGTTGCATAAGGCAATGGGACGCAGATCGAAAGCATATTCTGGGGCTGATTTCTTTGGTATCAAAACCAGTGTTGTTTCATTAATTTCATCCGGTAACTCACCTGAATTGAGCCACTGGAGGCAAGCCTCAGTCACTTTTTCTCCCACCACACCCCAGAACTTTTGGTAAAAACATGGGTTGAAACCATCCGGTCCAGGGCTCTTTTCTGGATGCATTGAGAAAACAGCAATTTTAACTTCCTCAGGGCTGAACGGTCTAAGTAGATCTTCATTGGCTGCTTCGGTTACTTTGCACGAAATATTTGATAATATCGGGTCCGGATCGCATAACTCTGATGTAAAAATCTCCTTAAAATAAGAGGTGATGATCTCGTCTAAGCCAGACCCCCACTCCTTCCATTCTCCGTCATTCCCTTTTAGCCTGTGGAGGGTGTTTTTCTTTCGGCGCGCCGTTGCTGTTTTATGAAAGTAGCCTGAATTTAAGTCTCCTCCTTTCAGCCACTGTTGTTTAGCTCGCTTCCCCCAATAACTCTCTTTCTGAAGTAGCAAAGAGTCAAGTTCTTCTTTCGCCTCCTTATAAGTGTTAACGGATTCGACATCGCGTCTTCTTTTCATGCTGCGGATTACTGCTTTGCATTTTTCTATCTTTGATTTAAATTGATTTCTCAATTCATTGCCCCACTGAAGTAAGGAAGAACCGCAAACTTTTAATCTGTGTGGAAGAGGGGAAACAACCTCATTCTGCCAGCCTGATATTACTTTGTCCCTACATGCACTCTCGAGTACCCAAGCATTTTCAAATCTGAATCCATGCTTTACTTGTGTTGTGATACTCCATAATGATAGAAATAGGGCTGTATGATCTGAACATGAAACCTCCTCATTTATTAGTTTAGCTTCAGGGAATCTAAGTCGCCAATTTGAGGAAGCTAGAGCTCTGTCGATCCTTTCTTCGACTAGCCTGCCAGAGTCACGCCCCCTTTCCCAGGTAAAAGGGTAACCCACCATACTGATATCTGATAATCCACTTAACTCAATAGCTGAATTGAAGCCTCTCATCAGCGCAGAGCTCTGTCGCACACCACCTGATTTTTCTGCCTGTGTCCTGATGTCATTAAAGTCCCCAATTATAATCCATGGGAGAGAAGAAAGTGTTGATAGATGTTTAATTAGATCCCAAGAATCCTTTCTGCGTACTCTCTCCGGAAAACCATAGTAACCCGTCAATCTTCATGGTTCCTGCCCTGATAATTTTATTTCCACATCAATGTAGTTCCGCGAGAAGCGGAGCAAATTGACAGAATTTTTCTGTTTCCAGAAGAGGGCGAGGCCTCCCCCGTAATTAACCGCATCCACCATGAAGACCCCCTCGTATCCTATCTTCTTCCTTATTATTTCAATTTTCTCTCTACTGCATTTTACTTCGCTTAAGAACACGAACTCGGGCTTTGTTTTGGACACTAGGTCCTTCAGCATACGAACTGTGCGAGGATTGCCCGCCCCCCGACAGTTCCAACTTAGAGTACCCATTGCCCCTGGCGGGCCTGGACTCCAGGACCCACCTTGTTGTCATTCATTGTCTGAGCCGACTGATTCTTTCCACTACTCTGATTTAGAAGGATCTGGGATTCTTCCTCCATATTTGTTATCTGTGTATCTGGTTCCTCTTGCCTTCTTCTCTTCGGGTCTATGATTTTGATTTCTCCTGTGCTTGTATCAGTACCTGGAGGAGTGTTCTGCTTTTGGATTGAAGTAGCTCTGAAGTTTCCGTTTCTTGTATTAAGGGTAGCAAAAGTAGGTTCCTGCAACTTGGGTGGACATGAGAGTAAATATTTTGATTGTACCTGTTGTGCAGCTCTCCAGGTCATTGCACGTAATGAGGTGGAATAAGGCCTTTCAGCTTTGTCTGGGTCTGGGACGTCTAGTAACAGCTCACAGAATTTATCCGAGTGTCCGATGCATCCGCAGTAGAAGCAAAAGGTCGGTAGTCGCTCGTATCGGAAGTACACCCAAGAAACTTCCCCCCCTTCTTTGCTTATTTTTAGCTTGCGCTTCAATGGCTGAAAGACATTAACAGAAAGTCTTATTCTTAGGTAGGTTCTTCCTGCTCTTGTGAAGTTGTTTAGATCAGATTCCACGAAGCTTCCCACGAAATTCCCTATGTGAACTGCTACTCTTTCTGACATTAGACCAATTGGGATGTCATGTACCTGTATCCAGAAATCGGTGCTTTGCAATTCAATTGATTTCGGCTCCTGACCCTATTCCAGACGAGCTAAGAGTAACAACTGTTGTTCGAAGGTCCAGGGGCCTCCCTTTAGAACCCTATCTCTTTCAACTGGGTGGAAGAATTCAAACTGATAGGAGTTTGGTCATAGCTCTAGTATACATATGCCTCTTGATGGACTCCATAAATCAGCTAAAACATTCTTCATGAATTGGGTTTTGATGCTTCTTGATGTCACGAACGATCCTATCAGGCTCCACGATGTTGGTCTAGCTGGGGGCGTGGTGTCCTCGATTTGAAGAACTAAACCTGCTGAAGCCTCATCTTCTAGGGTTATGCTATGTATGGCATCAGGAAGTTTATCCATAGCTGCTGGTTTGTTTAGAGTCGAAGGTTAGGGTTCGTTAAAGTTAACGCTTGGTAGATTTGCGATTGGGCGTGGCTGGGGAAGGACGCTTCTGGTTTTATGTGGCGCCGGTGGGGATCGCAGGGTTTCCTGGGTAAAAGGGAAATTAGAGGGTAGCTTTGCAATGGCTGGGGATGGATATCGGTTGGATGGAGTGCTGCGGTTTGATTTTGAAAGCTGCGATTAAGGGGTGGTTGTGAACAGTCGGAAATAGGATTGAAGTCTGGGTGCTGCGGGTAAAAACCAAGGGTTTTGCTTGAGGATGGAACAGGGTTTGGTGTGACAAAAACAGGGGGGCTCCTCAATAGGGAGAAATTCTAAATTCTTGATTTGATACGAAATTGCATCTTATAAACTTATGTTTTCCAATAATGCACATATTTTAAGATTAAGAAATATACTCTGCTACTGTCATAGAATTACAGATATCTGTAATTTTCTGTTTAGTTCAAAGACTAATCTGTGATTTACATTAAATTCAGGGACTAGACTGTAATTTTCCGTTTTTGGTAAATTTATATTTATTTAGGCTTAATTAGGTGTATAAACACTCAAACACATAAAATGTGATTAATTACAGGTTTAGGGGTATTTCTGGAATAAATATTAGAGAAAAGTATAAAAATAAACCGTGTGGTTACACCTGTTTTCGATCGCACCCTTGTGGTTTAAAAATTTACAAATTGATACCTTGAGGTTCATTCCGTAAGCAAATACAGATCAAATTGACTAACGGTGTTAAAAGTAAAAAGGAAAAGAGTTAATTTGGTCCTTATATTTATTTATTTTATAAATTAACCCCCTTATTATCTAATTATCACAACCAAACTCCAAAATAAAAAATAAAAATGAATTACACCATTTTCTCCATCTCTTTTTAATTTCTTATTTTTTTCTTATTTCTCTCTTCTCTATCATCTTTGTTGATTTTTCTCTCTCTAATATTGAGAAGGCTATCAACTATGGAAATTTAAGAAAGAGCTTAGGAAGAGGAAGTGCTGGCCAAGTCTTGAGAATGGGAAACATTCCGAACCAGGACCGAGTATTTCTAATCCAGTTGATGTGTATCAAATGAATCTCCTGGAAGAAGTGGTGGAAATGTTACTGGACCAAAAGGGTGTCATACCAAGCAATTTTTTGCTTAGGCTATTGCGTACATGAATGATAATGGAAGTTAGTCTATCGTGTCGAGAGAGTTTAAAGAAACGGATCGGTGCTCAGTTGGATCAATCAGCTCTTGAAGATATTATGATTCCTAACATACGGTACACTGTGGAAAACCTATATGATATTGATTGTGTTCAGCGGATTCTTGATTATTCCTTTCTACAATATCATGATAATCCTGCATCAAATCAGATTGTAAATGAAGGGCAAATCACTGAAAGTTCCAATTCACTAACCCCAACGACAATGGTAGCGAATCTTATCGATAATTACTTGGTAGAGGTAGCACCTAAAAATGACAAAATTTCAGTCACTTGCTAGTGCTGTCCCTGATTATGCCGCGTTAGATGATGGAATATACCGTGCAATTGATATATTTTGTAGCCATTTTGCAATTGATTTTAGAGAGAGAAAAATTAACAAAGATCAGAGAGAAAGGAAAAAAATAAGAAATTAAAGAATGATGGAAAAAATGATGTAATTGATTTTTATTTTTTATTTTGGGATTTTTTTGTAATAATTAGATAATAATAGGGTTAATTTATAAAATAAATAAATATAAGGACCAAATTAACTCTTTTCCTTTGACTTTTAACACCGTTAATCAATTTGGTTTGTGTTTGCTAACGGTAAGAACCTCAAGGTACTGAATTGTAATCTTTTAAACCACAATGGTGCCGATCGAAAACAGACATAACCACAAGGTTTATTTTTATACTTTTCCCTAAATATTAAATATGTTAGAATAGATAGTATTAGTTCATGGGTTTAAATGCATGTTGATGTGATTAGACATAGGATCTGAATGAGTTCTAATTGATCGAGTCTGGCGTCGTAGTTAAATCCGAAAGACAAGTCCTAATGTCCCGAAGCTAATGTCTGTCTGTTTTGCAGGTTTAATAGATTTATTTTCTAGAGCTAGATCTGATGTATTAGGGCTATTTGTGCCATTTGTGAAACTGATGTAATGATTTTATGGGTTAATCATAAAAAGTACCATGTGGTTTGGCCGATTTGCTATGTGGTACCTGTGGTATTTTTTTACAAACACAACCTTGTGGTTGTCACCGTTAGCAAAATCAAGAAAACGATAAAAATTCTGTTAGAATGCTGATGTGGCAAAGTGGCATTATGGGAAAAACGATTTTTTTTTATTTTTTTTTATCTTTTTTTATCTTTTGATTTTCCTTTCTCCCTCCTTCTTCTTCTTCCATTCCTCCTCCTCCTCCTCATTCTTCTTCTTCTTCTTCTTCCTCCTATTTTCTATTCTTCTTCCTTTTTTCTTATTCTTCTTTTCCTAAATTCTGAAATTTTCAGAATTCTAGAATTTTCAGAATTTAAAAAAAATAGAAGAAGAAAAAAAAAGAAGAAGAGAAGAGAGGAGGAAGAAGAAGAAGAAAAAAAAAGAAAGGCGGCGGAAGAGGAAGAAAAACAATGGAAGAAGAAGGAGAGAGGAGGAGAGAGAGAAGAAGAAAAAGAAGAAGAAGGTCAACACAACAAAGTCAAAAAAAATTTCCCAAAAATGCCTCTATGATTTAACAAATTTTTTGCTGTTTCCTTGATTTTGCTAACGGTGACAACCACAAGATTGTGTTTGCAAAAAAAAAAAAAAATAATACCACAGGTACCACATCGCAAATCGACCAAACCACAGGGTAGTTATTTGTAATTAATCCTAATTTTATCTTTCCTATGTATTTATTAATCAAACCCTTTAACTGTTTAATTCACGAACCTAACTCTAAAGAGGTGGCATGTTGTGAGCTCGTGTGCCATCTAAACTTTTAACATGTTCCCGAACATTAAAACTCGGGTGAGGACTCTGAAATAATTAATCTAACCCCAAAACATGATAAAAGGGTTAGAGAAATAATCAAAAGAATGCATACACCAGAAGGGACACGCTAAGCGTTGTCCTTAAAAATGGTAAGTGGCGGTGATATATAAAAACAGAACACTATTTGCCGAAATCCTCTCGAGAGTAGGATAATCGGGTTTCGCGGCCGCTCACAGTTACTCTTTTGCCCTTACTGTTTAGGGCATAATCTTTATCTTATAAATAGTTTATTTTGTGATTGGTGAAGGGGATCTCTCTTTCATCCACTAAGTTATTACAGCTTTTAAAGCTTCTACCTTTTAAGGAGCATTTTTGGTCTGGACATCCTATTCACTCATGGAAATGAGTGAGTAGTTATCTTTTGTTGGTCTAACCAGCTATAAATGGTGACTGTAAGTATGACTGTTTCATTAATAAAGTATTTTATCCATGAATGGTTATCAATGGTATGCTTAAATGCTTAGATTAAGATCAAATCTATGTAATAATAATGGATGACATGAAGGTGCTCCGGAGTTATGGAAACAATCATTTGGTATATATTGTTATGGACGGACACGAAAATGACCATATATCGGGGTTTCACTTGTGAAATCTCTCTGTTACCTAACGCTGGAATACTCTTAACATAAGGACACTTGGTTAAGCTCTGTTCTTAGAATCTTTGGAAATGGGACACCTTACCTTACTGAGAAATGAGAGAGATACTCAAACCAGGAAACTTAGATATTCTTCATTATATGGAACAGTTGTGCGAACAGTTGCCTGTTTGGTGTAGTGCTAGGCCTGTGCTTGTTTAAATCTGATATTCACCCTTTTACACATTCTGTTATTTGCTTGTTCATGTTATTGTCATTTAACAAACCTCAAAATATTGAATTCTAGCTGTTAAGGTAACTATTCATTAGACTTAAAACTCAATCCCTGTGGAAATGACACTTGGCTTTATTTGACTACACACGATCTAGTACACTTGTTAGAAGTCCATGTTCAATACGTCAGCTGCTGCCGCGGACAACAGCTCATATAGCAAATGGGGTTGCTAATATTTTATTATTATTTTATTTTAATTAAAATCTTGTTACGTTAAATTCACATTTTTAGTTTTAATCAGATTAAAACTTATTTCCAGAATCTAATATTATGAAATAATCAAAATCAATTTATTCTTAGATTAATTAATAGAATCTCATTCACCAATCGATCTAATGAAATAACGGATTTAACGCTCGCTCTAATACCACTGAAGGAAAATAAACAAGTCTAGGCGCAGCGAAAATATAAAATTTTATCTATTTCCCTTTTCCCAAGATCTATTATTCGTTATTTCATATAAAGAGGGATTAAACATATGTACCTTAGTTGACGAACTATCTACCATTGCAAATAAAGTGCCCACGTGGATATCACGTCAATCACGAACACAAACAAAAACAAAACTGAAACATTAGTAATCAACCAAAATAGCAACCAAATGTAGATTACCTCTAATGATATCCACACGAATTAAGAAACGAATGAACGGAAGAGATAATTTGTCGAATGAGAGACGAGAAGAAAATCATATTCTTCTATATTGTATTGGCCGAATTTCATTAGCCTTAGGGGTGTATTTATAGTCGTTTTTATATTTAATCCTAATCCCATTAGGTTTACTTAATTAAAATCCTAACTATATTAGGTTTTCTAATTAGATAATAAAATGTATTTATCAAATATTATCCATATCAAATATAATTATATTTAATAAATACTATCCTAATCCCATTAGAATATTTAATTGAGTTAAGATAAAAATATAGATGTATAATCACATTATACTATCTAATTAACATTATCCATTTAATTGATTTAACCATAAATATAAACTAATTATATTTATCTAAATGAATCAATTAATCCATCTTAATTTATTTATTATAAATTTCGGCCCCCATGTCTCTCTCTCTAAATTACCATCCCGTCCTCCGGTCTTAATTCTGTGTGTGACCCATTAGGTTCTTACCGCCGCTAGCCGTATATGTTTATTTAAATTAATTCAACCGAACTAATTTAACCTAACATATAATGGGAGTGGCGCAGACTGTGATTAGCACAATCGATACATTCCCCCAGAGCGATAAGAAGTCAGGTTGATTTCGACGTTTACCTTTTAGTATTAGGTTTAGTATAATGCAATTCGTCATCAGCTATATCCTTAGATGAATCTATAACTATGGAATATGAGAAGTCTATTTTACTTGTTCAGGTAGAATTAACTCTAAATAGATAGATTAAGTGAAATCTCTATTTCTACTCTTAACTCTATCACATTGCAAAGATTTCAGTTAATTCTTCCACAAGAGGCTCATGGATATATCTCCTATCTATCAAGAGTGACGAATGTTCAATCTAACATTAACTATCCTGTAATTACTTTATGTGATACCCAACCCTGCTCTCACACATCATAGGGCTCCCCCTGTAATGGATCGTGCTTGCACAGAATCAAAGCATCACACTCCATAATCCAGAATCAATAATTAATGTTTATTTGACATGAACTTTAAACAAAAAAATAATAATAAAAGGACAGAAAACTTCTATGGGAGAATATCAAATTTCTAGTGTGAGAAGTGACATAAATATTCTATTTTAAAAAGAATGTTATTATTTTCAAATAATTAAAAGTAAATACTAAAATCAAATAATACGATAAAAGAAAAAAATTGGTCAAAATTATTTTTCAAGGTAAAAAGATATAAATAAATAAGTACATAGATAAAAAAAAAGTGAATTTAGTTTAGGGATAAAAAGAGTATAAATAAATAAATAAGTAAAAGGATCAAAACAAAAATAAAAAAAAAGTAAAATTTAGTTAAAATATTTTTTGAGGAAAAAAAGTTAAAATCTATAAATACAATGATGAAAAATGAAATTAATCCAATAATAAAAAAGTAAAAATATATAAACTAAAATAAAAAGTAAAAAGTAAAAAATAAAGTAAAGTAAAATTTTATAAAGAATGTAGAAATTCAAGTTAGTAAGAGAGAAGAAATAGAATAAAAAACTTTAGAGGGTTGAAACCTCACATTTTCCTTACTTTTTCTTGAAACCCCCAACCAAACGCCCCTTAACTTCTGCATTTCTATTATTCCGTTTTACTATTTATTTTTAATTATTTTAAAATAATTATTATTTTTTAAATAGAATGTTTATGCATTTTTGATTAATTTTATCACAGTTTCCTTTATTTAAAGGTTAAATTAATTGATTTTAATTTTTATATTTTATCAATATAGACATATATAAATTGTTGTTAAAAACACAAGTCAGACCCTGGGTTAATAAAAGATGGAAAAAGGAATAGAATAGAAAAGTTAGTGAATGGAATTAAAAGAGTTAGGAGTAAATCCAAAACTAACAAAAAAAAAAAGAGGGAAATGGTTGAATTAATAAAACAAACAGCAATAAACCCTATCTTTTCCATATCATTTCCTGAAAGGCAAAAACAAACGATGAGTAAGTCTAAGCAATATCTAAGAGTTGGTAAAGAGATAAATGACGATTATCAATTTTTTCCAGAAATATAACAATAAAATCACATAATTCATAACAAAAATGCTAAAATATTAACTTATTATAGTTGTAATTTCAAGCCTAAACCTAATTTGATTTGTTTCATGTTGCAGGTGGGCGAGTTGGAGGCGAAACGTAGCATTGTGGGGCCGGAAATTAGTCAAAAGACTAATTCCCGAGTGCCAAATCGCTGAGCTGGGCGAGCCAACTCGCCGCACTGGCAAGGCCAGCTCACCGACCTGGCCTTCAAAGGCCAGTACGGCATGCTGAACATGCCCAAAACACGCGAGCGACTGCCGGGGGTCCCCTAGACACGATTTTCGCCCGAAATTGATCATGTTTTGACCTGCACACGCACATAAACTCCAAACGACGTTAGTCCAAAGACTAAATTGACCTACCAGTCGTTAGATTTGAGTGAAAACTCCGTTTGGTGCGACCTTTGGTGGATCAATTAGCCAAAACAAATAAGTGGTAGTTCACGTTGTGCTATTTTGGCAATATTTGCCTGAAAACAATCAGAAACGGCTAGAAACTACAAAGGTAAAGAAAACATACACTAAAACTAACTAACACACACATGCATAAAAATACGAGAATTGCTCGCTTATTGAATGAAAACTAGACAAAACCATCCTAAAAATTGTATCTAAAGATAGCGGTTTTTTACCGCTATCATCTAGCCAACCATAAATGGTGATTGTAAGTATTCCTTTTCTATTAATGAAGCATCTTTATCAATGAATGGCTTTCAAATGGTATATTGAATGGTTTAGATAATGATCAAGTCTAAATGCTAGTGAAAAGGGATGACATGATCGTGCTCCTGATTCATGGAAACAACCATTTAATGCATATTGTTTTGGACAGATACGAATATAACCATATATTGAGGTTTCTTTTATGAATGCTCCTAAACCATAATGTTGGGATAACTTAGCTCAATGACACTTGGTTAAGCATTATTCTTAGAGTCTATGGAAAAAGGGACACCTAATCTTAGCAACTTAAGAAGGAGAAACTCAAGCCAAGAACCTTAAAGATGCCCTTATTGATAGATTAGTTATATGAGCAATTACCATTCGACATAGTGCTAGACCAGCAACTGTTCCAACCTGATATTTAACTTAGATTGTTCCTGTTTTCTTGCCTTATTGCATGTTCACTTTACCCACTTCAACTTTATTAGATCTAGTAATTAAGGTAACTATTCCTGATCTTAACTCAATCCCTGTGGAAATGACACTTGGTTTTGCCCAACTCATTGAGTTAGAACATAAGACCTTGTGTGGACAGATTAGAGCTGCAATGCTTGGTGCAATATGTCAAGCTTGACGATAGTCTACAAGAGATAAATATTATTTTTTCTTTAAATAGGGTTTTAGTTAGATAGTTACATATTTAAATAGACGATTCTCTGGAGGTTTTGGTTATGGAAGGAATTGACGCTAACAAATTATTAAATGGTAAAAAATTGAATGTTTATAAATTGAGAAAAATTTGAAGAATTTGAAGATAAAATTAGTACTAATAGACTCCTATCAGTGTAACGAGTCCAATAGTATAATCGTTTTGAATTAACTATGGTGATCTAGAGTTACCAATTCGGTGACCTAAAATAGCCACATAAGAATATTTAACTTAAATTGTTTAAATTTTATTTAAATAGTATTTTAAACGACTTTAATTTTTGGGAGTGGGGTTACATTATTAAATGATTTGACAAGAAGTTTAGACATTATAGATTGTTGGGATAAGCATATATCACAACATATATATTTATCCGAATAAGTAAACGGGTTTACGGGTTACCTCCTGTAGCGCGGATCCCGTTCTTGATTTGCAGCGGAAGGATTCGGATCAATCACCCGATCTAGTATCACCGGTCAAGCCTTCAACCATGCCAATAGAATTGGGAGAGGAAGAAAATTGGTTCATGAACTAAAGCGACGACGAATCCCAAAGAGAGAGAGGGGGCGGTGGCCAAAAGGAGGAAGCAGGAGAGAAAAATTCTCTTTTCTGTGTTTTTGAGATACTGTATCTCTAAAACCTAATTCCTTATTCTCTTAGAATTAGTGTTGGTTAAGGTTTCTATTTATACTTAATAAATAGATAACCTAACCCTAATTCTTATTGGGTTTGGGCCCGTTCCATTTCGGGTGGGCCTAATTGGATCCATATCCAATTAATTCCAACATCTCCCACTCGCACGCCATGGATCTTATTCCAAACTTTCTCAATCTCGGTCTCTATCACACTCCTGCAAATAGTTCGTGCGACCGGCATAGCTGCTCGATTTTCATGTAACAAACTTGGAACTATGTAATCGTTAGAGATATATAGATCTTAGATTTGAACACGGATCGTCGGTGGTGTATGCTTTTATCCTAGACTCCATATCATATCCACTATAGTCTTCGGATCTCTACAGTACATCTATTTTCACAAATATGCACATATGCATAAGTGTCCGGACGGTGAAGAATAGAAACACTTAGATATGATTCAAATGGATGTCTTTCCCTCTTAACATTATTCTGTCCATTATAATTTGATTCGCTTATCCAGTCAGGGTCTCTTTGGTTGGTATTATCTCATCAACCTCGAGGTATCCCTTTCCAAGGTAGCTACATTAGACTAAACTTCTTAGAATAAGTCTAGGGTCTATAAGGATAAACAATAGTCAAGAAGCGCATCTTCATGACGTGAGTCTCACATTAGGAAAAGGCGAGATCAATCTACTTTTCCATCTCGTGGTCACTAAAGCACACATGGTATGGGTCATGTGTTATGGTGTTCAATTCTTTTTCTGAAGAAGAGCATGTTATTAACACCATACAGAAGCATATGTCTAGATGTGCCTGAACATCTAACTTTAGTTCATCACTTATGATGATCACTTCTGGCTATGACAGAAGGCTATAAGTTATCGCAAACTTGCCCTTTTAGATTACTTGTTAATCTTTTTCATGTATTTGTAACACATGTTATCTTGCACCGTAATGGAAACACTTTTCCATGTCTATAGCAAGACGGCTTCTATCATTGAACAAGCTCTCGAAATTGCTCAAAGACAGCCTCATCCTTCATTTATCATCACATTGACGAAATGGGGGAAACTGCTCATGTGAGTGAGCTACATTCTGTCTAAACATGCATTTTGAGTTCATAACAGCAAATATTTACAATTAAATACTCGCACTCGTGTATTGATGAAAATTCATAAAACCTTTATTAATAATTCATGTCTTACAAATAAAACAATGAAGAATAAGAAGTATACTTAGATCCTAAACAATCATTGGGATCTAACATATTTAACATAAACATCTCTCTTGACTGGTTTGGTGAGGGGATATGCCACCATATCATGAGTAGATATATACTTCACATTAACTTCTTTGCGTGCAATTAAGTCCCTGACAAAATGATACTTAATCTCTATGTGCTTTGATTTGCTGTGGAACCTTTGGTCCTTAGCGAAAGCTATAGCAGATTGACTGTCACTGTTAACTATGACTTGGGTTTGACAATTGGTTACATTCAAGTTGTTTAGGAACCGATTCAGCCAAACAGACTCTTGAACTGCTGATGAATACGATACGTATTCAGCTTCCATGGTGGACAGGGCTACACAAGTTTGTTTCTTGCTACTCCAGGAAATCGCGCCATTTTCTAACAAGGACACATAGCCTGACGTGGACTTTCTTTCGTCCAAGTCTCCTGCCCAATCAGCATCCGTATATCCTCTCAGATTTAGGTCTTTACCTTGATAGCATAGAGAATAATCTGATGTTCCTTTGAGGTACCTCAGTATCCTCTTCACAGCTGCCCAATGTGCTAGTCCTGGGTTGGACTGATATCTACTCACCATCCCAACGGCATGACAGATATCAGGTCTTGTACACAACATGGCGTTCATTAGACTACCTACGGCACTTGCATATGGAACTTTTTCCATCCTTTTCTTTTCGTTTGGATTCTTTGGACACATTTTGGTACTTAGGGTGATGTCCTTAGTCATCGGGCTATCTACAAGCCTACTTCCACGCATACCGAAACGATCAATGACTTTGTTAACATAAGTCTCTTGAATAGTTTCTTTGATCAATCCCTTGAAATCTTAACCCTAAGTATGTATGCGGCTTCGCCCATATCTTTCATTTCAAAACTTGAGTTTAGCCAAGCTTTGATTTGGTTTACAAATTCTATGTCATTTCCTGCTATCAGTATGTCATCTACATATAGAGATAAAATGACAAAATTTCTACCCGACCGTTTCGTGTAGACACAATGGTCCTCTTCAAGCATCTTGAAGCCATTCGAAATCATTTGATTGTGAAAACGAAGGTACCATTGCCTAAAGGACTGTTTAAGGCCATAAATTGACTTTTTCAATTTGTAGACCTTATGCTCGGAGCCTTTTACCACGAAGCCCTCTGGCTGTGACATATAGATCTCTTCACTCAATTCTCCATTGAGAAAAGCAGTCTTAACATCCATCTGATGTAGCTCTAGGTCTAAACTTGCTACAATAGCTAAGATTAGTCTAATATATGCAAACCTTACAACAGGTGAGAATGTCTCCTCGAAGTCTATTCCTTCCTGTTGTGTATAGCCTTTAGCGACAAGGCGAGCTTTGTGCCTTTCGATACTATTGTCAGCCCTTCGCTTCACTTTGAGAACCCATCTACTCCCAACAGCTTTTCTACCCTTTGGCAGATCAACCAGTTCCCAAACTTGGTTGGATCTCATAGAATCTAGTTCCTCTTGCATTGCTATAGTCCATTTGTCTTTTTCCAGAGAAGTGAAAGCTTCTTTAGCATTACTTGGTTCCGCGTCATCATTTGGAGTTACTAAAAGAGCCGTGCCTTCGATACCAAATCGTCGACTATCAACTCTTTGCCTTTTAGTACGGTGCGGTTCCGAGTTTTGATAAACTTCTCTCATGTATTCATCATAACCCGAAATCCTATCTCTTAGACTTTGTCCCAAATTCTCACAAGAATTAGGAATCAAACTCCCACTTAAATAAGGATCTGTCACATTCGAAATGTTTTGAGGTTCGAAACTTTGACCTTGTTCTTGTTCCTAGTAGTGATCGGTATCATTACCTTGATCCTCAAAGTTCCTCCCACTCGAATGGAGAGATCCGTTTGAATCTATTTCCTCAAACAGAGTGAGATCAGTGTCAACTTCTCCTAGCTTAGGAAACTCATTCTCTAAGAAGACGACGTCTCGTGATTCAAATTCTGTCACTTGGCCTTCACTATTTTCTCCCACTAAGACATATCCCTTTGATACGTCAGGGTATCTTATAAAGACACACTTTCTACCTTTTGGGGCTAATTTCCCAAATTTGCTAGAGGTATCATGGGAAAAAACAGTACAACCCCAAGGTCTGAGCATACTCAAATCGGGTTTTCTACCAGTCCACAGCTCATAAGGAGTGGAAGTGACAGTCTTGGAGGGCACTTGGTTTAGAACATATGTAGCTGTTAGAAAAGCATCTCTCCAATAGGAAATAGGCAAGTTTGCTTCAGCCATCATAGATCGAACCATATCAAGGAGAGTTCTATTTCTCCTCTCGGCAACACCATTTTGCTGTGGAGTGTATGGGATAGACAACTGATGCTCTATCCATTTCTCATCACATAAAGCTTTGAATTCATCTGAAAGATATTCTCGACCTCGGTCAGTTCTCAAAACTTTGATCTTCTTATCTAGTTGATTTTCAACAAGGTTCATAAACTTTCTGAAACAACTCAAAGCTTCAGACTTGTGAGACATCAAGTAGATGTGACCATACCTTGTATAGTCATCTATGAAGGTGATGAAGTAGTAGGCCCAATTCCTAGCCCTCACATTCATTGGACCACAGACATCAGAATGAATTAATTGCAGAGGAAATTCTGCCCTAGTACCCTTCCCGAATGGTTTTCTATGCATTTTTCCTTTAAGACATGGTTCGCATGGAGGCAATTCAACTTTTCTTAAACTACCTAGTAAGCCCTCTTTGGCTAAACGATTCATGCGATCTTGGCCAATGTGATTTAACCTAGCATGCCATAAGCTAACATCTTTATCCACAGAAGAAGAAGTAGTAACAGAAAAATTATTAGAGTCATATAATTCAACATCCAATATAGTCAAACCATTCAGTACATATCCTGAACCATAGAATTCATTATCCATGCTTAACAAAGAGTTCACAGAAATAAGGTTTCTCCGAATATTCGGAGCATAGAGAACATCTTGTAGGAGGAGAGTTTGACCACCACGTAGACTCAATCTACATGTGCCAATCCCTTCGACTGCAACTCTCGAGTTGTCTCCCACATAGATCCATCTTGAACCGACTGGAATTCGTCGGAACTCGACAAAGGTCTCTCTTTCCTTCGTCACATGGTCCGTTGCACCTGAATCAACAACCCATAAAGGATCATGTTCAGCTATGAGAACAGTGCTGGATACATTTATTTCACTCACACATGAGTTAGTGTAGTGTACCTTACGAACTTTGCAATCATTTGCATAGTGTCTTTTTTCTTGGCAGTTGAAACATTTCACACGTGAAAGCTTCGGTTTCTTTCTGTTCTTTGTTCTCTTTCCCTTTCTATTTTCTGTATTCACATGCTCTTTGGCTTGCTCTTTGCCCTGGCCATAGAAGCGCTTACGCTTTACCTTGGAGGATTGGAACGCCTCTCACTTGAGTGGGCTCCCACATAATGGGCTTTAGCATTGATCTTAATCGATGCCAGGCGATCCTTCTCTAGCTCAAGGTGGCGACAAACAGCATCGAAGGTTTGAATTGCTTCGGTGTGGGTTAGGTGCACCTTCATCTGCTCCCAACTGTTTGGCAAAGAGCGGATAACAGCTTGCACTTTCTGCTCATTGGTCAACTGATGACCTGCTTCATTAAGCTCACTGATCATGTTGGACATTTCTCTTAAATGCTTTTTCATTGTATGATCAGGCCTCTTTTTGTAAATGTCAAACTTAATTGTCAATGAGCGGAGCCTAGTCAGAGACACACCTCCGAATTTCTCCTTCAAGGCATCCCATAAGCCCTTGGCTGACTCAATCTTACAGAATTGCCTAGTGAACTCATCATCCATGGCACTCAGCATGATGATGCGGGCAGTGGAATCCTTTTTCTTCCATGCCGTATAATCTCGGCGAAGCTGAGCAGTTGCACCATCCTCAGGTTCGGCCATAACCATATCCAAGTGAGCAAGCACATCTTGCTCTTCAAACACATACTTTATTTTTATTGACCAAACCTCATAGTTATCCCCATTTAATTTCAGGTCTTTGTTGAGTTCAACAACTATAGACTTTCTAGCTGCTGCCATTGATGACTGATCTACAATGGTATTGCACGACTTAGTAAGAAGTTATTAAAGGTTCAATACACGCATTAATTCTCTAGACAACTTATATCTAATCAATTAAATTTTCATTCTAAATTTCGATTCGAAAATGAGACCGAAGTGGCTCAAATTACCCTTTACACTTTAGTATTAGATCCAACTAATTAGATACATTAATGCTTAGAGAATTTTGTTACTCACATGTAACGATTTTGCAACTTATTACAAAAAAATATGGTTGTTGTAAGGAATTAAGATGACTTTTGATTTATTATTTCGATCTTAATGTTGACTAATCTTAACTACTAAGGTCGAGGATAATCATTAAATCAATAATAACTAATCACTGATTTAATAAATCGCAATTAAATGCTCACATAAAATTATTCAAGCTCATCAATTCCAATCCAACATACCAAAAATTATCCAATCAAAATCGAATAATAATTAAATTA
This sequence comes from Euphorbia lathyris, assembly GCF_963576675.1. Taxonomy (NCBI): domain Eukaryota; kingdom Viridiplantae; phylum Streptophyta; class Magnoliopsida; order Malpighiales; family Euphorbiaceae; genus Euphorbia; species Euphorbia lathyris. Next base: position 27,253,729 of record NC_088919.1, on the reverse strand, counting down.
GGATCCCAATGGTCATCCAAACATATTTGAATAATCACATCATAAATAAAAAAATTATCCAAACATATTTGAAATTTTTTTTATTAAAAAAAATCCATTAGAAAACAAAAATTCCAATAGAAATCCTAACAAAAATTATAACACTGGAATAATAAACCCTAAAGAAAAAATTTGTTCCAAAAATTAAATCCACAACTACACCAAAAATAAAAATGGTTCATTTAATCAACATAAAAATCTTCCATCTCTTCCATGTAGGGAATTTCTCCTACACGGAACGGGCGAGGGAAGGAACGAATCACAGATCTCCTTAACATTTCAGGCATCTCCCCGAAAACCCTAATTAAAAGAGATTGTATAAACTTCTCATCCAAAAATTTTGAAAAAATACCCAAAAAAATCAGAAAAATTAAAAAATGTGTTTCTGTAAAAAACGGGAAAAATTAGTCACGGGAAGAGGCCCCACGCGCCCACACGCGCCTGGCACGTGTGGAGGGCCTCTGCCACGTGGCGTGCGCTGGTTGATCCAGTTGGCGCCAGCACGGCACCAGCTGGCCAACCAGCGCCTGTCGCGTGGCGGGCTGGGGGGAGACACGCGTTTTCTCCCCCCAAGTGGCGCGTGAAGGCCACGCACCGCCTTTCCGGCCGATTCCGGTGACGAAAAATATATGGAACCTAGGGTTTTCGGGGTCCCTGGACTCGATGGTGTGGTCGGTTTTTTGATTTGACGAGCGGAATGAAAAATCAGAAGATAACAGAAACCTAAAACGGGTTTAATTGAGTAAAAAACGTTTAAATTGAACCCTAATTCAATTTAATCACGCAATCAATCAATTCCAGTGTATAATCATAAAAAATAATAACAATGAATTATTTTTAATCTTTTAAAAAATATTCAAACGCAAACGGATTCGCGGTAAAGACGGAATACTAGATCCAATGGCTCTGATATCAATGTTGGGATAAGCATATATTCACAACATATATATTTATCCGAATAAGTAAACGGGTTTACGGGTTACCTCTTGTAGCGCGGATCCCGTTCTTGATTTGCAGCGGAAGGATTCGGATCAATCACCCGATCTAGTATCACCGATCAAGCCTTCAACCACGCCAATAGAATTGGGAGAGGAAGACAATTGGTTCACGAACTAAAGCGACGACGAATCCCAAAGAGAGAGAGGGGGCGGCAGCCAAAAGGAGGAAGCAGGAGAGAAAAATTCTCTTTTCTGTGTTTTTGAGATACTGTATCTCTAAAACCTAATTCCTTATTCTCTTAGAATTAGTGATGGTTAGGGTTTCTATTTATACTGAATAAATAGATAACCTAACCCTAATTCTTATTGGGTTTGGACCCGTTCCATTTCAGGTGGGCCTAATTGGATCCATATCCAATTAATTCCAATATAGATATATTAACTAGAATATTTGAATAATTTTGATTGCAATTATAAGATAATTGATTGAATTATAATTCTTTATGATGTTAGTACTTATTTGGAAATTGGATCGAGAAAATGAAATTGAGAATATTATATGAATTATTTCTCGATTGAGAAAAATTAATTGAGAATGTTACAATAAATGATTTTTTATATCCATCTAGAGTAATCTGGGCGGGTGGTTTTTGATAAAAAAACATATTCAGTAAGGAATATGACATGTGTACATTATTTAAAGATCTATCGGGTATTGGCAACAAAGTGTTCGGTAAGTCCATACAGGATAAGCAAGGTTAAAGAGATGTCTCGACTGTATATGTGGTTTATAGATTGATACGTAAAGGGAGAAACTCTAGGATGGATATAATGTTTTAAGTGTTTGGTTATGAGTTGGTTTGATAAAATGTTTATTTTTTTTATAGAAATTGGGACGAGACAGAACTTGGGCGGGGTGAGCACCCATGGCCAAAGAACTGTCAAACCCGCAATATATTAATAAAAGAAAAAAGTGAGTGTTTGAACAAGAGAAGAGGAAGGAGAACAAACAAAAAGAATGGGGGAGGAGAAAAGATATGAAAAGTCAAATAAAATGCAAATGTGAAATACTACAAATGTCATCATTGATAAACTTGTGGCAAAAAGCAGGAGCTGAAGGCCACCAATTGATCACTGAGGAAGAGACTCCAAACTTTACCAATGCATCATCAACTCTATTTCCTTCCCTAAAGATGTGTGAAAAGAGAATGTTCATACTAGAGCAAATGCTGAGACAATGCAACCACTCTTGTCGAATACTCCAAGGAACATCCATGAAACGATGTCTAATTATGAGTTGGTTTGAGAAAAAGTTTATTTGATCATGAGTTGGTTTGATAAAAAAAAAGTTTATTTAATTATGGGTTGGTTTGATAAAAAATAATTATTTCAAGTTCGTAACTTTTCAAACTTGATTTTTGTTAATTTATATATATTTATATAATTAGTTGGAGTAGATTATATTATATGAATTATAATAGTATAAAACTATTTTTGATATTTTATTATTGGTATCATACTCGAGAATAGTGACAAATGGATCTTGGTGGGAAAAACTAAGATAACCATTTTTTACCTTATCGATTAGTCATATGAAGAATATGTTGAAAAACTCTCCTTCAAAGAGACCTTGGTGGGAACTAAAGCAACTCAGCCTGAGATGAATGCACATATCGAGGAGATTTAATCAGATGACGAAAAATATGATGATATGGATGATGAAGATTGTCTAGTAATCTATGTTATGTCTAGTATATGTTGAGAAAGATGAGAAAGCTAGACTTAGAAACCCATGAAAGAATTCTTTAATAATAAACTTCTTGGGAAATTGGTTGGATACAAATACTTGGAAAAAATGATTAGGGAACTATAGAAGCCCAAAGCTAAAATGGACGTCATCGCCTTGGAGAATGTTTACTTCCTGGTTAAATTTGATTCTATTAAGGATCATAATTTTGCCAAATATGAGGGATTATGGATGATCTTGGATCATTACCTCACCATGCGACCTTGGTTTCCCAACTTCGATCCAACTTTGGACCCTCCGAAAGTTATCTTAATTTGGGTAAGAATTCATTGTCTCCCAATTGAATACTATGATGAGAGTTTCCTCATGAGGCTCGGTAAATTAGTGGGCAATCCTATCCGAATTAATAAAAATACTAGTGAATCCTCTAAAAGAAATTTTGCTCGTATTTGTGTTGAAGTGGATCTTGATAAACCTCTTATATCGAAATTCAAATTGAAGAGGAGGATAAGGAAATTTGAGTACGAAGGAATTCACCTTGTTTATTTTGGTTGCGGCAAGTATAGTCACCGAAAATATTTCTGCCCGGATACCAAGTTACTGAAGGAAGTGGCAACACATGGAGATTGTTGAAACACAATTTTTCCACGAGTTTTTGAATCTGACAAAAATAAATTAATCAGAACCCCAAAATGATTTAAATCAAAATCATCCGAAGGCTTAAAATTATTTATTCACTAATCTTGTGTGTTAAGTGTATTAAACAAAGTTGAAGCCAAGTAAAACAGAGGGGTTTGAGATAGAGAAAGCTTCATCATTCATCCAGAGGGCCACTACTATATTTGAAAACCACAAAACATAGAGGATATACAGTTGGCATGCTTATTTCCAAGGCTTGATCTAAAAGTACAAATGCTACAGAGGACACGTCAGGTCAACGTACCTCTGTCGTCGTCGCAGACAAAAAAGGTGGCATAATTACAGGGCCCAAGACTGAAGTTCTAGGAATGCAGTAGATGTTTTCACCTAACAGACAAAAATGTGTCGGTAGCTGATAAGATAACCTCCATTCTGATCAGAATGGTAACTTGAAGTTCAAACAGATCTCTTGACAGCTCTTCCTATAAATAGAAGCTCACAAGCTCCAACTGAAGTTGATGAAATCCAAAAGTTCTCAAGAAAAAATCAATCTTCAAAAGCAAAACACAATATTCAAATATTCAAGCATTGTTCTTATCTTGTTCGTCCAAGGATATTGTTTAGATCTTCATTGTATTTCTTGTAAAAGAAAAACCATTGTTCATAATATTCTTTCATCAGAAGCTCTGTTGTTTGCTTCGGTATTAAGCAAGCAATAGAAGTATAGATAGTTGGGTGATTGTAGAGGAAGGTACTTCACAGAGGCTCTATCTATTTGTATAAGGTTTGTGCTCTATCTCTGAAAGAGTGCTCTAGTGGATTAAATCCCAAAAGAAGGTATTATGGGGACTGGACGTAGGCTAGAAGCCAAACCAGGATATGTCTGCTGAGTAACTATTTTCTAATCTCTAACCTGTTGCCTCTGATTATTTATGTGCTATATCTGATCTCATATAAACTGAATAACTGCCTCTGTCTCAGTATTTATTCTCTTAGGTATAGTGCATTATGAACAGATCTTGATAAGTTGAACGCTAAGCTCAGAAACAGATAATTAAGACCAGAACTGTTAGATTGAACAGATCCCTCTGTCTATCTTACGCTAGCCTCTAATACTAATTATCTCATACGCAAATCAACCTTGTGCTGACCAAGTGAAAATTTTATAAAAAAAGCCATAATTAACAAATAGTTCCATTCACCCCCTTTTGGAACTAATACTATATTACTAGGGACCAACAAGTGGTATCAGAGCCTAACAAGCTCCTCAAAAAGATAACACTGTCTTAAGCTTAAGATCCCTAATGGCTTCAAACAGCACAAGAGACATTCCTAGTAACGGGACCACTCAAGTTCTTCTAGAGGGTCTATCCATTACTAGACCCCCTCTGTTCTTTGGATCTAATTATACATTCTGGAAGAACAAAATGAATTTTTTTTATCCAATCTCAAAGTATGAGCGCCTGGTTAGTCGTAACTAGAGGTCCATACGAACCTACTAAAACAGTAGGGGGAACGTTTGCCATAAAGACACAAGACAAGTGGTCTAAAGATGACTTAAAGAAACTGCAAACTAATGCTTTGGCTATTAACATGCTTCACTGTGCTCTAGATGCTGCAGAATATAATAAAATTTCAGGTTGCGAGACTGCTAAAGAAATATGGGACAAGCTAGAAGTGACCTATGAAGGAACCAGCAAAGTCAAGGAGTCCAAGGTGAATCAAAATATGAGACTCTATGAGCTGTTTGAAATGAAAGATGGAGAAAGCATCTCTGCTATAAATGCCAAATTCACAAATATAATAAATGAACTGAAGAGACTTGGGAAAGATTTCTCTGAAGAAGAACAGGTCAAGAAAATTCTCAAAAGTCTTCCGAAGGGATGGCAGGCAAAGAAGACTGCTATTGAATAAGCCCATAACCTGGCAACATACAAGTATGATGAATTGATTGGTTCTCTTCTTACTCATGAAATCTCGATGAAGAATTTTGAGACAAAGGAGAAGTCGGAAGACAAGAAACATAATTCAATAGTGCTGAAAGCTGACTCCTCTAAAGAAAGCACTACTGACGATGAGGAAATGGTCATGTTCACCCGCAAAATGAAATAGATGTTCAAAAGAAGTGATCAGTATCAGAAGCCTTTCAAGAGGTCTGATAGATACAAAAGAGATCAATGTGATAGCAAATTCAGAAAAGAATCTTCCAAGCCTATCACATGCTTTGAATGCCATCAACCAGGACATATCAAATCCAACTATCGGATTCTCAAAAAGGAAAAGAAATATAGCAAGAAGTCCCTGGTTGCAACATGGAGTGACAATGATGAATCATTTGCCTCTGAGAAAGATGGTACTGAAACTGCAAACATCTGTTTCATGGCAGATGAAACCATGGTTATCAAAATCGGACCGGTCAAAGAACCGGAAAGGACAAAGGATCAAGAGTTAAAGGTTCAATCGGGGTTTAACCGAGGTTCAACCGGTATTTAAAAAAATTATGTAAAAAACAATATTTTATCCATATTTTAACTTATAAAAATTATATAAATAAAATTAAAAATATAATAAAAATTTAATTTATAAAAAGACTAAAAAATATAAATTACATATTTTTTAAAACTAAATAATTAGTATTATTATTAACATAACATATAAGTATAATAAAATAGTTATTGTATAATCTTTTTGAGTTTTAAATTTTATTTTATGAAATATTTAAATATTAATAAAATATTATGAGCATTGAAATGATAAAATAATGTTTGTATAATATTTATAGAAATATAAAAAATTTGATAAAAAAAAGAAATATAAAAAATTATAATAAATAAATAATATTTTAAATATTTACTTTTTATAATGGTTATATATATATCTATTCTGTTAAAATTAAACACAAGCTAATAAGTGGTCTAGTGGTTAAACATTCATTTCTTATTCAAATGTCCTATGTTCGAATCCTCAGAAAAGCAATTTTTTTATTGAGTATAAAATGTAACCCGACCAGCCCGATTAACCGTGACCAGTTTAGACGGGTCACGGTTCAACCGATCGGGTTAGACGGTTCTGGCCGGTTTTCAAGCATTTAAAAACTGAACCACCTCCGATCCGGAATGATGACCGGTTCTGGTCGAACCGGATTGAACCGGCCGGTCCGGTTCAGAGGTTCAGTCAATAGTTGAGGAAGTGGAAGTTCCCAATGCCTCTGAAAATGAACAGATGTGTTCATGCTAAATCTAGAAAATAAGTTTTCAAATGATATATGTTTAGTGACAAAGGAAGAAAGTCTTTTAAAAGCAAAAATCTAGTTTCAACCAAACGCCCTCTAGAACTACTACATCTGGATCTCTTCGGACCAGTTCAACCTTTGAGTCTAGGAGGAAGAAGATTAATTAGTAGTTGTAGATGATTTCTCTAGATATACTTGGGTCATCTTGCTCACCAGCAAAGATGAAACTTTTGAACTATTTTCAGGACTTTGTAAGAAAATCGAGAATGAGAAGGATCTAACAATTGCTCACATCAGAAGTGATAATGGTGGAGAATTCTGAAACCAACAGTTTGAGGAATTCTGTGAAACCAGAGGCATTGATCACAACTTCTCTGCTCGTAGAACTTCCCAACAAAATGGGGTAGTTAAAAGGAAGAACAGAACTCTGGTCGAAATGGCCAGAACTATGCTTAGTGAAAATAAACTTCCAAAGTACTTCTGGGGAGAAGCTGTTAACACAACTTGTTATATTATTAATAGAGCTCTAGTCAGACCTATTCTGTAGAAAACTCCCTATGAATTATGGAAAGGTCGAAAACCCAAGATAGGATATTTCAGAGCTTTTGGTTGTAAATGTTTCATACTAAATACTAAGGACATCTTTGCTAAATTTGATCCAAAGGCTGATGAAGCTATTTTTCTTGGCTATTCAAGAAACAGCAAAACATATAGAATCTTCAATAAAAGAACCCATGTACTAGAAGAGTATGTACATGTTGAATTCGATGAAACTAACCTTGCAGAGAAGTCTAGCAATGATCCAGAAGAGGAACAAGTCTCAGCACCAACAGAAATCCATCAAACCTCCGAATTACTTCAAGTCGGAGCCTCCGAAGGTAAAACTGAATCTGAGATTATCTTTGCTGACGATACTCTACCTATAGAAATTGTTGAAACACATCAAGCTGAAGAGAGTTCCCTCCCTAAAGAAGTGAGAATTCCTAGAGGACACTCTGAAGGAAATATTATAGACTCTATCCAAAATACAGTAAAAACCAGAGGTCAACTAAGGTAACTACTGAGCAGTGTTGAATTTGTATCAATGATTGAACCCAAGACATTCCCGAAAGCTGAAAATGACGAGCACTGGATGATAGCTATGCAAGGAGAACTGGATCAGTTTAGAAGAAATGATGTATGGGATCTAGTCCCTCATCCGAAAAATGAAAAGACCGTCAGAACCAGATGGGTTTTTCGGAACAAACTAGATGAGGATGGAAACATGGTCAAAAACAAGGCAAGGCTTGTAGCTCAAGGGTATAGTCAATATAAAGGTATTAACTATGGAGAAACATTTGCTCTAGTAGCAAGGTTAGAAGCTATACGTATCCTTTGTGCCTATGCTAGCTATATGAACTTTAAATTATTTCAAATGGATGTGAAATGTGCTTTTCTAAATGGAATAATAAATGAAGAAGTATATGTAATAAAGAAGTATTATTATACTAGGAGGATGATGGGAAAACAGTCCCACCTTCTAGACTATCTTGTAATAAAGAATTACAACGACAGAGGAATAAAGGAATTGGGTCAATGACTGCATTTTTAGCTCTACGGGAACGTCAAAACCTTGCTCAAGTAGAGAATGCTCGGGAAGATAATGTTGATGAATCCTTCATGGCTCAAAATGAAGATCAAACAATTGAAACTTCAAGAGGTAAAATAATATTTTGTATGTTTCTTTTGTAAAAAATATATTTTGTATATTTAATATTTAAATATCGTGTTCCAACCATGGTTAACATATTATTCTCTATGTAATTGATGATATATAACTAAAGCTAAACAAAGAAAACGTAGAGGGCAAACAAAGATGGATATTGTCCATACAAGAAGGCATGAGGAAAGGAAGGTAATTGTGTTGAACGACAATTTTCAACCTGTATCAACTGATGGTAAATCAACACCAGAATTAAGCAATTTTTTGGGAACACTAGCAAGGTATTATGTGCCACTTGATATCATCGATTGGCGTAAGGTTCCTGACAAGGATAATATGTGGGAGTTTGTTAAGGTAAGTTTACTAATTACAATATTGGCATGAAGTGAAACTTGGTATTACTTTTATTGTTAATTGTGTGCTGAAATTTAACTGTTGAATTTGATATATATTTTAGGACAAGTATATTATTCCTGAGGAAGGCAAACCTTGGGTAATGAGGACAATTCGTGATGCATGGAGGGTGTATAAAAGTCGTATCAAAGAAAAACATTACAGTCTTTATGATAATGATGAGGAAAGGATACAACACAAGCCGAAGGACATTCCACTTGAAGAATTTAAGACTCTCTTACAGTATTGGGCCGATAAAAAAAGTCCAGGTATAATTATAGGGTAAATGCAAAATCTCATACCTATTAGTTAACTAAATTGTTTTGTGTCCCATTTTCAAACATTTTTATTTCATTGAATTTCAAGGAATTGGCTAAGAAAAATGCAGAAAGTCAAAAGAAGATAATAGACACACATACGGCTGGGCCAAGAAGTTTTGCCCAAATAAGGAAGAAATTGGTATGTTTGCTCTGTTTGGAAATTTTTTTAGGTTCTCGTATGATTGCATTGCATGCTATAATATTCATCTTAATACAAGTTTTGTTTGTGAAGCATAAGTGAATATGAGCATGTGAGAATTTTGGGTATCTTAATATGACTTTTGATAAGAGGATGAGCTTAATTGTTTATAGTTGTTAGCCTTAGATATAACAAAATCAAGTCTCAATCATACTTTTTACCTTATTAAAAAAAAAATAGGCTTAAACCATTCACATCCCCTGAACTTGTCACTTTTGGTCATTTTGCCCCCTGAACTTACAGGACGACCTATTTGCCCCTTCAACTATTTAAAGTGGTATTAGTAACCCCCTATTTTCATTAGAACGGAAACAATTACCACATGTTCTCATTGTACGCACTAAGGTCATGATAAAAAAGGGTTGTGTACTACTAAAACAATGTGTAAATGAAGTTAGTATAGACAATACACAAGTTTTCTTGTAAAAATTGCATATAGGGTTGTGCACTACTAAAAAAGCTCCAAATGAGGTTACATATATGTAGGCTGATTCCAATTCTTTCATGAACACTTGTACTAATGTTGGAACTTTATCTTGTTTCCGTCCTAATAAAAATAGAGGGTTTCTAATACCACTTTTAAATAGTTGAAGGGGCAAATAGGTCGTCACTTAAATTCAGGGGGCAAATAGGTCGTCACTTAAGTTCAGGGGGCAAAATGATCAGAATTGACAAGTTTAGGGGGCTGCGTATGGTTTAGACCAAAAAAATAAGAAATTGTGTTTTGAAATTCGATTTAGTTGTGATTACAATTAAGTTTTTTGTGTTGAAAATAAGAAATGGAGTTAGATGATATTGTTAAGATTTTATCAATATATAGCAGTTTTTTTATATTCTAGTGATCAATGTATAGCTGCTTCTTAGGGAACAAGAACAACAATGTACAAAAGAAGGCAGCACAATGATAAAGCCAAAATATTATTCTTAGACATTTCTAATTTATCCTTAACCATCTATATCATGATAAAGCTCAATGTTGTCTGCCTTAGGAGAACACTCATTCATTGTTGAACTTTATAAATGGTCCTGATCAACAAACCATTGAACTTTATAAATGGTTCTGATCAACAAATCATTACCTAATCTTTAGCTCTTCAATGAACAGTCATGTGTCCTCTAAGAGCTTGAGAAAATGAATTCTCTTTTCTATAATAAATTCTTTTTGTGAAAGCTATTTAATAAATAGACATGGTAATTAAATTTTTTAAGAGTTTTTACATATCACTCTACAAATATAGCGCTAATAATAGCAACAGAAATTAAACTTAGTTGAAAATTTCAGAGGAGTTGATTTTTTCTATTAACATGTTATATTCTCAACCAGATCCAAATTGGCACTTGTTTATAGCTTTAAATCATGACCACCTATTTATAGCTTTGACGTTATTTTTCTCTTGTTAGAATTATTATTATTTCTTAATTTCTAGATAATCAGACATTCATTTGGATATGTGGAATCCCAATCCTTTTAATCAAATTTTCATCCATGTACTTCTTTAGCTTTTACAAGTATCCATTAATTCTGCCTATAGTGAAATCAAGCAATTTGTGAATCCTAGGCATCGTTGAAGCATATTAATGTTACTGCTTGTATTTTTCAATGACTAGTAATTTCTGCAAAATTTACTATAATGATAATGCTTCTATTTTTCAATGACATGTAATTTGTGCAAAATTTACTAAAATGATACTGCTTCTACTTTTAGCGTTTCAAATTTTCATTTTTATTTGAATAATTAATTTGTTCATTGCACTAAATACTTAAAAGCAACCATTATAGTTACATTTTTTCTTTTTTCTGTGCTAGCAACTTGAAAAGCCAAATCAGGAGGAACCGTCAAAAGCTGAAATCTTTATTGAAACCCGTAAACGTACAGAGGGGCATAAATATAAGTCGTCATCTGAAATACTCAAATATAGACTTGTAAGTAGTTTATTTTAATGAAACATTATTTCTACAAATTTTTTATTACTTTTAGCACATGGATATGCATCTAACTCATGTTTTTATAGTCAACAATTGAAGGTCTTTGTTCATCCGGAGAAAATAATGAGAGTGTTGAGCAACTTATTTGTGGTGACACAACACATGGACCCTCTTGGCTTGTTGGACGGCGTGCAATACCTAGAAAATCAAAGGAACAATCAACTAAGAAGATTTCTCCTTCCTATGTAGAGGAAGTAACAACAGAGATAAAAAAGAATCTTGGAGAAGAAATGGATGATAAAATGAACAAAAAAATGTTGTGGATGATGAACAAATTAATAGAAGCTAATCCCAATCTGAAAATTGACATAGAAGAAATTTGTGGTGGCATATCAAGTGAAAATGCCAATATTGTCATCTCTTCTAAAGATGGTACTTCAAATGAAGAGATGGAAGGCTAAACTATATTATGTTTTTTTGACATTATAATACTTTTAGTTTAGTTTTTAGTTTAATTTTTTGGATCATATGACAATGTTAAATTCTATGTTCATATATTAACCTATTTTGGTCATACTTGCAATTAAGAATATTATTCACATTTAAATTAAAAATGACTTTTTAATTTTTTTTTGTGTTGCATACGTTAAAGCATGTGCTGCAAATATATTAATGTGTTATATTAAAAAGTGTTGCTTCTAATATTATATGCTACATATAAAAAGTGTTGCCATTGATATAAAAGAGTTGCTTCAAACAAAAAAATGTTAAATTAAAAAAATGTTGCAATTGTAAATAAAAGTGTTACAATTCAAAAGAAAAAGTGTTGCTTTTAATATTATATGTTACATATAAAAAGTGTTGCCATTGATATAAAAGAGTTGCTTCAAAACAAAAAATGTTAAATAAAAAAATTGTTGCAATTGTAAATAAAAGTGTTGCAGTTTAAAAATTATGTTGCACTTAAAAGTGTTGCAAATGTGTATGAAAGTGTTGCTTTCAAAAAAACATGTTACATAAAATAGTGTTGCAATTATGTATGAAAGTGTTGCTTAAGTTTTTTTTTGGAGAGAAGTGTTACAGAGTCTATGGTAATGGCAACACTAATATTAGAGTTACCTTAGGGTATAAAATGTGTTGCTATAGCTATTAATGGTAACACTTACACTGGTGATGCTACAGATACGGTTAAGTGTTGCTATAGACATCTATAGCAACACGAAACAAGGCAACACAATTGTTTTACCTAAAGTGTTGCCTTTTTGTCTAAGGCAACACGTTTACAGTCTACGCCAACACTTAATGGGTGTTGCTATAGACCATATATGGTGTAGTGTGTGAATCAGCCTCCTGGATTTGAAGACTCTAAATTTTCAAATCATGTCTATAAACTTAAGAAGGCTCTGTATGGTTTAAAACAAGCACTGTATGGTTTAAAACAAGCACTGTATGGTTTAAAACAAGCACCACGTGCTTGGTATGAGCGTTTAACAAATTTCCTTCTAACTAGGAATTTTGTCAAAGGCAAGTCTGATACAACCTTATTCATCCAAAGAAAGGATAAAAATATTCTCTTAGCACAAGTCTATGTAGATGATATTATTTTTGGTGCTACTGATGAATCTCTGTGTATAGAATTTAGCAATCAGATGCAGGATGAGTTTGAAATGTCCATGATGGGAGAACTTAGTTTCTTTCTTGGACTCTAAATCAAACAAGGGAAAAATGGAATATTCACAAGTCAAACCAAGTATGCAAAAGAGATACTAAAGAAGTATGACATGGAACAATGCAAATCAATTTCCACTCCAATGAGCACAGATACTATACTTTCAACAGATGAGGCATGTAACAGAGGTATGATTATATCTCTACTCTATCTTATAGCTAGTAGACCTAACATACAATTTTCAATATGCTATTGTGCTAGATATCAGTCTAACCCTAAGGAGTCTCATCACATAGCTATGAAAAGAATCTTTAGATACTTGCAAGGTTCTGTGAACGCAGGGCTCTGGTATCCTAGTACCTCTGATTTCACACTACTGGGATACACTGATGCTGATTCTGTGAACGCAGGGCTCTGGTATCCTTCAAATGCTTCTATATTGAAATCTCTCTCTCTCTCTCTCTCTCTCGAATTCAAAACTCTTCATCAAGAAGCTTAAGAACTCCATAAGTGGCACCAGAACCCCAGGAAGAACATCAGTAGTTAGATGAAGTTGAAGTCATCCTTGTACTAGTATACAACGAAGCCACGATCAAAACGTTTGAAACAATATATAAGCAACACCAAACCATTCTCTACCTGGATTAAGAAAAAAAGTGGGAAAAGTTTTTTAACATTCCCAGTGTGATCTGCCCAAAACTTGTTGTGGAGTTTTATCGAAACCTTCATGTCAACCCATAAAATCCCGACCGAATGGTCACCACTGTCTAGAATTTGAACTTCTACGTCTCTACCTAGACGTTAGCTGATTTGCTGGAAGTGGATCTTATTGGGTCTGAACTCCGAAGAAGTGGTGATGAAAGCAACACTGGCTTTTCCGCTGACTGTCTGACTCCGAAGAACCTCCGTGGGGATTTCCTCTCTACCTCTCTTGAAGTTGTACCATGCTATGCCCACTATCTTGTGGCACACTACATCCTTCCCAAGAAAGGTTCCACTGCCTCCATTTCAAAGTTTGAATTGTGTCTAATGTGGCATATACTTGAAGGGAAACCCTTGGATCTCCTAGTCCTCTTGGTCGGAGCCATGAAAAAATCTAAAATCCAACTCCTGTTTGGATCCCGTATCACTCTTATCCTTCAGGAGAATAATGTTCCAATTCCAGATCGTATGGAACCTGACTCTGGAACGGTTATCAATGAGAAGATAATTGGTGGACTAGAACACGACAAGGCTTATAAATCCACAATTGAGGAACCAGAAGCAAAGAGGAGCTCTAAGAGAAAGACCTCTGAGAAGATTAAACCTCTAAAAATCAAGACCAAGAAAGTCAAGACTGCTCAAGGTCTGACCCCTACCTCTAAAATTGCACATGTGACTGCTAAAATAGTTGCTTAGAGGGCCTCTACCTCGCAGAATGAGAAGGGTAAAGCTTGTGAAAATAAGGAACCAGAATCAGAGGACTCTGATGAGGATGGTCTCACCATCTAGAAGGCAATCCAATTGAGTAGAGCTGGTCTAAACAACTATCTTGGAAGTGGATCCGGAAAGTTACCCACCATGTCGCCTACTTCATTACCTGAAGAAACTCCATCATTTCCCAAAGCTAAGGCAGGTGATCTCAAGGCCATGAAATTCAAGAAAGTATCTGGGCGAAGGCCCCTGAAAAAGTTCATCATCGATGTTGAGGTTAAATCAAACATCGCAAACGCTCCTAAGGTAAACAAACAACTTAAACTTAAGAAACTTTACTTCGAAATATGTTGCATGGAAACCTTCATTCCAACTCCTCTGTCAATCGTATTTCCTTGGGAAAATCAAGCCTCTGATTTTCAAAAGGAAGATCAAGCCTGCCCACCAATTCATGAAGAAAACCCACTCCATGAGTTTTTCCCTTAGCATGTACCTGCTGGTGATCAGCTCTTCCCCGATGAACCCATCATTGAAGACTCTTCTTCTGACCCCGAGCCAAACACTCCTCCACCTATCACAAGAATAGGATCTGCTGCACCTTCTTCTCATAAGTCACTAATCCTAAGTTCGTCTCCTAGAGCACCAAGCCCAATTCGAGGAACTGAAGCCTCTCACTCACCTACTCTGCTTGCTGCTGCTGCTGCACCAATCACAATTGTTGAAACTGTCATATATGATGATCCAGCAAACTCTGAAGGTAATAAGCTTCTAGATGGCTTAAAAGCTTCTCTCTCTGCTAAAACCTCTATGGAAGGAACTATCAGGCAACTACCCCAGGTAACTGCTGATCTGGGAGCCTCTGGTGCTCAGTTCTCTTCTCAGATTCAGAAGGCTTCCACTTACACTACTCAAAACATATCCCCTACCGGGGTTACAGAGACTGGCTGCAGCAACTGTGCATCTGACAGAGATGATGAAGGCTTTTAAAGCTTCTCAATCAACCACCAATTTGTCCAACAATCACACCATGAGCTCCACCACCATTATCCTAAATGAGCTGGCTAGCGTCAAAAGCCTTGTTCACACGGTGGCATCTTTAATGACACAACAGGGAATCCATACTTATGTTGAATGAATAGGATCCATTCAGTTGACTATGCTCCAGCATATGTCTCTGTTTGAAACCGTGATTAACAACATTCCATCTGGATCTGATACGGCAAATGTGGTCTCTGCCCAGCTCTTTTCTGAATTCTCTAAAATGACCTCTGAACTGCGAGGACTATCCACTCAAGTCATGGCACAAAACTCTTCTGCCCAGTTCGATGAAGCCATTCATCTTCTGAATCAAAACCAGGCTGCCATTGTAACCTTGGATAAGAAAGTCAGCATTATCGCCACTCAGCATAAGCTTCTAGATACAGCTATTCTTAATATCCACCAGAAGTACACTCACGCCCTTGCTGATTTCTATCTTTCAAATTCAAAGGCTCTGCACCTACTTATGAGTGAGGCCATTAGAAGGAACGAATTCAGTATTAATGGGGTTCGACTTGCCTCAGAGATTTTTAGCAAACAAAAACAGAGCTTTGACCACCTCCGCGCTCAAACCCAGCATCTCCTCTCTAGAACACCCTCCGAGTCCCTTGCAGTGGAAGTTGATAAAAAAAAGGGGAGAAAGAAAAGGAAGATATCGCTGCCCAAAAGCTGAGTGCAAAGAAAGGCTAGGATAGGAAAAATTTCATGATCACCATATGTTTTGAACTAGTGTGTGCTGGTTGTTTTGGATGATAAACTACTATTGTTATTTTGTTATGTTGTCTTTGAAAGGCTAATAAGCCTAATATGAAATATTCTGTTGTTTTTCTTTAAACTCTCTTAATACAATTTCATTTGCTTATAACTTCCAAATACGTATTGAACGCATTAAGAATATATATTTTACTTCTAACATCTTTTGAATATTGCTAAAAGCTTGACATCAGTAACTCTTAAGGATATCATATTTGTGCTCAAGTCACTGACCAGATTCAAAAGAGCAACTCTTTTGGGGGAGTTAATCAAAAGTAAGTGCAACGATTTGGGGGGAGCAAAATGCGAACATTCATTCTCTAAAATTAATCAGATACCTAAAATGATTTAAATCAAAATCATCCTAAGGTTTAAAATTATTTATTCACTAATCTTGTGTGTTAAATGTATTAAACAAAGTTGAAGCCAAGTAAAACAGAGGGGCTTGAGATAGAGAAAGCCTCATCATTCATCCAGAGGGCCACCACTATATCCAAAAACCACAAAGCAGAGAGGATATACAGTTGGCATGCTTATTCCCCAGGCTTGATCTAAAAGTACAAATGCTATAGAGGACACGTCAGGTCAACGTACCTCTATCATCATCGAATACAGAAAAGATGACAGAATTACACGGCCTATGACTGAAGTGCAGCAGACCTTTTCACCTAACAGACAAAAAGGCGTCAGCTGATAAGACAACCTCCCACTACACCATAGATGGTCTATTGCAACATCCATGAAGTGTTGGCTTAGGTTGTAAAAGTGTTGCCTTTGACAAATAGGTAACATTTTAGACCAAAATAAAGTGTTGCAATTTTGCATGTTGCTATAGACATCTATAGCAACAGTTTTCCGTATATATAGACATCTATAACAACACTTTGCCGTATATATTGCAACATGTTTGAGGCAACACAGGTTCTTAATGTTACAATTGACCATCTATGGTGTAGTGTCCGTTCTGATCAAAACAGTAACTTGAAGTTCAAACAGATCTCTTGACAGCTCTGCATATAAATAGAAGCTCATAAGCTCCAACTGAAGTTGACGAAATCCAAAAGCTCTTGAGCAAAAATCAATCTTCAAAAGCAAAACACAATATTCAAATATTCAAGCATTGTTCTTATCTTGTTCGTCCAAGGATATTGTTTAGATCTTCATTGTATTTCTTGTAAAAGAAAAACCATTATTTCATAATATTCTTTCATTAGAAGCTCTGTTGTTTGCTTCGGTATTAAGCAAACAATATTGTAGAGGAAGGTACTTTACAGAGGCTCTATCTATTTGTATAAGGTTTGTGCTCTACCTCTGAAAGAGTGCTCTAGTGGATTAAAGCCCAGAAGAAGGTATTCTGGGGACTAGACGTAGGTGAGAGGCCGAACCAGGATAAGTCTGCTGAGTAACTATTTTCTAATCTCTAACATGCTGCCTCTGATTATTTATGTGCTATATCTGATCTCATACATCGCCTTTATACTAGTTAGTTTGATATTTTGCCTATAAATTTGCCATGCAAAGTTAATCTTTTCGGTTTAACTAATTTAAAAAGGAATATAAAGATATATGTTTTATTTTTATAAAGAGATTGGTTAAAGGATAAATTCAGTGAAATTTTGCTCGGGACTAGCAAAAGATTAAGTGTGGAGATTTGTTAAGCCCAAAATATACCTAAAATATCATTAATATTTACGTTAGTTTTGCTATGAAATCGTGCTATTTATATCTATTTAGAGTACTTTTACGTCCGAATATGTTTCTTTCATGCAAGGTACCTAAATATTTGGTAAAATCTAAATAGGAACGAAAACAGGTCAAAAACGAAGGAAAACCCCTAAGTTACGAGCCAAAAAAGACGAAGAATTCAGCACACCGATACGAGGAAGACGGAAACGGAGTCAGAACCGAGAGGAACATCCCGAATCTCGACAGAGATTCCGAAATCTTGGTAGAGATTCTAGGTCGCAACCGAGATTCCCAAATCTCGGTCGCGACACGCCTTTTTCAGGCACTTTGCCTGTTCGTTCTGAAGCATAGAAATTGCTCCCCTTGTCATGGTAGAGATTTCGTAATCTCGGTAGGATCAGCAGGTCTTTCAGCACTGTTTTCACATGTTTTAATTCCAAGAAACACGTCTGTTCGGGTGGATAGAAACGTCTCTTTGTAGCAGACACGACCCTTCAACACAACTCTTCAACATCTATAAATAAAGAGTTGATTTCAGAGTTCAAGAAGAGTTAGATTAATTAAGATTACAGTGCAGAATTTATGCAGAAACTCTGACTCAGAAATGAGTCAGAGATTAGATTTCATTTCTGTAAAAGCAATCTTGCCGTACACAAGTTGTTCTTAGATTTCATTACAAACACAGTAGCAATTAGATTTAGATTAAGATCTGTTCGAAGACTAGTTTACATTTTGGTAGTAGAAACATCATCTCTATACCGAAGATTCAGCGGGAAGATTAAATAGCGGATTCGACTGGAGTCTGACAAACTCTGACGAGGTTTGAGGAAAGGATTGACAACTCGGGACTTGAGTGTCGTTTGGAATGCTTCCATGTTTAATGTTCTCTGTAAACTTGTATCAATTCATACTTCATCTAATAAAGTTCATACTTTTCTTTACATCTTTATGTAGTTACTTTGGTAATTAATCCGAAGTAAGATTCTGGTGTTTTCATTAAAACGAATTTAATCAAAATATTTACAAGGAAACTTTGTTGAACACTTGAGCAAGTTCATGCTTATGGATGATATGATCGTTGGACCGGCTTATCGGAAATAAGTGTAAACTTGATTAAGGTAGTAATCCACTCAACATCAGGGGGATTTTTTATGGTTCAAAGCCTCTTAATTGAAAGTACCTTTGTTTATTACACATTTATAATACTTACAAAGTTTAAAGTTGGTATCTTTGCTTAATGCGAACGAGTACAACTCTTTTCTTATTTTAAATGCTAATGTTTCTGTCTTGTAATCAAATTCCAAGACAGAATTGATTTCTAAACTTTTGACATAAAACTTCTAAGCTGATTCTTAATTACCTTAATTCAATCTCAAAATCCAAATTCATATAACGATTTTCCATATTATAAACCTAAAACGTGAATCAAACTGAATTAAAATAAGTTTTCATTAAAAAGCGTTCTCTGTGGGTTCGATATCTTTTTATTACTACAAGCGAAACCGTGCACTTGCGAAAATCGCTCAACACATAGTGTTTGGCAATTCTAAGACCAACCTTCGAAAAGACATTTGGGATTCACTTTTGAGTGACAAGTTTGATCTGACTGCTCTTTAGCTAATAGTTGGTGACTTCAATATAGTCCTAAACGCATCAGAGGTCAGCAATAAGGCCAACCTTTCTATCCAGTGAAGTGACTTATTCACAGAGTAGGTTTCTAAGGAAGGTCTTATCGAACTTGGGTTCAGTGGTGCTTGCTATACTTGATCTAGAGGCAATACTGCAAACTCGTATACAACGACCAGATTGGATCGAGTCCTGTGTAATGCCAAATGGAGGCATATTCAAAATTTGACGGTTGTCGAATCCATAAAAAATAAATATAGCTTCACAGCTGTAGGTGTCGCGGCCTCGCCCGGAAGACCCGGGGTGTGGACACCGTTGACGACAGATGCTGTGATTGGCGCCGAAAGCAACCAATCGCGGAATCAAGCTTGCTCGGCAGGGCCAGAGCTCAGAGTATGGAAGAGTCGCCACCCACGAATGGGAAATGAACACCGATCCCCTGCGGGAGACCGGTGAGGGTTCGGGAAATTAGGTACGAGCCAAGAAGGCTAGCTCCTTTTCGGAGAAAGGCTACTAGGCACCCCGACATCGCCCGGTTCTGAACCACCGGCCTCCTACTTAGCATGTTATGTGCTAACGGACTAATCGCATATTTCTTTAAGTTTAAAATTCATTTGAAACCTTTTATTTCTCGTTTTGAAAACCGTTTTAAGCATATATTATTGAAAGCCACTTTAGTAAAGAATCACCCATTTGCATGAATTTAGAATATGTAGAAGAAGGAGGGAGGCAGAAGAATTGATTAATTACAACATGTGAATTTCTTTCTAAGCTATACACATCCAATCTAAACTAGTATCTCTTCCCCCAAAACGTGTTTATTTTCATGGTTCGTGCCTTAATCGTCGTTGGAACGATTTAGGCACGTTTCAAATCCCCATTGAATTTACTTGCTTTTCACTCGAATCGTCGTTGGAACGACTCGAGTGCTTGAAAATGTGAAGAATGCACATTCAACCGAAAACGTGATTAAGCATACAAGTCCATTTATTTTTGTACAAAACCGTTTAAACGCAAAATGATTCAAAACTCTATTATTTACAAAAAAAACGCTTTTAATTACGATGCTCGCTTAATCCGTCGTTGGAACGGATTAAGGTTTCAAAACATGACATTTAGAAAACCATTTGGAACAAAAAGTTGAAAACTCTTACTTACATTTTAAAAGTCTCCAAATACCTTTAATCTACATAATTAAATTGAAATCCTTTTTTGTGGCTTGCTTTTTTCATTTTCATCCAATTAACTCTCACTTGAACATAATTACAATAATGAACAAATTAAATTCAAAACCCACCCACCATAATATATTTGAAATATATATACATTTTGGTAAAAATGGTATTTATACCTATAGATTAAAAATGAAGTAAATAAAATATATATATATATATATATATATATATATACTATGATTATTAGTAAGTAAAAATAGTAATAAAGAACAATATCCCAATTGAAAACATATAAAAACAATGAACAAAGTTCATAAAGAATAAGAAAATAACTTTTAACCCGAAATAGTCATTATGATAAATATATAGAAAGTAACCCTTTATAACCCAAAAGCATTTATTACTTAATTATCTCAAAGGTTCAAACCAATTATCTCCCAAAATAATAACTAATATAACTTGAATAAATCCAAAACTATATATATATATATATATACATATGATTTTACAAAGCTAGATTAATATAAATGAAGTTTAAATGGAAAATAGATAAATGTATAATACATGATTATTAGTTATATACTCCCAAAATAATTTTAATAAATATATTACATAGTTATATACATATATATACAAGTATAAATATCAAAAAGTTAAGAAAAGAGGGTTAAAAAGACATTTTTTAGATTCCAGCAGCTTTAGCGACGGAAAATTCGTCGTAAACTGCTTTTAGTGACAGAAAAGACAGATTTATAGAAACAGTCCCTATACTTTCCAGATTCGTTAAAAAGCTTTAGATCTACTCTATTCTATCATTTTGGTCCTCGAACTACCCAAATCGGGTCATAGTCTATAACGGAGTCTCCCAAAACGATGTTTTATTTCAAAACGTTAATAAAAAACATTTTTAAATTCTATATCTACAACGTTTTAGTCCCGAACTACCCTTAAACCAGGTCACGGTTCGTATTGGGACTTAAAACGAGGTTTTTTATTTCAAATCAAAATCAAACATTTATTTAATACGAGATGAAATTTAAATAAATACGAATGAATAAATAAAAGTGGCAAATAAAATAAATAACTAAAAACTATAAATAAAATAAATAAATAAGCAAACTATAAATAAAATAAATAAACGAAATAAATAAATTAAACAAGTCTAGTCCTCAGATAATACCTCAAGATCGGTATTGACAGTCGAAGTCGGTTGATTCCACGAGTTATGGTTTTTGGTGTTTTTTGGTCCAATATTTAACTTTTATAAAATTTCAAATTTTTAGAAAAATAAATTTTTTTCCAAAAAAATCCACTTTCTCTCTCTAGAAAATAATTTTTCCCAAGAAAGAGCTCCCCTCTTAAATGCATGGGGATCCGTGCCTTTTATAGGCATGGATCCCAAGGTTGAGCGTACATGCCCGAAGGCGTCGGGCATGTACGCTCAACCTATGTTGAGCGTCACCCATCGCTCGTTGGGCGTACGCCCCATAAGTGTTGGGCATCGCCCAACATACGTTGGGCGTACACCCAACTCTCATTGGGCGCACGCCCAACAGCCGTTGGGCGTACGCCCAACGTTTGTTGGGCGTACGCCCGACGTTCGTTGGGCGACGCCCAGCGTCTATTGGGCGTATGCCCAACGCTTGTTGGGCGACGCCCACCATGCGTCGAGCGTTCGTCTAACGAGTTGGGTGATGCCCAATAAAGTTGGGCGATCGCCCAACGAGCGTCGGGCGTGCGTCAAACGCCCGTCGGACGAGCGTTTGACGCGCCGAGCTTCGTGTCTGGCGTGCAAGAGACGACGTTCGCCTGCCGGGAGCGACATTCGTCATTCGTTGATCGACGTCCGACTTCCGGGGCCTTCTCGTCCACCAACAAAACGGTGAACATACCTGACGTCATCCGGGAGATATTGAATTTGCTAGTGGGACTCGTAAGTGCCGGCTCTCTGAGATTTTTATCGATTTAAATTTTCGAACTAATGGAATCAATCGCTTTAGCCATTTTATCGTGGGTTTTCATCACAGGTCCTCCGACTCGGTGTCTACAACAACCCTTAGTAGAAGGCTTGCACAAGGGTAAGTAAAGGTCGTACCCAAAGGATTAATACTGATCTAATTATAAATATAACCAAGCAAATGACAAAAAAGGTAAAAAAAAAAGGGGAATTAGGATAGTTGATTACTAAATTAACAAAAGCAATAGAGTCGAACTGAAATTGAATATAATGATTAACTAGAATTTCAGCTAGGGGATTATCAGGCAAGGAATTTAGTTAGTCTTGATCATTGACAGAAATGATATTTCTTCTAAATTGCATATCAGACTAGTTTGGTATATTCTTCCTAATTAATGAATTAATTAAGTAAGACTTGAGTTAATTCCTAATTAACGAATAACCTTACCTCAACGGCTAAGATTCAACTCGTTAACAACATTATGAATTAGAAGAACCTAATCTAAGCCAACCGATTCTCAGCGATATCGATTCAGAAACTTAATTACTCATTCACTTGATATGACAAAATCGAAAATAGATGTATTAATGTCACATGGAGAGTTCTCAGTTGTCAATCTGATCATCCCCAAATACAATCTAGAGTTCAACTTTATAACATCAATTGCTACTTACTCAGATTTAACTAAATAATGACTCATTGATTATCTAGTTTAATCAGATTATATGCCAGTTTAATCAAATGAACAATCGGCCGTTATCATTCAAAAGTAAACTAACAATTGAGATAAAATCCCTAAACACAGTGAATAAGCAAATGATATAAATGAAGAGAAAATACTAGAAGAAAAACGATCTCACAATACTTGAAGATTCCTACCTTTAAATTATCCCTTAACCAAAATAAAGGATTTACCTATGAATAGCCATTAAGAACAAAACTAAGTGTTTCAAGTTTTCCAGTCTGAAAAACGATCTCTGGAAATATACGTCAAAGTCTAAGGAAGAAGAGATAAGAGAAGAGAGAGGATAATCTATTCTAAAACCTAATGTTTTGTAAAAAAGATATCCCTAAAACTTAACTAACGAAAAGAATATTTTTCACAATCACAAATCTCTCATAATCTTTTTCTATCCCTTATTTTCTGCCTTCTTATTTGAGTAGGAAAGAGTCCTGATCAATCTAAACATCAGCAGTTCGGAGGTCTTAGTCTTGGGCAAGACTAACTCCATTTTCGTTTCAGCTCCGCTGATTCAGCTCGTCTTGGGCAAAACTAACTCCAATTTCGTTTCAAGTCCAAAGTTTCTTCAAGTTCTGTAACACCCTAGACGTATAATTTTTTTTTAAACTAAGCTATTCATTAGATAAAAACATATATTAACAACTTATACTCGTAGGTATATCAAACATATATACATATATATATATATATATATATATATATATATATATATATCCTTATACATACGGCTTACAAACTTATATAGTCCAAATACATGCTTATAATGAGAGGAGAGAGTGTGAGACGGAACCCAGCAGACCGACCTTTCATCCATGGAATCTACAGTTCTTTAAGCGTCTAAAGTCCAGTCTAACCTTCACTTCAACTAGCTGTAAAATTTAGCGATTTATATGAGTCGCAACTCAGTGAATATAAACAATCAATGAATACCAATCACACACAATCACGTAAACAAGTCTCTCACCCAAGTCATACAAATGCAAATGAATGAACCGTTTATTAATGTTGTGACACCACCAGTCAGTCACTACCTGGGATCAAATAACAGGTAACAAGTATAACATAATCTTGTTTCGGTCCATGTAATCAAGCAATCCACGTATTGACCGTATAGGTCCAAGTAGTCCATATAAATTCAAGTAGTCATAACAGTGACTGAACTGGTATGTCACAACGTCATCCATTTATGTTTCATGCAATCGTGTACATATGTTCTATATCAATGAAATCACATTTAACATATACACATACTCCTCATTCCAATCCAACTATCACAAATAATATTCAACACGTATCACATTTAACATATACACATACTCATTTAAATCCAACTATCACAAATAATGTTCAACACGTATCAATTCATATCTATTCAAGTTAATTACAACAATTCACATCAATATGTATCCAATCAAACACCACAATTATCAAATCACAAACACAATTAAAAATTAACTTCACATCATGTTTATACTCACTTCTAAGCCGCTAATTTTCTCGATGACGGCTTGTACCCTCCTCCGGAATATCTTCAATATTATGAGCACCTAT
This sequence comes from Euphorbia lathyris, assembly GCF_963576675.1. Classification (NCBI taxonomy): domain Eukaryota; kingdom Viridiplantae; phylum Streptophyta; class Magnoliopsida; order Malpighiales; family Euphorbiaceae; genus Euphorbia; species Euphorbia lathyris. Next base: position 27,228,982 of record NC_088919.1, on the reverse strand, counting down.
AATATAATTTATCATATGATTAAATATAATTTACACACTCTTTAAACCCAAAAACTATTTACTTGTTACTTTTTATTTTCCATTTCATTACACTTGTTTCCACCAAATGATATTTGTACCTATACTAGTATGACCTCTTAACCTTAAAAGCCTTATAACTCCTCTTTCACTTATCTTAATGAACTAATTCTAATTTTATTTTATCCTAGACTCATATATTCATATCATACTAAAGTTTTATAGAATGTCCAAGTATACATAATTTATTACAATTTTCTCTTTGGGTCTTGTTTTAATCATAATTTTCCTGTACCAGTTCTACGAAATCACTCATAACTCAAACGATATAACTCCAAATGGTCTGATTCCTTTTTCTACTCAAACTAGACAAACAGGAGTATACTATATCCAAAATTCAGAATTTTTTAAGCTTTATACAATTTATAACCGAATTTATAATCTAACCCTGTATCAACACATAGGCAATATAGCACATATGAAATTCTTTCCTAGTTATATCTTAACATACAAATACAATACCAACCAAACTTTCCAGATCACTAATTAAGACATATATGAACAGTTCTTATTTTTAACACCTCTCCAAATGAAGTCTTTAAAGGCTTCAAAAATATATCACAAGAATAGCTTCATGTATAAGATTCAACTTAGAGCTAGTCTAAGAGATTATACCTTATCTCCTAAAATAATTAACCAAATTGCATGCAACAAATTTTGGGGTTTACCTAAGAGATAGAATCAAAAATTTCTCTTCTTCAACTTCCTCCAAATCAGCTTCCAAAATTATGAAATAATTTGTACAAGGTGGTGTATAAACATACCTTTCTCTTCTTCTCCTACTTCTTCTTCTTCTTCTTCTCTTTTTCACTCTTAAAGGTGTTTCTCTCTCTAAATTTTCTGGAGAACTTGAGATTAGAACAACCCTTCTCCAAATTTATGTAGTGGTCTTGAGTATATTCCCCTTTTTGCCCATACTTATCACATTTTATTACAATCTTACAATTTCCATCACAAGCATTATTACTATTCATCTTACTATCATTGTGATTAGTATTATTCTTATTAGTAGTATTTTATTAGATATAAAATATATATAATATTATTATTTAAATTATTAATTTAGCAAATTACACTTTAGTCCTTATACTTTTAAGATTATTCAATTTAGTCCCTATACTTTTAAGGCACACTTAAATTCTATTTCTTATACCTTCACTTATCCTAATATTAGTATCTACATAAATTATCGTATATTCAATGACATGTAAAATGCAATATTATTTTCTAATGTCCCTAACAATGTCATGTAATGCATATGTCTATATGAAATGAAATGCACAAAGTGAGATGTTACAAGTTAAGTCCAATTCTGCTCCTTTTAGTCATTTGAGTCCCGTGGAGATAAATCATACTAAAACAAGCAATAACACCCAAAATAACACTAAATTAATTAAATAACCTAGCACTAAAGTGGACATTTGAACGTTGAATTGGACACTTATCAATATTCTTGATAGCGCCTTTATCACTCATCTCCCCAGACTTAATTTAGATCATTGTCCCATAATGGTCAACTTAAATGCTGATATTAATGTAAGTACCTCTAAATTCTTTCGGTCCGAACTCTCTTGGGTATCCCATTTTGATTTTATAAATATCATATAGGGCAATTGGGATAATAACCTGTCTTTTTTGGAGAATTTAGGAAAAATCACTAACTCTTTATTAGAGTGGAATTCGAAAGTTTTCAGGAACATTTTTAGAAGAAAGAGTAGACTTTTGGCTCGTATAATGCCCGTCGGATGAGCGTTTGACGCGCCGAGCTCCGTGTCTGGTGTGCGAGAGACGACGCTCGCCTGCCGGGAGCGACATTCGTCGATCGACGTCCGACTTCCGGGGCCTTCTCGTCCACCGAAAAAACGGTGAACATACCCGACGTCATCCGGGAGATATTGAATTTGCTAGTGGGACTCGCAAGTGCCGGCTCTCCGAGATTTTTATCAATTTAAATTTTCGAACTAATGGAATCAATCGCTTTAGCCGTTTTATCGTGGGTTTTCGCCACAGGTCCTCCGACTCGGTGTCTACAGTTGCCCCTACTTTCCTAGTTTGACAATGATGTGTGTGCTTTTTCGAAAACCATTTTCGTAAATACAACACATGCAATATGAAACATATTAAAGTAAAAGACACATATAGAGTGGGATGAAAAATACCTGACCTCCACGTCGTGGGTCTTCAACTTGTCCCCAGTCCTTGCATCGACCGCGAGCATTGATCTCTCTTCGCAATTCCTTGTCCCCGGTCTCTAAGTCGGCCATCCAACCCTACTCTATACATCGACCGCAGGTATATAGCTCTTTCTAGCGACCCTAGTCTTTACATCGACCGCAGGTATATAGCTCTTTCTAGCAACCCTAGTCTTTACCTCGACCGCATGTATATAGCTCTTTCCAGCAACCCTAGTCGTTACATCGACCGCAGGTATATAGCTCTTTCTAGCGACTCTAGTCTTTACCTCGACCGCAGGTATATAGTTCTTTCTAGCGACCCTAGTCTTTACATCGACCGCAGGTATATAGCTCTTTCTAGCGACCCTAGCCTTTACCTCGACCACAGGTATATAGCTCTTTCTAGCGACCCTAGTCTTTACATCAACCGCATGCGTTCTTTCGTTTTGCATATCTCTAAATCAACCGTTCGACCCTAATCTATACATCGATCACAAGCGTTCTTTGTTGATGATAGCTGGGCTTTATCACTCGTCCGAGAGTTTTTGACCGCAGTCGCTTTGATATTTGGGCTTTATCACTCGTCCGAGAGTTGCATTGCTATTTGGGCTTTATCACTCGTCCGAGAGTTTTTGACCGCAGTCGCTTTGATATTTGGGCTTTATCACTCGTCCGAGAGTTTTTTAACGCAGTCGCTTGATGCCGTAGATCGGAGTCCGTAGCGGGGCATGTGCCCATTGATAATGTCGTAGACCGCAGTCCGTAGCGGGGCATGTGCCTATTGATAATGTCGTAGACCGCAGTCCGTAGCGGGGCCTGTGCCCATAGATCGAATTTTAATTTGCGTATCGGAGCCTGCCTAGACTTGCACGGATTTCGTGGAGCTATCCGAGTATTTCTGCGTGCGGCTTGACTTGAGTCACGCCCATCACCTGGTGAGTATTTTTATTGTATAACCTAGTGTAGTGATATGTATGCACATGATTATGAATGAATGTATATATATTTTCTCTCTCTTTTTTTTACATTGCTTCCCTCCTATTTTTCTTTGCAGGGAGACCTCCATTCTATTGACCGGAGAGTACAAGAGGGCATGGCGGCCGAGCGAGAGGAGTCACTGCGGGATGATGACGCTCAAATCGGACGCCGTTATCGGGAGATGGAGGATGAGCGCTCCAGCTGAGAGGAGCAAGGCCGGGCAACCGAGGAGAGGAGTCGTGTGGATATAGAGGCCCGACGAGAGGAGTCACTGCGGATTGCGGTGGAGGGCCGCAGAGTTGCCAAGGAGGCCTTAACTAAGGAGTGGGCATCTTTCTTCAGAGGCCTTGATTCGCCCGAGGGTTTTCAGGACTTTGGACTTCCTCCTCCTTGATAGGCTCGTCATTATTTTGCCTTGTAACTTTCTTTTATTAGTATCATCCTGATGTATAACTTGTATATATGGAAAGGAGTGGATATCGGTGTAGGCTTTTTATCTTGTAGTAGATAAAGGAAATGTATAACTCAAGATTTATAATACAATGCATTTAGTCGATCATAACTATTCCAATCATGCTTTTCAACTGTATAACTCATGATTTATAATACAATGCATTTATAATAGGATGGCGTATATGCTGATTTGTTCCTAGAGCTCTTCACCTGTTTCGGGAGGATGAGTCAGGGAGCTTTTATTTTTCCTTATCCCGTCTCCGAGATTTGCCCTTTCCTTTCTTGGGTGGAGATGCCGACTCTCTTCGAATGTCATCGACTTCCATGAAGTCTTTGCACCTTTCTATCAGCTTCGCCATATTCTTTGGTTTGTTTCTAATCAGATCCTCTTGCAAGCTCTTGCATGTTGTGTTTTTTACAAGTGCTTCCACTGCCATGGAGAGATCTACATCAACAATGCGGATACACAACTTATTGAACTTGTCGACATACTCCCGGAGAGATTCATTTTCTTTTTGCTTCAGCTCGAAGAGCTTTCGAGATTTAACCACTGGAGGAATGCTTCCTGTGAATTTTGAACAGAATTCCCTACTCAATTGATCCCAGCTGTTTATCGATCCTGGGCGAAGAGATTGGAACCAGTCGTAGGCTAGACCTTTTAGTGTGGTGATGAACATTCGACATTGCACTGCCTCGCTTGCACGGTTAAGTCCAAGCAATATGTGATACTTCCTTGCATGGGCTTCAGGATTATCCTCGCCGCAATAGGCTGGTATATTTGGAATCTTAAAATGCCTATCCGTTTCCTCAGCTTCAATCCACACAGTAAAGGGCGATTCCCGATTGGCGAACGGATTATGTCTGGCATTCTCTTGACCCCTTCTAGGGCGCCTCCTACTATGGGACCTGCTTCGCTGCGAGGATGAGGAGCTAGATTCTAACGAAGGGTCGGATGGTGACCTACCGCCGTCACGTCCTCTTGGTGGAGATCGTCCCTTTGGTAGAGATCGTCCCCTTGGTGGAGATCTTCCCCTTGGTGGAGATCTTCCCCTATTACCTCCATCTGGCGGTGGATATTGTATAACCTGGCGAGGTAATCCATCTCGGCGTTCGTTTCCTCTTTGCTCGGGGGGTGGAGGCGACCTTCCACGCCGAGGGGATCTGGTTTTGCATCTGCGATGAGAACGAGATCCATATCATCCCTTCTTATGTGATCGAGTCCGTTTCTTATGCCTGTGACCATCACGTCTGCCTTCCGACTGATCTATCGCTGTGTTATTCCGTCCCTAATTCGCTTGCGCTGGCGGAGCTCGAGGTTCGCCAATAGGGATCCCTGGATTTGTTGTGTTTCTCCGGGGAGATTGATCATTTCTTTGACTTCCCTCTGGTACATCATGAAATAGCCTTCAGTTTAATGGCGGGTTATCGTCGAGCCCCAGGTTCACAATTGTCGAATCTGCGGGTTGAGAGAGAAAAAATGATGAGTCACGGCGAGCATTAGGCATAACATAAGCGTTTTGTCATTGTGTTAGGGTTGGTCTTGGCGGTTGACGATGATTAAGCGGGAAAGCAGTTCCTGTCGTTGCTCCACCTACATCTCGGTTCACTAGGAAAGCTCTTAATCGACCTTCCATAATAGGTCCATGTTCTCTGCCTACGGTACCTGCGCAAATATCCAAAAAGGACTCTGGTTGGTATTGTAGTTCCCGTTGAGGGGTTAGACCCTCCAGTTGCCATGCTTAGGGTGTGAACTGAGTCCTTTTCTGAATAGGACCTCCGCGTTCACCGTACCAATTGGTAACTGGCGATGAACTTCTGATCGGATTCCTTCCCTGTGGGGGGCGTCGTTGGGTTCGATGGGGGGAAGCTCCGATGCCAAAGTCAGTATAGGAATAAAGAATAAACTGTATTGACAAGTGAAGGGTCTAGAGTGAGAATGTGAATGTGTACCTCAATAGCTTGGGGTGCAAGCTATTTATAGTCATGTGATCGTAACTCCCAGTAACCAGAAAGTCTCCATTAATGTCTCATTAATGGTGGTTACGGATCTCCTTTAAGTGTGGCCGTTAGCTCATTAACGGTCCATTAATTGCCTTTATTGGGAATCGGCTCAACCGTTCGACGGGCGGATCGAGGCATGATGGCGGGTCTCACGTAGGTTTGACTACGGATCTCGTGTGGCGGAGTCTAGGTGATCCGCCACTCGGATGACTTGCTTGATACGCCATTGCCTCCCAGACCGCCCAAATACGCGGCCGTTTTGGTAAATATCCTTTTTGATCCTGTGGATAATATCCCGATGTTATTAGAAGCCCCCCTAAGTTCCGTTAAAGTCCTTTAGGGCTTTTGCACTTCCTTGCACGCCGTCATGATGAATCGCATTTATTGTTGCTTTGTTCCAGACCTTTCACCGAACGACAGGTGTCCTAGGCGCGCTGCTCGAGGTAAGTGGTGATACTTTCTTCAACCTCTCTTTTCTCTTTCCGATTCATTTGCTATTTTCCTTCTATTTCGTTCGAGTTTTTTCAGAGCTTTTTCCGGCATCAAGAAGCTACGAAACTTCCGATTTTCCATGTAAGGGAAACTTTCTCGTCCTGTTTTCTGGGTTTTTATGAGTTCTTCTTCTGGGTCTACTATTGAGCTTTTTTATTTGACTTCTCCCTCTGAGCCCTCTTTTAGCTGGTCTTCTTCCGAGGATTCGAGTTCGTCCGAGGGTACCCCTAGTTGTGATTTTTCGGAGTTAAACAACACGGTGAGGGAGAGTAGGAATCGTCGTTTTTGTTTAACTAGAGCCCGAACCCTTTCCGCCGCGGTGACCCAAATTGCTCCGGCGATAGATTCTATGAGCTTTTCCGGAATGGAGGCTTCTCCTTCGACTCCGATTAGGAAAAAGGTGCCTCGTGCAGAGACTACTCCGTCTCGTATGGGCGCCGCGCATCTGGCGGATCTGGCTGATTTGGCGGATCGCTATCCGTGGATTAAAGACTATGAGACCGAGTTGGCAGCTGCTCATCAGCGACCCGTCTATCCGCCTATAGGGTATCTGTCTATATATAGTAGTCATGTGGAGAGGGGATTCCGTCTTCCTCTTCCTCAGATGATGGCGGATATCCTGGAGTTTTTTGGGATCACTGTCTGCCAGCTGGATCCAAATGGCTGGTTGGATATTGCTCTCGATTGTTACTTAGCGTCGAACCTGGGGGTAGTCTGTAATCCTCGTGTCTTCCGATCTCTTCACAAACCTACGAAGCGTAAATCCGAGTACTTCTATACCTTCGCCAAATTCCAAATTTATTCGCCCTTCTGCGGTAAGATGTCGAACGTCCATCTTTGGGACGAAAAAAATTTCTTTGTTAAGGTGAAAAAGGACGAACCCCTGGGATTCCCTTCGGTTTGGAATGCCAAACCTCTGCACATGGCTAAAGATTTGCGTATACCGACGGACATCGATGAGAAGGTGGCGGATCTCATGAAAAGCATCAAGACGGATGCTTGGACATACGCCAATGCTTTGGAATTCATGATGAATGATATTCCACTGGTCCGCCGTGAGGGGGATGTGATTACCTACGTGAAGTTTACTCAACTTGATGAAGGTAACTTTGTTTCTTCCTTGAACTTTGATTATTTTGTTGTTCCCTTGTCAAGGGTTTATTTGAGGCCAGTCGCGCCCTTGTAGAGATGCGTAAAAAATAGAAGGAGTTGGAGGTCCAAAAAGATACGCAGGTGGCGGATCCCCGTAAGAGCTCCGGAAAGCGTCCTTTGGAAGGTGTCGCGGATCCTCCTTTAAGAAGAAGAGACCCGCCGCTGCTGGGGGAGAAAAGTTGATGGCGGATGCCATGAGAACTGAGAAGCCTAGGACGGAGCTAGAGCAGGTATGTTTATTTTATCGTTTTTCCTTCTCCTACCATGGATCTTGATTATGGCCCCTTAATTATTACATAGGTGGTTAAGCCCGACTTGGAAGGGTATTGGCTCGCCAAGTACGGTGATATAGGGTCTTTGAGGAATGAGTCGGTCATCAATGATCTTGACGAGGCCCTCGGTCAACTTGACGAGGTGTAGGAGAGCCAAAACAAATTCTCCGGATCAGCCCATGCTAAGATGGGAAAAAGGGATCTACTCTTGGTGAGTTTTACTTATTTTACATTTTTGGATGAAAGAGTGATCTCCTTTGGGGTGACTTGTTTCTTACATCATCCTTTGCTTTGATAGGCGTATACGCATATGCGCGCTATGGAGGCGGATCTACTCCAAGGGGTGGCGGATAAAGCGACCATAAAAAGGCTGGAGAAAGAGGTTGTTGTTGCCAATGCTAATGCTGCTTCTGCCGTTGCCCTTAATGAGAGTAAAGATGCAGAGATCCGCAGCCTGAAGGGGAAGATGGAGGAGATGGAGGAGGGTGCTAAGGATCACAAAGCTGCCTTGTTGGACGCGGAGATCCTGGCGGGAGAACGTGCTTATTACTATGGCGAACAGATTATGGCGTACGTTAAGCTTTCCTATCCTGAAATTGATTTTGTGGACCCGGAGTACGTGGTCCCCGAGGTTGAGGATTGCCTTAATATCGCAAGATCCCGAACGTTAAGGATTTCATCTGCGATCAAATTCGGAAGGAGTTGAGCGGATCAGCTGAGGAGAGCAAGCCTGTTGTTGATCTTGAATCAGATGACCTCGGCAAAGCATCCCAGGGGGTGGGTGACAAGAACAATGATCTTATAATTGATTGTACGGTTCCTCAGGAGGGAACTATTGTTGCGGAGAATGTGGTTCCCCCAGTGGGCGCATCTTTAGAGAAAGACGATGAGGAGGATACTCCTGTAAATGTTTAGTTTTTTAAATGTAACTTAAGTAAAATTTAATCCTTTTTCAACCATTATCTTTTACTTTACGCTTTATATCTTTCAGTAAGTAAATTTCTAGGTTTTAGGACTTATCTTGTTGGTCCAAGGTAGGTGGTCAGCCGTACCCTAGAATGTGAGCCTTTTTGAAGGCTTTAAAGCTTTTATTCCTTTTGAGGAAGTTAAGCTGCCTTAGGCGATCGATTTGCTTCCTATCTTTGAGGTGAATCGATCCGCCACTAGGACTTGAAGCTCTTCTTTGAAAAGAGTATTTGAGAGTGTAAAGATCTCACGTTTGAGAAATGTTTTAACTCTATCTCTGACGGTGATCAATTATTTCCTATCTTTGAGGTGAATTGATCCGCCGGTGAGATTATTCTCCTATCTTTGAGGAGAAAGTAGTTATGCTATGATAGCATTATTCTACTGTGGGAATGCGTTTATTGCCTCCCCCATTTTTGAATCTGGAATATTTATATTGCTGTAAGAAAATACTTAAGAAAGAATTTGCAAGATGAAATTTTCTCTTTATTAAATGGCGATTCGCCTTATTACAACGAATTGGTCTTATGTCTGAGCCTCGTTAAAACCTTTAATAAGAAAAACCACATGGGATAAAAACTTACTAAAGGAAAAAGAGTACTCAAGACCTTGGTTACATTTTACTCTCTTGCGAAATACTTGCGGAGGTTCTGAATATTCCACGTCCGTGGCAATGTGTTTCCCTCCATATCTTGGATCTTGAAGGTGGCAGGTCCAATTTTGGTGACAATTTTGTATGGCCCCGTCCAGGTGACTCCCAATTTTCATTTGCCTTCCAAGGATTGAATTTTGTCCGCCTTTCGGAGCACTAGATCTCCTAGGTTTAGATCCACAAGTTTGGCGTGTCTGTCGTGATAGGCTGCGATCCTCTGTTTGTAGGCGACCATTCGTACATACGCCTTCTCTCTTTTTGTTTCCAATTGGTCAAGACTTTCCCTTAACCTTTGGTCGTTTTTGTCTTCACAGTAGAATAAGACTCTATCACTAGGGACCTGGATCTCAATGGGGATCACAGCCTCTACGCCATAGGTGAGGGCGAACGGTGATTCGCTAGTTGTGGTTCGAGGAGTGGTTCTGTATGCCCATAGGACATTCATTAGGTGATCCGCCCACTTTTTGTTATGCTCACCCAGTCTCTTTTTTATGCCCTTGACAATCGTTCGATTTGTTACCTCGGTCATTCCGTTGGATTGGGGGTAGTAAACAGAGGCAAACCTGTTTTGAATGCCTTGGCTTTCACAGAATGTTCTGAACTCTCCATAATTGAATTGCGTCCCGTTGTCAGTGATAATCGTGTGGGGAATCCTGAATCTCCCGACTATGTTGTCTCTGACAAACTCGACCATCCGCTCTGCGTTTATGGAAGGAACAGCTTCGGCCTCTACCCACTTCGTAAAGTGGTCCACGGCTATCACAACATATTTCCTTTGTCTCTTGGTAGGAGGAAAAGGACCAACAATGTCGATTCCCCAGACAGCAAAAGGTCGTCCTTCTATAATGGGCTTTTGCAGGTGCTTAGCCGTGTGGGACTCGTTTGCATGGACCTGGCAATTATGACAGGACTCCACTAGCTTTTGAGCATCAAGTTCCGTTGTGGGCCAATAAAATCCCGCCAATCTGGACTTTTTCAAGATGGAGGCGGATGCTTCGTGAGCACTACAAGTACCTTCATACAATTCCTTGAGGATCTGTTGTCCCTCTTCTGTCGTTACGCACTTCAACCAGGGCTGACCAAAAGATTTCCTGTACAACTGGCCATTTATTATAGAAAAGTATGCGGCCTTTCTCACCGTCCGCTTAGCCTCTTCTTTGTCTTGAGGCAAAGTCCCAGTTGAGAGATACTACTGGATCGGTGATCTCCAATCCCCTAGGGCAGGCGAGAGAAGAGCTACAACTTTATGGGCGAATGCCAGTCTGTCCTTTACCTCGAATGGACATTGAAGGTCCGCCCACTGATCCTTGCTCGAAGCTAGTTTAGCCAAGTGATCCGCTTCTGTGTTTGATCCTCGCAACACGTGAACTAGCTCCCACTTGGTTTCTTTAGACTCCAAATGGTTCAATAGCTTTTTGGCCTCCTCTACATACTTAACCAGAGTTTCATCTTTTACATCAAAAATTTTGATCACCTGATTGACCATCAGCTTGGAATCGCTATAGATCACAACTCGTTCTGCGTGATCTCCTTCATCAGGCGTAGTCCCAATATCAAGGCTTCATATTCTGCAGCGTTATTCATTGTAGGGAACTCTAACTTCGCAGCATAATGCAACTTGATGTAGTGAGGTCCCTTGATCACTACGCCGATTCCTGCACCTTCAGTCGAAGAGGCACCATCTGTGTACATTGTCCATGCTTCCACTTTTGGCTTGGGAAGGTTTATGCCTTCTTCGGTGAATTCGTTAACAAAGTCTGCCAAGACTTGGCTCTTTAAGGCGGATCTACCTTCATAACGGACATCAAACTCGCCCAGGCGAATTGCCCACTCCATTAGCCTCCCTAAAGTTTCCGGCTTTTGTAATACCTTCCTCATAGGTATGTTGGTACGAACGATGACCGTGTGTGCCTAAAAATAAGGTCTCAAGCGGATTGAAGTGGTGACCACTGCCAAGGCCATCTTGTCCAATCTTAAATACCGGGTTTCAGCATCTTTTAAGACTTTGCTTACGTAATAGATTTGATATTGTTGGCCATCTTCTTCCCTTATCATTACTGTGCAAACCGCTTTATCAGTAACAGAAACATACATGTACAGGTTCTCACCTTCCAAAGGTCTGCTCATTAGAGGCGGTTCTGATAGGAAGCGCTTGATTCCTTCGAAGGCCTGCTTGCAATCTTCATTCCACTCGAAGCCTTTCTGCTTTTTGATTACTTCATAAAAAGGTTGGCATCTACGAGCAGAACATGAGATGAATCGACCAAGTGCTATGATCCGCCCATTAAGGCGTTGCACTTCTCTGACATTTTGTGGCGCCTTCATGTCTAGCACCGCCTTGATTTTATATGGATTGGAACCTACTCCCTTCTGGCTGATCATGTATCCCAGGAATTTTCCATAAGTTGCCCCAAAAGTACACTTCTCAGGATTTAGCTTGATGTTGTGGTGACGAAGGACTCCAAGGACTTCCCTTATGTCCTCCGCATGTCTCTCCATGGTGGTGCTTTTGATGATCATGTCATCCACATAGACTGAGAAGTTGTCACCTTTTCTTCCTTCGAATATCTTGTTCATCATCCGCTGGTAGGTAGCTCCATCGTTCTTAAGCCCAAAAGGCATGACTTTGAAGCAATAAGTCACCTGGTGAGTTACGAAGGAAGTCTTGATCCTGTCTGATGGCTCCATGAGGATCTGGTGATAACTCGACTTCACATCCGTGAAGGAATATACTGCATGTCCCGCGGTTCCGTCGACAAGGATGTCAATGCAAGGCAGAGGGTAGTTGTCCTTGGGATAAGCCTTATTAAGGTCCGTGAAATCAATACACATGTGGTACGATCCCTGTTGTCCTCAGAATAGACTCTAGCAAGTGCACTAGATACAAGTAATAAAGTGATAAGTTAAGTATCGTCTCCATAGGGATTGATGACCAAATTTCACTAGAAAACGTTGCTGAACAGGGTGTTCCTGGCGTGTGACTCTTTTATATTGATAGATGTTGAGAGATATGAAAACTTGTGACTAAACAATTGATTTTATGAATAAAAATGATTACTTGATAATGATAAACGAGTAGAACAGGCTAAGCACAGCGGAACAGGTTACCGTAAGCTCCTAAACAGTCTAATCAGTCATGAATGATGCAACTGAAGTCAAGGTTTCTGCTTTAATGCTCACTTAAATCAACTCTCGTGTGTTCTTAAGATTCTAAGACTTACTAAAACCAACAGCGTCCTAAAGGTTTGTTCTTTCTTGCATTAAGATTGAAGCAGCATTTCAAATGAGAAAACCCTTGATAAAACCACCTAATATTTCTGCTTCGGGGTTGGATGCTTGATAGAGAGTTCGGTGAAGATGAAAGCAGTGTCTTATCATTCATCTAACACAGGCATATATGCATAAGCACTGAAATATAAAACCTCATCAAACACTTCATACATTAACACCATTCATTCATTAATAGACTTAGGAAGCTTACATCACCGGCCCCAACTGGCCGCGCCTATTCAAAAGGATTACTCACCCATACTGGCGAGTGAGCAATCTGCTGGTTCAAAGCTCTGAAACTCCATCTCTGGAGCTTTCTTTCTTCTGGACTAAGTCTAAATTTTTCTTTCTTAAAAGATCCGATCCCTTTCCTATCCTTACTACATCTATTTAAAGGAAAGGTCAGGGTCAAAACGGTACCAGAAAAGTATCCGATCAAAATATTACAATAAAAAGTCAATTGTTCAGAAATCTAAAAATGCTAAAAGTAGTGACGATCCTTTTGACCCTTGAATGCTCAAGGGTCGAGCTTTCCTTTCATCTTGTTGCTTTACGACTGCACTTATCCGCCTTTCTACCTGCAGCTACTGCCATACCTACTTCCCGTCCTGTCGATGTCCATCATTAGAAGTTCCGGCGTTTGACCGCTGGATCAAAGAATGGCTCAATCTCCTCTTGGCATGTGCGAAACAGGCTGCTTCCAGTCTGTTCGGCTTAAACTTTCCTTATCTGCACAAAAGCACCTATAAGACCTTCCTTCTTGTAATAAAACACAACAAACACCCTTAATTTATTATAATTAATACGTTAAAATGTAGTCAATTTCATGCCTAACAAATACCCCCAAATTGTATCTTTGCTTGTCCTCAAGTAAACAACAGATAGAAAGCAAGTTAATCCAAAGGAAAAAGAGTTAGGAATGAAAGAATACGGAAACATGATTTTTGAATGTTTCAGAGAACTGAGAAGATTATAGTAATCGTTTTGCTTTGATGGAGATATTGACAGAATATGTGCAAGTTATAATCTTTTGATGAGGTTATACTAGTGCAAGATTGTGTACCCTACTCGAGAAATTCCTTAAAGCTTAAAATTAGACCTCAATTATTACAACAACAACCTGTTTGCCTGTTGTGCCTCACCAAGGAATGGAATTTTTCACTCGCTCTCGTATGGCACTTGTTTGCCATAGGGGAAAGGAATACAACTTCACTCCTCAGCTCAGTAAATACACCCTTAGGGTGTGAGTTTGCTTTTTGGTCCTGTATCTATGGATCAACATTTTTCCAAACATAGTCCCAAAGTCTTGACATAGGTTGTAATGTTAGGCTAAGGCTAAGGTATGGAAGTAAGTAGCTATTTCAGGTGTAAGAATTCTGTCTACATGCAACGATATTTAAATGCACCCAGTTCTCAACACATGAGCAATTCTTGTTCTTAACCTAAGCACTCTACACGGCCTGTTTCATAAGTTTGGCCAGACTATTCTTTTAAACACACAAAAGACAACCATCAAACATTTTATTCCCGGCTCAAGATATGAACAAGTGTCTAGAGATAAAATACTTTATTCACAGAGTTTTTATTTATCCTTACTTCAGCATCCTCCCTCAAATGTCATTATTTTAGCAATTTTATCTTCATACACTCATACTTTCTTGACAATGTATTTAACTAGAACAGCTTGTTTTGAGGCATGAGACATATTCAATGTATTCTGGGATAACAGTGAAAGGAATGGGTTTCTTTGTGTGGTGTGTTTAAGAAAGAATAGGCTAAGGCTCAAGTTGGTTATCCTAAAAGTGTGAGTGCCATTGCACAGGTAGTCTTTTTGTGTAGTGAATTTGGGATCTAAATGCCTTTCTCCTCCTATGTTTGTCAAAAAGAATTTCCATTTCAACAGGGCATACCCAAGCAAATTCTCCCTAAAGATAGTAAGTGCTGGCCCACTCAAAAAAAAAATATCAATGCATATTTGAATGCAATTGCAGGCTCAAGTTCTCACTATTTTTGGAGACAATGCATTGAGGCAAAGGGTTCCTCTTGTGAAAGTTGATTTAAAATTTTCAAATTTGTGGAACTTCAAGACTCGGGTAGACAAAAATCAAACACTAGGCTATCACCATACATTTCACTCATACAAAGCACATTCTGTTCAGTGATTACTGCAGAAACAAAACAATCGAAACACAAGAATATGTACTCGGAAATGAACATAATGAAGGATGTTTACGAAGAATATTTACTAAGGACAATAACGATCACAGGGGGATAACTTGTTATTCATACAATTGAACTACCCTAACAACTTGTTCAAGCTTTTATCATGTTTAAGCATACAGATATTGTAATTTGTAATCCCCACCCCCAAATTAGAATGGAACATTGTCCTCAATGTTAAAAAGAAGACACGCAAGATAAACAATATCGGCATGATAAACCACAGAGTGTGCAAAAATTTAAATGAAGGTTGGTAAATGTTACCAGATGCTAGGACAGTGACACATTTGAAGGATCAGACGGGAGAGGAAAGAGAGGAATCAACCTCTCTATCCGCAGCGGCAGTAGCGCCATCCCCTTTCGAGGAGGCAGCAGCGTTGGCAGGTGTTTCAAATTTAGTTCTTACCGGACTTTTGATCGAAAAACCAGATGGACTCTCCTTTCCATGTTCCTCTA
The DNA here is from genome assembly GCF_963576675.1 of Euphorbia lathyris. Taxonomy (NCBI): domain Eukaryota; kingdom Viridiplantae; phylum Streptophyta; class Magnoliopsida; order Malpighiales; family Euphorbiaceae; genus Euphorbia; species Euphorbia lathyris. Next base: position 27,213,818 of record NC_088919.1, on the reverse strand, counting down.
TACATAGAGTTTTGAGCATCTCAATCTCCTCCTGTTGCTCGGCATACTTCCGCTCAAGAGCAAATATCATTTCTCTGTTGGCCTGGTTCTGAGCAAACAGGGTGTGGAACTTGGTAAGGACGTCTTCGGTGGAGAGCTTGGCACACTTCTGGTAAAAGCCCAAATCTTTGGCTTGCTCGATTTGTTCTGACTCGGATGATATTGACACCGCGGGCGCATGCTTCCTCTTCCTTCCTTCAGCCCTTTTTGCCTCCACAAAGTCTGACATCCAGACCCATTTTCCGTTTACCATCCTTCCGAATAATATGCTCTGAAGGCTCTTCAAATCTATTTGGTCTGGGTGGTTAACAACAGTGAGCCGGTTCCTATCTTTTGGCTTGAACACCCCAATGGCTGACGTTATACGAGTCACAATGCTACCACAACATATGATCGATGAGTTCTTCCTGCCAAACGCATTAATATACTCCCCGAACCAGAAACCCAGGTTCATCCTTTTCCCTTGCACCATACTCCACAGAGCGGTAAGGTCGGCATGAGGGACAGTGGCCTGATTTTCTCATACGAAAATGGTGCCCGAGACCAGTTTATACAGATACCTGATAGCTGAGTCCTCAATACCTGACGCCTTGGATGCACTACCGTCATAACTTGGCTGGCCCGAGATTGAATGCCAGAAAGTCGAAGGGTGGAACTCATCAGGGGTTTCCGTGAATGCCCTTTTATATCCTTCAGACTCCAAGTCGTCGTCATCCGCCGCTCCTAGGAGATTGTTGAATGTGTTCAAGGATGGCCGTTGAGTGTGGGTCATGAGCCGGAAACTAAATTTTCCTTCTTCATCAGGGTCGGTGATCTCAGGATTGTGTTTGAAAGTTGCAAGAAACTCCAAGGTGAGTTCTTTATACGCTGGTTCTGTCATCTCAAAGAAGCACCTGAAATGTCCCGCCTCCATGAGTTTCCTCACTCGTTCAGCAAGTTTAAGTTTTTTCAATGTATCCCAGTACACAGTTCGTATCGGCCCAAACTCGAGCCGAGCCAGATCATCATGATATTGTTGTATGGCGGCGTCTTTGAACTGGGACAGTTTCTTTACTAATTTCTCATCGGGTACAAATGCAACCGCGCTTGTGCCAGCCATTTTGCTCTTCCCTTTGTCTTTCTTAGTGCCTTCGATTTTAACCTGCTTCCCTGATCCTCGAGTTCTCATCCTGTGCTAGCGTCTCAAATAGGGTTTCCCAAAGATAACTATCACATAAAAAGAAATATATAGGGAACAATGTGAAATAGATGTGTGTGAAGCAAATGTTAACAAGGGTCCGTAAAGCGGTCAGTCACTTTAAGTAGGGAGAAGAGGGAACGGCCTGCTGCCAAACTGTCATTATGAAAGCGTTCCATTGAACGCCACCTGTACGAGTGGTTGGCAAAAGGCGTGTCCAGTCGAAGAGACTCCTGGTTTGGCAAACGGTTACTTTTCTAATTTTGAATGGACTATTCCCCTACCCACTTTGGTTTTACCGAGAAAGGGTGCATTAGTAGGATATCCATAGTACCAAGCGACAGATGATTGGATGTTTACTTTTTCTATCCACAGTTCGCTTCCCGTTTCCCAAGGGTTGCTCTGCAACAAAAATTTATTTATTTCTCCTACTTTGAACAAGTAAAAATGTAAAAATGGACCCACAAGGCAGGGTAAAAGTTTCACGTCTTTGCTTGCATAATAATCACCGAATTTACGGACCATCATATGACACAAAATTGATCTTAACTATGCTAAATAATATTTAACAAACAGGAAAGTAAAATATTTAAAATGCAATGTTACTTGTGCTACAATTGGTGTTTGTAGCGAACAACCTGTTTTTGAGTCTATTGGCTTGGGGGATCCTGGAAGTGGACTGTGTCAATCTTCCTTGTGTGATCATTCTCGAGATAAGGCTTCAATCTTTACCCGTTCACTTTGAAAGGTTCATGACCCTCCTTGCCAATTTCGACTGCTCCATGACCAAACACCTTGTTTACCAGATACGGCCCCGACCATCTTGATTTTAGCTTTCCAAGGAACAGCCTGAGTCGTGAATTGTACAAAAGAACTCTCTGTCCTTCGTGAAATGTCTTTTTCTGGATTTTTCTATCGTGCCACATCTTGGTCTTGTCTTTGTAATTTACTTCGTTTTCATATGAAAACAGCCTGAATTCTTCCATGTCACAGAGTTGCAGTCTTCTTTGGTCTCCCACAGCCTGTTGCTCAAAATTCAAGAAAGTTAATGCCCAAAAGGCCCTATGTTCCATTTCAACCGGCAAATGACAGGACTTGCCGTATAATAATCTAAACGGGGACATTCCTATGGGTGTCTTATATGCGGTCCTATACGCCAAGAGAGCATCGTCAAGCTTGTTTGCCCAGTCTCTCCTAGAATGCCAACAGTTTTCTCTAAAATTCTTTTGATTTCTCGATTTGAAATCTCAACCTGTCCACTAGTTTGTGGATGGTATGGTGTGGCAATTCTATGAGAGACTCCAAGCTTGCCCATTAGCTTCTCAAATTTAGCGTTGCAGAAATGGGTTCCTTGATCACTAATGACCGCTCGTGGGACACCGAATCGGGCAAACAGCCTTTTCATGAATTTTACAACCACACGGGCGTCATTGGTGGGACTAGCCATTGCTTCAACCCATTTGCTTACATAATCGACTGCTACTAAGATATATTTATGCCCAAACGATGTAGGGAATGGTCCCATGAAATCTATTCCCCATATATCAAAAATTTCACAAACAACTATGTTATTGAGGGGCATGGCATTTCTAGCTGAAATATTGCCTGTTCGTTGGCACTCATTGCAAGTGCGAACAAACAAGTTGGCATCTTTAAAAAGTGTTGGCCAGAAAAAACCTGATTGAAGTACTTTGGCTGCAGTCCTGCTGGCGCTATGATGTCCTCCTGCTTCTCTATCATGACAATGGCTCAGAACAGCCTGTCCTTCCTCGTGAGAGATGCACCTGCGAATAATTTGATCGGCGCATAGCCTGAAGAGATAGGGGTCCTCCCAAAAGTAATATTTTATCTCTAAATAGAACTTCCTCCTTTGGTTAGTGGACAGGTTGTGAGGTTTAAGTGAGCTGGCCAGATAATTGGCGATGTCTGCAAACCATGGAGCAGGCTGTATGGCATACAGATGCTCGTCGGGAAAATTCTCCAAAATCTCTAGTTGTTCCTTGTGGCCTTGGTGAGAAATTCTTGACAAATGATCAGCTGCTAAATTTTTCGTTCCCTTCTTATCCTTAATTTCGAGATCGAACTCTTGCAGCAAGAGTAACCATCGTATCAATCTTGGCTTTGCATCCTTCTTCGCAAACAAGTAGCGTAGCGCGGCGTGGTCTGTGTGAACAATGACTTTTGACAGAACCAAATAGGGGCGAAACTTGTCGAAAGCATACACTACTTCCAGGAGCTCCTTCTCGATAGTGGTATAGTTCTGTTGGGTCTCGGTTAATGTTTTGCTTGCATAATAAATCGGCCTGAACTTCTTCTCAATCCTCTGCCCAAGAACAGCTCCCACACATGTGTCGCTAGCATCACACATCATCTCAAACGGTTGTTCCCAGTCGGGTCCTGCCAGTATGGGCGAGTTGATTAGCTTGCCTTTCAACAATTCAAAAGCTTTCAGACAGCTTGTATCAAATGAGAACTCTACATCTTTATGTAGCAAAGCTGACAACGGCAGCACGATCTTTGAAAAATCTTTGATAAATCTTCTGTAGAACCCGGCGTGTCCAAGGAAACTTCTCACATCCTTTACATTAGTTGGAACAACCAGTTTCTCTATCACTTCCACCTTAGCTTTATCTACTTCCATCCCCTTTTCCGAAATTTTATGCCCGAGAACGATTCCACATGTAACCATGAAGTGGTATTTTTCCCAATTCAAGACTAAGTGGGTCTCCTTGCATCGCACAAGCACAGCCCTGAGGTTGTTCAGACAGTTCCCAAAAGAGTTTCCATAAACAGAGAAGTCATCCATGAAGATCTCCACAGTCCGCTCCACCATATCATGAAATATAGACATCATGCATCTTTGAAACGTGGCTGGGGCATTGCACAATCCAAACGGCATGCGCCTGTAGGCATATGTCCCATAAGGACACGTGAAGGTTGTCTTCTCTTGATCTTCACTGTGGATTGCAATCTGATTGTACCCCGAATATCCGTCAAGGAAGCAATAAAATGCATACCCTGCTAACCGTTCTAGCATCTGATCAATGAAGGGCAAGGGGAAGTGATCCTTCCTTATGGCTTCGTTGAGCTTCTGGTAATCCACACAAACTCGCCATCCTGTTATGGTTCTTGTAGGGACCAACTCGTCTTTCTCATTGAGAACCACTGTGGTTCCTCCCTTCTTTGGCACAACATGAACAGGGCTTCTCCATACACTATCGGAAATGGGGTAAATAATTCTGGCATCCAACAGCTTGATCACCTCTTTTCACATGGCCTCCTTCATATGGGGGTTTAGTCTGCGCTGTGGCTGGATAGATGGCTTGTGATCCTTCTCCATCAAAATTCTGTGAACATAGACTGTTGGGCTAATACCCTTGATATCATCAATTTTCCATGCAATTGCATCATTGGTTCTCTGCAGCACCTCCATGAGTTGGGCTTTCTGGTCAGGAGTTAACTTTGAAGATATAATCACTGGGCTTCCGTTAGGTGGTTCCAGGAAGGCATACTCGAGATGTGAGGGTAAAGGTTTTAGTTCGAGTTTAGACAACGGCACAGTGGGTATTTCAGGTGGTTCTTGATGAGTAGGAACAGTAGGATCTAGAGGAGGTGTGGGCAAGTTGGATTCAATGGAACAGCCTGTTCCTTCACATAAGTTCACCTCTTCTCCCAAGAGAGTCTCGAGAGTGTCCTGTTCCTATTCCTGCAAAGTGGAAAGACTTTGAAAATCATCTAAGAAACAGCATGTGTCATCACTAGTGTTAGCTCGTCTCATTGCTTCATTCGTTTTGAAAATGATTTCCTCCCATTAATTCTCAAAAATAGTTGTCCCTCTCCCACATTTATCAATGCTTTACCCGTTGCTAAGAACGGTCTACCTAGGATAATAGGAACATGCAGGTCCTCATCTATGTCCATTATGATAAAATCAACAGGTAATATGAATTTTCCCACTTTGACCAAAACATCTTCCACAACTCCCCTAGGGTAACAGACTGACCTGTCGGCCATCTGAATAGACATTCTGGTTGGTTGTGGTTCTCCTAGTCCTAGTTTAGCATACATAGAATATGGCATAAGGTTTATGCTAGCTCCTAGATCACATAGTGCATTTTCAATATTTAACTTGCCAATCGAACAGGGAATAGAAAAACTCCCTGGATCTTTTAGCTTTTTCGGAAGCTGCTGTTTGTTCTGGAGTATTGAAGAACAGTCCCTGTTGAGTTGGATCATTGAGATGTTTTCCAATTTTTTCTTGTTTGACAAAATATCTTTCAGGAATTTTGCATACGACGGCATCTGGGCAAGCGCTTCCACGAAGGGAATGTTGATATGTAACTTCCTCAAAGTGTCTAGCACTTTAGAATTTTGTTCTTCCAACTTCTTGTTTATTAACCTCGTCGGATATGGTACAGGTGGAACAAAGGGTGGTGGTGGTTTGTACTTCTTTCCTTGTCCCTCCTGGTCTTGATCACTGGTTGGTTCTACCTTGACTGGTTCTTTTTGACTAGAAACAGTTTGTTTCTGCTCATCTTCAGCATTTTTGGAGGTTCCTGCACATTCAGCATTTTCATCAGTAGGTACAATTGGTTTAGTTTGCTTACCAGATCTCAGAGTGATGGCCATGACATCGCCTTTGGGGTTTGGCTCTGTGTTACTTGGCATTATTCCTTTCCCTTTTGACGTAGATGCAGCGAGTTGATGGACCTGTGTCTCCAGATTTTTAATTGAGGCTTGTGTCTGCTTCATGAACTGCATCATCATTGTCTTCATGTCTGGTTCTATTTCTTCCTTGGGTGGAACATGTTGTTTATAATGCTGCTGAGGTTGCCTCTGGTAGTGTCCTCCCTGTTGTTGCTGATACATTGGTTGTTCCTACTGATTAGGATACCTTGTCCATCCGAAATTCGGGTGATTTCTTGTTGTTGGGTTGTAGGTGTTTGAGTATGGATTTGGTGGATTTCTTTGATTATACCCGGCATAATCACATTCTCCCTGTTCACCTTTTCCTTGCTTTACTCCAGGACAGTTGATGTTGAAATGACGCCCTCCATAAAAATCACATATGTCATTGAACGGGGGTTCACTGTTCCACCTGGCTAGTTAGTTTTGACACAACATCGTCGTTCCCCACTCTTTTTCCTTCACTCCTGGAGGAGTGCCAGTTATAGCTCGTGCTCACTACTCGCTCAATAAGGTCATACAAGGCTTGTGGTTCAAGATCTTCAGGGTTACCATTGGCAATGGATTCGATCTGGATTTTATAAATGTTAGTGACTCCATTGTAAAAGTTTTGCACTTGCATCCACATGGGGATGCCATGATTTGGTACCCTTCTCAGTAGTTCCTTGTACCTTTCCCATGCCTCGGCTAAGGATTCATCCTCTTCTTGTACGAAATGGGATACCTCGTTTCTAAGTTTAATGGCATGTCTAGGTGGAAAATATTTCATCAGAAAAGCGCTGGCCATTTCTTCCCAAGTGGTGATTGTTCCTGGCTGTAAGTTCTTTAACCAGTTCTTTGCTTTGTCTCTGAGAGAAAAAGGAAATAGCTTTAGCCTGATCACATCGTCAGAAACTCCTCGGTTTGATCTGAAGGTGTTGCACAGTGTGATGAACTCCTAGATATGCCCATTTGGATCTTCCGACTGGTATCCATTGAACTGTACTGCTGCCTGCAACATTTGTATCATAGATGCTTTCACCTCAAACATGTTGTTTCCTTCGTTGGGCAACACGATGCACGACGAATGTCCTTCCGTGGTTGGCCTTGAATAGTCTCTGATTCTCATAACTGGAGGATTGTTATTCTCTCCCTCTTCTTCCTGATTTGGTTGGACTGGTTGTTCGGGAGATACCCTTCCAGCCATCCTTCTTTCTCTTTGTCGCTCTCTTTGTCTTGCACGTCGAGCTCCCGCTCGGTTTTGTCTACACATTCTCTCTAATTCGAGATCGATAGGAAAAACAGGAGGTCCAGCTCTGCGCATAAACATATAGAGAACTCTTTCTGGCTGCACTATTTAGCAAACAGATTAAAAACACCTTGTTTCACAGAAAATTTCATATAAAATTTGTTGCTTTCAATCCCCGGCAACGGCGCCAAAAACTTGTTGTCCTCAGAATAGACTCTAGCAAGTGCACTAGATACAAGTAATAAAGTGATAAGTTAAGTATCGTCTCCACAGGGATTGAGGACCAAATTTCACTAGAAAGAACAGGGTGTTCGTGGTGTGTGACTCTTTTATATTGATAGATGTTGAGAGATGTGAAAACTTGTGACTAAACAATTGATTTTACGAATAAAAATGATTACTTGATCATGATAAACGAGTAGAACAGGCTAAGCACAGAGGAACAGGTTATCGTAAGCTCCTAAACAGCCTAATCAGTCATGAATGATGCAACTGAACTCAAGGTTTCTGCTTTAATGCTCACTTAAGTCAACTCTCGTGTGTTCTTAAGATTCTAAGACTTACTAAAACCAACAGCGTCCTAAAGGTTTGTTCTTTCTTGCATTAAGATTGAAGCAGCATTTCAAATGAGAAAACCCTTGATCAAACCACCTAACATTTCTACTTCGGGGTTGGATGCTTGATAGAGAGTTCGGTAAAGATGAAAGCAGTGTCCTATCATTCTTCTAACACGGGCATATATGCATAAGCACTGAAATATAAAACCTCATCAAACACTTCATACATTAACACCATTCATTCATTAATAGACTTAGGAAGCTTACATCACCGGCCCCAACTAGCCGCGCCTATTCAAAAGGATTACTCACTCATACTGGCGAGTGAGCAATCTACTGGTTCAAAGCTCTGAAACTCCATCTCTGGAGCTTTCTTTCTTTCGGACTAAGTCTAAATTTTTCTTTCTCAAAAGATCTGATCCCTTTCCTATCCTTACTACATCTATTTAAAGGAAAGGTCAGGGTCAAAATGGTACCAGAAAAGTATCCGATCAAAATATTACAATAAAAAGTCAATTGTTCAGAAATCTAAAAATGCTAAAGGTAGTGAAGATCCTTTTGACCCTTGAACACTCAAGGGTCGAGCTTTCCTTTCATCTTGTTGCTTTACGACTGCACTTATCCGCCTTTCTGCTTGCAGCTACTGCCATACCTACTTCCTGTCCTGTCGCTGTCCATCATCAGAAGTTCTGACGTTTGACCGCTGGATTAAAGAATGGCTCAATCTCCTCTTGGCATGTGTGAAACAGGCTGCTTCCAGTCTGTTCGGCTTAAACTTTCCTTATCTGCTCAAAAGCACCTATAAGACCTTCCTTCTTGCAATAAAACACAACAAACACCCTTAATTTATTATAATTAATACGTTAAAATGTAGTCAATTTCATGCCTAACAATCTGCATGCCTTTTTAACCAGGACCACTTCGCCAGCCACTGGGTGTAAATAACTTCCTCAATGGCGTCCGCCTTTTCCAGTTTAGATATCTCTTCCTCTATTACTTTCTGCCTCTCTGGCCCATGATTCCTTCTCTTCTGAGCCACTGGGACCGCATCTTCGGCAATATTGAGTTTGTGGGTGATCACGTCTGGACTGACCCCTGTGAGGATCTCATCCTTCCAAGCGAACACATCTTCCGACTCGAGGAGAACCTTCGTAACATCCTCCTTAACCTCAACTTTTAGCCCCTTGGCGATTCGTACCTGCTTACCTTCTAAAATGAGAAACATTTCTGTGTCTCCCAGGGCCGTTGTGACGAGTTCATCATCTTCATCCTCTTTGGACTGGGGGCGAATCGATAAGGATGCAGAATATGTCTCCTGAGCGACCTCCTGGTTCCTTTTGATCATCACACCTCCCTTGGCAGTTGGGACGTACATCGTCAAATGGTGTATCGATATAAGAGCCGCCACTTCTAAGATGAAAGGCCGCCCTAAGATGATATTGTATGCCAATTGACCATCCATGATGAAGAACTCCAGATCTCCCATCCATACTTGGTCTTCATCCGCTAATTCGCATTCCAGTGTTACTTGGCCCTTTGTCTGAATTGTGTGACCCGTCACTCCCAGAATATCTACAATGGTGGTCTCGATTTGAATAGGGTCGACCTTGAGTTTGGCGAATGCCCCCCTGGTGATGATATTACAAGAACTACTAGTGTCTACCATTACTCTCTTCATTTCCCAGCCTTCCACCATCATAGTAATGACGAGAGTGTCTGCATGTGGAGAGATAGCCGGACCAACGTCTGCAAAGGGACGGTTGAGTGATGCTCTATCTAGAGCAATGGTTTTTGCTTTCTTTATCGCATGCTGATATCCTGGTCCGCCAGCGATAACATTAATGACCCCCTTAGCCTTTTTCTTTGGCTCATCTCTGGGTTTATCACCATCTCCCTTTCTATCATTCTGGACGAACCTGTCCAGCTTTCCTCTTTCGATAAGCCTCTCAATCTCCCTAGCCAACTCCCAGCACGCATCTGTATTATGGTCGTTCCTCCTGTGGTATTTGCAATAATTCTTGGGGTTTTCCCTATGTTGGTGTACTCCCCCCTTTTGGTTCGGGGTATGAAATGCTCCGCTTATGCTGGTTGTTCTCTATCCACATTAGCACTTCGCTTTTGGAGGCGTTCAACGGCGTGAACGATGGCGTATATGCTGATTTGTTCCTAGAGCCTCTTCGCCTGTTTTGGGAGGATGAGTCAGGGAGCTTTTCTTTTTCCTTATCCTGTCTCCGAGATTCGCCCTTTACTTTCTTGGGTGGAGATGCCGACTCTCTTCGAATGTCATCGACTTCCATGAAGTCTTTGCACCTTTCTATCAGCTCCGCCATATTCTTTGGTTTGTTTCTGATCAGATCCTCCTGCAAGCTCTTGTATGTTGTGTTTTTTACAAGTGCTTCCACTGCCATGGAGATATCTACATCAACAATGCGGATACACAACTTATTGAACTTGTCGACATAATCCCGGACAGGTTCATTTTCTTTTTGCTTCAGCTCGAAGAGCTTTCGAGATTTAACCACTGGAGGAATGCTTCCTGCGAATTTTGAACAAACTTCCCTACTCAACTGATCCCAGCTGTTTATCGATCCTGGGCGAAGAGATTGGAACCAGTCGTAGGCTGGACCTTTTAGTGTGGTGATGAACACTCGACATTGCACTGCCTCGCTTGCACGGTTAAGTCCGAGCAACATTCAATACTTCCTTGCATGGGCTTCAGGATTATCCTCGCTAGAATAGGCTGGTATATTTGGAATCTAAAAATGCATACTCGTTTCCTCGGCTTCAATCCATACAGTGAAGGGTGATTCCCGATTGGCGAATGGATTATGCCTGGCATTCTCTTCGTTCTGTCTGCGTAGCTCCTCCCTGATCTGATCCGCAATAGAACCTTGACCCCTTCTAGGGCACCTCCTACTATGGGACCTGCTTCGCTGCGAGGATGGGGAGCTAGATTCTGACGAAGGGTCGGATGGTGACCTACCGCCGTCACGTCCTCTTGGTGGAGATCGTCCCCTTGGTGGAGATCTTCCCCTTGGTGGAGATCGTCCCCTATTACCTCCATCTGGCAGCGGATGTTGTATAACCTGGCGAGGTAATCCATCTCGGCGTTCGTTTCCTCTTTGCTCGGGGGGTGGAGGCGACCTTCCACGCTGAGGGGATCTGGTTTTGCGTCTGCGGTGAGAACGGGATCCAGATCGTCCCTTCCTATGTGATCGAGTCCATTTCTTATGCTTGTGACCATCACGTCTGCCTTCCGATTGATCTATCATTGTGTTATTCCGTCCCTGATTCGCTTGCGCTGGCGGAGCTCGAGGTTCGCCAATAGTGATCCCTGGATTTATTGTGTTTCTCCAGGGAGATTGATCATTTCTTTGACTTCCCTCTGGTACATCATGAAATAGCCTTCGGTTTAATGGCGGGTTATCGCCGAGCCCCAAGTTGACAATTATCGAATCCGCGGGTTGAGAGAGAAAAAATGACGAGTCACTGCGAGCATTAGGCATAACATAGGCGTTTTGCCATTGCGTTAGGGTTGGTCTTGGCGGTTGATGACGATTAAGCGGGAAAGCAGTTCCTGTCGTTGCTCCACCTACATCTCGGTTTACTAGGAAAGCTCTTAATCAACCTTCCATAATAGGTCCATGTTCTCTGCCTACGGTACCTGCGCAAATATCCAAAAAGGACTCTGGTGACATGTCCCTTTCGTCATGGATGGTTGGCGCATCGGGATCGACGCGACCAGCGTTTGTGGTGGGGTTAGTTGACGGTGGTAAGGGTGGTATTGTAGCTCCCGTTGAGGGGTTAGACTCTCCAGTTTCCATGCTTAGGTTGTGAACTGAGTCCTTTCTGATTAGGACCTCCACGTTCACCGCACCAATTGGTAACTGGCGATGAACTTCTGATCGGATTCCTTCCCTGTGGGGGGCGTCGTTGGGTTCGACGGGGGGAAGCTCCGATGCCAAAGTCAGTATAGGAATAAAGAATAAACTGTATTGACAAGTGAAGGGTCTAGAGTGAGAATGTGAATGTGTACCTCAATAGCTTGGGGTGCAAGCTATTTATAGTCATGTGATCGTAACTCCCAGTAACCAGAAAGTCTCCATTAATGCCTCATTAATGGCGGTTATGGATCTCCTTTAAGTGTGGCTGTTAGCTCATTAACGGTCCATTAATTGCCTTTATTGGGAATCGGCTCAACCGTTCGGTAGGAGGATCGAGACATGATGGCGGGTCTCACGTACGTTTGACTACGGATCTCGTGTGGCGGAGTCTAGGTGATCCGCCACTCGGATGACTTGCTTAATACGCCATTGCCTCCCAGACCGCCCAAATACGCGGCCGTTTTGGTAAATATCCTTTTTGATCCCGTGGATAATATCCCGATGTTATGACTTGTATATATGGAAAGGAGTGGATATCGGTGTAGGCTTTTTATCTTGTAGTAGAGAAAGGAAATGTATAACTCATGATTTATAATACAATGCATTTAGTCGATCATAACTATTCCAATCATTCTTTTCAAATATATTCATGCCTTTATTTATTTACAAACAACAGAAATACTTGGCCAATTATACATCATTCTTGTAATTGTTCAAAATATAACTACTGTTACTAGGACCCGCCTTTTTTCGATTTTCAGATCCCAGTGATTTTTCAACTCTCCTTTTATTATTCCGGAATTTTCAAATGAGCGCCCTCTTGGGTTTTCACTCATTGGGTTGTCCCTTATTGTTGCATAGATCGCCCTTTGCGGGTTTTCAACCTATCGGGAATTTTCATTTTTTTTTTATTTTTTTTTTACGAAAAGTATTTCTTAAGCCTATCCAAATTGGTAGGTTCGGAGAACTCAATGCCATCCATCGTGGTTAGTTTCACCGCCCCTTTGCTTAGCATCTTCTTCACGAGAAACAGTCCTTCCCAGTTTGGCCTAAACTTTCCCCTAGGGTCGGTGTGCGTCATTCGAACCTGCTTTAATACCATGTCCCTTTCCTTAATAGGATTAACCTTAACCTTTTTATTGAAGGCTCGGGCCATCCTCCTTTGATATAGCTGCACGTGGTAAAGAGCCTCCATCCTTTTCTCGTCCACCAAAGCCAACTGCTCATATCGCTTCTTCACCCATTCCGCTTCAGGAATCTCTGCTTCTACCGCGATTCTCAGCGATCGCTTCTCAATCTCAATCGGCAGAACTGCTTCTGCCCCATATACCAAGGAGAACGGCATTGCCCCAGTAGACGTTCTAACTATCGTGCGATAGGCCCACAAAGCAAGTGGAAGCTGCTCGTGCCAATTCCGGTGCGACTCCACTGTCTTTACGAGAATCCTCTTAAGGTTCTTATTAACCGCCTCCACTGCCCCATTAGCTTGCGGACGGTATGGGAAAGATCTATGATGCTCAATACCGTATGCCTAGAAGAGACTTTTCACTTCCCCCTGGAACTGAACCCCGTTATCCGTGATCACGTGGTGAGGCACCCCGAACCGGGTGATTATATGCTTTTCAATAAACTTCCTCATCTACTTCAATCCCAGCTTACTAAACGATTCTGCCTCTACCCACTTGGTGAAGTAATCAATGGCAACTGTGATGAGGTTGTGTCCAATTGACGCATTAGGCCTCACCTCGCCGATGATATCAATGCCTCAAGCTGCAAACGGCCAAATGGGTGCCAACAGATGCAGTTCCATAGCTGGCAGATGATTATAATCCCCGTGGATTTGACAATCATGGCATTTCTTCGCATATTCGTTGCAATCTCTTTCCATGGCTAGCCAATAGAAGCCTTGCCTTACGATTTTCTTTGCTAACACTGCTCCTCCCATATGGGCTCCATAAATTCCCGAATGCACTGACTCCATCGCTTCACGGGCTTCTCCTCTGTTTAAACATCTCAATTGTAATCCATCGACGTGCCTTTTGTAGAGCAAGTCATTGTGGATGACGAACTGCTGGGCTAACCTTCTGATCACGACCTGATCCCTAAGCTCTGATTCTGCCGGATAAGTTCCATTTTTCATGAAATTCATGATATCGAAATACCAAGGCTTCTCATCCACTCCTAACAACATCACATCTTCGTAGCACGGTTTGTGAGACCTCCTCGACACCAGAGGCTTTGAGGCAAGGTTCTGAGGATCATCCCATACCGACACCAAAGTGGCCAAAGCATCTGCCGCTTGGGTCTACACTCGAGGAATTTGATAAAAATGGCATTCCTTGAACCTCTGTGCCAACCCTCCTAGCTGGTCTAAGTACGGGCGCAACCTTTCTTCTCTTACTTCCCAATTTCCCTGGGCTTGTTCGATGATCAACTTTGAATCGCCCCAGATTTCGACATACAAAGCTCCGAGCTCTGCTAACGATTCTAACCTATAGATGCATGCTTCATACTCGTCCATATTGTTGGTGAGAGGAAACGACAACTTCTTTGCCATAGGGATCCTTTCCCCTTCTGGTGAGATAAGTAACACTCCTACCCCGGCTCCATTCGAGTTAACCGCTCCGTCAAAGAACATTTTCCATGGTATAACTTCTATCGTATTCAGATGTTCATCGGGGAAGTCATAGTTTATCTCCTCTTCTTCCTCACTTAGGGGCTGATTAGCCAGAAATTCTGTTACAGCTCTCCCCTTGATAACCTTCTTTGTCACATATTCGATGTCGAATTCTGATAGAAGCAACAACCATCGGGTCAGCTTTCCGGTTAAGGACGAAGTTCGGTACAGATACTTCACACGGTCCATCCGGGAGATGATGATCACCTTGTAAGATTGAAAATAGTGCCACAGCTTTTTCGTTAGCCATACTACTACTACGCACGTCTTTTCGATCATATTATACTTGAGCTCGTATTCTAGGAACTTTTTACTCAGATAGTACACTGCATGCTCGACCCCTGTGTCCCCTTTTGGGGCCAACATTGCCCCAATTGATCGCTCTTCAATCGCTACATACAGGAGAAGCGGTTTCCCAAGTTTGGGTGGTCTCAAAACCGGTGGATTAGTCAGATAAGTCCGGATGCTTTCCAACGCTTGCTGGAATTTGTCGTTCCAAACCGTCGGTTGATCTTTCCATAACAATTTAAAGATTGGCTCGTAGATCGTGGTGAGTCGTGCTATGAACCGACTGATATACCGAAACTGCCCCAAGAACCCTCCACTTCTTTCTCATTCTTCGGTGCCGGCATTTCCTGTATGGCTTTTACTTTGTCGGGATCCACCTCAATCCCCTTGTTACAGATCATATAGCCCAAGATTTTCCCCGATGAAATGCCAAAAAAGCACTTCTTCGGGTTCAACCTTAGCTTAAATTCCTCAATTCGGGCCAAAAACTTCTCAAGTGCCGCGAAATGCCCCTCTCTTGTATCTGATTTGACCATCATGTCATCCACATATACCTCCACCTCTTTGTGTATCATGTCGTGGAACAGTGCCGTAGCCATTCGATGATAAGTTGCCCCGGCGTTTTTCAAACCAAACGACATGACCCTATAGCAGTATGTCCCCTATTCAGTAGTGAACGAAGTTTTTGCTTTGTGCTTCTTGGCCATCTGAACCTGCATGTAGCCCATAAAGCCATCCACATTTGTGTGTAAGACACTTGATGCTGCACTGTCAATCAATACGTCGATGTGAGGCAACGCAAACTCATCTTTGGGCAAGCCTTGTTGAGATCTCTATAATCGACACACATTCGAACTTTGCCGTCTTTCTTTGCGATTGGCACTACATTTGCCACCCACGGAGGATAGTCGATTACTTCGATAAAACCTGCCTCTAACGGTTTCTTCACTTCCTCTCTGATCTTATCTGCCCACTCTGGCCTCATGCGTCGGAGCTTTTGCTTTACGGGCTTAGCATTGGGGTATGTTGGAATACGGTGAGCTACGATGGATTTATCAATTCCTGGTATGTCCTCGTATGTCAAAGCAAACACTACTTCATATTTTTTGATTATTCTCTCAAATTCTTTCCTCTCTTCAGTATTTAATTCTTGAGCAATTTGTATAAGTTTAGGATTTTCATCCGTGCCAAGATTGAAAGTTGACATTTCTATTGCATTAATTTCAAATGTAAGCATGTTATATGAATGAGAATGCATGGAATGATCAGAATCAACATCAAGCAAGTAAGCAAAATCAGAATTCATTCCATTGATAGTTTTGGTGAGTACATCATCAGATCCAAACAAAGCGGTAATATAGTTGTCATCATCGGGGTTCTCGGGGTTCTCATTGGCCTTGGAGGTGCTTGGTTCATCCACTGCTCCCACGGTTGTCTCTGCAGTGATAACTTGCTCCTCAGCATTCAAATCTAGCATCATGATCTCCTCTATGAAGCAGCTGGCCTTTCTTTTGCCCCAGTCGGTAACATCATTAAAGATCTCAAATCCTGGCAGGATCTTTCCCTCGGTGACCCTGCCTGCTCTCGTTATTACAGTAATTTCCAGATCATCATCAGACTCATCCCAGATATTGATTAGAGCTCTCTGATTGATACTTTCCTCGTCCGAGGAACTTCCCCAAATATCTACGACCATCAGATCCATCGTGTGAGGGACGTTCGGATTTACATAGGAAGGGTCCGACGATCCATACCGAGCCCAGCCTATCAGTTCGTCATAATCCCTCAAGAACACCCTGCTCAACCTCTTTGCCACAAGTGGAATAGCACCCTTTCGGATGCACATGAGTTGCTCCTGATCGCTCAAGGTGACCTGAGACGAGGCATACTTGAACCTCCATCTTCTTGCGTAATCCATGAATGCTTCCTCGGGAAACTGCTTAATCCTTTCTAAATCCTCCAACGACCCTGTCCACGGAATGTATGTCTCATATCTCCGTACAAAGGCCTCCATGAGGGATCCCCAGTCCCCCTTTGTCTTCCCCGAGAGCATTCGGTGCCACATCAAAGCTTCTTCTGTGAATGTCTCTGGAAAATGCTGAATCAACTCACTTCGATAGAGTCCCGTGTCATACATGTAGGCACGAAAACAGTTTATGTGATCGATGGGGTTCTCGTCTCCCTTGTACTTAGCCATGGTTAATACCGCCTCAGGTGTCTCCTCATCGGGTGACTCAGGCATTTCCTCCGGATGTCCCCATGCGGTGTATTTCTTGATGAATCTCTTAGTCATTTCAGCCCAATCCACCTTAACGTTCATCGGAAGAGACATATACCACACAAGGGACTCTCCTGCCAACGAGTTGCAAAACAAGCTCGTAATTTCCTCCTCTTTGAAGCCCAAGGGACCCATAGCGGATAGATAAAAATGCAGGTGCTCCATGGGGTCCTTGCCTTCATTGTACTTGTTGACAGTTGGCCACGGGCGTCTAATAGGCTCCACTTGCATTGCGCTATGTTTCGCCACCCGTGCTTTGGCTTTTCTATACCTCATCAAAAACAAGCTTGACAACAGTGACCAATCATGCTTAGTCGAATCAGGTAGCGACTGAAACCACCTCAAAGGTTCGCCTACCAGTGACAGATAGAACCATGGACCGACATCTTCCACCTTGTATGGCTCCCTAAACATAGCGCACACATACCCGTACAAATGGGCTTCATGGTCTTCTACCCCACCAAACAAACTTAGCACGGATCTGACCCTCCGAGATGATACCTCCTCGGTTTCCTCTTTGTCATTTATTACTTCCTCTGTTAGGCCTTCTCCTCAAGCGGATACATACAACCCATTTCCCACATTTATCTTCTCATCAGAGTCAAACAACTCCTCTTCTCCACAGAAAGACTCCACTACCACGCCTTCTCCAAGTCCAGATCCGATCATACTTACCCGATGGTTAGGCAATGGATTACGCCTAGTGGAAGGGTTCGCTGATGATGGATCAACTATCTTCTTCTCCTCGATCAAATACTGGATCTCATGCTTCAACCTCTCACAGTTTTCAATGGTGTGTCCGTAGTTACTATGGAACTCGCAATACCCCTTAGTTATCATCCATGGTGTGGGTCCTGTCTTGTTCTTGGGAGTAAGAGCTTTCAGCAACTCCTTTTTCTGCAATCGTTCGAAAACTTTTGCATAGGTCAGATCAAATTGGGCGAACTGCCTTTTCTCGATAGCATTGAGTTCAAGCACCTTTACCGCGGTAGGTTCTACATTAGCACTTGGCCCTCCGGCACTATACCCGGACTTCTTCCATTTAGTATAAGCTCTTTTCGGCTCTACTATCAAAGCGTAGCTATACATCTGATTAAAATCGGTGAAAGGCATACACCGCAGCTCATTCTTAACATACGGCAAAGTATTGCCGATTACCACCCGGATCTGATCCTGCTCCGACGGCTTTTGTTTCATAACTGCCGCCTTAGCTCTCCACCTACTCATAAAGTCGGACAAGGACTCCCTAGCCTGCTGCTTGGTGCTCTCTAGCTCCCTCAAAGTAACCTCAAACATAGTGTTGAAGCTATATTGGGTGATGAATGCCTTCGCCAGTTCTTTCCAATCTCTCTTCGTTCCTAGCGGCAACGCATGAAACCACACAAGGGCAGCTCCTTCCAGATAGGCACTGAACAGCCCTAGGATCTGTTCCTCAGTCAGAATTATTGCTTCATCACTGCCACATATTGGTTCACATGGGTGGTAGGATCCCCAGTTCCATCAAACTTCTTCATGTCAAGGAGTTGAACTCCACGTGGGTCTCACACTTCCTGTGTGATGTGTGGCTTCCATTCCCCTCCCTTTGCTCTCTCTTTCCCAAACTGCTTGTTATGCAATCCTGATAGTTACCTCCAAAACGGGGACCGGTGTTCACAATGTTCCCAGATGGTTTACTACCGCTTTTCCATTCCCCTCCCTTTGCTCAGCCGGCTGGACCGAAATTGCGGCTAGTTGACCCTTGATTTTGTCCACCAATATCTCTAGACCTGCTATTTTCTCCTCTATCATAGACATACTGATCGATGACTGAGATGACTCGGACGAAGATGATTCAGAAGCCACAACTGCTGACTGTAATGGTTCGGAACTAATAATCTGTAACTACTCTCACGGAACCACAACCTCTTAATGGTGATGTCTGCGCGAGCGATACCCGTTAGTATGTATGCATGATTTTATATGCGTGATTCGTGGTGTGTGCGTTTATTATATACGAATATATAAGATAAGAAGAACAAACGTTAGTCTAAGTACACGTATCACAACATCTCTCTTCCACCCTTATTCCTCCACACACTCGATGGTTCAAGTCTCTTTCCTAGGATTTTGGTATGGGCTCACATTGCGGTCCATAGGACGTGTGATGCCATCGATTATTGCGGAACATTAAATCATTCATGAAATAATACAATTTGTCTTAACGTATCAGCATTCGGTGACTAAGATATTGACCAAATTGGATTGTCCTTTCGAATAACTCATCTTTTGTTATTTCGCGAGACGCATTAGCTCGGGTTTCGACTCCCTTTGAGCGTGTCTCGGATTTAGACGTGGTACAAGTTATTCTTTTGGTTCAATTGTCCGTTTTCGACAATGGTTCGTTCCCTTTTATTCGCGTGGATTCGTGTCTCGATTTTGGATTACAATGGGATCTTTTGGATCTATCGAGAGACATAACCACGTGTTTATTTAGTGATGGTATCACTTTTGGATTTTATTTTAGGGAACAAAATCATCGCGTAATGTGTTTGTTTCTAGCGTCAAAATCCGCTTGCTCGTTTTGGCTACGTGAAAAGACGATGAGTCTTATTCGAGTGCACGATAATCTTTCGGCTAGCAACAACTCTTTATTTCTTCTGATTCATGGGATATATCATCTCAGTGTGGTTATAGAAAATCAACGTTTCGTTTAATCGCATGCTTATTCGAAGCAGAGATATTACCGTTCTCCTCATTCAGGCACGAATCAAACAAACACACAAATCGGGCCATATTTCTTGTAGTTTTTGTAATGGTCAAAATGATCGAGCCATTAGTCAAACCCACAGTCTCGTCCATATGGCGCAATTACGCGGTTTAGCTTAATTCGGTTTTTATGATTTAAAGCGGCGTATATACCGGTTCGAGGCATGTATTCAACAACATTGGTTCATTTTCTTTAACTACCCTCGTGACTGACATATATCATAGATACGCAATGATTTTGGTCATTTTTATTTTCTTTTATTTTCTTAGTCACTTTTGTGGACACGTCCATTTCTCCTTAGAACAACGCAAGGTGTAACGTAAGAGCTCATTTTTTATTCGGAAGGGACGAGCCACGTTTACGAAACTCTTTACGTTACAACGGGGTCGTTCAAAACAGAAATGTTCTTCGTTTTCGTTTTGTCATAATCTCGTTTTATCCCAACGTATTTAAAGAATGTGAATAACAGCTACCATTAACATAGTCTTTTGAATTGAGATATAACTATCCTTAATACCAAACTGACCTTTACTAATACGCGCTTACATCACAATGGATTTCCTGAACATGTGCCTACGAGATGATTAAGTCGTCTTTAGTTCAAATCGTTTCAATGTTTTGGGGTAGTTTATATATCGGTTTAAGAGTATATATTAACGTATCGTTTTATTTTCTTTATGTATTTTAGGATTAGACACGTATCATGGCAATTTGAAAATCCGAATTGATCCATTCATCACATCAAAAATGGTAACGGGTAATCCTAAGGAAAACTTCTAAGGCTACTATATGCTGACACGGCTGATCGCGGGACCTCACAAGACCGAACGAATTCGCCCCTATCGAATGGATGGGGACCCTTCGGCGCCTTACTGTAAGGGGGAACTTACACTAGCCTCTTTCGAGCGACGAATGGACTCTCGCTAGAGGTTTCGCGGAAATTACCCAAAAGGTTTGCAATAATGCTTATGAATGCATATGAAAAGAAATAATACGATCCGTCCCCGTTATGGGCTTAATACACGCCTTCCGGAATCAAATTTCTCTACTTCCCCAGCAGAGTCGCCACTTGTAGGTGTCGCGGCCTCGCCCGGAAGACCCGGGGGGTGGACACCATTGACGACAGATGCTGTGATTGGCACCGAAAGCAACCAATCGCGAAATCAAGCTTGCTCGGTAGGGTCGGAGCTCGGAGTATGGAAGAGTCGCCATCCACGAATGGGAAATGAACACCGATCCCTTGCGAGAGACCGCTGAGGGTTCGGGAAATTAGGTACGAGCCAAGAAGGCTAGCTCCTTTTCGGAGAAAGACTACTAGGCACCCCGACATCGTCCGGTTCTGAACCACCGGCCTCCTACTTAGCATGTTAGGCGCTAACGGACTAATCACATATTTCTTTAAGTTTAAAATTCATTTGAAACCTTTTCTTTCTCGTTTTGAAAACCGTTTTAAGCATATATTATTGAAAGCCACTTTAGTAAAGAATCACCCATTTGCATGAATTTAGAATATGTAGAAGAAGGAGGGAGGCAGAAGAATTGATTAATTACAACATGTGAATATCTTTCTAAGCTATACACATCCAATCTAAACTAGTATCTCTTCCCCAAAACGTGTTTATTTTCATGGTTCGTGCCTTAATCGTCGTTGGAACGATTTAGGCATGTTTCAAATCCCCGTTGATTTACTTTCTTTTCACTCGAATCGCCGTTGGAACGACTCGAGTGCTTGAAAACGTGAAGAATGCACATTCAACCGAAAACGTGATTAAGCATACAAGTCCATTTATTTTTATACAAAACCGTTTAAACGCAAAACGATTCAAAACTCTATTATTTACAAAAAAAACGCTTTTAATTACGAGGCTCGCTTAATCCGTCGTTGAAACGAATTAAGGTTTCAAAACATGACATTTAGAAAACCATTTGGAACAAAAAGTTGAAAACTCTTACTTACATTTTAAAAGTCTCCAAATACCTTTAATCTACATAATTAAATTGAAATCCTTTTTTGTGGCTTGCTTTTCCCATTTTCATCCAATTAACTCTCACTTGAACATAATTACAATAATGAACAAATTAAATTCAAAACCCACCCACCATAATATATTTGAAATATATATACATTTTGGTAAAAATGATATTTATACCTATAGATTAAAAATGAAGTAAATAAAAGATATATATACTATGAATATTAGTAAGTAAAAATAGTAATAAAGAACAATATCCCAATTGAAAACATATAAAAACAATGAACGAAGTTCATAAAGGATAGGAAAATCACTTTTAACCCAAAATAGTCATTATGATAAATATATAGAAAGTAACCCTTAATAACCAAAAGCATTTATTACTTAATTATCTCAAAGGTTCAAACCAATTATCTCCCAAAATAATAACTAATATAACTTGAATAAATCCAAAACTATATATATATATATATATATATATATATATATATATATGATTTTACAAAGCTAGATTAATATAAATGAAGTTTAAATGGAAAATAGATAAATGTATATTACATGATTATTAGTTATAT
Organism: Euphorbia lathyris; assembly: GCF_963576675.1. NCBI lineage: Eukaryota > Viridiplantae > Streptophyta > Magnoliopsida > Malpighiales > Euphorbiaceae > Euphorbia > Euphorbia lathyris. The sequence continues at coordinate 27,191,710 of NC_088919.1, read as the reverse complement.
ACTCCCAAAATAATTTTAATAAATATATTAAATAGTTATATACGTATATATACAAGTATAAATATCAAAAAGTTAAGAAAAGAGGGTTAAAAGGACATTTTTTAGATTCCAGTAGCTTTAGCAACGGAAAATCCGTCGCTAAACTGCTTTTAGTGACAGAAAGGATAGATTTGCAGAAACAGCCCCTATACTTTCCAGATTCGTTAAAAAGCTTTAGATCTACTCTATTTTATCATTTTGGTCCCCGAACTACCCAAATTGAGTCATAGTCTATAACAGAGTCTCCCAAAACGATGTTTTATTTTAAAACGTTAATAAAAAAACATTTTTAAATTCTATATCTACAACGTTTTAGTCCCGAACTACCCTTAAACCGGGTCACGGTTCGTATTGGGACTTAAAACGAGGTTTTTTATTTCAAATCAAAACCAAACATTTATTTAATACGAGGTGAAATTTAAATAAATACGAATGAATAAATAAAAGTGGCAAATAAAATAAATAACTAAAAACTAGAAATAAACGAAATAAATAAATTAAACGAGTCTAGTCCTCAGATAATACCTCAAGATCGGTATTGACAGTCGAAGTCGGTTGATTCCACGAGTTATGGTTTTTGGTGTTTTTTGTGCTTTTTGGTCCAATATTTAACTTTTATAAAATTTCAATTTTTTAGAAAAATAAATTTTTTCCCAAACAAATCCACTTTCTCTCTCTAGAAAATAATTTTTCCCAAGAAAGAGCTCCCCTCTTCAATGCATGGGGATCCGTGCCTTTTATATGCATAAATCCCAAGGTTGAGCGTACATGCCCGAAGGCGTCGGGCATGTACGCTCAATATACGTTGGGCATACGCCCCACAAGTGTTGGGCGTCGCCCAACATGGGTTGGGCGCACGCCCAACCATCGTTGGGCGCACGCCCAACCATCGTTGGGCGTCGCCCAACATACGTTGGACGCACGCCCAACAGCCGTTGGACGTACGCCCTACGCTGGTTGGGCGACGCCCAGCGTCTATTAGACGTACGCCCAACGCTTGTTGGGCGACGCCCACCGTGCGTTGGGCGTTCATCCAACGAGTTGGCCGATGCCCAATGAGCGTCGGGCGTCCGTCAAACGCCCGTCGGATGAGCGTTTGACGCGCCGAGCTCCGTGTCTGGCGCATGAGAGACGACGCTCGCCTGCCGGGAGCGACATTCGTCATTCGTCGATCGACGTCTGACTTCCGGGGCCTTCTCGTCCACCAACAAAACGGTGAACATACCCGACGTCATCCGGGAGATATTGAATTTGCTAGTGGGACTCGTAAGTGCCGGCTCTCCGAGATTTTTTTCGATTTAAATTTTTGAACTAATGGAATCAACCGTTTTAGCCGTTTTATCGTGGGTTTTCGGTACAGGTCCTCCGACTCGGTGTCTACAACAGCCCTTAGTAGAAGGCTTGCACAAGGGTAAGTAAAGGTCGTACCCAAAGGATTAATACTGATCTAATTATAAATATGACCAAGCAAATGACAAAAAAGGTAAAAAGGGGGAATTAGGATAGTTGATTACTAAATTAACAAAAGTAATAGAGTCGAACTGAAATTGAATATAATGATTAACTAGAATTTCAGCTAAGGGATTATCAGGCAAGGAATTTAGTTAGTCTTGATCATTGACAGAAATGATATTTCTTCTAAATTGCATATCAGACTAGTTTGGTATATTCTTCCTAATTAATGAATTAACTAAGTAAGACTTGAGTTAATTCCTAATTAACGAATAACCTTACCTCAACGGCTAAGATTCAACTCGTTAATAACGTTATGAATTAGAAGAACCTAATCTAAGCCAACCGATTCTCAGCGATATCGATTCAGAAACTTAATTACTCATTCACTTGATATGACAAAATTGAAAATAGATGTATTAATGTCACATGGATAGTTCTCAGTTGTCAATCTGATCATCCCCAAATACAATCTAGAGTTCAACTTTATAACATCAATTGCTACTTACTCAGATTTAACTAAATAATGACTCGTTGATTATCTAGTTTAATCAGATAATCGTATATGCCAGTTTAATCAAATGAACAATCGGTCGTTATCATTCAAAAGTAAACTAACAATTGAGATAAAATCCCTAAACACAGTGAATAAGCAAATGATATAAATGAAGAGTTTTACTAGAAGAAAAACGATCTCACAATACTTGAAGATTCCTACCTTTAAATTATCCCTTAACCGAAATAAAGGATTTACCTATGAATAGCCATTAAGAACAAAACTAAGTGTTTCAAGTTTTCCAGTCTGAAAAACGATCTCTGGAAATATACGTCAAAGTCTACGGAAGAAGAGATAAGAGAAGAGAGAGGATAATCTATTATAAAACCTAATGTTTTGTAAAAAAAGATATCCCTAAAACTTAACTAACGAAAAGAATATTTTTCACAATCACAAATCTCTCATAATCTTTTTCTATCCCTTATTTTCTGCCTTCTTGTTTGAGTAGGAAAGAGTCCTGATCAATCTAAACATCAGCAGTTCGGAGGTCTTAGTCTTGGGCAAGACTAACTCCATTTTCGTTTCAAGTCCAAAGTTTCTTCAAGTTAAGTCCAATTCTGCTCCTTTTAGTCATTTGAGTCCCGTGGAGATAAATCATACTAAAACAAGCAATAACACCCAAAATAACACTAAATTAATTAAATAACCTAGCACTAAAGTGGACATTTGAACGTTGAATTGGACACTTATCAATATTCTTGATAGCGCCTTTATCACTCATCTCCCTAGACTTAATTTAGATCATTGTCCCATAATGGTCAACTTAAATGCTGATATTAATGTAAGTACCTCTAAATCCTTTCGGTCCGATCTCTCTTGGGTATCCCATTTTGATTTTATAAATATCATATAGGGCAATTGGGATAATAACCTGTCTTTTTTGGAGAATTTAGGAAAAATCACTAACTCTTTATTAGAGTGGAATTCGAAAGTTTTTAGGAACAGTTTTAGAAGAAAGAGTAGACTTTTGGCTCGTATAAAAGGTATTCAAACCAGTCTTGCTAATAAATTCAATTCTAGCCTCTTGAAGTTGGAAAAGGAACTTAAGAAAGAATTTGGATTTAGTTATCCATCAAGAAGAGATTCATTGGCATAAAAAATCCAAAAAAGTATTGATCACATCAGGAGATCGTAATACAAAAAAAAAAATCGTATCTCAACTGTGATTAGACGGAACATGAATCGTATTAGAGGTCTTTATGACAAGGAAGGCACCTGGATTGAAGATGAGAATAAACTTGTATGTATGGCTCAAAATGGTTTCACTAAATTATACTTTGATGACGACATTATTGTCCCTTGGCATTTTCATAATTTTCCTATTCTAGAGGAAGGAAATACTATGCTGCTAGCTTCGATTTTTTTGATGGATGGCATTCAAAAGGCTCTATTCAACACAAGCCCGTCAAAAAGCTACTGGTCTTGATGGTTTTAACGCTGGTTTCTACTAAAGTTGCTGCTTTATTGTTAATATTTCCATATACAATCTGTTCATGATTTTTTGGAATAGTGGAAAGCTTTGCTTACAAAATCATAACTAAAACTTTTGCTAATATGGTGAAACTTATTCTGTATTATATTATTTCCCCTACATAGAGTAGTTTCATCCTCGGTCGCCAAATTTCAGATAACATTGTCATTTTTCAAGAAGTGATTCATTCTGTGAATAAAAAGCATTATGGCAAGGGTCAAATGATAATCAAAATCATCGAAAAAGCCTATGACAAACTTAGTTGGGATTTTATTAAGGATACTCTAGTAGCTACCGTTTTCACCTTGGTTTGGGTGAGAAATATTATGGAATGTGTCAGAACTCCCAATCTTTCGGTTCTTTGGAATGGGATGAAGCTGAAACAATTCCGTCCTTTACCTGGTATCCGTTAGGGGGATTCTTTGTCACCTTACATTTATTTGCTTTGTATTGAAAGGTTATCTCATCTTATCAATCTTACAGTTAAGGAAGGAAGATGGAAACCGATCCAAATTTCTCAAAGAGGACCTATCCTCTCATATACTTTATCTGTTGATGACTTGGTTTTATTTGCTGAGGAATCTCCAAAGCATATGTTAGTTATTAAGGATTGCCTTGATGTTTCTTGTATGAGCTCGGGTCAAAGAGTAAATTTGCTAAATCTGCAATTTTCTTTAGTAAAAATTTGGATTTGGGCCAAGCTAAAGACATTAGTCTTCTCATTAACATTCCTATTACACTTTATCTTGGGTTGTATTTTGGCTTGCATTCTATTCATGGTCAGATGACTAAAGCTTGCTTCCAACATATCTTAGATAGGATGAATAAGCATCTGTCGGGGTGGAAAGCTAAAACACCTTAAACTTTGCAGGGCGTCCCACTTGGTGAAATCTGTCCTTACAAGTATACCTTTTTACTCCATACAAACCTTGCCCCTGCCAGCAGGTACCATCAGTGAGATTGAAAAAATATCTAGGAGATTTTTATGGGGGAGTAACGGGAATTCTCCTAAGCAGAGCCTCCTCGATTGGAAAAGAGTGGTTAAGCCTAAATCTCAAGGCGGTTTAGGGGTACTTGACCTTAGAAAGATGAATTTAGCTTTTTCGGCCAAATTGGGTTGGAGATGCTTCAAAGAAACCAATCAGTTACAGAGTAGAATTCTTCGTGCAAAATATTTTCGTACTGCATCTTCCATTAACTCTATCAAGAAAAAACATTCAACTTCAAACGTATGGAGAGGAACTGTTAGAGCAAAGTCAGTAATGGTTGCTGGTATGAGATATAAAATTGGTAATGGCTAAGATATTTTATTCTAGACAGATCCTTGGCTACTTGACCAACCTATCTTCTCTGTTATCAATTTTGTCATCCCTTTGGTGGAGAAATTCAATTCGATCGCCTTTTACTAGAGTCTGATCGATTGGTGATGGGATTTACTAGAAGGTTATTTGACGGAGGATATCGCCAACAAACTCAACAACATTTTTATTGATGATAGCATCGACAATCACGTCAATTTTTGCCGAGCGTGGTCTCCTAAAGGCCCTTTCACTGTTAAGTCCGCATATATTGCACAATTGGATGGTACTGAGAATATGCAAAATGTTAACTGGAAGAGCATTTGGCATATTCAAGTTCCGTATAAAATCTACATATATTTTGTGGGTTGTGATTTATGAAAAACTAATAGGGAACTATGAGCGTCTTTGACGAGGCTTTACTGAATCACATGTCTCTAATTGTAATTTACATCCGAAGACTACACCTCACATTTTGAGAGATTGCCCAAAAAGCAAAAGAAATTTGAGATATTTTTATTCCAGACAGTTTGCAGAAGTTTTGGAACTCCATGAACCAACAATATTGGGTAGTGTTTAATCTTAATGATTTTTCTCATCCTGAGTTCAGCAGAAATTGGAAAATTTTGTTCTCTATCACTATTTGGTGGGTCTGGAAATGGCGCTATATCAAAATGTTTGAAGGGAAGGATCAACAGCTTCACATGATGATCGACTTTCTTAGAACTAGTTTTGAAGAAAACGCAATCACATATAGGATGGACAAGGAGAGGAACATACACATTGGTTTTAGACGAAAGATTCAGGTGCAATAGCATTCTCCGTTTGCTAATGTGTTCAAGCTGAATACCGATGGTTGTAGCAAAGGCAACCCCAGGCCAGCAAGGGGTGGGAGAGTTATTAGAAATCGAGAAGGAAGTTGAATTTCAGGTTTTGCGCTCAACATCGATATTTGTTCAGCATTCAAGCGGAGTTGTGGGCTATCTATAAAGGACCGGAGCTTGCATGGAGCTTAGACATTGACAATCTTTTGTGGGGAGTGATTCTAATTTAGTAGTTTCTTGCACTATGCCATTTTCCCTTTCATATGACACAAGATACATGACAGACATTTGTTTTCGTGTCGTCTGAATATTTTTCGTGACAATATTTTAACTGTATGTCATCTTAAGGCGAAATAAAAAATGCGCTCGATTCTTAGATGACATTACGATTACAGAATCCTGTCATCCAAAGAAAACGCGCGTTTTCGTTAAATTTGATGCGCTCAACAGATGACACTTCTAATAAATGAATGTCATTGTATGCCGAAAACAAAAAAGCGGCAAATGAAATTTCATTTACGCGGCCATACCAAATTTTAGGCGCTCTATATCATTTGACTGAAATTTCAGCTGATATATAAACCCTCTCTCAATCCCAAACCCCAGTTTAGGCTACGCAAGCTTCACCCCCCCTCATCCCTCTCTATCTCCATGGTTGATTTGAACATGCAATCACTAGGTGAGCTCGAAACACGGTACTGGTAAGCCATATTTTCTTCGTTCCTAGCTGTATTAGAGTATCATTATTCCTTACTCTATCTTTTCCTCATCTGATTTACTTTGGTGTGTGTCGATTTCAGCAGCTGGTATAATGATTTTGTGATTTTGAGACCTATCGTTGAAAGGTTTAGATCTCTCGCTTAGCTACACTGATTTTATTGTATTTAGATTCACTGTTGTAAAGCTTGGGTCTTTATCTTTTTTAATCTAGGGCAAGATAATGCCTGATACAGTAGATGGTATGAACTCATCTGATTCCTTTTCATTTGAACACTATTTGCAGGGATAGTAAGAATGCTTCAGTACATGGGAAGGCTGACTGAAGAGATTGTCAATCGGTTCATGCCCTTAGCATATGGGAAGATTTCTTTAACTTACTGAATATATATTAATATTATGTTGGTTTGAACTGATCGGTCATGCCTTTAGAAGTGATTGTGTATGTTTGATGTACTGTTTTGGAACCTAGAACTCATTTATTTAGGAAACTAGCCTGATTTAGTATATATATTGTTATGTGGGTTTGAACTGAATGATTACATATATGTATGATGTTGTGGGTGATGATGAAATGATTGGTATGAACTGATTGGTTAGATATAACTGTTTAGGAAGCTAGGACTCATAGAGTTTATGTATGAATGATCATTAAGCATGTGGCTGATTAGTCATACTCTAAAGCTTTGAATGTTTATTGAGATTGGCACTACTTTTACACCTATGAGTTATACTGCTAGAAGTGATTGAGTATGTGTATGTGTATGAAACATATTTATGTATGATGTTCTGTTGATGTTTATGTTTGAGGTTCTATATGAGTATGTGTACGATTGTTCATTTGGGCATGTAGCTTATTCATCATGCATCAAGTATTAGAGGAACATTGTAAAAGGTTCATTAAGCATGTGGCTGATTAGGCATACTCTAAAGCTTTGAATGTTCATTGAGATTGGCACTACTTTTACACCTATGAGTTATACTGCTAGAAGTGATTGAGTATGTGTATGTGTATGAAACATATTTATGTATGATGTTCTGTTGATGTTTATGTTTGAGGTTCTATATGAGTATGTGTACGATTGTTCATTTGGGCATGTAGCTTATTCATCATGCATCAAGTATTAGAGGAACATTGTAAAAGGTTCATTAAGCATGTGGCTGATTAGGCATACTCTAAAGCTTTGAATGTTCATTGAGATTGGCACTACTCTTACACCTATGAGTTATACTGCTAGAAGTGATTGAGTATATGTATGTGTATGAAACATGTTTATGTATGATGTTCTGTTGATGTTTATGTTTGAGGTTCTATATGAGTATGTGTACGATTGTTTATTTGGGCATGTAGCTTATTCATCATGCATCAAGTATTAGAGGAACATTGTAAAAGGGTCATTAAGCATGTGGCTGATTAGGCATACTCTAAAGCTTTGAATGTTCATTGAGATTGGCACTACTCTTACACCTATGAGTTATACTGCTAGAAGTGATTGAGTATATGTATGTGTATGAAACATGTTTATATATGATGTTCTGTTGATGTTTATGTTTGAGGTTCTGTATGAGTATGAGTATGTTTGATGGTTATGTTTGAGATTGTCTACTTGTTATAGCATGTTCACTTGAATATACATGTCTACTTGAATAAGTTGTCTACTTGTTATAGCATGTTAGGCATACTCTTAAAGCTGAAAATGTTATGAACTCAACTGGCTCATTTTTATTTGAACATGACCTATGATGATAAGTAAGGATTCTGAATGCAATTCGTTTATGAAGCATGTATTAAAGGGTAAATTTAGGCTAATTGCATGTACTGATATGGCTTGCAAATGATAAGATATATTTTGATTAGATAGAATATACATATACATACGAACTGAATAACAAGCTCTACATAAAGGGTTATGTATGTGCATTGGCCATACTCTTACTATGTTCCTTTCCACTCGGTTTGATATCGTAAGAACAACATTAAACATGGTGATAGGTTTATGATGCATTCAGCACAAACAGAGTCCCTTGTTTTGACAGCATCATAAACCTCATTACCAAGTTTAGAGTACCATGAGTACAACCCAAGTGGAAGGAGCATTATAAAAGGGCCAGTTTAGTCTACTTGCACATACATACAAACTGAATAGCAAAGCTCTACGTTATATTACAAAAGGGGGGGATGAGTGTTGCCTTTCGGTTGTAATTGATGGTCCAAAGCTCCTTAGCTGTTCTGACTAGTGAAAGGAAATTTGGAATTGGAATGAGAACCACATTTGGAGCTCACATTGCCTTTCGATTCTCCTTTCACTTAGTCAAGACAGCTTAGGAGATTTGAACACCCTTCATATTCAGCACAAACAGAGTCCCTTATGGTGACAGCATCATAACCCTCATTACCAAGTGGAAGGAGCATTATAAAAGGGTCAGTTTAGGAGCACAAAGCTCTACGTTATATATTACAAAAGGGGGGGAATTAAAGGTCCAAAGCTCCTTAACTATTTTGACTATAGAAAGGAAATTTAGAATTGGAATGAGAACCACATTTGGAGCTCACATTGCCTTCAGGTTCTCCTTTCTCTTAGCCAAGATAGTTTAGGAGATTTGGACACCCTCATATCCACTTTGCATACTCCTTAGTCCATATCCGGGCGATCCCCTCATACTCTTCCCTGTTGCTGCGGTATTGCTTAGCAACTGCTTCTTGCCCAAGATATGGCTCCTCACTGTGGGCTGTAGAAGTAGATCATATATGTGCCACAGACACTACAAAATGCATAGAATAATTAAAACAAAAATATGATGTTGTATGTTTATCAAATGAAATAGATAAATGGTTGCATTATACCGTGGCAGTGGAAAAGCGATGGTTATTAAGGATACGGGGAAGATGAATCGACCCCTGAGGAGCCACGTTAGGATGATATATCCTATTCCGGAACCAAAACTGAGAATAAGAGGAGAGATTTATTAGTGTATGTTTCATGTAGGTGATTATATCTTACTGATCTGAGTTAATATTACTCTTGCAGGTCTGTTTGGGAAATCCAGATGGTAGCTGATTCTGATTTCAAATACACCCCTTTCATATGGGGTGTATTGGGGGCCTTTCATCCTAATCGACCATGTGAAGAAGTTACCATCGAGAGGACCTGTACGTTATCATCCAAGAAGAATCATTAGAAATACACAGAAGAAACCAGGAAGGGTTACAAAACAACTATGGATTGACATACGTACCATTGATGGCCATAAGCCACTATGGGTTCTCCATGTACAACTTATTCAAGTCAGCAATTATGTCTCTTGGAGTTTCAACAAGGGGATCCATTGTTGGTAAGTTTTCTGGTTGTTGAAGGTATGATTCTGAATTATGATGCATATATTTATAGTGATATGATTGTGGTAAGTGAAAGGTCGTGAAAGGGGAAGGGTCACGTAATTACTACTGAGTTTAGGGTTGTGTGTAATACTAATGACCTGCTTGGCTTTTGCAGATACCAAGACCTTTGGGATTATAGGCCTAATTATTACTCTAAGATATGGATTGACTTATGGAAGATTGGTTATTTTTTTGTGTTTTAATTCAGAAATGTATTGGTTATTCAAGATATGGATTGACGTTAGGCACAAATGTAAACATATTATGAGTATTGGTCTCCAATAAAATTAAAACCATTGATATACAGAATTTAATCTTCATATTTTAGAATATTTCTGTATTTAGGTATAAAAACCAGAAATTCAAACGAAGAAGAAGGCATAAAGTGACATTTTAATTTTAAAAAATGTCATCTAAACAGCAATAAAAAGACATTAAAATTAATGTTTCTATCACATGAAAAAAATCATTTGATTAAGACCTGTGCCATCTAAACAGACTATAACGGCAGAAATTATTATACGAACTATCATCTCAAATTAAATATGGCAATTTCCCACACGCTAACTTGACGGTTTTAATTGTTAGAATGTCATTTGATGACATTAAAGGTGACGACAGTAATAAATAAGCTGCATCGTAACAAGGGTAAGATGACAGTAAGAAAATAGGCTAATGTCATGTGTGATGACGAAACATGACAGAAGCTGACCGTCGTCTGAAGGTGCAATAGACGATAGCGAGCCTCGTGACAGATTTATATCTCGCGGGATGACGGTTTTTAACCATCGTCTGAAGAGGGTTTTGACGTAGTGTTGGATCAACAATAGAGATGGTAATTCAAATATATCTAACCATCTTATTTGTGCCTGTTCTGAGGTTATTAATAGAAGCTTGGATGTTAGAATTTTTCATTTCTTTATAGAAAGTAATAGATTGACGGATAATCCGGCTAGCTACGCGTTGACTTTGACGAGAGGGATTCATGTGTTTCAAAATTGCCTTTAGTGTCAGTTGTGAGTTTTAGCAAGACATTAGTGAGATTTCCTTGCCTAAATAGATGAACTCTTAGTAATGTTCATTTATTTTGTCTCCAGTTCTGTGTTGTTTTGTTTATCTCTCATACCCGTTGAGCCACCAGTTGTATAAAAAAAAGGGAAAAAGTACAAAAATAAACCTTGTGGTTACACCCATTTTCGAACAGCACCCATGTGGTTTAAAAGTTTGCAAAGTGGTACCATGTATTTCATTCCGTTAGCAAACACATACCAAATTGACTAACGGTGTTAAAAGTCAAAAGAAAAAGAGTTAATTTGGTCCTTATATTTATTTATTTTTATAAATTGACCCCCTTATTATCTAATTATCACAAACAAACCCCAAAATAAAAAATAAAAATCAAATATACCATCTTCTTCGTCTCTTTTTAATTTTTTTTTCTCTTATTTCTCTCTCTTCTCTCTCCTCTTTGTTAAATTCTCTCTAAAATCAATTGAATTTCCATGTTTTCAGTTTCTCTCTCCTATTTCTTCCAATTTCTGACCTTGCACCATCCTTTCAATGAAATATTTATTTTGGCTGGAATGGGTATTCGTTGAATAATTGCATTGATGCATTTTAATCTATTGTAGTGATAATGGAAGGAGGAGATCCACTGTATCATTGTCACCTTCTATGAGATTCTTTTTAATTACCTATCAGGATTTATGAATTATCAATGAAAATGGGAATGAAGATGTTATGAACTTGGTACTTAATTTTTATATTTTTTTTTTATCACAATGAACTTAGTAACTAAGAGAAACTTTTTCTTTTTGAAACTACAGAGAGTTAATTCTATTTATTCGTTTATTTAGGATTTAGAGAAGTTGTTTGCTATATATGTTCGGTTTCATTTTTGTGTGCGAGTTCTAGATGTGGACATGCAAATGAAGTCCAGTTCTTTTAACATTTCGGTGGTAGTTGTCTGATCCTTCTTCTTTGCTTTAGGACTTATAAGCCAATTTGGAATTGGTGAATACGGAGGAAAGAGTTGAATACTTCTAGACTCAGGAAAGTTTTGGTTCTTTCTTACAAGTCACTCTGTTATAAATTAGAAAAATTGGTTGTCAAAGAAGGAAGTCTGAAAAAAAGCAGTTTGCAAGTTGAATCAATATCTAATTCTAGGTTAAAGAGACCTTTAAAGTATAACCAGATCCAAACTCAGGCCCGTGATATGAGAGGCCAGGATGATAATTTTCTTGTTAGTGCTCAGCTTTTCCTTTATTCTTGTAAGTCAGACCCACTAATGTGTACCAAACATGGAGTATTTGTCTGTGATAAGGAGAATTTAACAAAGAGGAGAGAAGAGAGAGAAATAAGAAAAAAAAAATTAAAAAGAGATGGAGAAGATGATATATTTGATTTTTATTTTTTATTTTGGGGTTTGTTTGTGATAATTAGATAATAAAAGGGTCAATTTATAAAAATAAATAAATATAAGGACCAAATTAACTCCTTTTCTTTTGACTTTTAACACCGTTAGTCAATTTGGTATGTGTTTGCTAACGGAATGAAGTACATGGTACTACTTTGCAAACTTTTAAACCACATGGGTGCTGTTCGAAAATGGATGTAACCACAAAGTTTATTTTTGTACTTTTCCCTAAAAATATATATATATATATATTTATTTTTTTTTTATGGAGAAAAGTTTAGGTAAAGGTAGGTCTACCCACTCCCAAGGTCAGGGCAAACAACAGACCTCGATGAGGGTTTACAGTGAAATTTACAGATCACCTACCAATAAGGGCTAAATTTTGACGGGGTGGGGAATCGAACCTCAAACCTTTCAAGCAGAGATTCAACGCCATATAAATATATATATTTATAAAATATAAGTAAATTGATTTTGCAAATGTATATTTATGATTTTTGGGGTCATGCTATGAACTGATCATACAAACAGTAGTCAACACTAATCTTCATATTCATACAAAACATATATAAAAAAAACATCGCTATCATCCTCGCCAACTCTACTCTTGCGTAATTTCAGCTTCTATTTGTTTATTCTATATGGCGCTACTAGATGCAGAGAGCACAAATACTCTTTGATATATCCAACTCCAACTCCAACTACACCTCCTTTCTTCACTTCTTCATTCCTACTGCTAATTCAATGGCTAATTCGGTAGAGCCTGAATTTCTCTATAGGATTTTGGCAGAGGAAACTTCTTCTGAGCCAACTGACGCCGTCCTTTTCTTGGGCTTAAGTTTGGTGCTTGGGATTGCATGCAGGCATGTCTTGCGCGGAACTAGAGTCCCTTACACTGTTGCTCTACTCATCATCGGCATTGCTCTTGGATCCTTAGGTTTCCTCATCTCTTAGTTATTTCTATTTTGAACTTAATTCCTTTCTCTCCTTCTTAGCTTTATGATTTTGCTTTTATGCTTATCCCTATTTCAAGTTTGAAAATCGATATAAGTTTCTGCTGATAATATGCTTCGTTTCAAAATCTGAATCTATTCAGTTTTGTTGATTTAGCAATATAACACAAAGATGATTTTGATTCACTTATGCACAAGTACTGCAATAAAATGAGTGCTTCTATGTACAATTACAGTAATAAGTGGAACCCATTGCCTAGGCGCTTTTCTTTTATTTATTTATTTAATTTGCTAGAACCCTTTCAAGCTCTTTGGAGGATTAGATAATACTGTTGATGATTAATTAAGATCAGAAGTCATCCGAGTTGAATTTACTTTTGATAATTTGTTTTATATTTTAATATGTGTGTTTACCGGTAGCGTCAGATGTGCGAGGACCTGCAAAACATAGAACTCCGTCAAGTGGCCGGTAGCCACTTTGGGATGCTGAAGTCAGAGAGTATATTACAGGCGGTGAATTATGATCAACTTAGCTTTGGGTTTATTTTTCTCTTGGCTTATATATATAGTGTAGTCCCGTAGTCACCTAGTCATAGATATCGGCATAGCATCTCATGGGTCATCATTGAGACCAACCTTTATATATTGCTAGGCCTTCCCTTATTCTAATAGATTTCTTCTTGGTGTTTGTATTGCTCTTTTCCGTTGTTGTTTTCTTTCTGCGATAGATATCTCAATTTGGAGAGATTTCTGAGGCACCACATATGCTATTATGCTAAGCTCTATTCCTTGCTTATTCACTCCTGTCTTTATTAATGTTTTCCGTTGCTTATGGTTTTTGTACATTCATATGCGTTTGAGTAAAATTTGTTCATTTGCACTCTGTGGCAATTTGGCTGACCAAATATATTAAAGATAAATTTATTTGCAGAATATGGTACAAATCATCGATTGGGGAAACTTGGAAACAGCATCCGCATTTGTATGTTCTGTCTGCGAACTTCTGTTGATGTTAGCTTATGAAACATGTTTAACTTCAAATAAAAATGATGTTATTAAATGCAGGGGCAAACATTGATCCTGATCTATTATTGGCTGTTTTCCTTCCTGCCCTTCTTTTTGAGAGTTCCTTTTCAATGGAAATGCATCAGATCAAGGTTTATTTTCTCTCATTCTCTTTAGTGTTTTAGACTTCTAGTTTACCTCTAACCCAATATTTGGGTTGTTGGCTAAAACAACACATTTCACTGATACAAGGTGTTTAAGGTTGCTAGGGTGGGGAGAGAAGTTGGTCACCTATTTATTGGCTTGTACAAGAGAGTTGTGAACAACCAATGTGCCTATATTATAGATTCCTTTTATAGTTGCATTTCTGAACAATAGTATTTGGGTCAAGTTCTTATTACCTTCTAATAAGTGAAAAACACAGGGATAACCTCAAAGGGTTGAAATATAATGAATGTTGAATTTAAGGGTTCCTTAAAAACATTACTAAACTAGAAGAAGATGTTAAATTACAATTTATCAGAGCTGATGTCAATGGGTGGAAGATGAGAGACGGTGACAAGACATCTTGATGCAGTTCTTTTTGGATTTCTACTCTTGATTTATTTATTCACTTACTATTATTTCTACTACAATTTGATTTATCGATTTTCAGTTTCAAGTTCATACTTTGGTTACCGTAGCTAAAATTACTGATTATGAAAATGGTACAAAACTAACAATGACATTTTTGTGAAATAGAACATGTGAAGTTGAAATATTGTCATCCATATGATATGAATCAAGACAATTATCAACCAACTTGTTTAATTTCTACCTAGATTATTACAAACACCAATATTGATACAATAAAAAATATCTAAGATTTGGTGTAACAACCAGTTGTTGCTTATTCTTCATCGACATGTATGGAAAAGAACCATGTATCTGTGGTGGATAATGTTAATGAGTTGACATGATGTTGTGACTCCTATGTCAGACAACACGTTCTAATATATTGTGCTTAATTGGGCATTGTTGACAAGATTAAATTGGTTCTCATTGTTGTTCTGCATCGATAAACAGGGGGTTTATATCGCATACACTTTCTTTTGGTGTATAATGAAACTGCAATGGGTATTCCCCCCTCCCCTCCCCCCCACACACATAGACACACACAACACATTTTTTTAAGACATAGATGAATGTCATTATAGGCAATAACTCTTTCAAAGCCTGCTTACAATCATTCACATTACCTAGTGGAATTCAGAGTTGAGACCTCTTTTTGTTGAAATCTTTAGCCATCATTGTTGCCTTGAGGATTCTTCTTTTCCAACCTGGAAACTGATACAAGAGAACAAAGGGATGGAAAGTTCTGGGCCTCTGTCTCATGAAAATGATTAAGCATATTGTAAAATATCATGTAAATAGAAAGAAATACATGGCATACCATGTAATCTGAAAGACTACATGAATATACTTAACTTAAGAGGAATACTTATATATATGAGGTTTTCCCTACAATTAATTTAAACATAGTTAGCTGTCACAACATCCTTAGCAGCCTAACCATGCTGTAATAGCAGGCTAAGCAAGCTATACATTTATTGCACTTCCCCTCAAGCTGGAGTATAGATGTTAATCATGCCCAACTTGCTACGTATATAGGTAATAACTTGCAGGTCTCCTTCCATGGCAGTTTCTCTCCGGTAATGATTGACTGTTTTTTTTGGAACTGAATACCGTAGGAAGAAACTCAAAACATAGCATCTACGCTCAAACATAGTCTCAAAACAATATCACTTAAAGAAACTCAAGGTTCTTTCGGTATAAAATTTAATTTGGGAAATACAATCCAGAAAAACAAATAGGAGACTGAGAGGTGACGACGTAACAAAAATCCTCGCCGGAAATGGAGAAGCAGCACCCAGTTGAAGCAACAGCAAGAAGCTGCGAGCAACATCAATACAAAGAAGGAGATTCATCGGAAAACTAACCAGACAACAAAGAGAGGGGAGAGAGGTGACACCGGAACAATTGACGTCGTCGGAAACAGAGCTGCCATGCGCCCTCACGCACTGGTGCATGGACGGAGCTCCAACAAGAGTGGCAGCATGTTCGGTGACCGGACTTCCTAGAACAGCTAATCAACGAGAGGGGAAGCCTGTGGAGTGGGCTGTGAGACAATTTGAGATGAAAAAACACACTCACCAAAGGACCAACTTCTACAGATAGAAAAACCTCTTGGCAACTCAACCCAAAAACCAGGGAAAAGAAAGCAAACTAGGCTTTGATACCGTCATGGAACCAATTGAACTAAAAGCTTAAGCTGATAGTTAAAGCTCACTTCATATTAATATCTGACACACCCCACGCGAATGTCAACAAGACTTGAAGTGTGAACATCACAAGCGCATCTTACTACAACAAAAACAACAACAAAGCCTTACCCGAAATGATTCGGGGTCGGCTAACATGAACCATCATATAAAACTGTGGAATCAAGTCGTGTCAGCGACATAAATTCTCTCCCTCCACTCCCTCCACTTCGTCCTTTCACTACCATATTTTCCTCAATCCCCAATAAACTCATATCACTCTCGATCATTCTCTTCCAAGTTTGCTTAGGTCTTCCCCTACCCCTCACCATTACATCCCTTTGCCACTCTTCAGTCCCCCTAACTGGCGCATCAAGTGCTCTTCGTCTCACATGGCCAAACCACCTTAGTCGGGTTTCCCTCATTTTATTCTTAATAGATGTAACCCCTACTTTTGTCCTAATTATTTTATTACTCGCCTGATCCCTTCTCGTATGACCACACATCCATCTCAACATACGCATCTCCGCCACCGACATCTTATGAATGTGACATTGAAAGGCTATTGCCATTCAATAAAGCAAGCTATTTCCAACAAATTATTTTTTGAGATCATGGAGTTCTCTCTCAACGAGCTCCAAATAAATCGTGGAGTTCTCTCTTAACGAGCTCTCCTAACTATTTCAACAAGATAGGTAAGGGAAGGAAGAGTTCTAAACATTGTTTCCTAGAAGTTTATAGGGTACAAGGTCCTCTAAGAAGATCCCGAACCGGTGTTTATAGCATATGTTTATCTTATTCCTTTGCTCCATTAAGTTTTTCTTTCTTCTAAGGAGTTTTTATGTGATTAGTTTTCAATTTCTTTTGATGCCTTATTTACTCATTACGACATCGTGGTCTTAAGCCCTTGATAAAAAGGAAAACGATCTCTATCCTCTAAACTCTTGAGAACTTTGTGTGAAATATTTGTCAGAGAATTAGAGTTTTCTTGCACTTTTAAGTAAACTACTCCTTTTCCCATGCTTCTACAGAGATGTATGGCACAAATGCTTCTGCTTGCTGGTCCAGGAGTATTGATCTCTACATTCTGCCTTGGATCTGCTCTAAAGGTTTGGTCGAGATTTCAAGCTATTTTTTAAGCTGTATTCATGTTTTTATAAAATTTAATCTTCAGTGCTACGCTGCAGCTTGCTTTCCCTTATAACTGGAGCTGGAATACATCATTGCTGCTTGGGGGACTTTTGAGTGCTACTGATCCTGTAGCAGTTGTTGCTCTCTTAAAAGAGCTGGGTGCGAGTAAAAAATTGAGCACAATAATTGAAGGAGAATCTCTGATGAATGATGGGTATTATGTTTTATAGATCTTTTTCGTTTATCCGATGGACTGTAGTTTCTTAGGGAATATGAGCAAATGAAAGATGGAGTCAACTAATATATGTTCACATCTTGTTTCCTAGATGACTTGGTCTTATCATGCTATTTATATATTCTTTTTTCTCTGAGTGCACTTAATTCATATGTCCAGGACAGCGATTGTGGTCTATCAGTTGTTCTATCGCATGGTCCTTGGAGAGAGCTCTAATGCAGGGGTGATTGTCAAATTTCTGTCACAAAATGCATTTGGAGCGTAGGTGTCGGTTACTACTAGTCAGTATTAATAAGGCACTTTTCTGTGGTTATGAGATTCTTTCCTTGGTCCAGTGTAGGCATTGGTCTTGCTTTTGGAATTGCATCTGTTCTGTGGCTGGGATTCATTTTCAATGACACGGTGATAGAGATTACGTTAACAGTTGCTGTGAGCTATGTCGCTTATTTTACTGTATGTCCCTCTCTATCTAAGGAAGGCTCTTTCATTTGTTTGATTACTATATATTATTGATGAAAGTAAAATGTCAGTTGTGACATTCAGGAGAGAAACTCATAAAATCCACGAAGTTCTTTAAATTAAGGTTTCAAAACGGAAAGCTCAGATTGCTTGGGAGGATAGACTTTATGTCTCAGTAAATTCTTTGTTATCTGCTAGGTTATGTGTTATTATCTCTTAGTCCCTTGCAATCAGTTCTTTAGTGCTCTGTTATTTGTTGGTTCAGGTTTTTTTGGCTTTCCTTTTCTTTATGCTCTTTTGACAACCTGATAGTCTATGATATCATTCATATCCCACTGTTCTTCTCTAAGGACTATTTTTGTTGATTGATTCCTCTAGATCTATTGTGTTCTCATGCATGATTATATTTTGGTAACATTTCAGATGAATGAGGAATTTCAGTGGTATCTTTTATATTTTTGTTTGACCCAGACAAGCAAAATCAGGCACTGCAATTGTTTGAGGGAATTTCTAACTTTCCAGAAATTGTTAGAGGAAATTTATTTACTAACTGAGAATTCAAAAATGTTATACAGATAAACTTGACAGAAATTGGAAAACAAGGTTGGTAAAATTTATTTGGAAGATTGGAAAACACATGTTCTTACTCCAGTTTTGAACCTCAGGAAATTTCTATTTTCAGTAGGTAAGTGCTTTTTCAGGAAAAAGAATTAGGAGATGAGAAAAAAAGCTGGAGAAGAAACATGGAGTAGTTTTTTGTTGCAGTAGACACTTGTTAAGTATTTTATTGAGCCTTTATTGAAATTCATTTGAAACCATAACAGCAGTCTAAGGATAATTTAAATTGATATTCTTTTGTTATAAATAAGTTTCCTCTACAGTGCACAGCAGTCTTAATTATCAAACTTTTTTATTTTATAGGCGCAAGAAGTTGTTCATGTTTCTGGCGTATTAGCAGTAATGACTTTAGGAATGTAAGTTGGTAACATATCAATATTGACTTCGCAACTTGGGAAAATTATGGTTATATTATTTCAAACTAGTTTTTTCTTTTCATTGCTATTAATCACAAGTACAAACGGGACAGGTTTTATGCGGCAGCTGCAAGGACAGCTTTCAAGGGTGATGGTCAAAAGAGTTTGCATCACTTCTGGTAAATCTGATGCTATTTATTTTAATTGATGTAGAGGCGTAAAATATTGTATTTTATTTTATTTTAGGAGCGGCCTCTTGCGAAATAAATTGGCAGGGGAAGGCTTGCCCCCAGTACACCCTTGTGTTGGGACCCCTCCCCGGACCCTCGCTCAGCGGGGACGCGTAGTGCGACCGGGCCGCCCTTTTTAGAGGCGTAAAATATTGTATGAATATTACTAATATGGAACTTAAGAAGGGAAGCTTTTGGTTTCATTTCTTTTACAGAAAAGCGAGGACTGAAAACCATCATATTGAATACATGAGAAAATTGGTTAACTAACATTTCTGTGTATGGTATAGAAATTAACATGTGCAGAGCCATACTTAAACTATCTTCAAACAGATTTTAACTCCTGATTCTTATTAATTGGTTTAGAATGTAACTTCAACCATGAAGTAGCCAAAACTTTCATACATATTGAGTCATAGGAGAATAAAAGAAAACCTTGAAAAATCTGAAATCTCTCTTGGATTTCATAAATAATTTTTCGAGATATTATCATAGTTTTAGAAGTAATAAAAACTCTACCATGCTGAAGAAAAAAGGACAGATGAATAGATTACTTCTATACTGCGCAGAAGTAAGTTTGAGAACAGCAGGATTTTGGCTTTTCTCATGTTTCTTTTTATTATTTAGTGGCACATTTCCTCCAGCTAATTTAGTTTCAATATAGTTCCAGTCACGGGTTCGAGTCTTAGGAGCGGCCTCTTGCCAATTAAATTGGCAAGGGAAGGCTTGCCCCCAATACACCCTTGTGGTGGGACCCCTCCCCGGACCCTCGCTCAGCGGGGACGCGTAATGCGACCGGGCCGCCCTTTTTTTTTTTTTATAGTTCCAGTGAGGCCGTATATATATATACACACACACAGTAATGATAGTGGAAGTGGCTTAATAGTACAACTGGTCATCAGCTATGCACCATGGTTTATTTCCACCAGAGCATATCTGAGATGCTCTTTTTTTTTTTTTTTTTTTTTTTGTGTAGGTTGACTTGATATTTCGTTCAAGGATGTCTTCTAATCGATTTTCATTTTATTTTCTCAGGGAGATGGTTGCATATATTGCAAATACGTTAATTTTTATATTGAGGTAAGGAGTCATCTCATACTTTAGCTGATGGTTAGTGGATCTATAAATAGAAGATAAAAAAGACATTCATGAATGTAAAAACCCATGTAATTCACAGGGATACTATGTAAATTAAGATACTATATTGATATATTTTATTTGGGAGCAATATGTCACGGAACCAATTGAACTAAAAGCTCAAGGTCCAATCATAGATCTTATATTAATCTCTCACACCCCCACACTTTAATGCAAATTAATGAGGTTGTCAGGACTCAAACCCTCGACCGTTTGGTCCAAGAGGCTTTCATACCATGTAATGGAACCAATTGTAATCGTAATCTGTAATCTTTGGTTCAGGCGAATCATTTGATAAAGAAAGAAGACATGCGCCATCATCAATGACCCATTTGAGTGATTCGGTCGGGATCAATTTTTGTTCTGGACTTCGACACCATCCATTTCAAATGGGATTTGTCCCGTGGACCCTAGAACTAAAAGCTCAAACTGATAGTTAAGGTTTATATTAATCTCTGACACAATACACATGTATATATACAAGTAGTTCTTCATATTACTCCTACAATCAAGGAGACATATTGACCTTACCAGCAGCCTAAGCTTGCCCAACAGCCCTTCAACAACCTTAGGCATGCTATTCATTAATTATATTGGCTTATTTTATAAAGCTGAAGCATGGATTTTAATCATACTCAGCTTGTTATAGATACAAATAACATAGCTTTAAAGACAATACAAACTGAAAACAAAAAACTTAAGATACCTTAGAATATGAATATATTACGGGAGACAGAACCTAGAAGAACAAATCGGGCAAGAGAGATGACCGAGGAACATCAAGCAAAACTCAGTTAAGCACAACACCATTGCACAAAAGGAGATTCACTGGAAAACTAACCGGACAGACAAGTCGGAAACAGAGAGGCGACGTCTGCGTAAGAGGAACCGAGACTTGGAACACTAGGTCCAAACAGTCTGCTCACAAGGCACACAATAATGCCGAAAGAAACATCCCAAAAATACGAACCCAAAAATTCTTACAAGTGCAGAAATTGAAGCCAAACTAGGAACCCAGAAATTCTGCATACAAGGGTAGCTCTCAAACCCAGAAAAATTATGCTCACAAGGGAAGCACTCAAACTTAGAAGAATTCTGCTCACAAGGGTTGAAAACAAATTATGGAATCTCAATCTAGAAACCCAAAACAAAAAGGCTCTGATACCATGTGATATACAAGAATACATAGGATGCCATATAGATTAAGATACTACATTGATATATTTTACTTGGAAGCAATATATATATATATATATATATATATATATAAAAGATAGTACACAAGTTAGGATAGGGTACAAACTATACCCATACTGTAACAGGAAAACCATACCTCTACCCATACATCTTTGTATATGTAGATATGTGGGTTTATGCAAATGTTATGAAGTGTAATAATACTTTCATCACGATCTTCACATGGTATCAGTGCTGCCCTTGTGAGCAGTGGTTTTGGTATTCTTTTTTTTTTTTTTTTTCGGTCTACCTTTTGAAATTTTTTCTTCTCAGTCCTATCGTTGCGTATTGACAGTTGGGGAAGGGAATTATTTTCTGAGCATCTCCTTGCTTAACCCCCGCCCCAAGCAAACAAACCATATTCCGATCAGCACTTTCGTACAACTCCGGCCACCGGACATGTAGCGAGTGTCTCACGCGCTGTCTGAAGCTTCCGTCCGTCACCTACGCACCGGCGAGTGAAGGCACCTCCAGTGGCCGTTCATCGTCGGACTTCCCTTTCCGGCGTCGTCTCGTCCTCCACCATCAGAATATCCGGTCAGTTTTTTGGGTTTCTGCACTTTTCAGTGTTTAGGGTTATGGTGTGTTACACTTTGTTGCCGTTCTGTTCCGCTGTTTTTACCTTTGGTCTCTCCATCAGTGGGCTATATAGGTGGGTTGTGATTAGGAAAAGTCGTCACTTATCTGATGCTCCGGATACAACTGACGAGAATTGGATAAAGGACGATGCTCGTTTATTCATTCGGATTAAGAATTCAATTGATACGAGTATCGTCGGTATGATTCAACATTGTGAGTATGTCAAAGAACTCATGGATTTCTTGTAATTTGTCTACTCATGGTCGAGGTAATGTCTCGCGCATATATGATATCTACAAGTCTTTTTACAATGCCGAGTGACAGGGTCAATCTGTTCAGAACTACTATATGCAACTTATGCAAATTTTTGAACAATTGAAAGAGTTGGTGCCCTTGAGTACTAATATCAAAGTACTACAAACTCAATGAGACCAAATGTTTGTTCTCAAATTTTTATGTGGACTTGGCTCAGAATATGAGGCTATTACTTCTCAAATTCTTTCTAGTGCCGACATTCCTGACTCATGAGGCTCTTACTTGTGTTCTACGTAGTGAGCTTGTTATCTCCACTCCTCCTGCTGTTCCCGCCTCTAGTGCTCTGATCAGTCACAAGCATGGGTCAGACCACTTCCCTACGGGTCCGCCTAATGGTATCACTCGAGCCGCTGAACACTTAGGAGAGGTAAACCTCTATGTTGTGTGCTATTATTGTCATGAACCTGGTCATACCAAGCGTACCTGTCAGAAACTACAACACAAAAATCCAAGGAATTGGTTTGCTCATGTTGCCACTACTGATGTTGCATCCTCCTCATCAGATCCAACCTACACACTTACTGTAGCCGAGTATGCCACGTGCCACGTACCAAGCAACATAGTTGTCCGACATTCATCTTCATCTATCACTGCTCTTCCCGAGTTAGGTAACACCAATAAATGCCTCCTTTCGTCTTCCTCACAATGGGTCATTGATTCTGGTGCCACAGACCACATGACAGGTAATTCAAAAAAATTTCTCGTCTTACTCTCGTACTTTTTTTCCTTCCCATGTAACCCTAGCTGATAGAACAACTTCATCTGTCATTGGCACTGGCACTGTTGACCCCACTCCTACACTCTCTTTCCTCTGTCCTCAATGTACCTGGTTTTGATTTTAACTTAATATCCGTGAGTAAGCTTAGAGCATCTCCAATGGTTCATACCCACAACTCCTCAATATACATGACATATTATCAATGTAAGACTTTTTTTTTTTTTTTTTTTTGATAAACTTCATTTTATTAAACTATTAACTCCAATGGTTAAACTCTGTAAATTCCACTGTAAACCCTCATCGAGGTTTGTGGTTTGCCCTGACCTTGGGAGTGGGTAGACCTACCCTTACCTAAACTTTTGCCTACCAAAAAAAAAAAAAAATATTATAAAAATAGTTAAAATCTTAATAAACTACTCAATATCTATTGAGTGGTTGATAAGTGCTCAATATCTTAAACTCACTCCAATGGGAGATAGTTTAATGAAGGAGTATGAACCATTGCTCAATATATTAAACTACTCGATATCTATTGAGTGGTTCATTATACTCCATCGGAGATGCTCTTACTTGTTCACTAAATTGCTCTATCTTATTTCTTCCTGATCAGGATCTCCTCACGAAGCAAATTATTGGTAGTGGACGAGAATCTGCAGGTCTCTACGTGTTGGATACTCGTGTTAGAAGACCTATTGCTTGCTCCACGGTATCCACTCCGTTTGATGAGCATTGTCGGTTAGGACACCCATCTCTTCCTCTTTTGAAGCGGTTGTGTCCTCAGTTTCAAAGTTCATCTACTTTGGATTGTGAGTCGTGTTAGTTTGCTAAACACCATCGCGTGTCTTCCTATCCACGAGTCAATAAGAGGTCCAATTTTCCTTTTGAATTAGTTCATTCTGATGTTTGGGGAACTTGTTCAGTTGTGTTTAAAGTTGGTATTAAGTATTTGGTTACCTTTGTAGATGATTTTTCATGTACTACTTGGTTATATTTAATGAAAAATCGTTCTGAATTATTACTCATTTTACCTTTATGTGCTGAAATTAAAACTCGATTTTATGTTTCAGATCACACCTTAAGAAGTGACAATGCTAAAGAATATTTTTTGGACTATTTCAAGCTTTCATGCTCCAAAATGGTATTCTTCAACAATCCTCTTTGTGTTGATACACCATCTCAGAATGATGTAGCTGAACGTAAAAATCGCCATCTACTTGAAACAATTAGAGCTCTTTTATTTCAAACACATGTTCCTAAACA
Organism: Euphorbia lathyris; assembly: GCF_963576675.1. Taxonomy (NCBI): domain Eukaryota; kingdom Viridiplantae; phylum Streptophyta; class Magnoliopsida; order Malpighiales; family Euphorbiaceae; genus Euphorbia; species Euphorbia lathyris. Next base: position 27,167,026 of record NC_088919.1, on the reverse strand, counting down.
CTTTTGGGATGATGCAGTTTTGACAGCTTGTTTTCTTATTAATCGAATGCCTTCCACAGTGTTACACGGTGAGACTCCTTATGGTACTCTGTTCCTAACCAAACTGTTGTTTCCTATCTCCCCACGAATTTTTGGGAGTACTTGCTTTGTTCGGGATATTCGACCACAAATTACTAAACTTGACCTCAAAGCCCTCAAATGTGTCTTTCTTGGCTACTCTTGTCTTCAGAAAGGGTATTGATGTTTTTGTCCATCTTTAAATAAGTATCTCACATCTTCTGATGTCACATTTATGGAACGCCTTCCATGCTTTCAAGCATCCTTTGATTTACCTACTACTCCAGATGACGATAATGTGTTAGTTTATCAAGTCCACCATGCTCCATCGTCTGTGCCCCCAACAACGCCTAAGCCACTAATTGTTCAAGTATATTCTTGGCGTTAGAATCCTCCTGCTTCTAGTCCAGTACCAATATCTATTTCGCCATTAGATCCACCTTCTGACACAAGTTAAGATGACCATGATCTTCCTATTGCCCTACGCAAAGGTGTTCACCCTTTTTCAGCTTTTGTTTCTTATACTAACCTCTCCTCCACTTCACGTTGTCTTATTACTTCCCTTCCATTGACTTTACTTTTGTTCCTAAATCCGTCTCGGAGGCCTTGTCACATTCTGGATGGCGCAATGCAATGATCGACGAAATGAATGCTTTGTATTTTAATGACTTGGGATCTGGTAGATTTACCTTCTGGCACGAAGTCGATTGGATGTCGATGGGTGTATCCTGTGAAACTTAATTCTGATGGATCAGTGGCTCGTTTAAAAGCGCGCCTTGTAGCAAAAGGGTATACTCTCAAACCTATATGGTCGCTTACTCTGATACGTTCTCTCCGGTGGCTAAAATGGCCTCCATTTGGCTCTTACATCAATTGGATATCAAAAATGCGTTCTTACATAAGACCTTCAAAAAGAAGTCTATATGGAACAACCACCAGGTTTGTTGCTCAGGGGGAGTATGGCAAGGTTTGTCGTCTTTGTAAATCTCTATATGGCCTAAAACAGAGTCCTAGAGCATGGTTTGGGAAGTTTAGTCAAGCAATTGACAAGTTTGGGATGAAGAAATGCAAGTGTGATCACTCTGTTTTGTATAAACACTCTGCATCGGGTATCATGTAGACGATATTGTCATTACAGGAAGTGATAATTCAGAAATTTGATCTCTAAAAACATTTCTCCATAGCCAATTTCATACCAAGGATTTGAGAGCTCTAAAATACTTATTGGGAATTGAAGTATCAAGAAGTGAAAAGGAATCTTCTTGTCTTCGAATTCGCATCCCACATCAAAAGGAGAGCTATTTGAAGATCCTGGTGGATATAGGAGGTTGGTGGGAAAATTGAAGTATCTTACACTGACTAGACTTGTCAATGTTGTTAGCCAGTTTATGTCTTCTCCCACCGTTGATTACTGGACACCGCTAGAACAGATCTTATGTTACTTGAAAGGAGCTCTTGGACGAGGAATATTTTACACGAATCATGACCATACACAGATTGAATGTTTCTCCGATGCAGACTGGCCAGGAGATAAGGAAAATCGGAGGTCCACTACGGGCTATTGTGTTTTTGTTGGAGGAAACTTAGTTTCGTGGAAGAGCAAGAAGCAACATGTTGTATCTGGCTCTAGTGCCGAATCTGAATATCGAGCCATGTCTCAATCAGTTGGTGAAATTATGTGGATTCGCCACCTTTTATCTGAATTTGGATTCAAAGTTAATACTCCAGCAAAACTATGGTGTGACAACCAAGCAGCACTTCATATTGCTTTGAGCCGAGTATTTCATGAATGAACCAAACATATTGAAATAGATTGCCACTTTGTCCGTGAAAAACTGGAACAAATATCATATCTACAGCCTATGTCAGGACGGATGGTAAACTTGTATTCGGGTAAACTATATTTATCATGCCCAGCTTGAGGGGGATAGGGTACAGACTACCCATACTGAATACCTATACTGTAATTGATAGACCATACCTCTACCCATACAACTTCTTTGTATATATAGATATGTAGGTTTCTCTAAATGTTATGAAGTGTAATAATACTTCCATTACAATCTTCACAATATACAAGTAGCTCCTGATGTTACTCCAACAATCAAGGAGACATATTGACCCTACCAGCCTATGTTACATGGACTCAGGAACTTGTATCCGATATTGGTACAAATCGGAGTATCCAGTACGGCAAACTTGAAAATTTTAGACACGGGGACACCGTCCTAAATTCGGACACGGGTACAGGGACACGGGAATTTATATATATATATATATATATATATATAGGGTTTTGATGGGCTGCATATAAGCATTTAATAGGTTAGTATGTTCTTGTGTATTTCCCATATTTACATTTATTATTGAATTGAACTTTTGAATAAATTAAATACTATTGTGTATTTCCAATATTTACATTAATAGGTGGTGTTGTATTTAGAAGTTCAATGCAATAATAAATGTAAATATACTAACCTATTAAATGCTTATATGCAACCCTAAGGACTGCATATATCAAAACCTTATATATACAAAAAAAAAAAAAAAAAAAGACAATATAAGTCATCTGTCAACTAATGTGCTTTCACTCCAGACCCTATTTCCACCTCCACCACCATCAGGCGTACATAAAACCTCAACATGACTCCCCAATGGAGTGTCATCGAATCCCTTGTTCTTAGGAGCATTAGGGTTTAGGAGGGAAGAGGAAGAGTTAGAGACTTACCGTTTTTTTATTCCCAAGGTAGAAGACGCTCCAAATTCTTCAAAGTTACCGACACTTCAAATTCTTTATAGAGAATAAATGCTCAATAACTGAGCTCCAAAAAAGTTAACCATATCTTATGTTCTACAACAGTGTCCGACAAGGATTTCATACCAGTGTCCGTATCATGTCGTGTCGACACTGGTATGGGAGCCAAAATGAAGAGTACAAGTATCATAGCTACCAGCAGCCTAAGCATGCCCCAACAGCCCTTCTGCAACCTTAGGCATACTATTCATTAATTACATTGAATTATTTTGTAACAATGAACATGTAAGGGTCATGAAAATCAGAAAAGAAACTTTTCCCAATAAAGCTGAGATTTGAACCTTGGGGCACATTTTATTACCAAATGGGCATATCCGTGTTGAGTTCTCTGTGTGCTTAAGGCATTAAGACATAGGCAGGTAAAAAAGAAAACAAAAGGGATGTTTATCAAACCAAGATTGAGATGATATGCAAGCTTTTGTTTCAATCATTATAAGATTGAATGAAACTGGAGTTTCATCGTAAATGCTTCACTGTTTGTCAAACTGTGAAAATGCCTGTAAGTTGGTGAAGAGTTATTAACCTTGTTTGTTCGCATAGGAAGAACTTTTAGCTGAAGCTTCTGAATTTTCCTATTAGCTCATCCTTTTCATTGCATTTATGGTTTGGATGTCTGTTTGCGTGTTCCTTGTACTTCAATCTGGTTAATCTGTTTCCTGTCTCTTTTGATTTCCTTTTGCTTAAGACTTTAAGAAAAAAAAAAGGTGAGCTTGAGTTGTTGATGCTTAATATTAGAAGGTTTTAAGCCTTATTATGTAGACGAAAAGCCTAATTGATGAGAGTCTTTCGAATGTATGTGGTAAGAGGCTAGAAAAGTAGAAAGTTAATGTACAGTTTTTTTGACTCGGCAATCTTGTGTACATTATCTTTGTATCTTCGTTCCTGTTCAATGTCCTATGGTTGTGATATATGTCTGATCAGCCAAAATAATTATATTTGGGAATTTACTCTTGCAAAAAGGAATATACTGTTTTACGTAAGATATTTTGCTTATGGTGTCTTTTGTTGTGTTTTCTCATCAAAGAAATTCATTTGGTACCAGTTTACTTTCTCTGATTTATTAAATTGCTTTTGCTGCAGTGGTGTTGTTATAGCTGAAAGTGCTCTTGCAAGTGATGATATTTTTCATAACCAAGGTATATGTGTTTTTGCAGTATGCTGGAAACTTTATTTCTATAGTGGAAAATTAAGTTAGGAGAGCTCTAAACCTATCTGAAGTCCAAAATTTGTTATTCTATGGTTTATGTTCTCGATCTGTTAAAGGTTCATTAGTAGAAAATCATTTTAAAGCCAATTAAGATTGATTAGGGTTTAAATACTGTTAAATGAGTATATTCATTAGCTACCTAGCATACAAGTTAACTAATGAAGGCCACTTCAGGGATATGCTGAATGCATAGATTCATTAAGGTTTTGAATTGAGAATTTAATTGAAGATTGGACTTTAAACAGTTTTCTGATTTATAGATTTAAATTTAAGAGTTTCAATGATAGTTAATGATACTCAAGTTATGTTTTAGTTACAACAGCATGGATGAACTTGAAATTTATTCATTGTGAGAGGAAAATGAGAAAATGCAAATTATGTTAGTCAAATATGCAAATGGGAGCTATTTCTTAAATTTCAACCTAGGAATCTTAAATATGATTTACTATTTAGGCCTATTTTACTAACAATTTTCTGGACAAATGGCTTGATCCGAATATCAGTTCCATTTTTCCCCTTATTGAAGTGAAGACACAGTTCTATAATGGCATGACTTCTCTCTATATAAACACTAAAAACTAGCTTTCTTTTTGTTTTTGTTTCAGGACATTCTTGGGGATATCTTTTTCTTCTATATGTTTTTGTGCAATTATCTCGGTTTATAGCTGTTGGAGTGCTGTATCCATTTTTGCGATATCTTGGTTATGGTTTGGATTGGAAGGAAGCTGCTATTCTCATATGGTCAGGTTTGCGGGGTGCTGTTGCATTGTCACTCTCACTATCAGTTAAGGCAAGTAATCATGGAACTAGGCAATAAAATGCTTTAATATCAATAGGTTGAGATTATTCTCTTTCCTACAAGTGATTTTGTTACGAACATCAATAGGTTTATTTTTCCTACAAGTGATACATTAATTATTAGAATTATATTAATATTCTACTAGATTTGGAATTCTAGTAATTGAATATTATATTAAATATCAAACAAATATTATGGGAAAAGGGGGTCGCACTATATTTTCCAATTTAACTGGAAAGCCCTATTGTTTAGAAACATAGTGTTCTTAACCGTCCACCAGTTTGACTTGTGACTATTTTCTGCTAGTGTGACTAGCGGACTTGTAGTTTCTGATTCAAAATCACTATAAATTGGAAAATATTTCAAAACATGTACAAAGTGGTGCATGTTTTCAGAATGATCATAAATTCCAAAACCAACTAAACTCTTTTTATTTTCATGTGGAATTTCTATTTTATTTCTGTAGAGAATTTGGATTTAGTTTACAGAGATTTGTGGGAGAATAGGGCTATCATTTTCTGCTACTCACCCATTTTACTTGTATGTATAAACGTGAAAGATTTATAAAAACGGAATTTTCATACATAAGGAAATAATACAACTAACCACCTATTTATGAAATACTATCAATCCCTTGATAAGCTCCTATGCAGCTGTCGATAATGTATATACAACTATTAGCAATTTTCGCATGAACTTGTGTTTTATGTTTAATTATTTTATTTTCTTTGTGTTAGCGCACTAGCGACAGCTCGGTGTATATCAGTACTGAAACAGGAACTTTGGTGAGTATTTAGGACAAGTAATTTTTATTCCTAAATGTTTAATTTTTTTCCCAAGTTGGAAACATATGCTAATTACAACTTTAGTCCATCAAATCATATAGGAAGAGGATTACATTTTTGAGCTTCCTAATAATCCATGCATATCAATTAATTTATGTTCTCTTGATAACCTTTGCAGTTTGTTTTCTTCACTGGTGGAATTGTATTTCTGACGCTTATTGTGAATGGATCCACTACTCAGTTCATTATGCATCTTTTAGATATGGATAAGCTATCGGCTGCCAAGGTGATGTTTATGTTTGCATCTAGAAAATTACTTTGCCAAAATAATCCTTTTGGCCTGTTTGGTTTTGTTGTACACGATGAGAAGTTTTCTGCAATAACATCTAGGTTTATCATGTGAAAAAATATCTCGTGGTGAAATTTTCTGAAGGCAATTGTGTATGAAAATATTCATGGAATGGTGATATGGAAATTCCTGATGGATGAAAATTGACAATCTCTTCAATCTACTTTATCTTTTTATGAAACTTTCTTCCTCTTGCAATCATATACTGGAGTTGATTTCTGCCTCTTTCCAATAGAAACGCATATTGAACTATACAAAGTATGAGATGCTGAACAAAGCATTAGCCGCTTTTGGTGATCTGGGAGATGATGAGGAACTCGGACCTGCTGACTGGCCTACTGTTAAGCGATTTATTACAAGCTTAAATAATTTGGAAGGAGGACGGTTGCATGATCATAGTGCAACTGAAGCTGAAAGTAATCTGGACCCAACAAACTTGAAAGATATCCGCATACGCCTTCTAAATGGTAAGTCAGTTTTTTTCTGCTATTTAAGATATGATAATAAATGAAATAAGATTGGCAAATCTACCATGCTACTCCCTTGTCTCAATAGGAACTATTAACACACATAGATATTTTGACTTTTTCCCTCGACTAATGATTTGCGTTCAGCATTTGCTTTGAATTTGGTTTTTCTGATTTGTAACTGATTAAATTGGTCCATTTTGTACTAAATTTGTGTTAAAACAAAAGATAACAGCCTACTTAGATTACATTTTGTTCTAGCTTTGAACTTATGTATCTGTGTATGTTTGTTCTGGCCACCAAATCATCAATATGTATCTGTGTGGGTGTATGCCTTTTGTTCTAGCTTTGAACTTATGTGTGTATGTTTGTTCTGGCCACCAAATCATTAATATGTATGTGTGTGGCCGCCAAATCATCACTATGTGTGTGTGTGTGTTTGTTCTGGCCACCAAGTCATCAATATGTGTGTGCGCCCGCACGCGTGTGTGTGTGATTGTCTGTGTGCATGTGCGTCCGTTCTTGCCATGCAGTGAGTGTGCGTGTGGTCCGTCATGCGTGCGTGTCTGTATGCATCTATGTGCATGTCTATATGCATGTATGTGTATGTATGACTGTCCATGTGTGCATGTCTGTATGCATGTATGTGTGTGTCAATATGCATGTATGTGTGTATGCAGTTGCAAGATATTATTAAGAACAGGGTATGCTGAATCCTGAAACTATTCTGTTAGCTAGTATTCACAACAAAAAGAACGATTCTCATTATAGATTTGCATGAAATGGAATGATTTCTTCTGTGAAAATGATGTTACTGATGTTTATATTTTTCATTCTCAAGTTCAGAGTTAAATAACTTTTTTCTTAAGCAAAAGAATTAACAAATTATGAAATGTGGATGCTGAGATGTATCAGAAAATAAAAACTGGAACTTATGCGTACTTCCTTTAATTTATATGTGCATACCACTGACTGAACTTTTGGATCTGTTGCAGCCAGTTAATGAAACAAATTTTTTGAAGGTTGTGTGCAGTGTTTAGCCTAAACTTTACTTCCTGATGAATGACAAGCATCCTATAATTGAAAACCCACATCTCACATTTTCAATATGCTTGGGAAAATAGCACGCTGGGAATCAAATTATCATCTATTTGGTCCGACAAGCATCCTATGTAGTTGCATTGATACTGTGTTACTATATTTATGTCTTTTGTTGAAATAGATGTCTAAACCACATCTCACATTTTCATATGCTTTGAAATATATCATGCTGGAAATCAAATATCATCCACTTCGTTACAAAGCTTTAAGCATTGATATTGTGTTACTATATTTATGTCTTTTATTGAAATAGATGTGATATTAAGTTGCAGACATTTAGGCTGCTATGGTAATGCCAATTTCAGTATAGCTAATTTGGTATCATATCTTTTTGGTCTAACATAGCCCATATGGATTAACCCAAAAGCTTAAGCTTAAAGGTAAGGTCCTGGAATAACTTCTATTATTATCTCTGGCATACTCCTGCACTTAAATGCCCCTTTGGGCTTGAAGTGTATACAACACAGACCCATCCTACCATGTGTTAAAATTCAATTAATAAATGGATTTGCCGGATCTCTCAACCACTTGGTCCAAGAGGCTGTGGTACCATATGTCAAGGAACTAATAGACCTAAATGCTTAAGCTGATAGGTAAGACCCAGACCCAATAATAGCAATCATAGCGAAAAATGGCTAGATATGTACCAATATAAAGACATCAAAAAAGTGAGAGAGTGGGATTTCACACAATTACTGCTGTATGTTATTTTTAAAACTCAGTATTAACTTTTATAAGTGGTTAAACCTGTGTAATGATATTTTCATCATAAAATGTGCATTGTTCAACAGAAATAGCAGCTAATTGCTCTATGACTCTAATAATGGAATCCTTCATCTTTTGAATATGTTCTTCTTTTGGAGCTCAACAATTCCTCTGTCTATAAAAGACTGAAGTGCTGATTCAGAGACATTTTTTTGTGTAGGTGTACAATCTGCTTACTGGGAAATGCTTGATGAGGGAAGGATAACACAAAGTATTGCAAATATTTTGATGCAATCAGTAGACGAAGCAATTGACTTTGTTTCTCATGGGGCTCTTTGTGATTGGAAAGGGTTAAAGGCTAATGTTCAATTCCCGAGTTATTACAGGTTTCTTCAATCGAGTATTTGCCCACGAAAACTGGTTACTTATTTCATTGTAGGGAGATTGGAATCTGCATGTTATATTTGTGCTGCATTTCTACGTGCACACAGAATTGCACGAAGGCAACTGCACGAGTTTATAGGTAAATACTTCTACAGTTTAGGGCATTATGTTTATTCTTTTATGATGCATTGCAACTGTTTTCAGCATTGATTCTTATGGTTGTCCTTACATATGAAAGCTTAAATTTCCATCTTACATGATCAACATGTTCAGAATATTATTTTCATATTTGTTATTTACTCTTTTTTTTTTGGAAAAACTATGATACTGTCTTTTGAGGTGACTTATCATGCTTCAGATTTTTAGATTAAGCAAGCTACGGTTTCATTGAATCAATCACCTGGAATGGTCGTAATGTAGGAAGAAGAGAAGGGCTTGCGTCTAAGGTCACTACTCTCTAGGTTTCAATTGCATATGATTTACTGCTCAAGAGTTTCTGTGACCAGATTCCCTAGATCCAGGGCTGGCCATGGTTCATGAAAAATACAAACTGAATCAAGCTGTCAAACGGATGGTTCAAGTTGTGGTCCATGACCTGTCAGGTTTGGTTTCAGCGCCGGTTCCGGCTCTGATTCTGATCTGTTACAGCTCAAAACTTAATTATGAAATTAACTTTTTGATAAGGTTAATATTTATTATTTCTTAGAAAGAGATTTTTATTCTTCAATTTTTAATTGTAAAAATTAGTTCTTTTAAATGGTCTAATTGAAAAACAAAATAAATTAAATTTTTACTTCTCAAGTTTTTAGTTTAAAATAATTCTTTTTAAATAAAAAGGGCTTGATACATCGCCTATGTATATTATTCTCTCTCAATTGTTATCTTCAAATGTTGCATGCCACCCAAATCAATTGTAGTTGGCTCACTTCTAATTTTACTAATTTGAGAAGAATGGTAAACATGTTGACCATGATGAACGTAAATTAAACTACCTTACTAAATAACTAACAAAAATTGTTTATTGTGTTTTTTCATTATAATGTAACATATATATGCTATGCTCTTATAAACTGTAGTAAATTGTTTTTAATTTATTACTTAAAACTATTATTAGGATTTATAAATTCATAATTGAAAATTAAAAAAACAATCATTTAAATTTCAATACATAAAATTTATTTTTAACTATTTATATTTTCAATGAAGTTTTAATATTAATACAAGTTTTAGACTTTATGTTATGAATATATTTATTTTATTTACTCAAGTTTTGAATTACACCGTTTGGAACTTGAATTGGACAGCCTTCATACGATTCCATTTCCAATTAAGTGTCTGATTGGTTTTGCTCCAGTTTTGATTGGGGCCTGTTCCTGTTCAACACCAGCTCTTGGCCATCCCTTGCCTAGATCTTATGTTGTAATACTTAGATCTTGTATTGTAATAGTTGTTTTGCATTGCTACATGTGAGCTTAAAATTCTTGTTCAATTTCTTTATTAAGAGATACAATTGCATTGCTAAATCTGAGCTTAAAATTCTTGTCAATTTCTTTATTATGGAGATTTGAAAGTTTTTTTGGTGCCCTTGATTACAAGCTTAAACTTTTAGGTTGAGGGTTTTTTACATGGTATCAAAGTTTTATAGACCTATAGATCCGCAGTTTGAATCTTTTAATCCCCATCTTATTTATTAAAATTTCAACTTAGTAGCTCATGCTCGTAGGTTAGGACATGAAGACTAGTTTCATCGCTAACTCAACATTGCACAGAATTACCTATTGGGCGTAAGCTGTTGCAAGCACAACCCATCTTGTGTTTGATGGGAGTGATGATTGTTCGATCTCTGGGTCTTTTTATATGATTGGTTTTAATACCATGTCAAAAAATTACTCAACTTAAATGCTCAAACTTGTAGGTGACGGCTTCAACAATCTGTTTATATCTCTTAACATTTTCATTTCATGCATTAATTGATGAAGAGATTGGGAATTAATAAGTAAATGCATAAGGGTTTGTAACCTAAGTGTCATGGTAATTTTTATTTATCATCCTTCGAGTCCACCAAATCCAATCGAGAAATTGAGCATCGAGAATGGGGCTTTGTTATCCGATCCAGGCATGTAGAGGAGTATGGTGGTCAGTCTTCAATACCTCACCTTCACCCGTCCTGACATTTCCTTTGCAGTGTACATGCACGCGCTCGTGAATCACACTAAGTTGGATTCAAATGTTACTCCGCGAAGTTGGGTTTCCGGTAATCTCTCCACCTATCTTATGGTGTGATAATTGGAGTGCAGTTTATTTAACCGCAAATCCTGTGTTCTGTAACAACATCAAACATTTGGAAATTGATTTCCATTTTGTTCAGGATAAAGTTTGTTCAAAAGCTCTTGTCGTACGATACATTTCTACCGTGGATCAGACAACAGATGTTTTTATCAAACCATTGCATCGCAGAAGATTTCAATTGCTTTGAGACAAGCATACAATGCAGTCCCGCCCAGTACAGCTTGAGGAGGGTGATAAGGATGTCGTTCCTAAGTTTATCACACGTTGTCAAACCTAGTTAGAACTATGTATAAGTCGGTTCTACGAGGTAGAATTAGGTTAGATTTTGGTTCTCCTAATCAGTATTGGTTTAGGACTCTCTGTGTATATATATTGTGTCTGTTCAATTGAGTAAGATAAGCATGAATTATTTCAGAAATACTTTACTTACGGATACTACGTTGATATATTTTATTTAAGAGCAATAGACATATATATATACAAGGTTCTCCTTCAATCAAGGAGACATTGTAGGACCACAACAACCTACAACAGTTCTATAGCAGTCTAAAGCAATGCTTTAGTTGACTTAGGCATGCTTACATTTATTACATTGAATTATTATGTATCACATACTATCACTAATAATACTGTTTAATATGCTGTACATTATTATTGATTCCATACAAGTTTAAGCATGTGTAGCAGGCATGATAAAATTATTTGTAGTTTTGATTCAGCAGTCTTAGTTGGTTTGGATAACTAAATTGGACTGCTGCATTTGCAAACTGAATGGTGAACTCGTGCCTCAGGACAAGATTCTTGCCGTTAAAGTTCTATAAGAGACTATAGAAACTCTAGTATTGTTTATATCGAAAGCATGGCTTCATCTAAATCTTGATGCATTTTGATTCTCAAAGGTCAGTTAGGGGCATGCTAAAGAGCTGAAAACCATAGTAGTCTTGATCATGACCATCTGATCCAGTTGGGAAATAAGTTGCATATTACAAATTCAAATGCGAGATGGACAATGTTGTCCTAGGGCATGAGTCTGGTATTATGGGTTATATTCATGTTCAAACATTAAATATACCTACCTTCCTCAAATGTTTTGGGTTTCGCTTCAATAATTATACTCTTCTGTTACCTTGGAAACATCCTCTTAGTTTTGAAAACTGTTTTCGTGTTAGTTATTCAATATTCTTTCATGGTAATGCTGATGAATATTAATAATACTTTCGACAGGTGTCCTGGGATAACTTTTCTCTAGTTTCAGAAATATTGATTTTATTCTCTCTTTTCTATTTTATAAAAAGTTTAACCTAAAAATGCACTTGCCCTTCTAGGTGATACTGAAATTGCTTTCATAGTCATCAATGAAAGTGAGGCAGAAGGAGAAGAAGCCAAAGAATTCTTGGAAGAAGTTCGCGTCTCTTTCCCAGAGGTTTTAAAACTTAATTGCTCATGTATTTTATTGATATAGATTGGATTCTGGATGGAATTAGTTAGATTAGAACCATATGAACTATGATATGAGTACCGATTTTTTTTTTGTCCCTACATCTTAGTTGATTGGAGCAATTTAATATCAGTTATTGGTGTAATATTGCTAATGTTGGAATATGTTATGTAATTGTCTTTTTCAGGTTTTGCGTGTTGTGAAAACCAGACAAGTAACTTACTCAGTGTTGAACCATTTAAGTGATTATGTGCAAAATCTTGAGAAGGTTGGACTCTTGGAAGAAAAGGAGATGCTTCATCTTCATGATGCTGTACAGGTACTTGTGTTTTTTATAATATGGTTCTGCAGCTTCCAGCCGAAGTGTTGCTCTTCATACTTAACCTTTTATCGCAGACTGACTTGAAAAGGCTTCAAAGGAATCCTCCTTTAGTCAAGATTCCAAAAATAAATGATTTGATTAGTGTCCATCCTTTGTTGGGAGCCCTTCCTTCTACAGTACGTGAACATCTAGAAGGTTCTAACAAGGGAACGATGAAATCACGTGGTGTGCCACTTTACAAAGAGGGCTTGAGACCGAATGGTATTTGGCTAATTTCTAATGGTGTTGTCAAGGTAATTGAGCAAGTTGGGGATTTATGAATTAAGCTTCTTTCTTTTTACTTTTAGTTTTAAAACATATCTGATGCAGTGTTTTTGTTAAGCATTTTGTAATTGTAAATTATTTTGTGCAGTGGAAGAGTAACAGCATAAGGAACAAACACTCTCTGCATCCAACGTTTTCACATGGGAGCACATTGGGCATATATGAAGTTCTAGTCGGAAAACCTTATATCTGTGACATGATAACAGAATCTTTGGTACTCTGCTTTTTCATTGAAAGTGAGAAAATACTTTCAGCCCTACGGTCAGACCCTGCAATTGAGGTTTTCTTATGGCAGGTATTTATTATTTTTTCTTTATCTTTTCAATTTGAGGGTTGTTACAAAGTAAGTCAATGTAATTGTAAACAAAGGCCCAACTCACCCCAAAAGGTACCTCAAAGGGTGAGGATTGCCTCGCATATTTAAGGAGCCATATAGCTTCCTCATTTAGCAATGTGGGATGTCTAACACGCCCCCTCACGCCCAATTCATTTGGTGTGTGGCGCTAATATCAGCAGGAGCCCCAACATTGAACCATGGCTCTGATACCATGTAAACAAAGGCCTAACTCACCCCAAAAGCTACCTCAAAGGGTGAGGATTGCCTCGCATATTTAAGGAGCCATATAGCTTCCTCATTTAGCAATGTGGGATGTCTAACAGTAATTAATGAATAGCATATCGAAGGCTTCTGAAGGGCCGTTGGGGCATGCTTAGGTTGCTGGTAGGGTCATTATGTCTCCTTGATTGTAGGAGTAATATCAGGAGCTACTTGTATATATATATATATGCATCGCTCCCAAGTAAATATATTCATGTAGGCTCTTAATCTACATGGTATCCCATGTATTCTTGTGTATTACATAGTTTTTTACATGGTATCAGAGCCTAGTTTTTGCTTTTCTTGTGGGTTTCTGGATTTGAGATTTTAGAATTTGTTTTCTGCCGTTGTGAGCAGAATTTTTCTGGGTTGAGAGCTGCCCTTGTGAGCAGAGTTTTTCTGGGTTTGAGAGCTACCCTTGTGTGCTGAATTTCTGGGTTCCTAGTTTGGCTTCAATATCTGCCTTTGTCAGAATTTCTGGGTTCGTATTTTTGGGCAGTTTCTTTCAGCATTATTGTGTGCCTTGTGAGCAGACTGTTTGACCAAGGGTTCCAAGTCTCAGTTCCTCTTCCCCCGCCGCCGCCTCTCTGTTTCCGACCTGTCTGTCCGGTTAGTTTTCCGGTGACTCTCCTTTTGTGGAATGACGTTGCTGGAAGCCTCTTGCACTTTGCTGAAACTGAGTTTTGCTTGTCCGTTTTTGACAAGCTTGATGTTCCTGTCATCTCTCTTGTCCGATCTGTTCTTCTAGGTTATGTCTCCCATAATATATTTATATTCTAAAGTATCTTAAGTTTTTTATTTTCAGTTGTAGTGTCTTTAAGACTATGTTATTTGTATCTATAGCAAGGTGAGCATGATTAAAATCCATGCTTCAGCTTGAGGGAGAGAGTGACAAAATAAGTCAATGTAATTAATGAATAGCATGCCTAATGCTGCTGACGGGCTGTTGGGGCATGCTTAGGCTGCTGGTAGGGTCAATATGTCTCCTTGATAGTAGGAGTAATATCAGGAGCTACTTATATATATATATATATATATATATATATATATATATATATTGCTCCCAAGTAAAATATATCATTGTAGTATCTTAATCTACATAGTATCCCATGGATCCCTAGTGTGTTGAGTTGAGACATACATGGAGAAAATACATCAAAGAGATAAGGACTCTGAGCTTAAATAACAGAGTTCAAGAAAAGGCCCTAAAAGGTAATGCTAAGAAGAATTACACTCTAATTGTTCAATTACTCTGAAGAACAGTTATAGACTATCTGGAGAAGTCCATACAGAAAAAACCCATGTAAAAACAATGTGAACCACCTGTCCAGCAGCAAATTGAAGAAAAAAAACTGGTTTCAGGAAATGCGAGCATACTCTCTGTATCATCTGAATAGAACTTTAATGTACTATACTTTCTTTTTCTACCACTGAATCTTTTATCCATGAAGCGAACAAAGCTTATTAAGATTCAACATAAAGACATTTCTCCCCGGGAGGAAAAGGAATGCTCATATGCTAAGAATAATGACACACCAAACTAGGGATCTGGGGATAACACTTTATTAGACTTCTTTCTTGGTACCTGTCTTCACTATTCACCTTGGTAAGATATGCAGACGAAACAATAGCTATAACTAATAAGCATTGTAGCTCCTTAGCTTTCCATAGTTTTAGATGAAAGAAAAAGGTGATATTGAAAGAATGAAGATATATGATGGATATAAACATCTATTTCCTGTTGATCAAATTGTTTGTGCTGATTTCAGTGCTTGGATATAAAAGTTTTGATGTTTCCACAGTTAAAAGGATGGAACATTTTTTTAGTTTCTAGTCAACACAATAAGCTGAAACTGACTACAATATATCAGATTCGGATATCAGTTAATCTTCAACACTGTTTTCTTTTTCTTTGTTTTCTTTCCAGGAAAGTGCTATAATACTTGCCAAACTTTTACTTCCTCAAATATTTGAAAAAATGTCAATGCAAGATCTGAGAGCTCTTGTTGCAGAAAGGTCAATGATGACCACTCATATAAGAGGAGAAACCATAGAAGTACCTAATCATTCTGTTGGCTTTCTCTTAGAAGGATTCATAAAAGCCCATGGCTTCCAGGAAGAATTTATTGTGTCACCTGCAGCACTATTGCCTCCACATGGCAGTCATAGCTTTGGAAATGCACATGCAAAGCAAAGCATTCTAAATGAACAAAGAACAGGTAATTTTAGTGGACTTGAAAAGAAATATGAATTATAATATTATTTATTTTTTCCTTTTATATTGCTCTTTTAAAACTGGAGTTACATGTGCTGTTCTTCCTTGATATACGAGTGGGTGTGACCTAATGATTGATGGCTGGTGAATATTTTGTGATGAAACTGTGATAGAAGATTAGCATGCTATGATGGTACAAGTTTATTGTGTTAAACCCTGTCTTACATAAATGGTTTGGGTAAAGTTAGGGCTACTGAACTGTTTGCTTTTACTGTTTTTTCATTATGAGGCTTTGTAATTTTTCGATTTATGTGTTTTTGCAATTATTTGAAACCTTATATTTCGTCATTTGGCATGCTCGAGAAATAAACTGTCATAGAACCATTTAATGCAAAAATTTAAGTTGATAGGTAAGGTCCACTAATTGTTTGGTTATTTCTTATATCCTCCGGCATGCAAATGCCCTTTAGGGTGTATTGGGAGCAAGCCATCCCCTGCCAATTTTTTTGGCAAGAGACCGCTCCCAAGACTTGAACCCGTGACCTCTCGGTTACATGACAACAACGTTTACCGTTGCGCCAAGGCTTGCCCTCACATTTTGTTCGATATATAATTAAAAAATGGAGTTGCTAAGATTGGAACCCTGGACCTCTCAGTTTAGAAATAGAACCATTTAATCCAAAAGCTTAAGCTGATAGGTAAGCCCCAACAATAGTTTTTTATTATTTGCGACAATGACAAATTAATTGCAAAATTTTGGTAGTCCAAGATCTAGAGTAGAGTTGGCTGATCTCCATTTAACAAATCTTTCCTAGTCTACTCAGTTGAAGGCATAACTATTTCCCCATACCCTTCAATATATTTCTCGTAATATTACCTAAGAATGCATGCACCCGTTTAAGATTCTGAAGTATAGATCAAGCTCAGGCAGCTTGCATGTACCTGAATCTGTAAACACCCCTTGAGCACCAATTAAATGATCCAAATATTTGATCATAGTTCCCAAACTGAAATTTGTAGTGATTTACCGAAACTTACAACTAGACCATGGTATCATTGAAGAATTCTAACATGTATTTATGAAGCCAAGTCCTCATGACAGCTTGGAGGGTTAATGGGACATTTGTGAGTTTAAAAGGCATCACTGAAATTTGCAATGCCCATCCTGCATCCAGAAATTAGTTTTCTGGTTATCTTCCTCACACATCGGGATTTATGCCTGGATTCTTTGTTTGCCTTTGGGAAATAAAAAGACAATGTTTGCCATTGTTACAGAATAAGTCAATGTAATAAATGTATAACATGCTTAGGCTGCTACTAGATCATGCTTAGGCTTCTGTGACAGCTATGGGGCTGCTAGTAGGGCCACTATGTTTTCTTTATTGTAGGGAAAACCTTGTATAAATATGTGTATTCATCTTAAGTTTAATATATTCATGTAGACTCTTAATCTACATGGTATCCCATGTATTCTAGTGTATTACATGGTCTGTTACAGCCATGTGAACTCGCATCTTTTTTGTCTAGTGTCATGGAACCAATTGAACCAAAAGCTGTGCTTGAAGCGTGCACAATACAGGCCCACTGGCTTTGATACCATTTCATGGAACCAATTGAACTAAAAGCTTAAGCTGATATTGAAAGGTCCACTTCATAGTAATATCTGACATCTAGAATATGCATTGCAGCTAGGCTTGATTTTGCCTATCATCACATGTCCCAAAATTGCCTTTGGATTTCCTCTTTATGATCATGAAGATATCGAGGTACACCTAACTCACATCTTTCTTGGCTAGAATATACATTGCAGCTAGGCTTGATATTGCCCATCTTCAACATACCCTGAACTTGCCTTTGGATTTCTTCCTGAGCATGAGATGTCGAAATGGAGATACAACTGGTGGGCCTCGTCCAAGAAATAAGTTGATTGATGTAACGAACAAGAGATAGTCCCTTAGGCTTCTAAAAGACTGCAACAAAGTGTATTTAGACCTTCCAACACAGTTTTTTGTCCATAATTAATTGCAACTGATTCTCCAGTCCACACCCCTGATTTCTCCTTCAGTCATACAATGTCTTTCAAACTGTTCTTGGAGCCTTCAAACTAAGCTTGTAAGGGAAGCAGTAGACTTCCTTTGCTGGGATATTCCATGCCAAAATTTCATTCTCCAGGTGTGCCAACTATGCATTACCTTGTCCAAAATTCTTAACTATGAAATTGTCAGAACATATTGAGATTTGGAATAAAAAACCAATGCTTGAAGGAGACAAGAAAACCACTCAGTTTCAGCTGTATAATAATTAATAAGACAGTTTTCAGTAACCACACCTTGTACCATCACCTACAGTTATTCTGATCCTAGAATTTTCTCTGTCGTTAATTTCTTGAAATGAAATTGTGTGTAGCGCCACTATTGAGTTAAATGTCAGTCCCAATTTCTTGTTGCCTTTTCAAAGCAAAGCAAGACCAATTACTAGCCAGTTCTGCTATGTAGGTCTCCTTCTCAATCTCCTTCCCCTAAGCAAGAGTTCTTCCTTGTTTTCCGTCATGAATACAAATAAATTTGGGTGTGTGCAAAGGGGACTGGGTTGGGATTGGAATTTTTGTGCAAAAGCACAAAGATAGATGTTATTTTATATTTTTATTTTGAAAGATCTGAATTTTAAGACCATGGTCCTGACCTACAAAAGTAAAATACAATATATATATATGGTACTGATCTTGATTTTAAGTAGCCCCATTTTCCTATACTTTTTTTTGTCTTTTTTTTAGTCTTCCTTTTTTGAAGCATGAAAAATAGAAAGATAAATATCCTCATCAATACTGATATATGCAGGTTCCAGGACAGGCAGTTTCACTCATCAAAAATTTTGGTATCAAGTTGAAACAAGAGCAAGAGTGATAATCTTTGACATTGCAGCTTTTGAAGCTGATAGTGCTCTTCAAAGGTCTTCGTCTTCCTTCCGGCATACAGCTGATCATCCCCATCGGGCTCTAAGCAGAGAGCATGCTCTGATGAGTTGGCCAGAAAATTTCTACAAGGCAAATTCAAATGAGCAGAATATTGAAAATGGAAAAGCAAATAACTTTTCTGCAAAAGCAATGCACCTGAGCATCTTTGGGAGCACGGTATGGTCAATCTATTTCTGCTTTCACTTTCAGGGTTGTGCTGTGCATGCAAAGGAGAAATTATAGACATAAAATGATGTGTTTCAGCTTACATATTTAATATGTAGTAATGATTAGAGATGCTATTGTGGAATAAACAGAAATTCACGAGTGGGGAAGAGTTAAAAGGTGTTAGTGATAATATTACGTACAAACACAATATTTCACTGCTAATCCTAATTGTGTTAGGATTAGTTTTCTGTTTCTTATCTATATTTATTAATTTATTTATTCTTAGGAAGTCTTTTATGTTTAGGATAACACCTCCTATCCTAAACTCTTTTTTTCTTAGTTCTACGAGGACTCTAATTTGTACCCACGCTGATATTCTTTTTCGCCGCCATGGTGACTCCTCTGGCCGCTGCCCAAGAGGTTGAATCCTCTCTGTCTCACTCATTACCCCACTTCTTCCTCCCACTTCAATGAATCGGAATTCACCTAATCTCCGATCCGGCTTCATCACTGCTGTCTCACTCAAATTCTTCGCTCTTCCCACCCCTAGGTCAGTTCCAACCACCACAGTCTGTGACCGATTCCCCCTTTCACTGATCCCCTTTGACTAGCCTTTCCCCCTCAGGTGTCACAACCTCGACCATCCCAAACTTATCGGTTGCTTCCCTTTTCTAATTCTGCTCACTCATGTTACTTCGGCACAGCTACGTCACCATTCACGGCCACACTCCTATATTCCACCTACACTGACTCCATTATGTGTTCTTTGATACTTCCTTTTATTACAAGTAACTCCACCATCTCTATCGAACTCACTCGTAACTACAGATCATGGACGACCAATATTATTGTTCTTGAAGCAAAGCAATCTTTTGATGAACACATTACGGGGGCAATACCACCACCACCCCAATATGTACCACGTGTTCACAATGCCAATCCTAATGTCCCTGGTGATTTTATTCCGCACATGGAAACAGAACTATCGTTGGGTTAAAGCATGGATCATCTCTTCACTTACTAAGGGAGTCTTTCCTATCATCACCAACTTGGACAATCCTTGGGCAATCTAGTATGCTCTTGAGCGTATTTATGGTACAGTATTTGAAAATAGACAATTTCAATTGACTCTGGAACTCTTTGAACTCTAACAGAATGACCAACCTGTGGCCGAATACCTCCAAAAGGTGAAAGCAATTGCTGATGAGCTGGCGCTGCCGACACACCTCTCCTTCTGTGCATCTCACGACTTCCCTGTTAAAAAATACGGATCAGGAATACCACAACACCATCACTGCTCTTAATGTCAGAGTGGGGCTTCGGTGGATTACTATGAGCTGTATGATCAACTAAATCAACAAGATTTTTTTTTACTTGGATTTTTTGTTTAGAAAATAAAAGTGATGTTCAATCTGTTTTGCTCAACTTTTATGCTATGATTGTTCCTCAATTTGATGTCAAGGTTAAAAAATTTTACTCGGATTTTGGGGTGAATTTCAAAAATTAAGATCCTTCCTTGATCAAAATGGCCTTAGACACAAACTTGCTTGTCCTTGCACACATGAGAAAAATGGAATTTCAGAACGCATTGACACTGCTTTAACCATGCTTGCACATGCTTCTTTACCCTCTTAAATTCTAGAATTATGCTATTCACCAGTGTCAAATTGATAAACTTTTTAGCCACAAAAGTTTTAAATAATGTCTCACCCTCTTTTCGGGCATTTCAAGTCACTCCAGATTTAAAAAAGCTTCGTATTTTTGGTTGTGGGATTTTTCCTTTCCTTCGACCCTACAACAAGCATAAGTTTGAACTTAGAGCCAAACCTTGTATCTACTTTGGAGACTCTCCAAATCACAATGGTCACCTTTGTCTCGATTTTCCCCCGGATGAGTATATATATGCAGAGGGCGAGCCTTGGCGCAAAGGTAAACGTTGTTGTCGTGTGACCAAGAGGTCACGGGTTCGAGTCTTAGGAGCGGCCTCTTGCCAAATAAATTGGCAGGGGACTTGCCCCCGGTACATCCTTGTGGTGGGACCCCTCCCCGGACCCTCGCTCAGCGGGGACGCGTAGTGCACCGGGCCGCCCTTTATGAGTATATATATGCAAACACGTCGAGTTCTGAGGAGGTCTGCCAGGACTACAGCATCGTCCCGAGTGTCACTGTGTCGACTAGCTCCTCCTCGAGGCCTTCTGCAGTGCAGCTTCCATCTTTACTTGGTCCGTACACAAGTACATCCTCCTCTTCACACACTCAGTCCAACAATCCTCTTGGTTTGCTTGTGTATTCTCAAACTGCCCGCCCGAGACATTCACAAAAACTCTCTATCTGGAAAGCACTGTTATTTCCATCTATGCATCCCAAACGGTTGTCTCTCACTCACCAATTATGCCTCAGACAACACCAACGACAGTACTTTGCGTTTACTCTCGCATTTCCCGTCCGCGACTCCAACAACCCATTTACACATCTATCCTTTTGCACTAAACCGATGCAGGAGCTTGAATTTACGCGGGTCCCACGAGAGGTGAGGGAAATCGCGGATGATACGCGAGAACCAATTCATTGCGGCGCTGGTCATGCACATCTGGGCTAGTGAGAGCTTCATTGGAGGCTGAGTGTGATGAAACCGGAAGTAGAATTCTGCTTGAGAAATCTAGGCGGAGGGATCGATACCGGAGAAAACATGGAGTTTTACCTTTGGGAGAGAAACCACAATGCTGAAAAAATGGTCTGGGCATAGGTGAGACTCCAAATTGGGAGCAGAGCTCTCGCTACGGGTAGGAGGAAACAACGGGCGGTCAGGAACGAGTTTCTCACGGTCCGAGGAGGATTCAGAGGAGTCATCTTCAACAATACCATCAACTGGGTGGGATCCCTGGTTTTTCTGAAGGTGGAGAGGGTGGGAGTCAAAGATATCCATCCCGGTGTCAAGCTTTCCAGGTACTTAAGTAAACTGGCCATAGTATTTCGTATAGCACACATCTGTAACTGAATAGAACCCAGCACCTCTGTGTGCTCCTCAACGAGCTTGGATTGAGCTTCTAGTTTAGATTGAAAACGAGTCTCCATGGCCGTGAATCCGACAACGAAACCAAATGATAGGATCTCGAACAAAAGAAAACAGATCAAGTAAAGTGACTAAGCAGGGGAGGAAGAGAATATAGGGAATGTTATTAATCTAAAAGTAAAAGGTAAGGAACACGTAAGGCTCTCTACACTAAGGAAGGGCCCTCCATAACAGTGCAGAAGATAATAAAACACAGCCTTCCCTTCCCAGAAAGCAACTTAAATACAACAAAAGGAATAACAAAATATCATAACTAACTCTAGCCACCTCATTCTTAATTCCCTAGGTGTAACTAACTGATGGTGATATTTTCCAATTGCCCTTTATCCTTCTTCTTTCTACGAGAGTAAACTTACAGCTCCCTTGGCCCATGAGCCTCATCAATTAAAGGGCCCCCATTAGTATCATGATCTCTATCACCATCTCTACTACCCACAATCACCATATGGACCTATGCCCATCGACTGTCACTAGGTGTATGAAGTATTCTACTCTTGTGGCTACTGTTGCTGACTCCATTGATGATCCATCCTGCTTCACTAAAGCTAATAAAATTCCAGCATGGCGTCATGCCATGTCTGTTGAAATAAAAGCTCTGCTCGACAATGAAACATGGAGACTTGTTCCACGTCTTAGGGGTTACAGGATACGGACAAGCCAGATCATGTGTATCTTCTATAGAAGTCCTTGTATGGATTGAAGCAAACTTCTAGGGAATGGTTTACCCGCCTTAAACTTTTTCTCCGCTCTCTGGGTTTGGTCATGTCTTTAGTTGACAACTCTCTTTTTATCAAACATAAGGCTCGAGCTAAGTTATACATTTTATGCTATGTTGACGATATTCTAGTCACCGGCACTGATTATGAGCTCATCCAACAGATAATTTGAGCCATTGAGAGGGAGTTCCCTATTCCCAATTTGGGACAAACCACGTATTTTCTTGGGTTGGAAATTCGGTACACGAAACTTAGTGTGCATCACTCTCATGCTAAATATGTCTGTGACATTCTTGAGCGTGTTAAGATGACGGATTGCAAGCCTTGCAACACTCCAATGGCTACCACTCTGAATCTCTCCAAGACCAACACTCTTCTCAAATTTGGGGATGAGTATGGTAGCATTGTTGGTGCCTAGCAATACCGCACACTGACTCATCCTGACATAGCCTTCTCTGTTAACAAGCTTTGTCAGTTTCTACATAGTCTTATAGATGAACACTGGTAGGGAGTCAAGCATATCCTTCATTATATTCATGGCTCATCTGATTATGGTATCCTTTTCTTCTCCTCTCCCATTCGAGACATTCACATTCATTGTTACAACGATTGGGGTGGATGTCCGGATGATCGTTGCTTACTGTGTTTATCTTGGCAAGAGTCTGGTATTTGGCACACTAGTAAACAGCCAACTATTGCTCGTTCCTCTATCGAAAGCGAGTATAAAGCTGTGGCCAATGCTACGACTGAGCTTCTCTGGATTCAATCACTGTTTCAAGAGCTTCAGTTCCCTGTTCCAAAACCAATCTAGCTATGGTGCGATAATGTTAGTCCTAATTGTGTTAGGTTTAGTTATCTGTATTTATTTATTCCTAGGAAGTCTTTTTTTTTATTATTTTTTTTTTAATGATTAGCATAACACTTCCTACCCTAAACTCTTGTTTAATATTGCATATGTTGTTTTGTTATTTTGATTAGGTTGATGTGCATGAGCGTATAAATAATTGTTCCAGCAGTGTAGTGAAGCGAGTACGTAGCTTGCCATTTTGTGAAGGTGCATCCTTTAATGGGCATACGCTGATTAGTGTTAGATCAGAAGGATCTACTACTGTAAGGAAGAACCTACAGGTAAGAAAGTTGAGGTGGAGGGATCCTGGTGGCAGTGCCAGTGCCACACAGCAAAATGCAGACAAGAATGACGATGATTCCAGTGATGAAGATGAACACATAGTTAGAATTGACTCGCCAAGCAGGCTTTCTTTCCTACATGAGGAATTGAAATAATGTTGTATTAGAGCATCTCTAATGGATGCCATTTCTTTGTCACTTTGTAAAAGTTGCAACCAAGCATTATAACAAGCATTATGATGGTTGTAACTAAAATTAGTTTGTTACCAACTTTGGTAACAAACATCAATATTTATCAATAAAAATTGCAAGGAGAGTGTGGCACACACAATTAATTGTGACCAATGATAGAGAGTATGGAGTGTGAGTCTTATAAATCAATTTATTTTACTTTTCTCCATGGCCCACTAACTTCGTTTGATCTGTATATCACCAATAAAGTAAATAGATAATTTCATTTTCAATCCAAATTTTAATTAATAATTTCATTTTACTCTATTAATATATTGAAATAACAAATGCTCTAGTGGGATGTAACTTTTGACTGTTATTTAAGTCTAAGTGGCACCTCAAAGTTACAAACACCACTAGAGATGCTCTTATAGTTCACAAATTTCGGAATGAAATCTTGTTATATATTTATGAATTTGCATTTATAGCACTCAAACCGAGCAGGTATAAGTATGATATACCTCTCTTGAAACTATGATAACTGTACTTTTATACCCAATCCCAATTGTAGTCAGTCTCGCCTGATGTGTAATAGACCTCGCCATGGGCCGATGAGTCCGCCCACTCGGTCCGAGCTCAGATCCATTTAGCCGGGCCTGGATACATAAAATTAGTGTTAGGCCCGGTCCGGTCCAAGCCCGAATAAGCCCGTCTAGAAAATGGGCGGGTTTGGGCTATATAAATACCCATCGGGCCTGGCCTGGCCCGTTAGCTATATATACATTTATCGAAAGTCATTGCCTCATCCATCATATTTTTATTTATTTATATAATTCTATACAATATCAACTTTTAATCTAATTTAATTAAAGACAACTTCTATTTTTTCGTCACAATGAACTCAAACGTGAAGCAAGATAAACATTTATTTTCAGAGATCAATTTATACCTAAAACTCGAAGCTTCTATTTTTGAGTTAAATATTGACATTATTAAGCCATTTTCTGTCAATAATCTAATTTTATTTTAATTGATTTTTTTAATATAGATATGGGCTTGGACGGGCGGGCTTGGGATTCCTTTTTTAGGTCCGAGCCCGATTCTAATTAGTGTGGGCTTGGGCTGGGCTTGGGCTTATCAGGTTTTATCAAAAGCCCGACAGGCCCGGCCCGAGACCGACCCAGCCCGGTCCATGCCGAGGTCTAATGTGTAATATATATATATATATATATATATATATAAATATTTCAGAAAATTATGATATAAAATTTTGAAACAAGCACAAAAAAACATTCATTTTATTTTATGGATTTGCAATATTATGATATAAAATTTTGTAACAAAGTAAAAAAAAAAAATTCATTTGATTTTATGGATTTAAAGTATTGTGTTGCTGCTTTTTATGGTTACCTTGTCAAATATTTTTTATAACCTAATCAATAAGATTAAAATTTATAAAACAATTACTAATCTATATATAATATAAAACAGTAACGATGGAGCTGAGGTGTCGACTCCTCAATTTTTGTTGATTAAAAATAAATATTGATAAATTATCTTTTTTCTTCAATTTTTGGATTTAATGGGATAAAAAAAATCCAATATAGATGAATGCGTGAATCTAATGTGGTTATTATCCATAAATACATAAAATCTAATTAAATGTGATAATTATCTATAAGTTCATTATTTAATGTGATAACTCTAATTTAATGTGAAATTATCCACTATGGCCGAATATTAAGATATTGATGTGATAAAAATATTTTTGTTTATCAAGGAGTAGATTTTCCCAATAATTTATTTTACTCCATAAACTCTAATTTAATGTGATAACTCTATTTAACATGTAATTATTTACTCTAGATGTTTGCAATTGCAGTAAGCTGTTAGCTGTTTAATTACTAGTGTTTGGTAAAATTATATTGAAATGCTGCTGTTCAGATTTAAAATATCTAAAATGGACATGTTTTAAATTAATCAACGATGAAATTATAAAAGGGAAAAATGTGAAAAAAATACCCATAATGTTTACAACTAGGAATAATTTTACTCTTAACGTCTAAAATTATACAATTTTACCTATAACACTGGCAGTTAAGAGCAATTTATCCATAACATTGACAAGTTGGGTCAATTTCAAATATTATTAGAAAATATAGATATTTTATTTCTTATTCTACACCAATTGCACATATCAGTAGTTTTAAAAAAGAGATTTCATAGTTTTTTTTTTGTAATTTATTAATAAAATTGAAAATTAATATTTATAAATTCGGTGAAATATTTGAATTTTTTTTGTCCAACTTGTACAAATATTTTTTTTATTTTCTAAAAAAAAATTCATGTCTAATCATATGTTTGTGATCTGTTACTAACGACGATAAAATGGTACACATGTGGAGTGTAGATGACAATATTCATGACCAAGAAGGAAGTTTGATAAATTATTTTTCAAATTGACCCAACTTATCAATGTCAGTGGTGAAATTGATTTTGATTGCCAATATTAGGTGTATAATTGCACCATTTTAGACGTTAAAAGGTAAAATTGCTCCTAGCTATAAATGTTAGGGGTATTTTTACACTTTATCCTATTATAAAATAAAAAATGTGTTACACAAATTAATAAAAATAATCTATATAAAAAATAAAAAATTTATTGAATGCAATAAAAAAATATTCTTCCGGTAATTATTTTCTAGAAATATAAATAATGTTAAAGAATAAACATATTTTGTGGAAATAAAAAGGATAATTTTGTCAATAATAAATAACTACAAACAGCTGTTTATGAAAAACTCCAAATAGGAGCTTTTCGTGAAACGCTCCAAAATGCTGCAGATTTTAGAAAAAATGCTAAACGCTGCGGTTATATAAACCTAACCAAACGCTATTTTTCCTGCGGTTTGGAGTGAAACGCTAAACGCTCCTCCGAAAAGTTAAAACAAACACCCCCTACATCTCTTTTTCGTTTATGATATACTATAAATTAATTAATTTTTTTTTCAAATTAAATCCAACTATTGTTGGATGTTTAAATCCCAAATTCAAAAAAAAAAAGTATTTGAACTAATTTTCTTCCTAAACAACTACTCTAACTTTCTAATTTTTCCATTTCTAACGTTTTAGAAGAGGTCCAACCCCTCCCTACTTCTCCATCCCTTATCTCTTTATTTAAATAATTTTTTTTTTTAGGGTTATGCTTCATCTTTCTATTTATAATGTACACCAAACTGATTCATTCCTCACATGCTTTTAGGGTCAGTTGTGCATTAAAACTCTATATTTTTAAATCCTAACTTGCTTTATATATCCAGATTTATTTGATTTCTAAAGTTGCTCTTGTCATCTTCATTAATCATGGTAAGCTCTATGAGTTCAGCAACATGATTTGATTTTTTATAGTTTGGTTTTGGTTATCACTTTGAGTTTATGTTGTTTTTTATTCTTTTGTAACTTTTATTGATTTTATTCTCTTTGCAGTTTTTCTTTCGAAGTCTACGAATAAGGTATGTTCTTGGATGTATATAGTTTTTTTTAAAATTATTACTATATATGATTTGTTTTGGGGGATTTTTTTTTCTTAATCTGATTAGAAGCCTTCTGTTGCTCAAATAGTGAAGTATTATTTTTCTATGCGATTGACTATATAAAATATTTTCATAATTTCGATTACCGCCACAAATTATATTGGATTACGTACCATTTTGTATAATATTGACAGTTTTGTATCTTGACAAGACTCAATCTGAAGCTGTTGGTGTTGGTTATTTTGTGAAAATGGATAAAAAGGATGTCGTGTGGTCACATATATCGGAGAGGGCATTACAAGTGAGGTAATGGAAGAATCACTTGGCTCCAATATTTCTAATTGTTAATAATTTTTTAGGATGATTTTCATGCTGGTTTAAGCTTTGCCTCTGTTATGGAGGTTCATGTCAATGGCTGGGCTATTAGTACCCGTATTTTAAAGCAAAATATGTGTATGAATTGATCAAAATGCATTTTCAAAGGACAAAAGTTTATAGAGAAGCTTCCCATTTAAGTTTATAAATTAAGATTTATGGTTTATACTTTAGTGTCTAAAATTAACATGACAATATATATTTAACATATAAAATTAAAAATAAAATAAGATTATAATATGAGTTATTTTGAATAAAATATTATATGAATCAACAAATATTGCAGGTTTATAATTAGAATGATTTACAGTTTTTTTTTTTAACCCAGAATGATTTACAGTTAATAGCTACATACATTTATCTATGGATAATCTAGAGTTTTTTTTTTTTTTTAAAGAAAAACAATATCTAGAGTTAACAACCAAAATAAAGTATAATTTTCATTTGTTGCGAGGAAGAAAAATCATATAATCATTCTCAAAAAGTTGTATTCAATTTCTTCAAAAAAAAAAAAAATGTTGTATTCAATAAATATTTAAAGATATATAAGGTTTGATAATAGATATGGATTCATTTTTTTTTAAAGAAATAATAGATATTGATTCATATTATAACCAATTGCGGTTATTCAATATAATTTACAAAAATAATATACGAATAAAATTGCATACTAACATTGATATAGGACATTTTTTTTATATATAGTCACATGTATTATAAAAATTAAGGCAAACACTTTTAAAAAACTAATAAGACAATACCCCTAACATTTTAAGGTGCAAAAATACCATAACATTTTGGGTTAGGAGAAATTTTACTTAAACGTTGATAATTTGGATCAATTTCAGACATTATGATAAAATACAGACATTTTTGTTCTTTATTTTACACCAATTGCATAAAAATTGGTTCTAACAAAAAAGATTTCATGTTTTTTTGTAATTTAATAATAGAATTAGAGATTAATATTTATAAATTCGGTGAATTTTTCAAATTTTTTTATCTAATTCATACAAAAGACATTATATTTTTTTATTTTTTTTTTATTTTTTTTTCAGATTCCAACATATGTTTGTGATTTGTTACTGGTAAAATGATTTACATATGAAGTGTAGATGACAAGATTCATGACCAAAAAGACAGTTTGATGAATTATTTTTCAAATTGACCCAATTTATCAATATTAGAGGTAAGTTAGGGGTAAAATTGTATAATTTTAGATGTTACGAGTAAAATTGCTCCTGACCCAAAACGTTAGGCGTATTTTTGTACCTTAACTTTTTTTTTTTGTTCTTCTAATAGCTAAATTAATAACTAAATTAAATTTCAATATTTAAAGAAAAGAACAAAATGAAAAAATAAAAATTATTTTAAGCAGTACGGTATATATCATTGATTTTAGTTAATGGATTATTAATAATTTTTTAATATTTATTTACATATATCATAAATGGCACGGGTCTAAAAAGTATTTAGAGAATGATACTAATTAGAGATGTATGAATATATATTGAATGTAACGACCCGGTCCGGAGTGGGTGGCGCCGGGGTAAGAAGGCCTGAGCAAGGAGCGGCCCTAAGGGATGGCGATGGGGGCAGGAATGAACTGAATCCCACATCGGAAATGGAGAGGGAGTGATTGGGGCTTATTAGTAAGATGTAAATCCAATACATGCAGACGCGTTTTAAAGCCGTGAGGCCCAATGTGTTGGAATTGGGCCAGAGCGGACAATATCTACATGGTATTGGACCAGGGTGTTACAATTGGTATCAGAGCGGGTCGACGTCTTAGGGACGGTTGCACAACATTGTTTATTTACCTTATTAAGGACGATAATGTGAAATTATTTGTTGAGCTGTGAATTAATGTTATATATGATACATCGTAGGACCATGTCATCCAGAGGTAGAACACATACTGACCGAGCGTCTAGTGAGGATTCCGTTGGGTCCCAACATGCATCATTTGTACCTCCAAATGCGAGTGATGGTTCTAGATCTTCAAACGTACCAGGAGCTGGTATGCCACAAAACTTACATCAGTTTGCTGAAATGCTGGCTGCAATGGCGGCTCAGGCTCAGGCTCAGGCTCAAGCTCAAGTTCAGGCTCAAGCTCAAGCTCAGGCTCAAATGGGTCCTTCCATTGATCTTAACTTTGAGAGATTAAGGAAGATGGGGGCAGAAAACTTTGAGGGTACCACTGATCCTACCAAAGCCGAGGAATGGCTGAAGGACACTGAAAGAGTGCTAGCCAGATTGAAGTGCACTCTTGAGCAACGATTGGACTACAGTGTCTCTTTACTGAAGAAGCATGCTATTACTTGGTGGGAGTCTATCGAGAGAGCTGTTGTTGCTCCTAGGGTACTAACATATGAAGACTTCAAGAAGGAGTTTACTGATAAGTATATGCCTCGAGTGTACCGAGATGAGAAGAAAGTGCAATTTTATAATCTGAAGCAGGGTGATATGACAGTAGCTGAATATGAGCTTCGATTTGCTGAACTTTCCAAGTATGCTCCAGATGCCGTGGCAACTGAGGAGGATAAGTGTTACCGTTTTGAGCAAGGTCTTAGAATGGAGATTCAGAGGATTCTAGCAGTGAAGATTACTGATTTTAAGATCTTACTAGAGTCAGCCACCAGAGTGGAGCGCAGTTATCAGGAGGAGAGGCGTGTAGAGAGTGCTAAGAGGAGACATTCAGAGTCTCGAGGAGAACAAAACACTTCTTTTAAGAGAGGAGGGTCTTATGAGCACTCGACTGGTAGATCAAGGTTTCAACAGGGAGCTTCTGGTTTTAGAAGTGGAGGCAGATCAAGATTTAGGAGATCTTCTGGGTATGACCGAGGTACTAGTGAGCATAGTTCTTATAGTGCTCCATCTGTGGGTACTGGTCGGGCATTCAGTGCTGGAGCTGGAGGTTCTTTTGAGGGGAGGTCTGCACCACCACCGACTTGTGATACTTGTGGTAGAAATAATTTTGGAACATGTTGGAGGACTGGGAGGATTATTTGTTATACTTGTGGTGAGCATGGACACATCCAGCGTGATTGTCCAGCAGCTAGAGGTTCTAGTGGTAACACTCCTTCTGCTACAGTGAGACAAAGCAGTATGGGTGATAGTGGTACTAGTGCTAGGAGAGGTCGTTTCAGAGGTCGAGGAGGTCGAGGTGGAGGTCCTAGTACAAGTGGAGTTCAAGCAACACAGGCACAACATCAAACCCAGGTTTATGCATTGACCGGAGATGAGGCACTTGCTTCTCCTGACGTCATTACCGGCGGTGTCGAAGAAGGGGGAGTTAACAACGGAGACTTAGCGTTTCATTGGATTACCTGTTCCAAGTAAGTGATAGTTGATATATATTTGTTTGATTGTTGTGACTATTTATGTATTAACAAGCAATTGTCATTTATGGATACAATTGACGAGAAATTGAGATGATTATGATGTGTTATGCAAATTCGCTGTCTGAGATCTTATAACCTTGGGTTGAGTTGAAATTTATGGATGCTATGGACACGAGTAATGATATTGCACTTGATTTTCTGATATTGGGTGTGTTGTGAGATAAACATGTCAAATCAAGAATAATGGTTAATTAATAGCTTGTCATAGTGGATTTATACGCAATGGTCAATTTTGTGTTGTTGGTATTTATGGTTCAGTTGAGATATGATTTGCTAGGCACTTGTCCTTGTGGCTAGTGTCGGAGTATCTCAGGATGTAGGAGATACTCTGTGCTGTTTTTGCTACGCACTGGGGAGGTGCGGGGATACCTGGCGGAGAGGTATCTTGTGCTGTTGATATATAATACAGAGAGATTATGATTGAGTTTTTGATAGTGAATTGACCGGTGAACCATTGGGTATACTTCTACTTGACAAAGAGGGCCCTTAACTAATAAATTAATATCAAAATACGTATGAAATTATAGTACGAGTCATGAGAAGTTGTTTATGTAGTAATTTAATGTTTTGTATTTATATTCATCTATAAAATATCTTGGTAATTTATATGTTGCATGTGATAAATATATATTTGCTATCACCTTATTGAGTAGGCAGCTCATCCCTTGCCACCTATTTTTCAGGAGATAAAATTTAGCGGTTCGATTCTTTTCCCCTCCAGTTTTTTTTCAGTTCCTGTTGATCGTGTTAAGTGAACCAGCAACTTTGGAATTTCTTTTGGATTTAAATCATAGTTTTGGATTATAGTATGTGCTTAATCAGTTTGGAAAAATTTATTTCGAAGTTTATTTGTAATTTTTGACTTTAGAATTTAATGATTAAGCTATGAGTTTTGATTAGTATGGACGCATTTATATGTTTTGTTGAGTAATAAATGTCTTTGAGAATCGGGTGCTACATTAGTGGTATCAGAGCCGACTCTCCACGTACGATGTGTGGTTCGGGGACGAACCAGGCGGAAGCTGGTGGGCCTGTAACGACCCGGTCCGGAGTGGGTGGCGTCGGGGTAAGAAGGCCTGAGCAAGGAGCGGCCCTAAGGGATGGCGATGGGGGCAGGAATGAACTGAATCCCACATCGGAAATGGAGATGGAGTGATTGGGGCTTATTAGTAAGATGTGAATCCAATACATGCAGACGCGTTTTAAAGCCGTGAGGCCCAATGTGTTGGAATTGGGCCAAAGCGGACAATATCTACATAGTATTGGACCAGGGTGTTACATTGAATTTGCAAGTTCTATCATATTTATATCTAAAGAGAATTTTTTAATTTATAGATTATATTATTATAAAGAAATTTGTAATGCTATTCCTTGAAGTTTGGGTTCAATTTTGAAAATGGTACATAATTTTATTAAAACAAAATAAAGTTAGGTAACATTTTTTAAACTAATTCCAAAAAAGACAATACGTTTTTGGCTATTTGTTTTGCAACGAAGATAAACAAAAGTAAAGGTAATCACTTTCATATGTTGGTAATTATATCTAGCAGTTATGGATACAACATATATGTTGCAGCATCTAGAGTTAAAATTAAAAGTGGATTAAAGATTTTTATATGCTACAATAAAGAAGAACATGTAATCGTACTCAACATGTAATATTCAAAAAGATTTTTAATAATTTATAGTGAATTATTATAATAAAATTATAGTTAGATTGTAAACTACATATTAATATATATTTTCATATTAACTTACTTATATTTAATACATTTATAAATATTATACATACCGTGCATAGCACGGGTGGAAGACTAGTTATATTTAATACATACTATTTTAGAAATTTTTTTTTTTATAATTTGTCTGATTGCTCGATTCGTTAAAGCCTTTAGGTGAATTACACAAATAAAAGCAAGTAAAAATTGTAGCTTTATGAATTACACAAATATTTTGTCATGTTTTTGTTAATTGAAGTAATGTTTTAATAGTACCCGTTTCAATAAAAATAAAATAATAGAGAGAGGGGTTCTTCTTTTTCTCTACTTTTTCCTCATTGCTTTTTCTTTCTTTCACATGCGGTCATTTCCGCTACCACCACCGTCACCGTTACTTTTTCAGGTTTACTGAAGATTGTCTTCCTTCTTCCTCCTCCTATTTATATTTTAGTCTTTGTTTTTAGATTTAGATTTACCTTTTCTTGTTAGTTTGAAGTCTATATACCTTCTTGAACTTCTTTTTCCGTCAAATCTATACCTATGAGCTATAATTCTTTCTTTTATTCTTTTTTTTTGGTCTTGGGAAGAGCGAAAAAGGTTTATCTTATCCGTAGATCTATAGATCTGCGTGGTTGTAAAAACTGAAAGGACTCAGATTCGAATGTCCAAAAGAGCTTAAATGATGAAGTATGAATTACATCGGGTTTTCAATGGGATTCGACTTACGAAAAAGGATATGATTTCTATATTTGTTGTATTTGCACATTTATGGTTTTTATTGCTTTTTATAGTCTTTTTATTGCTCTTTGTAGCCTATTTTCTCCTTTGTGGGTCTTGTACTGGCTATAGCCTGTATGAGATGGAGGTTCTATTCCTCTTTACTTTCGTGATGTATTTATATTTTTTAAGTTAATGGAATGATATGTGGCATTTTTATCAAAAAAAAAAAAAAAATCTATGAGTTTGTACATGTTATATTAGCTAATCTCAAGTCCCTGAGTTTTGAGAAAACTAATCACTTGCTCACTCAATTCATAAATTTTATATAAATGATAAATTTATCCTTCTACCATTTACTAAGTTATATAGATGTTCTTTAATTAAATTTTATCTAAATTTTTTATTATATTAATTAAAGTATAAAAAGTAATATTACTATATTTTTATTTAGTATATTTTTATTGAAAATATATAATTAAAAATATAATAATATAATATTTTAATTTGAATAATAATAAACTTATTTTTCATATAATATTTTATGGTATGGTGGTCGTAGTTTATGTACCATTAATATGTATATATAAGCAATAATATATTAAAAAAATTATTTTAATAAATAATTATAAACAAAATGATAAATTTACTTATCTACCATAAATTAATTTAGTGTTTCATAATATTCGATAAATCAATATATTAAAAAAATCAATAATATAGTATTTAACTGTTTTTTACTAAATAAATTAATGTTGAATTGAGTGGTAAGAGACTTCAAAACGTTTAAACTAGAGATCTTGAGTTCGAGTCTTAGTATTCGTAAAAAAAATTAATTAGAAGAGGATCATCTAAAAGGTCTCTAACAAACCACGAACTGAATAGTCAGATAAACTATAAAAAAATATTTTTTACTAAAATAGTATGTATTAGACATCTTTGTGTAATTCATAAAGCTACAAATTTTACTTGCTTTTATTTCAGAGCTAATGAGGAACATAAATCAAGTTTTTATAGCTCTAATTTCTGTTAAAGTATATTTCAAAATATCATTTCAAGAATATTTTAGACCTTCATTTTTAATGGTTTTTTAATGGATTATCAACAAATATTCTGAATATAAATACGAGTTTAAGATTTATCTCTTGTACAATAGAACCCGTTGGAAAGATAGATAGCGGAAGAATTAGATCAATCAAGATCTCATATCACGGTCACGATTTACCCACGCAGATGTTAATCACGAGATGAAAAATGAAGAATCCACGAACTAAAGCAGACGTCTCAGACAGAGAGGGATATGCGCAAAGAGAGAAGGAGGCTCTATAGAGAATCTTAATTCTCTTATGTCATTAGGACTACTCAGCTTTATATTTATAACCTTAATTATATTATAAAACCCTAACCATAATCCTCCATCTTTTAGACGGGCTTGGCCCTATTCTATTTTGGGCGGATTAATTATTCGTCCCATAACCCGAAAAATCTAACATCTCCCACTCGCACCTAATGCAACATATTCTAATTCTTATCTTAATCTCATCCTAATCTCATCCATACTATTGCAAATAGTTCGTGTGACTGACATACTATCGAGAGCTCTTGTGATATATATACTCGTTGGAACATATAACTAATCGATGTGCATGTCTCAAACTTGAGACTATACACTCGTTGGAGATATATAATCTTTAGGTTTGAATATGGATCATCCTTAGTGTATGCTTTTTCCTAGGTTCCACATCACATCCATTGTAATAACATGAATCTCTATAGTTCATTTGTTTTCACAAATATGCATATGTGTATAAGTGTTCGGACATGAAATACAGAAGCTCTTAACATATGAACTTCATGGATATCTTTCCCTCCTACTTTATTTCTTCCATCATAGTCTAACTCATTTATCCAATGGGGTTCTTTTTGGTTGGAATTATCACATAAACCTAAAGATGACCCTTCCAAGGTAGACATATCAGACTATCCTTCTAGAATAAGCTAATGTTCTTTAGGATAAGGAATGTCAAGAAATCATGATTTCACGATGAAAGTCTAACGCTATGAAAAAGGCGAGATTGTCTTTTTTCCATCTTGTGGTTGCTAAAGCACACATGGTATGAAACATGTATTATGATGTTTAATTCTTTCTTGGAAAGAGGAGCATGTCTCTCATCTTAACACCATATAGAAGCATATGTTCAGATGTACCAAAATATCTAACTTTAATTCACTATATATAGTGATGACTTTCGGCTGTATAGACGAAAGGCTTTAAGTTGTCTCAAACTTGCCTTTCAAATTACACTTAATCTGTTTCATACACATGTATTGCATGTTATCATCTTGCACCAAGATGAAATTTCTTTCCTACCTTCTGCAAGACGGCTTCTGTTATTGAACATGCTCTCAAATTGTTCGAAAATGGCATCATCCTTCTACTTGTCATCATGTGACAAAACAAGGGTAAATGCTCATACGAGTGAGCTCAATTTCTATGTGACATGCATTGTAACATATAATACCGAACATTAGCAAAAATATATATATATATATATTCACACTCGTGTATAGGAAAACATTCATGAAACCTTTATTAATAAATCATGTTCATAAAATACATAAAAACATAAGTATGCCTAGATCCTACACAATCCTTGGGATCTAACATGTTTAATATAAACATCTCTCTTTAAGAGGTTTGGTAAGTGAATCTGCAACCATGTCATGAGTCGACACATACTCCATACTAACTTATTTACGTGCAATTAAGTCCCTAACAAAGTGGTACTTAATCTCTATATGCTTTGTCTTGTTATGGTATCTCTAGTCCTTGGTGAAAGCAATAGAAGATTGACTATCAACATTCATTACGACCGAAGTATTAGAGGTAGCAATATTTAGATGGTTTAGGAACCTATTCAACCAAATTGCCTATTGAACTGTTGATGAGTATGATACATACTCAAATTCCATAGCAGATAAAGCTATATATGTTTGTTTCTTGCTACTCTATGATATGGCACCATTCCCTATCAAGAATACATAGCCTTCCGCAGACTTTCTCTTGTTTAAGTCTCCTGCCCAATCAATATATGTGTATCCTCTCGGATTGAGATCTTTGCCTTGATAGCATAGAGAATAGTTCGAAGTTGCTTTAAGATACTTTAATATCCTTTTAACAGCTGCTGAATGTGATTGTCCTGGATTGGATTGAATTCTACTTACCATCCCAACGACGTGACAAATATTGGGTCTCATACACAACAAAGTGTACATTCAACTACGATGACACTAGCATAAGAAACATTTTTCATCCGTTCTTTTTCTTCTTGTGTTTGTGGACTCGGTACTAAGGGTGATGCCCTTAGTCATCAAGCTATCTACATGCTTGCAGTCATGTGTTAAGCCCAAAATATACCTAAAATATCATTAATATTCACGTTAGTTTTGTCATAAAATCGTGCTATTTATATCTATTTAGAGTACTTTTACGTCCGAATATATTTCTTTGATGCAAGGTACCTAAATATTTGGTAAAATTCAAATAGGAGCGAAAACGAATCAAAAACGAAGGAAAAACCCTAAGTTACGAGCCGAAAGTACGAGGAAATCAGCGCACCGATACGAGGAGACGGGAATGGAGTCAGAACCGAGAGGAACATCCCGTGTCGCGATCGAGATTCCCATATCTCGGTCGCGATATGCCTTTTTCAGGCACTTCGATCGATTCGTTCCGAAGATAAAAATTGCTCCCCATATCACGACAAGGATTCTGGAATCTCAATAGGATCAGAAACTCTACAGCACTAAATTCACATGTTGAAATTCCAAGAAATGCGTCTGTTCGAGTGGATAGAAACGTCTCTTCACATCGGACACGACCCTTCAAACACGACTCTTCTGTTGAAACACCTTTCCACATGATTTTGATTTAACAAAATTATTAAAGTAATGATAAAAATATTCTCACACATTAAATTTAAATGCTTTGATTTATTACACTAATGTGTTTGTTCAATGTTGAGTTTAATTGTTTACAAGACATTAAGATTAAAAAGCCCAAAGGCCGTTAAAGTGGAAGTCAAGCCCAGGTCAACACATCAAGACCATTCGGCCCAAGAGTTCAAAACGAAGCCGTATCATGTAAAACGACGACTCAGCGAAAGAAGGATCAAGAAGCCTTCGAAGCAAAAGCTTCAAGAGGAAGCTGCTGAGTTGGACGACAATCCAGTCTGAACAGCAGCAGACAATGATCAACTTCTAGACAAAGTATTTCTACTTTGGGAAAAATTCAGAAGGCGCAGGAAGCTGTCTCGTGGACTTTTCCTTAAATGTCGAAACATTCTGCCGAGGACTAACGAAGACAGAAGATACAAGAATCCTATTGGCCAACGATGCTGAGCACGCCCAGAGTGACAACGACAGGAAGCCGTTTCCCTCCAACGGTTATTTCGAAATTCGAAATAACCAGGTGCCTCAAGTGTCACTATATAAAGGTCATCCATTTGCTTCAATCGATGCACATCTTCAATTAGTCGAAACGCTGACCAAATTCATACTTGAAGTTTCTGTGAGAAAAACAAAGCAAATACCTTACACCAATTTCTAGATTATTGTGTAAAAGTCTAGAGTGATTTTCAATCATCTAAAGTGTCTTAGCAATTGTTGTTTAGGGCAAACACTTTATCATTTCTAGAAGAATAGAAAGGAGAGGCTGAGTACTTGGTTATAGTACTCAGCGTAGATATAGGAGTGAGTAGAGGTATAGAGGAAGGTACTCTTGTTATACTCAGCTTCTATCTGTAAAAGGTTTGTACTCTACCTTTAAAGAGCTCAGTAGAGAATTCAAAAAGCTCGGAACGAGTTCCGGGGACTGGACGTAGGCGGAGAGGCCGAACCAGGATAAGTCTGCTGAGTAATATCTTTCTAACCCTTAAACTCCTTTAATATATATTGCTTGCTATAAAACTGACTAAGTAAAGAACTCATGCTGAGTTAAGTTTATTAAGAAGCTGAGTTCAGGAATAGACTCTAAGTGTTATTTCCTGACTCAAGTAAAGAAGCAGACTTAGTCACAAGTTGACTAAGCTTGTGTCTTGAATCTACTTAGTGACGCTGTGTAAACCTTTTCATAAGAAAAGAAGTCAGCCTTAACGGACAAAATTTTAAAATAGTTCCTATCCCCCCCCCCCTTGGAACTAACTTGTCACGTTATAAGGGACCAACAAGTGGTATCAGAGCTTCTAAGCTCACTGTGCAAGGTTTAACTACCTTGAGCTTATCCCCACTATGGCTGAGAACAGCACTCGGTTTCTCCCAGAAAATCTGACAACTCGGATTTTACCTGAGGGTCTGTCCATAAATCGGCCTCCTCTATTCTTGGGTCTAACTATACCTTTTGGAAGAATAGAATGAAAAATTTCATTCAGGCAACAAATATGAGTGCATGGCTATCTATAGTCCAAGGCCCATTTGTTCCTGTTGAAAGTATTGATGGCCAAACGGTTGTCAAAGCTGAGACTATATGGACAGAGGATGATCTCAAGAAGCTACAAAATCATGCTTCGGCTATAAACATGATTCACTGTGCGTTAGATGCTGCAGAATACAACAAGATTTCAGGTTGTGAGTCAGCGCAGGAAATTTGGAAGAAGCTGAAGGTCACCTATGAAGGAACCAACAAGGTGAAGGAATCCAAGGTCAACCAGCACATGAGGTTGTACGAGCTGTTTGAAATGAATGATGATGAAGGAATCTCTGACATGAACGCAAGGTTCACAAACATAATCAACGAGCTCAAGAGACTTGGAAAGATCTTCACTGAGGAAGAGCAAGTCAAGAAGATTCTTAGGAGTCTTCCTAAAAGCTGGCAAGCAAAGAAAACTGCTGTTGAGGAAGCTCAAAACTTAACCACCTACAAGTATGATGAGCTCATCGGCTCACTGCTGACCCATGAGATCTCAATGAAGAATTTCGAGGTGATGGAAAAGTCTGAAGACAAGAAGCAAAAGTCTCTTGTCATGAAATCTGACTCCACTGATGGGAGCTCAACAGACGATGAAGAAATGGCTATGTTCACTAGAAAGATGAAAAGGCTGTTCAGAAAGAATGACAAATATTCTAAGAAGCCTTACAAGAAGTTTGGTAAGTACAAAGCTGAGTCCAGCGACAGTAAGTACAAGAAGGACAGCTCAAAGCCCATTACGTGCTTTGAATGTCATCAAACTAGGCATATCAAGTCAAGCTGTCCCACGCTGAGGAAAGAAAGAAAGAACAGCAAGAAGGCAATGGTGGCAACTTGGAGCAACAGTGATGAGTCTTCATCATCAGAAGCTGATGCCACTGAGTCAACAAAGATTTGTTTCATGGCTGACGAACTTGCTGAGCCATGTGTTTCTGAGCATGCTGACCCCTCCAT
The DNA here is from genome assembly GCF_963576675.1 of Euphorbia lathyris. Classification (NCBI taxonomy): domain Eukaryota; kingdom Viridiplantae; phylum Streptophyta; class Magnoliopsida; order Malpighiales; family Euphorbiaceae; genus Euphorbia; species Euphorbia lathyris. The sequence goes on along the minus strand of NC_088919.1, from coordinate 27,126,797 downwards.
TGCATCTGACGATGAGGAACACTCAACTGAGGTAATGTCACTACCCTTGCTCAGAAATGAAATGGTTAATGCCCTGAGTGACCTCTACACACTTGTCAAAAAGTGTAATAAAAAGGTTAGAGCACTCAGCAAGCGATGTGACGAGGTTGAGGAGGTCAAACTGAGTGACCTTCGATATATTCTCTAGGACACCTCAATTTTGCATAGTAATGTAGAAATTATGCAAAAGTTTGTCTCTGAGGTCCAATCAGATTCTAAGAAACTGAGAAAGGATGTCACATCAATTCAGAACCAACTTAAGGTTCCGAATAAAAGAAATATTCCTCTGAACACTGAGTACCAAAGTACTAGTCAGCTGAGATGGAATCCTCAGCGGAATGTCCAGTGTGACTTCTGTGGGAAGAAAGGACACACCACTAAGGTGTGCTGGCACGCTCAGCACTAGGGTGCTGACCAGTCAGTAAGACATCCTAAACGGAAGGTCAGCTGTGATTTCTGTGAAAAGAATGGACACACTATCCAAGTATGTCGTCATAAAATGAAGTATGGGATCTAGTGCCAAAACCTAGAAGCCAGAAGACCATAGGAACAAGATGGGTCTTCCGCAACAAGCTGGATGAACAAGGGAACGTGGTCAGAAACAAAGCAAGACTTGTATCTCAGGGCTACAGTCAGCAAGAAGGTATTGAATACGGTGAGACCTTTGCCCCAGTGGCAAGGCTAGAGGCTATTAGAATTTTATGTGCATATGCAAGCTATATGAACTTTAAACTGTTTCAAATGGATGTTAAGAGTGCATTCCTTAATGGAGTTATAAACGAGGAAGTTTATGTAAATTAGCCTCTAGGGTTTGAGGATCCTAAATTCCCAAACCACGTTTATAAGCTCAAAAAGGCTCTGTATGGTCTCAAGCAAGCACCACGTGCTTGGTATGAGAGGCTGACCAGTTTCCTGTTGACTAGAAATTATGTCAGAGGTAAAGCTGATACAACCTTATTCATTAAGAGAAAGGGTAAAGATACCCTACTGGCTCAAATATACGTTGATGACATTATTTTTGGTGCCACTAATGAATCAATGTGCAAGGAATTTAGTAAGCAGATGCAGACTGAGTTTGAAATGTCGATGATGGGAGAACTCAATTTCTTCCTTGGACTTCAAATCAAACAAGGGAAAAATGGCATCTTCATCAGTCAAACTAAGTATGCTAAGGAGATATTGAAGAAGTATGAACTTGAGAATTGTAAGTCGATATCTACCCCAATGGGCACTGACACTGTCCTCTGCGCTGATGAGAATGGTAAGTCAGTAGACAGCAGATTGTACCGAGGTATGATTGGTTCTCTACTTTACTTAACTTCTAGTGGGCCGGATATTCAGTTCTCGGTATGTTATTGTGCTATATATCAATCTAACCCTAAGGAATCTCATTACATAGCTGTAAAAAGAATCCTTAGATATTTGCAAGGCTCATTGAATGCAGGTTTATGGTATCCCAACACTCATGATTTCACACTCATTGGATACACTGACGCTGACTACGGACGAGACAAGCTTGAACGAAAAAGCACCTCAGGAGGATGCCACTTCCTTGGGAGCTGTCTTGTGTCCAGGTTCAGTAAGAAGCAGGCATCAGTAGCCCTGTCAACCACTGAAGCTGAGTACGTTGCTGCTGGAAGCTGTGTTGCTCAAGTCCTATGGATTAAGCAACAGCTTGAAGATTATGGCGTTCGGACCAAAACAATTGAAGTCAAATGTGACAACAAAAGTGCCATTGACTTATCAAAGAACCCAATCCAGCACAGCAGGATGAAGCATGTCAGCATAAGACATCACTTCATCAGAGATCACGTACTCAAAGGAGAGATCAAGCTGACCTATGTCCCAACGGATGAGCAGCTTGCTGATATCTTCACAAAGCCACTGGCTCGTGAGCAGTTCAACATACTTAGAGAAGCCATTGGTATGTTTAATCCTCTTCAATAAATTCTAAGTATAGTCTGCATGGTGAGTGAATTACCATGCTGAATGATTTATGCTCAATCAATTACTATCACATGCTGAGTAGATGTACATGCTAAGTGTGTATCTTAAACTGAGCAACTAAGCATAAGAATTATTCCTTTGCGTAACAATTGTCTACTCAGAATCTTAAACGTTTGAGATCCTTAACACTGAGTAAAGATTCGTTGCAAATTTTAATGCAAAGCACGCGAATTAAATAGCCACCTAGGATGACGTATGTGCTATAATTAGAAAATACACGCGCCGTATGTGTCATAAATGCCAGAATCTTTGTCGATTGAGAATCTCGAGGTCAAATTGACAACCCAACGCTTTAGATCAACTCAATACCTCTATAAATAGTGGATGAATTCCCACTTTTATCTCTTTACGCTTAGAAAACTTTGGCATTCCAATTGGTCTCTCTAAAAATTCCCAAACTTCCCAAAACTTCTCTGAGAATATGACGAACGTTTCTATGAATATCTCCGGTGATGGTTTGTCCGACAACCGCTCCGATGAAAATCCCAAATCTTCTACCCAGCGTGACCACACTAAGGTCACAACGCCGAGCAAGAAAGCTCAAGCTGTCCAAGCCACCTCTTCGAAGGGAAAACAACAGCAAAAGGACAAGGGCAAGAAAGTTATGGAACGCACCTACTCTCAGGTTTTCGAGAGTGTGAAGGGGTGTAAGATTGATCACTCGCGATGGTTTTCAAGGGGATTCGTGGAAGCCGAGCAACCCTTTTGTGAGTGAATCAAGAATAATGGTTGGACCGAGCTGTTCTCAGTTCGTGATGCTACTTACCCTGAGTTGGTAAGAGAATTCTATGCCAACCTAAAGGTCGCCGATGATAACCGGAACTACCTGGCTTCTAATGTTCGAGGGAAGGACATCTTCATCAACCCTGCATATCTTGCCTCACTGTTCAAACTGAAAAACGAAGGAGCTATACTTCATAAATCAGGTGACCAAGATAAAACCAACTACGTTCAAACCTTCTGTAAACCTGCTGGTCATGTAGGTGAAATCGCGAGTACCTCCATGGGTCAGCATCAAAAGATGGCCCATTACATACTGACAAATTTCCTTTTCCCTAAAATCAACTGCACCAACTCAGCAACCAATTTTGAGCAGTGTTTTATATGGCACATGCTGACCTACACACCGATAAACATGCCCGTCTTCATAATCGGTGGGTTTCTACGAAGTACAGGAACCCTTAGGTTAGGCTCTTTTATCACCCGAATCCTCAAGGATCACAATGTGGACATGGTTGCGAAAATCCACACTTGGGGAATCGAGATTACAGCTGCTGCCCTATTCGGTTTGGCATATGATCAACCAATTGTGCCGAAGAAAGGAAAAGGGGAAGCTGTCCCGAACGCTGAGGGGGCGGTGACTCGAAAGGGAAGAACTCAAAGGAAGAGGAAAGCTGTGCAAAGCACCTCTAAAGGAGCTGCCTCTACACCTAAGAAGCTCAAATTTGTATGCGGAGGAACTAAGCCTCAAATTCAGCAAAGTCAAGGTGGATCTAGGTCAGCTGAGAAAAGACCTAGGCAAGCTGAGCCTGAGGCAGAAGAAAGAGAGGTTGATGAGCAACCATTAAGGAAGAAGAAGAAGCTCAATTTTGAGTTAAGACCTATAGATGCACTTCCGACTGATGTCGTCGTTCCTCCTAACTCCTATTATGCACAGAGTCAAGGCATTGACGCTGAGCAACAGTTAGATGACCAGGAAGAACACGACCAATTGGGTGGTCAGTTTGTCGAGGAAGAACTGGATGAACAGTTTGAGGAAGAAGAACTGTATGATGAGTCTGATGAAGAAGAAAGTGGTCAGGATGACACTGAGGAAACAACAAATGATGAGCACCTTGAACCAATCAACACTGAGTTGGTTGACGAAGAAGAAACTGAGCAAACAGCAAATGCTCCCGCTGTTCAAAGGGAAGCTTCACCTACTGACTCTATTGAGTCCATTCCTTGTGACCCTACTCCTCCAAAGCTAAAGAGACTGAGGAAGAAGAAGGCATTTCGAGCACCCGTCATTGACCTCATGGGTGATTCACCACTTAGGGATGAGATCTCTGACCTTACAGATGTACATCTTAGGTTCTTCTCCAACCCTCCTGAGTCTCAACCAGAGCAACAAGAAAATCAAGCCTCTGTTTCTCAGCCGAAGGAACATGCTGACTTAACCGCTTCCCCAAACCAAAGAAATGTCGAGCAAGTGCTCGAAGATTCCGCTCCTCAACACGTTGAGCAAGCCAAGGAATTACCTGCTCAGGTGGACATTAAACTTACTCAGCTTCCACAATCTAGTCAGCTTCAGCCTGATCCTGAGCAAGTATCACATTCTGCCGATCCTCCACTTCCACAACTCCAAGTGCAGAATCCAATCCAGTCAGTTTCTACTGACAATCCTAATTCCAGGCCAGCCGCTGATAATACTGGGCCTTCTAATAATGAGCAGAACCAAACACCGCCTTCATTCGGTTCTACTCCTCCTCCGGCATCTGGGCCAACAAATGATGGATCCTTTAGCTATCTCAATGCCTCTGAGTCTGGTCGAAGAATCGTTGACTCAGCTCAAGCTCTTATCCAGGACATCCATCAAACAAGTACCAATGCCGCTGGGTCAGTTTCTGTTGAGCCAACTCCGTTTTCGTCTGTTACTTAGCTTCTTACTGAGATCAAAGGTCTGAAGGATCTTCTGAGTGTCATGACATCATTACAATCTCAAAAGCCCAAGCAGGACTCTATAACAAAGCTGGCCGAACTCCAGCTGACCATGGTAAACCACATGAACTCACTGCAAGGGCAGATTCATCAATTGTCAGCTGCGAACTCAGCATATGCCACTTCTGCCGAAGTACATCATCTCTTCAGCCAGCTTCATACTGAGCAAGAGAAAACAAATCATCAACTCTCTTCCTCCTCTCAATGCTCCATTGAGCAAATTAGCGTGGCTGTGCGTCTGCTGAACTTAAGCAAGCAAGAGATGGACACTGATCAGCTCAAAACAAATGAGATCCTGAAGTACTCTCGAGTAACTTTCAACCATGTGCGCCACATCAACGCTCAGCGTGAGTATTTTGATTCGTCTTTGCTAAAGATGTTTCATCAAGCTTTTGCAATGCTCACTGAAACCATACACTGGATTGGAAAGTCTCAAGCATATGTTCTGAGTATGCTGAGTGCTGCTGATATCAGGATTCCTCGAGCTATTGTGGATGAGGGTGTTCCAATCTTTGACGGAATGAATGAAAGCACAAGAAAGCTAAAGGCATTTTCTAGACGCCTAACTCAAGCTGCCATTGAAGAAACCTTCATTCCCAAACAAGATGCTGGAAAAACAGGGGAGAAAGAACAAGCCCCAAGAACTCAGCGAACTGAAGAAGCTTTAGTTAGTCAGCAGACAGTCAAGGGTAAAGGCAAAGCTATAGAACATGTTGTTCAAATTAATTACAAGAAGAAATAGCTTCACTTGTATTGACTAGAATAGCTAGCTTTTTAGCCCCTTCATATCTGTACTCTTTTTGTGAACTTTGTTGTGCTGACTTTAAATTTAAAACGAATTATATGCATCTCTGTTTATACTGTCTACTCTTATGTGATGCTTACTTAAGTAATTTGTTAAAACGCATCTTCATTAAATCAACTGTGCTACACTGTCTATATTGATTAATGATATGTCTGCTGTGTTGATCAAATATGTTGACCACTTCTTATATGTCCACTTAAGTAAAACTCATTGAACAAAGCTTACTCAGCGCTCTCTGATATTTAAACCTTCCACGTAAAACTGAGTTAAATAGAATATGTTCCATGAGCTGACCTAATTCTGAAGAACTGACCTTAGACTTACTCTATTAAATCTTGAAATGTTTAGAGTAAAACTAAGTCAGTAGCTCAACCCTTACGGGGGAGTTATTTGATAAAATAAGGTCAACTATCATGGGGGAGCTCAACACTGAGTTCTTCAACTGAATATTTTTGCCAACATCAAAATGGGGGAGTTTGTTGAAACACCTTTTCACATGATTTTGATTTGACAAAATTATTTAAGTAATGATAAAAATATTCTCACACATTAAATTTAAATGCTTTGATTTATTACACTAATGTGTTTGTTCAATGTTGAGTTTAATTGTTTACAAGACATTAAGATTAAAAAGCCCAAAGGCCCTTAAAGTGGAAGTCAAGCCCATGTCAACACATCAAGACCATTCGGCCCAAGAGTTCAAAACGAAGCCGTATCATGTAAAATGACGACTCAGCGAAAGAAGGATCGAGAAGCCTTCGAAGCAAAAGCTTCAAGAGGAAGCTGCTGAGTTGGACGATAATCCAGTCTGAACAGCGGCAGACAATGATCAACTTCTAGACAAAGTATTTCTACTTTGGGAAAAATTCAAAAGGCGCAGGAAGCTGTCTCGTGGACTTTTCCTTAAATGTCGAAACATTCTGCCGAGGACTGATGAAGATAGAAGATGCAAGAATCCTATTGGCCAATGACGCTGAGCACGCCCAGAGTGACAATGACAGGAAGCCGTTTCCCTCCAACGGTTATTTCGAAATTCGAAATAACCAGGTGCCTCAAGTGTCACTATATAAAGGCCATCCATTTGCTTCAATCGATGCACATCTTCAATTAGTCGAAACGCTGACCAAATTCATACTTGAAGTTTCTGTGAGAAAAGCAAAGCAAATACCTTACACCAATTTCTAGATTATGGTGTAAAAGTCTAGAGTGATTTTCAATCATCTAAAGTGTCTTAGCAATTGTTGTTTAGGGCAAACACTTTATCATTTCTAGAAGAATAGAAAGGAGAGGCTGAGTACTTGGTTATAGTACTCAGCGTAGATATATGAGTGAGTAGAGGTATAGAGGAAGGTACTCTTGTTATACTCAGCTTCTATCTGTACAAGGTTTGTGCTCTACCTTTAAAGAGCTCAGTAGAGAATTCAAAAAGCTCGGAACGAGTTCCGGGGACTAGACGTAGGCGGAGAGGCCGAACCAGGATAAGTCTGCTGAGTAATATCTTTCTAACCCTTAAACTCCTTTAATATATATTGCTTGCTATAAAACTGACTAAGTAAAGAACTCACGCTGAGTTAAGTTTACTAAGAAGCTGAGTTCAGGAATAGACTCTAAGTGCTATTTCCTGACTCAAGTAAAGAAGCAAACTTAGTCACAAGTTGACTAAGCTTGTGTCTTGAATCTACTTAGTGACGCTGTGTAAACCTTTTCATAAGAAAAGAAGTCAGCCTTAACGGACAAAATTTTAAAATAGTTCCTATCCCCCCCCTTGGAACTAACTTGTCACGTTATAAGGGACCAACATCTTCAACATCTATAAATAGAGAGTTGATTTTAGAGTTCAATGTAGAGTTAGATTAATTAAGATTAGAGAGCAGATATTATGTTGAATCTCTGACTCAGAAAAGAGTCAAAGATTAGATTTCATTTCTGTAAAAACAATCTTGATTTACACAAATTGTTCTTAGATTTATTACGAACAAGTTTAGATGAAGAATTCTTCGAAGACGAGTTTTCATTCTGGTAGAAGACAAACAATCTCTATTCCGAAGATTCAACGAGAAGATCAAGCAGCGGAAGCGACACTAGAGTCTGACAAACTCCAACGAGGTTTGGGGAAAGGATTGACAACCTGAAACTCAAATTAGTTAGAATGCTCCCATGCTTTCTTTTCTTTGTTAACTTGTTGGTGTGTTAAATACGGATGCTAGCAAGTATACTAGGTCGTGTGCAATATTCGGTAAGACCAAGTGTCGTATTCCACATGGATTGGACTTAAGTGAGAAGAATAGGTTACCTTAAGTGTTAGATGTAAAACTTGGAGTGTGTGAATGATATCAAATTAACATAAATAAAAACTAAACCGTAATAAGTGGAATGAATTTAGGATGAACAGGCACAGACCTAGCCATATGCCTACGAACAACTGTGCATAACCTTTATCATTTAGTGAAGTAGATTTATATTCATGAGTTGGGTCTCTCCCTCATTGGTCACTAAGGTCCGATGTTCCATTTCCAAAGATACTAAGTGAGTAATATTAACCAAGTGTCCTTGTGCTAACATACAAACAAGCATTAAGCAATAGGGAGCATTCATAAAGAAACCCCAATATGTGGTAGTTTTTGTGTCCGTCCACTACAACATATACCGATTAGTTGTTTCCGTTACGTCGGAGCACCGTCGTGTCATCTTTGGTAACCATAAAATAGACTTGATCTTAATCTATTTGTTAAGCATACTAATAACACTCAATCATGGATAAAAAAAATACTTCATTAATTAATAAAAGAAACTTACAATCGCCATTTAAATGGCTGGAGAGGCCTGCACAAAGGATTACTCACTCATTGTCATGAGTGAACAGCTTGTTCTCCCCAAAAGCATTCTTCCGACAGAAATATAAAAAACAGAGAAAAACTAATGGTGGCGGTAATGCCGAGATACCTATTACAATAATATTCCCTTCCTATTTATACTCCCCTTACATCAACCCTAATTACAAGGGTAAAAAGTCACAAAAAGTAAATACAAGGACAAGTGAACAATCCTCCTACACTTGGCGCAAGATGGAAAGCTGTCTTGCTTTCCACGTTTATCTCTTTTTCTCTCTCCTGTAGTTTGATCGACCTGCGCGTTTATCCGTTTCCTTCCAAATGACCCGTTAATGCCGTTGTTTAAGCTATTCTGTTCTACTGAAAGGTTGTTCATGAGGATTCCTGCTTTGAACTGTTATTTCTGCCTGTTTCTTCCATTTCTGGTTGAAAACTAAGACTTTGAAGCTCTTTTCCATGAGTGTTCATCCTCTTTTATTTGCTCCTTTTACTCGCATCAAATTACCCCCAACTTAAGCTTTTGCTTGTCCTCAAGCAACACATCAATATTAAATGGAGGAACAGGTAAAATTATCACAAACAAATAAACAGCTAAGTAGATGCAGTTAAGGGTTCTCTAATGATTGTAATATTCTTATGATGAGTAATTAAGCTGATACAAATGGCTAGTGAATCCCCTGATCCAAGGTCAATCATTTTCTTCGTTCTTCTGGGATTTCGCTCATTTCTCATAGTGTTTGCTCTCCGTTTGTGGGGTGTTTAAGTCACTCGACAACTATGCATACAAAGAATAAATTTTGATTTGCCTTCTTGCCTAACATATACTTGAAATTATTCTTGGCACCTTCGGAATCATTACAAGGGTGAGGGGTGGTTCGGATGGTTGATTGATTGAAATTTGTGATTGGAGCAGGTGTTTTTGTGATGAGTGCGGATTGGTTTAGCTTGGAGAGCTGGTTTGTTTTTGTTTCTAGGCTTTCCTGTTTCATTTTTCTTTTGAACGCTAGAGAGGGAAAAGTTTTTCGTTGTTTATTTGATAAGGAATTTTCTAAGTGACTGTGTCCCCTTTGATAGGTTTTAGGAAACAGGGCATTTTTCTTTTACTAACCAGCTTCCAGCTATGGATGTTTGTATGGGTGTTTGGTGGTGAGTGGTTGGATGTTCATCCTCTTATGCCAGGATTCATTTCTTTCTACTGAAAGGCAAACAAGGCAAAATCTAACTTACCTAAAATATGCAAAGCCCACTCTTCAGCAATATTATTGCAACAATGTGCAAGATTTAGGCACAAGCCTCACTGGTTGTTTGTACTTAGCCAACAATTAACATGATCAGGGATTTCACAAACTAATTGATCAACCTCAACTACTCATCATCAATCATCACATCATCATAAAGAGAACAAAAATTGCATGGCAACTTAACTATTCAAAGTTTGGTCAATTCAACCCAAAATGAATATGAATGGGTGAGTGGCGGGTGCAGCGCACATGGTGATTATGGTGTTTGTGCTTTGTTTTTGTTTTTGTGGGGTGGTGCTGATGTGAAGCGAGGATCAAGCAAAAATTAAAAGTGGGAATAAAATAACAGAGCACGGCAAAATAGCATAGCAAAATCGAACAGCCAACCAGTTGCTAAGACGTTGTTCCCCTACCCCCAACTTAACCAAAACATTGTCCTCAATGTAAGACAATTGGGTAAGAGACAGACGCCGACAGCATCGCACGAAAACAACAGCAGCAGCAAGCCGAACAAAGGATAGAGAGGAAGAGAGTGAGACATTTACACTGTGGGGGACTGGGAGGACTCGGCCTCCTCGTCGGCATTAGGTTTTGCAGCAGATGGTGTGGGTCCTTCTTCGATTGGTTCATTGTGTTTGATGGGACTCCTCTGTGATTCATCAGATACATAGGGCTTTGGTGCGGAATGGTTGTTCCCTTCTAGAATGGCTATTCTGGCTCGTAAGATCTCCACTTCTTGTTCATAAGAGTTGATTCGCTGTTCCATCACATGCATGTTGATAAGGATGGTCTCTATGCTCATCCGAGCGGCAATGCGGTAGATTTTATCATCATCATCGGTTGGTGGTTGCTCTGGGACGGTGCGTATTGGGGTGACATGAACAGGTTCTGGCATGGAATCTTCGGACCTTCGTCTTTTGGATGGACCAGGTGCGTCTTTGTCCTTTTTCTTGAGTTGCTCCGCTTCTCGCCATAGGTACCAAACTCCTTTGATATCACAACAGATTTCAATCCGCTTCATCACCTGCAAGTTCAATGGTTCCATAACTGGACCAAGGGTTAGTGTAGTGATTTTGGGATCGAAACATCCCAAGTTCTGAGCGATGGTGGTGATGAATGGTCCACAGAATAGGCCAGTGACGTTCTTCTATTGTAGTGAGGCAATGTACTCAGCAAAATAATACCCAACATTCAGCGGCTTCCGGTCTCGTAAACAGGCTAGTGCGAACAAGTCAGCGGATGGTACTGTGGCTTGATGGACCCTGCCAAAAAGTGAACCAGCGAGTATACGATGTAAATATTAATTAGATCGCAATAAGAGAAAGAAAACGTTAGATAACAATCACAATTATCACATCATCTCTCTTCCATCCTTATTCCTCTACACACTCGTAGGTCCAAGTCTCTTTCCTAGGATTTTGGTATGGGCTTACATTGCGGTCCAGAGGACGTGTGATGCCGTCGATTATTGCGGAAAAATAAATCATCCATCAAACAATACAATTCGTTCTGACGTATCACCGTTCAGTGACTAAGATATTGACCAAATTGGATTGTCCTTTCGAATAACTCGTCTTTTGTTATTTTGCAAGACGCATTAGTTCGGGTTTTGACACCCTTTGAGCGCATCTCGGATTTAGACATGGTACAAGTTATTCTTTTGGCTCAATCATTCATTTATTGACAATGTTTCGTCCCCTTTTTATTCGCGTGTGTTCGTGTCTCGATTTTTGGATTACGAAGGGATCTTTTGGATCTATCGAGAGTAACCATGTGTCTGTTTCGTGATGATATCACTTTTGGATTTTATTTTAGGGAACAGACTCATCGCGTAACGTGTTTGTTTCTAGCGTCAAAATCCACTTGCTCGTTTTAGTTATGCGAAAAGACGGCGAGTCTTATTTGAGCACGCGATAATTTTTAGCTAGTAACAACTCTTTATTTCTTCCAATTTACGGGATATATCATCTCAGTGTGGTTATAGAAAATCAACGTTTTCATTTAATCGCATGCTTATTCGAAGCAGGGCTATTACCGTTCTTTTCATTTAGACACGAATTTAAGCAAACACGCAAATCGGGCCATATTTCTTGTAGTTTTGGTAACGGTCGAAATGATCGAGTCATTAGTCAAACCCACAGTCTCGTCCATATGGTGCAATTATGCGGTTTAGCTTAATTCGGCTTCATGATTTTTAAGCAGCGTATATACCAGTTCGGGGCACGTATTTAGCGATATTGGTTCATTTTCTTTAACTACTCTCGGGATTGACATATATCGTAGATACGGAATGATTTTGGTCGTTTTTATTTTTATTTTTCTTTTATTTTCTTAGTCACTTTTGCGGATACGTCCATTTCTCCTTAGAACAATGCAAGGCGTAACGTAAGAGCTCGTTTTCTATTCGGAAGGGATGGACCATGTTTACGAAACTCTTTACGTTACAACGGGGTCATTCAAAACAGAAATGTTCTTCGTTTTCGTTTTGTCATAATCCCGCTCTATCCCAATGTATTTAAAGTATGTGAATAACGGCTATCGTTAATATAGTCTTTTGAATCGAGATATAACTATCCTTAATACCAAACCGACTTGTACTAATACGTGCTTACGTCGCAACGTATTTCCTGAACATGTGCCTTCTTCGGGACACAGAAAGGGACCAGGCGGGTCGCACAAGTTCATTCATACGAGGTGACTAAGTCGTCTTTAGTTCAAATCATTTCGGTGTTTTGGGGTAGTTTTTATATCGGTTAAGAGTATATATTAACGTATCGTTTCATTTTCTTTACATATTTTAGGATTAGACACGTATCATAGCAATTTGAAAACACGAATTGATTCATTCATCACATCAAAAATAGTAACGGGTAATCCTATGGCAACTTCTAAGACTACTATATGCTGACACGGCTGAGGGACCGCACAAATTTGCCCCTAACGAATGGATGGGACCCTTTGGCGCCTTACTGCAAGGGGGAACTTACACTAGCCTCTTTCGAGCGACGAATGGACTCTCAATAGAGGTTTCGCGGAAATTACCCAAAAGGTTTGCAATAATGCTTATGAATGCATACGAAAAGAAATAATACGATCCGTCCCCGTTATGGGCTTAATACACGCCTTCCGGAATCAAATTTCTCGCTTTCCCAGCAGAGTCGCCACTTGTAGGTGCCGCGGCCTCGCCCGGGCGGATCGGGGGGTGGACACCGTTGACGACAGATGCTGTGATTGGCGCCGAAAGCAACCAATCGCGGAATCAAGCTACTCGGCAGGGCCGGAGCTCAGAGTATGGAAGAGTCGCCACCCACGAATGGGAAATGAACACCGATCCCTTGCGGGAGACCGGTGAGGGTTCAGGAAACTTAGGTACGAGCCGAGAAGGCTAGCTCCTTTCCGGAGAAAGGCTACTAGGCACCCCGACATCGCCCGGTTATGAACCACCGGCCTCCTACTTAGCATGTTAGGCGCATATTTCTTTAAGTTTAAAATTCATTTGAAACCTTTTCTTTCTCGTTTTGAAAACCGTTTTGAGCATATATTATTGAAAGCCATATTAGTAAAGAATCACCAATTTACATGAATCTAGAGTATATGGAAGAAAGAGGGAGATAGAAGGAAGAATTAATTTATTTACAACGTGAATTGTGTCTTAAGCCATACATTCAATCTAAACTAATCTCACTCCCCGAAAAGAAAGTTTATTTACATGGTTCGTACCTTAATCGCCGTTGGAACGATTTAGATACGTTTCAAGACCTCGTGGATTTACATGATGTTCACTCGAATCGCCGTTGGAACGATTAGAGCATTTGAAAACGTGAAATAAGAAGTTTTAACTCAAAAACATGATTAAGCATACAAGTCAATTTATTTTGTACAAAACCATTTGGATAGAAAACGATTCAAAACTCTATTATTTATGAGGAAAACAATTTTAATTATAAGGTTCGCTTAATCCGTCGTTGGAACGAATTAAGGTTTTAAAACGTGACGTTTAGGAAATGGTTTGAAAGGGTGAAAAGCCTTTTATTTACGCTTTAGGAATATCTAGAAACCTTTAGTTTAAATAAGCAAATTGAATTATCTTTTGGTGGTTTATTTTCCCTTTTTCACTCAATTAACCTCTATTTTGAACATAATTACAACAACTAACAAATTAGACCCAAATTCACCCAACCAAAATACTTTTAAAACATATATATATAGGAAATTCAAAAGGAGAATAAATATATATATTTATATAAATATACATTATAGTAAAAATAATAATAATACTTATAGATCGAAGATTAAGATAAGAAAAATAATAATAATATATATACAAGAGTTATTAATAAGTAAAAAAAGGTAGTAAATATACTACTAGATATAATATACTTATATTCTAATTTGAAACCATGTAAAGATAATGGATAAAGCCCATAAATAAGAAAACTATATTTAATCCCAAAATAGTTTTTATACATAATAATATTTAGGAAATACCCCCTAAACAATAATTAATCTAGTTTAAATGATTTTCAAAGGAAACATATATATATATATATATATATATATATATATATATATACTAATAGCTTTACAAAACCAAATTAATGTAAATTATGCCCAAATATACAAAATAAGTAAATACATAAATAATTATTAGTTAGATACCCTCAAAAATAATTTTAATAAATATACTACATAATTATATATATATATATATATATATATATATATATATATATATATATATATATATATAAAAAGGACCAAATGTCAAAAAAGTTAAGAAAAAGGCTTAAAAGGGGATTTTTAAAATTCCAGCAGCTTTACCGACGGAAAATCCGTCGGTAAACCGCCTTTAGGACAGAAAACAGTAACTGACAGAATCAGTCCAATAGTTTCTAGATTTATTAAAATACTTTAAATCTAATCTATTCTATCATTTTGGGTCTCCGAACTACCCAAATCGGATCATAGTCTATAACGGAGACTCCTAAAACGATGTTTTATTTCAAAACGTTATTTGGAAATATTTTTAAAATCTATATTTACAACATTTTAATCTCGAACTACCCTTAAATCGGGTCACGGTTCGTGTTGGGACTTTAAAACGAGGTTTTTATTTAAAAAAAACAAAACGTTTATTTAATACGAGACGGGAATTAAATAAATACGGAATAAATAAATGTGATAAATAAATAACTTAAAGCAATAAAAACTATAAACTAAATAAATAAAGGAAATAAATAAAACGAGTCTAGTCCTCGGATAATACGTCAAGATCGGTATTGACGGCTTGATGTCGGTTGATTCCACGAGTTATGATTTTTTCGTGTTTGGTAAAATATTCAACTTTTAGGAATTTTTATTTTTTTTAGGAAAAAAAATGTTTTTTCGCAAAAAAAATCACTTTCTCTCTCTAAAAAATGTTTTAGAGTGAGAAGCTCAAGAAAATCCCCCCTTTCTCAAAATACACGTTGGGGGCGCGCCCCGGGCTGTTGGGCGTGCGCCCAACTGCCGTCGGGCGTGTGCCTGACGCTGCTGGGCGCTCGCCCAACGCCGCTGGGCGCTCTCCCCACGCCGTCGGGCGCTCGCGAGCCGCCTATTTGCCGGTACGCAATTCTTCGGGATCCTTTCGTGGTTTTTTTAATTTTTTTATTTTTTTATTATCGGAATCAACCGCTTTAACCGTCTGCTATGGGTTTTCGTCACAGGTCCTCCGACTCGGTGTCTACAACCACCTCTTTTACGTTCAAGTGTGATGAATTGAATTTCATCACTAGTCATATGCTTTGAGCATGCGATGTTAATATACCACATTTTCGACTGTTGTACACATCTCAGGCCAACCTGTATCAATATCAAGGTTCCGTAGGTACCCAAGTCTTTTTGGGTCCTTTATGGTTAGTTTTGACAGGTTTAATATTTTCATTTTTAGTATAGCCATTTCTATGCCAACAATCCTTAGTGGTGTGGCCATATTTTCCAATGAAGTCACATTGGACTGTCCTTTGTGGATTCCATCCTTTCCTATTGGAAGAACTACTTCCAGTGTACTGACGATGGTGGCTATTTTGATTCGGAGTCAAATGACTCTAATAGATGTGATATCCTTCCGAAAGCTTTTAGATTCCTTCTAGACCTCAGAGACAAACTTATGCATGATTTTTAAATTCTCATCTTGCCTAGTGTTGTCCTAAAGGAGATGTCGGATGTCAGAGAGTTTGACTTCCTCAATCTCATCACATCTTCTACTGAGTGCCCTGATCTTTTTATTGCATTTTTTAACAAGTGCATAAACATCACATAGTATGGGTGGGCACGGTTCGGTTAACCGGTCTATAGGGTAAAAAAATTAACCGAACCAAAACTATCGGTTTTTGAATCATCCAAACCGAAACCAGTCCATAGTTATTGGTTAACCATATGATCGGTTAACCATTAATTTCGGTTAACGGTTTTAACCAATTCTCACCGATTAACCAAAAATCAATGGTTAACCATAATTTATTACCCAAACCTAAATTTTTAAACAATATTAAAATACACATAATTTCAAATATTCAAACGAAATGAATTCATATAAAAATTCAGAATTCAAACATAAATAACGAACTAAATCAAGAATCTATCAAGTTAAATGCAAATATTCAAACTGTTAGCGATTTCAAAAATCAAATACTTATTACAACATTAATTCATCACATCTTTTCGATCATCCTATTCATCACATCTTCTCCATCATCAAAGAGCATGATCATCAATGACACAAGATTCTTCTACAAAACAAAAAAAAAATATAGTTAAACTAAATAGCAAACATTAGCATTAGCAGACAAACATTAGAAAAAACGCATACATCACAAACATTAGCATTGGCATACAATTTAGTTGCACAAACATTAGCATTAGCAGACAAATTAAACCCATAAATTTAATTGCACAAACATTAGCATTAGCAGACAAATTAGTTGCACAAACATTAGCATTAGTAGACAAATTAAACCCAGAAATTTAGTGAATTAAACCCAGAAATGTGGTGCCACAAACATTAGCATTACAAATTAAACCCATAAATCTAGTTGCACAAACATGAATAGAAATTAAACCCAGACATTAGCAAAAACCATACATTAGTTAGACAAACATCAATAGAAATTTAACCCAGAAATTTAGTTGCAAAACATAAGTAGAAATTTAACCAGAAATTTACTTACATCGCTGTGTGAGATGGAATAGAACGACGAGACGGAACGATGATGTGCCGAGACGCTCTGCGAGACAGAATGATGCTGTTCAAGAAGGAACGGCGCTGTGCGAGACGAAATGACGTTGTGCGACACAGTGAGGGAATGAGAGCGCTCGGAAGGGATGAACGGTGGAGGAACAACGGTGGAGGAATTAATGGAGGAACCTCGGTGGAGAATGGAGATCGCTAGGTAGGTGGGGTGGTGGCGGCTGGCTGCTTTGTTCTTCTCTTAGTTTAGGGTTTCATTTTTTTAGACAGAAGAAACAAATATTTAGAAAAGAAAGAATAATGAATTCATAAGGTTATTTTTGAAAAGTAAGTATAATAATTTTTATATAATATACTTTTTTTATCTGTATATGTTTGTATAAAGTATTAGTATAGTATAAATAATATTATAATAGTATAGTGTATGTATATAATATTTTTTAAAATATATATAATATTAAACGGTTCGGTTAACCGTAAACCGCGGGTTTTAAACACCTCAAACCGAATCGAAACTGAAACCGAAACCAGCATATATTTTCAACCCTATAACAAAACCGTCGGTTCGGTTAATCTCTTTTTTCGGTTCGGATTACCGGTTTTCGGTTCGATTACCGGTTTGTTCGGTTTTTTGCCCACCCCTATCACAGAGGACATTAATCATTTCTTTTCTAAAGACATGACGAGAAGTTACCTCTAAGTTATGATCTTCATTTTCATAGGCAATTGATGCTTTTACTTCATCAGCCATCTGTTCTTCTGTCTCAGCAGCCATGAAGCAAACATGAGCTGTCTCAGCAGCATCAACTTCTGAGGAGGAAGACTCATTGCTATCACTCCACGCGGCTACCATAACCTTCTTCCTAGACTTCTTGTCCTTCTTCAATATTAGACAGTTAGACTTGATGTGTCTAGGTTGATAGCATTCAAAACAAGTGATGGGTTTGGAAGAGTCCTTTCGAGATTTGCTTTCACCCTATTCTCTTCTTGGTCTCTCAGACCTTCTGTATGGCTTCTTGTAATGATCACTCTTTTGAAACATCTGTTTCATCTTTCGAGTGAACATTGTCATCTCTTCATCGTTAGTAGTGTTGTCTTATGAAGAATCAACTTTAAGCACTATTGACTTCTGCTTATTATCTTCTGACTTCTCTTTGGCTTTGAAATTCTTCATTGATATTTCGTGAGTCAGAAGGGATCTAATCAGCTCATCATACTTATATCTCGTTAAGTCTTGAGCTTCTTCAATGGCTCATCATATTGTTGTTTGCACATTTTTAAGGATATATGTTACAAATATACATGTTTTCTATATTACATAATTTTATATTATTATTTTGATCTAGCATAATACATATTTTAATTATATTTATATAATAATTATTTATTAACAAATACAAAAAATACAAAAAAAAATTGATGAATTCTTGATTAATCTCCGACTAGTCCTCGATGGCATGTCTGTTAAGTAGCGCTTATCGTTTTTTATAATCTTACCTACACTCCAAGGCTCTATAAACACATTATAGGTGTATTATCATGTACATCGGGCGAAACTAACATTTTTAAACTGTGTAAGTGTAGTGATGTGATTAAAAAAAAAAAAATTATCAAATTTTTAAGTGTTTTTAAGGTTACATATGCTCAATATTGTTTGATTATCTCTACAGAGCCGTCACTATGAGCGGATGACTTTTTAGGAAGACCCATCACGTACTTCAATGCTTAAATGATTTGAACTTTTATTTCTGAAAATATGGAGTCAATATCCAGATTTAATAATGTGGAAAATCGATGTAATAGACATAAATAGGACTATTGTACCCTTCTAAGACATCATCTGTGGATAATCACTTAATTACAATGTTATCAGAACCGGACCGGACATCAAACCGAATTGATGATTAGGTCACGGATCACTTGGTCGGACCGAATGGTTCGGATTAGTCGAACCGGATGACGTAATAAATAAATAAATAATATTTATATACACTAAATATATATAATTAATTTAAAATTATTTTTATACATTATATATATTCAAAGTAAATTATAAACAATTTTGGTTTGTTATTTTTTTATTAATTTGAGTCTTAAATATATAACGAATAAATTAAATTCAGAATAAATTGAAATATATCAACGTATTCTATATCATAAGATCTTTTTAAAAATATATTATAAACTCAAAACAGACAAATGATGAATGAGAAATTGATGCTCAAAATGAACTACTTGAAATGGTTTGGAAGAAAATAAAAATGAAATTAAACATTTACATCCCACGTAGGAAAGAAATGAGAAACTTAACTAGTTTATAAGTAAATGGGCTTTAAAAGCCTTAACCAATTACTAGAGAAAAGGCTCTCTCACACGCAGGGAGTGCAATCGATTAACCATCTGGTTAGGGGCGCACCCGCACGACGTAGGCAATGCGAATGCCGCACCATAATAAGGTCCCATGAAATTTTTAATTTCATTGTGTTAAAATTATTTTGAAGACATTAGTAACAAGGGTTAGTAACATCCCACTAGAGAGTGATTGTTATTTAAAATTTTATAGGGTAAAAAAAATTATTAATTATATATAGGGATCAAACCTGTAATTGTACACAGACCAAAAAGCAGAATTTGTCTTGAAAGGAGGGCGTCTAACTCACATGATCTGGAGCTTGTAATCCACGCGCCAGATCAGATGCATTTGGCGCCCTCCGTGTGATTCAAGCACTCAAAAAATTTGGATTGGCGGAATATATTTTTGGTTGTAATTAAAAATTGGTAACAAACCAATTTTAGTTACTATTCCTCTGGTGTTTGGTTGTTACTAATTAAGAGAAAGTAACAACCAAGTGAGAAGCTCTAGAGGAAAATATTTAATCCGGATTACATTGTTAGAGGGCAATATGACGGAAAAAATTATGTTGTCCTTATGACATGTGGGGTGTGCATCGGTACAAAATCGAACTGAACCAAAAAAACCGAATACCGAAATGATCAAAATAATTCACACTGATACCAAACCGAATAATAGGTAAAACCGAACTGAAATATGCGGTTCGTCGGTTTAAACCGAACAAACCGAATTAAGTTAAAAATAAAAACTAACAAATAAAAATCATTATATTTTCTCATTAAATTTACCTCAACAACAACAAAACTTGAAATACTTCTAAAATATATCTATATTGGGTTTATCTCAACAATAATAATAAAAATTAAACTTGTAAAATCAAATATATGTATACATATATGAAAGAATGTAAACTATGTGTAATTCGGTGCGGTTCGGGTTTTTTACATTTTTGTCAAACCAAACCAAATACCGAAAGACACTTAAAATTAAAACTGATGTCGAACCGAAAAATCGAATTCAATCGGTTCGGTATGCAGTTTAAACCGAACCGATACACACCCTATGTTAAGATTTTCTTGAAAGTGTCACGGGACCAAGCTTGATTCAGGCTAAAACCCCGTGTGGCGTCGAGAACTCCCTAAATCCTCAGCCAGCCAACTCTTATCAAAGGGGTCTATCCCCTTTAAGTGTCATGTCAATTCGTCTGTCTATATTCCATCACAGAAGATCTCTCCGTATATAAACCTCGCTTTATAAAGGACACACACTAGGGCTAACTCCGGAACCCAGAATGTCTATAGGGTTCCACCCTATGGAGACATCTGCCTCCCTTTACGAAGACCAAATGCCTGACTCTCCTAGTCCTTAGTGAACTAGAATGAATCGCTTAAACAGTGTCCAAGGATTGGGAGAGATCCAACACTTATATGTTTCATTCTCCACTCGCTGTCTAATCCTCCTTGTAGCTTTTGCCAATGCTTTGCTTAGGGTTGGCCTATTGCCAACTCCCCCTTGGATAAAAAGGGAAACCTAAACATACAAATCTAACCTGCAAGATAATAACTCTTTTTTAGAAGGTGAGGAACCATATATTGGATTAGACTTGTGCTTTTGGTTATCTGAGATGCAATTTATCATATACATTTTCAAACATACAAAGTCATAAAATAGAAATGTGTTAATAAGGAATTGGAAGCGGGAAAAGGGGAGAATATTTACTTTTACTTAATAATGGGTTAAATAATTATCATATGCATTAATTAATCATTGTTATCAAAAGATTGATACGTTGGGATCAAATAGTCTCTTGTTCAAAAACAATACAAAGAAGATTCACGGAAGCTCAAATACTATTATTTATTAGGATCAGAGAAAGCCCAAATACCATTAGAGCACAACCTGATTCACATGACTACTAAACTTTTGTCTTCCCTAGGCCAGAATCAACCATCAATCCATGTAGCATACCAACATTGCAATCATTCTCCAGATTAATCTTTAAGAGTTCCATATTTTTACAACTTAACTTATTAAGACTTCTAATTTGATGCACAACAAATTCGCCCTATTTTGCATTGATAAACAAGGAAAAATTACACAGCACAAAGATGCAGCATATTCTTGGACATGAATCTGAAAAGTTTTTGCATAAGAATACTAAATGTGTATCATGGTGAATCAGAAAAATGCCATATTGTGTTTCTGATGATATGTTTCATAATTCATAAACTGTGAATTAAAGACCATAATAAAACATAATTTCAAGCCTCATAAAACATTCCAACCTCAATTCTTTGTGGTGGTGGCACCCCAAAAGCTGGCAGTGCTGGCCTACAATTACTGTGCAAAACTTCATAAAATGCAAGCATAATTCTATCGAACCAGCTACAGTTCTTTCCTATATAAAATCTTGTCTTCCCTCGAACATGAACTATACCAGCTACCTTTGCCTCTTCAAAGGCAGAAATCTCTTCCTGAATCTCTTCAGGATCAGACCGTAAACAATCTCCACCCTTCTCTATATGCATCCGCAAGCTATCTATAACTTGGCCTACAAAGTCATCCCCTTCGAGATTTAGAGAATCTGCATACCCGTATTGAATCACACACCCATAAACTCTTTTCAGACCCAGTTTTCTCACAACGATCCTCTCGTTTGGAGCCACCTTAGGAACCAACAGGTATCGAAGTGTGGTAAAGATAGTAACTTTGTGCAGAGATTTCATGTTTTTAATATAATGTCCAAGGATAGGAGTCAGTCCATCTTGAATTTTAGTGTAGAAGAAACACAATCCAGGAACCCGTTGGACTCCTGGATTGGACAATAGCATTTCAAGTCTTTCCAAGTCTATCTTGTGAGTAAGCTCATATTCCATCTTCCTCTGCCTTCCATAGAACCAACCAAACATTATGAAAGCAAGGATAAACGATATGGCAAATGGAATCCATCCACCCTCAGGTATTTTTGTTAAAACTGCACTCACATATATGCCTTCCATTGTAAAGAATACAATGAAGTAAAGCGCAACCAGAAATGGCGGACTCCTCCATATTATGATCATCACTAGTGTAAGCAATATTGTAGTAATGAGCATTACTAGACTAACAACAACACCTGAAAGCAAGGTGCACACATTTAGTAACATTTAATTATGATAAAGTTGTTATTATAAACTATAGTTATTTGGAAAAAGTCAAAACTCAGCCTTTGAACTTTAATTTTTCACAAATTTGGCCCTAGACAAACAGTTTTGTGCATATTGTATTAATAATTGAAGAAAATAAGTTCACCATAGGCCGGGACATGCAAAGTGCAAGGTCCAAACGTGTCAAAATGATAGTGCAAGGGCTAAAACAACAAATTATGTTAAGTACAGCAGCCAAATTTTAGTTTTGCCTCGTTTATTTCATAGAATGAATATCGTATGCTGTAAAGTCGGAGAAAATATTTGATAACATTTGCTTCAAATTGGCAAATGCTCTTGTAGCATTATATCCCTCTATACCTTGGGTGCTGCATGAGGTCTGATACAAGACACCGGCAACAAATTATACGAACATTAAAATATATCTCAAAAATAACAGTCAATGTAGTCAGTGTCTACTGAATGCAATGGATAGAGAGTTGGGCTTACTAACCAAAAGCATTTCCAATATCTTTTCCATCTCCAAAAATAAGTATGACTGCAACACAAAGAATCATAAGGATGTAGTTGACTTCTGGGGAGTAAACTTCCCCCTCTTTGTTAGAAGAAGTATGCACAACCTTGACCCGAGGAAAATAATCCAGCACTACAGATTGCTTGATGACAGAAAACGTGGCTGATATCAGTGACTGGCTTGCAACAATTGCAGCCAATGTGGCAATCACAAAGATTGGCCAATATATTGTTTGGGGTATGAACTTATAAAATCCATCATTATGATCATTTGGGTGTTTGATAAGGTATGCTGTTTGCCCCGCATATGTCAGAATGAGTGATGGGTATATTGCGAACAAAAAAGCTATCTGTTGGCAAAGAATGGTAAGGAAGTCATGATTTACAACAACAACAACAACAACAAAAAAAAAAAAAAAAAAAAAAGAAGCTAAAAAATAGTACTGAAAGTTAATAGTTGACCTGAATAGAACGCTGGTTAAAATGACCAAGATCTGCAAACATTGCCTCAGAACCTGTGTACAGAAACAAACACATAAAGGAAGTATGTTTCTTAGTGCTCAGACCTAAAAATTAATATTAAAGCTACTAAGTTACACACTTCTCAATATCTCATAAACAAGCAATTATAAATCATCCTTCACAGAGCGTAATTGTGATCTCTTCAAACAAATTTCCTGGTTAATTTGATCTTTGACTATATAACAAATAATTTCAATTTGCAAAATCAGAATTTGGACATTCCCGTACAGCCTAAACTGTCAGGGTTGTTCAAAGGCCTCCCTTTATAATCCCAGTAAATTTTGGTTAAAGTTTAAATTCTACTGTGCTAAAGAGCGGATGCCTTATATAAAGTGATGAATGGTTTTTTGTAGTTCTAGATCAGGATATAGTTAAAAAAAAAAAAGCTTACCTGTGATACAGAGAATAGTGCCGCCTAATAAAACCCAACCTTCTTTCTGGCTACTTGAAAAGAAACGATATAGGTAGTATGGTGACAGAGCTTTGAAAATGGTAGGGTAATGTCGTATGATGCTATATATCCCCACTAGTGGAGTACACAAGGTCCACATGCCCATGATTGGGGAAAAGAGAAAACTTACACGAGAGGTGCCAAACTTCTGCAACAGAAATAGAACAACCAGAACAGCTGCAGAAAGAGCTTCGACAAGTGCTGCAGCATGATAAACCAGTAAATTACTACTTATAACAAGGTAATCTAACAAAAAACAGATCCTATGTGAATTTATTTTGACATTATATAACATCACATTTCAATGAAAAAGCGAAGTGTCCCTTTTTTGTTATTTATCTCAGATAATCTGTACAAGTATCTAAGGGTTCTAGACATCACTCAATATCTGACCACTTGGTCTCCAATAATTAATCTCACAGGCCTTTATAGGCTAAGCATAAAAAAATCTAGCTATTAGAAAAATGTGCTAGCATAACAGCACTTCAAGTGTTACAAGATGCACCGAATTCAAACAAATAATGAAGACCAAAAAATTCGTTTAATTTATGTGCAAAATACCCAGTTACTGACAGAGGAGAGGTTAGTGTCAAGGATCCAAAGTGTCAGAGCCTCCTATTTTCAGTGAGACTGAACTGGTTAAAATTGTAATATGAAATAAATAAATAAAGTATGCTCGATTTTGGATAATGAACTCTGGATTCTACTACCTCTGACTATTTGTACTACAGCACAGATTTATTGTGCAATGAAGAAGCAATATATAATAACTTCTTACAATAACCCTGTGATGCAGGACAGTGGACTGATTGCTAACACAGATCAAGATTAGTTGGTAAGCATGACAGATGATAATAGCCCACAACAAAATAGACATCTTAGTTGTGGAAGTTCAAAATACAAATCAAGGTCTCAAAATGTACAATTACGTGCTAGTTAGAAAATAAGAGAAACAGGAGGGAGGGAGGGGCTTCCTTCTCTTACTAAATGAGAGGTTGTGCCTTCTCTATTGTTTGCCACTGTAAACTCTGACCTTCTCCAGTAGGGCATTTACAAAAACTTCAATTATTTGAAATGTAAACACAATCAAACAAGTGTTCTGATCTAACTAAGTTCAATCTACACCAAAATGGATGGTAATTCACAAAGCCAAGATGGGTATAATACTCCAAACATATCCCAACAGAGTAATTTTTAAGTTCCTCAGAATGAATGCTTACATTTGCTGATAGAAGGTATTGGTGCTCTTACTCCTTCCATTGCAGACAATACTGTCATGAGGTTTAAAGAGTTTACGAAAACGACAAAATAGAAAAAAAGAAAAAGATAGAAAAACATTGGAAAAAGGCAGACAAACCTGAGATTGCAGGTGTGAGTATACCATCCCCAATTAGCATACATGTTCCCAACATAGCAATAAAAAGTATCAACCTTCTAGCAACTATACTTCTTTCAAAAAAAATCCCAAGCCTAGATTTATTCTCATTCCCTTCATGCAAGACAGAGTGTGGGAAACTTGAGTTTTGTTCTTCACGTTTGGAAGAAAGGATTCCGATATTTATGTTTCTGCAGAGCAAAGAGTACAAGGCAAATGTTCCACCTGTAGAGTCATCATTCATAGTTGATTTCAGGATGCACATTCTCATGCACATGAGAAGACATAGAAAATATTCACTCAAATCCTGATTTCAACCCAATGCTAGAATAGAATCATATAATTGGTAAAAAAATATTCTTTTCAAACTCCATTTTCGCACAGCAAAAAAGGGGCTATCCTACTTTACATGTCTTAAAATTCCGACCAAATGAATTTGAAGACATCAATTCTAAATTTCACACTTTTTTTTCATCCACATGCCTGACATACATGCTTGCATTCATCTCATATAATATCTGCAAAAGACATCGCCACTGACACTCCATTAAAGAAATTTTAATTTGTTAGATACTAATAGTTTATTTCATGTGCTGAAATAATAATAAAAAAAGAATAAGTAAAAAATCTGCTTGAAATGCAAGTACTTTATTATTAGTGAGTGAATATAGCCAAATTCACTTTATTTATGCGTGTCTAATATGAAGGGGACAAACACGGTCGGTCCCTTCTCTTTTGTATGGTATGGTATGGTATGGGACGGAGACAAGACAAGAGAAATTAGCATGCAATGCAACAGATGAAATAGAAGGAATTGAATTAAAACCTTCGCCATGATCATCAGCCTTGAGGGCTAAGTAGCAATATTTGACAACCCCAATAAGAGTAAGGGTCCAAAACATGATGCTATAAATTCCCAGATAGTCCTCTTCCGACGGAGAATTTAACGGCATTGAAGGGTAAACATAGAGAGGTGATGTAACAAGCCCTCCAAATACTACTCCTAGTGTCTTGTATGCTAATATGAATGTATCCCTCTTCTTCTCCTGAAAAATTTAATTCAGTCAAAATTGTAACAAGACCCAATCAAAAAACTTACCAAAGACTCAAATCGACGACCTTGGGAATAATGCGACTTGCATTGCTATTAGGTGTTGAGTCGACAATCACCTCCGCCGAGTTTATTGCTTCCTCTTCTTCCATGTTTATGTTTATGAATTCTGGTTTCTTTCTGAAATAACTATCAAAGAAAAGGTAGGTTAAATTGTGTGTGGCTTTGGTTGGGTCCAAGTATTTATAACAAGTGGGAATTTTTACGTTTCTTAGATTCAAGGAATCATCTGTGCTGTGCTGCGTGTCATCATCATTGACTCTTCATAACAATTAAATTAATTAATATTATTAGCGAGCACTTCTAGGTCTAGGATCCTGATTTTTCTATTTTGTATTGTATTTCTGTTGTTAAAAATAAAATAAAAAATTAATATATATATATAAAAGGAGTAAAAGGTAGAGTTGGCAAATACGAAACAAACTTGAATGCTTACATGTCTATCTAAAGTCCCTCTATATCCGCCTGAACTGCTTACCCATTCTGTCAATTCATGGGTTAAAAATAGACACTCTGATTCAAGCTTCCAAAAAAACTCATTCTCTAAGCATAGTATAGATGATCTGCTTTTTTTTCTTTTTCTTTTTTTAAGGCATGAAGATAGGAACAATTGTAAAATAAGATATCCTTTCTTTTTCTTTTGTGTAAAAACCCTAGCCTCCATCCTTGAAGAATCATCTTCCTCTTTCCGTCAGTCATTGAAGACCTATCAAGCTCCACGTTCCTCGATGATTGTTCAAGGCTCCATCCTTCAAGTCCTAGAAAGACGTTTGCATTTGTCGACAGGTTCTCTGAGAGGCATTTCTTATCTTTTACCTTCTATTTGCCTTTGATCCATTCTATGAATCCTAGGCTAATTGTAACATCGTGACAAACTTATCTTTCATCTTTAATATTAATTCAAGTTCTTATTTTATTCAATTGATTGTGTTATTTAATCTTTGTCTTACGCTTTGCTTTTTTTGTTTAACTTATTCATAAGTCCAAACAAATACTTGGCACATATTGCGAGCTGAATCTGACCTAGTCAGAGTCTATATGATTGACAATCTTATAGAAGATTAAGTCCAAATTTCTGAACCTTAGAGCTAGTTTCGGCCTTACAAAGGAATCACACGCTAGGAACCATAGAAGGATAACTAGAGTTAATCGCCTTAGGCACATGTGACATCAGATTAGGTTAATAATTGATTGGTAAAATAGCTTGAAATTGATATTATCGTATCACACGCTTCACCTCAGGGTAATTACATTAATTAAAGTTCACACAGGAGTAGAATAACTTAATTAGGAGTAGATTAACTTAAACAAACTCAATCTCAAATCCCAGATAGCCTAGATAACATTAGAAACCGAGTAGCTCGATACTTGCAGGTGTAAATCATGTGGATTTGATACCTGGACTTGTCCAGATTATTACTTGGTAGCGACGGAGTACACTTATCCCTTAGTGAGTCCGTGGAGCATTAGTCTGCGAGCGCATCAAGTTTTTGGCACCATTGTCGGGGATTTATTTTCCAGCAATATCGAACCAAAGGTCAAATTTGTTACTTTAGGCATTGTATTTGTGTATAATTATTCGTACTTTTCTTCTTTTATTTTATAACTTTTCATTATTATCTTTGATACTTGTTTATATGATTGATAACTTCGTTTATACCCTCTTACATTGTAAAAATCTGTATTATTTGTTTCTAAACTACTGTAAGTGGTTTTAGTTATCAGTAATAATTCTTTGTAATTGTATAAACTGTATATCATATACCATCCTTGTAAATTAGATGATAATTGTATATAACCATTGATTGTTGTAATTATATTTCTTTCTGAAATTCTGTTTATTCATCCCTTTTCAGCTTATGCATACTCAATCAGCTGGTTTTCCTTGTGTCCCTCTTAACCTTGAACTTGAACGTACTCTTTGCAGGAGCAGGCAGATTGAGAATATCCAGCCAATCACGATGTCAGACACCGAATCCGAAGTTGGGAATGGGCTCGATACCCGTACGATGAGCGAGATTCTGGCACCACACCGACACCACCACCTATCTGGAATCGTGGCCCCTAACATTCCAGCCAACTCCTATGAGATCAAGTTAGGGATAATACACTTGATCTAATAGACGGGACTGTTCGGGGGCGAGGTGTAGGAAAGCCCAAATGATCATCTGGATTGGTTCTTAATGTGTGCAGACACTGCAAGAATGAATGGAGTTCCCTAGGACGTTATCCGGCTAAAGCTATTCCCATTTTCTTTAACTGGACAAGCTTTGGAATGGCTGAGGTCACTGGAGCCCGGGTCGATTACTACGTGGGCGGGATTAGAAAAGGAGTTCCTCTCTTACTACTTCCCTCCTTCAAAGACGGTGATGCTGAGAAGTGAAATCACTTCATTCCACCAACCCGAGCACGAGGCACTCCATGCATCCTGGACCAGATTTAGAAAAATATTGCGCATGTGTCCTCATCATGATATTCCTAAACACCAGTTGGTAAACGTCTTCTACCATGATTTGATGCCTGCTAACAGAGCTACTATAGACTCCGCTGCAAGTGGAGATTTGTTCAGGAAAACAGCAACTGAGGCATATGAGATGATCAATGAGCTGGTTAGAATGGGTGTGTAGTGGCAGGAGGAGAAACTCGTTGGTCCCTCAAGACAGTAGGTGTTTGCTATGGAAGATCAGGAGCAGAATCTGGCTGTAACGGAGATAAGCCAGAAAATGGACGTTCTGTTGGATAAGTTTAGTCAACCTCCCACTTCTGTTCATTATGGCGGCGACCACCATGGAAAGGACTGTCAAGTTGGCAACCCTTTTTCTAGAGATGGGATGGAGAATGTCAACTATGTTGAGAGACAGCAGAGGTATAATTAGAACTCTAATAATTACAACCCCAACAACTACAACTCCTACAACAACAGCAACTAGAGGAGATCTCAGCACCCGAACCTATCATACGGGAGCT
Source organism: Euphorbia lathyris (assembly GCF_963576675.1). Lineage (NCBI taxonomy): Eukaryota > Viridiplantae > Streptophyta > Magnoliopsida > Malpighiales > Euphorbiaceae > Euphorbia > Euphorbia lathyris. Next base: position 27,097,508 of record NC_088919.1, on the reverse strand, counting down.
CGAATCAGAATGTGTTGAGGCCTCCCAACGGGTTCGTCCATGAGCACAGAGAACAGGGGCTTGGTATGCCCCCATATCAGCAGCAACCTCAAGCTCTTATGCCACCTTTCAAGGAACCTGATGAAGTGGTGACCCTCCTGAAACAGATTTCAGCCAGGCTTGCCAACAATGAAGCCTTCTGTAATGATTTGAGCAATCGGGTGGCTCAGATAAACAGGGACATATAGGAAAGGTCATAGGGTTCTCTCCCGAGCACAACGGAGAAGAACCCCAAGATCCAGAGGAAGGAATAAGCAATGAGGAAGAAAGTCGGGTTATTCCGGATTTTTGATGAAATAATGAACAATCTATTTATTTTCAGTTTTCTTTTTCATTTTGGTTTATTATTTTTTATTTTTGTTTCAATTGAATTTCCTGTTAATTTTTATTTTTGTGAATTTTTTGTTTTTTCTCAAAGTTTGGTGGCAACCAGGGCGAAGGGGGGCAGAAGTCCGCCCCCTGGCACCCAACTCGACGAGCTGGGCTCTGTCGCCCATCTCGCCAAGCTGCTCGACCGAGCTGCCCAGCTCGGCTGAGACAGGCGAAGTTCGGGAATTAATTCCCGAACCAATATATATATATATAAAAATTAAAAGGTGGGGGATGAAATTCATCCCCCCTTTCCTTCTTCCCCATTCTTCTATTTTTCCTTTTCTCTCTTTTCTTCCTCTTTCCTTCTCTCTTTCTCTCTCTAACAACCCAAACCCCAAACTCTTATTTCTCACCTGAAATCAACAAACAAGGTATGGACTCTTACTCATTTTCGATTTCAAGCATGATGCTAACCTTAGTTTTCTAGTTTATGAGCTTTAAATTCCTTTTTAGCTAACCCTAGGTTTTTAGATTTTCTAATTTATGGTTTATTTGCATGTTTTTCTTGTTTCTTTGGTGAATTAACTACTTATTAGTGATTTTTACATGTTTTGGTTGTGATTTGAAGTTCTAATTTTGGATATTTGAGAAAATTCTTCAATTTGGGTATTTTCTCCCTTTTTTGGCTTCAAAGGTCGACTATGGTAGTTATATCCAAAAACTTGTCAATAGGATTTCATTTTGCTCCCATAACATGTTTTGGTCGCTGGGGCTCGTTAATTTTGCACTAATTAGGATCTATGAGCTAATTATGTCAACATTTAGGGACCAAACCTTGAAATTAAGTCCCTAATTGTCCAACTTTAGGATTAATCATGCTTTGTGAGTTAAAGGTTTGGGTAGTTTAACATTACTAACTAAGTTCTGTGTATAGGTTTGGATTCTAACTTGTCTAATTTGGTTACTCTTCTTCATTTCAGGAACCATGGGATGAAAAGGAAAGGATAAGGTCGTTGTACACGAGGAGGAAGAAGAATCCAAAGTCGAGTTCATCGACGCCCTCCAAGTTAAGTATGGTTCCCCTTTTGGTCTAACTTGTAAGGAGCGGGGGGATAAATATGCCTATTTTGAGGAACAAGACCACTCCCCCCGAGTCCTTTTTTATATGCGTCACTTAGCAACTCTAGGATTAGACAAGGATTTTAAAAAAATCATGCAGGTCCAAGGCTGGCTCGATCTAGCCACTAAGAAAACTGTCGCTTATGACAGTTTCACACTAGAGTTTCTATGTACGCTGATGAGAGAGGGGCCGCAAAATAGCAATCTCTATTCTTTCCGGCTTTGGGGACATCCCTTTCGCCTAAAAGAGTCAGCTATAGCAGCCTTTATAGGTGTAAAGAACCAGAGTGGGGCTCTTTCAGGTTTTGAAAAACCCATGGATGCCGAAAAGGCTTGGGAAGAAATGACTGGGTTAAATTATTACGACCCAAGTACTACTACCCCTAGATCTCTATGAGACCCACTTCTCAATCTCTCCCATAAGTTTATAGCCCATAACTTGTTGGGCAAGAAAGAAAGCAACAAGGTGGCTACCGCCGAGGTCTTTATGCTTTGGTGTGTTTCCAAAGGCAAACCGGCTGATAATATGGATGCTATTTTGCTTTCATAGTATGCTTAGCCAAAAATGTAGGTCTATTGGGTTAGGGTATTTGGTGACTAACTTTGTCAAGGATTACTGGAAAAGAGTATCCTTCGATAAGGTTGGTCACCCACCATCTGTTCTTGGATCGGATTTTCTTGGCAGGTCCACTTTTCAGGAGGTACTTGTTGGAGTTTAGTGTCCTAAAGACAATTGTTTTAGGATATAAATATTAATGAATAAATTGTTTATTTAGTCATTTGTTTAATCAGATATATAGCATTAAAATGTAACTATATATAAAGGCACAAATCTTTCATAAAGAAAGTAATCCTAAGTTTATTTAAGTAGTTATAAAGTGTTCATACAAGCACGAAGTGAGACTATACTTTATAATAAGATCAATAAACTTAAAATCAACCCAAGTCAAGTAATATGTTATAGGGGTTGGCATATTACTGTTGAGACTTGCATGTAATAGTGTTTGCTATCGAGACAGAAAGCTGATCTCACGAGCTTTAGATATTCAGATATCTAGACAGTTACATGGATCCGGTGAAGGAGTTCATTAGGATTGGGACTCGACTTGAGATAACAGAATGGATTGATTTATCTAATGTGTCAACTGTTCATCTCATTGGTATTAGTAAGTATAACTAATCCTCCGACTCAAACATTCGTTAATTAATGATTCTGGATTATGGAGTCTGGTACTTTGATTCTGTGCGAGCACGATCCAATAAGTGAGAGCCTGGGGTGTGTGAGAGCAGGGTTGGGTATCACACAAAGTAATTGCAGAATAGTTAATGTCAAATTGAGCATTCGTCACTCCCGATAAGTGGGAGATATATCCAAATGGCCGCTTCTGGTGAATTGACTGAAATCCTTGCAAGGTGATAGAGTTAAGAGTAGAAATGGATATTTCACTTAACTTATCTTTCAGAGTGAATTCAACTTGTACAAGTAAAACCGGACTCTTCGTTATATGTAACCTTGACACGTTCCATGGTTATAAGGAATTGACCGACAGGATATAGTTGATGAAGGATCGTATTATACTGTACCTAATACAGAAAGGTTAACGTCAGTTATCAACCTGACTTCTTAATTGCTCTGGGGGAATATCATAGGTTCTGCTAGTAACAGCTCGCGACGGTATTCCGTTATATATATGTTGGAATTAATCGTGATGAATAATTTCAAAGGATATATACAGCTAGTGGCAATAAAGAACCTAATAGGTCGCATATGGGACTTGGAATCGGAGGACGAAAATATAATTAGTGAGACACTATATGTATGGGCCGAAATTTGTAGATTAATTAGGGATAAATTAATTTGATTAATAATTATAATTTGATTATGGTTATGAATTAAATTAAAGGATTATCTGATAATATTAATTAAAAGTTTTATGTGATTGAAACTCTAATTAATTATCCCTAGCATTAATTAATTATTAATTTGATTAATAATAATTATCTAGATATAATTAGTTATTATTTAGATAATAGTAAAGTGTTTATTTAATTATCTAATTAGGAATCCTATTCCGAATAAGATTCCAATTATTTAATTACCTAACACAACTGGGATTAGGGTTTTGAGAAGTCTATAAATAGACTCTCTAACCCCATAATTCGGCCAACACTAAATAGAAGGGCTAGAGGAATCATTCCACAACCGTCTCGGCTAATTACAATCTTTCTTACTCTCTCTTTGATCTCGTATCGATTTCTGTTAGAGGCAATCATTGTGATTGCTATTATTAAGGTTGATTACTGATTAGTTATCTTTTTCTGTGTTGTTTCTTTTGTTGTTCGTGATACACGGATTAAGAGTTGTGGGCACTTCGTTTGCAACCGTAGATAGTTCTTCATCGAAGGTATTACTTTCTATCCCTCTTTATATGAAATAACAATTAACAGATCTTGGAAAAGGGAAATAGATAAAATTTTATTATTCCGCTGCGCCTAGGCTCGTCTATTTTCCTTCAGTACTAACCCAGGACCAAGATCCCGAAGTAGGTCCAAGTAGACAACCAAGGAAACGAGCAAGGAGACCACCACGCCAGCGGGTAGTAGAGGAGGAGCAAGAGGGAGAAGAAGCAGGAGCTGCAGCTGTAGCAGAAGAGTACCAAGAGGAATATCAAGAGCCGAGGGTTCAGACTCATTGCAATCGATGAGCACAATGATGAATGAGATGCAGAATCTCAATCTCCAGACCTATACTACTGTTCAGCAGATGGACCAGTGATTCACGGCATTCGAGCATAGCATGGACTGGAGATTATCTGGACTTGAGTATGTGGCGGAGGATTATTGCACCCGCTACGGGATGCCATGGCCATACCCCCCCTCCGGTTGATCAGTAAGTTGTCTTCTCCACCCTAACTCTTTACACATGAGCTTTACTGTTTGATGTGAAATGTTGGAACTTATTGCATGATTTAAGTGTGAGGAGGAGGGGTAGACAAACTTACAAAAATTGTATAAATTTTAAAAATTTTGTTGGTGTCTAGCTTAGTTTTGGTGTTTTGAGTGTTATTTTTGTGTGTTTTGCATGTTGTGCATGTTTTAGGGCCTAAAAACCAACTTCCTTCGAAGTTAAACTTCGTTACTTGTCCCTATGGATTGAGAACCGAATCCAAAATTACATGCTAACTAGTTTGGGTGTAGGACACAATCCTTGTATCTGTACACGCATGAGCTAAGATTGCACCTAGACCCTACTTTTGAAGAAATGCTAATAGGTAGATAACTTAAGGATTGAAGGCATGTGATATTAAATTTGAGCTTGGGGAGAACTAATGAACACAAAAATTGAAACCCAAAGAATTGTGAGTTGAATTTGAGCCTAAGAGCGAACATCAAAAAGCTCTCTTTCTTGATATTTTTGTTTGTATGCTTTGACTTGTGAAGGATTACAGATTTTGCACCAAATACTGAGTTGAGTCTGCACGCACTGATTTGAGACAATAGACGATGAATTAGCCTCATTAGAATTGACCCTTTTTCTTTACCTTATTTTTATCTTTTTCATCAACTTTAGGAAGCCCTTTGAGCCTTAATTTTTGTAGTTTATAGCTTTTCTTTCTTTCCTAACCCTTATATTTGCAAACTATCACTTAGTTTGTTCCCTAACCCGAATTTTTGCAAAACTCTACTCGAGCTTTTGTTCATTTTATCACTTTTCCTTTGTTTATGGCATATTGAGAGCAAGCCAAAAGGCTAAGAGGTGAATGAGCATAATTGCTTGAAAAGGACCAATCAAACAGTCCACACTAAAAAGAAAAAAAGAAATGAAATGAGACAAACAAAAAGGAAAAACATCGTTCCTCGATTCATAAAATCAAATGTCTTAGAAAAAAAAGCTCGTTCCCTTCATATTTGCTAAAGCCATATAGCCTTATTTTTTTAGTGCTGAAATTTTTAACCCTTGTTGTACCTGTAACCTTTTCTAACCACATTACAATCCCATTTCAAGACTATTTTTGATATTGTCGGAGTCATGTAGCAAAGTAGAAGTACTTGGATGAATGTGCAAATTCACTGTAATCCTAAGCAAGAACAAAAGCCGAGAGTAAACACTTAAGCCACTAAATATTGTGTGAATTGAGTGAACTACCAATGGTGAGGTGTTTTACTTAGCTATCCCCTAAAGCTTGTTTAATTGAACATGTATCATTTTCTTAAGCATATAACCTGTGATAATTGAACCGTTGCTTTTGGATATCGTATCTCTATTTTGTACTTCTGAATGCATGTAATTACAGATGCTCGAAATTGTGTCAGACACTTAGTAAAACCAGGAGGTTTCTCTAGCTTGGCCAGTGATTGTGGGTTTAGTGTGAGGAGGTTTGATAGCGGTCGAAAACCCCTATCTTTAGGTACGGTTTTTAGGATGGTTTTGTCTAGTTTTCATTCAATAAGCGAGCAATTCTCGCATTTTTATGCATGTGTGCATGTTAGTTAGTTAGTTTTAGTGTATGTTTTATTTGCTTTTGTAGTTTCTAGCCGTTTTCTGATTGTTTTCAGACAAATATTGCCAAAATAGCACATATGTGAACTGCCACTTATTTGTTTTGGCTAATTGATCCACCAAAGGTCGCACAAAACGGAGTTTTCACTCAAATCTAATGACTGGTGGGTCAATTTACCTTTGGACAAACGTTGTTTGGAGTTTATGTGCGTGTGTAGTTCAAAACAGGTTCAATTTCGAGTGAAAATCGCATCTCGGAGAACCCCGGCCTTACCGAGCTCGCGTGTTTTGGGCATGTTCAGCCCGCCATACTGGCCTTGCCGAGCTGGCGACTAGAGGCCTGCTCGGTGAGCTGGCACTCAGGAATTAGTCTTTTGACTAATTCCCAGCCCCACGATGCCACGTTTCGGCTCCAACTCGTCCACCTGCAATAGGAAACAAATCGGATTAGGTTTAGGCTTAAAATTACAACTATAAATAGAACTTTGTAATTGTAAAATAAGATATCCTTTCTTTTGTGTAAAAACCCTAGCCTCCATCCTTGAAGAATCCTCTTCCTCCTTCTGCCAGCCATTGAAGACCTATCAAGCTCCGCGTTCCCCAAGGATTGTTCAAAGCTCCATCCTTCAAGTCCTAGGAAGACGTATGCATTGGTCGACAGGTTCCCTAAAAGGGATTTCTTCTCTTTTACATTTTGTTTGCCTCTGATCCATTCTATGAATCCTAGGCTAATTGTAACATCGTGACAAACTTATCTTTCATCTTTAATATTAATTCAAGTTCTTGTTTTTATTCAATTGATTGTGTTATTTAATCTTTGTCTTACGCGTAGGTTTCGTCTTCCAGCCCGTCCTGGTGACCTACTCCGAAGAGAATATCCATCATGTTGATGGAGCAGTTGAGGTGATTGCTCGGAGACGGAACTGGTAGCGTTTGTGATGCGTCTTCTTGGTGATCAATGGGTCTCGTTGGAACATAGAGATAAACTCCAGGGTCAGCTCGCAGTATGATTCATCATCGATTGAGAGAAAGGGTGTTAAGTTGGCACCATCAATAAAGGCTTTCACTTCCGTGGTCAGGCTGACGGTTTCAAGACTGTTCCAACAGATCTTTCGGGTTGCATAGAGATCAGTGCTTTGGAAGTTCTGAAAGTTCTGCTGCTCGGTTTCGTCAGAGAATGTGAGTAGTTAACAGGATAAAGCGCTGGAGCTTATGGTGCTTCCACTACCATCAGGTTGTTTCTCCTTTTGTTTGCCGGCAGTGGAAGAGCGAGTGTTTTTGCAGGCCATTTGGGTGGAGATAAGAGTAAAGAGATGAGGGGGAGTGAGAAAGGAGCAGTGTAAATGAGATGGGTCCTTAAAAGGGAGGTTATAAAGATGGGGGGAAAGCAAAACGTGTGTGGCGGTTCGATATTGGAACAACCAATTAGAAGTATAACTGCCACCAGAATGAATTTATCCCCGTTTCCTGTTTGGCAACATGAATAACCCCTTCCCCTTCCCACTTTGATTACGCTGCGTAATGATGGAGAAGTCAGACTTGAATGACGTGACCAGCGGTAGTAATAAATGTGGCACATTGCCTCATATCAGTGGATTGCTCCCAATGCTGCTTTTTGAAACAACCATTTCACCAGCCAACAAATGGACTTGAGATAATGTTAACATTTGATGTAAAAACTAACAAGAATAAAAATTAAAGATAAAAGGAATAAGGATAGGGTGAATTTCAAAACTGAATTAATCTATACGTGGGGGTTGCATCTTAACAATGAATTTAGTCCATCCAGGGTAAATAAGTATAACTCTAAAATTTGCCCGGTTCAAACAATTCAATGGTATGGAACACCCCAATGTAGAGAATATTTCAATGGTAAAAATATGCAACTCATATTCCTAATTATTATCTTCCTCCCTTATTAAAATGTTTTTTTTAGTGTTTTAGCATAAGACAAGACTTAATTTGGTTGTTCGAGGTAATGGGTCACATCCGCTCCACCTTTTAATTCATGAACCAAGTATGGTTTGAGGCGTTGCCCATTAACCTTGAACACCTTACCTGCGCCACATTGAATTTCTATAGCACCATAGGAGAACACCTTATGCACTGTGAATGGTCCGGACCATCTGGATCGAAGTTTCCCAAGGAACAATTTCAACCTGGAGTTGTATGATAATACTTGTTGTCCCCCATGGAACTCCTTGGCCTGAATTCGCATGTCGTGCCACATCTTTGTCTGTTCTTTATACTTAAGTGCATTCTCATAGGCGAACAGTCTAAATTCTTCCATCTCGTTAAGCTGTGCACACCTATTTGCATTAACGCTCTGTTCATCAAAGTTCAAAAAGGTTAGTGCCCAATGGGCCCTATGTTCCAGTTTGACAGGGAGCTGACAAGCTTTGCCAAAAAGCAGTCGAAAAGGAGACATGTCGATGGGTGTTTTAAAGGATGTTCTATACGCCTAGAGAGCATCATCGAGTTTTAGAGACCAGTCCTTTCGGGACGAATTGACTGTTTTCTCTAAAATTCTTTTCAGCTCCCTGTTCGATAGCTCCACCTGCCCACTGGTTTGGGGTGATAGGGAGTAGCTATTTGGTGTGTAACTCCATATTTTCTCAAAAGCCTTTCAAACAGACCATTACAAAAATGTGATCCTTGATCACTAATGATTGCTCTGGGCACTCCAAATCTAGCAAACAACTGTTTGAGAAATTTTGTGACCACTCCAGCATCATTTGAGGGAGAAGCTACAGCTTGCACCCATTTACTCATATAGTCCACTACAACCAGTATATACTGATTGCCAAACGAGTTGGGAAAAGGCCCCATGAAATCTATGCCCCATATGTCAAATATTTCGCATACAACAATATTATTTAGTGGCATAGCATTTCTGGCTGAGATGTTACCTGAGCGTTGACATTCATTACATTCTCGCACAAACCTTTGGGCGTCTTTATAGATAGAAGGCTAGAAAAATCCTGCTTGAAACACCTTCGTCATTGTTCTGTTCGCTCCAAAATGACCTCTCGACTCAGATGAGTGGCATTGATGTAATATCTGCTCTCCTTCTTCATGGCTCACACACCTCCGAATTATTTGATATGCACAAAGTTTGAACAAAGTATGGTTCTTCCATAGAAAATATTTCATGTCAGCAAAGAATTTCCTCTTTTTATTAGTTGAATAACAAAAAGGTTTAATCTTGCAGGCTAAAGAATTGGCTATATCAGCAAACCAAGGAAGTGATGTAATAGAGAACATGTGTTCATCAGAAAAAGTATCTACAATCTCTGGCTGTTCTTTCTCTATAATGGCTTTAATACGGGATAGGTGGTCTGCAGCCAGATTCTCAGACCCCTTCTTATCTCGTATTTCCAAGTCAAACTCCTGGAGCCATAGCAACCATCTGATCAACCGAGGCTTGGCATCTTTTTTAGTGAACAAGTATTTGAGTGCAGAGTGATCCGTGTAAACATACACTTTAGATAGCACAAAATACGATCTGAATTTGTCAAAAGTATAGACCACTGCCAATAACTCCTTCTCAGTTGTTGTGTAATTCTATTGGGCTTCGTTTCGTGTTTTGCTGGCGTAGTAAATAGGCTCGAATTTCTTCTCCAACCTTTGTCCGAGAACAGCTCTAACGCTCAAATCGTTGGCATCACATATGAGTTCGAACGGGATGCTCTAATCTGGTGAGATCAATATTGGAGAATTCACAAGCTTTTCCTTTAGCTGTTCGAAAGCAGCCATGCACGGTTCATCAAACCTAAAATTCACCCCTTTATGAAGTAAGGCTGATAAGGGTTGGGCAATCTTCAAAAAATCCTTGATAAATCGTCGGTAGAACCCAGCATGTCCGAGGAAACTTCGAATGTCCTTGACAGAGTTTGGGGGTGGCAACTTTTGAATAACTTCTACTTTAGCTTTATCAACCTTCATACCCTTGCTAGAGATTTTATGACCTAGCACAATGCCTTCAGTCACCATGAAATGGAACTTTTCCCAGTTTAAAGCCAACTGTGTTTCTTTGCATCTTGCTAGAACAGCTTCCAAGTTCTGCAAACATGATTCGAATGACATGCCATGGACTGAGAAGTCATCCATGAAGACCTCGATTGTTTTCTCAATCATGTCATGGAATATTGCCATCATGCATCTCTGAAAGATGGCAGGAGCATTGCACAGCCCAAAAGCATTCGATAGTAAGCAAATGTGCCATATGGGTAGGTGAATGTCATATTTTCTTGGTCCTTCGTGCTTATTTCAATTTGATTGTACCCCGAATAGCCATCGAGGAAATAGTAGAATTGATAACCAGCTAATCTCTCCAACATTTGATCTATGAATGGTAACGGGAAATGATCTTTCCTGGTTGCTTCGTTCAGCTTCCGGTAGTCGATGCACATACGCCATCCAGTGATTGTTCGAGTTGGGATTAGCTCGTTCTTCTCGTTCAAGCACACAGTCGTTCCTCCCTTCTTCGGTACAACCTAAACAGGGCTGGTCCAGATGCTATCTGAAATTGAGTAAATTATGTTGGAGTTTAGTGTCCTAAAGACAATTGTTTTGGGATATTAATATTAATGACAAAGTCCTAAAGCGTTTTGACATGCATGAATCGAAAAGAGGTAACTTACCAATGGTCCATGGTGTCAAGTTATCAAATGGTCAATGTCCTAAAATGGACAGTGACAAGAATCGCATGGCTGTAATTCCTTACTCCAGTGTGGTTGGTTCGATCATGTATGCTATGCTTTGCACTAGACCTGATGTGGCATTCGCATTGAGTATGACGAGCCGATATCAAGGGAATCCGAGATTTGATCACTAGATTGCTGTCAAGAACATTCTTAAGTATCTTAGAAGAACTAAAGACATGTTCCTCGTATATGGACAAGGAGAATTGAAAATTGAAGGATATTTAGATGCTAGTCATCTGACTGATGACTGATGAAATTGAAGGAGTTTAGTGTCCTAAAGACAATTGTTTTGGGATATTAATATTAATGAATAAATTGTTTATTTAATCAGATACATAGCATTAAAATGTAACAATATATAACGGCAATAATCTTTCATAAAGAAAGTAACCCTAAGTTTATTTAAGTAGTTATAAAGTGTTCATACAAGCATGAAGTGAGACTGTACTTTATAATAGACCAATAAACTTAAAGTAAACCCAAGTCAAGTAATGTGTTATAAGGGTTGGCATATTACTGTTGAGACTTGCATGTAACAGTGTTTTCTGTCGAGACAGAAAGCTGATCTCACAAGCTTTAGATATTCGGATATCTAGACAGTTACATAGATCCGGTGAAGGAGTTCATTAGGATTGGGACCCGACTTGAGATAAAAGAATGGATTGATTTATCTAATGTGTCAACTGTTCATCTCATTGGTGTTAGTAGGTATAACTAATCCTCAGACTCAAACATTTGTTAATTAGTAATTCTGGATTATGGAGTCTGGTACTTTGATTCTGTGCGAGCACGATCCAATAGGTGAGATCCTAGGGTGTGTGAGAGCAGGGTTGGGTATCACGCAAAGTGATTGCAGAATGGTTAATGTCAGATTGAGCATTCGTCACTCCCGATAAGTGGGAGATATATCCAAATGGCCCTTTGTGGTGAATTGACTGAAATCCTTGCAAGGTGATACAGTTAAGAGTAGAAATGAACATTTCACTTAACTTATCTTTTCAGAGTAAATTCAACCTGTACAAGTAAAACCGGACTCTTCGTTATATGTAACCTTGACACATTCCATGGTTATAAGGAATTGACCGACAGGATATAGTTGATGAAGGATCGTATTATACTGTACCTAATACAGAAAGGTTAACGTCAGTTATCAACCTGACTTCTTAATTGCTCTGGGGGAATATCATAGGTTCTGCTAGTAACAGCTCGCGACGGTATTCCGTTATATACATGTTGGAATTAATCGTAATGAATAATTTCAAAGGATATATACGGCTAGTGGCAATAAAGAACCTAATGGGTCATATATAGGACTTGGAATCGGAGGACGAAAATGTAATTAGTAAAGACACACTATATGGGCCGAAATTTATATATATATTAGGGGATAAATTAATTTGATTAATAATTATAATTTGATTATAATTATGGATTAAATTAAAAGATTATCTGATAATATTAATTAGAAGTTTTATGTGATTGGAACTCTAATTAATTATCCCTAACATTAATTGATTATTAATTTGATTAATAATAATTATCTAAATATAATTAGTTATTGTTTAGATAATATTAAAGTGTTTATTTAATTATCTAATTAGGAATCCTATTTAGAATAAGATTCCAATTAATTAAATTCCTAACACAACTAGGATTAGGGTTTTGAGGAGTCTATAAATAGACCTCCTAACCCCAGATTTCGGCCAAACCCAATTCAGGAGAGCAAGGAATCGTTCCGTCGTCGTCTCGGCTAATTACTTTAATTTTTTACTCTCTCTTTGATCTCGTATCGATTTCTGTTAGAGGCAATCATTGCGATTGCTATTCATTGAAGGTTGATTACTGATTATCTTTTGTTTTGTGTTGAATCAAACGTTCGTGTTTCACGAGTCGATAATAACAAGTTGTGGGCACTTCGTTTGCAACGGTAGATAGTTCATTAGTAAAGGTATTACTTTCTATCCCTCTTTATATGAAATAACAATTAACAAATCTTAGAAAAGGGAAATAGATAAAATAGATAAAATTTTATTATTCCGCTATGCCTAGGCTTGTCTATTTTCCTACATTGGTATCAGAGCCTATGTTAATCTGTTATTTCATATATGTAAATAAAAGAGTTTTCAATCAGATTGAATAGATTTATTGTTAGGTTAAATTAATTAATCGATTAGTTCAATTAACCTAACGATAAATAAGTTTTGATTACTTGTTAATTAAAACTGATTATGCATAGTTCCTGATTATTTTGGTTGAGAATCGTTTTAAACAAAACCTAAAAGTTTTATAGTTAGATAATTAAAACGTTTTGTTTTATTAAATCTAAAAGATAAAACTATTTTAATATTCTGAAAATTGTTTTGAAACTGTTTTAGAACAATTGTATATATATATATTTATATTTAAAATAAAATAAAAAATAAATACGAACAGCCGTTCGGAGTCGCTGCCGCAAGACAGAAACCCCGAGCGGCTGTCGGGGTTGGTTGTTGCCTTGCGCAGCAACCAACAGTGGGGGTGCCGCTGCTGTAACAGCAGCGGTTCCCCTGCGACTTGTTGCTGCCGCGAGGCAGTAGGTGTTACGGAGGGCGGGCCGATTAAATCGGCCCGGCCCGAAGGGTACCGTTTTAAAAATTGTTTTTTAAAAGCAGGCCCGAGTTTTAAATATATATATATATATATGTATATGTTTCAGAATATAATAATTTTTTTGATTATCAAAATCAATTTATTTAAAAGTTTGTTTTACCTAAATATTTGATATAAGTAATTCAAAGTATTAAATGAATTATTCGAATTAATTAGGATATGCATAATTGAAATTGGATGAAAATTAATTTAAGTTGTTAATTTGATTAACTTAAATATTACATAAATAGTTTGTGTAATCAACCAATTAAATTTAATTTAATTGAGTCTATGCATGTTTGGCATTATGGACATATTAGACCCTCTTTAATAGTTATTTAGTCTTTTGGTATTTAAATAGGACCTGCGTGTCCTGCATTCCCTTACTCTCTATTGTATTTCTCTTCTCATCCAAATCCCTTCAAGTAAATTGAAGTTTCTTTGAAATTGAATATTGTTGTAATTCAAGGCGCCAAGGAGAAGACGGAGGACCCAAAGAGAAATATGTAATAGTTAGTATTTCCCTAGGGTGACCCTTTATTCCGTTTCTGGCTCAACGGAATAAACTTAGAGATATGTCCATAATTGTCAATGTTGAATGTATGAATGTTTGATATGTGCTAAAGCAAATCAAGACTAAGTTAGATTATGAGACTTAAATAAAATCCCTCACTAATCAAAAGTTAAGTAAATAAGCAAGTTATTAAAATTGGTTGCCCCTCCCTAATATTATGATTCAGCCGGCAGTACTGGGGGCCTTTGGGTTGTTGAGTAAACTCAAGATCAGGGTCTTATGGTAACACCTGAATTATTGAAAAATTGCTTTTCACGAATATGGGGTAATGCTTAAATTAGGATAGAATAATTGGATGGGTAAACTCATGTTGTTCTAACCTAATGGGCAATATGGTTGGGATTGATAGACGACACATATCAGTTACTAATGTAGTTAGTAACCCAACAACCTAGAAATCACATGTTTGATGTGATTGATTACATGAATCTACCTAATGAATGAAACTAGCTTGTTGAGTAAACTCAAGGTGAAATTTCAGGAGTTAGGATTCTAGCTCACTAAAGGAATTGTGAATATCCTTCGAATTAATATAGAGGGTTATTAATTTGGTAAAATAGTGGGAGCAATTTAAAACATAAAAGTCCATCGTATTTAAATTGTAAATGAATTAAACAAATGAATAACATCCGTCACTTTTCTCACTCTCAGGTTAATTTTACTCTAAAAACAATCATGTCGAAAACCGATCTAAGAAATATCCTTACTGATAACAAGTTGAATGGTTCAAACTTCACCGACTGGTATCGCAACCTCAAAATCGTTTTGAAGTTCGATAAGGTAGGGTATGTACTTGATACACTGATACCCTCTATCCTGACTTTTAATGCACCCATCGAAAAGATCAAAGCTTACTTGAAGCATAAGGCGGATGATAATCATGCAAGAAGCATTGTACTTGCATCTATGCCACTGGAATTGAAAAGGCAATATGAGGAGATGGATGCCTATTCCATGGTCGCGCACCTAAAAGAATTGTTTGGGAATCAAATTCGGTGCGAGCGCTACGAAATAACGAAGCAGCTATATAGATGCAAGATGCAGGAGGGCAAGTCTGTTATGACACATTGTGTCAGGATGATTGGCCTTATTACCAAGTTTTCTAGTATTGGAGATGCGATGGATCATGAACTAAGTGTAGACTTACTTCTTCAATCCCTCCCCGAGAGTTATTCACAGTTCATCATGATCTACCAAGTGAGTGGCTTGCAAACTTCTCTTGAAGAGCTTGCAAATATGCTCGAGACGGTCGAGCCCAATATAAAAGAAAACAAGGAAATGTTGGCCCTTGCTACTGAGGGATCAAATAAGAGGAAAGGGAATCCTCCCAATCCTAACTATCCCAATAATGGCGAGGGGGCCATGCCCATCGAAACAAAGGGGATGCAAGTCAAGAAGCCCAAAGGGGAATGCTACTTATGTGGTGAAGATGGGCATTGGAGGAGAAATTGCAAGGAGTACCTAGCTTCTCTCAAGAAGGGAAAGGACGGTGCTTCAACTTCTGGTATGTTCTATATTGAAATTAACTCAATTTCACAGTCTGAATCTTGGGTATTAGATACCGGATGTGGATCTCATATTTGTATGAATATGCAGGAACTAAAATAGACTAGAGAATTGAAGAAAGGAGACATAAACTTGCGAGTTGGAAATGGTGCAAGGGTTGCCGCACTCGCAATTGGAAACTATGATCTACATCTACCATCAGGACTTGTAGTAGTGTTAAGGAACTGTTTATATGTTCCGGATATGTCTCGTAACATTATTTCTATTAGCTGTCTAGTAGAAGGTGGCTTTCATGTTTCAATTAAGAACAATAATTGCGAATTTTATAGAAACAAAGTTTTCTAATTTTCAGGAATATCATTGAATGGGATTTATGTTTTGAATGATAAAGTTTCTGCTTTCACAATTGATACCAAAAGACTTACATTAGATAACTCAACTTACTTGTGGCATTGTCGTTTAGGCCATATAAACCAGAGACGCATGCTTAAGCTACATCAAGATGGGCTTATAAACTCAATTGATTGTGAATCGATGGGAACGTGTGAGTCATGTTTAAAAGGAAAAATGACAAAAACACCCTTTAGCAATAAAGGTCAGCGTGTATCAGACACTCTAGGATTAATACATTCAGATGTATGTGGTCCTATGTCAGTCCAAGCAAGAGGAGGATTCAGATACTTCATTAGCTTCATAGATGATCATACCAGATATGGTTACATCTATTTGATGAAGCACAAGTCAGAAGCTTTTGAGAAATTCAAATGCTTCAAGAATGAAGTTGAGAATCAAACAGGAAAGACTATCAAAATACTTCGATCTGATCGAGGTGGAGAATATCTTTCTGAAGAATTTATGAGTTATCTAAATGAATGTGGAATATGCTCACAATGGACACCTCCTTATACACCACAACACAATGGTGTATCAGAAAGGAGAAATCGCACCTTACTAGATATGGTACGATCCATGATGAGCACCACTTCTCTTCCAAAATCATTCTGGGGCTATGCCTTAGAAACTGCCCTATTTACCTTAAACTGAGTTCCAACCAAATCCGCCAGTTCCACACCATTCGAACTGTTCGTTGGTAGAAAACATATCTTCTCTTTCATGAGAATATGGGGATGTCCAGCATACATCAAACGTATTGTGTCAGATAAATTAGATCCCAAATCTGACAAGTGTTTCTTTATTGGATACCCAAAGGAAACTATGGGATATTACTTTTATCATCCAGATGACCAAAAGGTAATAGTATCCAAACACGCAGTGTTTCTAGAGAAAGAGTTTCTGGAAGAAACACAGAATGGAAGCGTGATTGAACTTGAGGAAGTTCAAGAGGAATCACATGTTGAAAACGCGGAAGAAGTTGAACCCGAACCCGTTTCACTAGATGAAACACAAGTGTCATATCCCACTTGTAGGTCTCAAAGAATTCGTGAACTCCCAGTTAGATATGGTTTTCTAGTGGGAGATGACGAACTGGTTCCCGTGTTAGACGATGAACCCGAAACCTACGAAGAAGCTCTTACTAGTCCAGAATCTAAAGCATGGCTTGAAGCCATGAATTCTGAAATGGACTCCATGTATACTAACCAAGTGTGGACCTTGGTTGATCCACCCGAAGGGATAAAACCCATTGGGTGCAGATGGATCTTCAAGAAGAAGACAGACATGGATGGAAAGGTTAGTACCTACAAAGCTAGGTTAGTAGCGAAAGGATATCATCAAAGGCAAGGTGTTGACTATGACGAGACTTTCTCTCCAGTAGCCATGTTCAAATCCATCAGAATATTGCTTGCAATTGCCGCTCATTTTGATTATGAGATTTGGCAAATGGATGTGAAAACAGCTTTCCTAAATGGAAACCTACTTGAGGATGTATACATGATGCAACCTGAAGGTTTCACGTCGAAGAATGCAACCAAGGTTTGCAAACTTCAAAGGTCCATTTATGGACTCAAGCAAGCATCTAGAAGCTGGAACAAACGTTTTGATGAAACCATAAAACAATTTGGTTTCGAACAAAACTCAGAAGAGGCTTGTGTTTAGAAGAAGACAAGTGGGAGCTCAGTCGTTTTCTTAGTACTATATGTTGATGATATACTACTTATGGAAAATGATGTTGCAATGTTGCAAACAGTAAAAGTTTGGTTATCGAGTAATTTCTCCATGAAAGACTTGGGAGAAGCAGCCTACATCTTAGGGATTAAGATCTATCAGGATAGATCAACGAGACTACTCAGACTATCCCAGTTTACATATATTGACAAAGTCCTAAAGCGTTTTGACATGCATGAATCGAAAAGAGGTAACTTACCAATGGTCCATGGTGTCAAGTTATCAAATGGTCAATGTCCTAAAACGGACAGTGACAAGAATCGCATGGTTGTAATTTCTTACTCCAGCGCGGTTGGTTCGATCATGTATGCTATGCTTTGCACTAGACCTGATGTGGCGTTCGCATTGAGTATGACGAGCCGATATCAAGGGAATCCGGGATTTGATCACTGGATTGCTATCAAGAACATTCTTAAGTATCTTAGAAGAACTAAAGACATGTTCCTCGTATATGGACAAGGAGAATTGAAAATTGAAGGATATTCAGATGCTAGTCATCTGACTGATGACTGATGAAATTGAAGGAGTTTAGTGTCCTAAAGACAATTGTTTTGGGATATTAATATTAATGAATAAATTGTTTATTTGATCATTTGTTTAATCAGATATATAGCATTAAAATGTAACTATATATAACGACAATAATCTTTCATAAAGAAAGTAACCCTAAGTTTATTTAAGTAGTTATAAAGTGTTCATACAAGCATGAAGTGAGACTGTACTTTATAATAGACCAATAAACTTAAAGTAAACCCAAGTCAAGTAATATGTTATAAGGGTTGGCATATTACTGTTGAGACTTGCATGTACCAGTGTTTTCTGTCGAGACAGAAAGCTGATCTCACAAGCTTTAGATATTCGGATATCTAGACAGTTACATGGATCCGGTGAAGGAGTTCATTAGGATTGGGACCCGACTTGAGATAACAGAATGGATTGATTTATCTAATGTGTCAACTATTCATCTCATTGGTGTTAGTAGGTATAACTAATCCTCAGACTCAAACATTTGTTAATTAGTAATTCTGGATTATGGAGTCTGGTACTTTGATTCTGTGCGAGCACGATCCAATAGGTGAGATCCTAGGGTGTGTGAGAGCAGGGTTGGGTATCACGCAAAGTGATTGCAGAATGGTTAATGTCAGATTGAGCATTCGTCACTCTCGATAAGTGAGAGATATATCCAAATGGCCGCTTGTGGTGAATTGACTGAAATCCTTGCAGGGTGATAGAGTTAAGAGTAGAAATGAACATTTCACTTAACTTATATTTTCAGAGTAAATTCAACCTGTACAAGTAAAACCGGACTCTTCGTTATATGTAACCTTGACACATTCCATGGTTATAAGGAATTGACCGACAGGATATAGTTGATGAAGGATCGTATTATACTGTACCTAATACAGAAAGGTTAACGTCAGTTATCAGCCTGACTTCTTAATTGCTCTGGGGGAATATCATAGGTTCTGCTAGTAACAGCTCGCGACGGTATTCCGTTATATACATGTTGGAATTAATCGTAATGAATAATTTCAAAGGATATATACGGCTAGTGGCAATAAAGAACCTAATGGGTCACACATGGGACTTGGAATCGGAGGACGAAAATGTAATTAGTAAAGACACACTATATGGGCCGAAATTTATATATATATTAGGGGATAAATTAATTTGATTAATAATTATAATTTGATTATAATTATGGATTAAATTAAAAGATTATCTGATAATATTAATTAGAAGTTTTATGTGATTGGAACTCTAATTAATTATCCCTAACATTAATTGATTATTAATTTGATTAATAATAATTATCTAAATATAATTAGTTATTGTTTAGATAATATTAAAGTGTTTATTTAATTATCTAATTAGGAATCCTATTTAGAATAAGATTCCAATTAATTAAATTCCTAACACAACTAGGATTAGGGTTTTGAGGAGTCTATAAATAGACCCCCTAACCCCAGATTTCGGCCAAACCCAATTCAGGAGAGCAAGGAATCGCTCCGTCGTCGTCTCGGCTAATTACTTTAATTTTTTACTCTCTCTTTGATCTCGTATCGATTTCTGTTAGAGGCAATCATTGCGATTGCTATTCATTGAAGGTTGATTACTGATTATCTTTTGTTTTTTGTTGAATCAAACGTTCGTGTTTCACGAGTTGATAATAACAAGTTGTGGGCACTTCGTTTGCAACGGTAGATAGTTCATCAGTAAAGGTATTACTTTCTATCCCTCTTTATATGAAATAACAATTAACAAATCTTAGAAAAGGGAAATAGATAAAATTTTATTATTCCACTATGCCTAGGCTTGTCTATTTTCCTACAAATTATCCCTGCATTAATCACTTTTATTACTTTGGCTTTGACAACTTCCTTCATGTGTGGGTTGAGCCTCCGTTGTGGCTGCACGGACGGTCTATGATCTTCTTCCATTAAAATTTTATGCATGCATATCGTAGGGCTGATTCCCTTGATGTCTTCAATTTTCCATGTTAGAGTTTCCTTATTGCGTCTCAAGATGACAAGCAGTTGTTCTTTCTGCTCCTTGGTCAGAGTGGCCGAAATGATTACTGTCCGGCTGTTTGGGGGTCTAGAAAAGCATACTCCAAATGAGCTAGCAAAGGCTTCAACTTCAGGCATCTCTGATCATCTTCTTTGGGGATTGGATTAAGTAACACCTCAGTTTCTTCCTCTGAACATTCTTCACTTATTTCCTCGATTGGGTCAGTAATGACCACTTGTTCATGTTGCAACGAGTGTTCCCCTTCTTCTTGCTCAGGTAAGCCTAATTGTTCTTCTTTTGCATCTAAAAAATAACAAACATCATCAGATGTAGAGGTGTAACGCACAACCTCATGCATTTTGAATACTACTTCCTCATTATTTATTTTCAAAAGATGACCACTATGTACATCGATTACTGCTCTACTAGTAGCTAAAAAGGGTCTCCCTAAAATTATTGGAACCTCTAAATCTTCAGCTATGTCCATAATCACAAAATCAACAGGCAAAATGAAGTTTCCAACCTTGACTAATACGTCTTCCAATATTCCCTTAGGATACCGAATAGATCGGTCAACTAGTTGAATAGTGACTTTAGTGGGTCTAGGTTCTCCTAATCCTAATTGCATATAAATCGAATATGGCATTAAGTTAATGTTGGCTCCTAGGTCACACAATGCATTTTGAATAGTCAGTGTTCCTATTGAACAGGGTATAGAGAAACTCCCTAGATCTTTTAAGTTTTTGGGAAGCTGTTGTTTGGCTTATAGGATTGAGGAACTGTCTTTGTTTAGCTGCACCATTGCTACACTTTCGAGCTTCTTCTTATTTGTGAGAAGGTCTTTGAGGAACTTGACAGACATTGGCATCTCCGATAAAGCCTCTATGAAGGGGATGTTAATGTGCAACTTCGTCAATTGTTCTAAGAAACTTTTGTGCCTCTTCTCACAGTTTTGCTGCTTTAGCCTGTCTGGGTAAGGCACTGATCCAGGTTAGCAGGATTTTATTGGCCCACAGCAAAACTTGATGCCCAAAAGTTAGTGGAGTCTTGTCATAATTGCCAGGTGCATGCAAATGAATCCCACACAGCTAAACACCTTCAAAGGCCCATCATCGAAGGTCGACCCTTTGCAGTTTGGGGAATTGATATCGTTGGTCCCTTTCCTCCTACCAAAAGACAAAGAAAGTATGTGGTGGTGGCTGTGGATCATTTTATTAAATGGGTAGAGGCCGAAGCTGTCTCCTCTATCAACGCCGAACGAATGGTGGAGTTCGTCAAAGATAATATCGTTGGAAGCTACGGGGTTCCCCACACGATTATCAATGATAATGGGACGCAATTCAATTGTGGAGAGTTCAAAACTTTCTGTGAAAAGCTGGGCATTCAAAACAGGTTCGCCTCTGTTTACTATCCCCAATCTAATGGGATGACCGAGGTTACAAATCAGACGATCGTTAAAGGAATAAAGAAAAGGTTGGGGGAGCATGATAAAAAAATGGGCGGATCAGTTAATGAGCGTCCTATGGGCGTACCGGACCACTCCACGAACAGCCACGGGCGAGACACCATTCGCCCTTTCTCACGACGTGGAAGCTGTAATCCCTGTTGAAATACAGGTCCCTGGTGACAGAGTTGCATTCTATTGCGAGGATGAAAATAGCCGAAGATTGAAAGAAAGTCTCGATCAAGTGGAGGAGAAACGAGAGAAGGCGTATGTACGCATGGCAGCCTACAAGCAACGGATCGCAGCTTATCATGATAAAAATGCAAAGCTTGTCAATCTGAATGTTGGAGATCTCGTGCTCCGAAAGGTGGATAAAATCCAATCTATGGAAGGAAGAGGAAAGCTGGGGATCACCTGGACAGGTCCATACAGAATAATCACCAAGATTGGATCCGCCATGTTTAAAATTCAAGACATGGAGGGGAACACACTGCCACGTACGTGGAACATCCAGAACCTCCGTAAATATTTCACCAGAGAATAGAATGTAATCAAGGTCTTGAATACTCTCTTTCCTTTAGTAAGTTTTTATCCCACGAGGTTTTTCTTATTAAAGGTTTTAATGAGGCTCACATGTAAGACCCACTTGCTGTAATAAGGCACATCGCCATTCAATAAAAAACAACTTTTGTCCTATCAATTCTTTCTTAAGTATTTTCTTGTAGCAATATAAATATTCCAGATTAAAAAAGAGGGGGGGGGGGCCAACAAACGCATTCCCACACATAGGATAATGCTATCATGGCATAAACTATTTTCTCCTCAAAGATAGGAGAACAATCTCAACGGCGGATCTATCTACCTCAAAGATAGGAAACAAATTGATCCCCGTCAGAGATAGAGTTAAAACATTTCTCAGACGTGAGATCTTTACACTCTCATACACTCTTTCCGAAAAAGAGTCCAAAGTCCTAGTGGCGGATCGATTCACCTCAAAGACAGGAAGCCAATCGATCGCCTAAAGGCAGCTTAACTTCCGCTAAAGGAATAAAAGCTCCAAGCCATCACAAAGGCTCACACTCTGAGGTATGGCTAGCCACCTACTTCAACTCAATCCTAAAACCTATAAATTTACTTGTTGAAAAACATAAAACGTAAAGTAAATGGTTATAGCAAGGATTAAAAATTGTACTTAGTTTTACAAAGAACTAAACATCTAAAGGAGCATCCTCCTTAGCATCTTTTACACCAGATGCACCCTCTAGTGGGGATTCCTTCTCTACAGAAACAGTACCCTCCTGAGGAATGGTACAATCAGTTATCAGCTCCTCACTCTTATCACCCGCCTTCTAAGACACTTCATCAAGGTCCTCTGGTTCAAGATCGACAAGGGGTTTACTCTTTTCGGCGGATCCATTCATCACTTTGCGAATGTGATCACGGATGTAATCCTTGACGTTTGGAATTTTGCGATACTTAAGGCAAACCTCCACGTCAGGAACCACGTACTCCGGATCGGTGAAATAAATCTCGGGGTGAGCAAGTTGAACATACGCCATGATCCACTCGCCATAATAGTAAGCTCGTTCCCCTGCCAGAATCTTCGTGTCGAGTAAGGCAGCCTTATGCTCTTTAGCATCTGCATCTATCTTCTCCTTCAATCTAAGGATCTCAGCATCCTTACTCTCATTAAGAGCGATGGCAGAGGCAGCGTTCGCGTTGGCAACATCGACCTCCTTCTCTAACCTTTCTATGGTTGCCTTGTCCCCCACTCCTTGAAGGAGATCTGCCTCCATCGCATGCATGCGAGTGTATACCTATCAAGGCAAAAGCCAATTCAAACAAAAGAATAACAACAAACTCTCCCTAAAGGAGATCACTCTTTCATCCAAAAATGCAAAAAGGGATAGAAGAAACTTACCGTAAGAAGCTCTGTTTTTCCCATCTGGATGTGGGCTGATCCCGAGATCTTATTCTGGCTCTCTCGTACCTCACCTAGCTGACCCAGAGCTTCATCCAGATCATTGATGACGGATTCATTCCTTAGAGATTCTTTGTCACCATATTTGGCGGACCAATAACCTCCTAAGTCCGGCTTCACCAACTATGCAAGCATTAAAAAGCAGAAAATAAGAGCCAAGTAAAAGAAGAGAAAATGATAAGATAAATGCACCTCTTCAAGCCTCGCCATTGGTTTCTCGGCTCTTATGGCATCCGCCAGTAGCTTCCCTCCACTGCTAGACACAGACTTTTTCTTCTTTGGGAGAGGAGGATCAACCAAATCGCCAGCAGGACGTTTCTTAGAACTCTTACGGGGATCCGCTACCTGCCCCTTCTTTCGAGCCTCTTCCTCCTTCTGTTTCTTGCGAATCTCTACAAGGGCGCGACTGGCCTCAGACAAACCCCTGACAAGGGAACAATAAAATAATCAAGGTTCAAGGAAAAACAAAGTTAGCTTCATCACGTTGTGTAAACTTCACGTAAGAAATCTTGTCCCCTTCCCGGCGGATCAAGGGAATGTCATTCATCATAAAGTCCAAGGCGTCAACGTATGTCCAGGCATCCGCCTTGATACTTTTCAGGAGATCCACCACTTCCTCACCACTGTCCGTCAATATACGCATGCCTCCAGCCATATGCAAAGGTTTGGCATTCCAAACCGACGGAAATCCTAGAGATTCGCCCTCACTTATCTTTACAAAGAAAAATCTTTCGTCCCAAAGATGGACATTTGACATCTTACCGCAGAAGGGCGAATAAGTTTTGAATTTAGCGAAACTGAGGAAAGATTCGGCCTTTCACTTCGTTGGTTTGTGAAGAGACCGAAAGACACGAGGGTTACATACTATCCCTAAGTTCGAAGCCAAATAACAATCCAGAGCCAGATCTAACCAGCCATTTGGATGCATCTGGCAAACAGTGATCCCAAAGTATGCCAAGATGTCCGCCATCATCTTAGGAAGAGGAAGCCGGAACCCTCTTTCTATATGACAACTGTACACAGACAAATATCCACTTGGTGGACAGGCGGGTCATTGATGAGCAGCCGCCAACTTAGTCTCGTAATTCTTAATCCATGGAAAGCGATCTGCCAGATTCGCTAGATCCGCGGCGCTCATACGAGATGGAGTGGACTCCGCACGTGGCACCTTTTTCCTAGACGGGGCTGAAGAAGAAGCCTCCATCCCAGAAAACTGCCTAGAACCTATTACCGGAGCAATGCGAGAAACGGTGACGGGAAGATTCTGAGTCCTACCTAAATGAGTTCTATAATTACTACACACCGGGTTACACAACTCGGTTAGGTCGCAACTGGGAGTACCTTTGGAAGAATCGGAATTTTCCGAAGAAGTAGTCCAGCTAATTACAGTTTCAGAGGAAGTGGTCAAATTAAAAAGTTCGAAGGTAGACTCAGAAGAGGAAGAAGAACTCCTAAACATTCAGAAAACAGAGCGAAAGGATTCACTTACATGAGAGTTAAAGGCTTTGAGGATTCTGAACTCCGAAAAAAGCTCTGTAAAAAGCTCTGTAAAAAGCTCTGTAAAAAGCTCAAAGGAAGATGAAAGAGAAAAGACGAAAATGAAGTAGAAAGAGAAAAGGGAGGGGGAAGAAGGTGTTTTCTCTTCCCTCGAGCAACACGCCTATGACAGCTGTCACCCAATGAATGGCATTGAACAGAGTAGCCATCAATACGAATCATCATGACGGCGCGCGAAGAAGCTCAAAAGCCCTAAAGGACTTTAAAGTAACTTTAGGGGGGCTTCTGATAACATCGGGATATTATCCAAGGGATCAAAGGAGATATTTACCCAAACGACCGCGTATTGAACCGGTCAGAAAAGGCCACGGCGTATCAAGCAAAGACATTCGATGGGCGGATCACCGAGACTCCGCCACATGAGATCCGTAGTCAAACCTACGTTAGATTCGCCATCACCCTTCGATCCGCCAGCTGAACAGCTGAGCCGATTCCTCAATAAAGGCAATTAATGAGCTATTAATGAGCTAACAGACATACTTAAAGGAAACCAGTAACCGCCATTAATGAAGCATTAATGGAGACTTTCTAGTTACTAAGGGTTACAACTTCATGACTATATATAGCTTGCATCTCAAGCTATCAAGGTACACATTCTCACAAACCTAGAAACCCTACTTTGTCAATTCAGTTTATTCCTCCATATTCTATACTGACTTTGGCATCGGAGCTTCCCCCCGTCGAACCCAACGACGCCCCCACATGGATGAAAGCTAATCGGAAATTCTCCACTAGTCATCAGGCACTCTTGCTTTGTAGGATAGCAAGTTCTCATTGGCAGGTTGTTTGTCCCTTCGCTTCTCTGATTGGCTGTTTGGTGGGATTTTGCTGGCTCGGTGGCTGGTTGATCTCCTCCTCCTACATCATTGGTTAAACTGTTATCTTCAAAATTATTGGAGATTCTTTTACCTCCTCTCAAAATGATGGCATTGACTTCCTCCTTTGGATTGGTCACTGTGTTGCTTGGTAAGGCTATTTTCTCTTTTAAAGCAATGATGGTGGCAAACTACTGCATCTGAGTTTCAAGGCTCTTGATGGAAGATTGCATTTGTTTCATGAATTGCATCATCATGGACTCTAGATCAGGCTTTCCTTCTTGTTGAATAGCTGGTTGACGCTGATAATTCTGAGTAGAATAGGTGGCCTCCTGCGATTGGTAGGATGGTCTTGCATTATCTTGCCTATATGGTTGCTGAGCAGTTGGTTGTCTTTGGTTATCCTGCCATAAAAAGGTAGGATGATTTTGCCAACCTGGGTTATATGTATTTGAGTATGGGTTAGGTGGTTGTCTTGCAATAAAATCACATTGTTCCTTCATTGATGCTCCCGGTTTAATTCCTGGGCAGTCAATAGGCCTATGTGGTCCACTGCAGAAATCACATCCTTCAGGTTTCAGCTGTTCGTGCTGGCCAGGTAGTTGAGGTTGTGCTTGAATAGCCGAAACATTCATCTTTCCTACTGTCTTAACCAACTGCTCCATTTGCACTGACAATCTAGTGATGGCTTCATTGTTCGAATCATTAGAAAATCTTTTGCCATCACTTCTCACAGAATGCCAATTGTAACTCGTGTTAACAATTTTCTCTATCAACTCGTACAAGGCTTGAGGTTCAAGCTCCTCAAGATTGCCATTTGCCACTGATTCGATTTGAATCTTGTATGCATTGGTTACTCCATTGTAGAAGTTCTACACTTGCATCCACATAGGTATGCCATGATTTGGAACTCTTCTAAGCAGCTCCTTGTACCTCTCCCAAGCTTCGGATAGAGATTCATCTTCTTCTTGAAAGAAATGAGATACCTTATTTCTAAGCTTGAAGGCCTGTCGTGGGGGAAAATACTTCATCAGGAACAAGGTTGCCATTTCTTGCCAAGTGGTGATTGAACCTGGCTGGAGATTTTTCAGCCAGTTTTTGGCCTTGTCCTTCAATGAGAATGGGAACAATTTGAGTCTGATCACGGCATCGCTCTCATTCATATTCGTTCGAAAAGTGTTGCACATCGTAATGAAATCTTGAATGTGAGCGTTTGGATCTTCATTCGGATACCCACAGAACTGCGCGGCTATTTGCAGCATCTGAATCATTGAAGCTTTGATTTCAAACAATTGGTTCCCCTCATTGGGTAATACAATGCATAACAAATGGCCTTCATGTTGGGGTTTAGTGTCCTATAGTCAATTATTGTAGGATATGAACCAGCTGTAAATGAACTGTTCTTTTATGTCATTTGTTTTAATAAGATATAGTTTTCAACTAAATAAAGGCAATTACTTTTAAGAACTAAATAAGCCAAATAAAAGAAAATCCTTAAGTTTATTTAAAGTGATTATAAAGTGTTCATACAAGCATGAAGTGAGACAAAACATTATAATAAACTAATAAACTTAAAACCACCCCAAGTCAAGTAATATGTTTGAATAGGGATTGATATAATACTGTTGAGACTTGCATGTAATAATGTCTTCTGTTGTGAACAGAGAGCTGATCTCACAAGCTTCAGATATGTGGATATCTGGGCAGTTACATGGATTCGGTGAAGGAGTTCATTAGGATTGGGGACCCGACTTGAGATAATAGGATGGATGGATTTATCCTATGTCACATGTTCATCACATTGGTATTAGTAGGTATAAGTAATCCTCAAACTCAAAGGAATATTAATTAGTGATTCTGGATTATGGAATGTGATACTTTAACTCTATTCAAACACGATCCATAACAGGCAGGACCATGGGGTGTGTGCGGGCAGGCGTTGGGTATCACACGAAGTAATTGCAGAATAGTTAATATTGGATTGAGCATTCGTCACTCCTGATAAATAGGAGATATGTCCAAGGATCGCTTGTGGAAGACTTGACTCTAAATCCTTGTAGGATGATGGATTAAGAGTTGAAATGAAGATTTCACTTAATCTATCTATTTGGAGTTAATTCTATCTGTACAAGTAAAATGAACATCTCGCTATATGTGACTTGACATTATCCATAGTCATAAGATTCGTTCGAGGATGTAGTTGATGAAGGATCGAATTATACTGGACCTAATACGGAAAGGTCAACGACGGAATCAACATGTCTTCTTATAGCTCTTGGGGAATGTTTACGGTTCTGCTATTCATAGTTCGCGAACTCATTCTGATATACAAAGATTAAATATAATTTTGGGAAATTAATTCAATGGTTGTATACGGCTAGTAGCAATAAGAACCTAATGGGTCACACATAAGACTTAGAACCAAAATAGGACATAATAGTAATTAATGAATGGAAGATTAAAATTGTTTTAATTCCAACTATATGGGGGCCGAAATTTATATGTGTATTTTATACATATATTAATTAATTTATTTAGACAATTATAATTGGATTATAGTTGTGGTTAAATTAATTATAGGATAAATAAGTTAGGAGATTTAATGTGATTATATATCCCTAATTATTATCCTATCAAATAAATAAATATTATCTATTATATTTAGATATAATTGTAGATAATATTAATAGAGTGTTATTTAGAATAAAACTCTACTTAACTAACCTAATTCTATCTAACTAGGGTTTAGATGCAAGAGGATATAAATACCCCTTTATATGTTGAATTTCGGCCAAGTATAGATTCACCACATAGGGTTGAATTTCGGCCAACACTATAGAGGAAGGAATTGATTCCGCTCGTCTCCATTCGATTAATTTCTATCTTTGTTCTCTTCTCTTTGATCTTGTGTTGATTTATTATAGACAATCTTTATTGATTGTTATTCCTAGTTGAGATTCTAATCTCTTTGACTGTTTGTTTGTGCTCGTGAAACTCGGAGTAAGAGTTGTGGGCACTTCGTTTGCAATTGTAGATAGAACGACATCTGAGGTATTTCAGTTTATCCTTCTTTCTATGAAATAACGATTAACGGATCTTGGTTAAAGGAAATATGCAAAAAAAAATTATATTTTCGCTGCCCTGTGTTTGCCTATTTTCCTTTCAGTGGTATCAGAGCCTGCATTAAATCCGTTATTTCATATATGAATATATTAAGTTTTCAATCAGATTGAATAGATTTATTGATTAGGTTAATTAATAAATTTTGATTTAGTTAATTAATCTAAAAGATAAATATTGGTTTTAATTATTTGATAATTAAATTTGGTTATGGTTATGGCTTTAATTGATTAAATTTCGATGAACTAAGAACGAGGTTTAAGAGTTTATATGATTAATTAATAAATGTGATTTTTGATTAATCTAGAGTAAACTAAAACTGATTATTTTGCGAAATTAGTGATTCTGGAATTCTTTTTTTTAAAACATATATTAAAATTTAAAAAAAAATTAAAGGGGTTGCTGTCGCGAGGCAACAATCCCCTTATTACATGAATTATTGTCGCACGACAGTAGTTCATGTTGATGTCTTACGACAGCAGCTCTTGGCTGCTGCTTTGCGGCGGCAGCGAGGCCGACGTTCCGGAAGTCGGCCGATTGATCCTAAACACATAATTTTTCCTTAAAACTGTTTTATTAAAAAATGATTCGTTTTTAAAAATCCAGAAAAACCTCGTTAGTAGTTTATTGAATTGAAATTTATTTAAAGTTTTATTTTAACTATGTTGGATATTTTAAATAAAATTTATGAATCAATTAAATAAAGATAATCATAATCTTGTATAAGTTATATTTTATCTAATTTGTATTCTGATGCATATAGATTAGATTAAAATATAAAGGGATACAAGTATAAAATTAAATGATAAAAGATTAATTTGATTAACTTAAATATTACATAAATAGTTTATGTAATCAACCAATTAAATTTATTTAATTGAGTCTTTGCATGTTTGAAGTTATAGACATATTTGGACCCTCTATAATAGTTATCTAGTTTTTTGGTATTTTGAAAATAGGACATGCGTGTCTTGCCTTATATCTACTCTCTATTGTAATTTCTCTTCTCATCTAATTCCCTTCAAATTAGTTGAAGTTTTCTTTAGTAGTATAGAAATTAATATTGATGTAATTAGTTGAAGTTTTCTTTGGGTTTTTGAGCTAACTCAAGCTTGGATCTTATGGGTAACACCTGAATTATTGAAAACTGTTTTCACGAATATGGGGTAATGACTTAAACTAGATTAGAATAATTGGATGGGCAAACTCATGTGATTCTAAACTAGTGGGTAATATGGTTGGGATTAATATCAATGTATATTAGTTACTAATGTGGTTAGTAACCCAATAACTTAGGAATCACATGGTTGATGTGATTGATTACATGAATTTACCTAACAAATGAAACTAGCTTGTTGAGCTAAACTCAAGGTGAAGTTTCAGGAGTTAGGATCCTAGCTCAATAAGGGATTTGTGAAATTCTTCGAATTAATATTGAGGGTTATTAATTTGGCAAAATAGTGTGAGCAATTTAAAATAAATTAAAAGTCCTATGGTTTAAATTGATATACTTTAAAGCAAAAGAATAACATATGCCACTATTTCTCACTCCTAGGTTATATTAATACACACTCCTAAAATCATGACTAAAACCAATCTGCAAAACATACTTACCGATAACAAACTGAATGGTTCAAACTTCACCGACTGGTATCGCAACCTCAAAATCATTTTGAAGTTCGAAAAGATAGGGTATGTGTTAGATACACTGATACCCCCTACCCTAGCTGATGATGCTCCCATTGAAGAGATCGATGTTTACCAAAAGCATTGGTCTGATGATGATCATGCGGGATGCATCATACTTGCATCTATGACACCAAAACTGCAGAGGCAACATGAGGAGATGAATGCCTATTCTATTGTCATGCACTTAAATGAGCTGTTCGGGAAACAGACTCGCTGTGAACGCTATGAGATAGCTAAACTGTTATTTCGCTGTAGGATGCAAGAGGGCACATCTATTATGACACACTATGTCAAGATGATTGGCTATATTACCAAGCTTTCTAATATTGGCTTTGTGATGGATCATGAACTAAGTGTCGACTTACTTCTTACATCCCTCCCAGAGAGTTATTCACAGTTCATCATGAACTACCAGATGAATGACTTGCAGACCTCTCTTGAAGAGCTCGCGAATATGCTCAAGACTGTTGAGCCCAATATGAAGAAAGATAAGGCAATACCTGCTCTTGTTATTGAGGGATCAAAGAAGAGGAAAGGGAATCCTCCCAATCCTAGATATCCCAAGAAAAACAAGGGAGCCACACCGGCCCAAGCTGAGGGGAAGCAAGTGAAGAAGCCCAAAGGGGAATGCCACTTGTGTGGTAAAGACGGGCATTGGAGAAGGAATTGTAAGGAGTACTTAGCCTCTCTCAAGAAGGTAAAAGATGGTGCTTCTACCTCTAGTATGTTCTATATTGAAATCAATACAATTTCACAGTCTGAGTCTTGGGTATTGGATACTGGATGTGGATCTCATATTTGTACAAATATGCAGGAACTAAGGCAGACTAGGGATTTGAAGAAGGGAGACATAAATTTACGAGTTGGAAATGGAGCAAGAGTTGCAACACTCACAATTAGAGATTATATTTTAAATTTACCATCTGGACTTGTAACAGAATTAAAGAACTGTTTGTATGTTTCTGAGATGTGTTAGGCATGAAATTGATTAAGTTTAACATAGTATTTATAAGGGGATTTGGGTGTTTTTTTTTGTCATTTGGAAAGAAATAAGGACTAATTACTGTCCTTGTGCAGATAAGCAAAGAGAAATGCTAAACTCGCTGGAAACAGCTTGTTTCGCTAACGCCAAAGAGGAGTAGAGCCTTACTTGTATCCAGCGGTCAAACGCCGGATTATCCAATGACGGACAGCGACAGATCAGGTGGCAGAGGCAGAGGCAAAGCGATAGGTGAAAGTGTGTTGCGATGGGATTTCTAAAAGTAGCAAGATGACATGAAGTATCACACCCTTGAGTGTTCAAGGGTTAATGGATTTGTAATCATTTCTTTTTATTTTAGTTGTAATATTTTAGTTGACTTTTCTGTTGGAAGGGTACGAAAGTTGTACCAATTTTGGCCCCTGTCTTCCCCTTTAAGTAGGTGAAGCAGAGGAAAGAAAAGTAGTTCGGATTTTTAGTAGTTTTCTTTAGACAAGTAGAATAGTAGAAGAAAAAGAAGGAGAGCTCCCATGGAGTCTCAAGCTGTATCAAAAACTACTGACTGCTCACTACCAGATATGAGTGAGTAGTCCATTTTGAATGGGCACGGCCAGGCCGGCCTGGTTATGTAAGTTTTACAATCGTTCTTAATGAATAGTTAGTATTTCGCCAATGTTGTGATTAATGAGGATTTAACTTTCATGCCTAGGCATTTATTTATGTGTTAGATGGATGATAGGACACTGCTTTTATCTTCACTGATATCTCTATTAATCACACAACGTTGAAGCTGACCAGTTAGATGGTTGTGTCAAGGGTTTTCTTAAATAGAAATGCAGTTTTGTTCTTAATGCTAGAAAGAACGTATCTTTAGGACGCTAGAGGTGCTAGTAAGTCTTAGGAGTTTGAGAACACACGAAAGTTGACTCAAGCTCACTTCAAAACTGAAACTTTGGCTTCATTGGCATTATCTTCTATTTCATGCGAATGTTGTAAGACGAAGCACTACTTGTTTGGCCGTGTCGAGCCTGTTCTTTTATCTAAATCATTACAAAGCTATCTTATTTCTTATTGCATAAGCCTTTTTACAAGTCATTAAACCAACATCACACAATCAACTTTAAGGAACAATGCTTGTTACACACACACACACTGTTTAGCAACAATTTCTGACGTGCATTTGAATCTCAATCCATGTGGAGACGATACTTAACTTATCACTTTATTACTTGTATCTAGTGCACTTGCTAGAGTCTAATCTGAGGACAACAAGTTTTTGGCGCCGTTGCCGGGGATTGAAAGCAACAAATCAATCTGAAATTTCTGTGAAACAGGGTGTTTTTAATCCGTTTGCTTAGGCGTGCAGGAAACAAAGAAGCTACTAACCTGTTTATGCGCAGAGTTGGACCTCCTGTTTTTCCTATCGATCTCGAATTAGAGAGGACGTGTAGACGAAACAGAGCGGGAGCTCGACGTGCTAGACAGAGAGAAAGGCAAAGAGAGAGAAGAATGGCTGGAAGGGAAGGCCCAGAACAGCCAGTTCCACCAAACCAAGAAGAAGAAGGAGAAAATAATAACCCTCCTGTTATGAGAATCAGAGATTACTCGAGGCCAACCACCGAGGGACATTCATCATGTATCGTGTTACCCAATGAGGGGAACAACATGTTCGAGGTGAAGGGGTCCATGATTCAGATGATCCAGGCCTCAGTGCAATTTAATGGGTTTCAATCTGAAGATCCAAATGGGCATATTCAAGAATTCATCACGTTGTGCAACACATTTAGATCGAACAGAGGTGTTTCTGACGACGTAATCAGACTAAAGTTGTTTCCGTTTTCCTTGAGAGATAAAGCAAAAACTTGGCTGCGGAATTTACAGCCAGGAACAATCACGAGTTGGGAAGAGATGGCACGAGCTTTCCTTATGAAATACTTCCCACCTCGACAAGCAATCAAACTGAGAAATGAAGTGTCAAGCTTCATACAAGACGAAGACGAGTCGTTGGCAGAAGCATGGGAAAGGTACAAGGAGCTGCTCAGAAGGGTGCCAAATCATGGTATCCCTATGTGGATGCAGATGCAGAACTTTTACAATGGCGCAACCAACATTTACAAAATCCAGATTGAATCTATCGCGAATGGTAATCCAGAAGATCTAGAGCCACATGCTTTATATGACCTCATAGAGAAAGTGGTAAGCACAAGCTACAACTGGCACTCTGCTAGAAGTGAAGGGAAAAGGATAGGAAACGAAGATGTTGTGGCAAAATTGACTAGCCAAGTAGAACAGCTTACTCGACAGCTGGGAAAGATAAATGTTTCGTCCATTCACAATGAACCACCATTCAATGACATTTGTGATTTTTACGGAGGAGGCCATTTCAACATAAATTGTCCCGGAGATAAGTCAGGAAAGGGCAAACAGGCTGAATGTGACTACGCAGGGTATAATCAAAGGAACCAGCCTGACCGTTACTCTAACACGTACAACTCTGAAACCAGGAACCATCCAAATTTTGGATGGACAGGCCAACCGGACCAGCTGGGACAACCACGTTATCAAGATCAGCCGATGTATCAACAACAGCAAGGAGGGCATTACCAAAGATAACCTCAACAGCAATACAAGCAACCTGTGCCACAAAAGGAAGATGTTGAACCAGATATGAAAACAATGATGATGCAGTTCATGAAACAGACGCATGCGTCGATCAAGAATCTGGAGACACAAGTTCACCAGATAGCCGCATCCACATCAAAAGGAAAGGGAATAATGCCAAGCAACACAGAGCCAAATCCTAAAGGCGACATCATGGTAATCACCTTAAGGTCTGGTAAGGAAACTCAACCAGTTGTTTTGTCTAATAAGAATGCTGAGTGTGCAGGAACGTCCAAAGAAGCTGAAGGGGAACAGGAACAGGCTGTTCCTAGTAATAAAGAAACGAGGAAGGCTAACCAAGCAAGTAAGCCAGGTCAAGAGGAGGAGGAAAGAGCGTATAAACCACCGCCGTATGTTCCACCTGTGTCGTATCCGATGCGTCTAATCAACAAGAAGTTGGAAGAGCAGAATTCGAAGGTGTTGGATACCTTAAGGAAGTTACACATCAACATTCCTTTTGTGGAAGCACTGGCACAGATGCCGACATACGCCAAATTCCTCAAAGACATCCTATCGAACAAAAAGAAACTGGAGAACATTTCCATGATTCAACTCAACAGAGATTGTTCGTCAATACTCCAAAACAAGCAACAGCTGCCCAAGAAGCTAAAGGATCCAGGGAGTTTTTCGATTCCTTGTTCTATTGGAAAACTGAATATTGAAAATGCACTGTGTGATTTAGGGGCTAGCATAAATCTCATGCCATATTCTGTATATGCAAAACTTGGACTAGGAGAACCCCAACCGACTCGAATGTCTATTCAATTAGCTGATCGTTCAGTATGCTATCCTAGGGGGGTTGTGGAAGATGTGCTAGTCAAAGTAGGGAAATTCATTTTGTCCGTTGATTTCATTATAATGGACATAGATGAAGACTTGCATGTTCCTATCATCCTAGGTAGACCATTCTTAGCCACGGGAAAGGCATTGATAGACGTAGGTGGGGGACAATTATTTTTAAGAATTAATGGGGAAGAAGTCATCTTTAAGATGAACGAGGCAATGAGACGTGCAAATAATAATGATGACACATGTTGTTTCTTAGATGATTTTCAAAGTCTTTCTACTTTGCAGGAACATAACACGTTAGAAACTTTATTGGGAGAAGAGGTGAACATATGTGAGGAAACAGGCTGTTCCATTGAATCCAGCTTACCGGCACCTCCTTTCGATCCTACTGTTCCTACTCATCAAGAACCACCAGAGATACCAACTGTGCCGGTGACTAAACCAGAATTGAAACCATTGCCTGCACACCTCGAGTATGCATTCCTCGAACCACCCAGCGGAAGTCCGATCATCATATCATCAAAATTAACTCCTGATCAAAAGGCGCAACTCATGGCGGTCTTATGAAGAAACAAGAATGCAATCGCATGGAAAATTGATGACATCAAAGGAATCAGCCCAGCAGTCTGTATTCACAGAATCTTGATGGAAAAGGACCACAAACCGACTGTTCAACCGCAACGAAGGCTAAATCCCCACATGAAGGAGGTTGTGAGAAAAGAAGTGCTCAAGCTTCTCGATGCTGGAATTATTTACCCAATCTCTGATAGTGTGTGGACAAGCCC
The DNA here is from genome assembly GCF_963576675.1 of Euphorbia lathyris. Lineage (NCBI taxonomy): Eukaryota > Viridiplantae > Streptophyta > Magnoliopsida > Malpighiales > Euphorbiaceae > Euphorbia > Euphorbia lathyris. The sequence continues at coordinate 27,061,668 of NC_088919.1, read as the reverse complement.
TGTTCACGTTGTGCCAAAGAAGGGAGGAACGACAGTAGTACTCAACGAGAAAGACGAGTTGGTGCCCACAAGAACGATTACAGGGTGGAGAGTTTGTGTTGATTACAGAAAGCTAAATGAAGCCACGAGGAAGGATCATTTCCCTTTGCCCTTCATTGATCAGATGCTAGAGCGTTTAGCAGGATATGCTTTCTACTGTTTTCTCGATGGTTACTCAAGATATAATCAAATCGCAATTCATTGCGAGGACCAGGAGAAAACAACATTCACATGTCCATATGGGACTTATGCTTACAGAAGAATGCCGTTCGGGCTGTGCAATGCTCCTGCCACTTTTCAGCGATGCATGATGTCCATTTTTCATGACATGGTGGAGCGAACCGTTGAAATATTCATGGATGACTTCTCGGTTTATGGAAACTCTTTTGATAGTTGTCTAAACAACCTCGAAGCTGTGCTTGTGCGATGCAAGGAAACTAACTTGGTCTTAAATTGGGAGAAATGACACTTCATGGTCACGGGAGGAATTGTCCTTGGGCATAAAATTTCAGAAAAAGGGATGGAAGTGGACAAAGCTAAAGTAGAGGTGATAGAAAAGCTTGTTGTGCCCACCAATGTAAAGGATGTGCGAAGTTTTCTGGGGCATGCAGGGTTCTATCGCCGGTTTATCAAAGATTTTTCAAAGATTGCACTACCCTTGTCTGCCCTACTTCATAAGGAAGCTGAATTCTCATTCACCGTAAGCTGTGTGTAAGCATTTGAACTCTTGAAGAGCAAGCTGATCAACTCGCCAATATTAGCGGGACCAGACTGGGAGCACCCTTTTGAAATGATGTGCGACGCAAGCGATACTTGTGTGGGAGCTGTCCTTGGACAGAGGATTGAGAAGAAGTTCCGACCCATTTACTATGCAAGCAAAACATTAAATGAGGCCCAGCAGAACTACACAACTACCAAGAAAGAACTTCTTGCAGTTGTGTATGCCTTCGACAAATTCAGACCTTACTTAGTGCTTTCCAAGGTCATTGTTCACACAGACCACGCTGCGTTGCGATACTTGTTCGCAAAAAAGGATGTTAAGCCGAGGCTGATCCGATGGTTATTATTGCTTCAAGAGTTTGATTTGGAAATAAAGGATAAAAAGGGAACGGAAAATGTCTCAGCTGATCATTTGTCAAGAATTGATCACCAAGGCAGTCAGGAACAACCAGAGATTGTTGAGAGGTTTCCTGACGAGCATCTATATGCTGCACAGTCTGCGCCATGGTTCGCCGATATAGCTAATTACCTTGCATCTTCGCTCAAGCCACACAACCTGTCCACAAATCAAAGAAGGAAGTTTTTCTCTGAAATCAAATATTACTTTTGGGATGACCCTTATCTTTTCAGGTTGTGCGCAGACCAAATCATTCGAAGATGTATATCACACGAAGAAGGACAAGATATTCTAAGCCATTGTCATGACCGTGAAGCTGGAGGACACCATAGCGCTAGCAGAACTGCGACTAAGGTTCTTCAATCAGGTTTTTTCTGGCCAACACTCTTTAAACATGCCCATCTGTTCGTTAGCACTTGTAATGAGTGCCAGCGAACAGGCAACATCTCGGCTCGAAATGCTATGCCCCTCAACAACATAGTTGTGTGCGAGATTTTTGACATCTGGGGCATAGATTTTATGGGACCATTCACTACGTCCTTAGGAAATAAATACATCTTAGTGGCTGTAGATTATGTGAGCAAATGGGTCGAAGCAATGGCTAACCCCACCAATGACGCCCATGTGGTAGTAAAATTTCTAAAAAGGCTGTTTGCCAGATTCGGTGTCCCGCGAGCAATCATTAGTGATCAAGGGACCCACTTCTGTAATGCGAAATTTGAAAAATTAATGGGGAAACTTGGAGTCTCCCACAGGGTAGCCACACCATACCATCCACAAACCAGTGGACAGGTGGAGATCTCCAATAGGGAAATAAAACGAATTTTGGAGAAAAATGTAGGCAACTCTCGGAGGGATTGGGCAAACAAGCTTGATGATGCTCTATGGGCATATCACACAGCTTATAAAACACCAATTGGAATGTCTCCGTTTCATTTGTTGTACGGGAAATCTTGTCACCTACCGGTGGAAATGGAACATCGGGCATTTTGGGCGTTAACATTTTTAAATTTTGAGACGCAGGTTATTGGTGAGCAGAGAAGTTTGCAACTGAACGAAATGGAGGAATTTAGACTGTTCTCATATGAGAATGCTGTGAATTACAAGAACAAGACTAAGCTGTGGCATTATAGAAAACTCCAGACCAAAACATTCCAAGAAGGTCAGAGAGTCCTCCTATACAACTCAAGACTCAGGTTGTTTCCTGGGAAGCTAAAGTCAAGATGGACGGGACCTTATACGGTGCACAAGGTGTTTAGTCATGGAGCAGTTGAGATTGGAAGGGAAGGTCAGGAACCTTTCAAAGTGAACGGGCAGAGATTAAAGCCATATTTAGAAAACGATCACACGAGGAAGATTGATACCGTTCATTTCCTGGACCCCCCGAGTCAGTAAAAGCACGAGAACAGGGTGTCCGCTACAAACACCAATTGTAGCACAAGTAACTTTGCATTTTATTTATTTTTATTTTTATTTTTATTCTTGTGTCAAATGTGTTGAATTTTGCTTCTTGATGAATATCTTCTGGCTAGGCACAATTGTAAAACCTAAAACTCATTTCAATGGGTATGGTAGTACAATTGTACCTGTTTAGTAGGGAAGAATTTTATCGTAGAGACTTGGGCGGTAGAAAAAAAAAAGAGAATTAACTGAAGGTAGAAAGTGGAAACGTCCACTCATATACCCATAGGCACTCATACCGCCTATTTTCTCCTTGATAAGATTGAACGGTTAGGGGGCAAAAAGTGCTAAATTCAAATCACGACCGTTCATCGCCCCTCGTTCTAATTCGAAAATACGCGCCTTTTTGCCAATCTGTCCAGGTGGCAAACATTGATTCGACCTAATAATGACAGATTGGTGAAAATACGTATCTTCTCCACTACTTAAAGAAGCTCTATCTCGGGACGATCCGACATTCACCACACTTCTTTCTTTTCTTTGATATTTCTTATCACCAAGGCAGTTCATGCTTTGTGCCCTGTACCACTGGGAAACCTTACTTAAAAAAGAGAACGACATGAGAACCTGTGGCTCGGGCAAACACGTTAAAATTGAGGGATCCTCCAAGAAAGAAAGAGCGAAAGCAAAGATGACTGAGCCAAGCACTGTAGCTTTTATCCTGGACGAAAAGCTGGTCAAGAAACTCTCCCAGTTTAAAGACGCATCTGTACAGGCTTACTATGATGAGTTAGCAAAACTTCAGTTCGGACCCATCCGAACAGTTTGCTGGGAAACCCTAAAGCGGCTCAAGCTAGAGGATCGTGTGCGCACTCTCATGAAGGCAGGGCACTTTGAATGTTTCTTTGAAATGACGGAACCTGCCTATCGGGAACTGACACTCGAGTTCTTGGCCACTTTTAAGCACAACGTGGAAATCACCGATCCTGAGGAAGAGGGAAAGTTCAGTTTTCGACTCATGGGTCACTCCCAGCGGCCGTCGCTCAACCTATTCAATCAAATGTTGGGTGCTACAGATGATGACGATCTAGAATCCGAGAGCTATAAAGAGGCATTCACCACAACACCTGATGTTTTCAACCCTATGGCCTTTTGGGAATCACTTTCGGGATAGAAACATTATGACGGCAGTTCATCCAAGGCTTCCAATATCGATGATTACGCCGTTCGGTATCTGCACAAGTTGATCTCCGGCACAATCTTCGCCCGGGAAAACCAAGCCACCATGCCACATGCAGATCTCACCGCGTTGTGGAGTATGGCAGTTGGACCGAGAATGAATTTGGGGTTCTGGTTCGGAGAATACATCAGCGCTTTTTGCAAGAAAAACTCGTCGATCATCTGTTGTGGAAGCATCGTCACCAAGATCGCGGAATCAATCGGGGTCTTTAAGCCAGAAGACCACTCTCGTCTCACGATTGTGAATCATCCAGACCCGATTGACCTCAAGAGCCTCCAGAAAATGCTGTTCGAAAAAATAGTGAACGGGAAGTGGGTCTGGATGTCTGACTTTGTTACATCTAGGCAGACTGAGAGCCGAAAAAGGAAAAGCGAGCCAACAGTGTCAGTGTCGTCAGATTCCGAGCAAGTCGAGAAGCCAAAGGACTTAGATTTTTATAAGAAGTGTGCAAAGCTGTCCAGCGAGGATATAATGGATCAATTCAACGCCCTGTTTGCCCAGAATCTGGCAAACCGCGAGATGATATTCGCCATGGAGCAAAAATACACGTCGCAACAAAGCGAGATCGATATGCTCAAGAGCCTTTGCATTGAGGAGCATGCCAAGGAAAGTCCTTCTGGTTTCTCTGTAAAAAGTCCGGTAAGACAAATGCCCGAAACACCTGCCAGTGCTAATGTTAAGGCTAATTGTGCTGCCTCCTCGAAAGAGGAGGGCATTCATGCCCTTGTGGATAGAGAGGTTAACTCCTCTCTCTCCCATCACGCCTGATCTGTACCGATAGTCGCTGTCTTAGCATCTGGTAACCTCTAACACCCTCACTCTATCATGTTATGGTCTGCCTATTTTATTGTCAATTATCTTCCATCTGCTGCCGTGATTAATAACATTGAGGACAATGTTTTGTTCTCATTTAGGGGTGGGGATTGTGTGTATCACAATTTATGCGTAAATAACATGATAAATGTTGTTAATCTGTTTGTTTAAATTAGTAATTTGATGTAGAACAAATATCCCTTAAGAATCTCTGTGCACAGGTCCTTGGTAACTATTGTTTGTTTCCATATTTCTTTTCCACCTGTGTTTGCACCGTCTAGTAAATTGTTTGGTGTTCAGTAGGAATCACAGAACAGACTGTACATGCTTAGATGTAATGGTAGTGTTACTTGCTTGTTTGCACTTCGTGTCCCTAGTTCAGGAAGTTCCAAGAATTTTTTAATTTTTAACTCCTCTTTCAAAATTAGTAACCATTGCCTTACTGCATTTCCCCAAAAATAGTGAGAACTTGAGCCTTAAAATGCATCTATGGTATGCATTAATTCTTTATGAGAGGGCCAGTGCTCACTATCTTTAGGGAGAATTTGCCTTGGTGCCCTGTTGAAATGGTGATTGGTTCTGACTTTCATAGGAGGAAAGAGGCATTTAGTTACCCTCTCTGCTACACAAAAGGCACATGTGCTTTGCACCTCAATGATTAGGATACCAAGTCGAGCCATGACCTGCTCTTTCTGAAAAACCGCGAATGATAGCCCTCTCCCTTCACTTATAAATCAAAAATACCACGAGTTCTGTCTTATGCTTCGAAAAGCCAATTGTTTAAAATAAAAATCATGTGCTTAAGTTATGCGAAAATAAGCAATTGAGCAAACAATGCTTAAGGAAAAGATTGAAAGAACTGGGGTAAATAATGTGGGGAGGAAGGAACCTTAATGAATGTTCAAAAGAGTACTGGGTTATGTGTAAACAGGTTGTGTAGATAAAGAATGTGTAAACAGGTTGTGTAGATAGAGAGTGTGTAAACAGAAATCATTATAGGCTGCGTATGTTAAATAAATTGAAGAAAGACAGAATTCATACACTGAAATAGCCTTTCACTGTCAAACCAGAGCCTAAACCGAACATTACAACCTATATAAGTCCTTTGGACTATGTCAGGAGCAACTTTGACCCATAGATTCGGGACCAATAGGCAAACTCGCACCCTAAGGGTGTGTTGTCTGAGCTGAGGAGTGAAATCGCATTCTTGTACCTATGGCAAGTAGATGCCATACGAGAGTGAGTGAATTATTCCATTCCTTAGTGAGGCATGTATGGCAGTTGGTGACTCCTAGTGAAAGAGGATGTCTAAATTTTAAGATTTAAGGAATTTCTTGAGCAAAAAGGACACAATTTCTAAAACAAGCTTTAGCTCTTCGATGAAACCTTAGCATGCATCTGTTCATTTCCTCTTTATGCCAAGCGTTCTGTGTTTCTGTATTCCTCTTTCTCATTCCCTGAAACTAATTTCATTCCTAACTTTTTTTTTCTGATTCCTTCTTATAATTTGTTGCTTGAGGACAAGCAAAGGTTCAATTTGGGGGTATTTGTTAGGCATGAAATTGATTAAGTTTAACATAGTATTTATAAGGGGATTTGGGTGTTTTTTTGTCATTTGGAAAGAAATAAGGACTAATTACTGTCCTTGTGCAGATAAGCAAAGAGAAATGCTAAACTCACTGGAAACAGCTTGTTTCGCTAACGCCAAAGAGGAGTAGAGCCTTACTTGTATCCAGCGGTCAAACGCCGGATCATCCAATGACGGACAGCGATAGATCAGGTGGAAGAGGCAGAGGCAGAGCGGCAGGTGAAAGTGTGTTGCGATGGGATTTCTAAAACTAGCAAGATGACATGAAGTATCACACCCTTGAGTGTTCAAGGGTTAATGGATTTGTAATCATTTCTTTTTATTTTAGTTGTAATATTTTAGTTGACTTTTTTGTTGGAAGGGTACGAAAGTTGTACCGATTTTGGCCCCTGTCTTCCCCTTTAAGTAGGTGAAGCAGAGGAAAGAAAAGTAGTTCGGATTTTTAGTAGTTTTCTTTAGACAAGTAGAATAGTAGAAGAAAAAGAAGGAGAGATCCCATGGAGTCTCAAGCTGTATCAAAAACTACCGACTGCTCACTACCAGATATGAGTGAGTAGTCCATTTTGAATGGGCACGGCCAGGTCGGCCTGGTTATGTAAGTTTTACAATCGTTCTTAATGAATAGTTAGTATTTCGCCAATGTTGTGATTAATGAGGATTTAACTTTCATGCCTAGGCATTTATTTATGTGTTAGATGGATGATAGGACACTGCTTTTATCTTCACTGATATCTCTATTAATCACACAACGTTGAAGCTGGCCAGTTAGATGGTTGTGTCAAGGGTTTTCTTAAATAGAAATTCAGTTTTGTTCTTAATGCTAGAAAGAACGTATCTTTAGGACGCTAGAGGTGCTAGTAAGTCTTAGGAGTTTGAGAACACATGAAATTTGACTCAAGCTCACTTCAAAACTGAAACTTTGGCTTTATTGGCATTATCTTCTATTTCATGCGAATGTTGTAAGACGAAGCACTACCTGTTCGGCCGTGTCGAGCCTGTTCTTTTATCTAAATCATTACAAAGCTATCTTATTTCTTATTGCATAAGCCTTTTTACAAGTCATTAAACCAACATCACACAATCAACTTTAAGGAACAATGCTTGTTACACACACACACGCTGTTTAGCAACAATTTCTGACGTGCATTTGAATCTCAATCCCTGTGGAGACGATACTCAACTTATCACTTTATTACTTGTATCTAGTGCACTTGCTAGAGTCTAATCTGAGGACAACAAGATGTCTTGAAACATTATTTCTATTAGTTGTCTTGTTGATGATGGCTTTAACATTTCAATAAAGAACAAAGTTTGTGAATTCTATAGAAATGGCATTTTCTATTTTTCAGGAATATCATTAAATGGGATTTATGTTCTAGATGATAAAGTTTCTGTTTTCACAATTGATACCAAAAGACATAAGCTAGATAATTCAACTTACTTGTGGCATTGTCGCCTAGGCCATATAAACAAAAGACGCATGCTTAAGCTACATCAAATGGGCTTATAGATTCAATTTACTACGAATCAATGGAAACGTGTGAGTCTTGTTTAAAAGGAAAGATGACAAAGACACCCTTTAGCAATAAAGGTGAGCGTGTATCAAACACTCTAGGATTAATACATTCAGATGTATGTGGTCCTATGTCAGTCCAAGCAAGAGGAGGATTCAGATTCTTCATAAGCTTCATAGATGACCATACTAGATATGGTTACATTTATTTGATGAAGCACAAGTCAGAAGCTTTTGAGAAATTCAAGTGCTTCAAGAATGAAGTAGAAAATCAAAGTGGGAAGAAAATTAAGATACTTCGATCAGATCGAGGTGGAGAATATCTTTTAGATGATTTTCTGAATTATCTAACTGAATGTGGGATATGCTCGCAATGGACACCTCCTTATAAACCACAACACAGTGGTGTATCCGAAAGGAGAAACCATACCTTATTGGATATGGTACGATCCATGATGAGCACTGCATTCCTTCCAAAGACCTTCTGGGGCTATGCCTTAGAAACTACCTTATTTACCTTAAACTGAGTACCCACCAAATCCGCCAGTTCCACACCATATGAATTGTTCGTTGGTAGGAAACCCACTCTCTCTTTTATGAGAATATGGGGTTGTTCAGCATATGTTAAACGCATAGTGTCAGATAAGTTGGATGCTAAATCTGATAAGTGTTTCTTTATTGGATACCCAAAAGAAACTAGGGTATATTACTTCTATCATCTAGATGATCAGAAAGTAATAGTATCCATGCATATGGTGTTTCTAGAGAAAGAGTTTCTGAAAGAAACACAAACATGAAGCATAATAGAACTTGAGGAAGTTCAGGAAGAAATACCAGCTGAAACAATAGAGGAGGTTGTGGAACCCGAAGCAGTCCCATTAGATGAGACTCAAGTGCCATTACCCACTCGTAGGTCACAAAGAGTTCGTGAACTCCCAGTTAGATATGGGTTTCTAGTGGGAGACGATGAAGAGGTTCCCGTATTAGATGACAAACCCGAGAACTACGAAGAGGCTCTTACCAGTCTAGATTCCAAAGCATGGCTTGAAGCCATGAATTCTGAAATGGACTCCATGTATACCAACCAAGTGTGGACTTTGGTTGATCCACCCGAAGGGATAAAACCCATCGGGTGCAGGTGGATCTTCAAGAAGAAGATAGACATGGATGGAAAGGTTAGCACCTACAAAGCTAGGTTAGTAGTGAAAGGATATCGTAAAAAACAAGGGGTTGATTATGACGAAACTTTCTCTCCAGTAGCCATGTCCAAATCAATCAGAATTATGCTTGCTATCGCCACTCACTTTGATTATGAGATTTGGCAAATGGATGTGAAAACAGCTTTCCTAAATGGAAATCTACTTGAGGATGTATACATGATGCAACCTGAAGGTTTCACATCAAAGGATGCAACCAAAGTTTGCAAACTTCAGAGATCCATTTATGGACTTAAGCAAGCATCTAGGAGCTGGAACAAATGTTTTGATGAAACCATAAAACAATTTAGTTTCGAGCAAAACTGCGAAGAGGCTTGCATTTACAAAAAGATTAGTGGGAGTGATGCGCCTCGCAGTGCAAGGCTCACTAAGGGATAAGTGTACCCCGTCGTTATTAAGTAATAAAATATGGACAAGTCCAGGTATCGAATCCACAGGATTTATTCCTGCAAGTACCGAACTACTGGGTCTCAGGTGTTATCTAGGTTATGGGGGTTTGAATTTGGTTTTTCTTAAATTAATCTACTCTTAGTTAAGTTACGCTACTCCTAGCTAAGTTATTCTACCCCTAATTACGTTATTCTACTCCTAATTGATCTTTCACTAATGAATTTACCTGAAGGAACATGGGATGATACGATAATAATAAAGATAGAATTGCTAAGGCAATTGATTAAAAACCTAACCCTAGTCACTTGTACTCGAGGCGATTAACCCTACTTATCCTTCTGACGTCCCTAATACGTGATTCCTTTGTAAGGGCGATACTAGCTCTAAGGCTCAACAATTTGGGCCTCATCAACTAAGAGGTTGTCAATCCCTTAGGCTCTGACTAGGTCAGATTCGGCTCGCAATATGTGCCAACTTAATTTTTGGACTTTTGAATGAGTTAAACCAATCGAATAAAGCGTAAGACAAAGATTAAATCAATGAATCAATATGAACAGAACAAAAACTATAATATTATTAAAGATGGAGAAATATTGTCACATGTATTCAATTAGCCTAGGATTCATAGACTATATCAAGCGTTTAAACAAACTATGAAAGAGATGAGAAAATCCCTTTTAGGGAACCTGTCTACCGCTGTAGGCGTCTTCCTAGGACTTAAAGACGGACCTTGAACAATCCTCGGTGGGCGGAGCTTCAGAAGTTCTTCAATGGAGGCTGAAGGAGATGAAGGAGGTGGAGATGATTCTTCAAGGGTGAGGGCTAAGATAAATTACAATAATGAAAGATATAAATAATTCCTAACAAATGGAACTATTTATAATGAAAAACTAAAACCTATTCCTAATAAAAAAACTAATTAATAAAATCTATTCCTAATAAAAGACTAATTAATAAAAAGCTATTCTAATGGAAAAATAACTCTCCAAATATTATCTAATAAAAATTAATTTATATTTGGGGATAAAAAATCTAATTATTTAAATACAAAAAGCCCAAAGATAATCTCTAAAATCTATCAAAATATTCTGCATGATTTTTAGTTGAATTTGATGTGTAGAGTGGGTCCTGATTCTGATCCTTAAAAATCTCCACCTTTATCTCTAAAAATCTGCACATAATCTCATAAAATATTATTTAGATAATTCACCCAAAATTAATTAATTATCCTACCAAAAATCCTTTTTAATTACCAAGTCAAATTTGATTTATTTTTGGTCGGTTAATTTCTTAATTTTGGGTACAGATAAAGCTCAAAATAACATATAGAGATTAATTTATTAAAAGTGACAAAATACTTGACAAAAGTTAGGAATATTTAATAAAAAGCTAAAAAGTAATTTAAAAACCTAAAATTGACAAAACAATAATAAATTGCTATTAAAATAAATAAAAAGAAAATAAAAGATACAAAATAGTCCTTAAAACCGTACTAAAAGATATGGGTTTTGACCCCTATCAGGGAGCTCAGTCGCGTTTCTCATACTATATGTGGATGACATATTACTAATGGGAAATGACGTAGATATGCTATAGTCGGTGAAAGTATGGTTATCAGGTAACTTCTCTATGAAAGACCTAGGGGAAGCAGCTTATATCTTAGGGATTAAGATCTATAGAGATAGATCAAGAAGACCGTTTGGTCTTTCACAGGCTATATACATTGAGAAGGTGTTAAAGCAGTTTAACGTGCTTGAATCGAAAAGAGGTAACTTACCCATACGACATGGGATGAAGTTAAATAATCATCAGTGTCCTAAAATGGAAGATGATAAGAAGTGCATGTCTGTAATTCAGTACGCTAGTGCGATTGGTTCAATTATGTATGCTATGATGTGCACTAGGCATGATGTAGCGTTTGCATTAAGCATGACGAGTCGCTATCAGGGAAATCCAGGTGATGATCACTGGAATGCCATCAAGAACATTCTTAAGTACTTGAGAAGGACTAAAGACATGTTCCTACTGTATGGAGAAGGGGAACTGAAAATAGAAGGATTTTTAGATGCCAGTCATCTCACAGATGAGAATGATTTTAGATCCCAATCAGGATACCTGTTTATTCTAAATGGGGGCGCGGTCAGTTGGAAGAGTTCCAAGCAGGGAAGCGTGACCTTCTCTATAACCGAGTCTGAGTACATCGCAGCTGCGGAGGTAGCAAAGGAAGCGGTTTGGATTAAGAAGTTCATCACTGAACTAGGTGTGGTGCCTGACATTATAAATTCCATTACTCTATACTGTGATAACAATGGAGCCATTGCACAAGCAAAGGAACCACGGTCTCATAATGCATCCAAGCATTACCTTAAGCGATACCACCATGTAAGGGAGATTGTTGCAAGAGGAGATGTGAGAATAGAAAGAGTGCCTACTGAGGACAATGTTGCAGATTCATTGACAAAGCCCTTAACCCAGAAAGTTCATGATCGTCATTTGAATTCTAGTGGGATTAGTTATAGAAACAATTGGCTTTAGTCCAAGTGGGAGTATGTTGGAGTTTAGTGTCCTATAGTCAATTGTTGCAGGATATGAACCAACTGTAAATGAATTGTTCTTTTATGTCATTTGTTTTAATAAGATATAGTTTTCAACTATATAAAGGCAATTACTTTTAAGAACTAAATAAGTCAAATAAAAGAAAATCATTAAGTTTATTTAAAGTGATTATAAAGTGTTCATACAAGCATGAAGTGAGACAAAACATTATAATGAACTAATAAACTTAAAACCACCCCAAGTCAAGTAATATGTTTGAATATGGATTGATATAATACTGTTGAGACTTGCATGTAATAATGTCTTCTGTTGTGAACAGAGAGCTGATCTCACAAGTTTCAGATATGTTGATATCTGGGCAGTTACATAGATCCGGTGAAGGAGTTCATTAGGATTGGGGACCCGACTTGAGATAACAGGATGGATGGATTTATCCTATGTCACCTGTTCATCACATCGGTATTAGTAGGTATAAGTAATTCTCAGACTCAAAGGAATATTAATTAGTGATTCTGGATTATGGAATGTGATACTTTGACTTTGTTCAAACATGATCCATAACAGTGAGGACATTGGGGTGTGTGCGGGTAGGCATTGGGTATCACACGAAGTAATTACAGAATAGTTCATATTGGATTGAGCATTCATCACTCCTAATAAATAGGAGATATGTCCAAGGATCACTTGTGGAAGACTTGACTCTAAATCCTTGCACGGTGATGGATTAAGAGTTGAAATGAAGATTTCACTTAATCTATCTATTCGGAGTTAACTCTGCCTGTACAAGTAAAATGAACGTCTCGCTATATGTGACTTGACATTATCCATAGTCATAAGATTCGTTCGAGGATGTAGTTGATTAAGGATCGAATTATACTGGACTTAATACGGAAAGGTCAACGACGGAATCAACTTGTCTTCTTATAGCTATGGGGGAATGTTTACGGTTCTGCTATTCACAGTCCACGCACTCATTCTGATATACAAAGATTGAATATAATTTTGGGAAATTAATTCAATGGTTGTATACGGCTAGTAGCAATAAGAACCTAATGGGTCACACATAAGACTTAGAACCAAAATAGGACATAATAGTAATTAATGAATGGAAGATTAAAATTGTTTTAATTCCAACTATATGGGGGCCGAAATTTATATGTGTATTTTATACATATATTAATTTATTTATTTAGACAATTATAATTGGATTATAGTTGTGGTTAAATTAATTATAGGATAAATAAGTTAGAAGATTTAATGTGATTACATATCCCTAATTATTATCCTATCAAATAAATAAATATTATCTATTATATTTAGATATAATTGTAGATAATATTAATAGAGTGTTATTTAGAATAAAACTCTACTTAAGTAACATAATTCTATCTAACTAGGGTTTAGATACAAGAGGATATAAATGCCCTCTTATATGTTGAATTTCGGCCAAGTATAGATTCACCTCCCAGGGTTGAATTTCGGCCAACACTATAGAGGAAGGAATTGATTCCGCTCGTCTCCATTTGATTAATTTCTATCTTTGTTCTCTTCTCTTTGATCTTGTGTTTATTTATTAGAGACAATCTTTATTGATTGTTATTCCTAGTTGAGATTCTAATCGCTTTGACTGTTTGTTTTTGTTTGTGCTCGTGAAACTCGGAGTAAGAGTTGAAGGCACTTCATTTGCAACTGTAGATAGAACGACTCTGAGGTATTTCATTCTATCATTCTTTGTATGAAATAACGATTAACAGATATTGGTTAAAGGAAATAGGTAAAAAAAATTATATTTCCGCTGCCCTGTGTTTGCCTATTTTCCTTTCACTTCAGTAGATGGTCTGGAATAATCCTTCATCTGTAGCCTCTGATTACCGTTGTTGTTGTTATTTCCATTAACTTCATTATTTTCACCATGACCCTCCTCATGGTTCTTTGGTTGTTCAGGTTCTGGTATCTCATTCTCGCGGTTCATCCTGGCAAGTCTAGCTTGTCTGAACAGTCTCCTTCTTCTTTTGTAGGTTCTCTCGATTTCAAGGTCTACAGGAACAATATGAATACTTGTTCTTCGCATAAACAGATGCAATTTGAACAGACACTAAACAAATAGGTGATTTACATGTACCAAATTAAGCATACTAATTCTGAAACTTAAGCCGTCAATCCCTGGCAACGGTGCCAAAAACTTGGTCTGTTAAAAAGGGACTCTAGCAAGTACACTAGGTTGATCGTAGTTAGGCAAAACCAAGTGTCATTTCCATAGGGATTGATTTAAGATCAGGAATAGTTACCTTAATTACTAGATCTAATAAAGTTGAAGTGGGTAAAGTGAACATGCAATAAGGCAAGAAAACAGGAACAAGCTAAGTTAAATATCAGGTTGGAACATCTGTTGGTGTAGCACTATATCGAATGGCAATTGCTCGTATAACTAATCTATCAACAAGGGTGTCTTTAAGGTTCTTGGCTTGAGTTTCTCCTTCTTAAGTTACTAAGGTCAGGTGTCCCTTTTTCTATAGACTCTAAGAATAGTGTTTAACCAAGTGTCCTTGAGCTAAGTTATTCCAGCATTACGGTTTAGGAGCATTCATAAAAGAAACCTCAATATATGGTTATATTTGTGTCCGTCCAAAACAATATGCATCAAATGGCTGTTTCCATGAATCAGGACCACGATCATGTCATCCCTTTTCACCAGCATTTAGACTTGATCATTATCTAAACCATTCAATATACCATTTGAAAGCCATTCATTGATAAAGATGCTTCATTAATAGAAAATGAATACTTACCATCACCATTTATGGCTGGCTAGACCGGCAACAACTAAACTACTCACTCATTTCCATGAGTGAACAGGATGTTCATGCCCAAAATAAAACTAAAAACAGAAACTTGAAAAGAAGGCTAAAAGAGTGGCTACCGGTAATAATAAATCTTCACCTACCACAAATCAAACTATTTATAGGATGAAGTTTTAACCCTAAACAGTAAGGGAAAAATGGTACCACAAGCAAAAATTACAAAAGAACATTACATCACAACCATCCATTTCATCTTGGTGCACAAAAGCTGTCTCCTACGTTTCACTCTCCCATTGGTCCCTGCTTGACCCGCGTGTTTATCCGAAACGTGTCTGTCCGACCCGTTTCTATTGTTGAACATGTGTGTTTGCACTTCTCTACAGCTGTTCATGAGGAATCCTCTTAGAACTGTTATTTCTTGATGTTTCATTCCATTCTTGATGGAAACTTTGGTCTTTGTAGCTCTTTTCTATGAATGATCTGCCTTACAATCTTGTCTATCTTGCTCGCATCATTGACACATATACCACAAACGCCACGTGCATGCTTCCACCACATTTTCATTCCATATGTAATCTAAATTTATTAATTAATTAATTAATTAATTAATTTCATTCTTGCTATATTTTTTAAGTGTAAAGTTTTAAGGTAAAGTTACTATATAATATGTTAATCATTACAAAAAAAAAACCTCTTAATTATAACCTATTATAAAAAGTACCCATTAGAAAAAAAAAATAATGAAGTAATCCTAATAATATATTCATAATACACTATTAATTAATTAATAAATCAAAATATGTAATCTTAATCTAATAACAAGGTATAAATATTACATTTTAGACACAGATGTGACGCAATTTTGGGGGGCTAAAATTTCTCTCAAACTTCACTCAAACAATTACCTAGTTCATTTCATTTGTATCTTAGTTCGTATGGATACCGTTAGAGGTAATATACACTTAGTTGCTATTCAAGTTTGATCAAGAACATTCTAGTTTTGGGTTGATCGAGTTCGTTGAAAAGACTGATAGATCTGTGTGGGCATTTCGTTTGCAATCGATATGTATTTCCTCAAACAAGGTATATACTTGTAATCTTTGTGATATGAAATAACGATTAACGGATCTTAGGGTAAAAAAGGAAATAGATTTTTTTTTGTTTTCCACTACACCTATGTCAATCTATTTCCTAACATGTGTGTGTTAGGTTTAGCCTCTTTAGGTATCTATTTATAGATAGGTTAAACCCTAAACCCTAACATATAAGGTTACGAGCAGGCTTAATGGATTAGTAAATGGGCCAAGGCTCGTTTAATCCATTAATTCCTATATTTACCAATAGTGGGAGGAGAGAGTCTCATTAACAATAAATTATTAATAGAAAATGAAATAAGGAGGAAATAGGAGTGGAGAGAGGCTCCTCAGTAATATAGAGGATGTGGAGGCTCTTATTGATTTGAAGAGTCATTAAGAGGTTGTTGGAGTTGGTTTTTAACTCTCTATCCTCAAATTTTAACTTAAGAGCCCAACTAACATGTTGTTGGAGATGCTCTAACACTTAGTACAAAGAAAAAAAGACCTAGATTTAAAAATACATAATTAAAACATTAATAAAATTAAAGAAAATCATACTTAGACTTAATATGTACACAAATTCTTTCGTGTATAACGATTGCTCTGCATGCATTCCCGAAGTATCTTTATCGAGAATTTTGAAATCTTTTTATTTAATATGTTCTTCATGATTATGAAGAAATGTTGTCCCTTGGTGCACTAATTCTTGGTTTGCTAACAATTTTTCTTTTTGTATATCTTTGTACCCTTCCTAATCTATATTCTAAGAAGATGCATTTACTTTGTTTTTACCCTTAGCCGTTTTCTTAGCTGCCTTCTGACCCATTGGATGTTTTTTTACCACTTCTATATTGTTGCCACCTTCACTTGATAAATTGTATGCACCTCAGGCAGAAGTCTTTAATCTCTTTGAAAAAAAATCAATAATGTCTTTATCTTTAATTTCAAGCCATGTAGGTTGGTATTTGAGTATTTCCCGACAATGAAGTAAAGTAAATAAACTTTTATTTCTTTATAAGTATAATTTTTGGCCTTATCAATGATATGTGTATCGGAATGGCCACTCAGTTTGGACTATATAATTTGTTTGTAACACCCAAAAAAATCATTGTTTACTCACTTTGTAAAATTTGATGAAAGCCGTAAAGCTAAATCCGGACTTTTCGGCTTATACTTGTTGTAGTGACTTGTGATTCTCTTCCCAAATTCTCCATCTTTTGATTCATACCCACAAAGTCATTTGATATTATCAACCAAGTAGGGCATAAAAATTTCACGAGTGTTTTACTCCACTTGAACCTCGGTGTTGACCCGAGACATTTTATGCTTGCACTTTGGGAACTTCGATCGACTCACCAACCGATCTGATATTTCGAGATTCTACATGAATTGCAACTGAACGCCAAATGATCCCTTCTTGTATAATTTTGAACCATAAATGATTAATGAAGATACGTGCAATAAGACTACTAGTTCAGCATCATTTGACGATTACCGGGCATACTCATATATTGTTGGTCCCTTATGATATGAGAATAAGTTCCTAGGGGGGGTGTTAAAGGAACTACTTAAAATTTTAAGTATTAAGGCTGACTTGTTCTTACTTGGGAAATATATTTCTTCACAAAGTTTAATAGCACAAAGATTCTAAGTGCGGTCAGAGGGAGCTTTAGTTGGTCAGCAACTAAAGTTGTTTCTAATGTTAATTCAGGAGATAGCACTTAGAAGTCTATTCCTGAACACAACACTAGATCTAGCAACTCAGTAGGCTTAAGTTAAACGATTTCTTAGCAAATATAAAAGCAAACAAATATAAAAGATAAGGGATAGAAAATACTACTCAGCAGTTTATCCTGGTTCGGCCTCCTGCTACATCCAATTCCCGGAATTCCTTTTTCGAGCTTTAATCCACTACTGAGCTCTTTTAGGTAGAGCACAAACCCTTTACAATAGTTAGTGAGCAGTTACAGAGTACCGTCCTCTATATACCTACACTCAGCACTATCCAACTCTGATTGCTGAATACTGAGCAACTCAGAGTCTCCTAACTAAGTTTAGTGATTGATTATATTTTGTTCTAAACAAAGAACACTTGAATGATCTAATCTATTGTTTACACAGAAGAATAATAGTTTGTGTAATATGCTTTGCTTTGCTTTCAGCTGGAACTTCAAGTATGAATTTGCTCAGAGCTTTCGCATGTTGAAGATCAAGTTCCAATGAAGCAAATGACAGACCTTTTACAGTGACACTTCAAAGCATCAGTCATTTCAAATTTCAAAATAACCATTAGAGGAAAACGACTCTGTTGTCCCTTTCGTCCTCGGTAGCTAGTGCCACGGCCAATCATAACGATGTCTTCTCTGTCGTTATGTGTCTTGTTTAGCAGTGCTTCAGTGCTTTACTCATAACGGCTCAAATTGTCTCTCCATTTTTGGCAAAGATTCTAGGACAGTGCAGCTACAGCTCGTCTGTTGCGTCTGAATCTTTTCTCAATTAGTTAGCCTTTGTCTTCAAGTTAGGAAGTCAACTTGTGCCTTGTCTGCTTCCTTATTTGGTCTTCGAAGTCATCATCGTCGTGGAGAAGGCAATGGCTCTCTTCTAGATCCTTCCTTCTGCTGGGCTGAGTTAATCCAAAAGCTTTTGATCCATTTGACTTGCTTCTTTACTTCTTTGGGCATTGACTTATCTCATGGGCTTTGGGGCTTTATTTTTCTTTCTTTTACACTTATCATTTAATTCATCAAAACACTCAACAAACACATTAGTATAAATAATCAAACTTTAAATTTAATGTGTTGAGAATTTTATCTAGGGGTTTTAATTCTAATTTAAATATATTTGTCATATCAAAATTAGTGTGGAAATTGTCATTTGATATTTCAACCAAGTATCGCATAAAAATTTCATGAGTGGTTTATGTTAGGCGAATTCCGCAAGTGCACGGTTTCGGTTGTAGTAATAAAATATCGATCCCACAGGGAACATATGATAATTTGATTTATTGTCTTGATTACATTCGTTTTCTCAAGGTTTATAGGAAATTGTTAATGGTTTGAAATGAAATAAATGGTTGTGATTCAGAATCCAATTTTGTCAATAGTTTGGATTCAAATGCAGAAATTATGTTTAGGAACAAGTAGAATTCAAGACTTGTATACACAAAGCAAGAAAGCAACTTACAAATTATTAAGATGTAACAATTTATCGATTAATTCAAGGGTAAAGTTCAAATAAAACCCATGTGGTTTCACTAATTTTCAGATAAAGGACTGTGGTTTACTTTTTGTCAAAACGAGGATTGAGGTTTTTAACTTTAACAAAATAAGGACTTTTTCGATTGATACTATTAAAATCACCTTTGACGACTTCAAAAATGACATATTTTAAGAACTACTAATATTCTAAGCAACTTTAATTCTTCAACTTTTTTATTTTGAGATTGTTTAGATGATGTTTGGTAAAGAGAGAGAAAGTTAATGTTTAGAGAGAGAAAGTTCCAAAAAAGATGATTTTCGAAAATCGAAAATGTAGTTCCATAGAAAATATGACATTGAACAACTTTAATTCTTGAAAATTTTCATTTTCAGGTCGTTAAAGACGGTTTTAATAGCATTAATCCAAGTTTGAAACTTCAATCCTTGTTTTGACAAAAAGTAAACCACAGTCCTTTATCTGAAAATTAGTGAAACCACAGGGGTTTTATTTGAACTTTACCCTTAATTCAATTACTGGGCTTCGAACTGCAGACAATCTTTCTACGGTTGGAACAGATTGCTACCTTAATCAAATTGGTGTTCTATGTTTGATAAGCCGAGCTATCGATCATATCAACCATAAATCCTAATTCTTTTAAGTGTTCAACAAAGTTTTCATGGAAATATAATTTGTGTAAAAAGGTTTTTATTGAAAACACTGGTTTATTACTTTAGAGAATATATCGGACTCGAAAATAACAACAGTAGAAATAAATTGAATTGAAAAGATATCTTATTAATTTATTATGAATCGAATCAAGTTAACAGAGAAGAAGAAACTTGGATAGCATTTTAACTAATTTGAGTTCTGGGTTGTCAATCCTTTCCTCAAACTTCGTAGGTTTGTGAGACCCTTGGGCGCTTCAGCCGCTAATTCTTCTCGCTGAATCCTCGAAATAGAGATCGCTGAATCCACTATTAGAGTGTAAACTCATCTTCGAACAACACTCGAACTCTAAACTATAAGAACTACATATTGTATCTTAAACTATTTACACAACTTGTAACTTTATAACAAGTTTGTGTAACAAAACTAACATAAATTAGAACAACTGAACAACTTCAACAACATGAATTCTGAATTTCTACATCTATTTATAATCGTCCAAAAGGTGTGTTTGAAGGGTCGTATCCGTTGGTGAAGAGTCGCTTCTATCCGGATGAACAGACGTGTTGTTTAGAATTAAAACATGTGAAATCAGTGCTGAAAACTTCGCTGCTGCTACCGAGACTCTGGAATCTCAGTCGCAACATGGGGCATAGGGAGATTGCTGAACGAACGTGTACTTTCGAGACTAAAAGACGCGTGTGGCGACCGAGATATTGGGAATCTCAGTCATGACACAGGCTTATGTTCCCGCTCGTGATCGTTTCCCAACTCCTCGTATTGGTCTTTTGAATTCACGCGTGCTTTTAGCTCGTAAATGTGATTTCTCTCTCGACGTAAAAGTATTCTAAATGAATATAATTAACATGATTTTAATACAAAACTAACGTAATTATTAATGATAATTTAGGAATATTTTGGGCTTATCATTTTACCGCCAAATGATCCCTTCTGCACCACCTTTAATCAACAATTAAATGAGAAAATGGGGAAGAGGAGGGATTCGAACCTAAGGCATAAGGGGAGTGGAGCGCGCGCATGTATTACCGCTGGGACACTTGCTTTAGTTTGTTCATTATACAATTCTTTTATTTATATATTATTAAGTGCATCTGATGCTAAAAAAATCCAATACTATATTTTTAAATAAAAATATATTATATATTTTAATAAAATTTCATATTAATATTTTATTTATATAAGAAAATATATTTTTTTAAACGTACGTTAGAACATATGTTTTTTAGAACATGCGTTATGTTTTTTCGAACATGCATTATGTTTTTTAGAATATGATAAATTATATTATAGAACAAATGCAAAAATGATCCAGATATCTACCGATTTTTTAGAACATTATACTTAATTTTTGGAACACAAACTATAAACTTTAGAACATACGTTATGTTTTTTAGAACATACGCTATGTGTTGTCCTCTGAACAGACTCTAGCAAGTGCACTAGATACAAGTAATAAAGTAATAAATAGAGTATCATCTCCACAGGGATTGATGACCAAATTTTACTAGAAAAACCTTGCAGAACAGGGTGTTCGTGGTGTGTGAATTCTTTACATTGAGAGATATTGTGAAATGGTAACAAAGTCAATGATTTAACTTATGAAAATGGTAACAAAGTCAATGATTTAACTTATGAAAATGGTAACAGGCTAGGCACAGCGGAACATGTTACTTTCAGTCTCTAAACATCCTATTTATTCATGAATGACGTAAAGTGAAGTCAAGGTTTCTGCTTTAATGCTCACTTAAGTCAACTCTCGTGTGTTCTTAAGATTCTAAGACTTACTACAACCGTAAACGTCCCTAAGGTTGGTTCTTTCTTGCATTACGATCGAAACAGCATTTCAATAAATAAAACCCTTGATACAACCTCCTAACATTCCCGCTTCGGGGTTGGACGTTTGATAAAAAGTTCCATGAAGATGAAAGCAGTTCCATATCATTCATCTAACACTAACATACATGCATACAACAATAGTGTAAAAGCTTTATCAAACACATCATAATGTATCAACATTCATTCATAAATAAGAAAATAGAAGACTTACATAACAGGCCCTAACTGGCCGAACCAGTTCAAAACGACTACTCACTCATACTACCGAGTGAACAGTCTGCATTGTATCTACAGGACTCCATTAATGGAGTCATAATCTTCTTAGGGAGCTTCTTTCTCTACCAAAAACTTCTATCTTCTGTTCTCAAAAAGGTACATTTCCTTTCCCTCCACTACGTCTATAAATAGGAGGAAAAAGCAATCATTACAAAAGTATTTAATAAAATATTACAAAACAAAATAGATTGTTCAACTGATCCTAGATTACTAGAAGTGGTTAAGATATTTTGACCCTTGAACACTCAAGGGTCGAACACTCTTGTCATCTTGTTACTTTAGCCGCTCTTTCCTGCCGCTCCTTCCTGCCGCTCCTGCTGCTTGTCACGTCGCTATCCATCATCAGACACGCAGCGTTTAACCGATGGATCAAAGGTTGCTCATCTCCTCATGGTTTCTGCAAAACAGGCTGCTTACAGTCTGTTCGACTTAATCTTTTCAAATCTGTATAAAAACACTTATAAGTCCTTCTTTTAAGTAACATTACTCCTAAAGCACCCTTAATTCATCATAAATAGTATGTTTAATTGTAGTCATTTTCATGCCTAACACTATGTTATTTAGAATATGAGTTATAAATTATATTATAGAACAAATGCAAAAATGATCCATATATTTACTGATTTTTTTAAAACATTATACTTAACTTTTAGAACACAAATTATAAAGTTTAGAACATATGTAACAATATTTAGAACATCGTCCTTAACATTTTAAAACATAAATTACAAAAATATAGAGGAATTAAATAAATAAGAAATTCGAGCATGTTCTTGGATTTTTTTTCTATTAATAATTCATTATTATACACATTTAATCGGTATTAATAAGTGCATGAGTTAAATATTAAACAATAGAAGCTACTAGCATAGTGGTATATTAAGCATCACGCGTGATAATGTACAAAAGAAGCAATTGTCTCAGTGTCTCAGTGATAAGTTCATGGGGTGGGCTTAATCAAAGATATTTGAGAACTTGGCGTATTTGGGGTCACAAATTGTGAATTTGGCGTATTTGGGATTAGATATTGAGAATTTAGCGGATTTGGAATGTAAATTGAGAATTTTGGTATTCAATGTTTGGACTTGAGAGTAATATTGGATAAATTTATCTTGATTATTCTCCATTGTAAACAAACTATAGAATAAAAAATTAGAGATTTTTTTTTTTATGAAAAATGATTGGAAGTGTTAAATATTTATACTTCTAAATTTAGAACTTGCAAAAAGTGTTATGTTGAAGTAAAAAAAAAATAAAAAGTTTTTCTATATATAAATCAATGAAAAAAAATTAAGTATAAATTACGATATTTTTTTTAAAAAAAAGAGAGTATAAACTGCTATTAGTTTAATACAAAAAATGAATAAAAAAATTAAGTATAAATTTAAGTTGAAATAAATATAAAAACATTGACGAGAGTTTTTTTTCTTCAAAAAAAAGAGTTTTATTTTTTTTATATTGATGAGAGTTTTTTAAGTTTTACATCCATTAAAAACAGTAACTGTTTTGCAAAAGCAACATAAAGTCATTGGTGGGTTCCACTCAGTAGTTTAGAAAGCCTCAAGAGTTTTTGTACGTAATTAATGAAATGCATTTGATTTTACAGATATCAAAACTTAGGGATTGTAGGCCTAATAATGACTTTATAAGATATGCAGATCAAGTTCGATGTTTTTCCAACACTACGCCAAATTGGCCAATTGGATATGTATTGCTTTTTTTCTTGATATTAATTACATTTAGAAATGTATCTGTACAAATGTAAACAGATTATGAGCATTGGTCTCCAATAAATTTAAAACCATTGATATACAAAATTTCTTGTTCATTTGAGTATGTTTCATTATTCAGGTAAAAACCAGAAATTCATTTGAAGAAGAAGGTAAAGAGTGGCATTTACGTTTAAAAAAATGTCATCTAAACAACAATATGAAGACATTAAAATAAAAGAATATGTCATCTAAAAATAAATCCATTGACATGATTGATTAAGACCTATGTCATCTGAAACAAGCTACAACGACAGACATTATTATAAAAACTGTCATCGCAAGTACCAATATGCCAATTTCCCATATATCTACTTAACATTTTTAATTATTAGTATGTCATGCGATGACATTAAATTGACAGTAATAATAAATAAGTTGTCATCGTAACATGGGTAATATGACAGCACACAAATAGGCTAATGTCATGTGACGTGCCTTCACATGACAGAATCCAACCGCCGTCTGAAGGTGCATCAGACAACAGGGAGCCCCGTGACAATTTTTTCTCTTGCGGGACGACGGTTTTTGACCGTCATCTGAGAGGCTATTTGGCGTAGTGTGAAATTATAATCGTGTAATTATCAAAACCGGATATTTAACAACTTGCATGTAACAATATCTTCTGTTTATGGATCCGGTGAAGGAGTTCATTAGGATTGCAGACTCAACTTGAGATGATATGATGAATGAATTTATCTTTAAAAATGTGTGCACAATGCGATTACATTAAATGAGAAAGAAAAATCGTCACCCTACCCCACCCCATGTGATGAAGGAAAATAAACAAGTCTAATCGCAATGAAATTATAAAATTTTATCTATTTTCCTTTCCCAAGATCCGTTAATCGTTATTTCATATAAAGAGTGATTAAACATGTGTACCTTTATTGACAAACTATCTACAATTACAAACGAAGTGCCCACAATGATATCAACCGTCATCACGAACAAAAACAAAAACAAAACTAAAACGTTAGTAATTAACCAATCAAAGCAACCAAGTGTAGATTTCCTCTAATGATATCCACACGAACTAAAAAACGAATGGAACAAGAAAAGTAATTTATCGATTGAGGGACGGGAATAATTTTTCTTCTCTTAATTTGGCTTGGCCGAAACACATAGGGTAGGGGTAATTTATAGTGTTTTGATTTTCCTAACGCTAATCCCATTAGGTTTTCTAATTACATAAATAAATGATTTATTAATATTATCTATATCTAATATAAATATAATTAATATATATAATTCCAATCCCATTAGAATACTTCATTAAATTAGGATAATAATTTAAAAATATAATCGCATTATACTATCTAATTAATATTATCCTTTGATTGATTTAACCATAAATATAATCTAATTATAATTATATAAATAAATCAATTAATCCAACTTAATATTCCTCCTATAAATTTCAGCCCATACATGTCCTCTCTCTTAAATTACCATTTCATCATTCGATCTTAATTCTATGTGTGACCCATTAGGTTCTTACCGCAACTAGTCATATATGTTTATTTAAATTAATTTAACCAAATCAATTTAAACTAAACATATAACGGAATGAGTGTGCAGACTATTATTGGCAGATTCGTCACATTTCCCTAGAGCGATAAGAAGTCGGGTTGATTCTGGCGTCTACCTTTTCATATTAGGTCCAATATAATTCGATCATTCATCAGTCATATCATTAGATGAATCTATAACTATGAAATATGTCAAGTTACATATAATGAGACGTCTGTTTTATTTGAGTCTGAGGATTACTTATATCTACTAATACCATTTGAGATGAAACATATGACATTCGGATAAATCCATCCATCCTGTTATATAAAGTCGGGTCCCCAGTCCTAATGAACTCCTTCACCGAATCCATGTAACTATCTAGATATCTCCATATCTAAAGCTTGTGCGATCAGCTCTCTGTTCACAATCGAAGACACTATTACGTGCAAGTCTCAATAGCACTATGTTAATCCCATGAACATATTACTTGACTTGGGATTGTTTTAAGTTTATTGGTTTATTATAAAGTCCAATCTCATTTCATGTTTGTATGAACACTTTATGATCACTTAAATAAAATTGAGATTTTTTTATTTAACTTAATTAGTTCTGATAAAAGATCAATGCCTTTATATAGTTTAAACTTACTATATCTTATAAAACAAATGATAATGAACAATTCATTTACAAATAATTTATATCCTATAACAATTGTCTATAGGATACTAAACCCCAACATCTCTCACTTGGACTAAAGCCAATTGTTCCTGAAACTAATTCCAGAAGAATTCAAATGACGATCATGAACTCTTTGGGTTAAAGCCTTCAACGAATCTGCAATGTTGTCCTCTACGGGTACTATTTCTATTCTCACATCTCCTCTGGCTATAATCTCTCTGATGAAGTGATTCGAACCCATGACTTCCCCAGTCATAGGTATGCTCTCAACCGCTAGGCTAAGAGCTTCACCACAGATGGATGTATTTATCTAGTATCACCTATTTTGTCTCAAATGTATTAATAGGTATAAGTAATCATCAGGCTCAAACAAACATTAATTAGTGATTCTGGATTATGGAGCATGATACTTTGACTCTGTGTTAAAACACAATTTTTCCACGAGTTTTTGAATCTGAAAAAAATAAATTAATCAAAACCCCAAAATGATTTAAATCAAAATCACCCTAAGGCTTAAAATTATTTATTCACTAATCTTGTGTGTTAAGTGTATTGATGATAGCTCCCATTTATATAGGGTTTTTAGGATCATTTTAGCTCGTTTTCGCTTCAATTCCTTTTAATTTTAGTATCGTTTTGTTATCTTTTGGTTAAAATTAGTAATTTTCGTTATTTATGGCATTTTCTGTGTTTTCAGGTGTTTTTAGGCCTATTTGAGCATTTCCGAACCAGACCCGAGCCTTTTGGAGCATTTCTGGACAATTCAGGGACCGTCGGAGCACTTTTGGGATTCATCAGGGACCATTAGAGTAGATTTTGGAAGCCCAGGGACCAAAACAAAGAAAAACTGGACTCCTTGCGCCATTTGGATGCCTGTCTTGTCGAGACACAAAGCTGTCTAGATGAGACAGGCACTCGTCTCGAGACAGCTTATGTCTCGACGAGACGAGGCGGGAGAGGTGCAAAAACGCCTCTCCCCTGCTGAAATCTCGAATTTTTAAGCCTTTGAAGACCTAATTAAGCACGGGAAAGGACTTTTGTACCCCCGGAGACCTAGGGTTTCTGCCTATGTCTATAAATAGGCAGCTCAACTCAGTTCTTCGGGAGATTAGATAGATTTATATTTTTCATAGCTACTTTAAACACATTTAAGCTTTAGATTTCATTTCAGTTCAGTTCTTGTAGTTAGATTTTATTCTGTGAAGAACAGCTCAAAGGGTGGAGGATCGACCTACATTGTTTATACTGTAATCAGACAACGGGTTTTAGAAATTCTTTCTTTTTCCATTTATCTTTATTTACATTTAATCAAAGTATGCCTTCGTTTATTCCCTTTTGCATAATTATTGTGATTAGTTTGTTTATGAGCTAATCCCTATCCAATCTAGGATGGGGATGAAATTGGTTAAATGATTATGTATGTTTAGGGTTTATGGTTTAATGTATTCGCTTTTGATTCGATCAGATTATGCATACTTAATGCCTAGATGATGTTAGGAACATGATTTATGCTAGAATGAGAATTGATAATGATCAACTAGCCTGTTTGAAATAAATAATGTGCTTAATGCCTGTGACCCTAACTTAGATAGGATTATACATAGATGAAATCCTGACCACGGAATCGTCTATATCGAATCTGTATTAACCTGACTTCGCTAGAGACCACTAGGAATAAGGCTTTGTGACTGGGCTACGGCTTTAGTCTTATTTGTCAAAAGACCTAATGCTTTGCATGACCTAGGGTATATGCCTAATCAAGCCGTCACCCGAGTGCATGTGAATAGGATAGACGAATACTGATCACATTTGTCTTTCACTTAGGACAATTACCTTCAATCATTAGTTGAGCTTAAACCTGAAACCCTTTGAACCCATACTTAGAATTAACCAATGAATTCCCCATTCTAGGTTGTAACTACCATTAATCACAATCCACCCTGTGGCTCGTTCTGTTTACTGTTTCTTTAGTTTAGTGATATATTTTACTAGTTTTCAATCCAATTGCTTTTCAACCTTGCTAAATAGATAGATTTACCAATTGAAGAAACTAATTAGGATAATAGTCTTTGTGGTTCGATCTTGTGCTTAAGCACTATATTACTTGTTGCGATAGGATACACTTGTCCTGTTAATTGCTATATACTTTACGAGCATCAAGTTTTTGGCACCGTTGTCGGGGACTATTGTAATTTTGATTGGTTTAATTTGATTGGTATATTTGTTTGTTTAGCTTACTATGAACAGGCATTCTCGGAGTCATTCTCCATTACGGTTTGATCCTGATATTGATCATCTTTCTCGCAGTTTAATTTGATTGGTATATTTGTTTGTCAGGCACCCTTGCTTAGATAGAGAACCAACGAGGATTTCAACACAACAATCCCCGAGGAAAGTTGTGAAGAGGAACCGATGGCAGACAAGTCTATTATGGAGTTGCTCAAGGCGAAGAGGCCTTCTACGACCTCAAGCATCCTTGATCCCAAGATCGCGGTGGCTTCGTTTGAGATCAAACCGGCAATGATACAGATGATTCAGAATTCGGGTCAGTTTGGTGGGGATTACCATGAGGATCCTAAGGCACACCTCAACAAATTTATGGAGTACTACGACACCTTCAAGTACAAAGACGTGACACCCGAACATGTTTTCTTGAAGTTGTTCAGATTTTCTCTGAAGGATGATGATGCGGTCTGGCTGAGTTCACTTGCACCAGGTTCTCTCACAGATTGGGAGGTCACAATGGCCGCATTTTTGGCAAAAAATTTCCCTCCGTCAAAGACTGCACAGTTCAAGAGCGACATCACATCGTTCCGGCAGTTTGAGAGTGAGAACCTGCATCTGGCCTGGGAGAGATTTCAGAAGTTATTGAGGAAGTGCCTCCACCACGGTTTCGAGGTGCACCATCTTGTTGACCTGTTCTATTCAGGCATCACTTCAGCTAGCAGAGCTTCACTAGATGCAGCAGCGGGAGGTAATTTGTTCAACAAGACGGCAGCTCAAGCTTACAGTCTGGTAAAGGAGCTGGCCGAGAGGAGTGCACATTGGCAGATAGAGAAGCCAAATCAGAGAAGGGGAGTGTTTGTCGTTGCTGCCCCGAGTACACCTGCAGAACCTGATCCACAGATAACAGCACTGACTGAGAAGATGGACCTCCTGGTAGCTCAGTTTCAGAAACCTGAAGTAGTGGCTAAGTGTGAGGTTTGCAGTGGCGGGCACAAGAACGCAGAGTGCCCAATGGTCATCGAGTCTGTGAACTATATCAAGCAGTTTGGACCGTACAACACTCCATGGAGGCAAAACCATCCAGGGTTCAGTTGGTCCAACAACCAAGCAGCTTTGGGACCACCAGGATTTACAGCTCCACCACCTCAGTAGAACCAGAACCAGAATCAGGGGCAGAGGCCCAAAAGTGGAATGGAGGAGAAGATAGATGCTATGGTGAAGATCCTTGGAACAATGGAAGGCAGATTAGCCAACAATGAGGCCTTCTGCAAAGGCCTGGAAACTCAGATAAGTCAGCTGGTGTAGACACCGAGTCGGAGGACCTGTGATGAAAACCCACGATAAAACGGCCAAAGCAGTTGATTCCATTAGTTCAAAAATTTAAATCAAGAAAAATCTCGGAGAGCCGGCACTTGCGAGTCCCACTAGCAAATTCAATATCTCCCGGATGACGTCGGGTATTGACGGGTGTCGAATCCACCAAAGATAATTATAACTTCATTATAGCTCCCATTTATATAGGGTTTTTAGGATTAATTTAGTTTGTTTTAATTAGCTTTTAGTTAAGTTTCTGTATTAATTTGATAGTATTTAGTTAAAATTAGTATTTTCCATTATTTGTGGCATTTTCATGGTTTTTTAGGACTATTTGAGCATTTCCGAACCAGACCCAAGCCTATTGGAGCATTTCCGGATTATTCAGGGACCGTCAAAACACTTTTGGAATTCATCAGGGACCATTAGAAAACTTTTCGGAAGCTCAGGGACCTAAACAGATAAAAGCCGGAGCAAAATCGCCCCATTTAGGACCTGTCTCGTCGAGACAATACCTATCTCATCGAGACAGGCCCTCGTCTCGTCGAGACACTCCTAGTCTCGACGAGACGAGGCGGGGAAAGGCGCACCAGCGCCTTCCCCCTTGCTGGAATGCGTGGATTTGGGCCTGAAGCCCATTAAAACACTTTATAATAGCCCATTTTGCTCCCGGAGACATTAGGGTTTCTCCCTAACTCTATAAATAGGGAGCTAATCTTCATTATTCGGGGAGAGTCGTCATAATGTAGACTTAAATTTCAGAATAGTTCTTTTTGCTTTTTAGATTAGATTTCCAGCTTTTTAGGTTAGATTAGATTTCAGTTTTTATTTCTTATTCAAGAACAATTGATTGGAGAAGCTCCAGATCTTCTATTTTTGTAATCGGATCAGACAAAGTAGGTTTTAGATTTCTATCTCTCTCTTATCTTTTGCTTTTATATTCAATTGAAGATGTTTTTCCATTATTCCTTTACTTCCTATTGCTATGATTAGTTTGTCTATGAATTAATCCCTATCCAATTTGGGATGCGGATGAAATTGATTATATGAATATGTATGATTAGGGAACTAGGGCCTTTTGATTGATCAGTTTATGCATGCTTAATGCCTAGATGGTGTTAGGAACAGGATTTATGCTAGAATGAGCATTAATAATGGTCAACTAGCCTGTTTATGTATATAATGTGCTTAATGCCTGTGACCCTGACATTAAATATGATTATAGATAGATGAGAACCTGACCACAGTATCGTCTATACCGAATTTGTATTAACCTGACTTCGCTAGAGACCACTAGGAATGAGGCTTTGTGGCTGGGCTACGGCTTTAGCCTTAGTTGTCAATAAACCTAATGCTTTGCATGACCTAGGGTATATGCCTAATCAAGTCGTCACCTGAATGCATGTGAATAGGAAGGACAATACTGATCACATTAGTCTTTCACTTAGGACAATTACCTTCAATCATTGGTAAAACATAAATCTGAACTCCCTAAACCCATACATAGGATTTAATCAAAGGATTCCTCAGGCTAGATTGTGCCAACCATTAATTCACTTTCTACCCTGTCAATTGTTCGCTTTATTTTGTTATCTTTATTGCTTTCAATTAGTTAATTAATTATCAAAAACCCAACATATCATTCAACCCTCTAAACAATTAGATCATTCTAGGTAGATTTACTAGTTATAACAAATAGTCTTTGTGGTTCGATCTCGTGCTTAGCACAATATTACTTGTTGCGATAGGATACACTTGTCCTATTAAATGCTATATACTTTACGAGCATCAAGTTTTTGGCGCTGTTGCCGGGGACTATTTCGATTATAATCTGTGTAAATTGAATAGGTTGAAATAATTGTTTAGATTTGTATATATATATATAAATTATTTTTTATTTTTTTATTTAAAAAAAATATTTTCCCGTGTCGTCTCGTCGAGACACTGTTCATCTCGACGAGACGCACCCGAAAAAAAAAATTTATTTAAAAAAAAAAATCCTATGTCGTCTCGTCGAGACATTGTTCATCTCGACGAGACGCATCCGGGAAAAAAAAATTACGTTTTTTTTTCTTTTCTTTTGATTTCTCTATTCTTATATTCGTTTTCTTTTTTTTTTCTATTGGCAGAACCCTCTAATCGGAATACTCACCGACACCAGATTGATTTTCAGGACTGCAGCTTGAATTTGAAAATTTAGCATCGGAAATTCGGGGTTGGATTGACAAGCCACCCCTGAGGGAGTTTTTCTATCCTATTTCTTTTCTGCACTTTATGTTTTACTTTTATGTAATGATGGAAGTAAATGCATGTTGTAAGTGTGGGGAGTAGATACTAGGATATGATGATTTTTGATTCTGCCATTTGCATGTTTTTAATTTCTTTTTGTTTTTCTATATTAGGTTGCATGTTTATTATGTTTTTGTTTTACTTTTAGGATTTTATTCTTTATGTTTTTGTTTGCTTTTTATTTTTAATTCTAGGAATAAAAAGAATCCTAGGCAGTTGAATTTGATACATTTAGCTATCCCGCAATACAGTTGACAATGCGCTTAAAAATTTGCACATTCTAAATGAAATTGATGCATGAGAAAAATTTTGAACAACGTTTGAGTCTCTAAAGAGTATTATTTGCCTAAAATTGACATGGAACGGAACGTTAGTTGAGGCTAGGATTGATACAAATAACCCTTAAATTGTGAGTTAGAGCCATAAAGATCAATATTTTAGACTCATGATTAGGAACAATTGATCTCTTAGGTGTGGGATTACATTTATTGTCTTTGTGCTCATAGGAATTGCATCCAATACTGGTTGAATTTTGTGTTTTTATTAAACTTGAAATGATTAGGCAACCTAGGTATAGCCCTTTGTGAATTTAGCCTATTCTTCGTTTAGCCAAAATCCCTTAACAATTCCACTAGATAAGGCCCTTTGAGACTTTTACCCATTTCTTTGATCAACCATGTTACAAACCTTAGCCTTCTTAAATATCCTTTCTCACCCAAGTTAATTGACTCAATTTAGTTTTGATAAATCCTTAGACACACCTATCCTTCAAATTCTCGTTAGCAATCATTAAAATGTTGTACTTTTAATAGAAGAAGCAACCTTTACCCATTTGATTTTCACTCTTTATCCCCTCTATTCAAAAGAAAAAAAATGGTTAAAAACCAAATAAAATAAAATAAAATAGAGGAAAGGATAAAAGACGTGTTTATATTTTTAGTTGCTTCCCGAATACTTCATTGACTCACAAACATAACCTTGAGCTTAAACCTTCTTATACATAGCGGATAACGTGTCCCTTTTAGATCCTGACTTGCTTGAGGACAAGCAAGATTTTAAGTGTGGGGAGGTGGTTTATAGCTCCCTAATGCAAAAAATGTGTCATTTTTGCAAAAAAATTAACTATTTGAGTCATTTAACTTTTTGCCTATAAATTTCCTTTTTCCTACCACAACCTTTAGCCCATGTTACAACCCTTTAAAGACCTATGATTTTGTTTAATTTTAATGCATTAATTTTGACCGGATGGATGATGCAATCCCAATGTGACCACTTTGTACAATTAAATGTAGAGAGCTTACAAATAAAAAAATTTCACCCAAACACTTGAGCGTTAGAGTGACCACTTGTGAGCTATCAATTTTAGTCCTTTTCTTTCGTTTTCATGAAGTGTTGATTGATAAAACCAATTAATCAGGTTTGGAGACTCGGCTGAGGTTCATTATGTTTTTAATTGCAAAATGAGTAGTCTAAACTGTTGTGAATAATAAAGTGTAGTAGATTCTTGTTTTTGTAAGGGAGCTATTTGTTGATTTTTCTCTGTTTTGAATTCTGTCTTGCTTAAGGACAAGCAAGATTCAAGTGGGGGGATGTTGATAGCTCCCATTTATATAGGGTTTTTAGGATTAATTTAGTTTGTTTTAATTAGCTTTTAGTTAAGTTTCTGTATTAATTTGATAGTATTTAGTTAAAATTAGTATTTTCCATTATTTGTGGCATTTTCAGTGTTTTCATGGTTTTTTAGGACTATTTGAGCATTTCCTTCCATTTTTCTTCAAGGTTATTAGTTGGTAAGTTTTCTTTTAGTTTAATTTTAGTGATTTTGGTTGCTTTAACTTGTTGGTTCCTTGATTTGGGTATGGAAGATTGGGATTTGGCATGTTTTAGGGTTATTCTTGATTATTCCTTGATTTTGGCTTGGGTAAAAATTAGGGATTTGATTGTGAAAGAGCAAATTAGGGATTTTATTGTGTAAAAGCTAGTTAGGGATTTGATTCTTTAAGAGCTAATTTTGATGAATTAGAGATTGATTGTTTTGAGGATTATTTTGGTTTTAGATTATCATGTTTTGGTTTGGTTTCTTGTTTTGATTTTATTAGATTTAGGATTTGGTTTGTTTGTTTTAAAAGCTAATTAGGAATTTGCATGTTTTGAGCCAAATTTTCCTTATTTCTTTTCCATGATTTTCCTTTTTAGATCATGTTTGGGGATTTTTGTTTTAGGAGTTAGTTGATTTTAGTGAGCTTCATTGTTCTAATTTCAATTTTTTTGTGGGTTAACTTCAGAAATTGCTATTGAACAATCGTGCCTCACTGTTTCTTTTAGGAATTTTTGTTTGATTTTGGCAATTAACTTTCATTGTTGTTGTATTTTTGTTTATTTGTGTTTTTCTTTCTTTTGTAGATACAATGGAAGATCAGCCAAGACGACGTCTCCGCCGACGAACCGATACACTCCCCGAGGAGGTGGAGCCTATTCCCGGCACCGTTCGTGCATGCATTATTGACAATCCGCTCTGCCCTCCTACTGCCCCAGCACTATATGCCGACCGCTACCACTCTTGGCCGCTGTCTAAGAGGTTTAAATGTCCTTTCCTTTTGCTTTCTATTAATGAGGGTAAGCTATTAAAAAAAACAAAAATTATCAATATGCAGTCCCTCGATTTTTTGATTGGGAGTGGCTAGAAAAATGTGGCTTTCACGAGCGTGTTCACGCTTATATGCTATGAAGCACCGATACGGGTATGAATACGAGTGCGGGTACGCGTACGGGTACGGCAAACGGCATTTCTAAAAAATATGAGATACGGGTACGGCGGGGATACGGCAAATTTTATATATAATTAATAATATATATATCATTTATAATGAAAATTCAAAAGATACATAAATATATAAATCACAAATCATATTCATAAAGTTATTATAAAAACACAAATAATACTCTCAAGTCATTATAAAACCACAAATACCAGTAATCTTGGATTATTTCATTTTAATCCTTCTATTTACTGAGTTTTTTTAAAAAAAACCCCTTATACTTTCAAAGTTTTAAAAAAACCCTAAAGTATCCCCGAAGTATCCCCGACGTGTCCCCGCGTATCCCCTCATTTAAAAAGAAAAAAAGGGGATACTTCCCAGGCGAATCCCGTACATATCCCGACGAATCCCCGCACCCGGAGTATCAGATACGCGTACGGTGACCTCCGGGAAGTATCTGTGCTTCATAGCTTATATGTCAAATATGGGTTGGCTAGTTATTGATAGGCGTCGTCGCCCTCTGTCTCCCTCTTTTAACTTAGAGTTCTACACGACTCTTAGGTTAGAGACAGACGACGACGGGGAAAAACTTTGCATTTTCACTTGAATAATAATGAGTGTGTTTGGGATGAGGAATTCATGAACAAGGCCTTCGATTTCAAGGAGGTCGATGTCACTCAGTGGGAAAAGGACTTATCCCATAAACAGTACTTCACTGAAATATCTAGGAGGTACGTTACAGTAAAAAAACTGCCACTAACGCGAGTTTGACGGACCCAATGGACCGTCTAATGCATAAGTGGATTTCTTTTAATCTGTGTGGTCAGAGGGATGCTGATAAGGTCACAGAAACGGACCTCTTGTTGTTATGGTGTATGAAAAAGGGCGTCCTGCTCGGATGGCCCATGTCCTTTGGACCCAAATGGCTAATTTTCGCTTTACTAAGCGGACTGCATTCCCATTCGGGGCTATCATTAGTCGCATGGTATTTTGCGAGCAGCTTCACGTAGAGTTAGGCGCAAAACCCACCATTCCATTCTTATTGCTTGATCCAACTTATCTGAATAGAGCATGAATTATTCATATCTCTAGTGTGTGGACTAGAGATTTTAGGGCAGGTACAGCTGGAGCCAGTTCTTCTGGAGCAGGTTCAGCCAATTTGATGGAAACAAGTTCTGAGGAGGAGGATGATGAGGATTACCAACAGGGTTATACTGGCGAATTAGAGGAACGGTTGGAGCAGGCCATTGTTGTGGGCGAATAGAATAGAGCGGATATCCAGGCGCTCAATTATGATTTCCAGGATTTCCGCCTAGATTTCAACAGCTTGGCGAGTGACATTTGGGGTTGGATGGATCGCCACCCCTACGGAGTATTTCTATCATATTTTCTTTTTAGCACTTCACTTTATGCTTTGCTTTTTGCATTTCTGGCATAAATGCATATCGTAAGTGTGGGGAGGATGCAATAGGATAGAAAACTGTGGATTTCTTCCATTTTGATGCATGTTTTACTTTTAATGTACCTTGCTTATTTGTGTTTGTGTGCGTTTAGACTTTGCATTTTTTAGGACTTCAGAATTTTTGTTTTTGCTTGTTAACTTGTTAGCTTTTAGGATTTCTGAATTTGTATTTATGGTTGTCAGTTTGTGTTTTTGCTTGTTTTTACCATTAGCTATTAGGAATAAAAAGAATCCTAGGCAGTTGATTTTGATGCATCTAGCAATCCTGACATTTCAGTTGAAATTGTGCTCTAAAATCTGAAAGCTCAGTTGAAATTGATGCATGCAAAAACTTGTGAACGACGTTTGAGTCTCCAAAGAGTGTTATTTAACTAAGATTGACATGGAACGAGACGTTAGGTGAGGCTAAGATTGTTACAAATAACCCCTAAGTTGTGAGCTAGAGCCTAAAGATCAATATTTTAGACTCATTTTTAGGAACAATTGATCTCTTAGGTGTGGGATTACAGTTATTGTCATTATGCTCATAGGAATTGCATCCAATACTGGTTGAATGTTGTGCTATAATTGAACTTGAAATGATTAGGCAATCTAGGTATAGCCCTTTGTGAACTTAGCATATTCTTTGATTAGCCAAAATCCCTTACCAATTCCACTAGATAAGCCCATTTGAGCCTATATTTACCCCTTTCTTTGATCAACCTTGTTACAAGCCTTTAGCCTTCCTAAATACCCTTTTTCACCCGAGTTAATTGACTCAATTTCGGTTAGAAAAATCCTTGGGCACACACCCTTAAAATTTCCGTTAGCTACCATCGTAAGGTTGTAATTCTAAATAGAAGAAGTAACCCAATCAAATTGACTCTTTGTCCCCTCTATCTCAAAAGAAAGAAAAGAAAGAAAAATAAAAAGAAAAAAAAATTATGGTTCAAAATAGAATCAAATAAATTGTAGAGGGAAGGATAGAAGATATTCTTTAGTTACTTCCCGAGCTATCAAATAAAACAACCTTGAGCTTTAATTATCTCGCACATATCGGAAAAAGTGCCATTTTTGCAAAAATTCTAGCTAGTTGAGTCATTAACTTTTTGCCTAAATTCCTTTTTTCCTACCCCCAAACCTTTAGCCTATGTTACAACCCTTTAAAGACCTATAATCTTGTTTAATTCTGATGCGTAATTTCGACCAGATGGATGATGCAATTCCAACGTGACCATTTTATGCAATAAACTGTAGAGCGTTTACCAAATTCATATTTCACCCAAACACTTGAGTGCAAGAGCGACCACCTGCGAGCTAGCAACCTTAGTCCTCGCTTTTCGTTTTCGCAAAGTGTTGGCTGATAAAACTACTTAATTAGTTTTGGAGATTTTTTTGAGGTTCACTTTGTTTTTAATTGCAACTTGAGTAGTCTGAAACCGTATGGATTATAAAAGTGCAGTGGATCCTTATCTGTGTACGGGAGCTATTTGTTCATTTTCCGCTGCTTTTGATTCTTTCTTGCTTGAGGACAAGCAAGATTCAAGTGTGGGGAGGTTGATAGCTCCCATTTATATAGGGGTTTTAGGATCATTTTAGCTCGTTTTTGCTTCAATTCCTTTTAATTTTAGTATCATTTTGATATCTTTTTGTTAAAATTAGTAATTTCCGTTATTTATGGCATTTTCTGTGTTTTCAGGTGTTTTTAGGCCTATTTGAGCATTTTCGAACCAAACCCGAGCCTTTTAGAGCATTTTCGGACAATTTAGGGACCGTCGGAGCACTTTTGGGATTCGTCAGGGACCATTAGAGCAGATTTTGGAAGCCTAGGGACCAAAACGAAGAAAAACCGGACTCCTTGCCCCATTTGGATGCATGTCTCGTTGAGACAGGCACTGTCTCGTCGAGACACAAAGCTGTCTCGATGAGACAGGCACTCGTCTCGACGAGACAGCTTATGTCTCGACGAGACGAGGCTAGAGAGGCGTAAAAACGCCTCTCCCCTGCTGGAATCTCGAATTTTTAAGCCTTTGAAGACCTAATTAAGCATGGGAAATGACTTTTGTACCCCCGGAGACCTAGGTTTTCTGCCTATGTCTATAAATAGGCAGCTCAACTCAGTTCTTCGGGAGATTAGACAGATTTATATTTTTCATACCTACTTTAAACACATTTAAGCTTTAGATTTCAGTTCAGTTCTTCTAGTTAGATTTTATTCTTTGAAGAACAGCTCAAAGGGTGGAGGATCGACCTACATTGTTTATACTGTAATCAGACAACGGGTTTTAGAATTTCTTTCTTTTTCCCTTTATCTTTATTTACATTTAATCAAAGTATGCCTTCGTTTATTCCCTTTTGCATAATTATTGTGATTAGTTTGTTTATGAGCTAATCCCCATCCAATCTAGGATGGGGATGAAATTGGTTAAATGATTATGTATGTTTAGGGTTTAGGGTTTAATGTATTCGCTTTTGATTCGATCAGATTATGCATACTTAATGCCTAGATGATGTTAGGAACAGGATTTATGCTAGAATGAGAATTGATAATGATCAATAACCTGTTTGATGTAAATAATGTGCTTAATGCCTGTGACCCTGACTTAAATAGGATTATAGATAGATGAAATCCTGACCACGGAATCGTCTATATCGAATCTGTATTAACCTGACTTCGCTAGAGACCACTAGGAATGAGGCTTTGTGACTGGGCTACGACTTTATTCTTATTTTTCAAAAGACCTAATGCTTTGCATGACCTAGGGTATATGCCTAATCAAGCCGTCACCCGAGTGCATGTGAATAGGATAGACGAATACTGATCACATTTGTCTTTCACTTAGGACAATTACCTTCAATCATTAGTTGAGCTTAAACCTGAAACCCTTTGAACCCATACTTAGGAATTAACCAATGAATTCCCCATTCTAGGTTGTAACTACCATTAATCACAATCCACCCTACACGTCATTCTGTTTACTGCTTTCTTTAGTTTAGTTATTTATTTTACTAGTTTTCAACCCAATTGCTTTTCAACCTTGCTAAATAGATAGATTTACCAATTGAAGAAACTAATTAGGATAATAGTCTTTGTGGTTCGATCTTGTGCTTAAGCACTATATTACTTGTTGCGATAGGATACACTTGTCCTATTAATTGCTATATACTTTACGAGCATCAATTAAACAAAGTTGAAGCCAAGTAAAACAGAGGGGCTTGAGATAGAGAAAGCTTCATCATTCATCCAGAAGGCCACTACTATATCCAAAAACCACAAAACAAAGAGGATATACAGCTGACATGCTTATTCCCAAGGCTTGATCTAAAAGTACAAATGCTATAGAGGACATGTCAGGTCAACGTACCTCTATCACCATCGCAGACATAAAAGGTGGCAGAATTACACAAGACTGAAGTTCTGGGAGTGCAGAAGACCTTTTCACCTAACAGACAAAAAGGTGTCAGTAGCTGATAAGACAACCTCCGTTCTGATCAGAACAGTAACTTGAAGTTCAAACAGATCTCTTGACAGCTCTGCCTATAAATAGAAGCTCACAAGCTCCAACTGAAGTTGATGAAATCCAAAAGCTCTCAAGCAAAAATCAATCTTCAAAAGCAAAACACAATATTCAAATATTCAAGCATTGTTCTTATCTTGTTCGTCCAAGGATATTGTTTAGATCTTCATTGTATTTCTTTTAAAAGAAAAACCATTGTTCATAATATTCTTTCATCAGAAGCTCTATTGTTTGCTTCGTTATTAAGCAAGCAATAGAAGTATAGATAGTTGACTGATTGTAGAGGAAGGTACTTTACAGAGGCTCTATCTATTTGTATAAGGTTTGTGCTCTACCTCTGAAATAGTGCTCTAGTGGATTAAAGCCCAGAAGAATGTATTCTGGGGACTGGACGTAGGCTAGAGGCCGAACCAGGATATGTCTGCTGAGTAACTATTTTCTAATCTCTAACCTGCTACCTCTGATTATTTATGTGCTATATCTAATCTCATATAAACTGAATAACTGCCTCTTTCTCAGTATTTAGTCTCTTAGTTTGTTGAAACACCTTTCCACGTGATTTTGATTTGACAAAATTATTTATGTGAATGATAAAAATATTCTAACACATTAAATTTAAATGCTTTGATTTATTCACACTAATGTGTTTGTTCAATGTTGAGTTAATTTGATTTATAAGACATTAAGAAACTAAGCCTAAAGGCCCATAAGTGGAAGCCAAGCCCAAGTCAACAGATCAAAACTCACGGCCCAGGAAGACAAAACGCGGTCGTTCTAAACAAAGCACTAGCTCAGCATGAAGAAGGATCGAGAAGCCTTCTATCAATTGCTTCAAGATGAAGCTGCTGAGTTGAACGACAAGAAGTACAAGTCAGCGGGAGAACAGAACCAACTTGTAGACAAAGTATTTCTACTTTGGGTAAAGCTCAGAAGACGCAGTAAGCTGTCTGGAGGACTTTACTATAAATGGCGAAACATTCTGTTCATCTGACGAAAAGCTGGTGAGCACGGACGTAGACTGAAGATACGAGAATTTCATTGGCCAACGACACTGAGCACGTCCAGAATGAAAGCGACAGGAAGCCGTTAGCCTCCAACAGTTATTTCGAAATTCGAAATCACCGGTGTTCGAAGTGTCACTATAAATAGGCCTTTCAGATGCTTCATTCGATGCAGATCTTCAATCAAGTCGAAACGCTGACCAAATTCATACTTGAAGTTCTGTGAGAAAAGCAAAGCAAACCTTACACCAATTCCAATCTTTGTGTAAAAGTCTAGAGTGATTTCATTCATCTAAAGTGTCTTAGCAATTGTTGTTTAGGACAAACACTTATCATTTCTAGAAGAATAGAAAGGAGAAGCTGAGTACTCGGTTATAGTACTCAGCGGTAGGTATAGGAGTGAGTAGAGGTATAGAGGAAGGTACTCTTGTATACTCAGCTTCTATTGTAAAAGGTTTCGTGCTCTACCTTTAAAGAGCTCAGTAGAGGATTCAAAAAGCTCGGAACGAGTTCCGGGGACTGGACGTAGGCGGAGAGGCCGAACCAGGATATGTCTGCTGAGTAACATATTTCTAACCTTTAAACTCCTTTATATACTGCTTGCTATAAAACTGACTAAGTAACGAACTCACGCTGAGTTGAGTGCACTAAGAAGCTGAGTTCAGGAATAGACTTAAGTGCTATCTCCTGACTCAAGGAAAGAAGCAGACTTAGTCACCAGTTGACTAAGCTTGTGTCTTAAAACTACTTAGCGCCGCTGTGTAAACCTTTTCTCAAAGAAAAGAAGTCAGTCTTAACGGACAAAATTTTAAATAGTTCCTATCCCCCCTGGAACTAACCTTGTCATGTTATACGGGACCAACAAGTGGCATCAGAGCTTAAAAGCTCACTGAGCAAGATATAACTATCTTGAGCTGATCCCCACAATGGCTGAGAACAGCACTCGTTTCCTCCCAGGAAATCAGACAACTCAGATTCTTCCTAAGGGACTGTCCATTACTCGGCCTCCTCTGTTCTTCGGGTCTAACTACACCTTTTGGAAGAACAGAATGAAAAAATTCATTCAGGCAACAAATATGAGTGCATGGCTTTCTATAGTCCAAGGTCCATTTGTTCCTGTTGAAACTATTGACGGCCAAACGGTTGTTAAAGCTGAGACTAAGTGGACAGAGGATGATCTCAAGAAGCTACAAAATCATGCTTTGGCTATAAACATGTTGCACTGTGCGTTAGATGCTGCAGAGTACAACAAGATTTCAGGTTGTGAGTCAGCGCAGGAGATCTGGAAGAAACTGGAGGTCACCTATGAAGGAACCAACAAAGTTAAAGAGTCCAAGGTGAACCAGCATATGAGGATGTACGAGCTGTTTGAAATGAATGATGATGAAGGAATCTCTGAAATGAACTCAAGATTCACAAACATTATCAACGAGCTCAAAAGACTTGGCAAGATCTTTACTGAGGAAGAGCAAGTCAAGAAGATACTGAGGAGTCTTTCCAAAAGCTGGCAAGCCAAGAAAACTGCTGTTGAGGAAGCTCAAGACTTGACCACCTACAAGTATGATGAACTCATTGGATCTCTGCTGACCCATGAGATCTCAATGAAGAATTTTGAGGTGAAGGAGAAGTCTGAGGACAAGAAGCAAAAGTCTCTTGTCATGAAAGCTGACTCCACTGATGGGAGCTCAACAGACGATGAAGAGATGGCCATGTTCACTAGAAAGATGAAAAGGCTATCCAGAAAGAATGATAAATACTCCAAGAAGCCTTACAAGAAGTTTGACAAGTACAAAGCTGAGTCTAGCGACAGCAAGTACAAGAAGGACAGCTCAAAGCCCATCACATGCTTTGAATGTCATCAAACTGGCCATATCAAATCAAGTTGTCCTACCTTGAGGAAGGAAAAGAAGAACAACAAGAAGGTAATGGTGGCAACCTGGAGTGATAGTGATGAGTCATCATCATCAAGAGCTGATGCCACTGAGTCAGCAAAGATCTGCTTCATGGCAGATGAGCTTGCTGAGCCTTGTGTTTCTGAGCATGCTGACCCCTCCATTGCATCTGATGATGAGGCACACTCAACTGAGGTAATATCACTACCCTTGCTCAGAAATGAAATGATAAATGCCCTGAGTGACCTCTACACACTTATCAAAAAGTGTAACAAGAAGGTTAGAGCACTTAGCAGGCGATGTGATGAGATTGAAAAGGTCAAACTGAGTGACCTTCGATATCTTCTCCAAGACAACTCAACTTTGCATAGCAACGTAGAAACTATGCATAAGTTTGTCTCTGAGGTCCAATCAGATTCTAAGAAACTGAGAAAGGATGTCACATCTATTCAGAATCAATTCAAGGTTCCAAATAAAAGAAATATTCCTCTGAACACTCAGTATCGAAGTACTAGTCAGCAGAGATGGAATCTTCAGCGGAATGTCCAGTATGACTTCTGTGGGAAGAAGGGACACACCACAAAGGTGTGCTGGCATGCTCAACACTGGGGTGCTGACCAGTCAGTGAGATATCCCAAACGGAAGGTCAGCTGTGACTTCTGTGGGAAAAATGGACACACTGTCCAAGTATATCGTCATAAGATTAAGTATGATGCTTTACCTGCTGAGCCTAACAAACAAGGACCCAAAAAGACTAGGGTACCTAAAGATAACTAGCTATATTGCAGGTAAGCCTGAGATGTGCTGAGAAGTCAAAGATGTGGTACATTGACAGCGCATGCTCGAGGCATATGACTGGTGATGAAACTCAGTTCATCACACTTGTGCGTAAACAAGGTGGAAGCGTAAGTTTCGGAGACAACAAAAAGGGTAAGATAGTAGGGTCAGGAACCGTTGGTGGTAATCCTACTATTGAGTCAGTCTCCCTAGTCAGCGGACTTAAATATAACTTACTCAGCGTAGCTCAGCTATGTGATAATGGGAGGAAAGTTATATTTGATGACACTGGATGTAAAATACTCAAGGGAAAAACAAATGAATTGATTTTAACTGCCCCTCGTATTGATAATGTCTTTATGCTGAATTTGGAAAAGAAATTTTCAAAAAACGTATGCTTAGTGTCAAAGGAAGAAAATTCCTGGCTATGGCACAGGAGACTTGGTCATGTAAGCATGGACCTCCTGGCCAAATTAGCAAGAAAGCAATTAGTTGAGGGACTGCCAGAACTTAAGTTCGAAAAGGATCAATTATGCTACGCTTGTCAGGCTGGAAAACAAACTAAAACGTCTTTTCATAGTAAAAACATTGTCTCAACCAAGCGTCCACTAGAGTTGCTACACTTGGATCTCTTCGGTCCAGTCCAGCCGCTGAGCTTGGGTGGTAGAAGATTTCCCTTGGTCATTGTAGATGACTTTTCTCGGTACACTTGGATCATCTTGCTGAGTAGCAAGGATGAAACCTTTGAGACGTTTTCAACTTTAGTAAGAAAACTTGAAAATGATAAAGACCTTAAGTTAGCTCACATCCGAAGTGATAATGGTGGAGAATTCAAAAACCAACAGTTTGTTGAATTCTGTGAAGCCAGCGACATTGACCATAATTTTTCTGCTCCTAGAACGCCTCAACAGAATGGGGTTGTTGAAAGGAAAAACAGAACCTTGGTTGAAATAGCCAGAACAATGCTGAGTGAGCATAGGCTTCCAAAGTACTTTTGGGGAGAAGCTGTCAACACAGCTTGCTACATACTTAATAGGGCTCTAGTCAGACCCATATTAAAGAAGACTCCCTACGAACTTTGGAAAGGACGAAAGCCCAACATTGGATACTTTCGTGCCTTCGGCTGTAAATGTTTTATTCTAAATACTAAAGACAGCCTTGCTAAGTTTGATTCAAAAGCTGATGAAGCTATCTTTTTAGGCTACTCAACAAACAGCAAAGCATACAGAGTTTTCAATAAATGAACTCAGGTCTTAGAAGAGTCAGTACACGTTGAGTTCGATGAAACTAACCCTGCAGGAAAAGACAAGCAGCTGACTGAGGATGATCCATACTCAGCACCCGCTGACCAAGAAACAGCCGCTGAGTCACTACCTCAAGGGCTGACCAAAGGTAAAAGCGAAACTCAAATTGTTTTCACTAACCAATCTATTCCTGCAGAGATTGTTGAAACACAACCAGCTCAAGACATCACTCTACCAAAAGAGATCAGAATACCAAGAGGACACTCAGAGA
The DNA here is from genome assembly GCF_963576675.1 of Euphorbia lathyris. Classification (NCBI taxonomy): domain Eukaryota; kingdom Viridiplantae; phylum Streptophyta; class Magnoliopsida; order Malpighiales; family Euphorbiaceae; genus Euphorbia; species Euphorbia lathyris. Next base: position 27,017,226 of record NC_088919.1, on the reverse strand, counting down.
GTGCAATTCTTGATGCTACTGAAAACACCCTGATGACAAGAAATCAACTCAGGAGATACCTCAGCAACGTAGCATTCGTCTCAGTTCAGGAACCAAAGAACTTCGTTGAAGCTGAGCACAATGAGTTCTGGATGAGTGCAATGCAAGAAGAACTTGATCAGTTCAGAAGAAATGAAGTATGGGACTTAGTGCCAAATCCAAGAAGCCAGAAGACCATAGGAACAAGATGGGTCTTCCGCAACAAGCTAGATGAACAAGGGAACATGGTCAGGAACAAAGCAAGACTTGTAGCTCAGGGCTACAGTCAGCAAGAAGGTATTGACTACGGTGAGACCTTCGCCCCAGTGGCAAGGCTAGAGGCTATAATAATTTTATGTGCATATGCAACTTATATGAACTTTAAATTGTTTCAAATGGATGTTAAGAGTGCATTCCTTAATGGAGTTATAAACGAGGAAGTCTATGTTAATCAGCCTCCAGGGTTTGAGGATCCTAAGTTCCCAAACCACGTTTATAAGCTCAAAAAGGCATTGTATGGTCTCAAGCAAGCACCACGTGCTTGGTATGAGAGGCTAACCAGTTTCATGCTGACTAGAAATTATGTCAGACGTAAAGCTGATACAACCTTATTCATTAAGAGGAAGGGTAAAGATACCCTACTGGCTCAGATATATGTTGATGACATTATTTTTGGTGCCACTAACGAGTCCATGTGCAAGGAATTTAGTAAGCAGATGCAGACTGAGTTTGAAATGTCAATGATGGGAGAACTCAACTTCTTCCTTGGACTTCAAATCAAACAAGGGAAAAATGGCATCTTCATCAGTCAAACTAAGTATGCTAAGGAGATATTGAAGAAGTATGAACTTGAGAATTGCAAGTCAATATCTACCCCTATGGGCACTGACACTGTCCTCTGCGCTGACGAAAATGGTAAGTCAGTAGACAGCAAATTGTACCGAGGTATGATTGGTTCTCTACTCTACTTAACTACTAGTAAGCCGGACATTCAGTTCTCAATATGTTATTGTGCTAGATATCAATCTAACCCTAAGGAATCTCATTACATAGCTGTAAAAAGAATCCTTAGATATTTGCAAGGCTCGGTGAATGCAGGTTTATGGTATCCCAATACTCATGATTTCACACTCATTGGATACACTGACGCTGACTACGGACGAGACAAGTTTGAACGAAAAAGCACCTGAGGAGGATGTCATTTCCTTGGAAGCTGTCTTGTGTCCTGGTTCAGTAAGAAGCAGGCGTCAGTAGCCCTGTCAACCACTGAAGCTGAGTATATTGCTGCTGGAAGCTGTGTTGCTCAAGTCCTATGGATTAAGCAACAGCTAGAAGATTATGGCGTTCAGACTAAAACAATTGAAGTCAAATGTGACAACAAGAGTGCCATTGACCTATCAAAGAACCCAATCCAGCACAGCAGGATGAAGCACGTCAGCATAAGACATCACTTCATCAGAGATCATGTACTCAAGGGAGAGATCAAGCTGACCTATGTCCCAACGGATGAGCAGCTTGCTGATATCTTCACAAAGCCAATGGCTCGTGAGCAATTCAACATACTTAGAGAAGCCATTGGTATGTTTAATCCTCTTCAATAAATTCCAAGTATAATATGTGATATATGCATGCTAAGTGAATTACCATGCTAAATTATTTGTGCTAAATCAATAACTATTACATTCTGAGTAGATATACACGCTGAGTGGTTATCTTAAGCTGAGTTACTAAGCACACGAATAATTCCCTTGCATAACACTGACTACTCAGAACTTTAAACGTTTGGAATCCTTAACACTGAGTAAAGATCCGTTGTAAAATTTAATGCAAAACACGCGAATTAAATAGCCACCCAGGATAATGTAAGCGCAATAATTAGAAAATACATGCGCCGAATGTGTCATAAATGCCAGAATCTTTGTCGATTGAGTATCTCGAGGTCAAACGGCCACCTCAACGCTTCAGATCAACTCGACACCTCTATAAATAGTGGACGATTTCCCACTTTTACCTCTTTACGCTTAGAAATTTCTGGTATTCAAATACTCTCTTCTCTAAAAATTCCCAAACTTCTCAAACTTCTCTAAGAATCATGTCTAACGATTCTCAGAATGTCTCCGGTGCCGGTTACGACGACAACCGCTTCGATGAAAACCCTCCATCTCCTGCTCAGCAGGAATATAGCGAGACTCCCACCAAGTTTCAAGAAACTAGTCAGCGTGACCACTCTAAGGTCACTACACCGAGGAAGAAAACCAAGGCTGACCAAGCTACCTCCTCGAAAGGGAAACAAAAGCAGGACAAGGCAAAGAAATCGGTGGAATGCACCTACTCCCTAGTCTACGAGAGCGTAAGGGGGTATAAGGTTGACCACTCTCGCTGGTTTTCGAAGGCATTTGTGGAAGCTGAGCAACCCTTCTGTGAGTGGATCTCAAAGAACGGCTGGACCGAGCTATTCTCAACTCGAGAAGCCACCTATCCTGAGTTAGTGAAGGAGTTCTACACTAACCTCAGACCCGCTGATGATGACCGGGACTACATGGTCACCAAGGTTAAAGGGAAAGATATCTTCATCAACCCTTCTTACCTTGCCTCACTGTTAAAACTGAAAAACGAAGGAGCAAAACTTCACAAATCAGGTGACCAAGATAAAATTGAGTATCCCGCTGAGTTTTGTAAACCTAAAGGTCATGTCGGGGAAATCTCGAGTACCTCCATGGGTCAACACCAAAAGATGGCCCACTACATACTGACCAATTTCCTCTTTCCAAAGGTCAACTCCACCAACTCAGCGTCAAACTTTGAGCAGTGCTTCATCTGGCACATGCTGACCTATAAGCCGATCAACATGCCAGTCTTTATAATCGGTGGTTTTCAAAGAAGTACTGGAACCCTTAGGTTAGGCTCCATTATTACCAGAATCCTCAAAGATCACCGGGTGAGCTTGGTTGAGGAAATCCACACCTGGGGTACAGAAATTACTGCAGCCGCATTGTTTGGTTTATTCTATGATCAACCAATTGTGCCCAAGAAAGGAAAAGGGGCCACTGTTCAGGAAACCGAAGGAATGCAGACCAGAGAAGGAAAGAAAAAGAGGAAAGTTCAAGCTGACAAACAGGACAGAAAGAGAAAAGCTATTCAGACCTTTTCAAAAGATAATGTTTCTCCACCGAAGAAGGTTCGGTTTGTATCCAGAGGAACAAAGCCTCAAGTGGCACAAGGGCAGACTGAGCCTAAGTCAGCAGAAAACCTCAAAAGGCAAGCTGAGCCTGAGGAAGAAGAAGAAAAAGAGGACATGACTGATGAGCAACCACTTAGGAAGAAGAAGAAAATCTCTTCTGGGTTAAGTCCCATTGACGTACCCCCACTTGGAGTAGTTATCTCTGAAGACTCTTATTTTGCGAGAAGTCAGGGCATTGTTCTTGAGAAAAATCTCACTGACCAAGATCAAGAAGAATTGGGTGGTCAGTTTGATGCTGAGGAGACAGCAAATGTTGAACAACATGAGCCATCAGATGTTTACCAACATGAAACAACCTACACGGAGGAAGGTGAGGATGACGTCAAGTCATCATGCCTGAGCCAACAGCAAAGGATCACACTGATCAAGGGGCAACTTCACCCACTGACTCAATTGAGTCCATTCTTGCTGACCCCTCTCCTCAAAAGACTAAGAGATTAAGGAGACTTAAGAAGAAGGCATATAAATCCCCTGTCATTGACCTTATGGGTGACTCACCTCTGCGGGATCCGATCACTGACCTTTCAGATATGCAGTTTAAGTTCTTCTCAAATCCCACTGAGTCTCCACTAGAGCAACAGAAAAAGCAAGCCTCTGTTTCTCAACCTAAGGAACATGCCGACTCAACTGCTCCTCTAAGCCAAGGTGATACCGAGCAAGTGCTCGAAGTTCCTGCTCCTCAACATGTTGAGTTAGCTAAGGAAATACCTACTCAGGTCAGTGCTGAAACACCTCAACCTCCTCAAACCAGTCAGCTTCAGCCTGACTCTGAGCAAGTAGATAATTCTGCCGATCATCCTCTTCCACAACCACAAGTGTAGAATATCAACCAGTCAGCTCCTGCTGGAAATCAAAACTCAAGTCCAGCTGCTGATCATGCTGGCACTTCAAATAATGAACTGAACCAAACACCTCCTCCATCCGGTTCCACTCATATTCCGGCATTTGGGCCAAGCATTAATGGATCATACAACTACTTGCATGCCACTGAGTCTGGTCGACGAATAATTGACTCAGCTCAAGCTTTGCTCCAGGACCTCGATCAAACCAATGCCGATGCCGCTGGGTCCCTGTTGAGCCAACTCAACTTTCGTCTGTCACTCAGCTTCTCACAGAAATCAAAGGTCTTAAGGATCTTCTGAGTGTCATGACTTCACTTCAGTCTCAACAGCCCAGATAGGAATCAATAACAAAGCTGGCCGAACTCCAGCTGACAATGGTCAATCACATGAACTCTCTTCAGGGTCAACTTCATAACCTGTCAGCTGCGAACTCAATGTATGCAACTTCTGCTGAAGTTCATCAACTCTTCACCCAGCTTCAATCTGAGCAAGCCAGAACCAACGAGCAACTCTCTTCCTCCTCCCAATGCTCCATTGAGCAAATTAGTGAGGCTGTCCTTCTACTCAACTTGAGTAAGGAAGAGATGGAAACTGACCAACTCAAGACGAATGAAATTCTGAGGTACTCTCAAGTCACTTTCAACCATGTGCGCCACTCAAATGTTCAACGTCAGTATTATGACTCGGCTCTGCTTAAGATGTTTCATCAAGCCTTTGCCATGCTGACTGATTCTATAAACTGGGTTGGGAAGTCTCAAGAATACATCCTGAGTATGCTCAGTGCCTCGGCTATCAGGGTTCCACGTTCTATCTTAGATGATGGCGTTCCTGTTTTTGATGGCATAAATGAAAGCACGCGTAGGCTTAAGGCATTCTTTGTCCGATTAACTCGTGCTGCCCTCAACGACACCTTCATTCCTCCTCCTCCCGATGCTGACAAAATGGGGGAGAAAGAACAAGCTCAAAGAACTCAACAATCAGGAGAAGCATCAGGAAGTCAGCAGAAATCCAAGGGAAAGGGAAAAGCTAAAGAGCATGATGTCCAAATTAACTACAAGAAAAAATAGCTTGACTAGGATTGCTAGATTTAGTGTTGTTAAACTTGTAGTCTTTCCCTTGTGTATTTTGTTGTGCTGACCCTTAATACAAAACTATGCATGCATCTACCTTTTTTCAAAACTGACTAATCTTATGTGATGCTTACTTATGTTTTGTACTTAACATTTAACGTATCTTCATTAAATCAATTGTCTTATGTGCTTACATTGCTTCATGATTGTCTGCTGTGTTGATCTATATGTTGACCTCTTTTACATGTCTTCTCAACTAAAACTCATTGAACAAAGATATACTCAACGCTCTCTGATATCTAAATCTTCCGCATAAACTGAGTTAAAAAGAATATGTTCCATGAGCTGACCTATTTCTGAAAACTGACCTTAGACTTACTTGATTAAACCTTGAAATGTTTAAAGTAAAACTAAGTCAGTAGCTCAACCCTTACGAGGGAGTATCTTGAGTAATATAAGGTCAACTATCATGGGGGAGCTCAACACTGAGTTCCTTACTGAATATTTTTGCCAACATCAAAATGGGGGAGTTTGTTGAAACACCTTTCCACATGATTTTGATTTGACAAAATTATTTATGTGAATGATAAAAATATTCTAACACATTAAGTTTAAATGCTTTGATTTATTCACACTAATGTGTTTGTTCAATGTTGAGTTAATTTGATTTATAAGACATTAAGACACTAAGCCTAAAGGCCCATAAGTGGAAGTCAAGCCCAAGTCAACAGATCAAGACCTCACGGCCCAGGAAGACAAAACACGATCGTTCTAAACAAAGCACTAGCTCAGCATGAAGAAGGATCGAGAAGCCTTCTATCAATTGCTTCAAGATGAAGCTGCTGAGATGAATGACAAGAAGTACAAGTTAGCGGGAGAACAGAACCAACTTGTAGACAAAGTATTTCTACTTTGGGTAAAGCTCAGAAGACGCAATAAGCTGTCTGGAGGACTTTACTATAAATGGCGAAACATTCTATTCATCTGACGAAAAGCTGCTGAGCACTGCCGTAGACAGAAGATGCAAGAATCTCATTGGCCAACGACACTAAGCACGTCCTGAGTGACAACGACAGGAAGCCGTTAGCCTCCAACGGTTATTTCGAAATTCAAAATTACCGGTGCTTGAAGTGTCACTATATAAAGGCCTCTCAATTGCTTCATTCGATGCAGATCTTCAATTAGTCGAAACACTGACCAAATCTCATTGGCCAACGACACTGAGCATGTCCAGAATGAAAGCGACAGGAAGCCGTTAGCCTCCAACGGTTATTTTGAAATTCGAAATCACCGGTGTTCGAAGTGTCACTATAAATAGGCCTTTCAAATGCTTCATTCGATGCAGATCTTCAATCAAGTCGAAACGCTGACCAAATTCATACTTGAAGTTCTGTGAGAAAAGCAAAGCAAACCTTACACCAATTCCAATCTTTGTGTAAAAGTCTAGAGTGATTTCATTCATCTAAAGTGTCTTAGCAATTGTTGTTTAGGTCAAACACTTATCATTTCTAGAAGAATAGAAAGGAGAAGCTGAGTACTCGGTTATAGTACTCAGCGGTAGGTATAGGAGTGAGTAGAGGTATAGAGGAAGGTAATCTTGTATACTCAGCTTCTATTGTAAAAGGTTTTGTGCTCTACCTTTAAAGAGCTCAGTAGAGGATTCAAAAAGCTCGGAACGAGTTCCAGGGACTGGACGTAGACGGAGAGGCCGAACCAGGATATGTCTGCTGAGTAACATATTTCTAACCTTTAAACTCCTTTATATACTGCTTGTTATAAAACTGACTAAGTAACGAACTCACGCTGAGTTGAGTGCACTAAGAAGCTGAGTTCAGGAATAGACTTAAGTGCTATCTCCTGACTCAAGGAAAGAAGCAGACTTAGTCACCAGTTGACTAAGCTTGTGTCTTAAAACTACTTAGCGTCGCTGTGTAAACCTTTTCTCAAAGAAAAGAAGTCAGCCTTAACGGACAAAATTTTAAATAGTTCCTATCCCCCCCCTTGGAACTAACCTTGTCACGTTATACGGGACCATCATAGTGCATTATGAACATATCTTGATAAGTTGAACGCTAAGCTCATAAATAAATAATTAAGATCAGAACTGAAAGATTGAACAGATCCCTCTGTCTATCTTGCGCTAGCCTCTGATACTAATGATCTTGTATGTAAATCAACATTATGCTGACCAAGTGAAAATTTTATAAAAAGCCATAATTAACAAATAGTTCCATTCACCCCTCTTTGGAACTAGTACTATATTACTAGGGACAAACACTCTGTTCTAACACGATCCATAACAGGAATGATCCTAATGTGTGTCCGAGCAGGTGTTGGGTATCACATAAAGTAACTGTAGGATAGTTAATGTTTGATTGAGCATTCACTACTCCTGATGCATGGGAGATATATTCATGACCTATTGTGGATAATTAACTTGAAATCCTTGCAAGGTGATAGAGTTAAGAGTTGAAATGGAGATTTCACTTAACGTATCTATTTAGAGTTAATTTTACATGGACAAGTAAAACAAACGTCTCATTATATGTAACTTGACATGTTCCATAGTTACAGATTCGTTTAAGGATATAACTAATAATTAAGGATCATATTGTACTGGACCTATTACGGAAAGGTAAGCGTCAGAATCAACCTAACTTCTTATCACTATGGGAGAATGTGATGATTCTACCTAACTTTTTATCGCTCTGGGAGAATGTGATGATTCTACCTGTAACAGTCTGTGCACTTATTTTGTTATACATTTAGTTGAATTATTTTGTTTAAATTAATTCCAATAAGCGTATACGACTAGTAGCGGTAAAAACCTAATAAGCCAAACACAAAATTAAGACCGAAGGACATATGGTAATATTAGAGTGAGAAAGGGGGGCCAAATTATATAGTGTGGGAGTAGTTATTTGTTTAATTGATTTGTTGGATAATTATAATTTGATTTTAGTTATAGATAAATTAATTAAAGAATTATAATTCTATTAGGAAATATAAATTTTAATTTGATTAGAATTGTGAATTTAATTATGTGAATATATATATATATATAATTAATGATAATGTTCCTAATATTAATTAGTAAGTATAATAACACTAATTAAATCTAATTATTATCCTAATATAAATAAGTATTCTAATGAGATTAGAATTGAAATTATTAATTACAGGTTTAATATATCATTTACACCATGAACTGTCCAAAAAGTTTGATTGGCCTCGTGAGCTTTCAAAGTGTCCAAATAGCTCTATAAACTTACATAAAATATTCAGTTAGCCTTCTGAATTTGCGTAAAATATAATGAATTAATCATTCGGTTGTAAAAAAGTAAGTTAAATGCGGAAGATATGTTCCACATGCCTTAGAATGTTATTACATAATTCACAAAATATATTAAAACATATTAAAAAAGAAGTTCTTACTTGTTTAATTATAAAACATTTTCTTCTCTAATATTAGAATTGCATACATTGGCATTGGTCATTTTACTTTTTTGAAGATGCATGTAAGATATTTTCCGCATTTAACTTACTTTTTTTTGTACAACCAAGTGATTAATTGATTATATTTTACATAAGTTTAGAGGCTAATTGAACATTTTATGCAAGTTCAATGAGATATCAGAACATTTCAAAAGTTTAAAGGACCAATCAAACTTTTTGAACAAGTTTAGGAGAGAAATAATGTATTAAACCTTAATTATATTTATATATTAGATATTTTATAGTTCAAATATAATTAGTATAATTATTATTTATTTAATTAATAAACTAATAATATTAGAATACTAATTAACTACTTTAATCTAATTATTTGAAACAAATGACTCATAATTAATTATAAATTCAATTTTGGGGCGGGATGGAGAGGAGGCCTGGATCGGCTGGATCTGCCGCTATTTCGGCGCTGGGAGGGTCAGGCGACGCGGTCCTGATTGACAGGAGAAAGGGAGAGGCGAGGGAGGCTGATGCGGTTGCGCCGGCAATGGAAGGGGAGGCTGCTGGCGGGGAGGGTAGATCTGATGAAAGGGGCGGGTTTGGGTTGTCTGGCCGTTCAGGCGAGGCGACGGCAGATCCTACAAAGGCTTTCAATAATTCCTTGTATCCAGGAAATCTAAAATTATCGTGGAAGGATACCGTTATGGGGGTTGTAGAGGAGGAGAATTCCATCATAGGAGGGATGGTGGATGAGGAATGGGAGGAAATTCTGTCAGATTCAGATATAGAGGATGAGGAGCAAGATGATCCGTTGTGTCATGTTATCCGTTTATCGTCTGCTGATAAATGTTCCCTTCGGTCCAAATGGAAATTATCTTTAATTGTGACTGTCCTAGGGAAAAAAATTGGCTTTAATTATTTTGTACAGAGAATTTGTGCTCAGTGGGCGAGAAAAGGGAAAGTCAGTATAACTGACTTGGAAAATGATTATTATGTAATTAAATTTACACAAGCCGAAGATTATGAAGCGGTTATTAATGGGGGACCATATATTATATCCAATCATGTTCTTGCCATTAGGCCTTGGGTCCCTAACTTTAATCCAAGGGATTGTTCAGCTAACAGGATTCTGACTTGGGTGAGATTCCTAGGTCTCCCGATTGAGTATTATAATGAAATCTTCCTAAAAAAGATTGCAGGGCTTGTTGGGAAAGTCCACCATGTGGATAAAACTACTATTGGAGCTAAAAGAGGCAAGTTTGCTAGGGTTTGTATTGATATTGACCTAGCAAAACCCCTTTTGTCCAAATTCTGTCTACAAAATACCATCTACTTTATTGAGTATGAAGGAATCCATAACATCTGTTATGAATGTGGGATGTTTGGGCACAATTATGAGGGTTGCCCTAGGAAGAAGAAGGAAAGCGAGGATGTTGCTGAGGCTGTCTTGGTTAGGGAAGAGGGGATCCAAGAGGATGGGAGGAATTTTGGTCATTGGATGGTTGCTAAGCATTCTAGGAGAAGGAGGACACGTGCTCCAGTGGCCCACAATCTTCCTCCTGATATTATTAGTAATCAAAGTCTGCCCCAAAAGGATTGTGGAAGAAAGGAGTTGCCTAGTCTAAAGGATCGTGCTGCCCCTGGCAATCCTTTGGAGGTTTGTTCTGGTTCAAGGTTTGGGGTTCTTCTAGTGGAAGATGATCAAAACCCTGGTCCTATTAATGAGCAAGCAGAGTTGGGAATGCCAGACTTAGAGCCTGATGATCCTGTTGATAACAATGTGGAGACGGTCAACCCTTTGTTTGAATCCAAAGAAGCTCCTCAGGATTATTCTCAGGCTCACATTTCTCAAGTTTCTGAGAGGAATAATAAGGTTAGTCTTTCTAAACTCAGCATTGAGACTAGAAATGGGAAAACCATGGGGGTTAATAAAATGAATATGAAAAAACTGAAGGGTAGTCAAAAGAATTTCCGAAATTCTTTTAGTACCTTGGAGAAAAGGGGGGCGACAGGTACCTCCACTAGGCTCTTAGGAGCCCCGAATAAATATCTGGCTTAGTTGGGCAGGCCTGGGTTTGCTGTCCTCACTTGATGGATCTGTTTGTTTGGAATGTTAGAGGAGCGGCAAGCAAGACGACCCACATCCATGTAAAGGATTTAATTAAGCAGTTTAACCCTTCTTGTTTTGCTTTATTAGAAACCAAAGTCAGTGGAGCTAAAGCTGATGAGTTGGTTAGTTCATTTAAAAGTTGGAAGTGTGTCAGGTCGGAGGCCACGGGCCGGACTGGTGGGATTTGGCTTTTCTAGACTCTGGATCTTGTTCTTTTTGATATCATGATGATGGATAAGCAATTTATTCACAGTAAAGTTACTTATCCTGGTAATAAACCCTTCTTTATCACTGTTGTGTATGCTGATCCTATCCTTGCTAATCATAAACGTCTGTGGGAGGCTTTGTTTTCTTTAAGTACGGGTATGGTGGATGCCTGGTTCATTGCTGGAGATTTTAATGATATTGCTCTTATGGGTGATCAAAGAGGGGGAGGAAATCATTATATTAATCGGTGTCTCAATCATAAACAAAATATGGATCTTTGTGGTTTGTCAGATCTTGGTGCAGCTGGTCATAAGTTTACTTGGAAACGTAATAGTACCTTTGTTCGTTTGGACAAAGTTTATGCTAACATTGTGGCCCATAGTAGGTTTCCTGAAGCTGCTGTGTTGAATCTGCCCTTCCGTCATTTTGATCAGTGTCCGATCTTAGTCAGGTTGGTGAGAGCTCCTCGTTCTAAAGGGATAAGACCTTTTAGGTATCTGGTGGCTTGGGAATCTCATCCCGAGTTCAAGAATTTTGTTCATGATAATTGGAAACCCCAATCCAATGTGCTTATGGCTGCGGAGGGATTTAGAAGGAACGTGGTGGGATGGAATAGAAACACTTTTGGCCACATTATTAGAAGGAAACAGAAAATTCTGAGCAGGATGGAAGGCATTTAACGTATCTTGGAGACCAGATTTGACCATAGTTTGAGTTGTCTTCTTAGATCCCTCCAGAATGAGTTGGAAGCGGTGCTGAGGCAAGAAGAGTTGCTTTGGTTTCAGAAATCGAGGAAAGCTTGGATTAAGGATGGAGATCGGAATACGAGGTATTTCCATCTTTCTACTGTTATCAGAAGACAGAGGAATCGAATTGATGCTATCAAGGATCCTAATGGGAATTGGGTTTATGAGGATGATGAAATTCGTCTTATTGGCAATCAATTTCTATAAAGATTTATTTAAAGAGGATCCGGTGGAGTTGGATAGAGCTCTAACTAGGACTACATTTCCGACGGTTGGTGAGGATAAGATTATTGATGCTTTTCACCCTATTGATCAAAAAGAGATTAGTTAGGCGGTGTTTAGCATTGGAGCTACTAAAGCTCCGGGGGTTGATGGGCTTCCGGCCGGGTTTTACCATAAGCACTGGGAAACTATAAAAGATGGAATTTATGGTTTCGTAAAGGGGGTTTTTAATGGGTCAGAGGATATTAGGCTAGTAAAAAAACTCTTCTGGTCCTGATTCCTAAAGTGGATAAGCCGTCTTCTTTCTTGCAAATGAGGCCTATTAGTCTGTGTAATGTGCTTTATAAGGTGATTACCAAAATTGTGGCCAATAGACTTCGATGTATTATTTTTGATATTATTAGCCAAAACCAAGGCAGCTTTGTCCCGAGGAGACAGATGATGGACAATATTGTTATCGCTCAGGAGATGGTTCATTCAATGAAGATAAAAAAGGGTAAGCATGGCATTGTGGCCCTGAAACTAGATCTGGAGAAAGCTTATGATCGGCTAAACTGGAGTTTTCTTCTGGATAGTTTGGAAAAAGATGGGATTTCGGATACATGGAGGAGTTTGATTGAGGTTTGTATTTCTTCTCCTGTTTTCCAAGTTTTAATTAATGGGGATTTGTCCGAGGAGTTTACTCCATCCCGGGGTATCCGTCAAGGGGACCCTATGAGCCCGTTTTTATTTGTTATAGCTATAGAGAGGTTATCTCATCTCATCCAAGATGTTGTGAACACTGGAAGGCTTCATCCGGTTACCATTAATAGATCATGTCCCCCGATCACCCATTTATTCTTTGCTGATGATGTTATGATCTTTGTGGAAGGAAATGAGGAGCAAATTGGTGTGATAATGGATATCCTGACCAACTTTTGTTCTGCTTCAGGCCAAAAGCTTAATATCCAAAAATCTAGAATGTTATGCTCTAAGAATATGGACCCAAGGGTTGGTAAAAAGTTGAGTGAGATTTCTGGTATTCCTCTAACCAAGTCTCTTGGTAACTATCTGGGGGTTCATCTCTATAGTGACAGAGTGTCAAAAGCTTCTTTTAAAGCAATCTTCGATAGGACTAATAAGAATTGTGCTAATTGGAAAGCTAAGACCCTTTCCCTTGCGAGCCGTCTTACTTTGATCCAGTCTGTGAATGGTGCTGCCCCGAATCATTTAATGCAAACTTGTAGGCTGCCTGAGCCGATTCTTAATGGCCTTGATAAGATCAATCGTCGTTTCCTATGGGGGGATTCAGAAGAGGGAAAAAAAATTCATCTGGTTCCCTGGAAAGAGGTGTGCCAATCTAAGAATAGGGGTGGGTTAGGGATCAGACAAGCCAAGGATAATAATAAAGTGCTTTTAATGAAGCTTCTTTGGAGGATGTGGCAGAATCCGGACGCTCTTTGGGTTCGGTGATTGTTCAGAAAGGATAAGATTTTTGGGGGCCTGAAAGAGAGAGTACCTAATTGTTCTTTCTTATGGAAAGGGGTTAACGCTGTGTTTTCAGAGTTCTGCTCTGGGATTGGTTGGTCGGTGGGCAATGGTAGATCAATTAGTTCCTGGAATGATACCTGGCTTGATAAGATACCTTTATCAGAAGTGTGTACTTCTCCTTTGCCTCTGGAGATCCGTAACTGGAGTATCGCTGATGTGGTGGATTCGGAGGGAGATTGGGTTTGGTCGAGATTCGAATCTTACCTTAATCTGGAAACACTCCTGAAAATTCATGGAGTTAAAGTTAGTAGTAAAGAGGAGAATGGGGATAGTCACTGTTGGTCCTTTACAAACAATGGTACTTATTCCTGCAAATCTGCATTTGAAGCGTTCAGTCTTAACTTGGATACCCCTCCTTCAATCTCTTGGAAGAATATTTGGGCCTTAAAAGTTCCTTATCGCATTAGGAGCTTCCTATGGCTTAGCGCAAAGAATAGGTTGCTTACTAATGTGGAAAGGAAGAGACGCCATTTAGTTGAGGCAGATACTTGTTGTAGGTGCAAAGTTCAGGCAGAAACCATCTGTCATGTTCTTAGGGATTGTGCGAAGAGTAAGAATGTGTGGAAGAAAGTGATTCCGAGCCAGTTGCTACCTAACTTCTTTGCCCACTCTAAAAACAATTGGTTGTTAAATGGTGTTAATGGTGTGTTATTGCCTCAGATGGAACATGGTGCTATCCTCTTTGCTGTTGTCTGTCACAAGCTTTGGCAATGGAGGAATACTGAGGTGTTTGGAGAAAAAACTATAGTGATTCCTAATCTACCTGATTATTTCTCCAAGAAAATTAACAGGCCCGTCCCTGAGCATTAGATTAAAGTAAAAAAAAAATTATAGTTGGTTAAAAACATTGGCATTATATAATAAAAACTTGATTATATTATAGTTGGTTAAAAAAAATTATAGTTGGTTAAAAACATTGGCATTAGATTTTTTCCAAATTAGTTTTTCCAAATAAAAAACGTTGGTATTAGTTATTAAATAGTTTTTCTAAATTCCCTAATTTATCTCGGATTCTTTCCAAATTTTCTAATAAAAACTTTGGGCATCAACTCTCTAATTTATCTCAAAGTTTTTCTATAATTATCTTTCCCACCTATCAATCCCAACAAAAATTTATAATTTCTCTTTCCCTTTTTTAATCACACTCCAATCTCAAAGAATATTAAACAGTAATATTATCCTACATCCTCGGTTCATCTTCTCAATTCATCAACTATATAATCAATTTTGTTTTCTAATCACCTCACTGTGAAACTTCCAATTACTAATAGCATTTTTTGTTGTCTTTGAGAAACTCTATCAGATTGATTTACTCGGTCTTCAAAAGCAATTTGGGAAAAACTTATCAAAATCTTCCAATTTCAAGAACTTAGACGCTAAACCTCGTTAAATGATGTGATTTTTACATTTGGTTTTTCATTTTTATGTTATCATGCTTTATATCGTAAAGAACATAAAATCTATTAGAACTATTTCATAATTTATTAAATTTAAAGAAATTTACTTCTAGAAATGCTCATAGACATCATTTTGTATAAGAAATTGGGTACTTAAAGCAATATAAAATGTTTTTATTAGATATTTTGTTAAATGTAACAAAAAAAAGTGTCATTTTTAAATAATTTTCTTTTATACAATTTACTTTTCTACTTTTTTTTTCCACTTATTTATTAGGGCCTCATTTAGTAATTCGCCCCCGGGCCTCTAAAATCTCAGAATCGGCCCTGAAAATTAACACTATTATCAATAGCTTCAAAGGGGATTATTTAGCCAATACTAGTCAGAGATCTGTTGAGCATCTTTTAGGTTGGAGTAGACTGGGGGAAGGGATTGTGAAATTAAATACCGATGGCTCGTGTCTTGTGGATGGCAGAATTGCGGCTGGAGGGGTTCTGAGATATGCTAGGGGTAATTGGGTGTCTGGCTTTACTCAGAATCTAAGGATGAGCTCTTCCTTTTCTGCTGAGCTCTGGGGTATCTTCTCTGGACTTAGATTGGCCATTGACCTGCTGAAAAGACTGCTCGTGGATTCTGACAACCTTGAAGCAGTTAATATGATTGCTAACAACAAAGCTATGTGCTTGAGTAGCCAAAACCTTGTTAAAGAGATCAGAAGATTGTGTTTTTCATTCGATACAATCTCCTTTTGTCATGTGTACAGGGAGCAGAATAGGGTGGCAGATCGCCTTGCTGCGGAGGGCCATGAAAGAATGCCGGGAATTTCAACCTTCTCTTCTCCTCCGAACTTCCTTTGTTCGTTTCTGTCTGATGATCGGGTGGGGGTTAGCTTCCCTAGACTAATCCCGGATTAGGTGTTGGTTTTTGTTGTTTTTTTCTTTCCCTTTCCAAAAAAAAAAAAAAAATTATAAATTCAATTTGATGTTGGTGAACAACGCTAAAAGCAACAGGAACGAATTTCAAATAAAATAAAAAGAACTGGATCTACTGTGATTCATTTATTAGGATTTTTCCAATTTCCACCGCGTCTATGTCTAGAGATCTGCATAGGCTGAGCATGAAAGCTTAAGTATACCTTACTTCGAGTAATTTTCAAGTAATGGCTATTTCTACATAACTATTCTCGCTCCTATTTCCTCCTCCTCCTCCTTGCTCCACCCCTCTCTGCCTCGAGGAAGAAGAAGAAGAAGAATAAGGGAGAAGCTTAACCAATTTCCATGTCTAATCCTTTCACTCTTCTCCTCCTCTCCTTTCTAGTCGCTTCCTCATCCACCCATGTCAGATCGGACGCCTCCAATCACCGCTACAAGGAAGGCGATACCGTTCCACTTTATGCCAACAAGGTTGGCCCCTTTCACAATCCCAGGTAACTCTAGATCTGCCCTTTTCCCACTCCTCCAGATACTCTGGCTCTCACTGCCTTATATTCTACATTGTTATCATGTTACTTTAATAGATCTGATTGGGTGATTGGTTTCCTATTTTCATTATCTGTATGTAGAACTAGGTTTTCAATTTTGAAACTCAATTGAAAAATAATATTTTACATAACCTTATGATTCATCTTTCTCATTTCTGGATATTGACTAGAGTATGTTGTTTTTAGTCATTTGTTGATTTCTTGAATTGGTTGATGTTCAATTGTGAATTTTGAGGATGCTGATATTGTTTATTTTCTGAATTTCCAGTGAAACGTATCGCTATTTTGATCTGCCCTTCTGTATTCCAGGTTTATTATCTCCACTCTTCACTTTTACATTGTGCGCTTATGTAGTTTTTTTTGGGGTAAACTACACATTAAGAAATGCAAAGTTCAGTGGCCATGGGTGTAATTTACCCAGTTTTTTTTGTATCTTTGTATTTTCAATCACCGAAACTTTTTTTTATTAGTATCCTCTTTTAACCAATAGAGGAACCTATTCAAACTTTTAATTCCCGTATTCAATTTGTTCGACTGCATTTAAAAAAAAATGTGATTGCTAACACCTATATGAACTCAATGATTTTTTTTTTCCACTTTGAAGTTATTGTCATTTTGCATTGAGTTTATATCTGGGTTAATTGATATGGTGCTCATTCACATATTTTATACTAGATATTCAAGCTCAAAAAGAGGGCATACTATGAATTACTGAACCTTTGGGGTCAAATTTTTGGTCGGATGTGATTTTTTTTTTTTGTCATTTTCTCTTTTTGATTGCCGAGTGAATATTAATGACAGAGCACCTGAAAGAGAAAACAGAAGCTCTTGGTGAGGTGTTGAATGGAGACCGTCTAGTTAGTGCGCCCTATAAACTCAACTTTCGAGAAGAGAAGGACACTGCTGTTGTTTGTCAGAAGAAGCTTACAAAGGAAGACGTTGCTAAGTTCAGATCTGCTGTTGACAAAGATTACTACTTTCAAATGTATTATGATGATTTGCCTATATGGGGATTCATAGGAAAGGCTGAGAAGGAAGGCAAAGATGACCCAAGTGAATACAAATACTTCCTTTATAAGCATATCCAATTTGATATCCTTTACAATAAGGACCGTGTGATTGAAATAAATACCCGAATGGATCCACACACATTATTGGATCTGACTGAAGACAAGGAAGTTGATGTGGAGTTCGTTTATACTGTGAAATGGAAGGAAACAGATACTCCCTTTGACAAGAGAATGGAGAAGTACTCACTATCCTCTTCACTGCCTCATCACTTGGAAATTCATTGGTTCTCAATTATAAACTCATGTGTGACTGTACTTCTTTTGACTGGTTTTCTTGCTACAATTCTTATGCGTGTCCTAAAGAATGACTTCATGAGGTAAGACTTATTGGAGAATGTGAATAAATTCACTCAAGTACTTGTGAATATGTTCATATATTCATATATTTAAATCATTTGACGTGTTCAAGGTATGCACAAGATGAAGAAGCAGCTGTTGATCAGGAAGAGACTGGATGGAAGTACATTCATGGTGATGTCTTTAGGTTCCCAAAGTACAAGTCTTTGTTTGCTGCTGCCCTTGGTTCTGGAACCCAGTTGTTCACTCTGTAAGCAACCCATTCATGACTTGTTGTAATGCACGATGCTTACTATATTATGTCATTGTCACCTCTTTTCTATGTTAATTAGTTTCCGTCTTATGCATTCCAGAACTTTATTTATTTTCATGCTTGCTTTGGTTGGCGTTTTTTATCCCTACAACCGGGGAGCTCTATTTACGGCACTGGTGGTCATATATGCACTTACTTCGGGAATTGCTGGATATATTGCAACCTCCTTCTATTGTCAACTTGAAGGAAAGAACTGGGTATGCTTTATACTGGCGTTTTCGGTTGCATTAATGTGATTATTTCTAGGGGAAGATTTATCAAGTTGAGTAAATATATATTTTGTGATTTGACAGGTGAGGAATCTTTTGCTGACAGGATGCCTTTTCTGTGCCCCGTTGTTCATCACTTTCTGCTTTCTCAACACTGTTGCCATTGCTTATAGTGCAACTGCTGCGTTGCCATTTGGTACCATTGTGGTAATAGTCCTTATATGGACATTGGTAACATCACCATTGCTTGTATTGGGTGGTATTGCTGGCAAAAATAGCAAGACTGAGTTTCAAGCCCCTTGCCGAACTACAAAATATCCTCGCGAGATCCCACAATTGCCTTGGTACAGGAGTGCTCTGCCTCAGATGGCAATGGCTGGTTTTCTACCCTTCAGTGCTATCTACATTGAGCTATATTATATATTTGCTAGCGTGTGGGGTCACAGGATTTACACCATCTATAGCATCCTGTTTATTGTCTTCATTATTCTTCTGATTGTCACAGCTTTTATAACTGTGGCTTTGACTTACTTCCAACTTGCTGCTGAAGATCATGAATGGTGGTGGAGGTATATAAGTTTTCCCGATCTTTTTTGTTTCTTTTGTTGGTATTTTGCTCCACTACTTGGCTTGCCAACACTTGGCAGTTTTATGATTTCTTCCAGTAGGCTTATATAATGCTGCCTTCTTCTTTGCTAAAGGAACTTCTGATTGTTCTCATGCATTCTTCTTAGGATTCAATTCTTAATTATTAGTGTGCATTGAATTTAGCAGAACTAACATATTAGTCAATCATAGTTGAGTATATTGTGGATAATTCTACTTCTATTTTCGATTTCTTATGACTTATTTGATATATGCAACTTGAATAAGTTGTCATTGGTATTTTCAGTTAGGCTCAAGTTGTACAATTTAAATGTGATGCGTGCCAGTTTTTTGAAAGAAGGTTTTGATTGTCGCAGGTCTTTTCTCTGCGGTGGATCAACTGGGTTGTTTATCTATGCTTACTGCCTGTATTACTACTACGCACGGTCAGATATGTCTGGATTCATGCAAACCTCTTTCTTCTTTGGATATATGGCTTGCGTATGTTATGGGTTCTTCCTCATGCTTGGTACAGTTGGTTTCAATGCATCCCTGTTTTTTGTTCGCCACATATACAGATCAATTAAGTGTGAGTAGTTAGCTGGGCTGGTTCTTGGTATTTGCTGTCCGCTAACTGTATGAGAGAAAGATCTATAATTTTTGTTATACAAGACCGATAAAGGCTAGGCGAGGACCTTGAACCAATCTACCCTGGCCTTTTGTATTGCCACCCGTGAACCTTTTGACTTCGGATTTGTTTTAATGATATATGCTTTTGTATCGAAGGAGGAATGGTTACACGGGTGTGGTCTTTGTTATAATGTTTAATTTCATACTAGATGATTACAAAGCCTTGTTTTTTTTTTCCTCCAATGGTTACACGGGTGTGGTCTTTGTCATAAGCATTTACTCCCTTTTGATATGATCTGCTTCTGCTGCATATAAAGATCTTTAATCTGCCTTTTGTCCTGTTTTCCGTTGTATAGAACTGCCCTGTTGACAACAGTACTGGAGGTGTGGGGACTGAAAAAACAAGTCTAGTTTTAATTTTACGAGTAAGCAATAGAGTTCTCTTTTTAAATTTAATTGTTTTTAATATCTACCCTTATTTTTACTTTTTTTTTTTTTTTTATCTTTTTTAATGGGATAAATTACATAAGTTTCAAAATAATGTGTTTTGTAAATGTATAATTTTAATGTTTTTTAAAATATATTAAAAAATTAGGTAAAAGATGTTTTTTAAAAGGTTTTGTTTTTTCTTAAAGTACAAGTTTTTCAAATTTGATCAGACTAAAAAAATTGAATAAAATTCAAAATTGACTCCAATATGGTTGAAAAGATAATTAATAAATTATTTAGATTAAGTAAAATATTTAATAGGTAAACATGAAAAGAGTTTTGATTCTAATGATTTATTTAGATTGACTTTATTTCGTGTATTAGCGAGAGGAGAGTATGTCTCGTCGTATTGACGTGCTGTACTAGGTATCTCCTAGGGCTCGTAAATCCTATTTGCTGGTGTTTGTGTTTCGGTTATCCCATCCATAATATGTGTGTGCGTTTTCGCTTTGATTACCGTTTATCCTTCATCTTTCTCTTTGGTAATGGACTCTATCATCGACCAAGCTGCGCAGGTCACGTTGGACAGGAGTCGGGGTTGGTGTTACAGGTTGAGGATGTTCAACCAATTGTTCGGTCGCCATTTTGGAGTATCATTGGTAGTTTCCTCACCGACAAACCAATAAAAGTTTTGATAATGAAAAACGTATTGGCTGATCTTTGGAGACCTGCTCGAGGTCTCTGTATTACTGAACTTAGCCTAAATCGTTTCAAGTTTGAGTTCTTCCACCCCTTAGAGCGCGACAGGGTTATAAAGGGAGGTCCATGGACTTTTGATTAGAATATGCTTGTTGTAGAAGTTCAAAAAGAAGGACAGGATCCCAATCTGATGGTCCTTGACAAAGCTGATGTTTGGGTTCAGGCGCATGACCTCCCGCTAGGTTTTATGTCAAATAAAGTTGCAACGAGTACTGGCAATTTCATAGGGGTCTTCGTCGAAGCAGATCAGAATAATTTCAACAGTGTTGATAGAATGTATATGAGGACCAGGGCCAGTATCAATGTGCATCTACCACTTAAACGTAAGATGAAGATAAGTAAAGCTGGTAGGGAGTTCTCCTGGATAAATTTTAAGTATGAACGGCTTCCCACGTTCTGTTTCTACTGTGGAAGGCTAGGTCACGCTGAAAGACATTGCAGCAAACTCCTAGACATTGAAAATCCTGAGGCTACAGTTCGATACTATGGGGGCATGGCTCCGGGCACCTACAAGGCGTTCCCAATCATTACCACAATCCAAATTCCTCTTATCAGGACTTGGACCTGTCGGTATTGCGGTAGGCAGTAAACAGAATACTGAGTTGCTTCAGCCGGTTCAGAATGAATTATCAATGGAAAGGTCAAGCAAGTGCCAAAGGTTTTAGAAGTAATTTCCACTATTTCAAAAGAATCAGAGGAAGGTGTAGTTGTTGGCTAAAAGCAAAAGAAGAAGGCAAGAACAAGTCCAGAATCACACAAAGGTGCAAACTGGTGGTTACACTACCCTACCCATGGAGTGTGACGTAAAAGGTGGAAAACCAAGTAATGGGGATAAGGCGAGACTTGAGGATCAGGTCCGCTAAATCCAATGAGCATCCTCAGTTGGAACTGTCGGGGCTTGGGTAACCTCCGGGCATTTCGTATGCTATCGGACTTGGTGGTCTGTTTCAAACTCGTGGTAGTTTTTCTTATGGAAATAAAGTGCAATCGTAAGAAGTTAGAAGTATTAAAAAAACAGTTGCTGTTTACAAGCATGTTTGTGGTTGATCCGGTTAACTTTGGAGGAGGTTTGGCCATCCTCTGGAGCGAGGAGGTAGTGATGAATTTACTCAGCTATTCCATAAACCATATTGATACAGAATTGGTATTACAAGACAATCTGAGATGGTGTTTTACTGGTTTTTATGGTTTCCCAGAAAGAAACCGGAGGAAAGATTCATGGGCTTTACTAAAAAGTCTAAAGGTACGGTCCCCTCTTCCTTGGTTAGTATTTGGGGATTTTAACGACTTATTGTTTCAGGAAGAAAAAAGTGGCTTTCATCGACACCCAACACACCTTTTGAGGGGTTTTGGCGAGACAGATGACAAGTGTGAGCTATCGGAAGTCCGGATGGAGGGGCATCCTTATACCTGGGAGAAAGGTGGGGGTCGTTGCATTTTGTAGAGGAGAAATTGGATCGGGGTCTTGTATCAGCTCACTATGGCGACTGTTTTGAATGTAGAAGCCCCCACATCTGAGAGCGAGGAGGTAGTGATGAATTTACAAGCATGTTTGTACTGTTTACAAGCATGTTTGTGGTTGATCCGGTTAATTTTGGAGGAGGTTTGGCCATCCTCTAGAGCGAGGAGGTAGTGATGAATTTACTCAGCTATTCCATAAACCATATTGATACAGAATTGGTATTACAAGACAATCTGAGATGGTGTTTTACTGGTTTTTATGGTTTCCCAGAAAGAAACCGGAGGAAAGATTCATGGGCTTTACTAAAAAGTCTAAAGGTACGGTCCCCTCTTCCTTGGTTAGTACTTGGGGATTTTAACGACTTATTGTTTCAGGAAGAAAAAAGTGGCTTTCATCGACACCCAACACACCTTTTGAGGGGTTTTGGCGAGAAAGATGACGAGTGTGAGCTATCAGAAGTCCGGATGGAGGGGCATCCTTATACTTGGGAGAAAGGTGGGGGTCGTTGCATTTTGTAGAGGAGAAATTGGATCGGGGTCTTGCATCAGCTCACTATGGCGACTGTTTTGAATGTAGAAGCCCCCACATCTGAGAGCGAGGAGGTAGTGATGAATTTACAAGCATGTTTGTACTGTTTACAAGCATGTTTGTACTGTTTACAAGCATGTTTGTGGTTGATCCGGTTAATTTTGGAGGAGGTTTGGCCATCTTCTAGAGCGAGGAGGTAGTGATGAATTTACTCAGCTATTCCAGAAACCATATTGATACATAATTGGTATTACAAGACAATCTGAGATGGTGTTTTACTGGTTTTTATGGTTTCCTAGAAAGAAACCAGAGGAAAGATTCCTGGGCTTTACTAAAAAGTCTAAAGGTACGATCCCTTCTTCCTTGGTTAGTACTTGGGGATTTTAACGACTTATTGTTTCAGGAAGAAAAAAGTGGCTTTCATCAACACCCAACACACCTTTTGAGGGGTTTTGGCGAGACAGATGACAAGTGTGAGCTATCGGAAGTCCGGATGGAGGGGCATCCTTATACCTGGGAGAAATGTAGGGGGTCTTTGCATTTTGTAGAGGAGAAATTGGACCGGGGTCTTGCATCAGCTCACTATGGCGATCGTTTTGAATGTAGAAGCCCCCACATCTGACCATTCAGCACTTGTGCTTCGATTGTGTAAGCAATACAACAACAGGTCTCACAATTTTTGTTTCGAAAACAACTGGAGCAAAGAGGCTGATTGCACAGAGCGAATTCAGGCAGGCTGGAATTCTTCTTACGAGGACTCGCTGATGTGCAAATTGAAGAGCTGTGGAGATTCTCTCCTGGAGTGGGGAGTTAGCCTACGTAATCAATTCAAGGAGAAACTCCTTGAGTGTAAAAGTCGACTTCGTCAACTACGGTAAAAAAGAGGTGTTCGAAACCAGCAAAATTATCTCATAGCAAGGCAACAACTAGAAGAATTACTTCATCAGCAAGAACGATACTAGAAGCAAAGGTCGAAACAACACTGGTTATAGGCCGAGGACCTTAACACCCATTTTTTTTCACACAGCTGCATCAAACAGAAAAAAGAAAATTCTCCACGTCAATTGCGAAACCCTAAGGGGGAGTGGGTCGATTGGCAATCTGGCTTGGATGGGGTACTCGTGGATTATTTCCGTGATATTTTTTCTTCTCCAGCCTAGAGTATCTGCTGATATAAATAAATAATTAAATGCTCCGTTTACCCAGGAAGAGATCAAAAATGCGGTTTTCTCAATGCATCCCGATAAGAGTCCAGGACCGGATGGGTTTAATCCCTTCTTTTTTACCAACGTTTTTGGAGCATTGTTGGGGAGCAGGTCACTCAGTCTAAACTGGCTCAGTTCAAGCACTTTTTCGGAGGAAATACACGAGACGACTTTGATCCTCATTCCTAAAAAAGCCAAACCTGAGACAACAGCCGATCTTCGACCTATAGCGCTATGTAACGTCATCTACAAAATCATCTCAAAAGCTATAGCGAATAGGTTAAAATTAGTTCTGTCAGAACTAATATCAGAGCAACAAAGTGCCTTTATCCCGGGGAGATTAATATCTGACACAGTTATGGTTGCCTTTGAGGTTAATCACTATCTAAACCGAAAAACTCAAGGAAAGGTAGGAGTGGCGTCTCTTAAACTCGACATGTCTAAAGCGTATGATAGAGTGGAGTGGCAATTTTTGAAGTTGATGCTCGGAAGGCTTGGATTTGAAGAAGCATGGATAAAGTTGATTATGTAGTGCGTAACCAAGGTTCGGTACAATATTTAGAGTGGATCGCACCAAATGGGTCCTATTATCCCGCAGAGAGGCCTCAGGCAGGGGGATCCCATCTCCCCTTACCTATTCCTCATTTTTGCTGAAGGTTTGTCACCATACATAAAGCAATGTGAATCTCAGAGTCTAATTCATGGGTGCAAAGTTGCCAGATCAGCCCTTGCTATATCCTATCTATTTTTCACCGACGATAGATATATGTTCTCCAGGGCTACACATGACGAGTGTGATATTATTAAGGAATGTTTAACAAAATATGAAAGAGCCTCGGGTTAGAAAATCAATTTTGACAAATCCTCTATTACCTTTAGCAAGAACGTTCATCTGGAGATATGCAGTTCTCTGAGTAGAAGCCTGAGAGTATCGCAGAATCAGAAAGTTGGGAAGTACTTGGGGTTGCCTTCGGTTATAGGGCGTCAGCGTGTGGAAGTGTTCAGGTACCTAGAGGTCATGCTTCAGAAAAGGATCTGCAGTTGGAAGTCAAGACACCTATCTAAGGCGGGCAAAGAAATCATGGTTAAATCCGTGCTCCAAGTCGTCCCTACCTATGCAATGAGTCTTTTCTTACTACCCTAGACCTTGTGTGAGGAACTGGAGCGGCGTCTTAATGCTTTTTGGTGGGGAACCAACAATATGGGGAAGAGAATTCATTAGAAGTCATGGTAGGGTCTGTGTTTACCAAAACAGTTGGGAGTTATGGGGTTTAAACGCCTTCATCTTTTTAATTTAGTGCTGCTCGGGAAGCAGGGTTGGCGTCTATTATCCAAACCTGATTCGTTGGTCGCTCGAGTCTTCAAAGCACGGTATTACCCCAATTCGTCATTCCTGGATGCCACTATCAACACCAACCCCAGCTTCGTATGGCGTAGTGTTCTCGCGGCTCAACCCTTGATCAAACAGAAGGCTCAACGTCTGATTGGAAATGGAACCTCGACTAGGATCTGGGCCGACCCTTGGCTCCCTGATGTTGATAATCCAAAAATAGAATCAATCCTATTACCAGGGCTTAAGGATAAAACAGTAAGCAGTTTGCTGTCATTAGACCAAAAGGCTTGGGATCCTGGTATTCTGGAAGATTTATTTTCTCGAAGGGATAGGGAATTAATTGAACAGGTACCCCTAAGTATTCATGAAGTAGAAGATGCCTGGTGGTGGAATGGCAACTCTAAAGGCTTATACACTGTCAAATTGGGCTACAGAAGTCACGAAGAGTTGAATATGGGGGTCGGGACTATTTTAGTAGAAGTTTGGTCGAGGCTGTGGCGACTGGCTATTCCCCCAAAAGCGAGAACCTTTATTTGGCAAGCACTAAATAATTGGATCCCAACTCGAGTTCGTCTGTGTCAACTTCATTTACAAATTGATAGTACCTGTCCACAGTGTCATTCTGATGAGGATGATTTGTTTCACGCACTGATGTGTGTAAATGCTCGACGCACATGGAACTATGCTAGTTGTGTAGATCTTAGCTCGACGGTCAGAAATTTTGCTCAATTCTGGCAATTATTAGATCAACGGGGTGATGTGCAGCTGTTAGCAGAAGCTGCAATGGTTAGCTGGTCGTTATGGTGTAACCATAACAATCTAGTTTGGAGAAATGTGATGGAGGAACCTGGAATTCTATACATCAATGCTACAACTCTACTGTCAAAATGGAGGTCGGCTCAGGTATTGTGTAACTCCCTTCCCACGAGCACCAAAGCAGCGGTTCGGTGGTCTCCCCTGTCATTGGGAACTCTCAAATTAAATTTCGGTGCGACCATGTTCAGCAACAACATACTTGGTTTTGGGGTTAGTATTGCGGGATTCTGTGAGTACCTTCTTACGAGCAAAAAATGGAATTGTTGCAGGACTCTCGGATCCCCTATTAGCTGAAGCCCTTAGTTTTCGTGAAGCTTTTAGCTGGCTTAAATCCAAGCGGTTAACAAATGTAGCTATGTAATCTGAATCTCAACAGCTGGTATTTGCTTTTCATAGTATTAGTTGCTTTGAGTCTCCGTTTGGTTTAATCATTGAAGATTGTAAATCCCTTGCTCGGAATATAACTCTTCTTTCTTTAGTATTTATTAAACGATCAACGAATCAGGTAGTCCATAGTCTAGCTAGAACGTCTGTTTATGAGGCTGATTGTGGTGAGTGGAGATCTGTTCCACCATCATTTATTTGTTATGTTCTCCATTTGGAACCTTAATAAATTATTCTTTCATTTTTCAAAAAAAAAAAAAAAAAAAAAGCGAGAGGAGAGTAATGAAAATTTCATCAAAAAAATTGTCCACAATTTTTCCTTACTCAAAATTCATTATTCGTTTCTGATATTTACATAGGGGGGGTTGGAGAATTAGGTTAGGGTGAATGGTGGTTTGCCTCAACCAACCCTATAACTTACTCCATGCTACAATAACCAACTCAAAATTTGAAATAAAAAATCAATCCAATTTTATTGCACGGCTAACTTATCAACTTTGCTTCTTTCTCTACTTTTTGTTTTCCTTGGATTTGCACTTTCTCAATTAGCGTAGGTGGTTATATATAAATACAATAGTTCATGTCCTTCTGTTAAAAAAACTACGGTAGAGAAGCTAAGTTATCTAAAGGAAAATTGATGAGTAGTTGTTGATGTTGGTGGTTGTCCTCATGAAGATATGAATTCTGAACGAAGTAGACTAAATATATGATGTAGTTTTTAAGTATGAAAATGATATAGATTTGATATATTCATTCGCCATAATGGAAGAATTAATCTCATTATACAAGGAGAAACATATAAGAGGAAAATTGCTCAAGGTTGGCATCATATATGTTGTTTGTAATAAATCATATATATAATGTTATCAGAATCGGAACAAACCGAATTTATAACTGGCTCATGGGTTATTTGGTCAGACCGGATGACTCTGATTGGTTGATTGGTCGAACCGGATGACGTAATAAATAAATAAATAATATTTATATATATTAAATATTCATAATTAATTTTATAAATTATATATATATATATAAAATAAAAACAACTTTGGGTTTGTTATTTTTTTTTATCAACTTGAAGCTTAAATATATAATGGATAAATAAAACTTAAAATAATTTGAAATATGTCAACGTATTTGTTGGCCCATAAAATAAATTTTATATATTTAGCATGTTGTAATTTTTATTAATAAATATAAAAGAAAATAGTAAATAAAAGAAAATTCGAAAAATAAAAAAAAACGTCCCCTCGGTGCTACTGGCCTCCAGCTCAGCGAGCTGGAGAACGAGCATCCCCAAATGGGCTACTGAGGTCCAACTAGGTGAGCTGACACTCCGAGCTCGGCGAGCTGGCCTCCAGACAAAGGAAAAGAAGAGCAAAAAGAAAAGGGGCAAAAAAACCCTATTTCTAGCAGTACCAACATCACTTCCACGGACCATTTGATGAATCAAACGGATGAATTTTTCTACAAGGATAAGTGATCCAAAAACTAGACATCCCGGGGAATCCGTGATGTGTTCGTGAGCCTAATTAGGGTCAATATGGAAAGAGAAACAAGTTTCGAAAGTTAGAGTACGTGTCTGCCGTACCAACGTCACTTCAACGAACTATTTGAGGTATCAAACGAATGCATTTTCACATGAGGTTGAGTGTTTCATAAACTAGACATCCCAAGAAATCCGTGATGTGTTCATGGACCTAATTCGGATCCATATGCAAGGAGAAATTGGGCTTGGAAGTCAGACCCATGCCAAAAGAGTTAGTTAAGTTAGTTGTTATCCCTACTTTTACTCTAACCAACTTAACTACCTGCTCACTCTAACTAACTTAACCATATACTACCAACTAAATACACTGAAATTAAGGGTTAGTGGAGAGAAATTAGGGAGTTGTTTACAATAAAACTAGCCCTCTTCAACTATAAATAGAGCCACCCCCTCCTCATTTCAACACAACAAAAACACACAAACACAACAGCACAACTACATTTCTCTCTTTTCAACTCTTTGAGTCTTTTCTTTTAGTTCTTAATCTTGTTCTTTTAGTTTTTCCAGCTATAAGTGAGCAATTTTTAGCTTTCTTTCTTTAGTTCAAGTTCGTTTTTAAGCTTTTCATCGTTCGAAGTTCATAATCTTCGCTTTGTTCTTCTTTTATACACTCTGTCCAGATTTCTTTGCAGCCTCAATTCGGTATTCTAAAGTCCTTTTTAGTCCAAATTTTCGCTTTATTATTGTTCCCAACATCCTAATTTTGATTTTAGGCTTTCGTTTCGATTAATTCCGTGTCCAAAAATCTTTTTATACACGTTTCGGTGTTTCGATCTTCCGTTTCAGCTTTTGAATTCTGTTTTTATTATTTGAATTTTTGTGATACCAAGTTGATTTAATCTTGATTCGTCCCTTTTGGTTGACAATTATTTAGTTTCTCATCCAATTTCAAATTCGAAATCATTCGTCAATCCCCAATCCTAAACCTAAAATTCTCCAAGCATTCAATTCACCCACAGTCATCATCAAGTCATCATTGGAAGTTCATGCTCAAGACGTTCATATTGTTGGTCCCGTGTGATTAGTTCCAAAGGAGGGGGGGGGGGGGTTAGGAACTACTATAACTTTTTCGCTTAATTATGATGACTTAAGATAATTCTTTAATTACTTTAACTTAGTCCAGGTCAGCACGGCCAAGAAGTGTAAGACAGCTTTAGTCAGATGCTGACTAGAGCTGTTTTACTCATGAGTTGGGAATTAACACTTGAGGTCAGCTTCCAACTCAGCACCAGATTACTCAGTGTCAGCTTTTATGATTTATATACTGAGCAGTTTAATCAAGCAACACTTACAAATATATATTGAGAGAGAGTTAGAAATTACTCAGCACGACTTATCCTGGTTCGGCCTCTCCGCCTACGTCCAGTCCCTAGAGTCCCTCCGGGCTTTTTCAATCCAATACTGAGCTCTTTAAAGGTAGAGCACAAACCGTTTACAAGGCAGTTGAATATGCAAGAGTACCTTCCTCTATTCGTCTACTCAACTCCTACTAAGTGCTATAACCGAACACCTAGATTTCTCTACCGCTGAGTACTTAGAACCGAGTACTCAGCACCACTCTCTCAATTTTACAATTGATACAAACTTGTTCTTTCTAAATGAAGAACACTTTAGATGATTACAAAATCAATCCAGCTTTTACACAGAAATGGAAGTTTGGTGTAAGATCTTTTTCTTGTTTGAATGTGCTTTGTATTTTTCTCTTTTTGTATATCAGCAATCGGCAAAGGATCCAAGAATGAACTTGTCCTTTTATAGTTGAGGTCTGAGGCCACAATCATTTGAATCCGGAATTATCCGTTGGATCCAAATGGCTCTTCATGCGACATTGTTCTGGCCAGCTTCAGATTTGCAGGCCAATCATGTCGTCTGATTTTGGCAGGCGTCAGGCTTGTCTTCTTTCCGCAGGTTCGTCTTCTAGCGCCAGTTTCGTCTTTTAGCTAGAGAACAGTTGACCCATGCGTCTCGAAACTATATCCTTGCATGATTCCAAAGCTTCTGAATTGGCGCAGATCACTGTCGGAACTTGTCTTTTAGCAAACGGATCATTGACGCTGTCCTGAAGAGCACTCAGCTTTACTTTGATAAGCCGTTGGCTTTGGTCGTTGCTATTTATGATACTGAGTTGCTTTTTACTCAGCTTTCATGATCAGCTTCGTTGTGAAAAATATTGTTCCAAAGAAGATATTTCCGAGTTACGTTCTCCTCAGCTTCTGTGGTCAGCTTAATCTGCAAGTTTCAGTTCTGAAGAAAACTTTCCTTCTTTTCATGTTGAGTTATACTTTTACTCAGCCCGTGCTATGTTATCATGCTGACTACGTTCTGTCTTACTTTGATCCCTGTTCTTATATATATATTTTTATTCTTAACATTGAACAAACGCATTAGTACAATTAAATCAAAACACATAAATTTAATTGTCTTAATCATGGATTAACTTAAATAATTTTGTCAAATCAAAATCACGTGGAAAGGTGTTCCAACAAACTCCCCCATTTTGATGTTGGCAAAATATTTAATTATGGAACTCAGTTTTGAAATTCCCCATGATTGAATTATTTTTCATTCTTCTGAAGTTACTCCCCCGTAAGGGTTGCATCTATTGACTTAAATTAACTTTAAACCTTCTAAGATTTAATCGAGTAAAATTAAGACATGCTTATAGTGGCTAAGTTCTATTTTAGACTTTCCAAGACCTAATTCAGATGAGCCTAGGTCAGCTTTCAGAAGAGTTCAGAATTTGGAACATATTTTTACTTAGTTTGATACACGGTCAGTTTAGGTATCAGAGTTATGAAGAATTATATCTGAGCTTATTTAATCATGTATCAGACCAAATGAAAGGATATATCAAAGTAAATGTGTACTGAGTGTATTTTATTTGTATGTCCCCTTTTTAGTTTTGTTTGTTTGTTCATTTAAGACAAATCAGCATATAGCACAACATGTAAGCATCACATATAGATAAGTCAATTTTGAATGAAAAGATGCTTAAAATAGATAGATTGTCAGTACAAAATATGAAAGAACATGCCAGATAAACTACAAGTCAAAAACTAGACAGTCTTATTTCTTCCTGTTGACTTGAGCTTGGTGAGCAGGATTAACTTTGCCTTTTCCTTTGGCAGTTCTTTGTTGCTGACTGCCGGATGCTTCCCCCATTTGCTGAGTTCCATCAGCTTGTTCTTTGTCCCCCGTTTTGCCAGCATCAGATGAAAGGGGAATAAAGGTCTCGTGAAGAACAGCACGAGCCAGTTTTGCTGAGTATGACTGAAGTTGACGCGTACTCTCCCGAAGACCGTCGAAGACAGCCATGCCATCGTCTAGAGTGGCAGCAGGGATCCTTATGTTAGCACTCAGCATGCTCAAGAGATACTCCTGGGATTTCCCGATCCAAGTAATGGATTCGGTTAGCTTGGCATATGATTGATGGTACATTTTGAGCAAAGCCGAATCGTAGAAATGTCGTTGAGCATTTGTATAGCGGACATGTTTCAATGTGGCTTGGGAATATTGCAGAATTTCATTAGTCTTTACCAGGTCAGTTTCCATTTCTTCTTTACTCAAATTGAGGAGACGAACGACTTCACTTATTTTCTCGATGGAACACTAGTGTAGACACCGAGTCGGAGGACCTGTGACGAAAACCCACGATAAACGGCTAAAGCGGTTGATTCCATTAGTTAGGAAATTTAAAAATCAAAGGAAAACTTAGAGAGTCGGCATGTGATAGCCCCGCTAACAAATTCAGCATCTCCTGAGTAAGGTCGGGCACGTTCATCGTCATATCGATAAATGAGAGGGCCCCGGAGGTCGAGCGTCGGCCGATGAATGACCAACGTCGCTCCCGGCAACAATCGTCGCTCCGTAAATAACGGCGCGCGACGCGTCGAGCGTCCGCCCGACGAGCTGAGTGTTGAGCGTTGCCCGTCGGACGGTGGACGTCGCCCGTTGAGCGTTGGGCGTGGCCCGACGCACGATGGACGTCGCCCAATGTTCGATGGGCGAACGCCCAACGACGTCGGGCGAACGCCCAACGACGTCGGGCGAACGCCCAACGACGTCGGGCGAACGCCCAACGTTCGTTGGGCGGACGCCCAACGGCTGTTGGGCGAACGTCCAACGGCTGTTGGGCGTTCGCCCAACCTAGGTTGGGCGTCCGCCCAACCTGAGTTGGGCGTCGCCCAACTCCCGTCGGGCGACGCCCAACCTTCGGGATCCGTGCCTATACAAGGCACGGATCCCCATGCATTTGAAAGGGGGGGGGATTTTTTGGAGAGCTTCTCACTCTAAGACATTTTTTAGAGAGAGAAAGTGAATTTTTTTGGGAAAAATATTTTTTTCCTAAAAAAAATCAAAAATTCCTATAAGTTAAATATTTTACCAAAATCATAAAAAACACCAAAAAATCATAACTCGTGGAATCGACCGACATTGGCCGCAGATACCGATCTTGAGGTATTATCCGAGGAACTAGACTCGTTTTTATTTATTTATGTTATAGTTTTTATTTATTTATTTAGTTAGTTATTTATTTATTTAGCACATTTATTTATTTTTTTCATATTTATTTAAATTCCGTCTCGTGTTGAATAAACGTTTGGTTTTTGTTT
Source organism: Euphorbia lathyris (assembly GCF_963576675.1). Taxonomy (NCBI): domain Eukaryota; kingdom Viridiplantae; phylum Streptophyta; class Magnoliopsida; order Malpighiales; family Euphorbiaceae; genus Euphorbia; species Euphorbia lathyris. Next base: position 26,984,730 of record NC_088919.1, on the reverse strand, counting down.
TGAAATAAAAAAAACTCGTTTTAAAATCCCAACACGAACCGTGACCCGATTTAAGGGTAGTTCGGGATTAAGACGTTGTAAATATAAGTTTTAAAAATATTTCCGAATAACGTTTTGAAATAAAACATCGTTTTAGGAGTCTCCGTTATAGACTATGATCCAATTTGGGTAGTTCGGAGACCCAAAATGATAGAATAGATTAGATTTGAAGTATTTTAATAAATCTGGAAAGTATTGGACTGTTTCTGTAATTCTGCCGTTTCTGTCAGTAATAGCTGTTTAGCGACGGATTTTCCGTCGCTAAAGCTGCTGGAATTTTAGAATTGCCTTTTTAACCCTTTTTTCTTAACTTTTTGATACTCAATCTTGTGTATATATGTATATAGCTATGTAATATATTTATTAAAATTATTTTGGAAGTATATAACTATTAAATATTCATTATACGCCTATTTATTTCCTATTTTGATATCATTTATATTAAGTTAGCTTTTGTAAAATGATAACTATATATATATATAGTTTTTGCTTGTTTGGATTTTTGAGATAATTAATTGATAAATGATTTTGTGATTATTAAATTTTAGTTTGATATTTATGGTGTAAAAACTATTTTGAGCTAAATATTATTTTCTATATTTATGGACTTTGTACATTGTTTTACATGTTTTTAATTAGAATAAAAGTGTGCTATATTTAGTACTTTTCATTATCATTATCATACATATACCTAGTTCTAGTATATAGTGTGTTTTTACTTATTTTTAACCTATAGATATACCCATTATTTTGGACTAAAATGTATATATATATATATATGTATATTCACTCTTATTTTGGACTTTCTATATGTATATATTTCAAATGTATTTGGGTTGGGCGGATTTAGACTTAATTTGTTAATTGTTGTAATTATGTTCAAGTGAAGGTTAATTGAGTGAAAAAGGGAAAATAAACCACAAAAAGATCAACTTGATTATTTAAACTAAAGATTTTTTAGAGATTCCAAATGTGAATAAAAGGTTTTTTTTTGGTTTTTTATCATCTTCAAACGATTTCCAAAATATCACGTGTTGAAACCTTATTCCGTTCCAACGATGGATTAAACGAACCTTGTAATTAAAATCGTTTTTTTTTACTTGTAAATAATGAAGTTTTGAATTGTTTTCCTATCCAAAGGGTTTTGTACAAAAACAAACGGACTTGTATGCTTAATCATGTTTTTTTGTTAAAGCTTCTTATCTCACGTTTTCAAACGCTCGAACCGTTCCAACGACGATTCGAGTAGAAATCATGTAAATCAACGGGGTTTTGAAACGTACCTAAATCGTTCCAACGACGATTAAGGTATGAGCCATAAATAAAAACTTGTTTTTGGGAATGAGGTTAGCTTAGAATTAACACATAAATTGAAGCATAAAATCACACTAAATAAATCAATTCTTACTTCTATCTCCCTCTCTCTCCTATATATTTTAAATTCATGCAAAATGGGTGATTCTTTACTAAAATGGCTTTCAATGACATGCTCAAAACGGTTTTCAAAGCGAGAAAGAAAAGGTTTCAAATGAATTTTAAACTTAAAGAGATATACGATTAGTTCGTTATCGCCTAACACGCTAAGTAGGAGGCCGGTGGTTCATCACCGGGCGATGTCGGGGTGCCTAGTAGCCTTTCTCCGGAAAGGAGCTAGCCTTCTTGGCTCGTACCTAAGTTTCCCGAACCCTCACGGGTCTCCCGGAAGGGATCGGTGTTCATTTCCCATTCGTGGGTGGCGACTCTTCCATACTCCGATCTTCGGTCCTGCCGAGCAGCTTGATTCCGTGATTGGTTGCTTTCGGCGCCAATCACAGCATCTATCGTCAACGGTGTCCACCTCCAGGTCCGCCCGGGCGAGCCCGTGGCACCTACAAGTGGCGACTCTGCTGGGGAAGCGAGAAATTTGATTCCGAAAGGCGTGTATTAAGCCCTTAACGGGGACGGATCGTATTATTTCTTTTCGTATGCATTCATAAGCATTATTGCAAACCTTTTGGGTAATTTTCGCGAAACCTCTAGCGAGAGTCCATTCGTCGCTCGAAAGAGGCTAGTGTAAGTTCCCCCTTGCAGTAAGGCGCCAAAGGGTCCCCATCCATTCGTTAGGGGCGAATTTGTGCGGTCCTGTGAGGTCCCGCGATCAGCCGTGTCAGCATATAGTAGCCTTAGAAGTTGCCATAGGATTACCCGTTACTATTTTTGATGTGATGAATGAATCAATTCGTGTTTTCAAATTGCCATGATACGTGTCTAATCCTAAGATATGTAAAGGAAATGAAACGATGCGTTAATATATACTCTTAAACCGATATATAAACTACCCTAAAGCACCGAAACGGTTTGAACTAAAGACGACTTAGTCATCTCGTATGAATGAACTTGTGCGACCCGCCTGGTCCCTTTCCGTGTCCCGAAGAAGGCACATGTTCAGGAAACACGTTGTGACGTAAGCATGTATTAGTACAAGTCGGTTTGGTATTAAAGATAGTTATATCTCGATTCAAAAGACTATATTAACGATGATCGTTGTTCACATTCTTTAAATACGTTGGGATAAAGCGAGATTATGACAAAACGAAAATGAAGAACATTTCTGTTTTGAACGACCCCGTTGTAACGTAAAGAGTTTCGTAAACGTGACCCGTCCCTTCTGAATAAAAAACGAGCTCTTACGTTACACCTTGCGTTATTCTAAGGAGAAATGGACGTATCAGCAAAAGTGACTAAGAAAATAAAAGCAAAATAAAAATAAACAAAAACGACCAAAATCATTCCATATCTACGATATATGTCAATCCCGAGAGTAGTTAAAGAAAATGAACCAATGCCGTTGAATACGTGCCTCGAACTGGTATATACGCCGTTTAAAATCACGAAGCTGAATTAAGAAACCACATGATTGCACCATATGGACGAGACTGTGGATTTGACTAATGGCTCAATCATTTCGACCGTTACCAAAACTACAAGAAATATGGCCTGATCTGCGTGTTTGTTCAGTTCGTGCCAAAGTGAAAAGGACGGTAATATCCCTGCTTCGAATAAGCATGCGATTAAATGAAACGTTGACTTTCTATAACCACGCTAGGATGATATATCCTGTAAATTAGAAGAAATAAAAAGTTGGTAATAGCCGAAAGATTATCGTACGCTCGAATAAGACTCGCCGTCTTTTCACGTAGCTAAAACGAGCAAGCGGATTCTTAACGCTAAAAATGAACACGTTACGCAATGGGTCTGTTCCCTAAAATAAAATCCAAAAGTGATATCATCACTAAACAAACACGTGGTTACATCTCTCGATAGATCCAAAAGATCCCGTCGTAATCCAAAAATCGAGACACAAACCCACGCGAATAAAAGGGAACGAATCATTATCAATAACGAACGATTGAACTGAAAGAATAACTCGTACCACGTCTAAATCTGAGATGCGCTCAAAGGGTATCAAAACCCGAACTAATGCATCTCGCGAAATAACAAAAGACGAGTTATTCGAAAGGACAATCCATTTGGTCGATATCTTAGTCACTAAACGCTGATGCGTTAAAACGAATTGTATTGTTTGATGAATGATCTATTTTTTCGGCAATAATCGACGGCATCATGCGTCCCCTGGACTGCAATGTGAGCCCCAAACCAAAATCCTAGGAAAGAGACTTGGACCATCGAGTGTGTGGAGGAATAAGGGTGGAAGAGAGATGTTGTGATACGTGTATTTAGACTAACGTTTGCTCGTCTTATCTTATATATCCAAAAATAATAAACGCACACACCATGACTCATGCATATAAATCATGCATACATACTGAAACGAGTGTTGCTTATGCAGACATCACCATTAAGAGGTCTTGGTACCGCGAGAGTAACCGGCTAGTCAGGCAGCTTGATCAGCTACAGATTGTCAGTTCCGAATCGGCAGTTGTGGCGTCCGAATCTGCTCAGTCTTCTGTCAGTATGTCTACGACCGATGAGAAGGTGGCTGGGTTGGAGACCTCTGTGAACAACATCACCGACCAATTGGCCGCAATCTTAGTCCAGTTGGCTGAACTAGCTACTAAGGATAACAAATACGGAAGCAAGCACGCTGAGAATGATGTGAACACTAGTCCCCGCTTCGGGAATGAGGACGATTATTAGGATTATATTCGAAAGCAGCTTGAGAAGGAGAAGGCTAAGAAGGAGGAATGGAAGCAGCACATCACTCAGGAGGTGCAGGATTTGCGTGGAGGAAGCTCTGGGAGTCAGGATTTTTATAATTTGAAGAACTGTTTATCGGCAACTGCTTTGCCTTTGAAATTCCGGCTCCCAGACATGAAGAAGTTCGATGGAACGGGGGATCCTACCGCTCACATGAATCAGTATGTTGCTGTGATGAAACACACGATCTTGACTGAGGAGCAAGTCTTGGGACTGTTTAATACTTATCTGGAGGGAGCTGCCCTTATGTGGTTTCATGCGTTACCGCTAGTGACAAAGAGGGATTGGAAAGAACTGACAAAGGCATTCATTACCTGATATAGCTTCAACACTATGTTTGAGGTTACTTTGAAGGAGCTAGAGAGCACCAAGCAGCAGGCTGGGGAGTCCTCGTTTGACTTCGTGAGCAGATGGAGAGCCAAGGCGGCAGTTATGAAACAGAAACCGCTGGAGCAGGATCAGATCCGCGTGGTAATCGGCAATACTTTACCCTACATTAAGGAGGAGCTGCGATATATGCCTTTCACCAATTTTAATCAAATGTACAGCTACGCCTTGTCAGTTGATGGAGAGCCGAAAATATCTCATACTAAGCGGAGGAAGTTGGGGAACGGTGCCGGAGGGCCGAGTGCTCACGTAGAACCCGTCATAGTAGGAGTGCTTGAACTCAATGCCATCAAGAAAACTAGCCATGGGGTGAGCGCAATCAGATCTGGGCTGGAGGAAAACTTTGTGGTGGGGTCATTCTGTGAATTCAAGGAGGAGTTGTTGGACTCCGATGAGAAGAGGAACGTGGGAAATGGTTTTACGTGTCTGCTTTAGGAGATTTGAACACCCTTCATATTCAGCACAAACAGAGTCCCTTGTGGCGACAGCATCATAACCCTCATTACCAAGTGGAAGGAGCATTATAAAAGGGTCAGTTTAGGAGCACAAAGTTCTACGTTATATATTACAAAAGGGGGGGAATTAAAGGTCCAAAGCTCCTTAACTATTTTGACTATAGAAAGGAAATTTGGAATTGGAATGAGAACCACATTTGGAGCTCACATTGCCTTCCGATTCTCCTTTCTCTTAGCCAAGATAGTTTAGGAGATTTGGACACCCTCATATCCTTGCATATTCCGCAGTCCATATCCGGTGATCCCCTCATACTCTTCCCTGTTGCTGCGGTATTGCTCAGCAACTGCTTCTTGCCCAGGATATGGCTCCTCAATGTGGGGCTGTAGAAGTAGATCATATATGTGCCACAGACACTATGCATAGAATAATTAGAACAAAAATATTATGTTGTATGTTTATCAAATGAAATAGATAAATGGTTGCATTATACCGTGGCAGTGGAAAAGCGATGCTTATTAAGGATACGGGGAAGTTGAATCAACCCCTGAGGAGCCACGTTAGGATGATATATCCTATTCCGGAACTAAAACTGAGAATAAGAGGAGAGATTTATTAGTGTATGTTTCATGTAGGTGATTATATCTTACTGATCTGAGTTAATATTACTCTTGCAGGTCTGTTTGGGAAATCCGGAGGGTAACTGATTCTGATTTCAAATACACCCCTTTCATATGGGGTGTATTGGGGGCCTTTCATCCTGATCGACCATGTGAAGAAGTTACCATCGGGAGGACCTGTACGTTATCATCCAAGAAGAATCATTAGAAATACACAGAAGAAACCAGGAAGGGTTACAGAACAACTATGGATTGACATACGTTACCATTGATGGCCAGAAGCCACCCTGGGTTCTCATTGTACAACTTATTCAAGTCAGCAATTATGTCTCCTGGAGTTTCAACAAGGGGATCCATTGTTGGTAAGTTTTCTGGTTGTTGAAGGTATGATTCTGAATTATGATGCATATATTTATAGTGAAAGGCCGTGAAAGGGGAAGGGTCACGTAATTACTAATGAGTTTAGGGTTGTGTGTAATATTAATGACCTGCTTGGCTTTTGCAGATACCAAGACCTTTGGGATTATAGGCCTAATTATTACTCCAAGATATGGATTGACTTATGGAAGATTGGTTATTTTTTTGTGTTCTAATTCAGAAATGTATTGGTTATTCAAGATATGGATTGACGTTAGGCACAAATGTAAACATATTATGAGTATTGGTCTCCAATAAAATTAAAACCATTGATATACAAAATTTAATCTTCATATTTTAGAATGTTTCTGTATTCAGGTATAAAAACCAGAAATTCAAACGAAAAAGAAGGCATAAAGTGACATTTTAATTTTTAAAAATATCATCTAAACAGCAATAAAAAGACATTAAAATAAATGTTTCTGTCACATGAAAAAAAATCCTTTGACATGATTGATTAAGACATGTGCCATCTAAACAGGCAATAATGGCAAAAATTATTATAAGAACTGTCATCTCAAATTAAATATGTCAATTTTCCACACGCCAACTTGACGGTTTTAATTGTAAAAATGTCATTTGATGACATTAAAGGTGACGACAGTAATAAATAAGCTGCATCATAACAAGGGTAAAATGACAGTAAGAAAATAGGCTAATGTCATGTGTGATGACGAAACATGACAGAACCTGACCGTCGTCTGAAGGTGCAATAGACGGCAGCGAGCCCCGTGACAGATTTATATCTCGCGGGACGACGGTTTTTATCCGTCGTCTGAAAAGGGTTTTGGCGTAGTGACAATTCATTTAAATATTTATATCCTAAAACAATTGTTTATAGGACATAAAACCCCAACATGTCCCGATATCCCCACCAGTGGCGACAGAGTTGGAACGAGCCTGTCATGATCAAGACCTAATGTTGCATAGGCCTTACGAGTAATAATGCTGATAGAGCTTCCGGTATACTTTCTTGGTCCTTATGAATCCTACGTCACTTTGCTGAACGATCTTCTTTAGGCCCTTCATGACATTAATGACTCCACGAGGAGCCCTTTCTTCATGTTGTCAATCCTTTTATTTGATTGCATTTTTCAATAATTTGTCTAATTTTCCCGCTTCAACCATTTTATTCAGCTTCGCAGCTAATTGTCTGCAATCTTCCATTTCATGACCTTCACTTTTATGAAAGTCACAATACAGGTTGTTATGTATTCGACCAAAAGTTTTTAGATTCGAGAGATACTGAATATGCTGCCTGTTTGTTTCCACCTAGTAAAGGATTTCTTTTCGAGGAGCGTTTAGAGGAGTATAATTTTGATCGAGTGTTCTTTAGATCATTTATTATCTTCTCTGCTCTTGTCGCTCCTGGACTCCTTTGGTTGATGAACCGAACTTAATCTCTCCTTAAAAAAGGGGTTCAACTTGTGACTATCCTATTTAACAAAGTCTCGGGCTCTTCGCATCAAGTCATGGAAGTTATTCGGTCTTTGGGTGGTAAGTTCTTTGGATAAATCTTTGCATCGGCAATTACTTGCTATATCTTTCATCGCCCCATCAACATTCATATGCTTAATCAGAATAGCCACTCTTTGGAAATGTTCAACCCACTCATTCAAAGATTCACTAGGCTCATGCACTAAATAGTTAAGATCTTGCATTGTCTTGCTCTCAAGAATATAAGTGATAAAATGATCTGCAAACTTCTTAGACATTTGTTTAAAAGATATAATAGAGCCTGACATGAGTTGATTGTACCAGTAAGTAGCCGAATCTCTCAATGCCATCGAAAATAAATGACACATAAGTGCATCAGTTGGTGTAGTGGTTTGTAGAGCTTTAAGAAGATTCTTCATGTGAAGGGTTGGACCTGTCATACCATTGTAATCTCTAAGTAGAGGATATTTGAATCCCCTCGGCGTTGGCTGACTTATTATCTCAACACTCAAAAGGAGTATCCACATCCGTAGTTTCTAGCATCTTGGATTTCAGTCCTTCGTCTTTCATCATGTGCCGAAGTTCACTCTTGATGAGATTACAAACTTCTTCCTTAAGAGAAGATTCATTTTCCTTTGGCTGCCTTCTGTCATGATATTCAGGAGATCTAGAAACCTCCAACTTTTTCTTATGAGCTTCGTAACAACGAATCAAAGATTCAGTGGAATCGTCACAAATTCCCCAACACCGCTTCGGAGACCTGGATCCTTCTGGCTTCAGAACATGCTTGTTGGGCAAAGGTGAATGGTGACGCCTTCGATGCGAAGGGATTTTAGGCCTTTCCTTTGATCTTCCTCTAAATACCTTACACTAAGATTCTTTAGAAAATCCCCGCTTCCTGTGACATGTTTGTGCAACATGATGTCTAGTAAAACAAACGACTAACCCTCTTCTATCACCATATCTACCAGCACCACTTGCTTCCTTCAACTCCAAATGCACAACCTCTATCTACGTAGCATGCTCAGCTCGAAGGATGTTTATTGACACTTGAACAGATCATATATTGTATATCAACTGCCTTATTAAACCATCCATAAAACTATGTTGCTTCGGATCTAATGACCCGAGGCAAGCATCAATCCTCTGGTCCCAAGTTGGTGTAACAAGCACTGGCGATAACAGATGATTATGAGAATCAACCAAGCCACGATGAAATGTGGCTGAAATCGAAGAATTTCTTGGGAATCCTGCACTTCAGGTCTTTGATTAAGCTGAATTACCTATTGAACTATAGGTTGAACTATAAGTTTAATTACAGGATGAAGGACTGAACTTTGAACATGAACCATCTACGAAAAGCGCTCCACGTTCACCGCACCAAATGACATCTTCCTTTCTGCAATCTACCCTTTAGTTATTTCTATTGGTCCTGTATAACATGACAAGGTTAGTTCCAAGGGGGGGATAGGAACTAATTAAAATTTTGTCCGTTAAGGCTGACTTCTTTTCTTAAGAAAAGGTTTACACAGCGGTGCTAAGTAGTTTTAAGACACAAGCTTAGTCAACTGGTGACTAAGACTGTTTCTTTCTTCGAGTCAGGAGATAGCACTTTGAGTCTATTCCTGAACTCAGCTTCTTAGTGCACTCAACTCAGCGTGAGTTCGTTACTTAGTTAGTTTTATAGCAGGCAATATATAAAGGAGTTTAAGGGTTAGAAATATGTTACTCAGCAGACATATCCTGGTTCGGCCTCTCCGCCTACGTCCAGTCCCCAGAACTCGTTCCGAGCTTTTTGAATCCTCTACTGAGCTCTTTAAAGGTAGAGCACGAAACCTTTTACAATAGAAGATGAGTATATAAGAGTACCTTCCTCTATACCTCTACTCACTCCTATAACTACCGCTGAGTACTATAACCGAGTACTCAGCTTCTCCTTTCTATTCTTCTAGAAATGATAAAGTGTTTATCCTAAACAACAATTGCTAAGACACTTTAGATGAATGAAATCACTCTAGACTTTTACACAATGATTGGAAATTGGTGTAAGATTTTCCTTTGCTTTTCTCACAGAACTTCAAGTATGAATTTGGTCAGCGTTTCGACTAATTGAAGATCTGCATTGAATGAAGCAATTGAGAGGCCTTTATATAGTGACACTTCAAGCACCGGTAATTTCGAATTTCGAAATAACCATTGGAGGCTAACGGCTTCCTGTCGTTGTCACTCAGGACGTGCTCAGTGTCGTTGGCCAATGAGATTCTTGCATCTTCTGTCTACGGCAGTGCTCAGCAGCTTTTCGTCAGATAAACAGTATGTTTCGAAATTTATGGCAAAGTCTTCCAGACAGCTTCCTGCGCCTTCTGAACTTTACCCAAAGTAGAAATACTTTGTCTATAAGTTGGTTCTGTTCTGCCGCTGACCTGACTGCATTGTCGCTTAACTCAGCAGCTTCCTCTTGAAGCTTTTGTTAGAAGGCTTCTCGATCCTTCTTGATGCTGAGTCGTCGTTTCACTTGATACGACTGCGTTTTATCTTCTTGGGCCGTGAGGTCTTGATCTGTTGACTTGGGCTTGACTTACACTTATGGGCCTTTAGGCTGTTTATCTTGATGTCTTATAAATTAATAAACTCAACATTGAACAAACACATTAGTGTGAATAAATCAAAGCATTTAAATTTAATGTGTTAGAATATTTTTTATCATTTACTTAAATAATTTTGTCAAATCAAAATCATGTGGAAAGGTGTTTCAACAAACTCCCCCATTTTGATGTTGGCAAAAAATATTCAGTGAAGAACTCAGTGCTAAGCTCCCCCATGATAGTTGACCTTATATTACTCAAGATACTCCCCCGTAAGGGTTGAGCTACTGACTTAGTTTTACTTTAAACATTTCAAGGTTTAATCAAGTAAGTCTAAGGTCAGTTTTCAGAAATAGGCCAGCTCATGGAATATATTCTTTTTAACTCAGTTTATGCGGAAGATTTAGATATCAGAGAGCGCTGAGTATTTCTTTGTTCAATGTGTTTTAGTTAAGAAGACATATAAAAGAGGTCAACTTATAGATCAACACATCAGACAATCATAAAGCAATGTAGACAATTAACACAGTTGATTTAATGAAGATGCGCTAACTATTCAGCACAAAACATAAGTAAGCATCACATAAATTTAGTCAGTTTTGGAAAAGGTAGATGCATGCATAGTTTTGTATTAAGGGTCAACACAACAAAATACATAAGGGAAAGACTACAAGTTTAACAAAACTAAATCTAGCAATCCTAGTCAAGCTATTTTTTCTTGTAGTTAATTTGGACATCATGCTCTTTAGCTTTTCCCTTTCCCTTGGATTTCTGCTGACTTCTTGATGCTTCTCCTGATTGTTGAGTTCTTTGAGCTTGTTTTTTCTCCCCCGTTTTGTCAGCATCGGGAGGAGGAGGAATGAAAGTGTCGTTGATGGCAGCACGAGTTAATCTTGCAGAGAATGCCTTAAGCCTGCGCGTGCTTTCATTTATGCCATAAAAAACAAGAACACCATCATCCAAGATAGAACGTGGAACCCTGATAGCCGAGGCACTAAGCATACTCAGGATGTATTCTTGAGACTTCCCAACCCAAGTTATACTGTCATTGAGCATGGCATAGGCTTGATGAAACATCTTTAGCAAAGCCGAGTCATAATACTGACGTTGAATATTTGAGTGGCGCACATGGTTGAAAGTGACTCGAGAGTACTTCAGAATTTCATTCGTCTTGAGTTGGTCAGTTTCCATCTCTTCCTTACTCAAGTTGAGTAGACGGACAGCCTCACTGATTTGCTCAATGGAGCATTGGGAGGAGGAAGAGAGTTGCTCATTTGTTCTGGCTTGCTCAGAGTGAAGCTGGGTGAAAAGTTGATGAACTTCAGCAGAAGTTGCATACATTGAGTTCGCAGCTGACAGGTTATGAAGTTGACCCTGAAGAGAGTTCATGTGATTGACCATTGTCAGCTGGAGTTCGGCCAGCTTTGTTATTGATTCCTGTCTGGGCTGTTGAGACTGAAGTGAAGTCATGACACTCAGAAGATCCTTAAGACCTTTGATTTCTGTGAGAAGCTGAGTGACGGACAAAAGTTGAGTTGGCTCAACAGGAACTGACCCAGCGGCATCGACATTGGTTTGATGGAGGTCCAGGAGTAGAGCTTGAGCTGAGTCAATGATTCTTCGACCAGACTCAGAGGCATTCAGATAACAGTAGGATCCATCATTACTTGGCTCAGTTGCCAGAGTACGGGTAGAACCGGATGGTGGAGGTGTTTGGTTCTGCTCAATATTGGAAGTGCCAGCATGATCATCGGCTGGTCTTGAGTTGATATTTCCAGCAGGAGCTGACTGGTTGATATTCTGCACTTGTGTTTGTGGAAGAGGATGATCGATTATCTACTTGCTTAGAGTCAGGCTGAAGCTGACTGGTTTAAGGAGGTTGAGGTGTTTCAGCACAGACCTGAGCAGGTATTTCCTTAGCTAGCTCAGTATGTTGAGGAGCAGGAACTTCGAGCACTTGCTCGGTATCACCTTGGCTTAGAGGAGCAATTGAGTCGGCATGTTCCTTAGGCTGAGAAACAGAGGCTTGCTTTTCTTGTTGCTCTGGTGGAGACTCAGTGGGATTTGAGAAGAACTTAAATTGCATATCTAATAGGTCAGTGATCGGATCCTGCAGAGGTGAGTCACCTATAAGGTCAATGACAGGGGATTTATGTGCCTTCTTCTTAAGTCTCCTTAATCTCTTAGTCTTTTGAGGAGAGGGGTCAGTAGGAATGGACTCAATTGAGCCAGTAGGTGAAGTTGCCCCTTGATCAGTGTGATCCTTTGCTGTTGGCTCAGCTTCTTCTTCAACCTGCTCAGTGTAGGTTGTTTCATGTTGGTCAACATCTGATGACTCATGTTGCTCAACATTTGCTGTCTCCTTAGCATCAAACTGACCACCCAATTCTTCTTGATCTTGGTCAGTGGGATTTTTCTCAAGAACAATGCCCTGACTTCGCACATAATGAGAGTCTTCAGAAATGACGACTCCAAGTGGGGCTACGTTGATATGACTTAACCCAGAAGAGATTTTCTTCTTCTTCCTAAGTGGTTGCTCATCAATAGTGTCCTCTTTTTCTCCTTCTTCCTCAGGCTCAGCTTGCATTTTGAGGTTTTCTGCTGACTTAAGCTCAGCTTGTCCTTGTGCCACTTGAGGCTTTGTTCCTCTGTATACAAATCGAACTTTCTTCGGTGGAGAAACATTATCTTTTGAAGAGGTCTAAACAGCTTTCCTCTTTCTGTCCTGCTTGTCAGCTTGATCTTTCCTCACTTTCTTTCCCTTTCTGGTCAGCATCCCCTCTGTTTCCTGAACAGCGGCCCCTTTTCCTTTCTTGGGCACAATTGGTTGATCATAGACCAGACCAAACAATGCAGCTGCAGTAATTTCTGTACCCCAGGTGTGGATTTCCTCAACCAAGCTCACCTGGTGATCTTTGAGGATTCTGGTAATAATGGAGCCTAACCTAAGGGTTCCAGTACTTCTTTGAAACCCACCGATTATAAAGATTGGCATGTTGAGCGGCTGGTAGGTTAGCATATGCCAAATGAAGCATTGCTCGAAGTTCGACGCTGAGGAAGTAGCGTTGATCTTGGGGAAGAGAAAGTTTGTCAGGATATAATGGGCCATCTTTTGATTCTGACCCATGGAAGTGCTGGATATCTCTCCTATATGACCGGCTGGCTTACAAAATTCAACGGTGTAGTTAGTTTTATCTTGGTCACCTGATTTTCTGAGTTGAGCTCCTTCGTTTTTCAGCTTGAGCAGTGAGGCAAGGTAAGCAGGGTTGATGAAGATATCCTTCCCTCGAACCTTGGTGACCATGTAGTCCCGGTTATCATCAGCGGCTCTTAGGTTAACGTAGAATTCCTTCACTAACTCAGGATAGGTAGCTTCTCGAGCCGAGAACAGCTCGGTCCAGCCGTTCTTTGAGATCCACTCACAGAAGGGTTTCTCAGATTCCACAAATCCCTTCGAAAACCAGCAGGAGTGGTCAACCTTATACCCCCTTACGCTCTCATAGATTAGGGAGTAGGTGCGTTCCACGGGTTTCTTTGCCTTGTCTTGCTTTTGCTTCCCTTTCGAAGAGGTAGCTTGGTCAGCCTTGGTTTTCTTCCTCGGTGTAGTGACCTTAGAGTGGTCACGCTGACTAGTTTCTTGAGACTTGGTGGGAGTCTCGCTATATTCCTACTAAGCAGGAGATGGAGAGTTTTCATCAGAGCGGTTATCGTCGTTGTAACAGCCTCCGGAGAGATTCTAAGAATCCGACATGATTTTCAGAGAAATTTGAGAAGTTTGGGAATTTTAGAGAGAAGAGGATTTGAATACCAGAAATTTCTAAGCGTAAAGAGGTAAAAGTGGGAAATCGTCCACTATTTATAGAGGTGTCGAGTTGATCTGAAGCGTTGAGGTGGCCATTTGACCTCGAGATACTCAATCGATAAAGATTCTGGCATTTATGACACATTCGGCGCATGTCTTTTCTAATTAATGCGCATACGTCATCCTAGGTGGCTATTTAATTTGCGTGTTTACGCATTAAATTTTGCAACGAATCTTTACTCAGTGTTAAGGGTTCCAAACATTTAAAGTTATGAGTAGTCAGTGTTACGCAAAGGAATAATTCGTATGCTTAGTAGCTCAGCTTAAGATAACCACTCAGCGTGTATATCTACTCAGCGTGTATATCTACTCAGCATGTAATAGTTATTGATTTAGCACAAATCATTTAGCATGGTAATTCACTTAGCATGCATATATCACATATTATACTTGGAATTTATTGAAGAGGATTAAACATACCAATGGCTTCTCTAAGTATGTTGAATTGCTCACGAGCCAGTGGCTTTGTGAAGATATCAGTAAGCTGCTCATCCATTGGGACATAGGTCAGCTTGATCTCTCCCTTGAGTACATGGTCTCTAATGAAGTGATGTCTTATACTGACGTGCTTCATCCTGCTATGCTAGATTGGGTTCTTTGATAGGTCAATGGCACTCTTGTTGTCACATTTGACTTCAATTGTCTTAGTTTGAACACCATAATCTTCTAGTTGTTGCTTAATCCAGAGGACTTGAGCAACACAGCTTCCAGCAGCAATGTACTCAGCTTCAGTGGTTGACAGGGCTACTGACGCCTACTTCTTACTGAACCATGACACAAGACAACTTCCAAGAAAGTGGCATCCTCCTGAGGTGCTTTTTCGTTCAAGCTTGTCTCGTCCATAGTCAACGTCAGTGTATCCAATGAGTGTGAAATCATGAGTATTGGGATACCACAAACTTGCATTCACTGAGCCTTGCAAATATCTAAGGATTCTTTTTACAGCTATGTAATGAGATTCCTTAGGGTTAGATTGATATCTAGCATAATAACATACTGAGAACTGAATGTCCGGCCTACTAGCAGTTAAGTAGAGTAGAGAACCAATCATACCTCGGTACAATTTGCTGTCTACTAACTTACCATTTTCGTCAGCGCAGAGGACAGTGTCAGTGCCCATAGGGGTAGATATTGACTTGAAATTCTCAAGTTCATACTTCTTCAATATCTCCTTAGCATACTTAGTTTGACTGATGAAGATGCCATTTTTCCTTTGTTTGATTTGAAGTCCAAGGAAGAAGTTGAGTTCTCCCATCATTGACATTTCAAACTCAGTCTGCATCTGCTTACTAAATTCCTTGCACATGGACTCATTAGTGGCACCAAAAATAATGTCATCAACATATATCTGTGCCAGTAGGGTATCTTTACCCTTCCTCTTAATGAATAAGGTTGTATCAACTTTACCTCTGACATAATTTCTAGTCAGCAGGAAACTGGTCAGTGTTAAGCCCAAAATATACCTAAAATATCATATATAAATACATTAAATTTACATTGAAATCGTGCTAATTATATTCATTTAGAATACTTTTACGTCTTTATTTACTTCTTTGATGCAAGGTACTTAATTATTTGGTTAAATCCAAATAGGAGCTAAAACGGAGCTAAAATGGAGCTAAAACGGAGGAAAAACCTAAATTACGTGCCAAGAATACGTATCAATCAGAAGACCGACTCAAGAAGACAAGAAGCAGCTGAGAGACGGGGAAGAAAGCTCCTGTCGCTACTAAGATTTTCAGAATCTCAGTCGCGACATACGAACACCAGTCATCGGAAATTCAAAGTTTTCAGCTCGTCCTTTCACCCCCTGTCGCAACTGAGATTTTCAGAATCTCATATGAGACAGCGAAGAATTCTGCACAGATTTCACATGTTTAAATCCAAGAAACGCGTCTGTTCGTTTGGATAAAAGCGACCCTTCACCAGCGGACACGACCCTTCATTTACAACCCTTCACCAACTATAAATAAGTGATCCATTTCAAGAAATCAATGTGGATTAAGGGTTATGAGAGTTATTATGTTGAAGAAACTCTGACTCAGAAATGAGTCAGATTAGTTTACATTTCTGTATAAACAAACTTGCTGTACACAGGTTGTTATTAGATTAGTTATAAACACAGTAGTATTAGTTTAGTTTCAAAGGTTGATCAGAGACAAGTTTTCATTCTGGTAGTGGACTGACCAGTCTCTATTCCGAAGATTCAGTGAGAAGAACTAACGGCTGAAGCACAAAGAGGTCTGACAAGCCTACGGAGTTTGAGGGAAAGATTGACAACCCGGATCTCAAAGTTTTCGTTAAAATGCTATCCATGTTTCTTCATCTCTGTTAACTTGTGAAGATTCACAATTCACTAATAATATATTTATTTCATTCAATACATTCTTCCTGTTGTTATTTTGATATTGTTCTGACAAAATGATTTTCAAAATGATAAATTGGTGTTTTTATTAAAACGTTTTATACAATCACATTTATAAAGAAACTTTGTTGAACACTTGAAAGAGTTAGTTTTTACGGAAGATATGATCGTGACCGCGGCTTATCGGATATAAAATACTAATTTGATTAAGGTAGAAATCTGCTCCGATCCAGAGAGATTTCTACGGTTCAAATCCATTTAATTGCATAAATTCTTGTATTATTACATGTTCATAATCTTACCAAAGTTATAGTTGCTTTCTTTGCTTAATGAAAATAAGTTTTATACCTTCTATTTATTCCAATTACGAAAGCGTCTGTCTTATAATCAAAATCTCAAGACAGAATTGTTCTCTAAGTTCAATATAATATTCTTATCTAATCCTAATTTATCCGAACCAATACAATCAATCAAACGATTTTCTTAAGTTAAACCTAAAATCGTGAATAAAACTGAATTAAATAAGTTTTTAGTTAAAAAGCGTTCCCTGTGGGTTCAATATCTTTTATTACTACAAGCGTATACCGTGCACTTGCGGAAATCACTCAACAAGTTTTTGGCGCCATTGCCGGGGATACAATGATTAAGGATACGGTATATGGTGCCATTCCCGCAACAACGCCTCAACAAGTTTTTGGCGCCGTTGCCGGGGAACGCCAAATTTTTAACAAAAATTTATATTTTTCGTGTTTTATTTCGAACCTTGGTTTATAATATATGTATTTATTTATTTTCTAGCTTTATTTTATTTATTGAGGATGGTCACTAGGACTAAATCCTCGTTGTTATTTAACGTTTGCAATTAGATATTTGCAGATAAAAAAATCCAAGTTTTTTCAAAGATAAACTGGAGATTTGATCATCAATACAAATTCACAGAAGGAGTCTACAGAAAAGATATTCGGCTAGCAAATACATCAGAAGGGAAAGCAAAATTTTTTGAAGCAACATGTCAGACGTGACATATAATTTTTTCCAGAAAATTTACCTTTTCCCAAACACCTTTACCTCTTTTCTATACACTTAATCCTTCACCAAAACATCATATCTTTTTGTTAAGAAATTTATTCAATTCCTACACTAAACCCAAATAATTTCCCTATTTATCACATCCTTAAACACCTACATCTATCTCTCTAAGAAATCACCATGGAAAATCTTCTGAGACAGATATATCAGAAGTAGGATGAAATTACCTTATCCGCCAGAAAGGAATTGTATACTTTTAATATAGTTTTGAAAGTTTCGGTTCATGTGCGTAGTTCCAGTTCGTGCACAAAACTAGAAGTTCGGGCATTCAACCGCAATCAGTAGATCCTTAAATTGAGAAAACGTAAAAAAAACACACACACACATCTATTCCCAGGTAAGTTAAATGGACAAGACCATTATTTAAACCCGGTTTAGGTAATTGATTCTGTCCATGATTTTTGATTCTCTTTGAGAATTCTTAAGGATTATCACATTTTTTTTAGTTTTTTTTAGTTTTTCATATTTTTCTTACATTTCGTTTTTAGTTTAGTTTATACATTAGTCTTTAGTTTAGAAGTAATAATTCGACTAGAAATAAAAAATTTCATTGAAAGATATTCAAGACATGCTATGTATCTTAAATATTTGTAATTAATGAGGAAAGTGTCTTTAGATTTAAAAAAATCTCAATTGAATTAAAAATCACACAAAATTTAAGTTTCTGATTGTATAGAGATTTTTAAACAAATCTCTACAGTGATTTTTATTTAAAGTTTTATAAATTTCTGAACTTACTGAGAATTTTTAATTCTCAACTGAGATTTTAAAATTCTCTATAGAACTAGGGAGGACTAATGCAAAGCATTCCTTGCCAATAGGCAAGACGTGTCGCGATCGATATTCCAATTTCTCAACCATGACACGCATAATTTTCAATAAGATATCTTTTGTTCTATGAAAATTAATTTATTTCGTTTTCATATTTTTAATTTTTAGTTTTTCTTATCTTTTGTTCATAATTTTTATTTTTATTTTTATTTTTATTTTTAGTTTAATTTATTTTTATTTTTATTTTTATTTTTTTTAATTTTTATTTCTAGTTTTTTTGTACAAATAAGTTTTTACAATTCTGATCTAGTCATGTTTTGAAGTATTTCATAAAGTATAAAGTGTTTTTGAAAAATATGTATTTAGAAATCTCTGTTGAGATTCCAGAAATCTCAGTTGAGATTGTCCATGTTTTAGAACTAGGGAATTCTCAGTAGGGATTCCAGAAATCTCGTTTGAGATTTTCAGTATTTTAAACATCTTGATATAACTGTAAGAGATTACAGACATCTCATTTTAAAAATTCAGTCAGTTTTATCCAAAAGGTATCAGTTAGACATCTTTTATTTTTTACAGACACAACCTTTTACTTATGGATCTTATATATTCCTGTAGGTTCAGAATTCTTTCAGATTTCTGAATTTCTTTCGTCAATTATATATCCTACAGAAACAATTTTATTTCACAAACATGACCAAATCTCTAAAAAATGCTAGGAAGAACACTTCTGCTCGAAAGAAGCGTGTTGATATCTCTTCACGTTATGGAGCATGGTTTCCCATCTACAATCATGATGAGGGACGATGATATTTAAGGTTTAGATATGCACAATTTTGTGGAATGCTGTATATGGACGAGTTCCTGAATGAAGAACTCGAGATCAGCGATGATATGAATCGCTATCTGACAAACTTAGGATGGACCAAGTTTGCATCAATGAAGTTTCCTATTATTGGAAACTGGGTATTAGAGTTTCTGTCTACTGTTCATTTCATCAACAAGAGGCGTGTTCGTCTCAGTTTTCGTTATGAGGGTCAGATATTCACTTTTGGATATCCCGAACTTCATGTTTGGTTTGGTTTTCCACTATGGGACACCACTCCGCACCACCCTGGAAGCGATTTGACTTCTACAGATATATGGAGAATGTTGACGGGATTTTGGAGATTCAATCCAAGTCTTGCCTACAACAAATCAATAAATTCTAACTCCATGCTGTTTCTTCACAAATTTCTCTGTCATAGCCTATTTGGTCGAGTCCGAAGCAGTGTCGTCCAGGATACTGATTTATATGTGCTAGGTGATATTTTCCAAGGTAACACAGTTAATTCCTCAAAGATTTTGATGGAGGGATTAGTTGCCGCTTCACGTTCGAAGAATCAGAAAATAGGGTTTGGGAATACTATATGTGGAATAATTCTGAGTACCAAGGGATCAGTTTCTGTTCCTTGGACTGATAAGGAACCATTTCCCATAATGAATTACGAGTTTCTGGAAAATGAGGGACTTGTAAAGAGAGAGTTTCGTTCTGGTCCAAAATTTCTTTCTCCTGAAGAAAGACAAATCTTCATACAAGCGAAGATTAACAGGGCCAATGCACGACGTATTCCAATTCATAGGGATACTGTTTAAATTTATAATGTGTGATTGTAAATTCTGTACATATGATTGATGTTCATGTATATAGATTTATTTCTTGTGTATATATGTTTAATAAGTAATTCATATACATATGTCATTATGATTAATTAAGTGCATTAAGTGCATTAATTCTTTCATTTATTTCTTTTAATTAAGGAACAACCTTTGGTTTTCCTTCTATTTAATGTTTCAGTTTTGTTTTTGTAGTTTCAGGAATTAAAACTTAGCATTAATGTCACTTAAATTCAAGAGGAGTTGAATTGATCATATTGATTTTGTCAAAACAGTCCAATTTTTACCCAAAAAATCCAGAATCTCAGTTGAGATTTTGAAATCTGGGTTGAGACAGCAAGAAACAAATTTTTCAACAGCTTTTATCCTCTTGGAGTGCTTGCTGTCGCGACTGGTATGGCGGGATTTGGACGGATTTTTGCACTATTTTCTATTTCTACTCTAATTACTTACCTATTCATATATCCTAATCAATACCTACTTCTTACACCTGTTTATATCACCTCTATTTACACCAATCAATCATCTTTTACTCTTCCCAAAACAAAGATTCACTCACCTTTCCCATAAATCTTTACCCTATTCATCTTCTTCTTCCCTAAATCACCACCATTATCTTTACTCTACATTTATCTCTTTCAAATTTCTTCATTTCTTTCACCAATTTCACACACAAAAAACAAAATGCCTAGACAAAAGACAGTTGCTAACAAACCCAAAGCCACTGAAGTCAATAGATTTCGGGTTCAATATGGAGCACCATTTGATATTGCAACGGAGGCCGAAGGACATAAATTTCGCCACTTTTCACATACCCAAATCGAGTTCGTCGACATGACTTTTCTCGATACTGACACGGTAAACGTCTTTTCTTTTACCGAACGTATTGATGAATATTTATCCGTTCTTGGTTGGACAAGATTTGCTAGTATGCGTTTTCCTGGTAATAAATCGCATATTAGGGAATTTTTGGTCACTCTAACTTATGATAAGAAGAGAGGTATTATTTCTTTTCGAAATAATGGAGTTCTTTTTGAAGCCGGGTATGCGGCAATGGGCCGTTGGTTTGGTTTTCCTACTAAAGATTTTTATTCTAAACCAAAGAAGTTTGATGCACACACGGTTTGGCAATCTTTGACCGACCTAGATGTTTTTCGTCCGAAGAACACATCTCGCAAATTAATTAAGGATAATTGTATCTTTTTCTTTCACAAATTTTTATCCTTCTCTTTATTTGGTCGGGTTGAGAGTTCCAAAGTGCAAATCCGTGACTTGTTTATGCTAGAATGCATTTTTAAAAATTTGACCATTGATAGTATTGGAATGATATTTACTAATTTGGTCCGAGCTTCCGCTTCACGTAACAAGCAAGTGCCAATAGGTAATTTAATTACCGGCATTGTTTTGGGTGCTCGGGGTGAATTAGCGGATTATCAAAATATGCCTCATATTGGTTTACCTTCATTGGATATCACGGCACTTCAAAGAGCCAATTTATTGAAGAAATTGGGACCACCCGCATTTATCTCCTATGAAGATCGTACAAGACGTGTTTTTGCTACCTTGGGTGGTGAAGCTTCAAGTTCTCAAGGTTTAGGTGCCCAAGATGATGATGAAGAAGATAATGAGGAATTTGATGAAGAGGAGGAGGAGGAGAATGTTGATGTTAATGATCAAGAGCAAGAAAATGAAGAACCAAATATTGAAGAACAAGTTGGTTAGCAACGTGTTTTGACACAAATGAACGAGCATAACCGTCACATGAATTTACGGTTAGATGAAGTCGTTGCCAACAATACTGAAATGAGTTCGCGGATATACACGGTGGATGCCAATATCACTACTTTGAGATGTGAGCACAAATCTACTCGTCGCCGGTTGCTCTCTTTCTTTCGACGCCAAGGAGTTGAGACTACGCCTTCACCACCGAGTTCACCTTGATAGGTTTTATCCTTTCTATATTTAACTCATTTTCGTTATTATGTTTTGTTAAGTTTGGTATAATATTTCTAATTATGTTTGGTACAATTATCTTTATTATTATGTTTGCATGTTATCATACCATATTTTTAATTCCCATTCGTATGATTTAATTTCGTACTATTTTTCGTGTTTTATCGCTTTTTGCACCAATGAGGGTATGGTCCAAATTAAGTGTGGGAGGAGATATTTCATATTCATTTTAATCTTAAGTACGAATGAATGCAACGAATGAGATTGAATGCTATTTATTTAAGTATAAATGCATGTTGTTATTAAAGTTTAAGTAAAGTATATAATGCAACATTTTCAAAACAGAAATGCAACATTTTGTGTGCAACATTTTTCAAAAATAATGACAATTTTCATAAACATATATTTTTGTTAAGTATATATATTTCATATGTTTCAAACAATTTAACTTTCAAAATAATGTTTAACATATTTTAAGGTTATCATTATCGTTAGAAATGATATTTCTATACGGGCAATATTTTTACAAATATTTTTACAAATCTCCGAAACGCTATTTATCAAAACGTCTCGAGTAAATGTATATAAGTAAAATTTCTTTAGTTTCAAATCTCTATTTTATATCATGAATTCATGATAAATATAAATCTTATTTTCAATTTTCAATTTTCAATTTTCAATTAGGTTTATAGGCATAAATCAAACTAACAACTTTAGCTTTTTAGCTCGGTATGATTTTCGTCTTACATTAAAAACCAATTGAAGTTTTTAAGGAAACTTTAGCCATAATACATGTTGAATTTCAAGTCAATATAGAATGAATGTGCTATTTTTCTTTTCCCAATTTATAATTTTCATTTTTATAACTCATGTTAATTAAATCAAGTTGTCGTATTCTTAACTTTTGGCCACGATTGAGACCACCCTTATCACAATCGATGTATGAAAGGGAAGAACATTAAGTACCGTTTACTTTTGGCCACGATTGTGACCACCCTTATCACGGTCGAGGTATGAAAGGAACGTTAGAAATTAAAGCAAAATTAAACGTGTTTAAATTTTTAAGTAACGATTGCGTCCACCCATGGCATGGTCGGTACCTCTTAAACGAACACAAAAGCAAATTAATTTATATAAAGTCACGGACGAGACCACCCTTATCACGGGCGTGAGTAAAGAAAATATATTAAACCTAAGTCCTTAATAAATCTACATTTGTAATAGTTTAGGTTTGGGAAAGGAAATTTTGTGCTTTAAATGCATTGAGACGAAAGATTCAAAAACATGCGTGCTTACACCGTCCTGAATACTTCAATATATAAAATTGAGATACAAGACAAATGATATATCTCTTTTACACTAGCTAGTTTGATACTTTGCGTATAAATTTACCATGAAAGTTTATCTTTCGGTTTAACTAATTTAAAGAGGAATATATGGATATATGTTCTATTTATAAAGAGATTGATTAAAGAATAAATTCAGTGAAATTTTGCTCGGGACTAGCAAAAGCTTAAGTGTGGGAGTTTGTTAAGCCCAAAATATACCTAAAATATCATATATAAATACATTAAATTTACATTGAAATCGTGCTAATTATATTCATTTAGAATACTTTTACGTCTTTATTTACTTCTTTGATGCAAGGTACTTAATTATTTGGTTAAATCCAAATAGGAGCTAAAATGGAGCTAAAACGGAGGAAAAACCTAAATTACGTGCCAAGAATACGTATCAATCAGAAGACCGACTCAAGAAGACAAGAAGCAGCCGAGAGACGGGGAAGAAAGCCCCTGTCACGACTGAGATTTTCAGAATCTCATATGAGACAGCGAAGAATTCTGCACAGATTTCACATGTTTAAATCCAAAAAACGCGTCTGTTCGTTTGGATAAAAGCGACCCTTCACCAGCGGACACGACCCTTCATTTACAACCCTTCACCAACTATAAATAAGTGATCCATTTCAAGAAATCAATGTGGATTAAGGGTTATGAGAGTTATTATGTTGAAGAAACTCTGACTCAGAAATGAGTCAGATTAGTTTACATTTCTGTATAAAAAAACTTGTTGTACACAAGTTGTTATTAGATTAGTTATAAACACAGTAGTATTAGTTTAGTTTCAAAGGTTGATCAGAGACAAGTTTTCATTCTGGTAGTGGACTGACCAGTCTCTATTCCGAAGATTCAGTGAGAAGAACTAACGGCTGAAGCGCAAAGAGGTTTGACAAGCCTACGGAGTTTGAGGGAAAGATTGACAACCCGGATCTCAAAGTTTTTGTTAAAATGCTATCCATGTTTCTTCCTCTCTGTTAACTTGTGAAGATTCACAATTCACTAATAATATATTTATTTCATTCAATACATTCTTCCTGTTGTTATTTTGGTATTGTTCTGACAAAATGATTTTCAAAATGATAAATTGGTGTTTTTATTAAAACGTTTTATACAATCATATTTATAAAGAAACTTTGTTGAACACTTGAAAGAGTTAGTTTTTACGGAAGATATGATCGTGACCGCGGCTTATCGGATATAAAATACTAATTTGATTAAGGTAGAAATCTGCTCCGATCCAGAGAGATTTCTACGGTTCAAAGCCATTTGCATAAATTCTTGTATTATTACATGTTCATAATCTTACCAAAGTTATAGTTGCTTTCTTTGCTTAATGAAAATAAGTTTTATACCTTCTATTTATTCCAATTACGAAAGCATCTGTCTTATAATCAAAATCTCAAGACAGAATTTTTCTCTAAGTTCAATATAATATTCTTATCTAATCCTAATTTATCCGAACCAATACAATCAATTAAACGATTTTCTTAAGTTAAACCTAAAGTCGTGAATAAAACTGAATTAAATAAGTTTTTAGTTAAAAAGCGTTCCATGTGGGTTCGATATCTTTTATTACTACAAGTGTATACCATGCACTTGCGGAAATCGCTCAACAGTCAGCCTCTCATACCAAACACGTGGTGCTTGCTTGAGACCATACAGAGCCTTTTTGAGCTTATAAACGTGGTTTGGGAACTTAGGATCCTCAAACCCTGGAGGCTGATTAACATAGACTACTTCGTTTATAACTCCATTAAGGAATGCACTCTTAACATCCATTTGAAATAATTTAAAGTTTATATAACTTGCATATGCACATAAAATTCTTATAGCCTCTAGCCTTGCCACTGGGGTGAAGGTCTCACCGTAGTCAATACATTCTTGCTGACTGTAGCCCTGAGCTACAAGTCTTGCTTTGTTTCTGACCACGTTCCCTTGTTCATCCAGCTTGTTGCGGAAGACCCATCTTGTTCCTATGGTCTTCTGGCTTATTGGATTTGGCACTAAGTCCCATACTTCATTTCTTCTGAACTGATCAAGTTCTTCTTTCATTGCATTCATCCAGAACTCATCGTGCTCAGCTTCAGAGAAGTTCTTTGGTTCCTGAACTGAGACGAATGCTACGTTGCTGAGGTATCTCCTGAGTTGATTTCTTGTCATCAGGGTGTTTTCAGCAGCATCAAGAATGGCACTTTCTGAGTGCCCTCTTGGTATTCTGATCTCTTTTGGAAGAGTGATGTCTTGAGCTGGTTGTGTTTCAACAATCTCTGCAGGTATAGATTGGTTAGTGAAAACAATTTGAGTTTCGCTTTTACCTTTGGTCAGCCCTTGAGGTAGTGACTCAGCGGCTATTTCTTGGTCAGCGGGTGCTGAGTATGGATCATCCTCAGTCAGCTGCTTGTCTTTTCCTGCAGGGTTAGTTTCATCGAACTCAACATGTACTGACTCTTCTAAGACCTGAGTTCGTTTATTGAAAACTCTATATGCTTTGATGTTTGTTGAGTAGCCTAAAAAGATAGCTTCATCAGCTTTTGAATCAAACTTAACAAGGTTGTCTTTAGTATTTAGAATGAAACATTTACAGCCGAAGGCACGAAAGTATCCAATGTTGGGCTTTCGTCCTTTCCAAAGTTCGTAGGGAGTCTTCTTTAATATGGGTATGACTAGAGCCCTATTAAGTATGTAACAAGCTGTGTTGACAGCTTCTCCCCAAAAGTACTTTGGAAGCCTATGCTCACTCAGCATTGTCTTGGCTATTTCAACCAAGGTTCTGTTTTTCCTTTCAACAACCCCATTCTGTTGAGGCGTTCTAGGAGCAGAAAAATTATGGTCAATGCCGTTGGCTTCACAGAATTAAACAAACTGTTGGTTTTTGAATTCTCCACCATTATCACTTCGAATGTGAGCTAACTTAAGGTCTTTATCATTTTCAAGTTTTCTTACTAAAGTTGAAAACGTCTCAAAGGTTTCATCCTTGCTACTCAACAAGATGATCCAAGTGTACCGAGAAAAGTCATCTACAATGACCAAGGAAAATCTTCTACCACCCAAGCTCAGCGGCTGGACTGGACCGAAGAGATCCAAGTGTAGCAACTCTAATGGACGCTTAGTTGAGACAATGTTTTTACTATGAAAAGATTGTTTGGTTTGTTTTCCAACTTGACAAGCGTTGCATAATTGATCTTTTTCGAACTTAAGTTCTGGCAGTCCCTCAACTAATTGCTTTCTTGCTAATTTGGCCAGGAGGTCCATGCTTACATGACCAAGTCTCCTGTGCCATAGCCATGAATTTTCTTCCTTTGACACTAAGCATACAGTTTTTGAAAATTTCTTTTCTAAATTCAGCATAAAGACATTATCAATACGAGGGGCAGTTAAAATCAACTCATTTGTTTTACCCTCGAATATTTTACATCCAGTGTCATCAAATATAACTTTTCTTCCATTATCACATAGCTGAGCTACGCTGAGTAAGTTATATTTGAGTCCGCTGACTAGGAAGACTGACTCAATAGTAGGATTACCACCAACGGTTCTTGACCCTACAACTTACCCTTTTTGTTGTCTCTGAAACTTACGCTTCCACCTCGTTTACGCATAAATGTGATGAACTGAGTTTCATCACCAGTCATATGCCTCGAGCATGCACTGACAATGTACCACATCTTTGACTTCTCAGCACACCTCAGGCTTACCTGCAATATAGTTAGTTATCTTTAGGTACCCAAGTCTTTTTGGGTCCTTGTTTGTTAGGCTCAACAGGTAAAGCATCATATTTAATCTTATGACAACACACTTGGACAGTGTGTCCATTTTTCCACATAAGTCACAGCTGACCTTCCGTTTAGGATATCTCACTGACTGGTCAGCACCCGAGTGCTGAGCATGCCAGCACACCTTTGTGGTGTGTCCTTTCTTCCCACAGAAGTCACACTGGACATTCCGCTGAGGATTCCATCTCTGCTGACTAGTACTTCGGTACTGAGTGTTCAGAGGAATATTTCTTTTATTCGGAACTTTGAGTTGGTTCTGAATAGATGTGACGTCCTTTTTCAGTTTCTTAGAATCTGATTGGACCTCAGAGACAAACTTATGCATAATTTCTACGTTGCTATGCAAAGTTGAGTTGTCTTGGAGAAGATATCAAAGGTCACTCAGTTTGACCTCTTCAATCTCGTCACATCGCCTGCTGAGTGCTCTAACCTTCTTGTTACACTTTTTGACAAGTGTGTAGAGGTCACTCAGGGCATTAATCATTTCATTTCTGAGCAAGGGTAGTGATATTACCTCAGTTGAGTGTACCTTATCGTCAGATGCAATGGTGGGGTCAGCGTGCTCAGAAATACACGGCTCAGCAAGCTCATCCGCCATGAAGCAGATCTTTGCTGACTCAGTGGCATCAGCTTCTGATGATGATGACTCATCACTATCACTCTAGGTTGCCACCATTGCCTTCTTGCCGTTCTTCTTTTCCTTCCTCAAGGTAGGACAACTTGATTTGATATGGCCAGTTTGATGACATTCAAAGCAAGTGATTGGCTTTGAGTTGTCCTTCTTGTACTTGCTGTCGCTTGACTCAGCTTTGTACTTGTCAAACTTCTTGTAAGGCTTCTTGGAATATTTATCATTCTTTCTGAACAGCCTTTTCATCTTTCTAGTGAACATTGTCATTTCTTCATCGTCTGTTAAGCTCCCATCAGTGGAGTCAGCTTTTATGACAAGAGACTTTTGCTTCTTGTCTTCAGACTTCTCCTTCACCTCGAAGTTCTTCATTGAGATCTCATGGGTCAGCAGCGAGCCAATGAGTTCATCATACTTGTAGGTGGTTAAGTCTTGAGCTTCCTCAACAACAGTTTTCTTGGCTTGCCAGCTTTTAGAAAGACTCCTCAGTATCTTCTTAACTTGCTCTTTCTCAGTAAAGATCTTGCCAAGTCTCTTGAGCTCGTTGATTATGTTTTTGAATCTTGAGTTCATGTCAGAGATTCCTTCATCATCATTCATTTCAAAGAGCTCGTACAACCTCATTTGCTGGTTCACCTTGGACTCCTTAACTTTGTTGGTTCCTTCGTAGGTGACCTCCAGCTTCTTCCAGATCTCCTGCGCTGACTCACAACCTGAAATTTTGTTGTACTCTACAGCATCTAACGCACAGTGAAGCATGTTTATAGCCGAAGCATGATTTTGTAGCTTCTTGAGATCATCTTCTGTCCATTTAGTCTCAGCTTTAACAACCGTTTGGCCGTCAATAGTTTCAACAGGAACAAATGGGCCTTGGACTATAGAAAGCCATGCACTCATATTTGTTGCCTAAATGAAATTTTTCATTCTGTTCTTCCAAAAGGTATAGTTAGACCCGAAGAACAGAGGAGGCCGAGTAATGGACAATCCCTCAGGTAGAATCTGAGTTGTCTGATTTCCTGGGAGGAAACGAGTGCTGTTCTCAGCCATTGTGGGGATCAGCTCAAGATAGTTATATCTTGCTCAGTGAGCTTTTAAGCCCTGATACTACTTGTTGGTCCCGTATAACGTGACAAGGTTAGTTCTAAGGGGGGGGGGGATAGGAACTAATTAAAATTTTGTCCGTTAAGGCTGACTTCTTTTCTTAAGAAAAGGTTTACACAGTGGTGCTAAGTAGTTTTAAGACACAAGCTTAGTCAACTGGTGACTAAGACTGTTTCTTTCTTCGAGTCAGGAGATAGCACTTTGAGTCTATTCCTGAACTCAGCTTCTTAGTGCACTCAACTCAGCGTGAGTTCGTTACTTAGTCAGTTTTATAGAAAGCAATATATAAAGGAGTTTAAGGGTTAGAAATATGTTACTCAGCAGACATATCCTGGTTCGGCCTCTCCGCCTACGTCCAGTCCCCGGAACTCGTTCCGAGCTTTTTGAATCCTCTACTGAGCTCTTTAAAGGTAGAGCACGAAACCTTTTACAATAGAAGATGAGTATACAAGAGTACCTTCCTCTATACCTCTACTCACTCCTATAACTACCGCTGAGTACTATAACCGAGTACTCAGCTTCTCCTTTCTATTCTTCTAGAAATGATAAAGTGTTTATCCTAAACAACAATTGCTAAGACACTTTAGATGAATGAAATCACTCTAGACTTTTACACAATGATTGGAAATTGGTGTAAGATTTTCCTTTGCTTTTCTCACAGAACTTCAAGTATGAATTTGGTCAGCTTTCGACTAATTGAAGATCTGCATCGAATGAAGCAATTGAGAGGCCTTTATATAGTGACACTTCAAGCACCGGTAATTTCGAATTTCGAAATAACCGTTGGAGGCTAACGGCTTCATGTCGTTGTCACTCAAGACGTGCTCAGTGTCGTTAGCCAATGAGATTCTTGCATCTTCTGTCTACGGCAGTGCTCAGCAGCTTTTTATCAGATAAACAGAATGTTTCGACATTTATGGCAAAGTCTTCTAGACAGCTTCCTGTGCCTTCTAAACTTTACCCAAAGTAGAAATACTTTGTCTATAAGTTGGTTCTGTTCTGCCGCTGACCTGACTGCATTGTCGCTTAACTCAGCAGCTTCCTCTTGAAGCTTTTGTTAGAAGGCTTCTCGATCCTTCTTGATGCTGAGTCGTCGTTTCACTTGATACGACTGCGTTTTATCTTCTTAGGCCGTGAGGTCTTGATCTGTTGACTTGGGCTTGACTTACACTTGTGGGCCTTTAGGCTGTTTATCTTGATGTCTTATAAATTAATAAACTCAACATTGAACAAACACATTAGTGTGAATAAATCAAAGAATTTAAATTTAATGTGTTAGAATATTTTTTATCATTTACTTAAATAATTTTGTCAAATCAAAATCATGTGGAAAGGTGTTTCAACAGTTTCCGGTGATATGAAATGATTACAACCGTCAGAAAAGGGGCCGGAGGTCCAGCGAACCCTCTCTGATGCTTAAGTTAGAAGAATACTTGAGGAAGTATTAAGTAACTTAAAAGAATTTAAGTGAGAGAGAATGTATATGTGATTACGTACCTTTACTTCTGATTCCCAAACCATTTATAGGAAAATGTGTATCTAAACACATGACAACGTTTGATTGGTCTTCAGACCCTATTTTTCCGTTCCGTGTTAAATATGAGTTGGGGGAGCGTGTCTTTAGGATACATAGTGATTATTGGTCCACGTGTTGAGGCAGCTCCCAACCGAAGCTTTATTCCTCCATTCCATAACCGAATGTATTCTTTCATGGGCTTGGGCCCAAATGCTAGATTCGATCCTTAATTGAAGCCCAAGCGTTTGTCCCATTCAACTAATACTGTATCAGTATGTATCATTAACACATGGTCTAGCGATAGGAAAACATCCATTCATTGATATTTATTTGAATTCTAGTGATATAGATTTAAAACCTTGAGGTAGGTTTGCACTAGTCATCATCTAGATACAATCACAGGATATCTAGATAACTTTCTGTTAACCTTTACTTTTTTTTTTGATAGAAACTTGCATCTGTATTAATGAAAATCTAGGTTACATTGATCCTGAACACAAAAATTTAGAATGCCATCAGGGACCTCCTCAATTAGGATTACAGGGTGTTCTGATCTTCGTCCCCAACTAGCTAATTCATGTGCTACCGAATTTCCGGATCACCTAATATGAGAGTATTCTATCGTATGGAAAGCCGTTGATAGAATTTTTAAATCTTTGAATATCATTGACCCAACTCCAAGCGCCTCTGATCGTCCATTGAGTGCATTTGCGAGATTAGCGTTGTCCGTTTCAAGAACGACCGACCGCCAACCACTGTCACAGGCTAGCTCCAGGCCCCAAACTGCTGCCTGCATTTCTGCGATTTCTGCGTTCATGCTCACTGTGTTCTGTTTTCCTGCAGCAAGTAGCACTTCGCCCTTCGTATTTCGAATAACAACTCCAAAGCCACCCGATAAACCGTCAATCCAAGAGGCACCGACGTTTATCTTAACATTTTCCCCGATCGGTGGCCTCCATCTAGCTTGTTCTGTCGTCTCGGGGATATGGGGCTGTACGATTCCGTCCGTCATCCTTGCTGTCCGCCAATCTAAAATAAGGTCAGTGGCCTTCTGAAGTAGGTTATGTTGAGGACCCATATCCGCCCCATGGATTTGCTGGTTTCGTTTCGCCCATATCAGCCACACGGTCGTGCAGATATGTTCGAACCGATCCTTGGGCATAATCCCACGTATTCGTACAAACCATTCGCCAACTCCACCTGCTATATTTTTCCATCGCCTATCCTGCTGAAACAGCTCCTTCCATATTTCTTTTGAATACTTGCACTGGACCACCATATGGAAAACCGTTTCATCCGCTGCATCACATCTGGGACAGCATTCCAGCGCCTTTACTCCTCTACCTCTGAGGTTACTGAAAGTCGGTAGTACCTCCTTACACGCTCGCCATAGGAAGTGTTTTATTTTAAGCGGAACTGTAAGGCTCCAAATCCACTTCCAATCTTCCGTCAGTCCGGCAGAGGCAGAAGCCTTACATTCCGAGCTTCTCCGGATTTGCTCAGCCAAGAAATATGCCGACTTTACAGTGAAAGCTCCGGACCTTGAACCCGACCAGTAGTACCTTTTTTTTTTAGGGTTAAGGTGCAAAAATACTCCTAACGTTTTGGATCAGGAGCAATTTTATTCCTAACGTCTAAAGTGATGCAATTTTATCCCTAATGTTTATAGCGAAGAGCAATTTTACCCCAACGTTGATAAATTGGATCAATTTCAAACACTATTATAAAATCCATCCATTTTTTTCTTTATAAAAGGATATAATGTTTTTTTGTAATTTAATAATAAAATTGGAAATTAATATTTATAAATTCGGTGAATTTTTTGATTTTTTTTTTGTCTAATTCGTATAAAAGACAATATATTTTTAATATTTTTTCTTATTTTTTTCACATCCCAACATATTTTTGTGATTTGTTACTAATAAAATAACGCATTCGTGAAGTGTAGATGACAAGATTCATGACCGAGAACACAATTTGATGAATTATTTCTCAAATTGATCCAATTTATCAACGTTAATGATAAAATTGCTCTTGGCTTCCAACATTAGAGACACCATTTTAGACATTAGAGGTAAAATTGCTACTGACCCAAAACGTTAGAGATATTTTTTCACTTTAACCCCTTTTTTTTATTTACCAATTATTATGTATCGGGCGGCATTTTATTTTGCCATTTGGCTTATTTCCCAAACCTAATAATCATCTTGAATCCATCCAATCAAAAATATTTGGAAGAAACATTAGTTTTTTTTAGCACTGTAAAAAAAAGAGAAGACTTTGGGTTAGTTTGCATTTGCGCACAACTTATGCATCCAGCTTCGCTGCTCTCTCATCAATTTCAATTCCATTGAAGAATGAAACAAATCAGAATGAAGAACTTGATTACTATTCTCCTTCTCGCGGTTCTAATCTCTCATGTCAGTTCCGACGGCTCCGATCACCGGTACAAGGACAGCGATTCTGTTCCCCTCTACGCCAATAAGGTCGGCCCCTTTCACAACCCCAGGTAATTCTAGATCTGTCCTTTTTTCCATTTCACCAGATGCTTTGCTATCCTCCTCTGATCTCCCCTTCTATTTCTTTTATAGATCTGATTGGGTGATTGCTTCCCATTTTTGTTAGCCATATAATTATGTATGCACAACTAGGTTTTAAATTTTGAAACTCTCTAGAAGAATAATTTCACATCTAAACTTATGATTCCAGTTTCTGGATATAGATGCAGAGTATCTCGTTTTTTGTTTATTTTTTGTTTGAATTCTGTTCTTTGCTTTTTGAGGTTGCTGATATTGTTTATCGTCTGATTTTCCAGTGAAACGTATCGCTATTTTGATCTGCCCTTCTGTATTCCAGGTTTATTATCTCTATTTGTGGTTCACTTTTATATACTGCGGTTATATACTTCTTGTATCTTTCACTTGCGTTCTCCATTTTCTTAATTCTCATTATGCATAAGAAAATCTAGTTACTATCAAACGCTGAGGCTTTTTATATATAAAACTTATTTTAGCAATAAGCAATTGAGGAACATATACAAAGTTTTAAGTTCCGTATTCAAGTTGTTCTCTATCTAAAGAAAATGTGACTGATATTGTAATCATTGACATATCTCATACTAAATATTGAAGCTCAGAATACGCACATAGTGAATTATTGAATCTCTGGGATCAAATTTTATTCAGATGCGAGACAATTTTGTTATTTTCTCTTTTTGATGGCGGAGTGAATATTAATGTCAGATCACCTGAAAGAGAAAAAAGAAGCACTTGGTGAGGTGTTGAATGGAGATCGTCTAGTTAGTGCTCCCTACAAACTCAACTTTCGAGAAGATAAAGACACTGCAGTTGTTTGTCAGAAGAAGCTTACAAAGGAAGAAGTTGCTAAGTTCCGATCTGCAGTTGACAAAGATTATTACTTTCAAATGTACTATGATGATTTGCCTATATGGGGTTTCATAGGGAAGGCTGAGAAGGAAGGCAAAGATGACCCAAGTGAATACAAGTATTTCCTTTATAAGCACATCCAATTCGATATCCTTTACAATAAGGATCGCGTGATTGAAATAAATACCCGGATGGATCCACACACATTGTTGGATCTGACTGAGGACAAGGAAGTTGATGTGGAGTTCGTTTATACTGTGAAATGGAAGGAAACTGATACCCCCTTTGACAAGAGAATGGAGAAGTACTCACTATCCTCTTCGCTGCCTCATCACTTGGAAATTCATTGGTTCTCAATTATAAACTCATGCGTGACCGTACTTCTTTTGACTGGTTTTCTTGCTACAATTCTTATGCGTGTCCTAAAGAATGACTTTATGAGGTAAGATTTAATTGAAATGGGGACATAGCTCATAAAAATGTTTATATCATATAAAGAAATTTAAAATATTTATGTCTCCAAGATATGCACAAGATGAGGAAGCATCTGATGATCAGGAAGAGACTGGATGGAAATACATTCATGGTGATGTCTTTAGGTTCCCAAAGTACAAGTCTTTGTTTGCAGCTGCCCTTGGTTCTGGAACTCAGTTGTTCACCCTGTAAGCAACCATTCATTATCTTCATTGTAATGATGATGCTTACTGTATTATGCCACCTCTTCTGTATCTTGATTACTGTCCATCTTGTGCTTCCAGAACTTTATTTATTTTCATGCTGGCATTGGTTGGCGTTTTTTATCCCTACAATCGAGGAGCTCTATTTACGGCACTGGTGGTCATATATGCACTTACTTCGGGAATTGCTGGATATATTGCAACCTCCTTCTATTGTCAACTTGAAGGAAAGAACTGGGTATGCTTTATAATGGCGTTTTTGGTTGCAAAGAACTATGTTTACTTGTGTAAAAAAAATCTACGTTTACTATTTAATTTGATTAGTTCAAGGGGAAGATTCATGGAGTTTAGTAAATCTGTTTTCTGATTTGGCAGGTGAGGAACCTTTTGCTAACAGGATGCCTTTTCTGCGCTCCATTGTTCCTCACTTTCTGCTTCCTCAACACTGTTGCCATTGCTTATAGTGCAACTGCTGCGTTGCCTTTCGGTACCATTGTGGTAATAGTCCTTATATGGACATTGGTAACATCACCATTGCTTGTATTGGGTGGTATTGCTGGAAAAAATAGCAAGACTGAGTTTCAAGCTCCTTGCCGAACCACAAAATATCCTCGCGAGATCCCACAATTGCCTTGGTACAGAAGTGCTCTGCCTCAGATGGCAATGGCTGGTTTTTTACCTTTCAGTGCTATCTACATTGAGCTATATTACATATTTGCTAGCGTTTGGGGTCACAGGATATACACCATCTATAGCATCCTTTTTATTGTCTTCATTATCCTTCTGATAGTCACAGCTTTTATAACTGTGGCTTTGACATACTTCCAACTTGCTGCTGAAGATCATGAATGGTGGTGGAGGTACATATGTTTTCCCATTCTTTTTCGTCTGTTCTCTTGTTATATTTTGCTTAACCGCTTGACGATACCATCTTTTGGTAGTTCTTACATAGCCTTCAATTATTCTATGCTTGAGGAACCTCTAGTTGTTGTGATGCGTCATGCTTGTTATGATCCAAATCTTAATTATCGTGCTTTGAATTTAGCACAATTAACCTATCAGTCAATCATTGTGCTTTGAGTATATTATGGATAATATAATAATATTGTATCTCGGAATGTCACTGCAGAAAGAAATTCGTGTTAACAACTGGAAAAAACCTGAATAGCTTATTAGGGGTTGTGTATGAGTTGAGCTCTGCTGATTTAATTAAATGTTTGAATCTCTTGAAGCTTCTTTTACCTGGGGATATCATATCATTACTGTCCACTAGTCATGACGGAGTTGAATATTAATGTCCCTGTACAGTAATTGAAATTTATAATTCTACTTTGATTTTTTATTTGTTATGATTTAGTTGATATATGCTGCTGCTTGAATAGGTTATTATTGTTCTCAATTCAGTACAAGTTGGACTAGTTTTGTGTGATGTGCCGGGTTATTGAATGAACGGAGGTTTTGGTTGTTACAGGTCTTTTCTCTGCGGTGGATCAACTGGGTTGTTTATCTATGCTTACTGCTTGTATTATTACTATGCACGGTCAGATATGTCGGGGTTCATGCAAACCTCATTCTTCTTCGGGTACATGGCTTGCGTATGTTATGGGTTCTTCCTCATGCTTGGTACAGTAGGATTCCATGCATCCCTGTTTTTTGTTCGCCACATATACAGATCGATTAAGTGTGAGTAGATAGCATGCCCGGTTCTTTGTATTTTTTCTCTTTCCGCAAATTGTATCAGTCAGAGAAAGATGTAGTAGGATTTTTGTTCTATAAGACCAATAAAGGCTAGGCAAAGACCTTGTATTAATCAATCAATTTGCCCTGGTCTTTCATATTATCATCCAACAAACCTTTTTTACTCCGAATGTAGCTTTGTTATACCCAAGGAATGGTTGCCTTGGTGTTTTTGTTATAGCATCTAATTGCGATAAATGATGATTTTCCTCCCGTCTTTTTTTCTGTTGCCCTTTCATGTGTTTGTTCTCTAGAGATAATGACTTTGTTTGGATGGATGGAGGATAGGAAAGAATTTTAAACGGACAAGTTCGAAGTGAAGTGTTTGGAAAACTATATAATGAGTGCTTTAAGTGTTAAATATTAGGGATAATCTCCAAAAGGAGTGTTTATAGTTTTTCTTACAAAAAGAGGATTAAGGTTCTCGCTTGATACTCTTAGATTGATTGTTTCATGGCCTTAAAGAAAATTTTAAGAACTAAATTGAGTCATATGTACAATTTTTCAAAAGTCACTATTTTAGAGGTTTTTTTTTTTTTATATTTACTTTGTCTCTGCTCACCAAAATAATTTAAAATAATCTAAGAGGATGGAGAATTAAAATTGGTTAAAATATATCCATTGCGCCAGGATCTAGGTTTTTCTTTCAACAAAAAAAATTACATTCATATGCAAATCGTGAAAACTATAGAGGTTAATGTTAATTTTAGTTTATTATCTCTAAATATTAATTGTTTGGTATTATTAAAAAATAAAAGCATAATTTTTTTTTCTTTTTGAGAAAACCTAGATTTATTTCTAAAGTACAAAATAGTGTAATTTTACTCATAATATTGTCAAACAAGATCGATTTTATCCCTATCTAACATAAAGATCTAAGCGGATTGGTTTGATAGTTATTCGTCTGCTATATTAGATTTTCTAAAAAAGTTTGTTGATAAAATGAATAAGTTTTGTAATTGTGTTGTGTTAGAGCATCTCCAATAGAGTGACATGGTTTTCTAAATTGTCAAATTTAGCTTGCCATTTAGAGAGGGAGTACTCCAACAATGTGACATGACTCTCTAAAATAAATAGTTTGGCTAGTCCATTTGGTTAGCTATTTCTATTTTTTTTATTAATTCTTTCTCTTTCTTCTTTGTTTCTTTTTTCTACTTTTTCTTTTTTTTCTTTAAATTTATTCACTTTTAATAATAAAATAATCAAATAGAGAGTCAAATAGTTAGCATGGTTGGAGTAAGACATAAATTTGGCTAGCTAAAATGACTAAACTAATATTACTTGTCACATCAAATCTTTCAAACATCAATTAGTAACAAAATATATATTTTACACATAATTGATGTTTAAAAGATTTGATGTGACAAGTAAATAACGAGTTAAATAACAGTAAACCCGTCTGTTTAAATTTTCTGGTAGAGGTAAAATTGATCTTGTTTGGAAACGTTAAAGGGTAAAATTGTACCATTTTCTACACTAGAAGTAAACTTACCTTTTAAAAAAATGATAGGGGAAAATTTGGATCTTACTCCCAAAAATATTGAATTTAGTGATATTAAATTTTGGCTTAAGGCTCAAATTGCCCCCTAAACTATACCTTACAATTCAATTTGATACCCAATTTCTTAAAAATCACCAATTAGTTCCATCTTCAAAATTTTGTAAGGACGACGTTAACCTTTCAATATAGATGACGTGCAAAACTAATAAATTACTCCTAAACAAATAGCTATTTTTGGTTGGTTTTCTTGTTGTGTCCTCTTCCTCTCTCTTAAAGGTGCTTTATCTCCTTTTTGTCTATCTTTTTTAGGTTTGGAGACCTGAACTTTAATGCAGAAATTCCAACAAAACTAACATAACACAAACATAAAAATGTCCCTAAACATCAAACTCTACCCATTGCAATGCTTGCATAGGCTGTGTATGTTAGTTTGATGGGCATTGTGATTATTTAGTAAAATTTACTCCTTCAGTAAATGAAAAAAGAGAACACAGGTAATCTTTGTCCTTATATGAAATTTTTTTAATGTCAAATGCTAAATTTTTCAACTTCAAAAGGTGGATTGGTTCATCAAGCATAGTAGTGTGAAACTTACACATTCACTTTTAAGAATTTATGTTCTCAATTATTTTCCACACTTTTTTCTTGCACTTGTAAGCTGCATAGCCAATTTGATAGACTGACAGGTACACAACGGAAGGAGGGATCATCATCCTCGTTAAACCCTTCTAAGGTTGAAAATTCCACACTTTTTTCTTGCACTTGTAAGCGATAGTCTGACAGGTACACAACTGAAGGAGGGATCATCATCCCCGTTAAACCCTTCCAGGGTTGAAAAAATAAGCACATTAGATTTTTGAAATCACAATTTTAAGGATTAAGGAACATTTCTCATCAATGGCTTCCACTTTAACATCTCCAATATCCTTGCAAAACAGCTTTTCATCTTCATAATAACCAACAATAACATTCCACTCTAATTTTGGTTTTCATATTTACTTCCTATAACTAGAATTACACACTTAAAATCTTCAACAACAACCAAGTACAATGGAGCTTTCATTGAAGAAAATATTGATAGGACCAATAGGCTGCAAAATGGATCAGAGACGCTAGTGTTGGAAGGAAAAAAGTAAGAAGGTCAATCTTACTCCAACAGTGTGGAAGCCATTGCAGAGAGTTTCAGTGAATTGTTAATGGGTTGAAAAGGAAGGAAATCTAATTTTGTTTTGGTCGAGATAGGATATACAATTGATGTATTATTTTAATCATTTGTAACTCACCAAATTTCACTCCGTCTTAACAGATTTCGTTTTGTCAAAAAGAAAAAAAAATTCCTGAGGTGAGGCCAATTGTCGATTTTGGTATAGATTAGGGGGTTAATTGATGATTTTAGAAGATTAGGTATCCAACTAAATTTGGAGATATAGTCTAGGGGCAATTTGGGCCTTAAGCATTAAATTTTTCTAGCATGTAAAAATATATTGTTTATGAAAACTTCATAAACATTGGTGATATAAATATATAATTTTTTTATATAAAATTTAAAAATATTATTGATGTGGTTGAATCTTGAAAGTTCGCTTGTCATCTTGCGATTGAATAGAAACAAAGTCAAATAGGGGTCGTTATTCGGTTAACCCACTTCGATGGCTAAATAAGTTTATGAAAGTACTGGAGGATGATCATAATCAGTAGACGAAAGCTGTAATGTAAGCTTAAGAGAGTGAAAATGAAGTACCATACCTGAGTTAAACTTACTTTATTTATACTGTTGTCGATCTATAGAAGACGGTTATAAGTTGAGGAGTGGGGTGGGCTATGTGTCTCTTGTTGATAGGAGGACGTTTCCCCATATATCGAGCCTTAATATTCCTTAAACCCACTAGGTCTATGATTCTCTAGATCGGATGTGATCATGGTAATGATAGGGGTATTTTACCCCTATCTTTTAGCGTGATTTACGGGTCGATTTTGGATAAAGTAAATAAGTTTAATTACAAAAATAAAGTGTTTTGATAAAATAAAGAAATAAAAATAAATCTTGTACTTTCAGTTAGTTTTCCGTGCTTTTGATTAGTTTAGGAAATAAAAACGTCAAGCTAACTCGGCTCGCAAGATTTGTATTTCAGGTACGAGCAAGGAGCAAAAATCTACTCAAATACGCGGGGCGTATAATCCTTTACGCGGGGCGTGAAACATGTGTCAGCAATAATTGCCTTATCCGCAGGAGCCATGTGGAATTGACTCAGCATACGCGGGGCGTATGCCACCCTACGCGGGGCGTATGACACATGTCGGCAATAATTGGCCTAATCCTGAAAGTCAGACTGCACTGTCTCCCTGAGTCAACTCTTCGTACGCGGGGCGTATAACCATACACGCGAGGCGTACCAGACAATTCTTCAATGATAAAAACTCAGAGACTCTTTTACGCGGGGCGTACTTCTGCTACGCACGGCGTAAAAGCTCCAATTCAAGCAATAAAACTTCAGAGACTCAAACACGCGGGGCGTATAATCCTTTACGCAGGGCGTGCTTGAGACAACAAGACAACGAATTGGTCCACATGCAGGAGATTTCTGACGGAATGGGCACTTACGCGGGGCATAGACCACCTTACGCGGGGCGTATCATGGGATTTCTGCACCAAATAATGTTGCTCCATACTTGTACTTTGTGAAGTTACAAACTTGCCCTTGCTTGATGTCTATAAATAGGAAGCTCTTGAACTTCATTTAACACCAAGAAATAATTACACACTAGAGAGCAA
This sequence comes from Euphorbia lathyris, assembly GCF_963576675.1. Taxonomy (NCBI): domain Eukaryota; kingdom Viridiplantae; phylum Streptophyta; class Magnoliopsida; order Malpighiales; family Euphorbiaceae; genus Euphorbia; species Euphorbia lathyris. The sequence continues at coordinate 26,944,470 of NC_088919.1, read as the reverse complement.
ACTATACTTGTTTTGTTACTTGTTGCAGTATAGATTCAGTGTTTGTAGCTAAACTCTCCACCTCGAGAGCTTGTTCGGTTGTTTCGGCATTCCATCGAAGTTCCGCCCCACCATTCGTCACCAAGCTCGAGAGTTCCACCCCCACAACCTAGGAGACGGCTTTGAGTCCGGTTAGCTAGTTTCAAGGGCGGATTCTCCCCTTTTACGTGCTAATTAGCTTGTACTCTTCCTATGTACTAGACTTGGTTGTATTCCATTTATATACATTTCATATTTATAATTTCATGATTTATAATCTCCATTTCCCTTTACGTGTTAGTGTTTGCTACTTGTTTTGATATTGATAATTGACTATTGTGTAGGAGAACGCGATTTCCGACGCCATTCGGGCTATCTTTAGGGAATTATATAGGTGTTGCCCTACCGGAAGTGACAAACCGGAAACTGTAGGAATTGACAAGCCACGGAACTTACGGGCCCTAGTTTCTAATTCCCCCGCTTTAGACACGCCTTGACTAGGAATCACACAGTCTAAGTGCTTCACGGGTCGGTCCTACTACACTTAGTCGTCTTTGCAAGAGTAATTTACTATCCGTATACAATTAGAGTCATTATTTATCGTGGTTATAACTTATCGATATTCATCCCACTTTATAGGGTTTTAGCTACACAAATCTGAGTTGCCAATAGTTAGGATACTGTGTAGTTGTATCTTACTTCATCCCAAAGTAATCACCGCTTAAATAACATACGAAACCGAGTCGTCTAATACTTGTAATTATAAATCCCATGGATTCGATACCCGGTCTTAACCGGATTATTACTTGATACGATGGGGTACACTTGCCCCTAAGTAGTCGTAGCATCTAAGTAGAGTCAAGAGCAATTTATAAAGATCACATTCATAGACATAGAGTCCGCACTCATAATATATACATATCGTCATTAGAAAACTCTACCTAGATCTTACGCGCATCAGGTAACGATTGGATCCTTGACTGGATTTAGTAAGACTTCCCGAATTAAGGTTCCTAGTACGTCATCATATCGCTCTATTTCAATAAGGAGGCACCATGTGTTCTTTTTGTTTTTCGAGTGTTGGTTCGAGTCTTTTAGGTACCACATGACAAAGTTGTATACGCCGGGTATCAAATGTTCCCCCAGGTCTAATTGGTCATTCTTTAGGATAAGAAAGCAATTGGGAAGCATTTGTTTGAAGGAAAATAGACAAGCCTATAATTTTTTTTTAATCTATTTTGTCTATTTCCCTTTCCCAAGATCCGTTAATCGTTATTTCATATAAAAAGAGATTAAACAAAATACCTTTAGTTTGATGAACTATCTACTACTGCTAACAAAGTGCCCTCGTGGAAATCACGTCAATCACAAACACAATCACAAACAAGAACAAGAAATCAAAACCAAAAGTTAGTAATCAACCAAATAGCAACCAAGTGTATATTACCTCTAACGGTATCCACACGAATATAAGAAACGGATGAATGGAGTAAATAATTTAATCGAGTGAGAGACGAGAGAAATCCTATTGCTCTAATGTTGTGTTAGCCGAAATTTACATGCTTATGGGGTCTATTTATAGTGTTTCAATTAATTGAATCCCAATTCAATTAGGTTTAGTAAATTAGAATACTAAATAATTTAGGTATTCTATTTAGATAATTATTCCATTTATTAAACATTATCTTATATATAATAAAATATATATTTAATAAATATTATTCTAATCTCATTAGGATAATTAATTAGGCCAGGATAATAATAAAGATAAATAAGCACATTATATTATCTAACTAATATTATCTCTTTAATTGATTTAACCATAATATAATCTAATTATATTTATCTAAATAAATCAACTAAAAACCCTAATTTATCTACTATAAAATTCAACACCCTATAGTCTCTCTCTATTAAATTACTATTCCATCCTCCGGTCTTACTTCATATGTGACCTACTAGGTTCTTACCAAAGCTAGTCGTATATTTTTATTTAAATTAATTCAATTAGATTAATTTAATCCTAAACATATAACAGAATGAGTGTGCAGAGTGTTTTATCAGAAACGTCTCATTCCCCTAAAGTGATAAGAAGTCAGGTTGATTCTAACGTTTACCTTTCAGTATTAGGTTCAGTATAATTCGATCCTTCATCAGTTATATCCTTAGATGTATCCGTAACTATGGAATATGTCAAGTTACATATAATGAGACGTTTGTTTTACTTGTTCAGGTAGAATTAACTTTGAATGGATATGTTAAGTGAAATCTCCATTTCTACTCTTAACCTTATCACCTTGCAAGGGTTTCAGTTAATTCTTCCACAAGAGGCCCATGGATATATCTCCTATCTATCAGGAGTGACGAATGCTCAATCTAACATTAACTATCCTGCAATTACTTTATGTGATACCCAACCCTGCTCTCACACACCCTAGGCCCCCCTGTAGTGGATCGTGCTGGCACAGAATCAAAGCATCACACTCCATAATCCAGAATCACTAATTAATGTTTATTTGAGTCTAAGGATTACTTATACCTATTAATACCATTTGAGATGAAACATGTGACACTAGATAAATCCATCCATCCTGTTATCTCAAGTCGAGTCCCTAGTCCTAATGAACTCCTTCACCGGATCCATGTAACTATGTAGATATCTCAATATCTAAAGCTTGTGAGATCAGCTCTCTGTTCATAATAGAAAACATAATTACATGCAAGTCTCAACAACACCATGCTAATCCTTATAAACATATTACTTGACTTGGGGTTGTTTTAAGTTTATTAGTTTTATTATAAAGTTCTGTCTCACTTCATGCTTGTATGAACACTTTATGATTACTTAAATAAACTTTAGGATTTCTTTTATTTAACTTGATTAGTTTCGATAAAAGATAAATGCCTTCATATAGTTAAACTTACTATATCTTATAAAACAAAGGATAATGAACAATTCAACAACTGGTTTATATCCTACAACAATTGACTATAAGACACTAAACCCCAACATCTCCCACTTGGACTAAAGCCAATTGTTCCTAAAACTAATCCCAGACAAATTCAAATGAAGACCATGAACTCTCTGGCTTAAGGCTTTCCTCAACAGGTCTGCAACGTTGTCCTCTGTGGGTACTCTTTCGACTCTCACATCTCCTTTAGCTACAACCTCTCTGATGAAATGGTATCATATGAGATAATGCTTAGATCCATTATGAGACTGTGGTTCCCTTGCTTGTGCAATGGCTTTATCGTTATCATAGTACAAAGTAATGGGATTCACAATGTCAGGCACCACTCCTAGTTTTGTGATGAACTTCTTGATCTAGACTACCTCCTTTGTTGCCTCCGCAGCCACGATGTACTCTGACTTGGTCGACAAGAAAGCAACGCTTCCTTGCTTGGAACTCTTCCAACTGACCGCGCCCCCATTCATAATAAATACATATCAAGATTGGGATTTGTAATCATTCTCATCTATTAGATGACTTGCATCTGAAAATCCTTCTATTTTCACATCACCTCCTCCATACACTAAAAACATGTCTTTAGTCCTTCTCAAGTACTTAAGAATGTTCTTGACAGCTATCCAGTGACCATCACCTGGATTTGCCTGATAGTGACTTGTTACACTTAATGCAAACGCTACATCAGGTCTAGTGCAAAGCATAATATACATAATCAAACCAATAACATTGGCGTATGGAATACCAGCCATGCGATTCCTTTCATTTTCACTTTTAGGAGACTGATGATGACTTAACTTAATTCCATGAACCATTGGTAAGTTTCCTCTTTTCTATTCTTGCATGCTAAACCGCTTTTGCACTTTGTCAATGTATGTAGACTTGGAGAGTCCAAACAATCATCTGGATCTATCTCTATAGATCTTAATCCCTAAGATGTAAGCTGCTTCTCCCAAGTCTTTCATAGAGAAGTTACCGGATAACCATACTTTCACCGATTGTAGCATAACTACATCATTTCCTATTAGTAATATGTCATCCACATATAATACTAGGAAAACTATCGAGCTCCCACTGACTTTCTTGTAAACACAAGCCTATTCTGGGTTTTGTTTGAAATCAAATTGCTTTATGATTTCATCGAAACGTTTGTTCCAGCTCCTTGATGCTTGCTTGAGTCCATAAATGGATTTCTGAAGTTTGCAAACTTTAGTTGCATCCTTCGATGTGAAACCTTCAGGTTGCATCATGTATACATTCTCAAGTAGGTTTTGAAGGAAAATAGGCTAACGTTTGGCAACGGAAATATAAAAATTTTAACCTTTTTCCATTAAACCAAGATCTGTTAATCGTTATTTCATATAAAGAGGGATAAAAGGAAATACCTTTTGATGAACTATCTACCGTTACAAGCGAAGTGCCCTCAACTCTTACTCCGAGTTCACGAGCACAAAACAAAACACAAGATCAAATCAAGTTAGAACTCAACCGTATAAAAGCAATCAAGAATAGATTGCCTCTAATTAATCAACACAAGATCAATGAATAAGAGAAAGAGATGAAAATCAATTGAACGGAAGGAAGCGGTGGATGATCTCGTCCTCAACAAGGGGTGTCGAAATTCTCTCTCCAGGAATACTAGGGCTGGCCGAAATTTGCTAATAGGAGGGGTATAAATAACCTCTTGTATCTTAACCCTAGTTAGATAGAATTAGGTTACTTAATAAGAGTTATATTCGGAATAATACTCTTGTTATTATTATCTACAACTATATCTAAATATAAAGATATTATTAACTTATTTAATAGGATAACAATTAGAAGTAATTTAATCACAATAAACCTTCTAATTGAATTATCCTATAATTAATTTAATCCATAATTATAATCTAATTAAAATTGTTTAAAATCAAATTAATTAATTATGTATTTTATATACATAAAATTGCCCCCTATATACTGGACCTTAGTGGACTCAGTTGGGCTTCCATCAATTAATTAACATCTGTTTCTCTTTTGGGCTCCAAGTCTTATGTGTGACCCATTAGGTTCTTATTGCTTCTAGCCGTATACAACTATTAAATTAATTTTCTTAGAATTATATTTAATCTTTGTATAACGGAATGAGTACGCGAACTGTGATTGGTAGATCCGAAACATTCCCCCAGAGCTATAAGAAGACAGGTTGATTCCGTCGTTGACCTTTCCGTATTAGTTACAGTATAATTCGATCCTTCATCAACTACATCCTTGAACAGAATCTTATGACTATGGATAATGTCAAATCACATATAGCGAGACGTTCATTTTACTTGTATAGGCCGAGTTAACTCCAATTAGATAGGTTAAGTGAAATCTGCATTTCAAGTCTTAAGCTATCACCTTGCAAGGATTTAGAGTTAAGTCTTCCACAAGAGATCCTTGGACGTATCTCCCATTTATCAGGAGTGACAAATGCTCAAGCCAATGTATAACTATCCTGCAATTACTTCCCGTGACACCCAACGTATGCCGTTCACACCCTAGAGTCATCTCTGTTATGGATCGTGTTACAACATGATCAAAGCATCACATTCCATAATCCAGAATCACTAATTAACATTCCTTTGAGTCTTAATATTACTTATACCTATTAATACCAATGAGATAAACAGGTGACAAGGATAAATCTACCCATCCTGTTATCTCAAGTCGGGTCCCCAATCCTAATGAACCCCTTTCATTGGATCCATGTAATTGTCCAGATATATGCATATCTGAAGCTTGTGAGATCAGCTCTCTGTCTCGATAGAAGACATTGTTATAATGTTTCGTCTCACTTAATGCTTGTATGAACACTTTATAATCACTTTAAATAAACTCAGGGATTTCCTTTTATTAGACTTATTTAGTTCTTTAAAAAAGGTTGCCTTTATATAGTTATAAAACCATATCTTATTAAAACAAATGACATAAAGAACAATTCATTTATATTAGGTTTATATCCTGGAACAATTGTCTATAGGACACTAAACCCCAACATACTCCCACTTGGACTAAAGCCAATTATTTCTACAACTTATCCCAGTAGAACTTAAATGACGATCATGTACTTTCTGGGCTAAGGGATTTGTCAACGGATCTGCAACGTTGTCCTCTATAGGTACTCTTTCTATTCTCACATCTCCTCTTGCAACAATCTCTCTTACAAGGTGGTATCGCTTTAGGTAATGCTTGGATGCATTATGAGACCGTGGTTCATTTGCTTGTGCAATGGCTCCATTGTTATCACAGTACAGAGTAATGGGATTCACAATGTCAGGCACCACACCAAGTTCGGTAATGAACTTATTAATCCAAACTGCTTCCTTTGCTGCCTCCGCAGTAGCGATGTACTCAGACTCGGTCGTAGAGAAAGCCACGCTTCCCTTCTTGGAACTCTTCCAACTGACCGCACCCCCATTCAAGATAAATAGGTATCCTGATTGGGATCTAAAATCATTCTCATCTGTGAGATGACTCGCATCTGAAAATCCTTCTATTTTCAGATCCCCTTCTCCGTACACTAGGAACATATCCTTAATCCTTCTCAAGTACTTAAGAATGTTCTTGACGGCATTCCAATGCTCGTCACCTGGATTACCTTGATAACGACTCATTATGCTTAACGCGAACGCTACGTCAGGTCTAGTGCAAAGCATATCATACATAATCGAACCGATTGCGCTGGCGTACGGAATTACAGCCATGTGTTTCTTATCATCTTCGGTTTTAGGACACTGATGATTGCTTAACTTTACCCCATGTACCATGGGTAAGTTACCTCGTTTCGATTCGAGCATGCTAAACCGCTTTATCATCTTTTCAATGTGTGTAGCATGTGAAAGACCAATCAGTCTTCTTGATCTATCTCTATAGATCTTTATCCCTAGTATATAAGCTGCTTCACCAAGGTCTTTCATGGAGAAGTTACTTGATAACCATACTTTCACCGACTGTAGTAGAGCTATGTCATTTCCCATTAGCAATATATCGTCCACATATAATATGAGAAATGCAACTGAGCTTCCACTTGCTTTCTTGTAAATACAAGCTTCTTCGCAATTTTGTTCGAAACCAAACTGTTTTATGGTTTCGTCAAAACGCTTGTTCCAGCTTCTAGATGCTTGCTTGAGTCCATAAATGGATCTTTGAAGTTTGCAAACCTTGGTTGCATCCTTCGATGTGAAACCTTCAGGTTGCATCATATATACATCCTCAAGCAGGTTTCCGTTTAGGAAAGCTGTTTTCACATCCATTTGCCAAATCTCGTAATTGTAGTGAGCGGAAATAGCGAGCATTATTCTGATTGATTTGGACATGGCTACAGGAGAGAAAGTTTCGTCATAATCAATTCCTTGCTTCTGACGATATCCTTTCGCTACTAACCTAGCTTTGTAGGTGCTAACCTTTCCATCCATGTCGGTCTTCCTCTTGAAGATCCACCTGCACCCAATGGGTTTTATCCATTCGGGTGGATCAACCAAAGTCCACACTTGGTTAGTGTACATGGAATCCATTTCAGAATTCATGGCCTCAAGCCATGCTTTAGAATCTGGACTGGTAAGAGCCTCTTCGTAGTTTTCGGGTTCGTCGTCTAACACGGGAACCTCATCATCATCTCCCACTAGAAAACCGTATCTAACTGGGAGTTCACAAACTCTTTGTGATCTACGAGTAGGTGGTGGCACTTCAGTCTCATCTAATGGGACTGCTTCGGGTTCCTCAACCGCCTCTGTTGTTTCAGATGGTGTTTCTTCTTCTTGAACTTCATCAAGTTCAATCATGCTTCCCTTTTCTGTTTCTTCGAGAAACTCTTTCTCCAAGAAGGTTGCGTGCTTGGATACTATTACTTTCTGATCATATGGATGATAGAAGTAATACCCCATAGTTTCCTTAGGGTATCCAATGAAGAAACATTTATCAGATTTAGAATCTAGTTTATCTGACGCTACGCATTTGACAAATGCTGAACAACCCCATATTCTCATGAATGAGAAAGTAGGTTTCCTACCAATGAACAATTCATATGGCGTGGAACTGGCGGATTTAGTTGGTACTCGATTTAGGGTGAAGACGGCAGTTTCTAAGGCATAGCCCAGAATGTCTTTGGAAGTAATGCTATGCTCATCATAGATCGCACCATATTTAGTAAGGTACAGTTCCTCCTTTCGGATACACCATTGTGTTGTGGTGTATAAGGAGGTGTCCATTGTGAGCATATCCCACATTCAGTTAGATAATTCAGAAAATCGTCTGAAAGATATTCACCACCTCAATCGGATCGAAGTTTCTTTATTTTCTTTCCTGTTTGATTTTCTACTTCATTCTTGAAGCATTTGAATTTCACAAAAGCTTCGGACTTGTGCTTCATCAAGTAGACATAACCATATCTGGTATGGTCATCTATGAAGCTTATGAAGTATCCGAATCCTCCTCTTGCTTGGACTGACATAGGACCACATACATCTGAATGTATTAATCCTAAAGTGTCTGATACACGCTCACCTTTATTGCTAAAGGGTGTCTTTGTCATTTTACCTTTTAAACAGGCTTCGCATGTTTCCAATGATTCACAATCAATTGAATCTATAAGCTCATCTTGATGTAGCTTAAGCATGCGTCTTTTGTTTATATGGCCTAAATGACAATGCCACAAGTAAGTTGAATTATCTAGCTTATGTCTTTTGGTATCAATTGCGAATACAGAAATTTTATCGTCTAACACATAAATCCTATTTAATGATATTCCTGAAAAATAGAAAATCCCATCTCTATAAAACTTGCAATGTTTGTTCTTTATTGAAATATGAAAGTCGTCATCAACAAGACAGCTAATAGAAATAATGTTTCTAGACATCTCTGGAACATACAAACAGTTCCTTAATTCTATTACAAGCCCAGAGGGCAAACTCAAAGCATAATCTCCAATCGTGAGGGCGGCAACTCTTGCTCCATTTCCTACTCGCAAGTTTATGCTTCCCTTCTTCAATTCCTTAGTCCGTTTGAGTCCCTGAATATTCGTACAAATATGAGATCCACATCCGGTATCTAATACCCAAGATTCAGACTGTGAAATTGAGTTAATTTCAATGCCCGTCTTCACCATAAAAGTGGCACTCTCCTTTGGGCTTCTTCACGTCCATCCCCTTTATTTCGGTGGGCGTGGCCCTTGCCCTTCTTGAGATAGATAGGATTTGGAGGGTTCCCTTTCCTCTTCTTTGATCCCTCAATAGCAAGGGCCAGTATTCCCTCATTTTCCTTTATATTGGGCTCGACTGTCTCGAGCATATTTGCAAGCTCTTCAAGAGAGATTTGCAAGCCATTCACTTAGTAGTTCATGATGAATTGTGAATAACTCTCGGGGAGGGATTGAAGAAGTAAGTCTACACTTAGTTCATGATTCATCGCATCTCCAATACTAGAAAACTTGGTAATAAGGCCAATCATCTTGACACAATGTGTCATTACAGATGTGCCCTCCTGCATCCTGCATCGATATAACTGCTTCGATATCTAGTAGCGTTCGCACCGAGTTTGATTCCCAAACAACTCTTTCAGGTGCGTGACCATGGAATAGGCATCCATCTCCTCATGTTGCCTTTTCAATTCCGGTGTCATCGATGCAAGTATGATGCATCCCGCGTGATCATCATCAGCCTCATGCTTCCCTTCGTCATTCCTTACTACAGTTATGCCTCTCTTTTTAGGTACACAATGGATTGGACTAACCCACTCACTATCCGAAATAGGATAAATGATTCCATTGTCTAAAAGTTTTTGACTACTTCTTTCATGTTCGGATATAAGCGTCTTTGCCTATCCGCTTTAGGTGGCCTATTTTCTTCTAAATGAATTCTGTGTATTACAATACTAGGATTAATTCCTTTTAAGTCTGAAATTTGCCATCCCATACTTCTTATCCTATTTCTAACAACTTCTTTCAATTTCTCTTCTTGATCATTAGTTAACTTGTTAGAGATAATTATAGGTAGAGAATCGCCTTCGCCTAAAAAAGCGTACCTCAAGTGGTTTGGTAACTCTTTAAGTTCTAATTTAGGGGGTACTACAATTGAAGGCGAAACTGGTCCATCTTCTCAAATCAAAGGCTCTGGGTCCTTATCTTCTTCTTCTTCTCCCACTATAGGTTCTATTATTTCTTCATTTTGAACAATGTCATTGACACATTCTTCAATTAAGTCTAGTTTCATACAAGCGAATTCTTCCATAGGAAACTCGATCTTATCTTCTCCTATCCTTAAAACTACTTTCCCTTCCGACATATCGACTAATGCACGTCCCGTGTTCATAAACGGTCGACCAAAAATTAGTGGACAATTAACGTCATATGCAAAGTCTAATATAACAAAATCGGTAGGAAAAATAAATTTGTCAACTTTAACTAAAACATCCTCAATTATACCATATGGTCTCTTAGTGGTTTGATCCGCTAATTGTAAAACCATATTGGTACGCTTGATACCTTCTTCTAAACCTAACTTATTAAAAATAGACAACGACATTAAGTTTATACTTGCTCCTAAATCATAAAGACAACTTGGGAATTCAATATCTCCCAACTTACACGGGATGGTAAAACATCCGGGATCTTTGAGTTTAGTGGGCAAATTGCTTGACACTATTGAACTACAATCCTCAGTTAGCGATATGGATGAAATTCCTTCCCAACTGATCTTTTGCGAAATTAAATCTTTTAAAAATTACCATAGTTAGGAATCTGCGTTATCGCATCCATAAAAGTCAAATTAATATGCAAATTTTTAAGTTTATCCAAAAACGTTAAAAGTTGTTTGTCATAGTCCTTATTTCGGACTTTCTGTGGAAAAGGTGGTTTGGGTACAAAAGTTTTTGTACTTGAGTCAATAGGTGAACCTTTTGCATTTAATGTATCTTCTTTGGATTTCGTTGGTAAATCAGTTCCTGGTAAAGTAGAATCTCCGGGCATTTCCGGACCTAAGTAATTTTTCTCTGAACGAAGAGTGATAGCCTTTACATGCTCTTTCGGATTTTCTTCCGTATGGCTGGGAAGACTTCCCTCTTTTCGGGATGGAATTGATTTAGAAATTTGTCCAATTTGAACCTCCAAATTATGGATGCTAGATGAGTGGTTTTTAATAAGCTGATCGAATTTATTCTCGATCCGTTTAAAACCATCGTCGTGATTACTTATTTTTCCACCAATAGCATCTATAAATTTGTCGATTTTAGAAGATAAAGTGCTAATCATATCTCTTGATTGATTTTGATAATTACTGGTACGATTTTGATTAACATTTGCATTATTATTATTATCTCTCCAGTTAAAGTTAGGATGATTCCTCCATCCAGAATTATAAGTACTAGAATAAGGATTATTAGTTTGGTTTTTCCCTTGGACAAAATTTACATGTTCAATCTCGCTCATACCTTCGTAATCCACATCCGTTGGGATTGGATTACCATTGGTATCGCACGGTGCCATAAACCTATCAATTTTGTGCGACAAGGCAAAAAATTGGGCTTGTAACATCGAGACTGGATCGAGATTTACTATACCTTTAACAGATGATGTGGTTGAGGATGATGGTTTCGCCACCGGTATGTGTCCACGTTCTGCGGGCCACATACTGCCGTTGATTGCCATTTCCTCCAAAAGTTCTCTTGCTTGGGCGGATGTCTTCTTCATAAATAACCCTCCCGACATAGCATCTAATGAACCTCTAGTTGTAGGATTTATCCCATTATAAAATGTTTGCATTAAAAGTGCATCGGGTAATTGGTGGTGTGGGCATAAACATTGAAGTTCTTTAAAACGTTCCCAAGCTTCATAAAGAGTTTCATTATCATTCTGAGAAAAAGATGTTAACTCTTTTATGACTCTTGCAGTTTTTGCTAAAGGGAAATATTTTGATAAAAACGCTTGGGCTAATTGGTCCCAAGTTTCAAATGTTGCGGCTGGCATAGAAGTTAACTAATCTTTGGCTCTATCCTTTAAAGTGAAAGGAAAGAGGCGAAGTTTGATTGCTTCAGCAGTCACATCTGGTATTTTGAAAGTGTCACAAATTTCAAGGAAATTTATCAAATGGGTGTTAGGGTTTTCGTTAGGTAGCCCATAAAATGTTACATTGTTTTGCAACATATTAAGCAGAGCTGGCTTAATTTCAATTTGGTATGCGTTTATTCTGGGTCTAACTATACTAGTGGTTACACCGGCCACTCATGGCCTAGCGTAATCCATGAGTGTTGGTGGATCTGCCATATTTTCTGGCTCAGAATTTTCTTTTTCTTTGTCTTTCTTGTTTTTTCTATTACTTCTAAGTGTCTTTTCAATTTCTGGGTCTAATGGTTTTGGTGGGATGCCCGAACTTCGAGAACTGCGCATGAACTTGAAATTGTGCACGAACTAAGACTACCTTCAAAACAGAATTTGAAAAATAAATATGTTAGTAATTAAAAATAAATAAAATATAAAAGTTAAAATAAGTATGTATAAACCTAGATTCGAAATAAAACACGAAAAATCTAAATTTTTGTGAAAAATTTTGGCGTTCCCCGGCAACGGCGCCAAAAACTTGTTGAGCGATTTCCACAAGTGCACGGTTTCGCTTGTAGTAATAAAAAGATAACGATCCCACAGGGAACTTTTTTCAACAAAAACTTATTTATGTGTAGTTTAAATAAGACTTAAGGTTTATAAGAATAGATAATCATTATTTGAAATTGATTTTGAGATTGATTGAATAAGAATTAGGTTAGAATATGTAGAATGTTAGAAATCAATTCTGTTTTGAATATGAATTACAAAACAGAAACGTTTAGTGTTTAAAATAAGAGATTAATTGTGTTCGTTTGCATTAAGCAAAGAAAACAACTTTAAACTTTGTATAAATTATAAAAGTGTAATAACGTAAACTCCTTCAATTAAAAGGCTTTGAACCGCAGACAATCCTTCTACGGTCGGGTTAGATTGCTACCTTAACCAAATTAACACTTATTTCCGATAAGCCGACTTAACGATCATATCGTCCTTAAGAATGAATTTGCTTAAGTGTTCAACAAAGTTTCCTTGTAAAGATATTGAATTTAAGTGTCCAGAGCTTACTTCAGATCTTTTTACCAAAGTGCTACATAAAATTATATTGAATCGAATGAATGTTGTCCTGTTAATAGAATCTAGCAAGTGCACTAGATACAAGTAATAAAGTGATAAGTCAAGTATCTTCTCCACAGGGATTCGGATCAAAACTTACTAGAAAAACGTTGCAGAACAAGGTGTTCGTTATATGTGACTTCTTTATATTGACGTTTGTTAAGATTTGTTGGTAACAGCACTACGTACTACTTCTAAGTATAGAAAAATGACTACTTGATGATGATAAACAGGTAGAACAGGCTAAGCACAGCGGAACAGGTTACCTTAAGTTCCTAAATAGCCTAATCAGTCATGAATGATGCAAATGAAGTCAAGGTTACTGCTTTAATGCTCACTTAAGTCAACTCTCGTGTGTTCTTAAGATTCTAAGACTTACTAAAACCCACAACGTCCTAAAGGTTTGTTCTTTCTTGCATTAAGATCGAAGCAGCATTTCAAATGAGAAAACCCTTGATACAACAACCTAACATGTTTGCTTTGGGGTTGGATGTTTGATAGAGAGTTCGGTGAAGATGAAAGCAGTGTCCTATCATTCATCTAACACAAGCATATATGCATAAGCACTGAAATATAAATCCTCATCAAACACATCATAAGTTAACACCATTCATTCATTAATAGACTTAAGAAACTTACATAACCGACTCCAACTGACCGAGCCTATTCAAAAGGACTACTCACTCATACAGGCGAGTGAGCAATCTGCTGGTTCAAAGCTCTCAAACTCCATCTATGGAGCTATATTTCTTCCGGTCCTCCTCCCGCTGCAAAAGTCTATATTTCGTTTAATAAAAGATGCCCCCCTTTTCCTTTGTTACTCTATCTATTTAAAGGAAAGGCCAGGGTCAATACGGTACCAAAAGTATCCGAACAAAATATTACAATCCCAAGTCAATTGTTCATAAATCTAAAATGCTAAAAGTAGTGAAGATCCTTTTGACCCTTGAACATTCAAGGGTCGAAATTTCATGTCATCTTGTTGCTTCCGGACTGCTCTTATCCGCCTTTCTGCCTGCAGCTACTGCCACACCTACTTCCCATCCTGTCGCTGTCCATCATCAGAAGTTCCGGCGTTTGACCGCTGGATCAAAGAATGGCTCAATCTCCTCATGGCATGTGCGAAACAGGCTGCTTCCAGACTGTTCGGCTTAATCTTTCTTATCTGCACAAAAGCACCTATAAGACATTCTTTCTTGTAATAAAACATAAAAACACCCTTAATTTATCATATTTAATATGTTAAAATGTAGTCAAATTCGTGCCTAACAATGAACTTTATTAGATGAAATGTGAATTTGATACAAGTTTATAGAGAATAAAAAGCATGGAAGCATTCAAGAGGACTTGGTGAGTCCGGGTTGTCAATCCTTCCTCAAACCTCGTTAGAGTTTGTCAGGCTCCGGGGTCGAATCCGCTACTTAATCTTCTCGATGAATCTTCGGAATAGAGATGATTCTTCTACCACCAAAATGTAAACTAATCTTCGAACAGATCTTAATCTAAATCTAAATGCTACTGTGTTTGTAATTAATTGATAAACAATGTGTGTACATCATATCGTTTTTACAAAATCGAACTTCTAACTCTGAATCGTTTTTGACTCAGAATTTCTGCATAAATTCTGTACTAAATCTTAATTATCTAACTCTCCCTCCACAACTCTGAATCAACTCTTTATTTATAGATGTTGAAGAGTTGTGTCTAAGGGACGTGTCTACTACGAAGAGACGTTTCTATCCACTCGAACGGACGCGTTTCTTTGAAATCGAACATGTGTATATTGTGCTGACAGAAAATCTGATGTTACCGAGAATGGAAAATCTCTACCGAGATTAGGGGGTAGGTTTTGGTCTTCGAAAACAGAGGAGAGAGATGACTGGAAAACGCGTGTCGCGACCGAGAATAGGGAATCTCAGTCGCGACACGGGTGATTATTCCCGTTGTCGACTTCGTTTCCCATCATCGTTTCGATGCGTTTGATTTTCTTCGTCTTTGACTCTTTTTGTAGGGGTTTCCTTTGTTTTTGACCTTTTTTCGTTCCTATTTGGATTTTACCAAATATTTAGGTACCTTGCATGAAAGAAACATATTCGGACGTAAAAGTACTCTAAATAGATATAAATCTGTTAGATATTTAGATTTTACCAAAACCCCCTTCAGATGACGGTTAAAAACCGTCGTCCCGCGAGATATAAATCTGTCACAGGGCTCGCTGCCGTCTATTGCATCTTCACACGACGGTTAGGTTCTGTCATTTGAAGATACTAACTGTCATATGAATATTGTTACAATGCATCTTTTTATTTATTAACGTCACCTTTAATGTCATCACATGACATACTAATATTTAAAAATGTCAAGTAGCTATATGGGTGGCATATTGGTATTCACGGTGACATTTTTTATAATAATTTCTGTCGTAGTAACTTGTATCAAATGACATAGGTCTTAATCAATCATGTCAATAGATTTATTTTAGATGACATATTCTTTTATTTTAATGTCTTTTTATTGTTGTTTAGATGATATTTTTTTAACCGTAAATGTCACTCTTTGCCTTCTTCTTCGAATGAATCTGGCAATGAACAATAATCAAATGAACAAGAATTTCTGTATATCAATGATTTTAAATTTATTGGAGACTAATGCTCATAATCTGTTTACATTTGAACTAGACAAATTTCTGAATGTAATAAGGTAAAAACAATAAGCAATGTACATCTCCAAATCTGTCAATACGTCAATCTTTCAAGAGGCGTGGTGGTGTTGATTGGAAGCCAAATCCAACTTGATCTGCATGCATATCTAAGTCATCATTGCCTAGAATCCCCAAAGTCTTGATATCTGCAAAACCAATTGATGCTCATTAATTACGTACTGTATACAGTTAGGCCTAATTAATCTCGTTTTACCCTTTCTCCATTTTGAGACCATTCACTTACCCACCCACATTATAAATATAAAGCGTTTAACAATTCTCAAGAGTCCACAACCCAACACTATACTTACTCTAGTTATATCGAGCATGGATAGACGTATAAGGAACCTCTATCGTTGTGTTGTGTCGCAGATTTCCCGATTTCGGCCTGAGGCACCCAGGTGGCTTGTCAATATATATGCAGGTCCTCATCGTTGGTAATGGACTGCAGTGATGAATGGCCCTCCAAACGCCCCTTATGAAGGAGGTGTATTCATAGTCCACATGGACTTTCCTGTCGATTTCCCCTCCACCCCTCCAGTTGTAAGAACATGCATGAACTTATTAACACACAGAAATCAGTTCATATATATGCAAATACACTCATGACATTACTATTGTTCACAGGCCATATTCAGCACCAAAATTTATCATCCTAATATCGGTCCCTTGGGGCATGTATCTATGCCCTAGCTACTTGATCGCCCTTCCCATAGTATTGCCACGGTAAGATGATGCTATAAATCTATGCATTTGCCTATGTTTGGGGTCTAATTTATCTATTCATGTTTGGGGTCTAGTTTATCTACTCATGTTTGGGGTCTAATTTAATTTATCTATGCATTTTATAGCTACTGTGGAATATTTATGGATTGCTAGTAGAGCCCTTCATTGAGGGGCCATTTCCTGGCCGAGAGCGAATTGTTGAACGATACATCAGCAACAGAGCAGGTTATGTAGCAACTGCCAGGAGATGGACTGAAGAGTATGCATAGGATATATGATGTGCAAATAGCAATTAATTTGGCAAAATAGTGGGAGCAATTTAGAATGAATTAAAAGACCTATAATTTTAGATTGATGTACTTTAAAGCAAATGAATAACATACGTTTACTCTTTCTCACTCTCAGGTTAAATTAAAACACTCCTAAAATCATGACTAAAACCAATCTGCAAAACATACTTACCGATAACAAGTTGAACGGTTCAAACTTCACCGACTCGTATCACAACCTCAAAATCGTTTTGAAGTTCGATAAGATAGGGTATGTACTTGATACACCGATACCCCCTAACCCGGCGGATGATGCTCCCATCGAAGAGATCGATGCTTACCAGAAGCACAAGGCTGATGACGATCATGCGGGATGCATCATACTTGCATCGATGACACCGGAATTGCAAAGGCAACATGAGGAAATGGATGCATATTCCATCATCATGCACCTAAAGAAGTTGTTTGGGAAACAGACTAGGTGCGAATGCTACGAGATATCAAAATTGTTATATCATTGCAGGATGCAAGAGGGCACATCTGTTATGACACATTGTGTCAAGATGATTGGCTATATTACCAAGCTTTCTAATATTGGATTCGCGATGGATAACGAACTAAGTGTGGACTTAATTCTTCAATCCCTCCCAGAGAGTTATTCACAGTTCATTATGAACTACCAGATGAATGGCTTGCAAACCTCTCTTGAAGAGCTTGCAAACATGCTCAAGTCAGTTGAGCCCAATATGAAGAAAGACAAGGCAATACCGGCTCTTGTCATAGAGGGATCAAAGAAGAGGAAGGGGAATTTTCCCAATCCTAAACATTCCAAGAAAGGCAAGAGGGCCATGCCCACTAGAGCTAAGGGAAAGGAAGTGAAGAAGCCCAAAGGAGAGTGCCACTTCTGTGGTAAAGATGGGCATTGGAGAAGGAACTGCAAGGAGTACCTAGCCTCCCTCAAGAATGGAAAAGACGGTGCTTCAACATCTGGTATGTTTTATATTGAAATAAATACAATTTCACAGTCTGAATCTTGGGTACTTGATACCGGATGTGGATCTCATATTTGTACGAATATGCAGGAACTAAATCGGACTAAGGAATTGAAGAAGGGAAGCATAAACTTGCGAGTAGGAAATGGAGCAAGAGTTGCCGCCCTCGCTGTTGGAGATTATGCTTTGAGTTTACCCTCTGGGCTTGTAATAGAATTAGGGAACTGTTTGTATGTTCCAGAAATGTCCAGAAACATTATTTCTATTAGCCGTCTTGTTGACGACGGTTTTCATATTTCAATAAAAGACAAACATTGCGAGTTTTATAGAGATGGGATTTTCTATTTTTCAGGAATATCAGAAAATGGGATTTATGTGCTAGATGAAAAAATTTATGTATTCGCGATTGATACCAAAAGACATAAGCTAGATAATTCAACTTACTTGTGGCATTGTCGTTTAGGCCATATAAACAAAAGACGCATGCTTAAGCTACATCAAGATGGGCTTATAGATTCAATTGATTCTGAATCATTGGAAACATGCGAAGCATGTTTAAAAGGTAAAATGACAAAGACACCCTTTAGCAATAAAGGTGAGCGTGTATCAGTCACTCTAGGATTAATACATTCGGATGTATGCGGTCCTATGTCAGTCCAAGCAAGAGGAGGATTCAGATACTTCATAAGCTTCATAGACGACCATACCAGATATGGTTATGTTTACTTGATGAAGCACAAATCCGAAGCTTTTGAGAAATTCAAATGCTTCAAGAATGAAGTAGAAAATCAATTATGAAAGAAAATAAAGATACTTCGATCCGATCGAGGTGGTGAATATCTTTCAGATGATTTTCTGAATTATCTAACTGAATGTGGGATATACTAACAATGGACACCTCCTTATACACCACAACACAATGGTGTATCCGAAAGGAGGAACCGTACCTTACAAGATATGGTACGATCTATGATGAGCATAGCATTACTTCCAAAGACATTCTGGGGCTATGCCTTAGAAACTGCACTCTTCACCCTAAATTGAGTACCAACTAAATCCGCCAGTTCCACACCATATGAATTGTTCGTTGGTAGGAAACCCACATTCTCATTCATGAGAGTATGTGGTTGTTCAACATTTGTCAAACGCGTAGCGTCAGACAAACTAGATTCTAAATTTGATAAATGTTTCTTCATTGGATACCCTAAGGAAACTATGAGGTATTACTTCTATCATCCAGATGATCAGAAAGTAATAGTATCCAAGCACGCAACCTTCTTGGAGAAAGAGTTTTTCGAAGAAACAGAAAAGGGAAGCATGATTGAACTTGATGAAGTTCAAGAAGAAGAAACACCGACTGAAACAACAGAGGCGATTGAGGAACCCGAAGCAGTCCCATTGGATGAGACTCAAGTGCCACCTACTCGTAGATCACAAAGAGTTCGTGAACTCCCAGTTAGATATGGTTTTCTAGTGGGAGATGATGATGAGGTTCCCGTGTTAGACGACGAACCCGAAAACTACGAAGAGGCTCTTACCAGTCCAGATTCTAAAGCATGGCTCGAGGCCATGGATTCTGAAATGGATTCCATGTACACCAACCAAGTGTGGACTTTGGTTGATCCACCCGAAGGGATAAAACCCATTGGGTGCAGGTGGATCTTCAAGAAGAAGACTGACATGGATGGAAAGGTTAGCACCTACAAAGCTAGGTTAGTAGCGAAAGGATATTGTCAGAAACAAGGAATTGATTATGACGAAACTTTCTCTCATGTGGCTATGTCCAAATCAATCAGAAGAATGCTCGCTATTGCCGCTCACTACGATTACGAGATTTGGCAAATGGATGTGAAAACAGCTTTCCTAAACGGAAACCTGCTTGAGGATGTATATATGATGCAACCTGAAGGTTTCATATCAAAGGATGCAAACAAGGTTTGCAAACTACAGAGATCCATTTATGGACTCAAGCAAGCATCGAGAAGCTGGAACAAGCGTTTTGACGAAACCATAAAACAATTTGGTTTCGAACAAAATTGCGAAGAAGCTTGCATTTACAAGAAAGCGAATGGGAGCTCAGTTGCATTTCTAATATTATACGTGGACGATATATTATTGATGGGAAATGATATAGCTCTACTACAGTGGGTGAAAGTATGGTTATCAGGTAACTTCTCCATGAAAGACCTTGGTGAAGCAGCTTATATACTTGGTATAAAGATCTACAGAGATAGATCAAGAAGACTGCTTGGTCTTTCACATGCTACATACATTGAAAAGGTGCTAAAGCGATTTAGCATGCTTGAATCGAAACGAGGTAACTTACCCATGGTACATGGAGTAAAGTTAAGCAATCATCAATGTCCTAAAACCGAAGATGATAAGAAACGCATGGCTTTAATCCCGTACGCCAGCGCAATCGGTTCGATTATGTATGCTATGCTTTGAACTAGACCCGACGTAGCATTCGCGTTAAGCTTAACGAGTCGTTATCAAGGTAATCCGGCAGACGAGCATTGGAATGCCGTCAAGAACATTCTTAAGTACTTGAGAATGACTAAAGACATGTTCATAGTGTACGGAGAAGGGGATCTGAAAATAGAAGGATTTTTAGATGCCAGTCATCTCGATGAGAACGATTTTAGATCCCAATCAGGATACCTGTTTATCTTGAATGGGGGCGCGGTTAGTTGGAAGAGTTCCAAGCAGGGAAGCATAGCTTTCTCTACGACTAAGTCAGAGTACATCGTTGCTGCGGAAGCAACAAAGGAAGCGGTTTGGATTAAGAAGTTCATTACAAAACTTGGTGTGGTGCTTGACATTGTAAATCCCATTACTCTGTACTGTGATAACAATGGAGCCATTTGTTGGGGTTTAGTGTCCTATAGACAATTGTTCTAGGATATAAACTTAATGTAAATGAAGTGTTCTTTATATCATTTGTTTTAAAAAGATATGGTTTCATAAACTATATAAAGGCAACCTCTTTTAAGAACTAAATAAGTCTAATAAAAGAAAATCCCTAAGTTTGTTTAAAGTGATTATAAAGTGTTCATACAAGCATGAAGTGAGACGAAACTTTATAATAAACTAATAAACTTAAAACCACCCCAAGTCAAGTAATATGTTTAGAAATAGGATTGACATATCACTGCTGAGACTTGCATATAACAATGTCTTCTGTCGAGACAGAGAGCTGATCTCACAAGCTTCAGATATGCAGATATCTGGACAATTACATGGATCCAATGAAAGGGAGTTCATTAGGATTGGGGACCCGACTTGAGATAACAGGATGGGTAGATTTATCCTTGTCACATGTTCATCTCATTGGTATTAATAGGTATAAGTAATCCTCAGACTCAAAGGAATGTTAATTAGTGATTCTGAATTATGGAATGTGATGCTTTGATCCTGTTGTAACATGATCCATAACAGAGATGACTCTGGGGTGTGAACGGCAGACGTTGGGTATCACAGAAAGTAATTGTAGGATAATTATACATTGGATTGAGCATTTGTCACTCCCGATAAATGGGAGATACTTCCAAGGATCGCTTGTGGAAGACTTGACTCTAAATCCTTGCAAGGTGATAGCTTAAGACTTGAAATGCAGATTTCACTTAAACTGTCTAATTGGAGTTGACTCGGCCTGTACAAGTAAAACGAACGTCTCGCTATATGTGACTTGACATTATCCATAGTCATAAGATTCAGTTCAAGGATGTAGTTGATAAAGGATCGAATTATACTGTAACAAATACGGAAAGGTCAACGATAGAATCAACATGTCTTCTTATAGCTCTGGGGGAATGTTTCGGATTTGCCAATCACATTTCGCGTACTCATTCTGTTATGCAAAGATTAAATATAATTCTGTGAAAATTAATTTAATAGTTGCATACGGCTAGAAGCAATAAGAACCTAATGGGTCACACATAAGACTTGGAGCCCAAAAGAGAAACAGATGTTAATTAATTGATGGAAGCCCAACTGAGTCCACTAAGGCCCAGTACATAGGGGGGGGGGGGCGAATTTTATGTATAAAATACATAAAGAAATTAATTTGATTTTAAGCAATCCTAATTAGATTATGATTGTAAATTAAATTAATTAAAGGATAAATAAGTTAGGAGGTTTAATGCGATTAAATTGCTCCTATTATTATCCTACCAATAAGTTATTATTATTATATTTAGATATGATTATAAATAATAACTAATAAGAATTTTATTCTGAATTAAATTCTTATTCAGTAAACCTAATTCTATCTAACTAGGGTTTAGATACAAGAGAGTATATATACCCCCCCCTTATAGACTATAAGGGGGGGGGGGGGGTATATATACTCTCTTGTATCTAAACCCTATAGTAGAATTTCAGCTAACCCTAGTCTACCGGAGAGAGAGAATTTCGACCCCCTTGTTGAGGACGAGTTCATTCACCGCTTCCTTCCGATTCGATCGATTTTCATCTCTTTCTCTTATTCCTTGATTTTGTGTTGATTAATTAGAGGCAATCTATTCTTGATTGCTTTTACACGGTTGAGTTCTAACTTGATTTTGAATTGTGTTTTTGTCTTGTGCTCGGGAGCTCGGAGTAAGAGTTGTGGGCACTTCGATTGCAACGGTAGATAGAACTTCAAAAGGTATTTCCTTCTATCCCTCTTTATATGAAATAACGATTAACGGATCTTGGGTTAATGGAAAAAAGGTTAAAAATTTTATATTTCCACTGCCAAACGTTAGCCTATTTTCCTTCACCATTGCACAAGCAAAGGAACCACGGTCTCATAATGCATCCAAACATTACCTAAAGCGATACCACATTGTAAGAGAGATTGTGGCAAGAGGAGATGTGAGAATAGAAAGAGTACCTACTGAGGACAACGTTGCAGATCCGTTGACAAAGTCCTTAGCCCAGAAAGTACATGATCGTCATCTAAGTTCTACTGGGATAAGTTGTAGAAACAATTGGCTTTAGTCCAAGTGGGAGTATGTTGGGGTTTAGTGTCCTATAGACAATTGTTCTAGGATATGAACTAAATGTAAATGAAGTGTTCTTTATATCATTTGTTTTAATAAGATATGGTTTTATAACTATATAAAGGCAACCTCTTTTAAGAACTAAATAAGTCTAATAAAAGGAAATCCCTAAGTTTGTTTAAACTGATTATAAAGTGTTCATACAAGCATGAAGTGAGACAAAACTTTATAATAAACTAATAAACTTAAAACCACCCCAAGTCAAGTAATATGTTTAGAAATAGGATTGACATATCAACGCTGAGACTTGCATGTAACAATGTCTTCTGTCGAGACAGAGAGCTGATCTCACAAGCTTCAGATATGCAGATATCTGGACAGTTACATGGATCCAATGAAAGGGAGTTCATTAGGATTGGGGACCCGACTTGAGATAACAGGATGGGTAGATTTATCCGTGTCACCTGTTCATCTCATTGGTATTAATAGGTATAAGTAATCCTAAGACTCAAAGGAATGTTAATTAGTGATTCTGGATTATGGAATGTGATGTTTTGATCCTGTTGTAACACGATCCATAACAGAGATGACTCTGGGGTGTGAACGGTAGACGTTGGGTATCACAAGAAGTAATTACAGGATAGTTATACATTGGATTGAGCATTTGTCACTCCTGATAAATGGGAGATACGTCCAAGGATCGCTTGTTGAAGACTTGACTCTAAATCCTTGCGAGGTGATAGAATAAGACTTGAAATGCAGATTTCACTTAACCTATCTAATTGGAGTTAACTCGGCCTGTACAAGTAAAACGAACGTATCGCTATATGTGACTTGACATTATCCATAGTCATAAGATTCAGTTCAAGGATGTAGTTGATGAAGGATCGAATTATACTGGAACTAATACGGAAAGGTCAACGACAGAATCAACCTGTCTTCTTATAGCTCTGGGGGAATGTTTCAGATCTGCCAATCACATTTCACATACTCATTCTGTTATGCAAAGATTAAATATAATTCTGAGAAAATTAATTTAATGGTCGCATACGGCTAGAAGCAATAAGAACCTAATGGGTCACAAATAAGACTTGGAGCCCGAAAGAGAAACAGATGTTAATTAATTGATGGAAGCCCAACTGAGTCCACTAAGGCCCAGTACATAGGAGGGCGATTTTATGTATATAAAATACATAAATAATTAATTTGATTTTTAACAATTCTAATTAGATTATGATTGTGAATTAAATTAATTAAAAGATAAATAAGTTAGGAGGTTTAATGAGATTAAATTGCTTCTATTATTATCCTGTCAGGTTATTATTATTATTATCTTTATATTTAGATATAATTATAGATAATAACTAATAAGAATTTTATTCCGAATTAAATTCTTATTCAGTAACCTAATTCTATCTAACTAGGGTTTAGATACAAGAGAGTATATATACCCCCCTTATAGTAGAATTCGGCCAACCCTAGCCAATTGAAGAGAGAGAATTTCGACCCCCTTGTTGAGGACGAGATCATCTATCGCTTCCTTCCGTTTCAATTGATTATTAATTTCTTTCTCTTATTCCTTGATCTTGTGTTGATTTATTAGAGGCAATCTACTTTGGTTGCTTTCATACGGTTGAGTTCTAATCATATTTTGAATTGTGTTTTTGTCTTGTGCTCGGGAACTCGGAGTAAGAGTTGTGGGCACTACAATTGCAACGGTAGATAGTTCATCGAAATGTATTTCCTTCTATCCCTCTTTATATGAAATAACGATTAACAGATCTTGGGTTAATGGAAAAAGGTTAAAATTTTTATATTTCCTCTGCCAAATGATATCCTATTTTCCTTCACAGATATCCTTGGTTACCATCTGCACATCATAAGCATGCAAGGGGGGCGTGATATGCTAATAGAAAGGATATTTGGATGCCAAAGAAACACTGAGCTGGATGGTGTGGACTACTGGATGGGCATAGAGCCATTCTTGAAGAACAGAATGATTACTGATTACAAATCTACTTGGTAATCAATCTGATTTTCAATGTTGGTTCAATGCCCCTCCAGTATTCCACTCCATCCATCCAACTCCAGTGTTTCTTTAGCATCCAAATCTCCTTTTGTTGCTATTCGTGCATCACGTCCCCTTGTACGCTATTCGCACGTCACATCATAATGCCCCCCTTGCACGCTATCCTTTTTTGATAGGCAATACAAAGTAGACAACTTATTCAAGTAGACATATGTATGTGTATTCAAGTCACGCATAACATGCTATAACAAGTAGTCAACTTATTCGTTTATGTCTATTCCTAAATTGATATGAAACATATGTATATTCAAGTGACACATAACATGCTACATGCCCAATGAACATTCATACACAAACTGAATTAGTTCTACTTCCTAAACAGAACATAAAACAAGCCAACATGCTTCATACATAGACACATACACATTCATATCTACATGCCAAAATGGACATTAATAGTAATGAACATAAATAACCCTTTACATGCCAAAGTGAGCACGGTGATGAAGTATGTGATGCTCTAGCCACAAGTTCATAACTTATACTGATAGCATCGAAAACCCATCACCATTATGAATGATTTCAATCAGATAACAAGAGAAGTGGAAGATATATTATAAACCTATCTCATCAGCATAACTCATGTTAAAATAGAAAGGAATTAGGCAAGTTCATCATTTTCAGCTTTAAGTGTATGTCTAATCAGCTACCTTCCTAAACAGAATATCAAGTAGACAACTTATTCGTGCATGTCTATTCCTTACTTATTCATAACATTTTCAGCTTTAAGAGTATGCCTAACATACTATAACAAGCTTAGTCATAAACTTGTGTTGTTAGAATTACTATGTACCTGCCTAAAGCCACCACTATGTACCTGCCACTTGGATTGTACAGTTCATGATGAAGTTAGCATGGTGATAAAGTGTATGATACTGTCACCACAAACTTAGACATAAACCTGTGTTGTTAGAATCATACAATTTCATCACCATGTTAAATACTTTTCCATAAGCATAACTGATGCGTGTTACCTAGTAGTATTCTTTTTAACGACGAAATGTATATCACGATGATTGCGCTATGACTATGGATGTGGTCTTTCTAAGTGCTTTATATCTACTAGATGTCACTACTTAGGGGCAAGTGTACCCCGTCGTATCAAGTAATAATCCGGTTAAGACCGGGTATCGAATCCACGGGATTTATAACTGCAAGTATTAAACGACTCGGTTTTATACGTTATTTAAGCGGTGAATACTTTGAGGTTGGTGTGAGACACAACTACAAACTACTCCTAACTACGTGTGAGGCGAATTTATATAACGAAACTCTATGGAGTGATATGAATGCGATAAGTTATAACTATGACAAATAATGACTTCTAATGTTTATACGGTTGATGATTTGCTCGTGCAAAGATGACTACGTGTAGTGAAATCGACCCATGAAGTACTTAGACTACGTGGTTCCTAGTCAAGGCGTGTCTAATGCTTGGGACCAGAAATTAGGGCTCGTAAGTTCCGTGGTTTGTCAATTCCTACGGTTTCCGGTTTGTCACTTCCGGTAAGGCAACACCTATATGAATCCCTAAAAATAGCCCGAATGGCGTCGGAAGTCACGTTCTCTTACACAACAATCAATTATAAATATCAAAACAAGTAACAAACATCAACACATATATAGAAAAGAAGATTATGAATCATAAATTATAAATATGGAAAGTGTAGGTATGGATTACAAACAAGCCTAGTACATAGGATGAGATCAAGCTAATTAGCAAGTGTAAAGGGAAGAATCCACCCTCGGAACTAGCTAACCGGACTCAAAAGCCGTCTCTAAGGACTTGAATGGTGGAGCTCTCGAGCTTGGTGTGCGGAGATGGAGCGGGACTTTGATGAAATGCCGGGAGCAACGGACAAGCTCTCGAGATGGAAGAGTTTAGTTACACAAAGCCTAAAAACAAATCTAAACTACAACAATCAAAACAAGTATAGTTTTTTTGCTCTCTCCTAATGGTGTTTTTGTGTGTATCAAGAGCTGCCTATTTATACATATCAAGCTAGGGAAAAATTGTAACTTTGCAAGGTACAAGTATGGAGCAACTTTATTTGTGCAGAAATCCCATAATATGCCCCGCGTATGGTGGAGTACGCCCCACGTGTATGCCCATTCCGTCGGAAATCTCCTGCATGTGGACCAATTCCGAATCTTGATGTCTCAAACACGCCCCGCGTAGGATGGACTGCGCCTTGCGTGTTTGAGTTTCTGACTTTTTATTGCTTGATTTAGTCCTTTTACGCCGTGCGTAGCTTGAGGCACGCCCTGCGTAAATGAGTTTCTGATCTTTTTGCATTGAAGAATTCCCTTACACGCCCTGCGTGTAAGGTGGTACGCCCCGCGTATGGAACGTTGACTCAGGGAGACCATGCAGTCTGACTTTTCAGGATTAGGCAATTATTTCTGACATGTGTTATACGCCTCGCGTAAATTGGCGTACACCTCGCGTATGCTGACTTGATTCCGCGTGGTGTTTGTGGATAGGGCAATCATTTCTGACTTGATGTTTCACGCCCCGGGTATGGGATGATACGCCCCGCGTATTGGCATGAATTTTGCTTCTTCCTTGTACCTGAAATACAATTCTTGAGAGCCGAGTTAGCTTGACGTTTTTATTTCCTAAATATATCAAAAACAAGGGAATTTATCCGAAAATACGGAATTTATTATTATTTCGTTATTTAATTTAAAACACTCTATTTTTGCAATTAAACTTATTTATTTCTTCTAAAATTAACCCGTAAATCACGCTAAACGATAGGGATAAAATACCCCTATCAAACCTCCTCGGACTTTAAAGTTTTACTTGTCCTCAAGTAAAAGAAATCGAAAGACAAGGGATTGAGATTATTAAGAAACAAACCGACGGTTGGTTTTACCAAGTGCGTGATTTCAAAGTTAGAGTTTTATGCAAAGTTTTCGGCGAGTACCTACGCAAACAATCGAGCGACCAAAACTTTTTGAAACCTCCATAATTAAAATTAATAGGCAATAATAACGGGGGTTGATTATCTTTTGAGAACCCGATAGTACCTCACCAAGGAATAGCGAGAAAGTTCTGTTTCAACGAATCGCGGGATTTCACTCTTACGCTCAAACTTTGGTGGGTCGGTGTTTTAGCACTCTTCTTTGCACTTACCCGAGATCACTTTTGAGTTTGCATTTTCATCCGGGTTTTTCCTCCTAAGTTATGGTTTAGACAATATTAAAAATGAACCCGGAGGGGGGTTGTAATGTGGGTGGCTTTTTAGTGGTTAATTTTTGGAAACTCGAGTTTAAATACCATTTTGGTGATCGCACCGTATTTTTATTTTGGCCTTAGCGAGTTCATAAGATATACTCGAAATTGCTCGAGTGGAGCTTGAGAATGCCTTTTTCTCTTTATTGTATTTTTCTTTTCTTTTTTGTTTTGAGAGCGGCACAAAAACGATTTCGAGGGTTTAAGGTGTTTACTTAGTAAGGCCTTGACTTATTTCGGGTGCAAATTGATTTCGTTGGTATTTAAACAAGAGGAAAAAGAGGGTTAATTGTTAAAAGGCTGTTGACAAGAAAAGTCGGTTAGTAGGCTCTAGGGGGTTTCCTAGAGGTTGATAAAAACGAGAAAAATAAATTAAGAAAAGAATTAGACTAAGTGGGTTCGTTTTATCATCTATTGCCATTTTAACCAAAATAGGTGTACTTAACCCGGTATTAGATGCAAACTCTATGACTCGAGTGAAGTCAAAGCTCTCGAAGAATTGTGAAAGAAATAGAGTTCTCGTACGAACTCCTTTAGGCTCAAAAATACCTCACAAAAATTCGGTTTTAAATTGTGTACTATCGAATTGTCGCTAAATTTTCAAACATCCCGTCTTTATTGCCTTTTTAAGTTTCATTATGGAGATGACATGTGGGTTAGGACTCAATGCTTTTTGTTTAGTATCACCTAGTCTTTACATAAATTCTACAACTTCAAAATTAAGACTAAAATTTCTTATTAAAACCGATCCTATGTGCTCCGATGGTATTTACTTTTAAGGACAAATAACTGAACATTTAGATTAGTTCCGAGGGAGGTCAGTGTGTCGGGAAAAATTTACGAATTGATAAATTAGTTTAATTATTTTTATGTTTGTTTGATTTTTTAATTTTTGTTTTTGTTAGTGCAAAACAAACTGAAAGTGCGGGGTTGCACGGCCCTCCGCGTTATTAAAATGACGTCTATTCCAAGGACGTCGCAAAAGAAAAACAAAAACAAAAACAAAGGGTGAATTAAAAGTGAGACCCTTGGGGGTCAGATGCTACGCGAGGCTTGCCCAGGGGGGCGCCTCGCATAGACAGTGCGTTTTATACTGTTTTTGGGCAGAGACTCAAATACGCGGGCCGTATGAAGTGGGGCGCCCTGCGTGTTTGAGTTTCTGAGTATTCCATGTAAGAAAATAAAGGGCACGCGGGGCGTACCAGGGGGTACGCCCTGCGTGAATGTTAAAAAACAATCATGAAAATAAACCGACTAAACACGAAACATAAGGGAGGTTAAAAATATATTAAAGGAAAAGGAAAGTACAAGAAGACAAACTAAAACAAACATAAAGAAAGAAAATACAAAATAATAATGAGAACTACGGTTGTGGTGGAGGAGGGTTTCCGTGGATGTTGAAGTGGGTGTAGAAGGCGGTGGTGAATGCGTCAAAGCTAGCCCTATCCGCTTGCCTTTGAGCCTTGGAGGCATCGAAGCGGGCATCTAGGGCGTCGAAGCGGGAGTCGAAATGGGCCCGATCACGACGTTGGTTATCCTCCAAAATATCTAACTGAGCATAGAGAGAATTGAAGTCGTGGAGGGGTGGAGGACTAAAATTGAGACCCATGCTCGAATCTGAGTTTCCTTCCTCCTCATTGGAGTGGGCCGCCCCCGAAGTCTCACCCGGGCCGGAGGTAGGACGTTTGAGTGCTTTGAAAGCGTTTTTCTCCAAGGGCCGGGTTAAAGACTTGGAAGGCGATTGAGGGCGGCGGTGCCAAGGGCGGAAGTGGCGAAGATGGTGATGAGATGGCCTAACCCGATCTTGCCACGTTTTCGAGTAGGCATGTGGTGGAGTTGGACGGCCACTAGGTAGGAAAGATCGTAAGCGATCCCATTGGCACAACAGTAAAGGGCCAAAACCTCATACTTGTTGACCTTAGTGGACTCGGACTTCCCTAAGAAGTAGAATAAGATGAAGCGGTGGAGAAGTTGGAGGATATGGTCGCGGATGAGAGATGGGCGGAGGTTGGATATGTCGTAATCATCGGACCCGGTGATGGAGGCCCAAAATTCCCGGGGGGGGGGGGGGGGAGACACCGTCGGGCCAATGTGCAATGCCATCTTCCACTTGTTTGGTGAAATGATGGCGGATCCATTGGGTGTCAATGGTGAAGGGGCGGTTGTGAAGGCGGAAGTTGAAGAGGGCGGCTCCCGGGACGTTGTTGGATTCTAGGGAGGTGTAGAATTCCACGACTAACGAAGAGTAGACGTGGTGTCGTGCCCGATAATGATCGAGCCAATTGAGAGCACGGAGGCGGTCCTTGAAGGCACCTCCAACGCTGTAGCGATCAAGAATGCTACGATCAATATATGGGAGCTCCATTATGTGGGCGGCGGAAAGCGTTTGGTAGAATTGAGCCTCGACCTCGGTATCGGAGGTGAAATGGGGCTCGGTATCGGAGGGTGAGTGGTGGTGTTGCCTCCCTTTCGGGAGGTGGTGGTGATTGGCGTTGGTTTTGGGTGCGAGCACGAGTGGCCCGTGGGGGACGCTAGGCAGCGGGGCGTTTGCTTCGTGTCATGATGGGAGCAAGAGAGAAGGAGTAGAAGAAGAGTAGGGGAATTTTGGTGTGACTTGTGAGGAAGAAAAGGGAGAGAAGGGGAGGTATATATAGGGGAAAAGTGGGGAATCCAAGCAAAGCTCGGATTCCCAGAGGGGTACGTGGGGCGTGAAGGGGCCACGCCACGCGTATCCCTCCCCCTGACGTTATTTTGCGCAAGAATGGTGTGATACGCGGGGCGTGAAAGAGGGCACGCCTCGCGTATCGCACCTCCTGCTCCTTTTTTATGACAAAAAAGGGCGAGGGCGCGGGGCGTAAATGGGTTTACGCCCCGGGTAGAAGACGGAAGATGAAAGATTTTTTCGGTTTTTAGCAGTTTTCTGATTTTTTGATTTTTTGATTTATGAGTTTTAATGAGTTTTTAATTGATTTTATGATTTTTATGTTTTATTTATGAACTCTTTTTAATTTTTATGTGTTATTAATTAGTAATTAAGGGGGGTAGTTAATGCAACATTTATTGTGGATGGAAGTTGAAAATTTGAATTTGAAAAGATGGAAATTGATTGGATGGAAGAGGAGGTGGAGTGTGGAAGTGGAAAATGTGTATAGGGAAGAGGAGTGATGGGAAGTTTGAGAGAGGGGGAGTTGCCATGGGGAGTTGTGATTCACATCTCCCGAAGATACGCGAGGCATGCCCTGGGGCACGTCCCGCGTGTCTTCCCACGTGGCGTTTATTAAAGAGTGTCAAAAATTAAAGTGTACGCGGGGCGTGATAGGAGGGGTGCCCTCCGTACCGTGTCTTTTTTATTGGGGATTAGGGTCAGACACGTAGATATGCGGGACGTATGGGTGTATACGCCCCGCGTGTCGTAAAATTTTTTGGATTTACATGGGATTTGTTTTTCTTTTGATTTTATAAAGATAATAAAAAGTAAGATAGAAATAAGATAAAATAAAAATGAAGAGCAGAAAGACGAGAAATAAAGCAAAAATAGAAATAAAATTTAAAAGAACAACAATTGAGGGGAAAAAATAAATAAAAGAGAAAAGAAATAAGTTTATAATACATATAAACAAAGTGTTTGAGAAATTCAAACCGAGGCTACGTTTAGAGTCGAAGTAGCTCGACTTTCTCGTGCGGCGGCTCAATGTAAGTTACCCGAGTTGGAACTTGACGGGTCCGAACCTCCATTATTCATGAGCGTTATCGCCTGTCCGGATTCCCGATTTTTGCCCCGCGGATTTTGTTCGGTGTTCGCCGGTAGGGTTCCTAGTGGCCTTTCTTGTTGTTGACGGTTCAGATGGGCTACTTGGTGGCTAAGATCCCTGCAAAACACCTCGCTATCAGAAAGACGGGTTAATATATCCTTCAACAAAGACGTGATCGATTGGTCGTATGCATTGTTGGAAGGTGGAGCGTTCCGATTACCGGGCGCGGCTTGTGATTGTCCGAGCCCGTTTTCCTGATATTCTTGCTCAAAGCCGGATGGGGGCCTCAACACGTTATTATTATTTCCATATGACAAGTTCGGGTGTTGGTACCGAGGCTGCCAACCGTTGTTATTATTATTGTGGTGGTGATAGGAGTTCTGATTAGGATTATACCTTGGGTTTCCTCCTACGTAACTTACACTCTCGATGTCGCCGGCGAAAGGGCTGCCGGCTTGGCAATTGAGTCCGTCGTGTTCTCCGCCATAGTGATTGCACATCAGGACCTGTGCACTTTTGTTGAGGCTTAGCTGGGCAATTAACGAGTCAAGTTTCTTATGCATTTCTGCTATGGAGCTGTTCGGAGCCTCTTTCTCCACAGCAAACATTTGGTGTCGCGACGGGCCGGCAAGCCGATCCTCTTGCCATTGCACGCGTTTCCTCACGAGCTCATGAATGAGCTCGTAGGCCTCACTAGCTGACTTCCGAAATAGATCCCCACCTGCAGCGGAATCAACAGTCGCACGGTTAGTGGGGGTTAACCCGTGGTAAAAAGTGCTTACCAAGTCGTGCTTCGGGATGTAATGGTGGGGGCAGTTTCGAAGCAACTTCCGGAACCTAGCCCAAGCTGCATGAAGGGCCTCGCATTCCAACTGCCTAAAGGATGTGATATCGGTCCGTAACTTGACTGTTTTGGACGGCGGAAAATAGTAAGAAAAGAACTCCTTCTCGAGCTCCTCCCATGACGTGATGGATCCCGCCTCCAAAGAGTGTAGCCACTCCAATGCTTGCCTTGTCAAAGAAAAAGGAAACAGTTTTAGTCTAACGGCCGCAACGGGAACACCGTTTTACTGAGAGGTGTCGGCACACATAAGGAATTTATCGAGATGTTCGTTAGGGTTCTCGTGGAGTTCCCCTCCGAATTGACCGCATTGTTGTATTAGCTGGATCATGCCGGTCTTTATCTCGTACGTGTTGGCCGGTATTATGGGGGCGACAATTCCGTTACGGTTTTGGGGACGGTGCAGAGCTAGGATCTCCATCATCGAACGTGTGTTGTTGCCCCCGTGAATGTTGTTCACGTGTGGCCTTTGGTTTCCTTCGGGTTGGTTGACCTCAGCGTTGGGGTTTGCCATCTTCTCTTTTCGAATCCTACAAAGAGTATGTTCAATTTCGAGATCAATAGGAATAAGAGAATCACTCCGGGATCGGGTATGCATAAAATAAGTGAAATAAAATATAATATCAACAAGAAAAGAATGTTGTTAGTAAAAGTATATATAAACAATTTATACAAAAAGAATGCTTAAACTAACAATAAAACGTTTTTGTCTAATATTGTAAGATGTTAGAAATCCCCGGCAACGGTGCCAAAAACTTGATGCGTGTTACCTAGTAGTGTTCTTTTTAACGACGAAATGTATATCACGATGATTGCGCTATGACTATGGATGTGGTCTTTCTAAGTGCTTTATATCTACTAGATGTCACTACTTATGGGCAAGTGTACCCCGTCGTATCAAGTAATAATCCGGTTAAGACCGGGTATCGAATCCACGGGATTTATAACTGCAAGTATTAAACGACTCGGTTTTATACGTTATTTAAGCGGTGAATACTTTGAGGTTGGTGTGAGACACAACTACAAACTACTCCTAACTACGTGCGAGGCGAATTTATATAACGAAACTCTATGGAGTGATATGAATGCGATAAGTTATCACTATGACAAATAATGACTTCTAATGTTTATACGGTTGATGATTTGCTCGTGCAAAGATGACTACGTGTAGAGAAACCGACCCGTGAAGTACTTAAACTACGTGGTTCCTAGTCAAGGCGTGTCTAATGCTTGGGACCAGAAATTAGGGCCCGTAAGTTCCGTGGTTTGTCATTTCCTACGGTTTCCGGTTTGTCACTTCCGGTAAGGCAACACCTATATGAATCCCTAAAAATAGCCCGAATGGCGTCGGAAGTCGCGTTCTCCTACACAACAATCAATTATAAATATCAAAACAAGTAACAAACATCAACACATATATAGAAAAGAAGATTATGAATCATAAATTATAAATATGGAAAGTGTAGGTATGGATTACAAACAAGCCTAGTACATAAGATGAGATCAAGCTAATTAGCAAGTGTAAAGGGAAGAATCCACCCTCGGAACTAGCTAACCGGACTCAAAAGCCGTCTCTAAGGACTTGAATGGTGGAGCTCTCGAGCTTGGTGTGCGGAGATGGAGCGGGACTTTGATGAAATGCCGGGAGCAATGGACAAGCTCTCGAGATGGAAGAGTTTAGTTACATAAAGCCTAAAAACAAATCTAAACTACAACAATCAAAACAAGTATAGTTTTTTTGCTCTCTCCTAATGGTTTTTTTTGTGTATCAAGAGCTGCCTATTTATATCAAGCTAGGGAAAAATTGTAACTTTGCAAGGTGCAAGTATGTAGCAACATTATTTGTGCAGAAATCCCATAATACGCCCTGTGTATGGTGCAGTACGCCCCGCGTGTATGCCCATTCCGTCGGAAATCTCCTGCATGTGGACCAATTCCGGATCTTGATGTCTCAAACACGCCCCGTGTAGGATGGACTGCGCCTTGCGTGTTTGAGTTTCTGACTTTTTATTGCTTGATTTGGTCCTTTTACGCCGTGCGTAGCTTGAGGCACGCCCTGCGTAAATGAGTTTCTGATCTTTTTGCATTGAAGAATTCCCTTACACGCCCTGCGTGTAAGGTGGTATGCCCCGCGTATGGATCGTTGACTCAGGGAGACCATGCAGTCTGACTTTTCAGGATTAGGCAATTATTTCTGACATGTGTTATACGCCTCGCGTAAGTTGGCGTACGCCTCGCGTATGCTGACTAGATTCCGCGTGGTGTTTGTGGATAGGGCAATCATTTTTGACTTGATGTTTCACTCCCCGCGTATGGGATGATACGCCCCGCGTATTGGCATAAATTTTGCTTCTTCCTTGTACCTGAAATACAATTCTTGAGAGCCGAGTTAGCTTGACGTTTTTATTTCCTAAATATATAAAAAAACAAGGGAATTTATCCGAAAATACGGAATTTATTATTATTTCGTTATTTAATTCAAAACACTCTATTTTTGCAATTAAACTTATTTATTTCTTCTAAAATTAACCCGTAAATCACGGTAAACGATAGGGATAAAATACCCCTATCAATAAGAAGCCAAGTGACATGATACATAGTAATGGAGATTTAGGTTGACCATATGACTATGCTTCACAAACCATATGTTGTATGCATGAACATTATTTCACTTAATGAACATTCATAGCATAAGAGTATGACCGATCACAATAACATCATACATGTAACTAATCAGCTACATGCCCAAATGAACATTCGTACACATACTCAATCAATCTAGCTTCCTAAACAGAACATCAAACAAGCCATGTTTCATAGACATACACATATCAAGCCATGTAAGAGTATTGCCAATCACAATGAACATTCAAAGCTTTAGAGTGTGCCTAATCAGCCACATGCGTAATGATCATTCATACATAAACTCTATGAGTCCTAGCTTCCTAAACAGTTATATCTAACCAATCAGTTTATACCAATCATTTCATCATCACCCACAACATTATACATATATGTAATCACTCAGTTCAAACCCACATAACAATATATATACTAAATCAGGCTAGTTTCCTAAATAAATGAGTTTTATGTTCCTAAACAGTACATCAAACATACTCAATCACTTCTAGCTTCCTAAGCAGAACATCAAGCATGAACAAGCCAACATGCTTCATATTCATACACATACTCATTCAGATAACAAGCCAAGTGGAAGATATATTGCAAACCTATCTCAGCAACACCACCCACAACAACATCATACATGCAACCAATCAGTTCAAACCAACATAACAACAATATATACTCAATAAGTTAAAGAAATCTTCCCATATGCTAAACGCAAGAACTGATTGACAATCTCTTCAGTCAGCCTTCGCATGTAGCATTCTTCCTATCCCTACAAATATTATGTTCAAATAAAAAGAAATCAAAACATCTTCAGCAACCGACACTGTATTGACCTTGGTTAAAAAAGATAA
The DNA here is from genome assembly GCF_963576675.1 of Euphorbia lathyris. Lineage (NCBI taxonomy): Eukaryota > Viridiplantae > Streptophyta > Magnoliopsida > Malpighiales > Euphorbiaceae > Euphorbia > Euphorbia lathyris. Next base: position 26,908,243 of record NC_088919.1, on the reverse strand, counting down.
AGACCCAAGCTTCTCAGCGGTGAATCTAACAATGAATACAATAAAATCAGTGTATCTAAGCGAGAGATCTAACCCTTTCAAGGACTGAAAATCAATAGATCCTTATTCCAGCTGCTGAAATCGACATACACAAAAGTAAATCGGATGAGGAAAAGAGAGAGTAAGGAACAATGAAAATCAATAGATACTTACTAGTACCGTGTTTCGAGCTCATTGATTGTATGAATCAAGCATGGAAATAGAGAGAGATGAGAGGGGATCAAGATTGCGTAACCTAGAAAATGAGGTTTTGGGTGAGATACATGGTTTATATAGGAGCTGAAATTTCAGTCAAACCATCCAGCGCCTAAATTTGGTATATGACGGTGTAAGTGAAATTTCGTTTGCCGCTTTTTTTTTTGTTTTCCGTATACAATGACAGTCATTTATTGCAGGTTTCATCTGATGAGTAAGTGAAATTTAACAAAAACGTGCGTTTTCTTTGGATGACAAAATTCTATAATCGTAACGTCATCTGAGAATCGAGCGCATTTTTTATTTCGCCTTCAGATGACATAGAGTTAAAATACTGTCACAAAAAAATATTCAGACGACACAAAAACAAATGTCTGTCATGTATCTTATGTCATGTGAAAGGGAAAATGACATAGTGCAACCATATTGCCTACTAGCTTCAGATAACATGAGTTTGCTCATCCAATTATTATAGGCTAGTTTAAGTCATTAACCTTTATATATTCGTGAAAAATAATTTTTCAATAATTTAGGTGTTATCCATAAGACCCCGAGCTTGAGTTTGCTCAACAACCCAAGGCCCCCACATACTGCCGGCTGTATTATAATATTAGGGAGGCAACCGATTTATAGCTTATTTATTGACTTAACTTTTGTTTAGTGAGAGATTTATTTTAAGTCTCATAATCTAACATAGCCTTGATTTTCTTTAGCATACATCAGATCATACATTCAACATTGGCGGTTATGGACATATTTTCTAAATTATCCTGTTGAGCCAGAAACAGAATAGAAGGTCACCCTATAGTAAATACTAACTATTACATATTTATCTTTTAGGTCCTCTGTATTTTCCTTGACACCATGATTTACAACAATATTTAATTTCTATACTACTTTAGAATACTTCAACTAATTTGAAGGGATTTAGGCGAGAAGAGAAATACAATAAAGAATAGATAAGGTAGGACACGCTGGCCCTATTTCCCCAAAATTACCAAAAGGCTAAATAACAATTATAGAGGGGTCTAATTATGTCCATAATGCCAAACATGCCAAGACTCAATTAAGTAAATTTAATTGGTTGATCACATACACGGTTTATGTAATATTTTAGTTAATCAAATTAACCCTTAAATTAATTTTAATTCTTAAATTACACTTTTAGTTAATTTTGTATCCCTTTATATTTTAATCTAATTGGTGTGTTTGATATGGACTCTAGCAAGTATACTAGGTCAGATGTAGTGTTGGTAAGACCAAGTGTCGTATTCCACAGGGATTGAAATGAGTTAATAAAATGAGTTACCTTAACTGTTAGAAGCAAATAGTTGGTTGAGTTAATTTTAAAACTGATGGCATGAACAAGTAAAATAAACAGGCACATGCCTAACACTACGCCTACAGACAACTGCAAACATATTGTTCCATACATCGAAGTATAACCATATTCCTGATTTGAGTCTCTTTCTCTAGATTCACTAAGGTCTGGTGTCCCATTTCCAAAGATTCTAAACATATAAATTAACCAAGTGTCCTTGTGCTAAACATATGCAAGCATTAGCCTCAGAAAGCATTCATTAGATGAAACCTCAATATATGGCTGTTTTTGTGTCCATCCATAACGATATAAACCACATTGCCAGTTTTGTTACTTCGAAGCATTGTCGTGTCATCCTCAATAACTTAAACATAGATTTGATCCTAATATACACATTTAGCATACTATGAGCAATCAATCGTGGATGGAAATACTTCATTGATAAACAGTAAACTTACAGTCGCCGTTTATAGCTGGCTAGGCCTGCAAAATGGACTACTCACTCATTCTCATGAGTGAACAGCTTGTTCTACAGAAATATTCCGTCCGACAAAATAAAGTGCAGAGAATAAAAGGTGGCTGAAAACGAGGTACCAACCTTAAGCTACACGATAATGTACTTATAGGCAGCAAAATGAACCCTAAAACAAAGGGTAAAAAGGTACTAAAACACTATTACAAGGATAATGAAATCAACACCCTCCACTTGGCACAAGATGGATGCCGCCTTGCAATCCACACTTTCTTTCTCTCTGTTGTCTTGCCTGACCCGCACGTTAATCTATAACCCGCCAATTTGACCCATTTATGCTGTTGTTTATGATGTTCTATTTCTCATCCTAGCTGTTCGGAGGAATCCTTTTTAAACTGTCATTTCTGGTTATTTCCTCCAATTTTGGTTGAAAACTAGATATTTGAAGGTTTTTACATGAATATTTAGCCTCGTAATCTTGTCCATATTACTTGTATCACTAATCAAACTATATCAAATATAAATTAGATTAAATATAACTTATACAAAATATGATTATTCACAATTTTATTGCTTCCAAAACTTATTTAACCTTTTAATTTAACTATATTGAATATAATCAAATTAAACTCTTAAACAAATTTTTCTTAAAACATTTAAACCTATGGTATCGCACGGTGCCATAAACCTATCAATTTTGTGCGACAAGGCAGAAAATTGGGCTTGTAACATCGCGACTGGATCAAGATTCACTATACCTTTAACGGATGATGTGGTTGAGGACGATGGTTTCGCCACCGGTATGTGTCCACGTTCTACGGGCCACATACTACTGTTGATTGCCATTTCCTCCAAAAGTTCTCTTGCTTGGGCAGATGTCTTCTTCATAAATAACCCTCCCGACATAGCGTCTAATGAACCTCTAGTTGTAGGATTTATCCCATTATAAAATGTTTGCATTAAAAGTGCATCGGGTAATTGGTGGTGTGGGCATAAACGTTGAAGTTCTTTAAAATGTTCCCAAGCTTCATAAAGAGTTTCATTATCATTTTGAGAAAAAGATGTTAACTCTTTTATGACTCTTGTTGTTTTTGCTAAAGGGAAATATTTTGATAAAAACGCTTGGGCTAGTTGGTCCCAAGTTTCGAATGTTGCGGCTGGCATAGAAGTTAGCCAAATTTTTGCCTTGTCCTTCAAGGTGAAAGGAAAGAGGCGAAGTTTGACTGCTTCGGCAGGCACATCTGTCATTTTGAAAGTGTCACAAATTTTTAAGAAATTTGTCAAATGGGCATTTGGGTTTTCGTTAGGTAATCCATAAAACGTTACATTGTTTTGCAACATATTAAGCAAAGCTGGCTTAATTTCAAATTGGTGTGCGTTTATTGGGGGTCTAACTATACTGTTTGTTACACAGGCCACCCCTGGCCTAGTGTATTCCACACGTGTTTGTGGATTTGCCATATTTTCTGGCTCGGAATTTTGTTTGTTTTTGTTTTTCTTGTCTTTCTTTTTCTTTTTAAGTGTCTTTTCAATTTCTGGATCTAACAGGTTTGGTGGAATGCCTGAAATTCGAGAACTGCGCATGAACTTGAAATTTTTGCACGAACCAAGACTACCTTCAAAACAGAATTTGAAAAATAAATATATTAGTAATTAAAAATAAATAAAATATAAAAGTTAAAATAAGTATGTATAAACCTAGATTCGAAATAAAACACGAAACATCTAAATTTTTGCTAAAAATTTTGGCGTTCCTCGGCAACGGCGCCAAAAACTTGTTGAGCGATTTCCGCAAGTGCACGGTTTCGCTTGTAGTAATAAAAAGATATCGATCCCACATGGAATGTTTTTCAATGAAAACTTATTTTAATTCAGTTTGATTCACGTTTTAGGTTTATAATATGGAAAATCGTTTGATGAAATTGGGTTTTGAGATTGATTTAATAAGAATCAGATTAGAATATATGTAGAATGTTAGAAATCAATTCTATTTTGAATATGAATTACAAAACAGAAACGTTTAGTGTTTAAAATAAGAGATTAATTGTATTCGTTTGCATTAAGCAAAGAAAACAACTTTAAACTTTGTATAAATTAAGAAAGTGTAATAACATAAACTCCTTCAATTAAAAGGCTTTGAACCACAGACAATCCTCCTACGGTCGGGTTAGATTACTACCTTAATCAAATTAACACTTATTTTCGATAAGCCGACTTAACGATCATATCGTCCTTAAGAATGAATTTGCCTAAGTGTTCAACAAAGTTTCCTTGTAAAGATATTGAATTTAACTACGTTTTAATGAAAACACCAGAACTCACTTCGGATCTTTTACCAAAGTGCTACATAAAATTATATTGAATCGAATGACCTTTATTAGATGAAATGTGAATTTGATACAAGTTTACAGAGAATAAAAAGCATAGAAGCATTCAAGAGGACTTAGTGAGTCCGAGTTGTCATCCTCAAACCTCGTTAGAGTTTGTCAGGCTCCGGGGTCGAATCCGCTACTTAATCTTCTCGCTGAATCTTCGGAATAGAGATGGTTCTTCTACTACCAAAATGTAAACTAATCATCGAACAAATCTTAATCTAAATCTAAATGCTACTGTGTTTGTAATTGATAAATAAACAATGTATGTACATCATATCGTTTTTACAAAATCGAACTTCTAACTCTGAATCATTTTTTACTCAGAATTTCTGCACTAAATCTTAATTATCTAACTGTCTCTCCACAACTCTGAATCAACTCTTTATTTATAGATGTTGAAGAGTCGTGTCTAGGGGACGTGTCTGCTGTGAAGAGACATTTCTATCCACTCGAACGGACGCATTTCTTTGAAATCGAACATATGTATATTGTGCTGACAGAAAATCTGATGTTACCGAGAATGGTAAATCTCTACCGAGATTAGGGGGGCAGGTTTTGGTCTTCAAAAACGGAGGGAGAGAAAGATCAGGAGGACACGTGTCGCGACCAAGATTAGGGAATCTCGGTCGCAACACGGGTGATTCTTCCCGGTCTCGACGTCGTCTCCCGTCTTTGTTTCGGTATGTTTGATTTTCTTCGTCTTTGACTATTTTCGTAGGGTTTTTCCTTTGTTTCTGACCTTTTTCGCTCCTATTTGGATTTTACCAAATAGTTAGGTACCTTGCATGAAAGAAACATATTCAGACGTAAAAGTACTCTAAATCGATATAAACATCATAAATTCGTAGCAAAACTGATGTAAATAATGATGATATTTTAGGTATATTTTGGGCTTAACACCAGGCCTCGCCCGGAAGACCCAGAGAGTAGACACCGTTGATGACAGATGCTGTGATTAGCGCCGAAAGCAACCAATCTAGTAATCAAGCTACTCGGCAGGACCAGAGCTCAGAGTATGTAAGAGTCGGCACCCACAAATGGGAAATGAACACCGATCCCTTGAGGGAGACCGGTGAGGGTTCAGGAAATTAGGTACGAGCCGAGAAGGCTAGCTCCTTTTCCGGAGAAAGGCTACTAGGCGCCCCAACATCTCCCGATTCTGAACCACCGGCCTCCTACTTAACACCTTAGACGCTAACGGACTAATCGCATATTTCTTTATGTTTAAAATTCATTTGAAACCTTTTGTTTCTCGTTTTGAAAGCCGTTTTGAGCATATATTATTGAAAGCCATTTTAGTAAAGAATCACCCATTTATATGAATTAGAGTATGTAGAAGAAGGAGGGAGATGGAGAGAAGAATCGGTAAATTATGACATGAGAATATTCTCCTAAGCTATATACATCAAGTCTAAACTAATTTCTCTTCCCGAAAGCAAGTTTATTCACACGGTTCATGCCTTAATTACCGTTGGAACGATTTAGACACGTTTCAAAACCTCGTTGATTCACATGCTTTTCACTCGAATCGCCGTTGGAACGACTCGAGTGCTCGAAAACGTGAAAAAAGAAAATTCAACTGAAAACGTGATTAAGCATACAAGTCCATTCATTTTGTACAAAACTGTCTTAATAGAAAATCGATTTTAAAACTCTTATTATTTACTGTAAACACTTTTAATTACAATGTTCGCTTAACCCGTCGTTGGAACAGGTTAAGGTTTCAAAACATGACATTTTAGAAAGTCATTTAGAATGGGAAAAGAAGTTAAAGAAAACTCTTATTTACATCTTGAAAGCCTCTAAATAATTTTAATTTAAATAACCAAATTGAAATTCCTTTTTTGTGATTCATTTTTTCCATTTTCCCTCAAATTAATCCCCACTTAAACATAATTACCATAATGAACAAACTAACCCAAACACTCACCCAACCAAATATATTTGAAGTATATACATATAAATGTCAAAAGAAGAAGAATAAATATAGATATAGATATACATTTTTAGTAAAAATGGTAATTATACCTATAAATTAAAAATTAGTGAAGAAATAATATATACTATAACTATGTATATGTAATAATGATAATGAAAATAATACTAAGTGTAGTAAACCCTTAATTTTAATTAAAAACAAGTAAAAAGAATGAACAATGTTCATAAATAGAAAAATAGAAAAATAACATTTAACCCAAAATGGTTTTTACATAATAAATATATATAGAAATTACCAACCCAAATGTACACCCTAATATTAACACCAAAATAAAATCTATTAAACTCCAAAAATATTTATTAATTAGTTATCCCAAAAGGTCTAAGTAAATAACCCAAAAAACCAATAATTAATATAGTTTAAATGAATTTAGAGAATATATACATACATATAATTTCACAAAGCCAAATTAGTATAAACGATACCCAAATATATAATAAGTAAATACATAATAAGTAATTATTAGTTATATACCCCAAAATAATTTTAATAAATATATTACATAGTTATATATACATATATATAAGAAAAATTGTCAAAAAGGTAAGAAAAATGGCTTAAAAAGACATTTTTTAAGTTTCAGCAGCTTTAGCGGAAAATCCGTCGCTAAACTGCTTTTAGTAACAGAAACGGCAAAGTTACAGAATCAGTCTCTATACTTTCTAGATTTATTAAAAGACTTTAGATCTAATCTATTCTATCATTTTGGTCTCCGAACTACCCAAATCGGGTCATAGTCTATCACGGAAACTCCCAAAACGATGTTTTATTTTAAAACATTAATTAAAAAACACTTTTAAATTCTAGATCTACAATGTTTTAGTCCCAAACTACCCTTAAACCGGCTCACGGTTCGTATTGGGACTCGAAACGAGGTTTTTTGTTTTCAAACCAAAACCAAATATTTATTTAATACGAAACGGAAAATAAATAAATAAATAGAAATGAGTAAATGAAAGTGACAAATAAAATAAATGACTAAAACTATAAATAAATAAATAAATAAATAAAACTATAAATAAACGAAATAAATAAATTGAACGAGTCTAGTCCTCGGATAATACCTCTAAATCGGTATTGACAGTCGAAGTCGGTTGATTCCACGACTTAAGGTTTTTGGTGTTTTTTTGTATTTTGTCCAATTTTTAACTTTTTCAAAATTTTAATTTTTTAGAAAAATATTTTTTTTTCAAAACTTTTCTCCCAAAAAAGGTCCCCCCAGTTGCATTGGGATCCGTGCCTTTTTTTTATAGGCATGGATCCCAAGGTTGGGCGTGTACGCCCAACAATCATTGGGCGACGCCCAGCGATCGTTGGACGGATAGCCAACGATCGTTGGATGGACGCCCATCAATCGTTGGGCGACGCACAGCGTTGGGTGTGCGCCCAACGTCCGTCGGGGATGCCCATCTCGATATCGTCGGGCGTCCGTCCAACGCTCGTCAGACGTGCATCCAGCGTGCCGGGAGCAACGTCCGCGGGGCGACGCTCGGCACGCCGGGCGTTGCGCCAACCGTTCACTGGTCGACGTCCGACCATTAGGGTATATCCGGGAGATACCGAGTCTGCTCGTAGAGCTTGTAAGCGCCGGCTCTCTGCGGTTTTTCTTGATTTGATTATCTTTAAATTTTCAAATTAGCAGAATCAACAGCCTCAGCCGTTTATCGTGGGTTTTCGTCACAGGTCCTCCGACTCGGTATCTACAGCAACGCTCAGAAAGAGGGTGCTACCACCTTGAAAGGGTCTGTTACCATCTAGAGGTGCTACATCATAGAAGCAATTTATGATGACCTATGATTTGGACAGGACGATGTATACATTGCCCTAGAGTTAACATTACACATTTTTATTTTATTTTATTAACTCATTCTAAATAATCATTTGATAGTGTATGCAATGGAGAGAGTGTATGATTGTATTTCACTTGTCTTTTTGCTTGTACTCTATTACATGAAAGAAACTTATATTTATAGGCTTATGAATATATAGGTTACATAAGAACATAAATTATGGAGTTACAAACATTAAGGAATACAGAGTTACACCCTTAATGAATGGAGAGTTACAACATTACAGAATGAGGAGTTACAATGGTTATACTTATGGACATCCATCAATTTATTCATAACACTTCCCATTGGATGTCCATCCATGCGGATAGGGCACTGCCTCATTAAAAACCTTTACAAAGTAAAACCCAGTGGGACAAAACCATTGGTTAAGGGAAAAAGAGTACAATATTTACTTCCCTTATTCGCAATATTACTGAAGGTCTTTAAGACGATGCATTCCAATAACGTAAACCAACTTCTTGAAAGTTGTAGAAGGTAATTCCTTTGTGAACAAATCTGCCAGATTGTCACTAGATCGAATTTGCTGAATATTGATTTCACCGTTCTTTTGAAGATCGTGCGTAAAGAAAAACTTTGGTGAAATGTGCTTTATTCTATCTCCTTTAATGCATCCTTCTTTAAGTTAAGCAATGCAATCTGCATTATCTTCATATATTGTAGTCGGTGTTCCTTCATCTGATGATCTACCACATGACTCTCGTATATGCTTAGTTAACAATATTAGCCAAACACATTCTCGACTTGCTTGATGCATAACTATTAACTCAATGTGATTTGAAGAAGTAGTTGTAATAGTTTGCTTTGTAGAGCGCCAAGATATAGTTGTTGTTGGGGTTTTATTGTCCTATAGTCAATTGTTCTAGGATATAAACCAGTTGTAAATGAATTGTTCTTTTATATCATTTGTTTAAATAAGATATGGTTTTCTACTATATAAAAGCAATTACTTTTAAAAACTAAATAAGTCTAATAAAAGGAAATCCTTGAGTTTATTTAAAGTGATTATAAAGTGTTCATACAAGCATGAAGTGAGACAAAACATTATAATAAACTAATAAACTTAAAACCACCCCAAGTCAAGTAATATGTTTTGAATAGGGATTGACATAATACTGTAGAGACTTGTATGTAACAATGTTTTCTGTCGAGACAGAGAGCTGATCTCACAATCTTCAGATATGTGGATATCTGGACATTTACATGGATCCTGTGAAGGAGTTCATTAGGATTGGGGACCCGACTTGAGATAACAGGATGGATGGATTTATCCCGTGCCACCTGTTCATCACATTGGTATTAATAGGTATAAGTAATCCTCAGACTCAAAGGAATGTTAATTAGTAATTCTGGATTATGGAATGTGATACTTTGACTCTGTTCAAACACGATCCATAACAGAGATGACTCTGGGATGTGTGCGGGCAGACGTTGGGTATCACAGGAAGTAATTGCAGAATAGTTAGCATTGGATTGAGCATTTGTCACTCCTGATAAATGGGAGATATATCCAAGGATCACTTGTGGAAGACTTAACTCTAAATCCTTGTGAGGTGATAGCTTAAGAATTGAAATAGAGACTTCACTTAACCTATCTATTCGGAGTTAACTCGACCTGTACAAGTAAAACGAATGTCTCGCTATATATGACTTGACATAATCCATAGTCATAAAATTCGTATCAAGGATGTAGTTGATAAAGGATCGAATTATACTGTTACTAATACGAAAATGTCAACGATGGAATCAACCTGTCTTCTTATAGCTCTGGGGGAATGTTTACGGTTTTGCTATTCACAGTCATCGCACTCATTCTGTTATACAAAGATTAAATGTAATTTTGGGAAATTAATTTAATGGTTGTATACGACTAGTAGCAATAAGAACCTAATGGGTCACACGTGAGACTTAGAACCAAAAGAGGAATGGATAGTAATTAATAGATGGAAGCCCAACATAGTCCATTAAGGCCCAATAGTGAGAGGGGGGGGGGGGGGATTACATGTATTAAAATACATGTGGAAATTAATTTATTTTAGACAATTGTAATTAGATTATAATTGTGGTTAAATTAATTATAGGATAATTAAGTTAGAAGGTTTAATGTGATTAAATTGCTTTTAATTATTATTCTATCAAATAACTTAATATTATCTTTATATTTAGATATAATTATAGATAATATTAATAGAGTATTATTTAGAATAAAACTCTTAATAAGTAACCTAATTCTATCTAACTAGGGTTTAGACACAAGAGGTTATTTATATCCCCCTTATTGGTGAAATTCGGCCAACCCTAATCCATGAGAGAGAGAGAATTTCGACCCCCCTATCGTAGAGGATGAAATCGCTCCGTTTGCTTCCATTCGATTAATTCTATCTCTTCCTTTTTCTCTTTGATCTTGTGTTGATTTATTAGAGACAATCTTTATTGATTGTTTTTCTTTTGGTTGAGATTCTGACTTATTTGATCTTGTATTTTCTTTGTGCTCGTGAACTTGGAACTAGAGTTGAGGGCACTTCGTTAGTAACGGTAGATAGTTCGTCAAATAAGGTATTTCCTTCTATCCTTCTTTGTATGAAATAACAATTAACGGATCTTGGCTTAAGGAAATAGGTAAATTTTTTTTTGTATTTCCGCTGCCTTACGATTGCCTATTTTCCTTCAGTTGTCCTTCCATATGTGAATAAATATCCTGAATCAATAGTTCCTTGAAGATAACATAATATATGCTTAATTCCAATGCCTTCGTGTAGATGCAAAACTTTATCTGGATAACAAATTGACATAAAAAGCAATATCTGGCCTCGTATTGTTAGCAAGATACATTAGTGTACCTATTGCACTAAGATATGGTAGTTCAGGACCAAGAATTTCTTCTCTACCTTATTGAGGTCGGAAATGATCTCTATTTACATCAAGTAATCGAACAGCCATTATAAATAATTAATTCACCTAAATAGAATTAATGACTAAATAATTACATACCAACCATCAATCACATTTCAATCTCAATTATCATTAATAACAATAAATGCTAATAGCACTTAGTCATTTATTACCACAAGCTTGACACATCAACCAATCAAACATTGCAATTACAAGTTCAACAATTAGATAAGAGTGAGCATATAAACAATATAACTATGCATATAACTAACCACTTACGTTCATTATAAGCATGAAATTCAATTGTGATAAACATGTAAACAAGCAAACAAAGAACTATATACATAATTAACTACGACCAATTTGTAAGTGAAGATAAAATTTTGTCTTTCCAAGATCTTTCATCTCAAATTCCCTTTTCAAATAATCCACTACTTTTGGAATCTCTTCAGGAGTTCCAATAATATTCATATCATCTACATAAATAGAAATGATGGAAAATTCAGTTTCTGATCTCTTTATGAAAATACATGGACAAATTTGATCATTCTTATAACCCTATTTCAGCAAATATTCACAAAGACGGTTATATCACATGCGCGCAGATTGTTTCAGTCCATACAAAGACATATGTAACTTTATCAAATAAAGTTCTTATTTTTCATATTTTTCTTGCATTTTAGATCCTTCAAAGATTTTCATATAAATGTCATTATCCAGTGGCCCATATAAGTAGGCTGTGACTACATCCATTAAATAAATCAAGCCCTTCTCTTATTGCTAGACTTATAAGAAACCTAAAAGTAGTTGCATCCACCACGAGGGAGTATGTTTCTTTATAATCAATTCCAGGTCTTTGTGAGAATCCTTGTGCAACTAAACGTGCTTTATATCTCACAATTTCACCATTTTCATTCCTTTTTCTCACAAAGACCCATTTATGTCCCATCGGTTTTACACCTTTAGGTGTACGGACTACAGGTCCAAATACTTCTCTTTTTGCAAGAGATTTCAATTCTGTCTCAATTGCTTCTTTCCATTTTGGCCAATTATTACTTTGTGTACACTCTTCAATGGATTTTGGTTCATGATCCTCATTTTTATCCATAACATCAACTGCTACATTGCATGCAAAAATTTCATCGACGTCGATTTTATTGCGGTTCCATTTTTAGCCATATGATCAATGACGCAATACAGTGTAACGTTTGGAAACCTATGAAGCTATCATGATCAGGTCCGTTACTTACACATGTATTTTGTGCAGATGATATTGTATTGATGGTGAAAGAGGATCTCAGTCAAGTGGTGGCAATAAACAACATCATGACTCAATTCTGTAATTGCTCAGGACAAAAAATAAATCTTGGTAAATCTAGAGTCTACTTCTCTACAAATGTCTCTAATGCTGTGAGTAGGGGAATCTGTGATATATTAGGCTTTGAAAAGACTGACAACCTTGGGAGATACTTAGGTATGCCTCTCCTCCATGCCCGTGTCAACAAGAATACTTTTAAGTATGTGGTTGATAGAGTTAATGCGCGTCTCTCTGGGTGGAAAACTAATTTTTTGTCGCTAGCACAAAGACTCACTCTTGTTAAATCAGTCACATCAATGCTTCCGTCCTATGTGATGGAAACCGATCTTCTTCCAGTGAGTATTTGCAAGAGGCTTGATATGTGTAATAGAGATTTTCTTTGGGGATCCTCAAGTTCTAATCGGAAATCACACTTGGTTAAATGGGAAACAGTTTGTCTGCAAAAGAATCAAGGGGGTCTCGGGGTCCGGCAGACACAAGGTTTTAACATTGCTATGTTGGGGAAATTAAGTTGGAAAGTGTTAACTGAAGATAAGGCACTCTGGGTGCAGGTGATTCGTTCTAAGTATGTTAGGCATAGTAGTGGTTTTGATATTTTTCAAACTAGAGGAAGTCAATCATTGGCTTGGAAAGGCATAGTAGCGGGAGCAGCGGCTGTAAAAAATGGCACGAATAAATTGGTGGAGAGTGGGAGACAATGAACATTCTGGAAGGAAGTCTGGAGCGGGGACTCGATGTTACAGTCACGAGCAGTGGGGCTGATTCCTGAGGCGGAACTAGACTGGAAAGTTAGAGATTACTGGAGGCTGGGTGAAAGCTGGAACTAGGAAATATTAGCGCCCATTTTACCGTAAGAGACGTTAAATGAACTCGCATCTGTTGTTATTTTTCAGGATAATGACATAAACGACTCATGGTATTGGAGAGAGACGAGGTCAGGGAACTATTCAGTTAAAACTTGTTATGATTTGATTAGGCCAGGACTGAGTGATGAAGTAGATAACAAGAAGTGGAAAGGCGTGTGGTCGCTGGCAGTACCAGAACAGATCCGAATTTTTGTTTGGCTGGTTAGAAAGAACATCATACTGTGTAATCAGGTTCAGTTACATTGTCATATGACGGAGGAGAGTGGCTTGGTGCGGAGAGGAAGAAAGCATATTGCATTTACTAAGGGATTGTTCTGTAGCTAACAGAATTTGGATGGGACTCATACCGTCGGCGAGTGTGGGAACACATTTTTTCGCATTAAATCGCACGGACTGGATTGATGAAAATATCTCATGCAAAATGCTTTTGAATGGGATTCAGTGGTCGATAATTTTTTCAGTTGGGATATGGTGGATTTGGAGGATACGAAATGGCTGGTTGTTTGCGGAAGAAGGGACATTGGAAGTACTGCCTGATGTTATCTTGTACCGAGCCCGTGAATGTGCAACCGCATACAATAAATCCAATCTGATGCAGCTGAGGCAGAAAAGTGCGAGACTGATATGTTGGAATCCGCATATAGCAGGGTGGACAAAAATCAACACAGATGGTGCGAGCAAAGGAAATCCAAGGGCTGCTTCGGCAGGCGGTTTGATTCGTGACTATATGGAAAATTGGCAGGGTGGTTTTCTTGTTAATTTGGGGATATGTTCGGCGTTACTGGCAAAGTTTGGTGATTTCAAATTTATATCATTTTAACTGAAAAAGGCGACATGCTAAGACTCAGTAAATAATGTTTTTCTTGTATAATGCTAAAAGACATGAATAACATTAAAATCATTAATTGTCATGAGCTTAAAAGAATTTAATAATGCACGAAATTGCATTTATCGAATGTCTTAATTGAATCTAGCCTAGGTGGTGAATCCATTCCTGGTATCCAACTCTATTGCGCTTATCAACTATCTTAAATGATTCCGAGTTCAAACAGTGCCGTAGTGTCATCCGGGGTCTCTCATTGGATGTTTGTCCCTTGAAGTAGTCAAGTTACACTCTAAAAAAGGCTATATAAAACTGCAATGGTTTGTTTTTTCTTTTTCTTTTTTGTTTGTCATTATTGTATTTTCTTTTTTGTTGATAAAGAAAATAAAAGGAATTTACATTCTTCAAATTTAAATTCTTTGTGTACTTTTGATATTCCTCCACAATGTTCCCTCCTTTTCCATTATATTAAAAGCTGACTAGAAAAAAAAAAAGAAATTATAAAAGAAAGCAAACTCTTCTTTAGTAAAAGCCTTTTTCTTCTTCTCTTTGCAATCCTTGAAACAAATTCTCATCATATGCACCACTTTCTTTTTCTTTAGTTGTCTCTCCCTTTTCCTTTCTTTATTCATTTCACTGCATTCCTACTACTTGTTTGAATTTCTAATTTGTCTATCTATCTAATATTTTCTTCAATGGAAGCCATCTCAGTTGAGAGTTTCCATAAACTTACAGTTGTTGTTGTTGTCTTTATGTTGTTGTTGTTGTTTCATGTATCTGTAGCTGAACAAGGTTTTGTTACTTCTTCCATCAAGACGGATGCTGCTGCTCTGATTCAGTTCAAAAAGATGATCCAAAACGATCCCAATGAAGTTTTATCAGGATGGCAGCTAAAGAGAAGCCCCTGTGCCTGGTATGGAGTTTCTTGCTCTCTTGGAAGAGTAACTCAGCTTGATCTTACATCTGCCAAACTTTCCGGAATTATATCTTTTGATACTTTAGCTTCTCTTCATATGTTAGCTTCTCTCAAATTATCTTCCAATTTATTTGTTGTAAATTCCACTTCTTTGCTTCATCTCCCTTTTGGATTGCAGCATCTTGAACTATCTTCTGCTCTACTTGTAGGTACTTTTCCTGACAATTTTTTCTCCAGGAATCCAAATCTTGTTTATGTCAATCTTTCCCATAATAATTTAACAGGTTCTTTACCTCATGATCTCTTGTCCAACTCTGATAAATTCCAGTCCCTGGACCTCTCTTATAACAATTTTACAGGGCCAATTTATGACTTGAAAATTGAAAACTCTTGCAATTCCTTGTTGCAATTTGATCTGTCAGTAAATCATTTAATAGATTCAATTCCTCCTTCGCTTTCCAATTGCACTAATTTAAAGAGTTTGAATTTGTCCTTCAATATGCTTACAGGAGAGATTCCAAGATCTTTTGGTGAACTAACTAGTTTACAAAGATTGGATTTTTCTCATAATCATCTCAGTGGTTGGATGCCTTCTGAATTAGGAAATGCTTGTGGATCACTTTTAGAGTTTAAGCTTTCTTTTAATAACATTTCTGGCTCTATTCCTGCGTCTTTCTCCTCTTGTTCATGGCTGCAACTTCTTGATTTGTCTAACAATAACTTATCTGGAACTTTTCCAGATTCACTCCTTCAAAATCTCAGCTCATTAGAGAGTTTGTTGTTGAGTTACAATCTCATCTCTGGTTCATTTCCTGCTTCCATTTCATACTGCAAAAATTTGAGAGTTTTGGATCTTAGTTCAAATAAATTTTCTGGCACAATTCCACCAGATATATGTCCTGGCGCTGCTGCTCTTGAGGAGCTGCGAATGCCTGATAATCTGATTGTAGGAGAAATTCCTGCTCAATTGTCACAATGTTCCAAGTTAAAGACACTTGATTTTAGCATAAACTACCTCAACGGATCGATTCCAGCTGAACTCGGGCAGTTAGAAAACCTTGAACAGTTTATAGCATGGTACAATGGCTTGGAAGGGAACATTCCACCAGAACTTGGAAATTGCAGAAACCTCAAAGATCTCATTCTCAACAACAATCATCTTAGTGGTGAACTTCCAGTTGAGTTATTTAGTTGCAGTAATCTTGAATGGATATCTCTTACAAGCAATCGGATCACAGGAGAAGTTCCCAAAGAATTCGGCCTATTGTCAAGGCTAGCTGTTCTGCAACTTGGAAATAACAGCTTGTCCGGAGAAATACCGACGGAGCTAGGAAATTGCAGCAGCTTAGTTTGGTTAGACCTTGGCAGTAATAGACTTACAGGGGAAATCCCAGCTAGGCTTGGTCGGCAGCTCGGTGCCAAAGCATTGGGTGGAATTCCATCTGGGAACACTTTAGTGTTTGTAAGAAATGTGGGTAATTCATGTCAAGGAGTTGGAGGTTTGCTTGAATTTGCTGGTATCAGATCTGAAAGATTGTTGCAAGTTCCAACACTTAAGACTTGTGATTTCACAAGGTTGTATACAGGGCCAGTCCTGAGTCTTTTCACACAGTACCAAACCCTGGAATATCTTGATCTTTCTTACAATCAGCTCCGAGGGAAAATCCCTGACGAAATCGGGGATATGATGGCTCTGCAAGTTCTTGTAATAGCACATAACCAGTTATCAGGAGAGATTCCTCCATCACTTGGCCAGCTAAAGAATTTGGGGGTTTTTGATGCATCTCATAACAGATTGCAGGGGCAAATTCCTGATTCATTCTCAAACCTGTCTTTCTTGGTGCAAATTGATCTGTCCTATAATGAATTAACAGGCGAAATTCCGCAGAGAGGGCAGCTGAGTACACTTCCAGCCACACAGTATGAACACAATCCTGGTCTTTGCGGGGTTCCGTTGCCTGACTGCCATGGTGGAAATGGTGCAGGAACGTCTAGTCCTAATACTGATGGAGGCCGAGAAGGCAGGAAGGCTGCAACTTCATCATGGGCTAATAGCATTGTTTTAGGGATACTAATTTCTGTTGCTTCTCTGTGCATTCTGGTGGTCTGGATGATCGCGATGCGTATAAGGCATAGGGAGGCAGAGGAGGTAAAGATGCTGAATAGCTTGCAAGCATCTCATGCTGCCACAACATGGAAGATTGAGAAAGAAAAAGAGCCATTGAGCATCAATGTAGCTACCTTTCAAAGGCAGCTAAGAAAGCTCAAGTTCTCCCAACTCATTGATGCTACGAATGGCTTCTCCGCAGACAGCCTTATCGGTTCAGGAGGGTTCGGAGAAGTGTTCAAGGCTACATTGAAGGACGGATCAAGTGTTGCTATAAAGAAGTTGATTAGGTTGAGCTGTCAGGGCGATAGAGAATTCATGGCTGAAATGGAAACTCTAGGGAAAATCAAGCACAGAAACCTTGTTCCTCTACTAGGCTACTGCAAAATAGGCGAAGAAAGACTACTAGTGTACGAATTCATGGAGTATGGAAGCCTTGAAGAAATGCTCCATGGAAGGAGGAGTAAAGACAGGAGAATACTGAGTTGGGATGAAAGGAAAAAGATAGCAAGAGGAGCAGCAAAAGGACTATGTTTCCTTCACCATAACTGCATACCACATATCATTCACCGCGACATGAAGTCGAGCAACGTATTACTTGATCAGGATATGGAAGCAAGAGTTTCAGATTTCGGAATGGCAAGGCTGATAAGTGCACTTGACACGCATCTAAGCGTAAGCACGCTAGCAGGAACTCCTGGATACGTGCCGCCTGAGTATTACCAGAGCTTCAGGTGCACTGCTAAAGGAGATGTATATTCATTTGGGGTAGTACTGCTTGAACTACTCACAGGAAAAAGGCCTACAGACAAGGATGATTTCGGAGACACAAACTTGGTGGGATGGGTGAAAATTAAAGTAAGAGAAGGGAAACAAATGGAAGTTATTGACCAAGAATTGTTATCAGTGAGTAAAGGAACAGATGAAGCTGAAGCTGAAGAAGTTAAGGAAATGGCTAGATATTTGGAGATAACATTGCAGTGTGTGGATGACTTCCCTTCAAAAAGGCCAAACATGTTGCAAGTTGTGGCCTTGTTGCGAGAGTTCATGCCTGGATTAGCCAATGGAAGCAGCAATAGTGCTTAATTTTTTTTTTAAACAAAAAAGACTTGCACTGTTAAAGATTTGATACCAAGTCTTCCTTCTTTTTTTCTTTTTTGAAAGTTTGAAAATGTCTTGTTTTAAGCTTTGTTGGCTAGCGCCTAAAAGTAAAGTAATTGCATGTATTAAGGCTTTTCCCTTTTCCCTTGTCCATGCATATGTTAGTGAAAATTCTCTAATCTAAATTCTTAATGTCATATATTTTGACCCAAATAAATGGCATATTATATAAGGTCATATCCCTTTATTAGTTCAGCTGAACAACAGCGCTAATTGAAATCAAGGTTCAAACAAAACAATTAATGTAGGATAAACTACAAACCTCATTTACCTATTTAGACTCGTTATACTACCTCTTACATAACTAAACACTTTCAAATTAGACTTCTCAAAACACCCTTAGTGTATATATATATATATATATATAACAACTTAACCAATTCTTTCACTCAATTTTTCTAATCCTTTGTAATCCAACTTTAATTTCATACATCAATCCAAAATACAAGCACTTTGTGTAAGTATTTTGTTGATTTTACACATAAATTCCTTTATATAGGTTAGTTTTGTGTATTTTAAGTTAGTTTGCACCTCCATCAAATGATATTTGGAGTATTTATCGAACCCGATCACTTTGCAGTTTACGATTTTGTTTCGCAGAATTGTAAACTGCGAAGCTATTGTCTTCGGAGATAGGGTTCGCAGTTCACATAAATGCGAAGGATTGTGACTGTCGCAGTTGTTAGAACTGCGAAATACATTTCTTTTGAGTTTGTTTCTTTGATATTATTTTGACAATGTGTTTGTTTCTTAACAGTAGCAGTATGTTAACCGGTCGTTTTTTGTGCGTGATCATGTGGAACGGCCAACGGAAAATAGAGGGAAAAGTCATGACATACGAGGATCGTGAATTGAAGTTGCTTTGGCTTTCAACAAAAATCAACTTTACAAGAGAGAGTCTACACTCTTGCACGTGTTGATTCAACATCATTTGACATATGTATGGGCATGCAAACTACATACAATCCAAACAAAGTTCTTGGAATAGCAGTTCCGATTGTTGATTCAAGTGATGTTACGTGCTTCATAGAGTATTGCCGAATGAATCAAAGCGATGTTATCCTACTATATGTTATTTTTGAACCGTGGACAATAGATGCACAACTACCGTGAGTTTTGAAGAAGGAGAATGTTATTTAATCAAGTTGTGATCCCACCATTGAAATTGACACTCATCAGATAGGCAAAGAAAAGATCACAGATTTCAATCTCACATCCAAACCTGGTTTAGATGATATTAGCTCGAATTCGTTTTTTGATCTCAAAGAAACGATATATGAAGAATGATGATGAGGAACAACCTATCCCACGGAAACAACCTCGTCGTGGATTTTTCTGCTGGCGAATGATTTTCTTCTGTCACGTCCATGAAAGTGTATTCACGGGTGCGACAGACATTTTTCTGAAAAATTTCTCTTGTGATTCTTCACCTGTATCCTCTAATCCTTTTTGTAAATTTATGCTATGAATTTTAGCATGACCAATTCTCCATTTCCATCCTGTGTAGCTATGGAAAATCTAAATGCAAATGTTAAAACAATAAGTGCTGGTCTTAAGGACTACCCTCAGTAAAGAAATAAACTACAAAATAAATACATAAACTATATTATAAGTCTATAAATCAAGATTCGGAATAAAATAAAACAATAATAATAAATAAGTAAGTCAACTTGGCATTCCCTGGCAACGGCCAAAAATTTGTTAGGCGAATTCCGCAAGTGCACAGTTTTGCTTGTAGTAATAAAAGATATCGACCCAAAAGGAACGCAATTGACATTTAATGTGTATTGTTTCCTTATTTAGTTTCTCTTGTTTTATAGAAAATCATTAATTTGGTAATTGAATTTATCTAACTTATTTGTTCTAATCTAAACTAATTCCATGATTCATCATGCATAACACGAGATACTAGTTAATATTTACTTAACAAAATATGTGATTATTAAGATTCTCAATCCAATCTCTCGATCTATGATTAAGAAACTTAAGATGATTAGATTAGTAATTCTAACTCCTCGAGTTATTGTAGTGAATTAAGATTATAAACCAAAACGAACAAGTTCAAGTTGCAATATGATTAACTTTTCATAAACTAAATCTCTTTAAGTTATATAAAATGATAATTATTTCTATGTCTTACTTTAATGAATCTCGTTAGAACAATCATAAAGCAATAAATAAGACGTTAATGGACATAAAATAACTTGCATGTGATTGATTAATATTTGATAGATGATGTGTACTAACAATGCTAAACATAAGTTAAGAATGAAGAATACAAGAAAAAAGACTAAAACAAAAAAGAGTATAGGGGTTGTGAATTCTTTTACTGTCTTTGTAAGGTTTGTCAAGCCTCGAGATCGTCTTCTTCAATGTATCTTCTTCTTGTATCTCGAGAAAGTTTATCTCTCGACCTCACTTCCTCCGATGCTTGGTGCAAAATCTCTATATATCAAACTACTTCAATATCTCAGTATCTCAATTCTGTATTTTTTATTCTAAGATATCTCTATGTATATTTATAGAATGAAAGAGGTATTCCTTTATAAAGATGAAGAAAAGTTGTGTCCTTTGGAAGACATCCCTCCACAAAGATGTGATGAACTGATGTGGCTGATGGCGAAGAGTAGTGATGATTCGGGAGAAAGGATGTGCTGCTTTAATGAACAGGCATAATTTTTACTGAAATAGGGCCTATCGCATCTGTGAATGGTGAGTCGCGTTGAAACACGATTTCCATAGTGACTTTTAATTATGACAAAAATATTGAATAGGAAATTAAAATCCCTAAAATAGTTTAAGTATAAAATTAAATGTTGATTTATTTGAACTAATGTTTTGTTAAGTGTTTTGATTAAAAAGAAAAGAGAAAGAAATTCAAGAAAGGCCTTAATAAATAACAAAGGCCCAAAGCCTTATTCCTGCCTAGAAGCAAGAAGGATCCGAAAGCTGATCCAAGCCCAGAAGCAAATCAGCCGGAAGATAAGAATCACAGAGTTGTAAAGCTTTTGTACCAATAGACAAAAGTTGGAAGCGGTTGAAGGGAGCTTTTCCTCCAATGGTCTTTTCAAAATTCGAAAAGTTTTGCCTTCAGGCTTCACTATAAAAGCTACTGATTAACACTTGATCATTCATGCTGAAATCAAAAGAATTATTCTTCAAGTGCAAAAAAAAGGCAAAAAGCAAAAGCTCATATACATTTGTTGTTGTAATTCGTGTAATAGTTGATAGATAATAAAACCTCACTTTGTGTTCTAAGTTAGAACAAAATCATCAATAGTTAAAAGATCATAAGCTCTTCTGTTCACTTCGGTTATAGGTGAACAAGTTGAGAGATAGATAGATAACTGAGTATAGTGTGCAAAGGACGGTACTTTGCACTGCTCTATCGATTGAAAGAGTTCTTTAGTGGATTAAAACCCAGAAGAAGGTATTCTGGGGACTGGATGTAGGCATGAGTAAATTTTCTATAACCCTTTACTTTACTTACTTCTGATATTTGGTTGCTTTTATATTAAATCACTTAAGTAACGCTTTCGACTATTATGCACCAATGGATCACATAACCTTAAGTCCCAATAGAAGCTCCTCTGTGTGAGTCGTCTTCTGTTTAGAAAGGTCAGAAGCAGAATCAAGCTTCGTTAAGCTGTTTAAATCAGTAAACGAATATTGCCTCTGATTCCAAACTTGCCTTATCTCTATGCTATTGAATTAATCGTGAGAAAATTTATTAAGGGTTAAACTTAGCCAATAGTTCCATTCAGCCCCCCCCCCCCTTTTGGAACTAATTATATCTCATAAGGGACCAACAAGTGGTATCAGAAACTCTACTCATTAAGGTAAAACTATCTTGAGCCAGATCCCTAAATGGCATCTAATATCACATGTTTCCTTCTAGGAAATGAGACAACTCAAAGCTGAGAAACCCGAATATCCATCCCTTGAGTTATTTCTTTTCAGCGCATCTTTTCTGGGGAGTTCCAATACATCCTCCTTGCTAAAGGGTGTGGCCTCCTTTGGCTTCGGCTTATATGTCTCTAGGCGATTGTGCTGATGGCCAAAATGTTTGGATGGGAACGATTTTTGCTATGGCCCTGGGATTGTTTTTACTCCTTGGGCTTTTACTATCTGCGTGGGGGAGTTCTTGATCGGGAATATCTCCTTGTTGGTGATATGCTTTGGGAGCGTACTTTCAGAGTTATAGTGGATTCCTGGCCGAACTCCGCTTCTTGAATGGTCTTATTGCGAAGGTCCTCCTTTGCTTTTCTCAATTGCCGTTGGAGAACGATCAACTCCTGTTGATGGGTTGCTTTCTCTTCATCCTTCTCTTTTTTCATGGTAATCATATTTTGGCCAAATCTCCGGGAAACCTCGTCTGCCAACAGCTGGTACTGAGGATCCAATTGGAGTGGTTGTTGAACCTCTTCTTCGTTGTTTCGATGAACTTATGACTGAATTCGATGAGATACAACCATAACTTAATATTCTGAATAATCGCGGCAGATTTCTTGAATCCACGTTTACCACACCAATGATAACTCGTTACCTGTTCCTGCTTACGTGTTAAAGTCACCACTGTGATCCGACGTCGTAATGGCTCTATAAAACATTAAGTAGGCCAGTCGGGGCCGGAGTCCGTTGAATCCGCTCCGATGCCTATGTCAGTTTATGATATAGGACTGAATGAGAGGGTAAGAATATGTTTTAGATAGTAGTTAATGTACCGTTCTATCTGAAATGCTAGATTGTTCTATGTCAGCTTTCAACTAAATTCTTAATTTGCTGGAATGCTCTATAATTGCTGCAACTACACTGTCAAAGTCTTTGTTTGTGTCTGATTGAGCTCTCCCATTTTTGGCTCTTAAGTTGTTTCGCTTTTTTATAAAGTATCTGACTTGTAAAAGGTTGTCTTATGTTTTACTAGATTAATGTTAATATAAAGATTAAAACTTGAAAAGGCTTGGAACAAGTGGCTTGAGTTGCTTACTAGATTATAGTTATTTGAATTTGCCAAATTCCGAACAAAAGTATGCCAACATTATTATGATGCTAGCAATTCCTCTCGGATTCATTGCTTTTAACCTAATGGACTCATATGGTGATGCGAAGACTGTTTTGAACTATCAGACTCTGGAGTTCAGCTTATTGTGCATTTTTAATATGTAATATGCTAATTTTAACGTTGTAGGTTCGTGAAATGTTCTATCATCCTTTTCCACTTGATGAGTTGAGACCTCTGTAATATTAGACAAAGTTCAATACCTTTACAATAGAACAATCATCTAACCAACCAGAGTCAAGGCATAGCCACCAAGTGAATCTTCTCCTTCACATGACTGACTGACTCCGTTATAGTGGGAATACTTTTATGAACCTGTTTTTTTTTTTTTGGTTCTTAGGGATTTGCATAATTTGGTTCCTCATTTATTCCACTAGATGTCTGTGTTAAAATGAAACACTAAACTCAACTTTTAAATTTTTAAAAAGGCAACTTATTAATGCATCGCCCGAATACATTGGTAAAGAAAACAAAAGATTTAAGACAAGTGGTCTGAACAAATAATTCCAATAGGGTGCCAAATAACTGTGTGATACGTAGTATTGAAGACTTGTGATTAATTTTAGGGTAATTAATTTAGTGGGTTACTAAACCCAGCCTCATATTCACACTTCCAGCCTCGGAAAAAGATCTAACCGCCCTTTGAACAAAAACTGAAAATTTGAATCCCTCCCAAACTCTCTCAAAGTCTCCCAAATCCATTTTCATCCGAATCAAAGACAACACGTTTGATGGAAGACAATCCGTTATCACCGAGAGTAGATGGGAGTGATGCTACGTCCGAATTCGAGGTATTTTTCCGATTTAACTTCCTTGCGTTTCTGTAATTTGAATTGAAAAAAAAAATCTGGTTCGGTACTCGGGCGTGTGAGCATCACGCTCCACCTCATGGTGGGGCGTATGAGTATCACGTCCCACCATGTGGTGGGGCGTGATAGCCACACGCCTCACCATGAGGTGGGGCGTGATGCTCACACGCCCCACCATGAGGTGGGGCGTGATGTTCATACGCCCCACCTCATGGTGAGGCGTGATACTCATACGCCCCACCATGAGGTGGGGCGTGATGCTCACACGCCCGAGCATATTTATGGCTGTTTTTCGGGTTTAGACACCGAAACTCTGTAGAAATGTCACGTTTTGGAATGTAATGTTCGTTATTTATCATTTATAGGAGGTTTCGTGGGAGGAATTTGACGGAAACGACATAGATTACAGCTCGCAGTTTTTTCCCAAACAAACATTTCAAACATATCATGAAGCTGTTAACTGGGCAAAACAGACGGCAATTGGGATCAGGTTTGAGTTAACCACAGCGTCGCACAAGACGGGGCGCAAGTCAAAGTGGATATTGGTTAAATGTGCTCGTGGTGTTAAGAATTATAATAGGAAAAAGGATATGGATATGGATGTTATACTACGGAAGAATACAAAAACAAAGTACTGTGGTTGCAAATTCCAGATAAAGGTTATGGAAATCACTGAATTGGGCGGTTGGGTGGTGAATGGGATTCCTGGAGATAGAGGACAACACTGTCATCAGTTAGCTGTATATCGTCAGGGCTACAGACAGATGAGCGGACTAAGCCCTGCTTCCAAAAAACTTGTTCGTGAAATGAGTTCAGCTCAAGCTAAGCCTTGTGCTATTTTTGCTGCAATCAAAGAAAAACATCCGGAGGATTGCCCGACACAAAGACATATCTATAATTACAGGGAGAAAATCAGGACTGAGAGCTTTGAGGGTCGGGATGTAATCGGTCAGTTTTATCGGCTTGCTATAGATAAGGACTACATACATTGGACGCAAGCGGTGTCGGGCAGCAATGTCGTGACTCAATTATTTATGGCACATCCAACATCGATCACACTGTTTCGATCTTATTACTTGTTTGTTGGTATGGATTCAACATATAAAACAAACAAGTATAAGATGCCATTCTTTGAAATCATTGGAATGACGCCTTCAAACAAAAACTTCTTGATCGCCTATGCAATCATGAAGGATGAAACCGAGGGTAGTTATATGTGGGTGTTACAAAAATTGAAGCTTTTGCTCCAACCTGATGTGCATCTGACAGCCATTGCTACAGACCGGGAGTTAGGACTGATGCGGCCGGTTCATGAGGTATTTCCTCATTCTCATCATTTATTATGCACATGGCATATTAATAAAGATGTGGAGGATAGAGTTGGCAAGTTGAGTGGAATGAAGAAGTTTGGTGAAATTTTTAAGAATTCCAAATGGAAATGTATAATTGAAGCCCCGACAGAAGCCGAATATGATGCGGCAGTGGTAGCCATGAAGAATACTACTGGCAACTGGCCTGGTGTGATTCAGTACGTGGAGACCACGTGGCTAGTGCATAAAGAGAAGTTTTGTCGAGCATGGACGAACAAGGTGTTGCACTTAGGAAACACCACAACCTGTCGAGTGGAGAGTTCACATGCACATTTGAAACAGTGGTTGAATTCATCTACTGGTGCACTCGATACAGTGTGGGCGAAGGTGCACAAGGACATTGAGGCTCAGATCGAGGCGATCAAGTAAGACATTTATTCTGTTATTTGCTTTAATCTTTTAAAATTTAATACATTAGTTTTGTAATCCTTCATTGTATATAATCAGATACTCACTCGAGGACTCGAGAAGAAGATCTGCGGTGAATCATTGTGGAGAACCTTTCGCGTATCTCGACTTACACGTTTCACATTACTGCTTGGTTGTACTAAATGATGAGCTCAAGCGTATGCACGGATTGAGTATGGATGTGGTAAGTGAATGCGGATGCGTGTTGCCCATGACTCATGGCATTCCGTGTGCATGTGAGCTTAAAACATATATTGACACAAATGAATCGGTCCGTGTTGACCGCATCCATCCTTTTTGGAGATCTCTTACGTTTGAAGGGTTGAGTGACATACCAGTTACTGCTCCAGTATATGCTGACGGGTCTGAGGATCACCGATTTTTTCAATCTCTTGTGGAAAAGGTTGAAAAATTAGATCCTTCAATGGTGCGTAGCATATCGATGTACATTCATGATCAGATAAACCCGGAATAGAGTGGCTTCAAAGAACCTGAGGTCAAAGACACTGTTAGGGGTAGACCAAAGGGAAATTCATCAACAAAACGAAATCCGAGTGCATGGGAGTACAGTCAGTCACCACGAGGTCGAGCACGGTCCTCAGGTTCGAGGAGTAGTCGTAGTCGAGGCCGTTCCTCATCCTCATCTGTGCATAACAGCCAGATGCCGGGTATATTTTATTTCATTTATATATATGTTGAAGTTAAAGTAAATATATTTTTATTGATAAATTTCATATATTAATATTTTCAATCGGATTTGATGCGGATATCACCGGTTACCACCATTTACATCGGGTTCAATGTCTCATCGTACCATTTATTATTGGATTCCATGATGTTGTAGCAGATGGTAACTGTGGATTTCGTGTTTTAGCCGATGCCATCATTTATAACCAAGAGGAATGGAAGCTGATGAGAGTGCTCATAGAGAATGAGATGCGGGCAAACCGTGATCTGTATGCGCCAGTGTACGGGAACGGATTTGATGCTTCCCTCACACGTATTAAATGGGCAGGAGCGGGTTGTGGTGAGTCCCACTGGATGGTGAGTCCGGATGACTTATTTGGTGTTGCATCTGTATTGAACGCAGTAATTTTCCTCTTTACTACACAACAATTAGGATGTTGCACTATACTGCCGATGCGTTCGGACGATGGAAGACCGCCAGAGCGAGAGATTGTGATTTGTCATTTGGGAAGTTATCGTCACTACATACATCTTTATTTACATCCTGCGTTTCCAGTGCCTCCCATTGCCACCCAATGGCGATTATTTTGTTATCAGAGTGTTCGTCACTTGGAGAATCTATACGCTAAAAGGAGAGAGGCTTGGACTAGATTATATTAGTTTTATATGTTGTGATTAATAATATTTATTAATTAACTTATATTATTTTTTAGTTTTAAGTACAATTCTGTAGTTACGGGTTTAACGGCCTATTTACGGGTTTAACGGACTATTTACGGGTTTAACGGACTATTTACGGGTTTAACGAACTATTTACGGGATAAAAAAGCTATTTTTTTTGCCAATCCGACACACGGGCGTGTGGCTATCACGCCTCACCGTGTGATCGGACGTGCTAGCCTCACGCCTCACCGCGTGGTCGGACGTGACAGTCACATGCCCGACCTTGCGGTGAGGCGTGATATCTATACGCCCGACCGCGAGGTGAGGCATGATGGCCACACGCCCGCGTGTCGGATTGGCAAAAAAAATAGAAATTCCCCTCCCAAAACCCATGAAAGGGCATTTTCGTCCTTTCACGGGGCTAGGGGTGGGAATTTGGGGCTGGGTTTAACAACACCCTTAATTTATTAGTCCCTATATTTTGATAAAACACACTGTTTAGTCCTTCTATTTTTAAAAACACACAGTAAAGTCCTGAACATTTTTCTCGGTGCACTGTTTAGTCCCTAACGTTTTTCTCGGTGAACTGTTTAGTCCCTGCTGTTAGACTCTCATAAAGATTCTGTTGGTCAATTTGGATTTGCGTTCTTCTTTTTCTTTATTTTCCTTTACTTTAAACTCTAATGCATCTGAAATCAATTTTGAGTATTCTTTTTCTTGATTTTCTTCTTAATCGTTCAAATTCATAAGCATTGGGTCTGTTCTTTTTCTTGTTCTCCATATAAATAGCTTCTTCTTCTAAATTGGATTTCCTCTTCTGAAGTTTGAAGGTAAATAGTAAAGGGTAATTTAGTCATTTCCGAAGTCACAAACAGTAAAAAATCTAACAAACAGACGAAAGGACTAAACAGTTCACTGAGAAAAAGGTTAGGAACCTTACCATGTGTTTTTGAAAATACAGGGATTAAACAGTGTGTTTTGTCAAAATATAGGAATTAATAAATTCATTACCTTAATTTTATGTACACGTTTATGGTAGAAAGAGTGGTAAGAATACGTGGTTTGTATGTTGGTGTGACTCTTTATATGGTTGGTCTTGTTGTATATGTATGAGAAATTTGTAATATGTATGAGAAATTGAGAGTAATAAAAGTTTGAATAGTTTTTTTTTTGTGTGCGCTTGTGCCATTTCTATTGAGTAAATTAATAGTTACTCCAAATTACATAACTAATCTCATAAATTACAATTTAGTCCTTACCAAATAGCAATTCTAGTCCATTTACTCCAACAAAGTGGTATCAGAGTCTAGTTTGAGAGAGTTTATTCTTCCACAAAATAATATATTTGAGTGTTTGAGAGGCCCTATAAAAGATGGCAGGCAGTTCCAACAACATCATTTTCCACTACCCTAGGCTCGGAAAAACCAATTATGCAAGTTGGTGCATTCGAATGAAGACAATACTCGGTTTTCAAGATGTTTGGGACATCGTTGAAAAATGCTAAGAAGTTCCAGCAGACAAGTCACGTGTCACACCCGACCCAAAATAGAATCAGGTATGAACGGAAAATAGGATTACGAACGCCTAACAGCCTGAAAGCCAAACCGATTTTCTATTAGATAAAAATTTATATGGACTACCTAAAGTTTTATTTAACTATTTGGCTTGGACTTGATAATTCTATTAAGCTTCCTACGTATCCCGAACGTCTTTTGATATTTAAACCGGGAATCAAAGCCACGTAGTTCTACCTATTTTAGGTAGTTCTCTTTAATTAGGTAGTTCTCTTAACTTATGAACTCATTTTAACTTATTGACACGTTGATTGACACGCTAATAACTTAATTGTATATTTCACTTTATTATTATATAATTTAATATATATAAATAATTTTATCAAAACGAATCAAATCGAATAACTGTTTATCAAAACGAATCAAATCGAACAACGTTTTATCAAAACGAATCAAATTGAACAACGTTTTATCAAAACGAATCAAATCGAACAACGTTTCATCAAACGCAGTCAAATCGAACAACGTTTCATCAAAATGACGCTTTATCAAACCAAATTTGTAATCAAATAAACGTAAAATTATATTTCAAATCATCAAGCATTTTCAAAACGTAATACTAAATTTGGGTGTGTGTGTCCATCCTCGAATTCCACCCGTGTAGCTTATCATAACATCAATCATATCAATAATCGAGATATCTCATTCATATCTCGCCTTGCCTAACGTTAGGACTACCAGCCGTGCACTCTGGCCATACCACCCTTAGGTATGGTCTTACAACTTACAACTCCTACCCCGAGCAATCCTAGATGAACAAAACCATTTTATCTTTCTTTCAAAGTATCACAACATAAAATCATATTTGGACTTCAATCCAAAGTAATAACCACAATCGTAACAACTTTCTCAATCCAAAAACAATTCGTATAAGATCATCAAATTCGTTATCTCGATCGAATTTCCAAAATACCACGATAATAAATAATTATTTTTCAAATAATCAAAATCAAAAATATATAAATATTTTAAACAAGATATCTTAAACAATTTAATAAAACGTATTCAAAACCACATATTATATAAATAGTTTAAAACTAAATGTTAAACCATATACTTTTATGCGACTTATTTTTATCTGTTACCGGAATAGTTATGGATAAAACTAAACCGGTATAGTTAATTTAGACTGAATATATCGTTAGACTCGTTATATGGTTTTAAATCTGTTGGAACTAACTTTATATTCAAATTATTGTACTAATTTTTTATTTAACTTTATACCGACTCTAATTGGCAAATATCAGTATTAGTCCTTCTTATTTTAATTCGACAAATTAAACTCACTTAATTATTATATAAATTAAATTTTAAACCAAACACTTTTATGAAACTATTTATGTTTGTCACTAAATGAGACTATTTATGTTTGGCGCCAAAATTGTAACGTATAACACTAAACGGTATCGTTAATTCCGACTTATCTCTGTTATGTTAAAGGTACAACTAATTTGAGTTTACTTTATTCAAATATGATGATTTCAAATTAGTTGAGTACAGTAATAGTGATTAGACTGGTGACAAATATGAAAAAAAAAGTACAACTGGCTTTGTGTTTTTTTCTAGGTAACACAACATCCACATGAAGTTCAAAAAGCAACTGATCATGGCATTATCATTTGTCTGTCATGCAATACGGCTCTGAAGATTGTTAAAGGAATTTCATATGGAAGAACGAGATTCAACGAAGATTTTTCTCGATAATGTCTATATTGGCGTTAGTTAAAAATCCAGTGTTCCATGCCCAATGTAAACACATTGACACGAGATGTCATTTTATTCGGGAGCATATTAAGCAAAAGAAGGGGACATTGAAGTACGAGAAGATGCAAGACTAGATTGCAGATATTTTCACGAAGCCGTTAAAATTTGATGTATTTAGTCAATTGAGAGCTCAACTAAGAGTCACGAAAAATAAATTTAAGGGGACATGTTAAAATGAAATATTAAACTTAATTTAAAATTTGAAAAAAAAAGAAGACAAGTTATTAATGCATAATGCGAATGCATCGGTAAAGAAAACAAAACAATCAAGACAAGTGGTCTGAATAAATAATTCTAATAGGCTGCCAAATAATTATGTGACGTAGATATAATGAAGACTTGTGATTAATTTTATGTACATGTTTATGTTTATGGTAGAAAGAATAGTAAGAATATCTGGTTTGGATTTTGGTGTGACTCTTTATAAATTAGGGTTGTTCTGTTGTAATATGTAACATCTCAATTTTGTGCATTTCATTTCATATAGACATATCCATTACATGATATTATTAGGGACATTAGAAAATAATATTTGCATTTCCATTCATAATGTCATTGAATACATATAAATAATAATATTAGGATAAGTGAAAGTATATGAAATAGATATTTAAGTGTCTCTTAAAGTATAGGAATTAAATTGAATAATCTTAAAAGTATCATGACTGAAGTATAATTTGCTAAATTTATAATTGAAATAATATTGTATATAATTTCAGATCTAATAAAATAATAATGATAATAATAATAACAATAGTAATAATAATGATAATATATAGTGGTGATAACATGGGAGGCCTCGGGATAAGACAAGCCAAGGACAATAACAAAGTATTATTAATGAAACTTCTGTGGAGAATGTGGCAACTCCCCTCTTCTCTTTGGGTTCATTTTCTATGTGGGAAATATAGAAAAGAAATGATTTTTGGGGGTCCCAAGGAGAGAGTTGTCAATTGTTCTTTTCTTTGGAAAGGCCTCAGTTCTGTGTTTTCAGAGTTTTGCTCTGGGATAGGTTGGGAGGTGGGCAATAGGAAGTCCATCAGCTTCTGGAATGACGTCTAGATTGAGGGTAAATCTTTATTAGAGGTGTGTAATTCCCTACCGCACGATAATATCCGTAATTGGAGGATTGCTGATGTGGTGGATTCTGAGGGGGATTGGATTTGGTCTAAATTTGACTCTTTTTTCAGTCTGGATACGCTCCTGAGGATTAGAGGGGTTAAGATAAGTAACAAGGAGGATGACATGGATAGTCATTATTGGGCGTTGACTAATAATGGGGCTTATACCTGTAAGTCTGCCTTTGAGGCCTTCAATCATAATGGGGCGGGTCCTCACTCTGAAGTCTGGAAGCTTATTTGGGCTTTAAAAGTTCCTTACCGTATCAGGAGCTTTCTTTGGCTTGGTGTGAAGGATAGGTTGCTTACTAATTCTGATAGAAATAGACGGCATCTGGTGGATTCTGGTGCTTATAGCAGATGTAGAGGGCATGTTGAAACAATTTGCCATGCTCTTAGGGATTGTACTAGGAGTAAAGAGGTGTGGATGAAAGTTCTCCCTCACCACCTGCTTTCTACTTTCTTGGCCCACTCTGATCTAGACTGGTTTGCAGATGGTGTTAGTGGGAAATTGTTGGCTAACCTTGAGCATGGTGATATTTTCTTCGCTATTGTTTGTCACCAAATTTGGAATTGGAGGAACGAGGAGATTTTTGAAAGGAAAACGGTTATTCTTCCTAATTTGAGTGAGTTCTTCTCGGGAAAATTATTTAATATCATTGATAGCTTCAAAGGAGATAACCTGGCTAGGTCTACCCAAAAGAAGAATGTTCACCTCCTTGGCTGGTGTAGGCCTAGGGAAGGGGTGGTGAAATTAAATACGGATGGTTCTTGCCTTAAGGATGGTAAAATTGTTGTAGGAGGTGTTCTGAGGGATGATGGGGGTGCTTGGCTGTTTGGGTTTGTTCAGAATCTGGGCTTGGGATCGTCCTTTTCGGTTGAGCTTTGGGGGATTTTCTCTGGCCTCAGACTGGCCAAGAGTCTAGGTTTAAAGAAGTTGCTTGTAGAATCTGACAACCTCGAGGCTATCAATATGATCTCCGATAAAAAAAAGCTATTTGTTTGAATAACCAAAATATAATCAAAGGTATTAGAAGATTTTGCTCTTCCTTTGACCTCATCAATTTTAGCCATGTCTTCAGAGAGCAAAACCGGGTTGCGGATCGTTTGGCGGCTGCTGGTCATGAGAGGATGTTGGGCGTCACAACTTTCTCTTCTCCTCCTGATTATTTATCTTCTCTTCTCTTGGAAGATGTTGTGGGGGTTAGCTTCCCTAGGCTAATCCCGGGTTAGGTTTTTTGTTTTGTTTTTTCTTTCCTATTCCTACAAAAAAAAAATAGTGGTGAAACTATTAAATAGTAATAACAACAAAAATACATGGGCAAATTAGGAAATCTATCTAAAACCACTAGATAAGTGTGTGAAAGGTTTAGATGAGGGATATTCATCTCAAATTCTCCAGAAAATTAGAGAGAGAAACACCTTTAAGTGTGAGAAAGTGAAGAAAAAGAGAAGAAGAAGAAGAAGAAGTAGGAGAAGAAGAGAAAGTTATGTTTATACACCACCTTGCACAAATTATTTCATAATTTTAGAAGCTGATTTTGAGAGAGTTGAAATGAAACGTTTTCAGTTTAGGTCTTAGGTAAGTCCCAAAATTTGTTGCATGTAATTTGGTTAAGCAATGTTCTAAAAATAGGCCAAGACGGCCGCCTAGGCGTCGATTTTTAGAACACCGTCCCGATTTCCACTAATCGGGCAGCATAAATCGGTTGACCGATTTTTGGCATCCTATGCAGTCTCAGACGGTCCAAGCGGGTCTTTTTTTAAAAAAATTGGCCTTTAAATTTTATATCAATTTTTTTTATTTTAAAAATATTAAATAACAAGAAAACTAAAAAAATACCTTAAACTATCAAATGTATTTTTAAAATACTAATTTAATTTTACTTTGACGCGTTTTGTTATAAATGTTATTATATTGATCTATTTGCTATTTTTTTAAGGACATTATTGTAAATAACATTAATATATATATTTCTATCCTAAATATTTTATATTATTATTATTTTTACATAGTATAATTCATGTATTAATTGTATTTATATAATACTTTATTTAATAAAAAAATAAATAAGTACAAAAAATACAAATCCGATTAATCTGCGATTAATCTCTGATTAATCAATAAGGGCCATGTCCGCCCGACTAGCACCTAGCGTCTTTTATAATCTTGGTATTTTAGGAGATAAGGTATAATCTATTAGACTAGCTAAGTTGAATCCTACACATGAAGTTGTTCTTGTGGTGCGTTTTTGAAACCTTTAAAGACTTCATTTGGAGAGGTGTAACAAATAAGAAATGTTCATATATATCGTAATTAGTGTTCTGAAAAGTTTGGTTAGTATTGAATTTGTATGTTAGGATATAAATAGGAAAGACGTTCATGTGTATTGTGTTGCCTATGTGTTGATATATGGTCAGATTATAAATTCAATTATAAATAGTACAGAGCTCATACAATTCTGAATTTTGGATATGTTATACTCTTGTTTGTCTAGTTTAAGTAGGAAAAGGAATCAGATCATTTGGAGTTTTATTGTTTGAGTTATGAGTGGTTGCGTGGAACTGTTACAGGAAACTTGTTATTAAAATAAGACCCAAAGAGAAATTTTGTAATAAATTATATATATTTGGACATTTTATAAAAGTTTAGTATGATATGAATATATGAGTCTAGGATAAAATAAAATCATAATTAGTTCATTTGGATAAGTGAAAGAGGAGTTATAAGGCTTTTAATGTTAAGAGGTGATATTAGTATAGACACAAATATCATTTAGTGGAAACAAGTGTAATGAAATGAAAAATAAAAATCAACAAGTAAATAAGATTGGGTTTAAAGAGAGTGTAATTTATATTTAATCATATGCTGAATTATATTATAGGTGCTCATAATATCGAAGATATAAATATGAGTATAAACATGATATGAAGTTAATTTTAATTTTATTTGTGATTTGAGAATTGTGGTGTTTGATGTGAATACATATTTCTGTGGATTATTGTAATGTACTTGAATAGATGTGAATTCATAATTGTTCAACATTATATGTGATAGTTGGATTTAGATGAGGAGTGTGTGTAGGAGAGGGCGTTTGTGAGAATCCTTTTTTAGGTGAGGACACTTTGTTATGTGAGAACACTCAAAACTACGCCGTTTTGAGTATAAAAATTAAATAAAACATGAAATACTGCTGGTGGGATTCGAACCAAGCAATCCTAACTACACTCCATGTTGCTTACCACTAAGCCAATTGTTTTTCTTATACATTATGTCGCGCGCTGCTTAATATACTACTGTCCTTGTATCTTCTATTGTTTAATATTTGACGCATATAAACATATTAATTTCGATTAAATGTGCATAATAATAAATTATTAATAGAAAAAAAAGAAATTTACATAATAATAAATTATTAATAATAAAAAAAAGAAATGTGCATAATAATTAATTATTAATAGAAAAATAAATCCAAGAACATGCTCTAATTTCTTATTTATTTAATTCCTCTATATTTTTGTAATTTATGTTTTAAAATGTTAAGGACGATGTTCTAAATATTATTACATACATTCTAAACTTTATAATTTGTGTTCTAAAAATTAAATATAATGTTTTAAAAAAATCAGTAAATATATGGACCATTTTTGCATTTGTTCTATAATATAATTTATAACTCATATTCTAAAAAACATAACGTATGTTCTAAAAAACATAACGTATGTTCTAAAGTTTATAGTTTGTGTTCTAAAAATTAAGTATAATGTTCTAAAAAAATCAGTAGATATCTGGATCATTTTTGCATTTGTTCTATAATATAATTTATAACTCATGTTCGAAAAAAGATAACGCATGTTCTAAAAAACATAACGTTTGTTCTAAAAAATATGTCGTATGTTCTAAACTTCATAGTTCGTGTTTTAAAAGTTAAAATATATGTTCTAACGTATGTTTTAAAAAATATATTTTCTTATATAAATAAAATATGGTACCCGCTATGGTTACTTTGTTTTTTACAAAGTACCGTTACTTGGTGTGTTTTTCACCATTGGATGATAGAGCATAAAATTAATCCAATGGTGAAAACCACACCAAGTAACGGTACTTTGTAAAAAACAAAGTAACCATAGCGAACACCATAAAATATTATTATGAAATTTTATTAAAATATATAATATATTTTTACTTAAAAAATATTATATGGACCATTTTTGCATTTGTTCTATAATATAATTTATAACTCATATTCTAAATAACATAACGTATGTTCTAAAGTTTATAGTTTGTGTTCTAAAAATTAAGTATAATGTTCTAAAAAAATCAGTAGATATCTGGATCATTTTTGCATTTGTTCTATAATATAATTTATAACTCATGTTCGAAAAAACATAATGCATGTTCTAAAAAACATAATATATGTTCTAAAAAATATGTTGTATGTTCTAAACTTCATAGTTCGTGTTATGTTTTAAAAAATATATTTTCTTATATAAATAAAATATTAATATGAAATTTTATTAAAATATATAATATATTTTTATTTAAAAAATATAGTATTGGATTTTTTTTAGCATCAGATGCACTTAATAATATATAAATAAAAATTGTATAATGAACAAACTAAAGCAAGTGTATTTTTATTTAAAAAATATAGTCTTAGATTTTTTTTAGCATCAGAAACACTTACTAATATATAAATAAAAGAATTGTATAATGAACAAACTAAAGCAAGTGTATTTTTATTTAAAAAATATAGTATTGGATTTTTTTTAGTATCAGAGCCACTTAATAATATATATATAAATAAAAGAATTACATAACAAGTAAACTGAAGTAAGTGGCCCAACGGTAGATGGCGTGTGTGTGTGTCGCTCCTTCTAAGCCTCAGTCCCAAGTTTGAATCCCTCCACCCTCATTTTTTTATTTGATCTTTAATTAAAGATACCAAAACTACGTCGTTTCATCTTGTTCTCACATAACAAAATGTCCTCACCTAAGGGAGGGTTCTCACTTGATCCCTCCCCTGTGTGTGTATATGTTAAATCTGATATTTGTTGAACATTATTTGTGATAGTTTGGATTTAGATGAGGAGTGTGTGTGTATGTTAAATGTGATTTAATTAATATAGAACATATGTACATGATTGTATGAAACGTAAATGGATGACGTTGTGACATACCAGTTCAGTCACTGTTATGACTACTTGAATTTATATGGACTACATAGACCTATACTGTCAATATTTGGACTACTTGGACCTATACGGTCAATATTTGAACTACTTGGACCTAAATGGTCAATACGTGGACTACTTGATTACAGGGACCGAAAAGTCAAATTACTTGATTGCAAGGTTGTACAATAATATATGTTACCTTTGTTACGTATTATTTGATCTCGGGTAGTGACTGGCTGGTGGTGTGACAACATTAATAAAACGGTTCATTCATTTGCATTTGTATGACTTGAGTGTGAGACTTGTTTGTGTGGCTGTGTGTGATTGGTAATTTATTGATTGTTTATATTCTTTGAGTTGCGACTCATATAAATCGCTAAATTTTCCATCTAGTTGAAGCGAAAGTTAGACTGGGACCCTAAAAGCTTAAAGAACTGTAGATTCTATGGATGAAATGTCGGTTTGCTGGGTTCCATCTCACACACTCTCTTCTCCTCACAAGCATGTAGTATAAGTAAACTTTTGGACTAAATAAGTTTGTAAAATTTGTGTATAAATACATATGTATATATTAATGTGTATATGTTTAACATAACTACGAGTATAAGTTATTAATAAATGCTTTTGGCTAATGAATAGTTTCAGTTAAAAAAAATCTACGTCTAGGGTGTTACATAAAATATATGAGAAATTGAGAGTAATAAAAGTTGAATAGGTTTTTGTGTTTGTACCGTTTCTATTCCGTAAATTAATAGTCCCTACAAATTACATAACTGGTCCTCATAACTTATAATTTAGTCCTTATCAAATAGCAATTCTTGCCCTTTAGTTCAACAGTCTGTACTGCTTTTTTCTATTGTAGTAAAGATATATATTTGGAAACATCTCCTTTATTGCGAAAATATTACCATTCTAATTAACTGATCTTTTTTTTAGATATATGGCCAGGAACCTTTTCTTTTCAATGCACCAGTCAAAGTTCTGGGGTCTCATTGGAAGTTTGATTTCTGAAACTAAACATAGATGAATTCTTCAATGCAACATGATTCAACAAATGTAGTTCTCCGTTGAGAATAATGAGCTTAGTGATGCAAGAAATGTATGTATGATTCCTCAAAACATGGTATATGCTTTGACAACATACATGTATGCTATTTTTGTATAAGTTCTTGTCTTCAAGGATTTAGTTTTACTTTTTCTTGTGTTCTTAAAGTTTTCTAGTTTTATTCAGTCAAGATTTTTAACATATTGTTATTCTGTGTTTTGGAGAATGTCTTATGGGCTTATGATGTTATATTTATATTGTGGCCTGCATAATTTCGACATTAATGTTTCCAATATATATAGTTACTAACCTATTTAGCAGGATGGAATGAGATAAACTTCAGTTTTCTCTATTTAACTTTATTTTGTTTGCTTGTTTAGACATCTCAAAATCCTATGTAGGTAGAATATTTTTTTTGGATGCTCAGTGACACACAAGTTATTATGTTCTTCTTTTGCACAGATGAGTTTCTAATTTGTAGGGAAAGTTGTATATTCTGTTGTGTGGGTAGTTGTGGTTTCACTTTTCATGTAAATAAGTTTTTACTTTTCTTTATCATACTGTTTTATTGTGTAGCTCTACCTGGAAAAAAGTTTATGAAATCCTTTAGGTGTTATTTTATATCATATCTCCATTCAATCAAATTTTTTATTATTATTTTAATGAAAATGTATCATCTGCATCGACCCTTTAAAAAACATGACGCAAATGACTCTTTTTCCAATGAACATCTGTTGAAAAAACAATCATTTGCATAGGTGTTAGACAAGGTGCCGAACGGCCTCGCCCGGGCGGACCGGGGGGTGGACACCTCATGGCGACGTAAGCGGTGATTGGCGCCGAAAGCAACCAATCGTGGAATCAAGCTGCTCGGCAGGACCGGAGCTCGGAGTATGGAAGAGTCGCCACCCACGAATGGGAAAATGAACACCGATCCCTTGCGGGAGACCGGTGAGGGTTCGGGAAACTTAGGTACGAGCCGAGAAGGCTAGCTCCTTTCCGAAGAAAGGCTACTAGGCACCCCGACATCGCCCGGTTATGAACCACCGGCCTCCTACTCAGCGTGTTAGGCGATAACGGACTAATCGCATATTTCTTTAAGTTTAAAATTCATTTGAAACCTTTTCTTTCTCGCTTTGAAAACCGTTTTGAGCATGTTATTTGAAAGCCATTTTAGTAAAGAATCACCAATTTTGCATAAATTTAAAGTATATAGGAGAGAGAGGGGGAGAAGAAAGAATTGATTTATTCAGAGTGTGATTTTATGTTTTAGACTATATTACATCTATGCTAATCTCACTCCCAAAAACGAGTTTATTTACATGGTTCGTACCTTAATTACCGTTGGAACGATTTAGGTACGTTTCAAAACCCCGTGAATTTACATGATGTTCGCTCGAACCGTCGTTGGAACGATTGGAGCGTTTGAAAATGTGGAATAAAAACTTTAACTCCAAAAACGTGGTTAGGCATACAAGTCCATTTATTTTGTACAAAAACCGTTTAGTTAGGAAAACGATTCAAAACTTCATTATTTACAAGGTAAAAACAATTTTAATTACAATGTTCGCTTAATCCGTCGTTGGAACGAATTAAGGTTTTAAAATGTGGCATTTGAGAAATCGTTTGAAAACGATAAAAACCCAAAAAAAACCTTTTATTTACATTTGGAATCTCTAAAAAAACTTTAGTTTAAATAATTAAGTTAAAATCTCTTTTTGTTAACCTCTTAATTCCCCTCCTTACAATCATACCATTTTTTTCACTAAACCCAATTACAACCTCATTTATACACATTTGACCCGAAAAACACCTAATATATCATAACCAAAAATACTATATATATATATATATATATATATTAAGGTAAATGAAAATATCTACTAAATATAAGGGGAATGAAAGTACTTTTGCTCATATATGCATATAAATAAAAGTAAAAATATAACTATATATATATATATGTATATATGTACACACTATAACTTAAGTAAGGATAGTTTAAAAATAATAAGTGATATTAATGAGTAGAAATATTACCATCTATCCTCAAAATAGCCCCCAAAATAGTTTTGCCTATTAAATGTGCTAAACTAATTAACTAAATACTCCTTAAATATCAATAAATCCCCAAAAGTAGCTAGAATGAAAAAAAGGCCCAAAAATAATACTATTCACACTATTAAATATAGGGTAATTAATTTATTAGTCCCTATATTTTGACAAAACACACTGTTTAGTCCCTATATTTTTAAAAACACACGGTAAAGTCCCTAACGTTTTTCTCAGTGAACTGTTTAATCCTAACGTTTTTCTCGGTGAACTGTTTAGTCCATGTCGTTAGACTCTCATGAAGATTCTGTTAGTCAATTTGGATTTGCATTCTTCTTTTTCTTTATTTTCCTTTCCTTTAAACTCTAATACATCTGAAATCAACTTTGAGTGTTCTTCTGATAAGGTTATTATAGTCTTTGCATAATTAGATAACCTAGAATTGTTCAAATTGTATTCTCTGATATTATTCTATCTGTATCTTTTTGTAATTGTTTGTTGTAACAAACTCTCCCTGTACAGCCATATATACGGCTTCCTTCTATCAATTGAATACTAAGTATCCTACTCTTTCATGGTATCAAGAGCTAGAGTGGTTTAACAACTCTGCAATTTTTTTTTTCTCTTCTCTTCCTCTTAATTCCCGATCACCTTCAATCTATAACCTAATGGCCACTACTCCAGCCGCCACATCTGATTCAAACAACGTCCTCTCCTTCTCTTCCCTCACATCTCAAATTTCTCACAAATTAACCTCCTCAAACTATCTCATATGGAAAACACAGATCCTACCTGTCTTGAAAGGCCATAATTTGGGCAAATTCGTAAGCATTGGGTCTGTTCTTTTTCTTGTTCTCCATACAAATAGCTTCTTCTAAATTGGATTTCCTCTTCTGAAGTTTGAAGGTAAATAGTAAAGGGTAATTTCGTCATTTCCGAAGTCATAAATGGTAAAAAATCTAACAAACAGACGAAAGGACTAAACAGTTCACTGAGAAAAAAGTTAGGGACCTTACCATGTGTTTTTGAAAATACAAGGACTAAATAGTGTGTTTTGTCAAAATATAGGGACTAATAAATTAATTACCCTTAAATATATGTATATGTATAAACCCCCAAAAAGATTAAAACACAAAATAATACTCTAATATATAATTAGATTTATCCCTAAAACACATCCCACAAATTAATAAAAACTCAATAACAATAAAGTGTAAAATATCCAAAACAGTCCCTCTTCTCACAACAAATCCGAAAAGGACCCCAAAATACCCAACTCAAATAAACCTATATATAAAATAGATATATGCTACTCTTATACCCATATAAAATAAGGACTTATTAACAACAAAATAAGTGGGTTATATGTATAGCAAAATGAAAGAATTAAAAATTAAAATGAAAATGGAAATAGTATATGTATATTCATATTATTAGAAGAGAATAATAAAAAAGAGGCTCATTATGTCCAAATATATTTATATATATACTTATAAGTGAAGAAAACTATATATTAACTATTAGATGAAGACAAAAAACGCAGCAGTGGGCATTTAAAGATTCTGGCAGATTTAGCGACGGAAATTTCATCGCTAAACTGCTATTTGTGACAGAAAAAGGCATAATCCCAGAAACAGTCCTTCAACATTCCAGATTTTATAAAAAACATTAGATCTACTCTATTTTATCATTTTAGCCTCCAAACTACTCCAAATCTGGTCATGGTTTGTAACGGAGGATTCTAAAATGACGTTTTATTGAAAATAACGGTTCAAAACATTTAGAAAACAACGGATCTACGACGTTTGGATCCCGAACTACCCTTGAATCGGGTCACGGTTCGTATTGGGATCCAAAACGAAGTTTTTGTTTCAAAACCAAAACCAAATACTTGTTCAAATGCAAGAAAAAATTAACTTAACAAATCTAAATAATAAAAGTGTAAAAAAACAAATAAATAAATAGATCTAAACAACAAAAATGCAATAAAGAATTAAATGGGTCTAGTTCCTCGGATTATTACCTCTTCAATCGGTAATGAGAATCCAAATCAAGTCGATTGATCGTGTTTTGAGTCGGTTTTTGTGTTTTTTGGCTTTGTTCGGGTCTCGTCGAATTTCTCCAGGGGTTCGGGTTTTTTTCCTCTCCTTAATGCTTTGGACTCCATCCTATTTATAGGCAAATGGAGCCCTAAGCTTAATTTATTTTTGGCTCCAAGCCAACTTGGAGCCAAAGACAAGCTAAATTAGCTTGGGAAATTACATAGCAATTTCCTTTTCATCATTAATCATCATTATTATTATTATTTGTTATTTTATTTATTTTTTATTTTCTTTAAAAACAAATTAAAGCACTTGGCCAAAGCCAATACTTGGGTTGGGCTTGGGCGGCCCAACCCCGTCACGGCCCAACCGATTCGACCGCAGGTAAAGTTGCTTTTTTCTAGCGACCATAGTCTTTATCTCGACCGCATGTAAAGTTGCTTTTTCTAGCGACCCTAGTCTTTATCTCGATCGCAGGTAAAGTTGCTTTTTCTAGCGACCCTAGTCTTTATCTCGACCGCAGGTAAAGTTGCTTTTTCTAGCGACCCTAGTCTTTATTTCGACCGTAGGTGAAGTTGCTTTTTCTAGCGACCCTAGTCTTTATCTCGATCGCAGGTAAAGTTGCTTTTTCTAGCGACCCTAGTCTTTATCTCGACCACATGTAAAGTTGCTTTTTCTAGCGACCCTAGTCTTTATCTCAACCGCAGGTAAAGTTGCTTTTTCTAGCGACCCTAGTCTTTATCTCGACCGTAGGTGAAGTTGTTTTTTCTAGCGACCCTAGTCTTTATCTCGACCGCAGGTACTCTTTCGTTTTGAAATTAATCATTCAACCCTAATCTCCACATCGATCGCAGGCGTCCTTTCGTTTGCGTATCTCCACATCCATCGTTCGACCCTAATCTCTACATCGATCGCAGGCGTTTTCATGTATTGCAGACCTCCAAATCGAACATCCGACCCTAATCTATACATTGATCGCAGGCGTCCTTTCATTTGCATATCTCCAAATCCATCATTCGACCCTAATCTCTACATCGATCGCAGGCGTTTTCTTGTATTGCAGATCTCCAAATCGAACATCTGACCCTAATCTATACATCGATCGCAGGCGTTTGCTTGTTTCGCATATCTCCAAATCAACCGTTCGACCTTAATCTCTACATCGATCACAGGTGCTCTTCGTTGATGATAGCTGGGCTTTATCACTCGTTCGAGAGTTGGAATTGAGACCTCGTCCAAGAGGTTTTGACCGCAGTCGCTTTGATATTTGGGCTTTATCACTAGTCCGAGAGTTTGTGACCGCAGTCGCTTCATGCCGTAGACTGGAGTCCGTAGTGGGGCATGTGCCCATTGATAATGCCGTAGACCGCAGTCCGTAGCGGGGCCTGTGCCCATTGATAATGCCATAGAACGCAGTCCGTAGCGGGGCCTGTGCCCATTGACGATGCCATAGACCGCAGTCCGTAGCGGGGCCTGTGCCCATAGATCGAATCCTAATTTGCCTATCGAAGCCTGCCTAGACTTGCACAAATTTCGTGGAGCTATCCAAGTATTTCTGCGTGCGGTTTGACTTAAGTCACGCCCATCATCTGGTGAGTATTGTATAACCTAGTGTAGTGATATGTATGCACATGATTATGAATGAATGTATGTATATTTTCTCTTTTTTTTCTTCTTTCTCCTTTTTTACATTGCTTCCCTCCTACTTTTCTTTACAGGGAGGCCTCCATTCTATGGACCAAAGAGTACAGAAGGGCGTGGCGGCTGGGCGAGGAGAGTCACTACGGAATGATGACACTCAGATCGTACATCGTTATCGAGAGATGGAGGATGAGTGCTCCAGCTAGGAGGAGCGAGGCCGGGCAACCGAGGAGAGGAGCCGTGTGGATATAGAGGTCCAGCGAGCTGCTGAGGAGAGTTTGCGGATTGCGGTAAAGGGTCATCGGGTTGCCGAGGAGTGGGCACCTTATTTCAAAGGCTTTGATTCGCTTGAGGGCTTTTGGGACTTTGGGGTTCCTCCTCCTTGATAGTCCCGTCATTGTTTTGGTTTATGATTTTATTAGTACTACCGTGATGTATAGTGGGTATATATGAAAAAGATGTTTGTGTAGGCTTTTTATTTGGTGGTGGGGAAAAGAAATGTATAACTCATGACTTGTAATACCATACATTCAGTCGATCATAATCATTTCAAACATTCTCTTCGAATATATTCATGCCTTTATTTATTTACAAGCAACAGAAATACTTAGCCACTTACACATTATTTCCATAATTGCTCAAGATATAGCTATTGTTACCAGGACCCGCCTTTTTTTGGTTTTCAGGTCCCGG
Organism: Euphorbia lathyris; assembly: GCF_963576675.1. NCBI lineage: Eukaryota > Viridiplantae > Streptophyta > Magnoliopsida > Malpighiales > Euphorbiaceae > Euphorbia > Euphorbia lathyris. Next base: position 26,863,806 of record NC_088919.1, on the reverse strand, counting down.
CGATTTTTCAACTCTCCTTTTATTATCCCAGAATTTTCAAATGAGCGCCCTTTTGGGTTTTCACTCATTGGGATGTCCCTTATTGTTGCATAGATCTCCCTTTGCGGGTTTTCAACCTATCGGGAATTTTTATTTTTATTTTTTTTACGAAAAGTATTTCTTAAGCCTATCCAGATTGGTAGGTTCGGAGAACTCAATGCCATCCATCGTGGTTAGTTTCACCGCCCCTTTGCTTAGGATCTTCTTCACGAGAAACGGTCCTTCCCAATTTGGCCTAAACTTGCCCCTAGGGTCGGTGCGCGTCATTCAGATCTATTTCAGCACCATGTCTCCTTCTTTGATAGGACTGACCTTAACCCTTTCGTTGAAAGCCCGGGCCATCCTCCTTTGATATAGCTGTATGTGGTAAAGGGCCTCCATCCTCTTCTCGTCTACCAATGCCAGCTGTTCATAACGCTTCTTCACCCATTCCGCTTTAGGAATCTCTACTTCTACCGCGATTCTCAGCGATCGCTTCTCAACCTCAATAGGCAGAACCGCTTCTACCCCATATACTAAGGAGAACGGCGTTGCCCCAGTTGATGCTCTAACCGTCATGCGATAAGCCCATAAAGCGAGCGGAAGCTGCTCGTGCCAATTCCGATGCGATGATACTGTCTTTACGAGAATCCTCTTAAGGTTCTTATTGGCCGCTTCTACTGCCCCGTTAGCTTGTGGGCGATATGGAGACGATCTATGATGCTCAATATCGTACTCTTGGAAGAGACTTTTCACTTCCCTTTGAAACTGGATCCCATTATCCGTGATCATGTGGTGAGGCACCCCAAACCTGGTGATTAGATGCTTTTCAATAAACTTTCTCATCTGTTTCGATCCCAGCTTACTAAACAATTCTGCCTCTACCCACTTGGTGAAGTAATCAATGAACTTATGTCCATTTGATGCATTAGGCCTCGCCTCACCGATGATATCAATGCCCCAAGCTTCAAACGGCCAAATGGGTGCCAACACGTGCAGTTCCATAGTTGGCAGGTGATTATAATCGCCATGGATTTGACAATCGTGGCATTTCTTCGCATATTCATTGCAATCTCTTTCCATAGTGAGCCAATAGAAGCCTTGCCTTATGATTTTCTTTGCTAGCACTGCTCCTCCCTTGTGGGCTCCACAAATTCCCGAGTGCACTGACTCCATTGCTTTACGGCCTTCTCCCTCGTCTAAACATCTCAATTGTAAACCATCGGCGTGCCTTTTGTAAAGCAAATCGTTGTGGATGACGATCTGCTGGGCTAACCTTCTGATCACGGCTTGATCCTTAAGCTCTAATTCTGTCGGATAAGTTCCACTTTTCATGAAGTTCACGATGTCGAAATACCAAGGCTTTCCATCCACTCCTAACAACATTACATCTTCGGAGCACGGTTTGTGAGACCTCCTCAATACCAGAGGCTTTGAGGCAATATTCTGTGGATTATCCCATATCGACACCAACGTGGCCAAAGCATCTGCCGCTTAGTTCTGCGCTCGAGGAATATGATAAAAGCGGCACTCACTGAACCTCTGTGCCAACCCCCCCCCCCTAGCTGGTCTAGGTACGGGTGTAACCTTTCTTCCCTTACTTCCCAAATTCCATGTGCTTCCTCGATAATCAGCTTTGAGTCGCCCCAGATTTCAACATACGACGCTCCTAGCGCTGCTAGCGACTCTAACCCGTAGATGCACGGTTCCTACTCGGCCATATTATTAGTGAGAGGGAATGACAACTTCTTTGTCATTGGGATCCTTTCCCCTTCCGGTGAGATAAGTAACATTCCTACCCCGGCTCCATTCGAGTTAACCGCTCCATCAAATAACATTTTCCACGATATAACTTCTATTGCGTTCAGGTCCTCGTCGGGAAAACCATAGTTTATCTCCTCTTCTTCCACCCTTAGGGGCTGATTGGCCAGAAATTCCGCTACGGCTCTCCCGTTAATAACCTTCTTCGTCACATATTCGATGTCGAATTCTGACAAGAGCAATAACCATCGGGCCAGCTTCCCGGTTAAGGATGGAGTTCGGTACAGATACTTCACAGGATCCATCCGGGCAATAATGATCACTTTGTAAGACTGAAAATAGTGCCGCAGCTTCTTCATTAGCCATACTACCGCCACACACATCTTTTCGATCATATTATACTTAAGATCGTATTCCAGGAACTTCTTACTCAGATAATACACTGCATGCTCTACACTAGTGTCCCCTTCCTGGGCCAACATTGCTCCAATGGATCGCTCCTCGATCGCTACATATAGGAGAAGTGGTTTTCTGAGTTTGGGTGGTCTCAAAACTAGCGGATTAATCAAATAGGTCCAGATTCTCTCCAAGGCTTGCTGACATTTGTCGTTCCAAACAGTCGGTTGATCTTTCCGCAGCAGTTTAAAGATTGGCTCGCAGATCACGGTGAGTCGTGTTATGAACCAACTGATATACTGAACCTGCCCCAGAAATCCTCTCACTTCTCTCTCATTCTTCGGTGCCGGCATTTCCTGTATGGCCTTTACCTTGTCGGGATCCACCTCGATCCCCTTGTTACTGATCACATAGCCTGAGATTTTCCCCGATGAAACACCAAAGAAGCACTTCTTCGGGTTCAACCTCAGCTTGAATTCTGCAATTCGGGCCAAAAACTTCTCGAGTGCAGCGAAATGCCCCTCTCTCGTCTCCGACTTGACCATCATGTCGTCCACATAAACTTCCACCTCCTTGTGTATCATATCATGGAACAGTGCCGTAGCCATCCGTTGATAAGTTGCTCCGGCATTTTTCAAACCAAACGGCATTACCCTATAGCAGTACGTTCCCCACTCAGTTGTGAATGAGGTCTTTTCCTTGTGCTTTTCTGCCATTTGAACCTGCATGTAGCCCATGAAGCCGTCAACATTTGTGTGCAAAACGCTCGATGCAGTACTGTCGATTAATATGTCGATGTGAGGCAATGCGAATTCATCTTTGGGGCAAGCCTTGTTGAGATCTCTATAATCGACGCACATTCTTACTTTACCGTCCTTCTTCGCGATTGGTACTACATTTGCAACCCAAGGGGGATAGTCGATTACTTCGATGAACCCTGCTTCTAATTGTTTCTTCACTTCCTATCTGATCTTATCTGCCCATTCCATCCTCATGCGTCGGAGTTTCTGTTTCACGGGCTTAGCCTCGGGGTATGTTGGAATACGGTGAGTTACGATTGATTGATCGATTCCTGGCATGTCTTCGTACGTCCAAGCAAACACTATTTCGTATTTTTTTTATTATTCTCTCAAATTCTTTTCTCTCTTCAATAGTTAATTCTTGAGCAATTTGTATAAGTTTAGGATTTTCATCCATGCCAAGATTTAAAGTTGACATTTCTGTTGCATTGATTTCAAATGTAGGCATGTTATATGAATGAGAATGCATGGAATGATCAGAATCAACATCAAGCAAGTAAGCAAAATCAGAATTCATTTCATTGATAGTTTTGGCGAGTACATCATCGGATACAAACAAAGCAGTAACATAGTTGTCATCATCGGGGTTCTCGGGGTTTTCATGGGCCGTGGAGGTGTTTGGTTCATCCACCGCCCCCACGGTCGTCTATGCAGTGATAACTTGCTCCTCAGCATTCAGGTCAAGCATCATGATCCCCTCTATGAAGCAGCTTGCCTTTCCTTTGCCCCAGTCAGTAACATCATCGAAGATCTTAAATCCGGGCAGATTCTTTCCCTCGGTGCCTCGGCCCGACTCTACCATTACGGCAATTTCTGGCTCGTCATCAGACTCATCCCAGATATGGATTGGAGCTTTCTGATTGATACCTTCCTCGTTCGAGGAACTTCCCCAGATATCCACGACCATCAGATCCATTACGTGAGGGACGTTCGGATTTACGTAGGAAGGGTCCGACGATCCATACCGAGCCCAGCCTATCAGTTCTTCATAGTCCCTGAGGAACACTCCATTCATTCTCCTGGCGACGAGTGGAATAGCACCCCTTCGGATACACATGACTTGCTCCTGATCGCTCAAGGTGACCCGACATGAGGCATACTTAAACCTCCATCTCCTAGCATAATCCACGAATGCTTCCTCGGGAAATTGCTTGATCCTTTCTAAATCTTCCAACGACCCAGTCCACGGGACATACATCTCATATCTCTGCACGAAAGCCTCCATGAGGGATCCCCAATCCCCTTTTGTCTTCCCCGAGAGCATTCGGTGCCACATCAAAGCTTCCCCCGTGAGTGTCTTTGGGAAATGCTGAATCAACTCACTTCGATAGAGTCCTGCGTCAAACATGTAGGCCCGGAAACAGTTTATGTGGTCGATGGGGTTCTCACCTCCTTTGTACTTAGCCATGCTTAGGAAATTACATAGCAATTTCCTTTTCATCATTAATCATTATTATTATTATTATTATTATTATTATTATTATTATTTGTTATTTTATTTATTTTTTATTTTCTTTAAAAACAAATTAAAGCACTTGGCCAAAGCCAAGTGCAATTGGGTTGGGCTTGGGCGGCCCAACCCCGTCACGGGCCGTCCAACGGCCCGTGACGAAAATAGCGGCCCCCGACGGGGCCGAGTTTATATTTGTAATAAAAAAAATAAAAGTAAAAAATATTTAAACAAATAAAATCTACCTAAAATTAACCGAAATCAAAAAAGGATTTTTGTCAAAACCGATTTTATAAAATTAGCTTTTATAAAATCGATCTTTTTACAAAACTATTTTTTTATTGTTCAAATTCTACAACCAAAACCCCTATCGATCCGAGATTTCATTAATAATGAAACACCCCGAACTCGGCGAGACGATTTAAGATTTCATTCTTGGAACCGATTCGCCCGTCATCTCGATTCGATTTCCGAATTCGATCAAACCGGTCTCCACGGTTCCTTTGAACAACGTTTTTTTTATATTTATTATTTTTATTGACTCATCATTTATTTTAATCGACTGATTTGGATTCCTTTTTATAATTTTTCTTCATTGGTCCTCCGACCCCGGTGTCTACAATAGGCCCTTTAAAAGGTCCGACGCAAATAAAACTCCATTTGCATTAGCCCTTGCATTTGTATCGGCCCTTTAAAAGGGCCGGCGTAAATAAGATTACATTTGCATCGGTCCTTTAAAAGGACCGACACAAATGAGACTGTATTTGCATCAGTCTTTTAAAAAGGCTGACTGTGAGCACATACTTTTTTCGGCCCTAGTGATAAGTCTATGTTACACTCTAGCTAACAATTTGTGTAGATGGTCTTCACACGATGCGTTATGCGAGATACGAGCTAAGACCTGGACCCTATTTAGGCTACTTGTATGTTCTGCGAGTGGCCATACGCTTATAAGGAAGGGTTATGTTGGTATGAATTGATTAGTTGCATGTATGATGTTGTTGTGGGTGATGTTGAGATAAGTATGAAGCATATATAGTAAAGGGATATATCTATTTCATTGACATATATATGAGTTATATTGCTATAAACTGATCTTGTTTCATGTTCTGTTTAGGAAGCTAGAACTGACTATGAGTATGTGTATGAAGCATGATCCTGTTTATGGTTGAATATGTATGAACTGATTAGCCATGCTCTTATACTATACGTGTTCAATGAGTATGTGTATGAAGCATGATCCTACGAGTTATATTGGTATATGAACTGACTAAGTATGGCCATGCTCTGAGTATATGTGATATTCTTATACTTTGAATGTTCATTAAGCATGTGTGAAGCATGTAGTAAAGGGTCATGAGTGAAATTGTATCCATACTCTTATACTTTAGGTCTTCATTGAGCATGTATGAAGCATGTAGTAAAGGGTCATAAGTGAAATTGTAGACATACTCTTATACTTTAGCTGTAGTAGAGGGTCATGAGTGAAATTGTAAACATGCTCTTTTGTTTATGGTTGAATATGCATGAACTGATTTCGTTTGAATAATCATGTTGCAACTAAATAAAGAAGGGTTGTGTATGTTATTGCTATGAACTGATTTCGTTTGCATTTACTATGTACCTTCCAACTGGCAGGTAGATAGTAAAGGATATTCGAGTTGTGGAACTGCTTAATGCTATTTGTATATACCTTAATCAAATATTAGTATCTGTATGAACCATGATTATGTTTATGGTTGATGTTCTGTTTAGGAAGCTAGAACTGATTAAGTATGGCCATGCTCTAAATTGTGTATGTATATGAAGCTTGCATGTATGAAGCATAACTAGTCATATAGTCAACTAAATCTCATTTACTATATACCTTCTACTTGGCTTGTTATCTTGTAGAAAAGCATTAAGCATGGTGATGGGTTTATGATGCTATCAGCATAAGTTTTAAACTTGTGGTGACAGCATCGTAAGCTTCATCACCATGCTCACTTTTCAACGAGTACAATCCAAGTGGCAGGTACATAGATTTGAGTTGTGGAACTATTTAGTGCTACTTGTATGAAGCATGTTGTTGTCCTCTGAACAGACTCTAGCAAGTGCACTAGAAACAAGTAATAAAGTGATAAATAGAGTATCGTCTCCACATGGAGTGAAGACCAAATTTTACTAGAAAACCTTGCAGAATGATAGGGGTAAAAAACCCATATCTTTGGGTACGGCTTTAGGAGGTTTTTAGAGTTATTTCATGAATAAGCGAGCAATTCTCGCATTTATATGCTTTTGTGTGAGTTAGTTAGAAATTGGAAATGTTTTATTTACTTTTCGTTGTTTAGGCTCATTTTCTGGGTATTTTAGGCAAATATGGCCAAAATAGCATTACGTTATATTTCCATTACCTCTTATAGCTAATTGATCTGCCAAAAGTCGCACCAAACGGAGTGTTTACTCAAAATGAGCGATTGACAGGTCAATTTAGCCTCAGAACTAATGTTATTTGGAGTTTTCGTGCATGTGCAGGTTAAAACAGGAACGAGTTCGGATGAAAGTTGCGTTTCGGGACATCCAGCAGTCGCGCAAGGCGTTCTAGGCAATCCCGCTCGTTGAAATGGCCTTTTTGGGGCTAGATCGGCGAGCTGGCATTGCCAGCCCGTCGAGCAGGCCTTTTAGGGGCCAGCTCGGCGAGCTGGCCCTCAAGGGCCTGCTCGGGCGAGCTGGCACCCAGCTCGACGAGCTGGCACCCAGCTCGACGAGCTGGCACCCAGCTCGACGAGCTGCCTTGCGAGAATCAGGCAAAAGACTGATTCCCGGTCCCACAAAGCCATGATCGACCCCACGACTTCCCACCTGCAAAAGAATACGAATTAGGTCAGAAAGAGGGCCCGAACCGCGTCTATAAATAGGAATTTCCAATTGTAAATTAGACATCTTTCATTATTGTAATTTTCTTAGCTTTCCCCCTTGAAAAATCCTCTCCACCTCCTCCATCTCCTTCAACCTCCATTGAAGAACTTCCGAAGCTCCATCCACCGAGGATTGTTCAAGGTTCGTCCTTAAGACCTAGGAAGTCGGCTGCAGGGTAGATAGGTTCCCTGAAAGGGATTTTCTTATCACCTTTTATCTTACCATGTTTGTACCCTTTGATACAGTCTATGAATCCTAGGCTAATTGTATCTTGTGACAACATTCTTCACCTTTAATAATATTTTAGCTCTTATTTTGTTCTATGATTATTTGTCTTACGTTTTATTCAATTGGTTTAACTCATTCAAAAGCCCCAAAATCTAGTAGGCACATATTGCGAGCTGAATCTGACCTAGTGAGAGCCTAGGAGATTAACGACCTCTTAGTTGATTAAGCCCAAATTGCTAAGCCTTAGACCTAGCTTCGGCCTTACAAGGGAATCACGCACTAGAGACTTCAGGAGGGTAAGGAGGGTTAATCGCCTTGAATACAAGTGACTTAGATTAGGTTTTTAATCTATTGACCTAATAACCTAACTTCATTATTATTGTTCATACCATGTTCATTCGGGGAATTGCATTAGTGAAAGATTACCTAGGAGTAGTTTAACTTAATTAGGAGTAGTTTAGCTTAATTAGGAGTAGAATAACTTAATTAGGAGTAGAATAACTTAGTTCGAATTAGAATAACTTAGCTAGGAGTAGAGTAATTCAACTAAGAGTAGATTAACTTAATCAAAACAACCTCAAAACCCACACAGCCTGGATAACACCTGAGACCAAGTTGCTCTATACTTGTAGTAAATAAATCATGTGGATTCGATACCTGGACTTTCCAGATTTTATTACTTGATAACGACGGGGTACACTTATCCCTTAGTGAGCCTTGTGGTACCGAACGCCGCGAGGCGCATCAAGTTTTTGGCGCCGTTGCCAGGGATTTATTTCTTCTGCAATATCGAACCAAAGGTCGATTTGTTAGTTTAGGCATTCTTTTGTGAATATTCTTTGTTCATATCATATATACTTGTTTATATTTATACTTGTTTATATTTATACTTGTTTAAATTTCTACTTGTTTATATCTATACTTGTTTATACAAATACTCGTTTATATACGATTCCTTTGTGAATATTCTTTGTTCATTTATACTTGTTTATAATCATACTTGTTTATATTTATACTTGTTTATATCATCTATACTTGTCAATATTGTATACGTGTTAATATATTGTCATACAATCGTTTCATACGATCTGTAGTATTATACTTCTTATATATTTGTAAAATCTCTTTTTCAGCAATTATGGACAACAGAACTCCAAAATCGTCTATGGCTGACCTCAACAAGAAAATGGATTTCCTTGTGGCCTCCTTTGGCCGTAACAACCAAACAAGGACACCATTTTGTGCACGATGTGGCTAGAATCACCCCGGTGAGGTATGCCATGTCAACCACCATGTACCTAGAGGTGAGACTGTAAGTTATTTGGGTAATCATCAAAGGTATAACTCTGAACCCCCAACTTACAACTTTTATGATCGGGAACATGCACGATATCCGCCAGGGCCATACGCGGCACCCACGGATAATCTCCCCTATCCCCCTTCTAATTCTGATCTTTATGACAGGCAGACAGAGCACTCAGAAGGAATAATGGCTCTCTTAAGGGAGATATCCCTCCGACTTGCAGCTAACGAGGAGGTATGTAGAACCCTGAGCAACCAACTCACTACGATCAGACAGGAGGAAAGGGAGTGCCAAGAGGCGTTCGTCTCACAAGAGGAAACAGTTCAAGCCATCGCCTTGAGAAGTGGCAAGGAAGTAGACACACTCGTGCCACCCCAATCACAAACACAACCGTCACCTCAGGTAAGTAAGGAACCAGAAGTGGTAAGCAACCCCGGTCCCGTGTCTGAAACTTCAGCCCCTGGAGTACCTGTAGAAAAAGTAGTTAGGCCTTATGCACCAAAATTACCATTTCCCCAGAAACAGAAAAAGGCCAACTTAGATAAGAAGTTTACTAGATTTTCGAAAATCCTTAGTAGATTAGAAATCAATATTCCATTAATGGAAGCACTAGAGGAAATGCCAAACTATGCAAAATTTCTTAAAGACATGTTGTGGAAAAAGAAAAAGTTTGGGGAGAATGAGATAGTGGCCTTAACAGAATAATGTTCGGCCATAATCACTCATAAATTGCCTCCCAAGCTTAAAGATCAAGGGAGCTTTACCATCCCGTGTAGGATAGGCAACATGCATATAGATAGGGCATTATGCGATTTAGGAGCAAGTATTAATTTAATGCCTTTATCTATTTTCAGGAAATTGGTACTCGGAGAACCCAAACCAACAAATATGACATTACAGTTAGCGGACAAGTCAATCGCACGGCCTCGGGGCATAGTTGAAGATGTACTGGTAAAGGTGGATAAACTGATCTTCCCGGTCGATTTCGTGGTCCTCGACATGGAAGAAGATGACTCCGTCCCCATTCTCCTCGGGAGACCGTTCCTTGCAACCGGTAGGACACTGATAGATGTTCATAGAGGTAAACTAGTCATAAGGGTGCAAGACGAAGAGGTAACATTTAATGTTTATGAATCTATGAAATTTCCTCAGGAGCGTTCCAAAAGCTGTAATTTTGTAGATGCATTAATAGACGAATGTGTTGAGGAAGTTAACCATAGCATGAGAGATGCCTCTTTGGAACTTAATTTAGGTAGCGAGGAATGTGAGAACTCAAATGAACCATTCGAAGACCTCCCACCTGAAAAATGTTATTGGGTAAAGGGTAGAAAAGAGGACATTGATCGTGAGATCAAGTCTTAAAACCTCACTAGAGGAACCTCCAGAACTGGAGCTCAAGCCCTTACCCAGCAATTTAAAATATCTTTTTCTTCATCCTCCCACAGCTTTTCCCGTTATTATCTCTTCTTTATTGACAGTGGAATAGGAAGGAAGATTGGTGGAGGTGCTGAAAAAACATAAAGGAGCCTTTGGGTGGTCAATCCATGACATCAAAGGTATCGACCCCAAAATCTGCACACATAGCATTTTTCTTGAGGAAGAGATCAAGCCATCTGCTCAACCTCAACGCCGGCTCAATCCTAACATGAAAGAGGTGGTAAAAGCCGAGGTCATAAAACTCCTCGATGCAGGTATCATCTGTCCAATTTCTGACAGCCAATGGGTAAGTCCGGTGCAATGTGTGCCCAAAAAGGGGGGGACAACGGTAATGGAAAATGAGAAAGGGGAATTGATCCCAACTAGAAAGGTTACGGGTTGGCGTGTATGTATTTACTATAGGAAATTAAACGAAGCCACCCGTAAAGACCATTTTCCTTTACCATTTATTGATCAAATGTTGGAACGTTTGGCAGGGCACGAATTTTTCTGCACTTTAGACGGGTTGTCCGGTTATATGCAAATTCCTGTGGACCCTTTGGACCAAGAGAAAACCACATTCACTTGTCCCTATGGAACTTTTGCATATAGACGGATGCCTTTCGGATTATGTAATGCTCCTGCCACATTCCAACACTGCATGATGGCTATGTTTTCTGACATGGTTGAAGAGTTCCTAGAGATTTTTATGGATGATTTCAATGTGGTAGGACCTACTTTTGATCAATATCTTGAAAACTTGGACCAAGTCTTAGAACGTTGTGAAGACAAAAACTTGGCACTCAATTGGGAAAAGTGCCAGTTTATGGTCCAAAATTGTATAGTGCTAGGACACAAGGTGTTGGGAAAAGGGATTGAGGTCGATCCGGAAAAAATTTAGGTGATCGAAAAACTGCCTCCTCCTACCAATGTTAAATTGGTTAGGAGCTTTTTAGGACATGCGGGGTTTTATAGGCGATTCATAAAGGATTTCTCAAAAATCACTAAGCCCCTCACTCAATTATTACTAAAGGATGCTGATTTTAATTTTAATGAACAATGTATGTCTGCTTTTAAATTATTAAAAAAGAAATTAATTGAAGCACCCGTTATGGTAAGCCCGGATTGGTCCCTTCCCTTTGAATTAATGTGCGATGCCAGCGATCTAGCTGTAGGAGCCTGTCTTGGGCAGAGGGAAGATAAACTCTTTCGCCCAATCTTCTATGCTAGCAAAACCTTAAATGATGCACAACAGAATTATTCAATAACTGAAAAGGAATTGCTAGCTGTAGTTTTTGCCTTTGATAAATCCAGATCTTATTTGGTGCTTTCTAAGGTGATTGTTTTTACTGACCATGCAGCTTTAAGATATTTGATGAGTAAGAAAGATGCAAAACCTAGGCTGATCCGCTGGATTTTACTACTCCAAGAATTTGACATCGAGATCAAAGATAAGAAAGGAGTGGAGAACGTGATAGAAGATCACCTGTCCAGGTTAGAGTCAGATCAGCAACCCTCAGAACATGAGGCGATCAAGGAGGTATTTCCGGATGAAACATTATATTCGGTAAAAACTCTCCCCTGGTTTGCAGACATCGTGAACTACAAAGTCGGTAACATTCTTCCTCCTAATTTAGATACAAGCAAAAAACGTAAGTTTATGTTTGAGAACAAACAATATTTTTGGGCCAGATAGGAGAACCGTATTTATTTCGATTCTTCACCGATGGCATGATTAGGAGATGTATACCTGAAGAGGAGGTGTATTCAGTGATTAATATGTGTCATTCTAGAGAACCAGGTGGCCACTTTGGGCCAGATAGGACAGTGGCAAAAATCCTCCAAAGTGGGTTTTGATGGCCACAAATGCATAATGATGTCAGTAGCTATATTAAATATTGTGATGCATGTCAGAGAGTAGGGAATATCTCTAGGAGAAATGAGATGCTTCAATAAGGCATACTCGTATGTGAGCTATTTGATGTTTGGGACATAGACTTTATGGGACCCTTCCCCATGTCGCACAACAACCAATACATTCTTGTAGCGGTTGACTATGTCTCCAAATGGGTAGAAGTTGAAGCTCTACCCACAAATGATGCTTGAGTGGTGATGAGGTTTCTGAAAAAGAATATTTTTACCAGATTCGGCACCCTCCGGACCATCATCAGTGATGGGGGATCCCATTTCTGCAATATGCAATTTGACACGTTGCTCCAAAAGTATGCCGTAGCTCATAGGGTTGCAACACCTTACCACCCTCAGACTAGTGGTCAGGTAGAAGTGTCAAATAGAGAGCTGAAACGTATTCTTGAGAAAATAGTAGGGAATGCTAGAAAAGATTGGAGTCTTAAGCTGGATGATGCTCTTTGGGCATACCGGACAGCTTTCAAGACTCCCATAGGAATGTCCCCCTATCGATTAGTTTTCGGGAAATCTTGTCATCTACCTATTGAACTAGAACATAAAGCCTATTAGGCACTAAAATATTTAAATTTTGATCCTAAACTTTCAGGTGACCTACGGTTAACTCAGCTGCACGAACTAAATGAGCTCGGGTACAATTCCTACGAGAATGCCAAGCTATACAAAGAACGAACCAAAAGGGTGCATGATAGGAAAGTACAAAAGAAAACCTTCCAGATAGGTGATCAAGTACTACTATACAACTCCCGATTGATATTCTTTCCGGACAAACTCAAAAGTAGATGGTATGGACCATTCTCAGTTATCAATGCACACCCCTCCGGAATGGTTGAAATCGAGGGGAAGGATGGGATCACCCAAAAAGTAAACATGCACCGCCTCAAGCTTTATCTTGGCAAGGATAATTCGGACGTGCAAGTTCTGCGCCTGCAGACAACTACAGAATGGGCGGCCGATCAGTAAGTTGTCTTCTCCACCCTAACTTTTTACATTTGTGTTTTATGGTTTTAGATGCAATGTTGGAAACTATTGCATATTTTAAGTGTGAGGAGGAGGGGTAGACAAACTTACAAAAATTTGTATAAATTTTAAATTTTTGTTGCGTCGTGTCTAGTTTAGTTTAACGTTTTCGAGTTTTATTTATGTTTTGCATGTTTAGGACCTAAAACCGTGAACCTCCTTCGAATCTAAACTTCGTTATTTGTCCTTGAGGGCTGAGAACCGAATCTAAGATTGCATGACAACTAGTTTAGGTGTAGGACACAATCCTTGTATTTGTAAAAGCATGAGCTAAAGTTTGCATTTAGACCCTACTTTTGAAGAAATGCTAAAATCATTACTTAGGTACATAACTTAAGAATTGAAGGCATGCGATATTAAACTTGAGTTTGGGGAGAACTAGTAAGCACAAATTTGAAACCCAAGAACTGTGAGTTGAATTTGAGCCCAAGAGCGAACATCAAAAAGCTTTTTTTCTTGACATTTTTGTGTGAATGCTTTGACTTGTGGAAAGATTACAGATTTTGCACCTAATACTGAGTTGAACCTACATGTGATGATTTGAGATGTTAAACGATGAATCAACCTCATTAGAATTAACCTTTTCTTTACCTTATTTTCTCTTTTTCATCTACTCTAGGAAGCCCCTTTGAGCCTGTATTTTTTGTAGTTTGTAGATTTTTCTTTCATTCTAACCCAATTTTTGCAAACCATCACTTGGTTTGTTGCTTAACCCAAGTTTTTGCAAAGCTCGCATTGAGCCTTTGTTTTCTTCTAGCGCTTTATCTTTGTTTATGGAACCATAGTAGCAAGCCAAAAAGCTAAGAAGTGAATGAGCATTACTATCCAAAAGAAAAAAAACAGAAAAAGAAAAACAGAAAAGGAAAAGAAAAGAGACGAACAAAAGAAGGAGAACCATATCTCCCAAGTCTTAAAATTAGAACGTCTCAGAAAAAAAAACACGTGAATGAAAAGCTCAAGCACTTCACAATTTGCTAAAGCCATTCTAAACTTTGTTATTCTAAGCGCTAGAACCCCTGACCCTTGTTGTACCTTTAACCCTCTAACCACATTACAACCCCAATTCAAAGCTGTTTTTGATATCATCGGAGTCATATAGCATAGTAGAGCAACTCAGATGAACGTGCAAAATCAACGCAATCCTAAGCAAGAACATAAGCCGAGAGTAAACACTTTAGCCACCAAAATTGTGTGAATTGAGTGAACTACCTATGGTGAGGTGTTTTATCTAGCTATCCCCTTAAGCTCGTTTAATTGAACATGTGTCCTTTTTCTTAAACATATGACCTGTGATAATTGAAATGCGGCTTTTGGATCTCGTGTTTCTACTTTGTATTTCCGAATGCATGTAATTACAGATGCTCAAAATTGTGTCAAGCACCTAGTCAAACCGGGAGGTTTTCTAGCTTGCTTGTGATTGCGGGTTTAGTTTTTCTTTAGTTTACTTGGGGATAAGTAAAGTTTTAAGTGCGAGGAGGTTTGATAGGGGTCAAAAACCCCTATCTTTGGGTACGGTTTTAGGACGGTTTTTAGAGTTATTTCATGAATAAGCGAGCAATTCTCGCATTTATATGCTTTTGTGTGAGTTAGTTAGAAATTGGAAATGTTTTTTTTACTTTTCGTTGTTTAGGCTCGTTTTCTGGGTATTTTAGGTAAATATGGCCAAAATAGCATGTACGTTATATTTCCATTACCTCTTATAGCTAATTGATCCGCCAAAAGTCACACCAAACGGAGTGTTTACTCAAAATGAGCGATTGGCGGGTCAATTTAGCCTCGGAACTAATGTTATTTGGAGTTTTCATGCATGTGCAGGCTAAAACAGGAACGAGTTCGGATGAAAGTTGCGTTTCGGGACATCCAGCAATCGTGCAAGGCGTTCTGGGCAATCCCGCTCGTCGAAATGGCCTTTTTGGGGCTAGATCGGCGAGCTGACATTGCCAGCCCGTCGAGCAGGCCTTTTAGGGGCCAGCTCGGTGAGCTGGCTATGTTAGCTCGGCCGAGATGGCCCTTGGAGGCCATCTCGTATCGAGCTGGCCCTCAGGCGCCAGCTCGGCGAGCTGCTCTGTGGGAATCAGTCAAAAGATTGATTCCCGGTCCCACAAAGCCACGATCGACCCCACGACTTCCCACCTGCAAAAGGATACGAATTAGGTCAGAAAGAGGGCCCGAATCGCGTCTATAAATAGGAATTTCCAATTGTAAATTAGACATCTTTCATTATTGTAATTTTCTTAGCTTTCCTCCTTGAAAAATCCTCTCCACCTCCTCCATCTTCTTCAACCTCCATTGAAGAACTTTCGAAGCTCCATCCATCGAGGATTGTTCAAGGTTCGTCCTTAAGACCTAGGAAGCCGGCTGCAGGGTAGACAGGTTCCCTGAAAGGGATTTTCTTATCACCTTTTATCTTACCATGTTTGTACCTTTTGATACAGTCTATGAATCCTAGGCTAATTGTATCATGTGACAACATTCTTCGCCTTTAATAATATTTTAGCTCTTATTTTGTTTTATGATTATTTGTTTAATCTTTGTCTTACGCTTTATTCAATTGGTTTAACTCATTCAAAAGCCCCAAAATCTAGTAGGCACATATTGCGAGCTGAATCTAGCCTAGTCAGAACCTAGGAGATTGACGACCTCTTAGTTGATTAAGCCCAAATTGCTGAGCCTTAGACCTAGTTTCAACCTTACAAGGGAATCACGCACTAGAGACTTCAGGAGGGTAAGTAGGCTTAATCGCCTTGAATACAAGTGACTTAGATTAGGTTTTTAATCTATTGACCTAATAACCTAACTTCATTATTATCGTTCATACCATGTTCCTTCGGGGAATTGCATTAGTGAAAGATCACCTAGGAGTAGTTTAACTTAATTAGGAGTAGTTTAGCTTAATTAGGAGTAGAATAACTTAATTAGGAGTAGAATAACTTAGTTCGAATTAGAATAACTTAGCTAGGAGTAGAGTAATTCAACTAGGAGTAGATTAACTTAATCAAAACAACCTCAAAACCCACACAGCCTGGATAACACCTGAGACTAAGTAGCTCGATACTTGTAGTAAATAAATCATGTGGATTCAATACCTAGACTTTCCAGATTTTATTACTTGATAACGACGGGGTACACTTATCCCTTAGTGAGCCTTGCGGTACCGAACGCCGTGAGGCGCATCATAGAACATGGTGTTCGTGGTGTGTGAATTCTTTATAATGAGAGATATTGTGAAAATGTGACAAAGTCAATGAGTAAACTGATAAAAACGATTTCTTGATAATGGATAAAAGGTAGAACAGGTTGGGCACAGCGGAACCGGTTACTTTGAGTCCCTAAACATCCTATTTATTCATGAATGGAGTAAAGTGAAGTCAAGGTCTTTTTTTTAATGCTCACTTAAGTCAACTCTCGTGCGTTCTTAAGATTCTAAAACTTACTACAACCATAAACGTCCCTAAGGTTGGTTCTTTCTTGCATTAAGATCGAAACAGCATGTCAATAAGAAAACCCTTGATACAACCTCCTAACATTCCTGCTTCGGGGTTGGATGATTGATAAAAAGGTCCGTGAAGATCAAAGCAGTTCCCTATCATTCATCTAACACTAGCATACATGCGTAAGCAATGGAATAAAAAGCTTCATCAAACACTTCATAAATTAACAACATTCATTCATAAATAGAAAATAGCGAGGTTACATAACCGGCCCTAACTGGCCGAACCCATTCAAAATGACTACTCACTCATACTACTGAGTGAACAGTTTGCTTCCCATCTATAGAGCTCTATCCATGGAGTCATCCTCTTCCTCGAGAGCTTTTCTCTCTACCAAAACGTCTATTTTTAGTTCACAAAAAGATATATCGTTTCCTTTCCCCCACTACGTCTATTTAAGGGAGAAAAATCAAAACGGTACTGAAAGTATCTGATAAAAAAAATATTACAAAAACCAACTAAATTGTTCATAAATCCTAGACTATTGGAAGTGGTTAAGATCCTTTTGACCCTTGAACACTCAAGGGTCGAACTTTCTTGTCATCATGTTTCTTTTTAACTGCTCTTATCTACCTTTCCTGCCTGCCGCTCCTGCCGTCTGTCAAGTCGCCATCCGTCATCAGAAATTACAGCGTTAGACCGCTAGATCATAGGTTGCTCATCTCCTCATGGTTTGTGCAAAACAGGCTGCTTACAGTCTGTTTGACTTAATCTTTCGAAATCTGCACAAAAACACCGAGTAAATTACACCAATGGCACCTGAACTTTACTCTAATGCACATTTTGATACCTAGATTACATTTGTCTAAAAAATATATCCGAAGTAACAATGACCGAACAATTAAGTATATTTTACCGGTTAATGGCCGGTCAATGCGATTTTGATGAGTAAATTACACTGATGGTACCTGAACTTTACCAGAATTCACATTATGGTACCTAGATTTCATTGTCCAAAAAATGCACTTTAAGTAAAGATGACTCAATATTTTAGTATATTTGACCGATCAGTGATTGATCAACCCGAGTTTGACCATTTTAAATTAAAAATTGATACCAATCATACACTCAATTAACATGACAATATTATAATTTTATGTTAATTGAGTGTATGGTGAGTCTCAATATTTATTTCATGTTACCCGATCACTAACCGATCAAATGAACTAAACCTTTCAATCACCTTTACTTGTGTTATGTTTTTAGGATAAAATAAAATCCAGGTACCGAAGTGTGAATTATGGTAAAGTTCGGGTACCATTACTGTAATTAACTCGTGAAACTCGCGTTGACCGGTCATAACCGGTAAAAATATACTAAATTGTCCGATCATCGTTACTTCAGGTATATTTTTGGGACAAAATGTAATCTAGGTACCAAAGTGTAAACTATGTAAAGTTCAAGTACCATTGATGTAGTTTACCCCAAAAACACTTATAAGGCCTTCTTTCACGTAATTTAACCCTAAAAACACCCTTAATTCATCATAAATAATATGTTAATTTGTTGTCAAATTCATGCCTAACAAATACCCCCAAATTGAATCTTTGCTTGTCCTCAAGTAAACAACAGATAGAAAACAAGTCAACTTAGTGGGAAGGATTTAGGAATGAAAGAATACGGAGGATGAGTTGGAGGAGATCACGGAGAAAAAGGGATTATAACAGATCATTTGTTCTCAGAAAATTTACAGAAAAACGCAAATCACGATTATAAATGAAGTTATGCCAGTGTTTGATCATATAACCCTACTCAAGAAATTCCTCAAAGCTTAAAGTTAAACCTCAATTTTCACATGAACAACCTGTCTGCCCAAGATGCCTCACTAAGGAGGGGATGTTTCACTCACTCTCGAATGGCCCTTTTTCGCCATAAGGAAGGGAATGCAACTTCTCTCCTCAGCTCAGTAAATACACCCGTAGGGTGTGAGTTTGCTTATTGGTCCTATTTCTATGGATCAAAAATTTTAAAACAAAGTCCAAAGGTCTTTTAATGGTTGTAATGTAAGGTTAAGGTACAGGTGTGGAAGTGAATGGCTATTATGTGTAAGAATTCTGTCCTCATGCACTTTACACAAATCCCTTGGTGTTTTTACATACAACCTTGCACAGTTTGTTTTAACAAATGATTTACCCACTCTTTCCATTAACTCCTACCACTAAACAACCAATTTCAGTGTTTTTGGGCACACATTGTGATTGTGTGCCATAAATGAAGAGGTTCATTTGCTGATTCATCATTTTCTTTTTCCTCTCAATCATTTTCCTTTATTTCACATTTTATTTCAATGTGCGCTCGAGTTTCCTCAACCAATTATATTTTCAATTAACACTGCTTGCATGAGGCAAATTCTCGGCTCTTTAAGCTCAAAGTGAAGGGATTATGGCTATTCACAGGCTAAGTTAACGAAAAACAAGGGTAAGGCTCAAATGGTTCATCCTACTATACGAGTGCAATGTACGGGTTATGTCTTTTTAATGGTTGAGTTAGGTGCCTAATGCCTTTATCATTCTAGGTTTGTCAAAAGTTTTTCCATTTCTATAGGTCATACCAAAGCAAATCTCCCTAAAGATAGCAAGTACTGGCCCACTCTTTAAAGAATCAATGCATTTTATATGAAATTGCAGGCTCAAGTTCTCACTACTTTGGGGTTTCATGCATTTAGGCCAAAGGTCCCTCACGTGAATGTTGATTTAGAACTTCAAAATTTTTGGAACTTCAAGGCTCGGGCATTTAAGATTACACAAGGCTAACACCACACATTTCAATCATAACAAGCACAATCTGTTTAATGATTACTGCGAAGTCTAAACAATCGAAACACTAGAATGTTTACAAGGAAATGAACACAAACAAGGAATATTTACTAAGGACAGTTAAAGATTTCCTTTTGTACTTGCCAAAGATCACAGGGGGATAATTTATTATTCAGAAAATACTACACTAACAACTTTGTTCAATCTTTTATCATGTTATGCACACAAATATTGCAATAACTAATGTAATTTCCCACCCCCAAATTAGAATCAAACATTGTCCTCAATGTTACGACTAACAAAAGCATAGGAAAAACAACATAACATGATAAAAGGCGAGTGTAAACAAATGCAAAGAAGGGGTATAAGTGTTACCATATGCTTGGATAGCGACAAATTGAATGATCAGACAGGCGGGGAAATAGAGGAATCAACCTCTCTATCCGTAGCAGGAGCATTGCCATCCCCTTTCGAGGAGGCAGTGGCATTGGCAGTTGTTTCAGGTTTAACTCTTATCGGACTCTTGATCGAGGCACTA
The DNA here is from genome assembly GCF_963576675.1 of Euphorbia lathyris. Taxonomy (NCBI): domain Eukaryota; kingdom Viridiplantae; phylum Streptophyta; class Magnoliopsida; order Malpighiales; family Euphorbiaceae; genus Euphorbia; species Euphorbia lathyris. The sequence continues at coordinate 26,843,805 of NC_088919.1, read as the reverse complement.
GAGGGACTCTCCCACCGATGTTCCTCCACACAAAGGTGTTTGAGCATGTCAATTTCGCCTTGTTGCACGACATTTTTATTTTCCAGCGCAAAGATCTGTTCTCTACATGCTTGAGTCTGTGCAAACAGGGCATTGAACTTGGAGAGGATATCTTCATTTGAAAGCCTTGCGCATTTCTGGTAAAAGCCAAGATCTTTGGCCTGTTCAATCTGCTCAGACTCTGATGATACTGATACCGTAGGCTCATTCTTCCTCTTCCGACTTTCAACCCTCTTGGCCTCAACAAAATCCAACATCTAGACCCACTTCCCATTCACCATTCTCCCGAAGAGCATAATTTGGAGGCTTTTCAAGTCGATTTGTTCTGGGTAGTTCACCACTGTTAGCCTATTCCGGTCTTCTGGCTTGAAGACTCTGATTGCTTCGGCTATTCTTGTCACAATGCTACCACAGCAAATGACGGAAGAGTTTTTCCTTCCAAAAGCACTAATGTACTCCCCAAACCAAAATCCAAGGTTCATCCTGCGCCCCTGTACCATACTCCAAAGATCCGTAAGGTCTGCGTGAGGGATAGTGGCCTGGTTCTCGCGGGCGAAGATGGTGCCGGAAACCAGTTTGTGCAAGTATCGGATGGTGTAGTCCTTAATACCAGATGCTTTGGAGGCACTACCGTCGTAACTTGGCTGGCCAGAGATCGAGCGCCAGAAAGCCGTCGGGTCAAACTCGTTCGGGGTTTTGGTGAAAGCCCATTTGTACCCGTCAGACTCCATGTCATCGTCATCCGCAGCGCCGAGCAGGTTATAAAATGTGTTCAAAGATGGTCGTTGGGTATGGGTCATCAGCCAAAAACTGAACTTTCCTTCTTCATCCGGGTCGGTGATCTCAGGATCATGTTTAAAGGTGGCTAGAAACTCCAAAGTGAGTTCCTTGTACGCGGGCTCCTTCATCTCAAAGAAGCAACCAAAATGGCATGCTTCCATGGGTTTCCTTACACGATCCGCAAGCTTAAGCTTTTTCAGCGTTTCCCAGCATATAGTTCTCACCGGCCCAAATTCGAGTTGAGCCAAATCATCATAATATTGTTGCACGATGGCGTCCTTAAACTGAGACAGTTTCTTTACCAGTTTTCGTCGGGTATAAAAGCGACTGTGCTTGTGCCCACCATCTTGCCCTTCGCTTTGTCTTTCTTTGTGCCTTCTACTTTTACTTGTTTCCCTGAGCCTCGAGTCCTCATCCTGAGATAGCGACTAAATAGGGACACCCAAAGATAGTTATCAAACAAAATATGGGGAACGATGTGAAAGAAAGAGTTTAGAAAATTTTTAACTAGGGTCCGCAATACAGTCTACGTCCTTTAAGTAGAAAAAGGCGTGAAACGGCCTGTTGCCAGAACCGTCATTATGACGACGTTTCTATGAACGCCACCTGTATGAGTGGTTGTGGCAACAGCCATGTCGAGACGAAAAGACGCTTGGGGTAGCGAACGGTTACTTTTTGAGTTTGAATTTACTATACTCTACCTACTTTGGTTTTACCGAGAGATGTGCAAAAGTAGAGTATAATAAGTACCCAAAGAACAGTTTGATTTGATGTTCACTTTATTCGCCCATGTTCGCTTCAAATTTTGGACCAATTGATTTCCCCCACCCCCCCCCCCCCTCTAAAGATCATTTCAATCTCCTTTTTCAAACAAGTAAAAATTTAAAACTTTACCCACATGGAAGGGTAAAAGTTTTATATTTTTGCTCACACTTAAAAAAAACATGATATTAATCAAAGAAATTATATTATTTACGGACCCTCATATGACACAAAGTTGATCTTAACACGACTAAGCAATCCTACCTAAAATTTGACAAAAAAACTTGAAAGTAATGTATTAAAATGCAAGATTACTCGTGCTACAATTGGTGTTTGCAGCGGACACCCTGTTCTTGATTCTATTGGCTCGGGGGATCCTGGAAGTGGACAGTGTCAATCTTCCTTTGGTGATCATTCTCGAGATAAGGTTTTAACCTCTGTCCGTTGACCTTGAAAGGTTCATGACCATCCTTGCTAATCTCGATTGCCTCATGACCGAACACCTTGCTCACCGTATATGGTCCCGACCATCTGGACTTCAGCTTCCTAGGGAACAGTTTGAGCCTTGAATTGTACAAAAGGACCCTCTGTCCTTCTAGAAAAACTTTCTCCCTGATTTTCCTATCGTGCCATTTCTTGGTCTTCTCCTTATAATTGACTGCGTTTTCGTATGAAAACAACCTGAATTCTCCCATATCATAGAGTTGCAGCCTCCTTTGTTCGCCCACAACCTATTTCTCAAAATTCAGGAAAATTAAAGCCCAAAAGGCTATATGCTCCATCTCTACCGGAAGATGATAAGATTTTTCATACAACAATCTAAATGGGGACATTCTAATGGGTGTCTTATATGCAGTTCTATATGCCCATAAAGCATCGTCAAGCTTGTTTGCCCAGTCTTTCTTAGAATTGCCCACGGTTTTTTCCAAAATTCTTTTGATTTCACGATTTGAAATCTCCACCTGCTCACTAGTTTGTGGGTGGTAAGGCATGGCAATTCTATGAGAGACTCCAAGCTTTCCCATCAACTTTTCAAATTGAGCGTTGCAAAAGTGGGTTACTTGATCACTAATGATTGCTCGTGGGACACCAAATCGGGCAAACAGCCTCTTTAGGAATTTTACAACCACACGGGCGTCATTAGTGGGACTAGCAATTGCTTCAACCCACTTGCTCACATAGTCGACTGCAACTAAGATGTATTTATGTCCAAAAGACGTAGGGAATGGTCCCATGAAGTCTATTCCCCATATGTCAAATATTTCACAAACAACAATGTAATTGAGGGGCATGGTATTTCTAGCTGAGATATTGCCTGTTCGTTGGCACTCATTACAAGTACTTGCAAATATATTGGCATCTTTGAAAATGGTTGGCCAGAAAAAACCTGATTGGAGCACTTTGGCTGCAGTTCTGCTCGCGTTATGATGTCCACCCGCTTCTCGATCGTGGCAATGGCTCAAAACAGCCTGTCCCTCCTCTTGAGTGATGCACCTGCGAATGATCTGATCGACGCATAACTTGAAAAGATAAGATTCCTCCCAAAAATAATATTTGATTTCTACATAGAACTTCTTCCTTTGGTTAGTGGAAAGGTTATGAGGTTTAATTGAACTAGCAAGGAAATTTGCAATATCAGCAAACCATGGAGCAGGCTGTATAGAATACAAACGATCATCTGGCAAAATCTCTACAATTTCTGGTTGTTCTTATGAGAAATTCTGGACAAATGATCAGCCGCTACATTCTCGGTCCCCTTCTTGTCCTTGATCTCGAGATCAAATTCTTAGAGTAAGTGTAACCACCATATCAGCCTTGGCTTTGCAACTTTCTTTGCAAATAGGTAGCGTAATGCAGCATGGTCTGTGTAGACAATGACCGTTGACAAAACCAAGTATGGAAGGAATTTGTCAAAAGCATATACTACTGCGAGAAGCTCCTTTTCTATCGTGGTGTAGTTTTGCTGAGCCTCGTTTAATGTTTTGCTTGCATAATAGATAGGTCGAAACTTCTTCTCAATCCTTTGCCCAAGAACAGCTCCTACACATGTATCGCTAGCATCACACATCATCTCAAATGGCTGTTCCCAGTTGGGTCTTGCTAGTATAGGTGAGTTGATCAGCTTGCCCTTCAATAGTTCAAATGCTTTGACACAGCTTGTGTCAAATGAGAAGTCCACATCTTTATGTAGCAAAGCTGACAAAGGTAACGTGGTCTTTGAGAAATCCTTTATAAACCTTCGGTAGAACCCCGCGTGTCCAAGGAAACTTCTCACATCTTTGACATTAGTTGGAACGGCAAGTTTCTCTATCACTTCCACTTTGGCCTTGTCCACTTCCATCCTTTTTTCAGAGATTTGATGCCCGAGAACGATGCCGCCAGTAACCATGAAGTGGAATTTCTCCCAATTTAAGACTAAATTGGTATCCCTACGTCGCACTAGCACAGCCTCCAGGTTGTTCAGACAGCTTCCAAATGAATTTTCATAAACGGAGAAATCATCTATGAAGATTTCCACAGTTCGTTCCACCATATCATGAAATATCGACATCATGCACCTTTGAAACGTAGTTGGGGCATTTCATAAGCCAAATGGCATGCGTCTGTAGGCATATGTCCCGTAGGGATAGGTAAAAGTTGTCTTTTCTTGATCTTCACAATGGATCGCAATTTGGTTGTACCCCGAATAACCATCAAGAAAACAATAAAATGCATACACTGCCAACCGTTCTAGCATCTGATCAATGAAGGGCAAAGGGAAATGGTCTTTCCTTGTTGCCTCGTTGAGCTTTCGGTAGTCCACACATACTCGCCATCCTGTTATGGTCCGTGTGGGAACCAATTCATTTTTCTCATTGAGAACAACCGTGGTACCTCCTTTCTTTGGCACTACATGAACAGGGCTGGTCCATACACTATTAGAGATGGGATAAATGATTCATGCATCTAACAGCTTGATTACTTCTTTCCTCACAACCTCCTTCATGTGGGGGTTCAGTCTGCGCTGTGGCTGGATAGACGGCTTGTGATCTTTCTCCATCAGAATTCTATGAACGCATACTTCTGGACTAATACCCTTGATATCATCAATTTTCCACGCAATAGCATCCTTGTTTCTTCGTAATACCTCCATGAGTTGAGCTTTCTGATCAGGGGTTAGTTTTGAAGATATAATCATCGGGCTTCCGTTAGGTGGTTCAAGAAACGCATACTCTTGTGTGATGGCAAAGGTTTTAGTTCAGGTTTGGTCAATGGCACAGTGGGTATTTCAGGTGGTTCTTGATGAGTAGGAACAGTGGGGTCCGGAGGAAGTGTTGACAAGTTGGTTTCAATGGAACAGCCTGTTCCTTCACATAAATTCACTTCTTCTCCCAAGAGAGCCTCCAGAGTGTCCTGTCCCTGTTCCTGCGAAGTAGAAAGACTTTGGAAATCATCTAAGAAATAACATGTGTCATCACTAGTGTTAGCTTGTCTTATAGCCTCATTCATCTTGAAAATGATTTCCTCCCCATTAATTCGCAAAAATAATTTTCCCTCTCCTACATCAATCAATGCTTTACCCGTTGCTAAGAACGGTCTACCCAAAATAATAGGAACATGCAAGTCCTCGTCTATGTCCATTATGATGAAATCCACAGGCAGTATGAATTTTCCTACTTTGACCAATACATCTTCCACTACTCCCCTAGGGTAACATACAGACCTATCAGCCAACTGAATGGACATTCTAGTTGGTTGTGGTTCTCCTACCTTAGCTTAGCATACACAGAATATGGCATTAGGTTTATACTTGCTTCTAGGTCACATAATGCATTTTCAATATTTAACTTGCCAATTGAGCAGGGAATAGAAAAACTCCCTGGATCCTTCAGCTTTTTCGGAAGCTGCTGCTTGTTCTGGAGTATTGAGGAGCAGTCCCTGTTTAGTTGGATCATCGAGATATTTTCCAACTTCTTCTTGTTTGACAAGATATCTTTTAAGAACTTCGCATATGTGGGCATCTAGGCAAGTGCTTCCACAAAGGGGATGTTGATATGCAACTTCCTCAAAGTGTCTAGCACTTTTAAATTTTGCTCTTCAAGCTTCTTGTTTATCAGCCTCGCCAGATAGGGTACAGGTGGCACATAGGGCGGAGGTGGTTTGTACCTCTTTCCATGTTCCTCCTGGTCTTGATCAACGGTCAATTCTACCCTGACGGACTCTTCTTGACTAGGAACAGCTTGTTCCTTATCTTCTTCAGTGTTTTGAGAGGTACCTACACACTTAACATTTTTATCAATTGACAAAGGAGGGTGAGTTTCCTTACCAGGCCGCAGAGTGATTGCCATGACATCTCCTTTAGGGTTTGGTTCGGTATTACTTGGCATTATCCATTTTCCTTTTGATGAAGACGCAACAATTTGATGGACTTGTGTCTCTAAATTTTTAATTGAAGCTTGTGTCTTCTTCATGAATTGCAACATCATGGTCTTCATGTCCTGTTCTACATCTTCCTTTGGTGGAACAGGCTGTTTATAAGTTGTTTGAGGCTGCCTTTGGTAATGTCCTCCTTGCTGCTGCTGATACCTTGGTTGTTCCTACTAATTTGGTTGTCCCGTCCATCCAAAGTTTGGATGATTTCTTGTAGCAATGTTGTAGGTATTGGAGTATGGGTTTGGTGGGTTCCTCTGATTATATCCAACATAATCACATTGTTCATGCTCACCTTTCCCTTGCTTGACTCCAGGACAGTTGATGTTGAAGTGAGGTCCTCCACAAAAATCACAAACATCATTGAACGGCGGTTCGCTGTGAATGGATGATACATTAATCTTGCTGAGCTGCTTTGCAAGATGTTCCACCTGGGTGGTCAGTTTTGACACAACATCATCATTCCCCACTCTTTTTCCTTCACTCCTAGCTGAGTGCCAGTTATAGCTTGTGCTTACGACTCTCTCAATAAGGTTGTACAAGGCTTGTGGTTCAAGATCTTCGGGGTTAGTATTAGCAATGGATTCAATCTGGATTTTATAAATGTTGGTGACTCCATTGTAAAAATTCTGTACTTGCATCCACATGGGGATGCCATGATTCGGTACCCTTCTTAATAGCTCTTTGTACCTTTCCCATGCCTCGGCCAAGGATTCATCCTCTTCTTGCACAAAATGAGATACCTCATTTATGAGTTTGATGGCCTGTCTAGGTGGAAAATATTTCATTAGAAAAGCAATGGCCATTTCTTCCCAAGTGGTAATGGTTCCTGGCTATAGGTTCTTTAGCCAGTTCTTTGCTTTATCTTTGAGAGAAAAAGGAAACAGCTTTAGCCTTTTCACATCATCGGAAACTCCTCGGTTTGATCGGAAAGTGTTGCATAGTGTAATGAACTCCTGGATATGCCCGTTTGGATCTTCCGACTGGTATCCATTGAATTGCACTGCGGCCTACAACATTTGTATCATAGATGCTTTCACTTCAAACATGTTGTTCCCTTCGTTAGGCAACACTATGCACGACGAGTGTCCTTCTGTGGTCGGTCTGGAATAGTCTCTGATCCTCATAACTGGAGGATTATTGTTCTCTCCTTCCTCCTCTTGGTTGGGTTGAACTGGTTGTTCTGGTGGTACTCTTCCAGCCATCCTTCTTTCTCTTTGTCGCTCTCTTTGTCTTGCTCGTCGTGCTCCCGCTCGGTTTCGTCTACACGTTCTCTCTAACTCAAGATCGATAGGAAAAACTGGTGGTCCAGCTCTGTGCATAGAAAGTGGGAAGCACTACTCCTGGCTGCATTACTTAGCAAATAGATTAAAAACACCTTGTTTCACAGAAATTTTCAGATAAATTTTGTTGCTTTCAATCCCCGGCAACGGCGCCAAAAACTTGTTGTCCTCTGAATAGACTCTAGCAAGTGCACTAGAAACAAGTAATAAAATGATAAATAGAGTATCGTCTCCACAAGGATTGAAGACCAAATTTTACTAGAAAAACCTTGCAGAACAGGATGTTCGTGGTGTGTGAATTCTTTATAATGAGAGATATTGTGAAAATGTGACAAAGTCAATGAGTAAACTGATAAAAACGATTTCTTGATAATGGATAAAAGGTAGAACATGTTGGGCACAGCGGAACCGGTTACTTTGAGTCCCTAAACGTCCTATTTATTCATGAATGGAGTAAAGTGAAGTCAAGGTCTCTGTTTTAATGCTCACTTAAGTCAACTCTCGTGTGTTCTTAAGATTCTAAAACTTACTACAACCATAAGCGTCCCTAAGGTTGGTTCTTTCTTGCATTAAGATCGAAACAACATTTTAATAAGAAACCCCTTGGTACAACCTCCTAACATTCCTGCTTCGGGGTTGGATGTTTGATAAAAAAAAGTCCGTGAAGATGAAAGCAGTTCCCTATCATTCATCTAACACTAGCATACATGCGTAAGCAATGGAATAAAAAGCTTCATCAAACACTTCATAAATTAACAACATTCATTCATAAATAGAAGATAGAGAGCTTACATAACCGGCCCTAACTGGCCGAACCCATTCAAAATGACTACTCACTCATACTACTGAGTGAACAGTTTGCTTCCCATCTACAGAGCTCTATCCATGGAGTCATCCTCTTCCTCGAGAGCTCTTCTCTATACCAAAACGTCTATTTTTAGTTCACAAAAAGATATATCGTTTCCTTTCCCCCCACTACGTCTATTTAAGGGAGAAAAGATCAAAACTGTACTGAAAGTATCTGATAAAAAAATATTACAAAAACCAACTAAATTGTTCATAAATCCTAGACTACTAGAAGTGGTTAAGATCCTTTTGACCATTGAACACTCAAGGGTCGAACTTTCTTGTCATCATGCTTCTTTTTAACTGCTCTTATCTGCCTTTCCTGCCTGCCGCTCCTGCCGTCTGTCAAGTCGCCATCCGTCATCAGAAAATGCAGCGTTAGACCGCTGGATCATAGGTTGCTCATCTCCTCATGGTTTGTGCAAAATAGGCTGTTTACAGTCTGTTTGACTTAATCTTTCCAAATCTGCACAAAAACACTTATAAGGCATTCTTTCACGTAATTTAACCCTAAAAACACCCTTAATTCATCATAAATAATATGTTAATTTGTAGTCAAATTCATGCCTAACACATGTGGTCAAGGGTTCTGAACTTTTACATCAATTTAGGAATATACTTATATATAGAAATAAGTTGTCTACTTGAATAACATGTTCTGTGTCACTTGAATATACATATATATAGGAATAAATTGCCTACTTTGTATTACAAAAAAGGAAATGATGCAAAGGGGCATGATATGCGAATAGCATCCAAGGAGGTCTGCATGATAAACAAACATTGGAGTTGGATGGTGCGAACTACTAGAGAGGCATGAAAGGAAAATCGAAGAATAAATTGATAACCAGTCTACTTGGTAATCAATTTGATCTTCAATTTGCCTTTCATGCCTCTCTAGTACTCCACACCATCCAACTCCAATGTTTGTTTAGCATACAAACCTCATTGGATGTTATTCGCAAATCATGCCCCCTTGCATCATTTCCTTTTTTGTGTAGGTGGGCTTCATACGACGCAATGTGCGAGATACGAGCTAAGACTTGAACCCTATTTTCTGAGTTATTTAGATTGTTTTACCATGCTTTTATCAAAATCTTCTTAGATTTATATTTTCTGAGATTTAAAAAATACTCGTTGCCACGTAGGTCTTCGATCGGCTACTAAGTCCCCCATCAGGTACTCTGGTCGGCGATCGGTGACCTTCAACGGTTTTCGGGCAGTTTTTAGTCATTTTTCTGGCAGTTTTATCTCCTTCCCACTACTAAAAGGGAAAGAAACCGACAGACTGAAAAAGACAGTTTTTATCATAAAGAAAAAAGATTTTTGAGAGAAAAAGAAAGAAAGTTAGTGAAATTGAGTTAAAGCTTAGTGAATCTACGTGAAAGTAAGTGAAAGAGTGAAAATAAGAGGTTTTTACACCGTTTCTTACCAAATAAGCCATTTTTAGAGGTTCAAACACCCAAATTCAACAACATTTCAAAGTTATTAGTCGATGAAACACGTTCACTACAACCGTTCCTCACTAATTTTCAATTCTGATGCCACTAAACTTCCATATTTGTTCTTTTGGGTCAAAAACTCTTTTAAACCGGTGAATTTTGGTTCAAATTTGTGGAATACCACATTTTGATCATTTTAATTTTCTTGCTGCATGGGCCCGGGTTGCTGCTCAAATCACAATCACGTGTACGTCGGCCTACTTCGCACCAAAAATGGAAAAAACGTTTCAAAGGTAACTTTTGAAGGGTTTTAAAAGCCCATCTTTACTACTTGTAACTTGTTTCTTTATCTTTTCTTCTTATTTCTTTGTTTTCTTAGTTCTTGCACGTAAAATAAAGGGTCTGTCTGAAAGGCAGTCATCGATCAAAGACATGGTCTTCGATTGGGGACCCCTATTACGGATCGGGGACCAACCCATATCAGTAATAGGGACAGACGATTAGACCCATGTTTTATGTTTGGGTAGTTTAGTTTTATTTTGGTAAATTTATTATTTCTATTTTATTATCATAAATAAGGATAAAAGCAATCCCGGGTTATAAGGGTATTTTAGTCATTCCTATTAAAATCTACTAGATGAATGGATTAGGTTTCAAAATAATTGCATGCTGTTGTGCTAGATCTTAGGAATAAATGAGTCATATTTTATCGAGTCGGACGTCACAGTTAAATCCGAAAGGCAGGTCCCAATGTCCCACAACTAACATTTATTTGTCTTGCAGGTTTAATATATTTACTTTCATAGGACTAGATTTGATGTATTAGGGCAGAATGGTGCCATTTGTGAAAAGATGTAGTAATTTTATATTTCATTATTTATTCATTGCTTTTGAAGGCTAAAACGATATTTAACTGAATCTGGAATATAAATACTTGGTATTTTAATAAAGACAAGTCTATGCATTTATTAATCAGACCATTGAATCGTTTAAGTCACAAACCTAAGATGTCATGTCATGGGCCCATGTGCCATCTAATCTTTTGATATGTTCCCGAGCATTAAAATTCGGGTGGCAACTCTGGTATTAATAATCTAACCTTAACATGATAAAAAAAAAGGTTAGAAAATAGTCAAAAGAATGCAGCACCGGAAGGGACACGCTAAGTGGCGTCCATAAAAATGGTAAGTGACAGTGTCATGTAAAAACGAAATCCTATTTGTTGAAATCCCCTCCCGAGAGTAGGATAATCGGGTTTTGCGGCCGCTCACACCGATACAAATGCTGCAACCATTTGCATCAGCCAATGATCGACGTAGTCCATTTGTATCGAGGGCTTTTGCATCACCCAAAAACCGACGCAAATGGTCATTTTTCCACATAGTTCTGCTAACTCCCAATTATGATTCAACACAATGGAATCAAGTTCACTTTTAATCGCCTCTTTCCAAAAGTTTTCATCTATAAAGATTACTGCCGCTATTTATGTTTTTGGATAATTCTTGTCCTTTTACTTCTTCTTGGTTCATCTTCATTTTGAAGAGCAGCTGAAATAACAGGCAGAGAAGAAAAAGGCAAAGACGTAGAAGTAGAGGAACTAAAATCAATAGATACATCTATATTCATTAGAGGAAACACACTTTCAAAGAATTATGCATCTATATATTAACAAATAGAAAAATCATTTAACTACATAAATCTGTAAGCAACACTATTTGAGCATATCCAAAAAAAAAAGAACAATCAAACATTTTAGGTCCAATAATTTGTTTCTTAAAATTAGGAAAAACAATTTTAGTTGGACAAACTCAAACCTATAAAAAGATTAAGTTAAGTGCAAAACAACTTATATGATGTCTTATCACGTTTTTTTATAAGGTACACTATTTAGAATATAGCAAACCGATAAAACTGATTCCCCTACATGTTACTAGATTAACCCGAACTTAAAAGCATAACATTCATTCCATCTTTAAGAGTTCAAATTTTTCTTTATGTTATACCATTATGTTGTTGTGAATAAGGTGAACTGTGAATTACTTTGATTAAAATCGTACAAGAAAATGGGGAAAACTTATCTTGTCTGTAGCAATCATTTCCAGATCAATATGCATGCAACATTTTATCATAAAATCTAATGAGAAGCCTATCTTTGGATAGCTCCCATCCAACATAGATAGAGCCTTCCTGAATAGTCTTCTTCCTTTCAAAAAAATAAAAATGTACAGATATCAACTTAATTTTGTTCGATAAAATCGCTTTTAAATTGTTGGAAATAAAGAACAAAATAATAAAAACTTTATCGAAAAATTGTTGCCCCATAGATGAACCGCTACCTTAAAAGCGATTTTTCCAGCAGAAAAAGGTGCAATATCAACCAATGATCGCTCCCTAAAGTTAATGCAGAGAGCTCTAAACTCGCGCATTCAAGGTTAGATCAATGAAACGATAGCTTACATATAGTTTTTGGGAAGAAATAAATTAGAAAGAAAACATTTTATTCTTTTCTAAATTTATCTTTGATTTAGGGATAAGTTATCAAAATTGGCCTAAGGTTTTTGGAAAAGTACCAATTTAGGCTCAACGTTCAAAATAGGACAAATATAGGCTTAACGTTTACAACATAATATCAATTTAGGCTTAACGTTTATAATATAACATTAATTTAGGCTTCACGTACAAAATAGCACCAATATAGGCGTAACGTTTATAAAATAATACAAATTTAAGTTTAACGTTTACAAAATATATCAAATTTAAGCTAAACGTCACAATTAAATTAACCATATTATATTCTTTTCCTATTAACTTTATATGATATCTTCTTTTTTAGTTCTATTTTCTTATTTATTATAATACAATTAATTAGTATTTTTGTCCATTAAAACTTTATATTTGTTTTTCATCAACCATTCCATGACTCCTAAATTTCATGGCTCATGTAATATATGCAAAGTAAAAGTAATTGAATATCCATAATATTTCGAACACTGATATATGTCAATCTCAATACAATCAAAGAGCTAAAGTTTTGTTCATCCAACAATCCAATCCAAATTCATGGAAGTCTTGTGTTAAGTTTTACCTACATTTCAATCTCAATTTTAATACAATGTCACATGTATAAGATGATGTATATAAGATGTATTTATCAAATTCAAATAAAAATAGTTTAGTTTTATGCACTTCGAAACCATACAACCTATTGAAATTTTACATTTTGTTGAAAATCTCATAATATAGCACTTTTCTGCATTCCCGATATTTGTCGCGTTTTAAAAAAACGAGACAAAGTTAATATGAACTCTGTCGCGTTTGTCGCATTTTCAAAAAATGCGGCAGACACGACAAAGTTCATATGACTATTAAAATAAATTATTTAAAAATATATTTAAAATGTGTTTACTAAAATAAATTATCAATTATAAAATTTATATTTAATTTAACTACAAAATCTTTACCATAATAAACTAATTACGAGCAACTTGCACAGTTAAACATTTATGTTGCGGTTTTTTTTATTAACAATACCGATCGACTTTTGAACCCAAGCCTCCACTTTTTTTTTTTTCCCTTATTGATTTGGTTGGTTAGATAGTTTCGAACAAAAGTTGATTTGATCATAAAATAAAGCATGCGAAATGATGTGCCCCTTCATCTCTGATTAGGCAGCGTAATGATGATATCTTCACACTCCTTATTGTAATGATGTCAACACAAACTGTAAATTACATTTTCTTTCTATTCTAAATTTTAAATTAGGCTTAAATTAGGCTTAGTACCTCTTTTTGGCTTGACTTATATCTCTTATTCTTTTCGACTGACATGATATATTTTATTAGTAACTTCTAAATTTATTTAAAATATTATGATTAAGTCCCTAATCTATATAAACACCGTAAAAGTATAAAAAAATATAAAATTAATTTATTTTAAAAATTTAGAATGGGAAATTAGACTTATTGTTCATGTTTTGAACTTTTTTACCGGTTTAGATAAATTGAAATGTAGATTACTTTAAACAAATTTATAGAACAAATCGATCACTGTAAACAAGTTCATACGATCAATAGGTCACTTTAAACGAATCCAAATAGAAAATATGTTATTTTAAATAAGTTGAGGCGGTTAAAGAGATATTTTGTAAATTTAGTGGCTGTTTGTTTTAGCTTTTCGGAGGAGCGTTTAGCGTTTCACTCCAAACTGCAGGAAATATAGCGTTTGGTTAGGTTTATATAACCGCAGCGTTTAGCGTTTTCTCTGAAAACTGCAGCGTTTTGGAGCATTTCATGAAAAGCTCCTATTTGGAGCTTTTCATAAACAGTTGTTTGTAGTTATTTGTTATTGACAAAATTATCCTTCTTTTTTCCATAAAATATGTTTATTTTTTAACATTATTTATATTTCTACAACATAATTATCGGAAGAATAAAATTTTGTTGCATTAAATAAATTTTTTATTTTTTATATAGATTAGTTTTATTAATTTGTGTAACACATTTTTTTTATTTTATAATAGGATAAGATGCAAAAATATCCATAACATTTATAGCTAGGAGTAATTTTACCCTTAATGTTTAAAATTGTGCATTTATGCCCCTAATATTGGCAGCCAAAAGCAATTTTACCCCTAACATTGACAAGTAAGGTCAATTTGAGAAATAATTTATTAAACTGTTTTTTTAGTCATTAATATTGTTATCTACACTTCACACGTGCACCATTTTATCATCGCTAGTAACAGATCACAAACATATGATTAGACATGATTTTTTTTAAAAAAAATAATATATATATATACATATATATATATATGAGAGATCAGGTGTGACACATTTCTTATGGTGTGACAAGACTTATTGTGTGACAACAGTGGCTTTTTAGTAATTGTGTAAAAAACGGAGGGGTATATTTGTAATTTTACGTGCTTAGTATAAATAGTTATTAAGTTAGGGGTATATTTGTAATCTTCTATATTTTTCTCATTCTTTCTTCTCCGGTGATTCTCTGATATTTCTCTCGTTTTTCCGATAGCGCCGTTTCATTTCCGATCGTTATTTTGTTGATTTTTTGGTTCGATTTCTTTGTTCCGTCTCTCATTTTGTGTTTTTTGGAAGATATTGGTGAGTTCGTGTATGTTTTCATGTTTGTTTTCATCGTATTTATGTTTGTTGTTTGTTCATTTCCCTTCGTTTTTTTGTTGAATATTTTGTTCCATTTATGGCTCTGATTTCCTATATTTTGTATTTTGTCGGTAGGTTCGGTTCTCTTTTTGTGTATTTTTGAAGATATCGGTGAGTTCCTCTGTGTTTTCTTTGTTCATTTTAGATATTGTGTTATGCATGTTCTTAGTTTTTTTTTTGTTTATATGTTCTGTTTAGGTTTTGTATTTTGTTTTTGTTTTGTTTCTTATTTTTTAGGGTTTCAACGGCATTTCATTTTGTTTTTTCATTCTTTCCGTCTATCATTTGTTAGTTTTCTGACTTGTATATGTGTTTTTTTGTTGTTTTTCAGTATATATCAGAATGTCTAAAGCTACTTCTAGTAGGAAAGATTGTTTGCGTGAGAATGTTATTGATCATGCGTTGCTTGATGCTATAAACTCTGATTATATGGGAGATGACGACGACAGGTACTATTTTGTTATGTTTTTATGGAACAATATATGCATTCTTTTGGAACAATATATGTATTTGTTTGGAACAATGTAAGTTTTTGTATGGAACTATATATGTATTCGTTTCGAACAATTTATGTATTCGTTTGGAACAATATATGTATTCGTTTGGAACAATTTATAAGTTCGTTTGTAACTATATATGTATTTTGTTGATCTAGTATTGTTGTTAATTTTGTTATTTGTTATGTTTCAAGGGTTTTTGAAAAGGATAGTGATGAAGGAAGTAAACAGAGATTTGTGAAGAAATCTCATACTTTGAAGAAAAAGTCATCAAATATTGGTGTTCCTATTGATGAAAGTTCTTCTGATGCTTTGAAGGACGTAGAAAGTTGTTCTGATGTAGATGAAAGTTCTTCTGATGCTCCTGATAATATGAATGATCCTGATTTTGTTATTAGTGCGAGTACACCATCTGAAGAACAAGCAGATGATGAATATGTTGTTCTGGTTGTGTTGGAAAGAAAAGAAAAGTTGGAGTTAATTTGAAGGGAGATGGTTCTTCTAGGTTGAAGATGAAGAAGGTTGAGGTTGTGAAAGTATCTGGTGGTTCTAGATTGAAGAGGAATAAGGTTGAGGTTGTGAAAGTATCTGGTGGTTCTAGATTGAAGAGGAATAAGGTTGAGGTTGTGAAAGGGGTTGGTTCTTCTAGATCTGTGAACCGTGATTGTGAAAGAAGGATTGTGAAGAAGGATAGTTGCTATTCTGTTATGGAGCAAGATTTATCCGGTACAGTATTGAATCAGAGGGTGCGTCCAACAGGATTTATTAAGTTTGTTAAAACTATGCCAGAGACACACAAAGCTGCCATTAGGAAGATAGGGTTTGGTGGTTTTTTGTGTCTGGATATTGGGAAGCTCAATGGAATGTTTTATGGCAAGGTTGTGGCTTCTGTCGATCCTGACAGATGCTGTTTTATTCTTCCTGGTAATGACCGGATTGATTTGAGTGAAGAGGATTTCCATTGTGTTTATGGCCTGCCATGTGGAGGAAAGGAAATTAAGGAAGCGGATAGTAACAGTGGGGATAGTTGGTGTAATTTTTTAGAGACTTGGAAGAAGTCTTTTGGTCTAAGTAGTGGCAGTCCTAAGGATAAAGATGTGCTTTATAGGCTGAAAATCTGTTGGAAGTGGATGTTTGTGATGAGTTCATTTGGAACTTCATTGTTATTGTTGTTAATTGTTGCATTCGTTCAACCAATAATAGGGCGTTGTACAATAAGTTTTTATTCAGTTGCATGAATGTGACTGAAATTTTGAAGTTGGATTGGTGCCGGTTTAGTTTTAAGCATCTTATAGATTCTGTTCGTTCTTTCCAGAACGATTCTAAGCCATATTTTTTCACAGGCCCTCTTCCATTTATACTGGTAATTGTTTTAATATGTTGGAATTTATTTTGAATAATTTATGTATTTGCTTATAATTTGTTTTTCTCATTTTTTTATTTTAGATATGTTATTTTGATCGTTTGCAACGTAGGGTTGATTTGAGGCCACGTTCCTTTCCACTAACTTCTGTGTGGAATAATGTTCTAATCTCTGAAAGAATTAAGTTGGAAAAAGCCAGTGGTTTTGGCAAGGGAATTGTATTGAAGAGATTAGTGAAATCTGAAGCAGAGGTAGAATGTGAAGGCCCTAACGTTGAAGGTAAGAATAAGAAGAAGAAGAGAGAAGAAGAGAAGAAGAAGAAGCATGTAGAAGAAGGAGAAGAAGAAGATACTCAAGAAGGAGTTTCTGGCTGTCCCATTTACTTCATGGTATGCATCTGTGTTTTTCTTTTATATAGAAGATTGTGTTTCGTTTTGATAAATTAGTAAATAGTGTTTTTATAAATGCAGGAATTCACTGTCAGGTTTAAATTAGTGGATAGAAAATTAGCTAATGATGTAACTAAGATGTTTATGTTGGTGGATGAAGCTGAAAATATGTTTGAAGAGAATTACTTATCTGTACGGATGAATACATTTGTTGAAAACATTTTTACTAAGTACAAAGTGAGTAAGGAAGAGAGGATGAGCTAGCGTTCTGAGCGAATGCCAGCAAGTGAGCATTCGGGAAGATTATTTAAAGAATCTGATGAGGATAATGATTTTTTTAATCTGCCTGGCTTTTGGGAAGAATATAATTGTTGAGCGATTTCCGCAAGTGCACGGTATACGCTTGTAGTAATAAAAGATATCGAACCCACATGGAACGCTTTTTAACTAAAACTTGTTTTAATACAGTTTTATTCACGTCTTTAGGTTTAACTTAAGAAAATCGTTTAATTGATTGTATTGGTTTGGATTAATTAGAATTAGATGAGAATATTATATTGAACTTAGAGAACAATTCTGTCTTGAGATTTTGATTACAAGACAGACGCTTTCGTATTTGGAATAAATCAAAGGTATAAAACTTATTTTCATTAAGCAAAGAAAGCAACTATAACTTTGGTAAGATTATGAACATGTAATAATACAAGAATTTATACAATTAGATGGCTTTGAACCGTAGAAATCTCTATGGGTCGGAGCAGATTTCTACCTTAATCAAATTAGTATTTTATATCCGATAAGCCGCGGTCACGATCATATCATCCGTAAAAACAAATTCTTTCAAGTGTTCAACAAAGTTTCTTTGTAAATATGATTGTATAAAACGTTTTAATAAAAACACCAATTTATCATTTTGAAAATCATTTTGTCAGAACAATATCAAAATAACAACAGGAAGAATGTATTGAATAAAATAAATATATTATTAGTGAATTGTGAATCTTCACAAGTTAACAGAGAGGAAGAAACATGGATAGCATTTTGACAAAAACTTTGAGATCCGAGTTGTCAATCTTTCCCTCAAACTCCGTAGGTTTGTCAGACCCTTTTGCGCTTCAGCCGTTAGTTCTTCTCACTGAATCTTCGGAATAGAGACCGGTCAGTCCACTACTAGAATGAAAACTTGTCTCTGATCAACCTTTGAAACTAAACTAATACTACTGTGTTTATAACTAATCTAATAACAACTTGTGTACAACAAGTTTGTTTATACATAAATGAAATCTAACTTTCTGACTCTTTCTGAATCAGAAACTCAACATAATAACTCTCTGATTTCTCTAACTTTTCTAACTTAGCCAACAACATTGATTTCTGAAATGGATCACTTATTTATAGTTGGTGAAGGGTTGTTATTGAAGGGTCGTGTCCGCTGGTGAAGGGTCGCTTTTATCCAAACGAACAGACGCGTTTTTTGGATTTAAACATGTGAAATCTGTGCAGAATTCTTCGCTGTCTCATATGAGATTCCGAGAATCTCAGTCGCGACAGGGGGTGAAGGGACGAGCTGAAAATTTCGATTTCTCGGTGACTGTCATTCGTGTGTCACGACTGAGATTCTGAAAATCTCAGTCGCGACAGGGGCAGTCTTCCCCATCTTTCGGCTGCTTCTCGTCTCCTTGAGTCGGTCTTCTGATTAATACGTATTTTTGGCACGTAACTTAGGTTTTTCCCTCGTTTTTGCTCCGTTTTAGCTCCTATTTGGATTTAACCAAATAATTAAGTACCTTGCATCAAAGAAGTAAATAAAGACGTAAAAGTACTCTAAATGAATATAATTAGCACGATTTCAATGTAAATTTAACGTATTTATATATGATATTTTAGGTATATTTTGGGCTTAACAAACTCCCACACTTAAGCTTTTGCTAGTCCCGAGCAAAATTTCACTGAATTTATTCTTTACTCAATCTCTTTATAAATAGAACATATATCCATATATTCCTTTTTAAATTAGTTAAACCGAAAGAAAAACTTCCATGGTAAATTTATACGCAAAGTATCAAATAGCTAGTGTAAAAGAGATATATCATTCGTCTTGTATCTCAATTTTTATATTGAAGCATTCGGGACGGTGTAAGCACGCATGTTTTTGAATCTTTCGTCTCAAGGCATTTAAAGCACAAAATTTCCTTTCCCAAACCTAAATTATTACAAATGTAGATTTATTTAAGGACTTAGGTTTAATAGATTTATTTAAGGACTTAGGTTTAATATATTTACTTAAAACTTTAAACACGTTTAATTTTGCTTTAACTTCTAACGTTCCTTTCATACCTCGACCGTGATAAGAGTGGTCGCAATCGTGGCCAAAAGTAAACGGTACTTAATGTTCTTCCCTTTCATACCTCGATTGTGATAAGGGTGGTCTCAATCGTGGCCTAAAGGTAAGAATACGACTACTTGATTTAATTAACACGAGTTATAAAATTAAAATTATAAATTGGGAAAAGAAAAATAGCACATTCATCCTATATTGACTTGAAATTCAACATGTATTATGGCTAAAGTTTCCTTAAAAACTTCAATTGGTTTTTAATGTAAGACGAAAATCATACCGAGCTAAAAAGCTAAAGTTGTTAGTTTGATTTATGCCTATAAACCTAATTGAAAATTGAAAATAAGATTTATATTTATCATGAATTCATGATATAAAATAGAGATTTGAAACTAAAGAAATTTTACTTATACACATTTACTCGAGACGTTTTGATAAAAAGCGTTTCGGAGATTTGTAAAACAATTTGTAAAAATATTGCCCGTATAGAAATATTATTTCTAACAATAATGATAACCTTAAAATATGCTTAACATTATTTTGAAAGTAGAATTGTTTGAAACATAAGAAAAATATACTTGACAAAAATATATGTTTATGAAAAATTGTCATTATTTTTGAAAAATGTTGCACATTATATAAAAATGTTGCATTATATACTTTACTTAAACATTAATAACAACATGCATTTATACTTAATTATATAGCATTATTCTCATTCGTTGCATTCATTCGTACTTAAAATTAAAACGAATATGAAATATCTCCTCCCACACTTAATTTGGACCATGTCCTCATTGGTGCAAAAAGTGATAAAACACGAAAAATAGTACGAAATTAAATCATACGAATTATTGAAAAATATGGTACGATTGCATTCAAACATAATAATAAAGATAATTGTACCAAACACAAATAGAAATACTGTACCAAACTTGAACAAAACATAATAATAATAACGAAAATGAGTGAAAGATAGACATGATAAAACCTATCAAGGTGAACTCGGTGGTGAAGGCGTAGTCTCAACTCCTTGGCGTCAGAAAAATGAAAGCATCCGGCGACGAGTAGATTTGTGCTCACGTCTCAACGTAGTGACATTGGCATCCACCGTGTTTATCCTTGAACTCATTTCGGTATTGTTGGCAATGACTTCATCTAACCGTAAATTCATGTGATGGTTATGCTCGTTCATTTGTGTCAAAACACGTTGCCATCCAACTTGGTCTTCAACATTTGGTTCTTCATTTGCTTGCTCTTGTGCATTGGCATCAACATTCTCCTCCTCCTCCTCATATTCCTCATCATGCTCCTCATCATCATCATGGGCACCTAAGCCTTGTGAACTTGAAGCTTCACCACCCAAAGTAGCAAAAACACGTCTTGTACGAGCTTCATATGAGATAAATGCGGGTGGTCCCAATTTCTTCAATAAATTAGCTCTTTGAAGTGCCGTGATATCCAAAGAAGGTAAACCAACATGAGGCATATTTTGATAATCCGCTAATTCACCCCGAGCACCCAAAACAATGCCGGTAATTAAATTACCCATTGGCACTTGCTTATTGCGTGAAGCGGAAGCTCGAACCAAATTAGTAAATATCATTCCAATACTATCAATGGTCAAATTCTTAAAAATGCAATCTAGCATAAACAAATCACAGATTTGCACTTTGGAACTCTCAACCCGACCAAATAAAGAGAATGATAAAAATTTGTGAAGGAAAAAGATACAATTATCCTTAATTAATTTGCTAGATGTGTTCTTCGGACGAAAAACATCTAGGTCGGTCAAAGATTGCCAAACCGTGTGTGCATCAAACTTCTTCGGTTTAGAATAAAAATCTTTAGTAGGAAAACCAAACCAACAACCCATTGCCGCATACCCGACTTCAAAACGAACTCCATTATTTCGAAAAGAAATAATACCTCTCTTCTTATCATAAGATAGAGTGACCAAAAATTCCCTAATATGCGATTTATTACTAGGAAAACGCATACTAGCAAATCTTGTCCAACCAAGAACGGATAAATATTCATCAATACGTTCGGTAAAAGAAAAGACGTTTACCGTGTCAGTATCGAGAAAAGGCATGTCGACGAACTCAATTTGGGTATGTGAAAAGTGGCGAAACTTACGTCCTTCGGCCTCCGTAGCAATATCAAACGGTGCTCCATATTGAACCCGTAATCTATTGACTTCAGTGGCTTTGGTTTTGTTAGCAACTGTTTTTTGTCTAGGCATATTTTTTTGTGTGTGTGAAATTGGTGAAAGAGATGAAGAAATTTGAAAGAGATAAATGGTAGAGTAAGGATAATGGTGGTGATTTAGGGAAGAAGAAGATGAATAGGGTAAAGATTTATGGGAAAGGTGAGTGAATCTTTGTATTGGGAAGAGTAAAAGATGATTGATTGGTGTAAATAGAGGTGATATAAATAGGTGTAAGAAGTAGGTATTGATTAGGATAGATTAATAGGTAAGTAATTAGAGTAGGAATAGGATTAAATGCAAAAATCAGTCCAAATCCCGCCATACCAGTCGCGACAGCAAGCTTGCAGGGGGCTGAAATTCGCTGAAAATTTACTCCTTTTGCTGTCTCAACTGAGATTCTGGAATTTCTGGGTAAAAATTGGACTTATTTTGACAATATCAACATGATCAATTCAACTCCTCTTGGAATTAAGTGACATTAATGCTAAGTATTAATTCCTGAAACTGAAATAAACAAAACTGAAACATTAATTTGAAGGAAAACCAAAGGTTGTTCCTTAATTAAAAGAAATGAATGAAAGAATTAATGCACTTTATTAATCATAATGAAGAGAAATACAATAAAATACCTTAGTACATATTTACATAAAAACATATATGCATTAAAACAACAATCATATATACACTATTTACAAACAAACAACATAAACTCAAATAGTATCCCTATGAATTGGAATACGACGAATAGTGGCCCTATCAATCTTCGCTTGAATGAAGATTTGCCTTTCTGTAGGAGAAAGAAATTTTGGACCAGAACGAAACTCTCTCTTTACAAGTCCCTCATTTTCCAGAAACTCATAATTCATTATGGGAAATGGTTCCTTATCAGTCCAAGGAATAGAAACTGATCCCTTGGAACCCAGAATGATTCCACATATAATATTCCCAAACCCTATTGTCCGATTCTTCGAACGGGAAACGGCAACTAATCCCTCCATCAAAATCTTTGAGGAATTAACTGTGTTACCTTGGAAAATATCACCTAGCACATACAAATCTGTGTCCTGGACGACACTGCTTCTGACTCGACCAAACAGACTATGACAGAGAAATTTGTGAAGAAACAGCATGGAGTTAGAATTTATTGATTTGTTGTAGGCAAGACGTGGATTGAATCTCCAAAATCTCGTCAACATTCTTCAAATATCTGTAGATGTCATATCTCTGCCAGGATGATGCGGAGTGGTGTCCCGTGGCGTAAAACCAAACCAAGAATGAAGTTCAGGGTATCCAAAAGTGAACATCTTACCCTCACATCGAAAACTGAGACAAACACGCCTCTTATTGACGAAACGAACAGTAGACAGAAACTCTAGTACCCAGTTTCCAATAATAGGAAACTTCATGGAAGCAAACTTGGTCCATCCCAAATTTGTCAGATAGCGATTCATGTCATCGCTTATCCCGAGTTCTTCGTTCAGGAACTCGTCCAGATACAGTATGCCACAAAATTGTGCATATCTAAACTGTAAATATCGTTTTCCCTCATCATGATTGTAGATTGGAAACCATGCTCCATAGCGTGAAGAGATATCAACTCCCTTGCTTCGAGCAGAAGTGTTCTTCCTAGCATTTTTTATAGATTTGGTCATGTTTGTGAAATAAGATTGTGTCTGTAGGATTTAGAAT
The DNA here is from genome assembly GCF_963576675.1 of Euphorbia lathyris. NCBI lineage: Eukaryota > Viridiplantae > Streptophyta > Magnoliopsida > Malpighiales > Euphorbiaceae > Euphorbia > Euphorbia lathyris. The sequence continues at coordinate 26,820,572 of NC_088919.1, read as the reverse complement.
TGAAGAAAGAAATTCAGAAATCTGAAAGAGATGAAATGAAATGAAAGAATTCTGAACCTATAGGAATATATAGGTTACATAAGTGAAAGGTTGTGTCTGTAGGATTTAACTGATTGAATTTTTGAAATGAGATGTCTATAATCTCTTACAGTTATAGGTGGTGAAGCTCTTAGCCTGTTGGTTGGGAGCTTACCTATGACTCTAGAGGTCATGGGTTCGAATCACATTCGGGTGGGGTGGGTTAAGGGTTTTTCTTCATCTTTGATGTAATTTTCCTTTGTTTAATGTAAGTGCATTGTGCACAACTTTTAAAAAAAAAATCTTTTACAGTTATATTAAAATGTTTAAAATACTGAAAATCTCAACTGAGATTTCCGGAATCTCAACTGAGAATTCCCAAATCCTGAAACATGGAGAATCTCAACTGAGATTTCGAGATATATATTTTTCTCAAAAACACTTAACACTTCATGAAATTTTTCAAAATATGACTAGATTAGAATTTAATTTTACAAAACCTTATTTGTACACAAATTCAAAAATAAAAATAAATAAAAATAAAAACAAAAATAAATTAACCTAAAAATTAAAATAAAAATAAATTAAATTAAAAAGAAAGAAAAATAAAAATTATGAACATATAATAAGAAAAACTAAAAATTAAAAATATGAAAACTAAATAAATTAAGTTTCATAGAATTCGTCCACAAATTCAATTGCTTGAATTGGAGCTCCTTCGTAAGAAATTTTGCATCGATTACCATTAACCTTAAATCGATCGCCATTAGAGTGTTCTAGCTCTAAAGCTCCATAATCAAATGTTTTAACAACCACAAATGGTCCATTCCATCTAGACTTGAGCTTACCTGGAAATAACTTTAATCTGGAATTAAAAAGTAAAACTTTATCCCCAACATTAAAGCTTTTAATTTTGATTCTGGCATCATGCCATTTTTTAACTTTTTCCTTATAAACCCTTGCATTTTCGTAGGATAAATAGCATAATTCACCCAACTCGTTTAAGTCGAACAAACACTTTTTTCCTGCGCTTTGCAAATCATAATTAAGGGTTTTTATAGCCCAATATGCTTTATGTTCTAACTCTACCGGTACATGACAAGCTTTACCATAGACTAATCTATAAGGTGTCATTCCTATAGGTGTTTTAAATGAAGTACGGTATGCCCATAACGCATCGTTAAGTTTATGTGCCCAGTCTCTTCTAGAAGACGAAACTGTTTTCTCAAGTATCCATTTGAGTTCTCTATTTGATATTTCCGCTTGCCCATTCGTTTGAGGATGGTATGGCGTAGATACACGGTGGTGTACTCCGTATTTTCTCATAAGCGACTCAAAGCTTCTATTTATGAAATGAGTACCTCCATCGCTTACCATAACTCTAGGGATTCCAAATCGACAGAATATTTCATTTAAAAACTTAACAACTACCTTAGAATCATTTGTCGGGGTTGCAATTGCTTCAACCCACTTTGAAACATAGTCTACGGCTACTAATATATAATTTTTGCCAGAAGAAGAAGGAAAAGGACCCATGAAATCGATTCCCCACACGTCGAAGATTTCAACTTCCAACATGTTTGTAAGAGGCATCTCATCTTTCCTTCCTAAATTCCCGGTTCTTTGACATTTATCACAACGGATAATAAATGAACGGACGTCTTTAAACAGGGTAGGCCAAAAGAATCCACATTCTAATATTCTAGCTACTGTTTTGCTTACGCTGTTATGACCTCCATAAGCGCTTGCATGACATTCCAACATTATAGAGTCATATTCAAACTCACTAACACATCTCCTAAGCATTCCATCGCCGCATGTTTTGAACAAAAATGGATCTTCCCAAAAATATTTCTTAACTTCCGAAAAGAATTTCTTCTTTTGCTGAGAATTTAATCCATCTGGCACAACATGTGCAGCTAAGTAATTGGCTATATCCGCATACCATGGTGCTATGACACTTTGTACTTGCATGAGATATTCATCGGGGAAATCATCTCGAATGCCTAATGTTTCACCGATGGGACCGTTTTCATCTTCATGTCTTGATAGATGATCGGCGACAAGGTTCTCAACTCCCCTTTTATCTTTAACCTCTATGTCAAATTCTTGCAATAATAAGACCCATCTAATAAGACGCAGTTTTTCATCTTTCTTAGCAAATAAATATCTTAAAGCTGCATGATCAGTATAAATGATGACTTTAGATCCTAGCAGGTACGATCTAAACTTATCACATGCAAAAACTACCGCTAGCATTTCTTTTTCAGTTGTGGTGTAATTTAACTGTGCACCGGACAATGTGTGACTCGCATAATATATAACATGAAGTTTCTTATCATTCCTTTCGAAAGGTAAATTCCAATCGGGTTTCGATATTATAGGTGTACTGACTAAAGCTGTTTTTAGTGTTTCGAAAGCTTGTAAACAATCCTCATTAAAATCAAAAGTTGAATCTTTCATAAGCAAATTAGTAAGTGGTTTGGAGATTACAGAGAAGTTCTTTATAAACCTTCTGTAAAAACCTGCATGACCTAAAAATGACCTTACTCCCTTAACAGTAGTTGGTGGGGGTAATTTTTCTATAATTGAAGTCTTTGCTCGATCCACTTCTAAACCTTTTTCAGATATCTTATGACCTAAACAATTCCTTCGTCTACCATGAAGTGACATTTTTCCCAATTTAATACTAAATTCGTTTCTTCACATCTAGACAATACTTTATCTAAGTTCTGTAAACATGCATCGAAAGAATCTCCATAAACTGAAAATTCATCCATGAAAACTTCCATGATATCTTCAATGAAATCGTTAAATATTGCTGTCATACATCGTTGAAACGTTGATGGTGCATTACATAGACCAAAGGGCATTCTTCTATATGCAAATGTTCCATAAGGACATGTGAAGGTTGTTTTGTCTTAGTCATCCGGGTAAATGTAAATTTGAAAGAATCCGGAATAACCGTCTAGGAAACAATAAAATGCATGACCTGCTATCCTTTCGATCATTTGATCAATGAAAGGTAGAGAAAAATGATCTTTCCTAGTTGCTTTGTTTAGGTTCCTATAGTCTATACAAACCCTCCAACCGGTGGTGGTTCGCGTAGGTATCAATTCACCTTCGTCATTCCTTACAACAGTTATGCCTCCCTTTTTAGGTACACAATGGATTGGACTAACCCATTCACTATCCGAGATCGGATAAATGATTCCATTGTCTAAAAGTTTAGTAATCTCATTTTTTACTACTTCTTTCATGTTCGGATTTAAGCGTCTCTGCCTATCCGCTTTAGGTGGCTTATCTTCTTCTAAGTGAATTCTGTGCATTACGATACTAGGATTAATTCCTTTTAAGTCTGAAATTTGCCATCCCATACTTCCTATCCTATTTCTAACAACCTCTTTCAATTTTTCTTCTTGATCATTTGTTAATTTGTTAGAGATAATTATAGGTAGAGAATCGCCTTCGCCTAAGAAAGCGTACCTCAAATGACTGGGTAATTCTTTAAGTTCTAATTTAGGGGGTATTACAATCGAAGGCGGAACTGGTCCATCTTCTCGAATCAAAGGCTCTGGGTCCTTATCTTCTAATTCCTCACCCATTATAGGTTCTATTATTTCGTCATTTTGAATAACGTCATTGACACATTCTTCAACTAAATCAAGTTTCATACAAGCGAATTCCTCCATAGGATATTTCATCGCTTTGTTCATATTAAACTCGATCTTATCTTCTCCTATCCTCAAAACTAATTTCCCTTCCGACACATCAACTAGAGCACGTCCTGTGTTCATAAACGGTCTACCAAAAATTAGTGGACAATTAACGTCATATGCAAAATCTAATATAACAAAATCGGTCGGAAAAATAAATTTGTCGACTTTAACTAAAACATCTTCAATTATACCATATGGTCTCTTAGTGGTTTGATCCGCTAATTGCAAAACCATATTGGTACGTTTGATATCTTCTTCTAAGCCTAACTTATTAAAAATAGATAACGGCATCAAATTTATACTTGCTCCTAAATCACAAAGACAACTTGAGAATTCAATATCTCCCAACTTACACGGAATAGTAAAACATCCGGGATCTTTGAGTTTAGTGGGCAAATTACTTGACACAATTGAACTACAATCTTCAGTTAACGAAATGGATGAAATTCCTTCCCAACTGATTTTCTTTGAAATTAAATCCTTTAAAAACTTACCATAGTTAGGAATTTACGTGATTGCATCCATGAACGTCAAATTAATGTGCAAATTTTTAAGTTTGTCCAAAAACGTTAAGAGTTGTTTGTCATAGTCCTTATTTCGGACTTTGTGCGGAAAAGGTGGTTTGGGTACAAAAGTTTTTGTACTTGAGTCAATTGGTGAACTTTTTGTTTTTGATATATCTTCTTTGGACTTTGGTAAATCAGTTCCTGGTAATGTTGCATCTCTGGGCATTTCCGGTCCTAGATAATTTTTCCCTAAACGAAGAGTGATAGCCTTTACCTGCTCTTTCGGATTTTCTTTCGTATGGTTGGGAATACTTCCCTCTTTTCGGGATGGAATTGATTTAGCAAGTTGACCAATTTGAACCTCCAAATTATGGATGCTAGATGAGTGGTTTTTAATAAGTTGATCGAAAATATTTTCGATTCGTTTAAAACCATCGTCGTGATTACTTATTTTTCCACTGATAGCATCTATAAATTTGTCGATTTTAGAAGATAAAGTGCTAATCGTATCTCTTGACTGATTTTGATAATTATTGGTACGATTTTGATTAGCACTTGCATTATTATTGTTATCTTTCCAGTTAAAGTTAGGATGATTCCTCCATCCAGAATTATAAGTATTAGAATAAGGATTATTAGTTTGGTTTTGCCCTTGGACAAAATTTACATGTTCGATCTCACTCATATTTTCATAATCCACATCCGTTTGGATTGGATTACCATTGGTATCGCACGGTGCCATAAACCTATCAATTTTGTGCGATAAAGCAGAAAATTGGGTTTGTAACATCGCGACTGGATCAAGTTCCACAATATCTTTAACTGATGATGTGGTTGAGGATGATGGTTTTGCCACCGGTATATGTCCATGTTCCGCGGGCCACATACTGCTGTTGATTGCCATTTCCTCCAAAAGTTCTCTTGCTTGGGCTGATGTTTTCTTCATAAATAGCCCTCCCGACATAGCATCTAATGAGCCTCTAGTTGTATGATTTAGTCCATTATAAAATGTCAGCATTAGAAGTTCAGCGGGTAATTGGTGGTGTGGGCATAAACGTTGAAGTTCTTTAAAACGTTCTCAAGTCTCATAAAGAGTCTCATTATCATTTTGAGAAAAAGATGTTAACTCTTTTATGACTCTTGCGGTTTTTGCTAAAGGAAAATATTTTGATAAAAAAGCTTGGGCTAATTGTTCCCAAGTTGCAAACGTTGCGCCTGGCATCGAAGTTAACCACTCTTTGGCTCTATCCTTCAAACTGAAAGGAAAAAGGCGAAGTTTGATTGCTTCGGCAGTCACATCTGGTATTTTAAAAGTGTCACAAATTTCAAGGAAATTTGTCAAATGGGTGTTAGGATTTTCGTTAGGTAACCCGTAAAATGTTACATTATTTTGCAATATATTAAGCAAAGCTGGCTTAATTTCAAATTGGTTTGCGGTGATTCTGGGTCTAACGATACTATTGGTTACACCGGCCACACCTGGCCTAGCGTAATCCATAAGTGTTGGTGGATCTGCCATTTTTTCTGGCTCGATATGTGTTTTTACTGGAGTCTTATTTTTGTTTTTCTTGTTCTTTCTAATGGTTTTTTCAATTTCTGGGTCTATAGGGTCTGGTACAATGCCTGAACTTCGAGAACTGCGCATGAACCTGAAATCTTGCACGAACCGAAACTACCTACAAAGCAGAATTTGAAAAATAAATAAATTAGTAAGTTAAAATGAATAAATTGCAAAAGTTAAAATAAATATGTATAAACCTAGATTCAAAATAAAACACGAAAAATCTAAATTTTTGTTAAAAATTTTGGCGTTCCCCGGCAACGGCGCCAAAAACTTGTTGAGCGATTTCTGCAAGTGCACGGTATACGCTTGTAGTAATAAAAGATATCGAACCCACAAGGAACGCTTTTTAACTAAAACTTGTTTTAATACAGTTTTATTCACGTCTTTAGGTTTAACTTAAGAAAATCGTTTAATTGATTGTATTGGTTTGGATTAATTAGAATTAGATGAGAATATTATATTGAACTTAGAGAACAATTCTGTCTTGAGATTTTGATTACAAGACATACGCTTTCGTATTTGGAATAAATCAAAGGTATAAAACTTATTTTCATTAAGCAAAGAAAGAAACTATAACTTTGGTAAGATTATGAACATGTAATAATACAAGAATTTATGCAATTAGATGACTTTGAACTGTAGAAATCTCTCTGGGTCGGAGCAGATTTCTACCTTAATCAAATTAGTATTTTATATCCGATAAGCCGCGGTCACGATCATATCATCCGTAAAAACAAATTCTTTCAAGTGTTCAACAAAGTTTCTTTGTAAATATGATTGTATAAAAAGTTTTAATAAAAACACCAATTTATCATTTTGAAAATCATTTTGTCAGAACAATATCAAAATAACAACAGGAAGAATGTATTGAATAAAATAAATATATTATTAGTGAATTGTGAATCTTCACAAGTTAACAGAGAGGAAGAAACATGGATAGCATTTTGAGGAAAACTTTGAGATCCGAGTTGTCAATCTTTCCCTCAAATTCCGTAGGTTTGTCAGACCCTTTTGCGCTTCAGCCGTTAGTTCTTCTCGCTGAATCTTCGGAATAGAGACCGGTCAGTCCACTACCAGAATGAAAACTTGTCTCTGATCAACCTTTGAAACTAAACTAATACTACTGTGTTTATAACTAATCTAATAACAACTTGTGTACAACAAGTTTGTTTATACAGAAATGAAATCTAACTTTCTGACTCTTTCTGAATCAGAAACTCAACATAATAACTCTCTGATTTCTCTAACTTTTCTAACTTAGCCAACAACATTGATTTCTGAAATGGATCACTTATTTATAGTTGGTGAAGGGTTGTAATTGAAGGGTCGTGTCCGCTGGTGAATGGTCACTTTTATCCAAACGAACAGACGCGTTTTTTTGGATTTAAACATGTGAAATCTGTGCAGAATTCTTCGTTGTCTCATATGAGATTTCGAGAATCTCAGTCGCGACTGGGGGTGAAGGGACGAGCTGAAAATTTTGATTTCTCGGTGACTGGCATTCGTGTGTCGTGACTGAGATTCTGAAAATCTCAGTCGCGATAGGGGCATTCTTCCCCGTCTTTCGGCTGCTTCTCGTTTCCTTGAGCCGGTCTTCTGATTAATACGTATTTTTGGCACGTAACTTAGGTTTTTCCCTCGTTTTTGCTCCGTTTTTAGCTCCTATTTGGATTTAACCAAATAATTAAGTACCTTGCATCAAAGAAGTAAATAAAGACGTAAAAGTACTCTAAATGAATATAATTAGCACGATTTCAATGTAAATTTAACGTATTTATATATGATATTTTAGGTATATTTTGGGCTTAACAATAATGCTGTTAATGAAGAATATAACAAGCAGGTACAGAGAAAGATAGCTGAAGGTTTAGAAAAAGAGAGAGGAGGAGAAGAATAAGAAGAAGAAGAGAGGAGTAGTGAAGGAAGTTAGAGGGAAAGTAGGGTCATCTGAAGGTCTGAGGTTGAAAATAAAGATGAATTCTGCTCCTCAATTTGAGTTGTTAAGCCAGTCTTTAGCTGATCAACCTGCTTCATCTGAAATGTAATTTATTATGTTTGAATAATTCCTGTTTTTTGTTTTGGAACATCTCAATTAATATTTGTGGATTAATTGATGTTTTATTTTGTTTGTAGTGCTGCTGATATAGTTTATGGGGCTGGTGCTTTAGTTTGTGTAAATCAAGATCAAAGGGATGAGGTTGTTGATTGTACTGATGAAATTGTGTAAGTTATTATTTGTTGAACAAATGGTTCATTTTTTTGGAACCTTTCTTGTATATGTGTGGAACATTTTTTTTGTTATATATTTGAGTTGTTTTATATTTTCACCAGTGATATCGATGATGCAATTGAGACAGAGATGTCTGATTCTGATTCTGATGATGATATAGACTTGGAGTCTTTGCCTGGAGATGTTCCAGATGAATTTGCCGATATGTGTAGATGGGCTAACAATTATTTATGTCATGGGAGGACAGTTTTTACCACGTTTGAAGATTACATTTTTGGTCATCCGGTGAAAGCAGTTATATTGAGGAGTGATATTCGTGAATTGGCTGATCTAGCTCCAATAGGGTGTGGCCCAATTTTGTATTACATAGGTATTTTTTTATCTATAATTGCATGTTTGTATTAGTGATTATATTGTTTTATTTTTTTGAATGGCATGTTTACTGTATATGTTTCGTGTGTGTTTTGTACAGGCACCTTTATGATGTGATTGTGAATAATGATAGATTGGATACCACCTTCTGCCTTGTTGATCCAAACATAACTAATCATTTTGAAAGAGTTAATATGATTGGGGAGAAGATCAAGTTTTTGACAGAGAGATATGAACAGTCCGGCAACAAATGTTTGTATCTAATACCGCGAAACAAACAGTATGCATTATTTGTCTATACTGATGATTTATTTTATTTGGTTAATAATGTATTATAGTTTTACTAATGTGTTTGTTTTCTTCAGGTATCATTGGACTTTGACTGTCGTTGATCTTGAGCGGAAACGTGTTTTTCTTTTGGATCCATTGAAATCTCGTTTGGACTTGGAAAATGATCAATGGAGATATGTTGTTGATGAGTATGTTTAATAATCAAATGCTTTTTTATAATGTATTTTATTTTTTGAATGCAATAGTTTGACATATATATGAATTTGTTTTGCAGATGTATTATTTCTTTTTATCATGAGAAGTTTTTGGTAAAATGGATTTGCCCTGTGGTACGTGTTTAATTTGTATGTATATTTGTGTATTTTTGTTTTATTGTTTTTAAGTTGTTTGTATTTTATTTTGCAGAATATTCCATCTCAGACAGATACAAAAAGCTGTGGTTATTATGTAATGAAGTACATGGATGATATAGTGTCTGAGAATGTGTTGAAGATTGACAATATTGTAAGTGTTTATTCTTTGAACAATTGGTGTTTCTTCTTTGAACAATTGGTGTTTATTCTTGGAACAATTAGTTTTAATATATGACATGTTGAAGTTATAGTTTTGATGCATGATTTTAATTGTGATATGTTTTTTAGTGGGATAAGTATGCTAGGAGGTCATCTTACGGTATAAATGTGATGAATGAATTACGTCGAGATTTGGGAGATTATTTTGAGATATGGTATTGATAATGAAAATGGTGGAGGAGGTCGTGTAAGGAGGACTGTTAAGGAATCTAAGTACCTCCGTTCTCCATTTATTTCTCGACATCCAAAGTTGATGGAGAACATGGATAGTCGTAAAAGGAGGATTGTTGAATTTGCACTGAGTCCTGGTTTAAGCAGGTAAGAAGTTGAAGTTATGTTTGTTATATGAATTTATATGTTATTTTGGCATATACTGATAGTTTTTTTCCTTGTTTTGAAGTGATGTATTTTTCAGTGATGGACAAACATTTATTGATAAACGGGAGATTTTATCACTGTCTGGCAATGATCATATTGTCAATAATATTGTGGATGCTTGGAGTTCAATTTTGAACACTGGAGAATTGAAGAAATATAATGGAAAACTGAAAAGATTTTTTTCAGTACATATGCTTTTGTATGTTTCTTAACTTTGTAAGTTTGTTTTTTGTATTCATTTTGTAAATAATTGTTGTGCTAAGCGTTGTTTTGATTATTTTGTAGAATCTTCTGTTTTCTGGAGCTAGTAGATCAAGAGAATATAATTTTAAGGAAAGGCTTCAGAATGAACTTTCTTTTTTCAATTTTAAAAACTTGGCTGATGTTGAATTGGTAAGTTTTATGGTGGAACAGTGATAGGGGTCAAAAACCCCTATCTTTTAGTACGGTTTTAGGGACTATTTTGTATCTTTTATTTTCTTTTTATTTACTTTAATAGCAAGTTATTATTGTTTTGTCAATTTTATGTTTTTAAATTACTTTTTAGCTTTTTATTAAATATTCCTAACTTTTGTCAAGTATTTTGTCACTTTTAATAAATTAATCTCTATTTATTATTTTGAGCTTTATCTGTACCCAAAATTAAGAAATTAACCTACCAAAAATAAATCAAATTTGACTTGGTAATTAAAAAGGATATTTGGTAGGGGAATTAATTAATTTTGGGTGAATTATCTAAATAATATTTTATGAGATTATGTGCAGATTTTTAGAGATAAAGGTGGAGATTTTTAAGGATCAGAATCAAGGACCCACTCAGCGCATCAAATGCAAATAAAAGTCATGCAGAATATTTTGGCAGATTTTTAGGGATTATCTTTGGGTTTTTTGTATTTAAATAATTAGATTTTTTATCCCCAAAGATAAAATTAGTTTTCATTAGATAATAATTGGAGAGTTATTTTTCCATTAGAATAGCTCTTTATTAATTAGTCTTTCGTTAGGAAAGCTTTTTATTAATTAGTCTTTCATTAGGAAAACTTTTTATTAATTAGCCTTTTATTAGGAATAGGTTTTATTAATTAGTTTTCCATTAGGAATAGGTTTTAGTTTTTCATTATAAATAGTTCCATTTGTTAGAAATTATTTACATCTTTTATCTTTGTAAAAACCTAAGCTTCCACCTTGAGGAATCCTCTCCACCTCCTCCGTCTCCTTCAACCTCCATTGAAGATAGCTCCGAAGCTCCGTTCATCGAGGATTGCTCAAGTTCCATCCTTAAGTCCTAGGAAGACGCCTGCATTGGTAGACAGGTTCCCTAAAAGAGATTTTTCTTCTTTTACATTCTGTCTAGCCTCTGATCCATGTTATGAATCCTAGGCTCATTGTATCTTCGTGACAATACTTTTCATCTTTGATATATGTGATAGTTTTGTTTATTCAATTGCTTTATTGCTTTAATCTTTGTCTTACGCTTTGTCTGATTGGTTTAACTCATTCGATAAGCCCAAAATTAAGTTGGCACATATTGCGAGCTGAATCTGACCTAGTCAGTGTCTATAGGATTGACGACCCTATAGAAGATTAAGCCCAAATTGCTGAGCCTTAGAGCTAGTTTTGGCCTTACAAGGGAATCACGAACTAGGGACCTCAGGAGGATAGGTAGGGTTAATCACCTCGGACACAAGTGACTTAGATTAGGTTTTAATTCCATTGTCTAAACAATCTATTTTCATTATCATCGTATCCCCTCATGTTCCTTCGGGTAATTACATTGGTAAAAGATCACTTAGGAGTAGAATAACTTAATTAGGAGTAGAATAACTTAGTTCGAATTAGTGTAACTTAGCTAGGAGTAGAATAATTCAACTAGGAGTAGGTTAACTTAATCAAAACAAACTCAAAACCCACACAGCCTAGATAACACCTGAGACCGAGTAGCTCGATACTTGTAGTAAATAAATCCTGTGGATTCGATACCTGGACTTGTCCAGATTTTATTACTTGATAACGACGGGGTACACTTATCCCTTAGTGAGCCTTCTCAACGGAGGCGCATCAAGTTTTTGGCAACGTTGTCGGGGAATGTAGATTAATTCTATAAATACCCGACAACCGCCAATAATCAAGTTTTTGGCACCGTTGCCGGGGATTTATTTCTTCTGCAATATCGAACCAAAGGTCGATTTGTTAGTTTAGGCATTCTTTTGTGAATATCCTTTGTCTATATCGTTTATACTTGTTTATATATAATTCTTTATACTTTTTGTGTGAATATTTGTTTTTAATTTTTATTGTTATTTCTAATGATTCTTCTTTTTTGAGAAAATGGCTAGAAACAATGGAAATAAGGAGTCTATTACGCACTTGCTTAACTTCCTATCTACTCATGAAGATCAAACTGATGATTTGTATGCCTCAATTAAAGATTTATGCATACAAAAAGGGATCCTAATTGATTCAACCGCGGACGAATCAACTAAAGAACCCAATTTGGTAGGTCAGGTTGATAAGGTAATATCTTTTCCCATTAACAATGAAGAACTGATCCCTAATTATGAGAAACCAAAAGTTTCAATATTAATTGCGGAATCAGTTGATATTGAGCCTCTAGAGAAGAATCCAAAAACAGAAGAGTTCGGTTTTGCTCCAAGTCCAGAAATTTTCATTCTCTTTGATTTACCAAGGGAATCAAAAAGGGAGAAAACTAAACTTTTTCATAATTTATTTAAATTTCACCCTTTGCTTTCATTAAAATTCCTTAGAACTGATAATCCGTTTTGCAGGTACGGATTATTTATTCAGGAATTTGAATTCCTAACGCGAATGTCAGCATACACCTAGGAGGGAATTCTATGTCGAGCTCACCGACTATAACGTAGCGCTTCTTGGGAGGCAACCCAAGTTTTAATAAAACTTTTCAAGTTTATTTTATTTAGATTATACATTTATGCTTTTAGTTTAGTTTGTTAGTTTTAATTTACGGTTTTTTTTAGTGTTCGGGTAAAAAAAAAAATTCGACCTTCTGCCTGCCAGCTCGCGACGAGCTGGGAAAAAAAAATTCCCAAAAAAAAAAAGATTCCCAACCTTCTGCCTGCCAGCTCGACGCGAGCTGGCAGAAAAAAAAGAAAAAAAGAAAAAAAAGTGTAATTTCGTCCCGGGAGGCCCAGCTCGGGCGAGCTGGGCACTGCCGCCGAGCTCGCCGAGCTGCTCGACCGAAATAAGCAACAGTTCGGGATTTTTAAATCCCGAACGGAGTTAAAAAAATAAAAATTCGTGTCGCATTGTTTTATTTTAATTTGTTTTAGTATGTTATAATCCCAAGAATTGTACACTCTATCCGAAGTAAAAGTTTCGTTATTTGTTTTTTAGGGCTGAGAACCGAATCTAACATTGCATGACAACTAGTTTAGGTGTAGGACACAATCCTTGTATCTGTAAAAGCATGAGCTAAAGTTTGCATTTAGACCCTACTTTTGAAGAAATGCTAAAATCACTACTTAGGTAGATAACTTAAGAATTGAAGGCATGTGATATTAAACTTGAGTTTGGGGAGAACTAGTAAGCACAAATTTGAAACCCAAGAACTGTGAGTTGAATTTGAGCCCAAGAGCGAATATCAAAAAGCTCTTTTTCTTGACATTTTGCGTGAATGCTTTGACTTGTGGAAAGATTACAGGTTTTGCACCTAATACTGAGTTAAACCTACATGCGATGATTTGAGATGTTAAACGATGAATCAGCCTCACTAGAATTAACCCTTTTCTTTACCTTATTTTCTCTTTTTCATCCACTTTAGGAAGCCCCTTTGAGCCTGTATTTTTGTAGTTTGTAGATTTTTCTTTCGTTCTAACCCAAATTTTTGCAAACTATCACTTAGTTTGTTACCTAGCCCGAGTTTTTGCAAAGCTCACATTGAGCCTTTGTTTTCTTCTAGCGCTTTATCTTTGTTTATGGCATCATAGTAGCAAGCCAAAAGGCTAAGAAGTGAATGAGCATTACTATCCAAAAGAAAAAAAAAACAGAAGAGGAAAAGAAAAGAGACGAACAAAAGAAGGAGAACCTTATCTCTCAGTTCTTAAAAATAGAACGCCTCAGGAAAAAAAAATATATGTGAATAAAAAGCTCAATCACTTCACAATTTGCTAAAGCCATTTTAAACTTTATTTTTCTAGCGCTAGAACTCCTAACCCTTTTTGTACCTTTAACCCTCTAACCACATTACAACCCCAATTTGAGGCTGTTTTTGATATCATCGGAGTCATGTAGCATAGTAGAGTAACTCGGATGAACGTGCAAAGTCAACGTAATCCTAAGAAAGAACATAAGCCGAGAGTAAACACTTTAGCCACCAAAATTGTGTGAATTGAGTGAACTACCTATGGTGAGCTATCCCCTTAAGCTCGTTTAATTAAACATGTATCATTTTCTTAAAAATATGACCTGTGATAATTGAAATGCGGCTTTTGGATATCGTATCTCTATTTTGTACTTCCGAATGCATGTAATTACAGATACTCGAAATTGTGTCAGGCACCTAGTAAAACCAGGAGGTTTTCTAGCTTGGCTTGTGATTGCGGGTTTAGTTTTTTAGTTTACTTGGGGACAAGTAAAACTTTAAAGTGTGAGGAGGTTTGATAGGGGTCAAAACCCCTTTCTTTTAGTACGGTTTTAGGGACTATTTTGTATCTTTTATTTTCTTTTTATTTACTTTAATAACAAGTTATTATTGTTTTGTCAATTTTATGTTTTTAAATTACTTTTTAGCTTTTTATTAAATATTCCTAACTTTTGTCAAGTATTTTGTCACTTTTAATAAATTAATCTCTATTTATTATTTTGAGCTTTATCTGTACCCAAAATTAAGAAATTAACCTACCAAAAATAAATCAAATTTGACTTGGTAATTAAAAAGGATATTTGGTAGGGTAATTAATTAATTTTGGGTGAATTATCTAAATAATATTTTATGAGATTATGTGCAGATTTTTAGAGATAAAGGTGAAGATTTTTAAGGATCAGAATCAAGGACCCACTAAGCGCATCAAATGCAAATAAAAGTCATGCAGAATATTTTGGCAGATTTTTAGGGATTATCTTTGGGCTTTTTGTATTTAAATAATTAGATTTTTTTATCCCCAAAGATAAAATTAGTTTTTATTAGATAATAATTGGAGAGTTATTTTTCCCTTAGAATAGCTCTTTATTAATTAGTCTTTCGTTAGGAAAGCTTTTTATTAATTAGTCTTTCATTAAGAAAACTTTTTATTAATAAGCCTTTTATTAGGAATAGGTTTTATTAATTAGTTTTCCATTAGGAATAGGTTTTAGTTTTTCATTATAAATAGTTCCATTTGTTAGGAATTATTTACATCTTTTATCTTTGTAAAAACCTAAGCTTCCACCTTGAGGAATCCTCTCCACCTCCTCCGTCTCCTTCAACCTCCATTGAAGATAGCTCCGAAGCTCCGTTCACCGAAGATTGCTCAAGTTCCATCCTTAAGTCCTATGAAGATGGCTGCATTGGTAGACAGGTTCCCTGAAAGGGATTTTTCTTCTTTTACATTCTGTCTAGCCTCTGATCCATTTTATAAATCCTAGGCTCATTGTATCTTCGTGACAATACTTTTCATCTTTGATATATGTTATAGTTTTGTTTATTCAATTGCTTTATTGCTTTAATCTTTGTCTTACGCTTTGTCTGATTGGTTTAACTCATTCAATAAGCCCAAAATTAAGTTGGCACATATTGCGAGCTGAATCTGACCTAGTCAGTGCCTATAGGATTGACGACCCTATAGAAGATTAAGCCCAAATTGCTGAGCCTTAGAGCTAGTTTCGGCCTTACAAGGGAATCACGAACTAGGGACCTCAGGACGATAGGTAGGGTTAATCGCCTCGGACACAAGTGACTTAGTTTAGGTTTTAATTCTGTTGTCTAAACAATCTATTTTCATTATCATCGTATCCCCTCATGTTCCTTCGGGTAATTACATTGGTAAAAGATCACTTAGGAGTAGAATAACTTAGTTCGAATTAGTGTAACTTAGCTAGGAGTAGAATAATTCAACCAGGAGTAGGATAACTTAATCAAAACAAACTCAAAACCCACACAGCCTAGATAACACCTGAGACCGAGTAGCTCGATACTTGTAGTAAATAAATCATGTGGATTCGATACCTGGACTTGTCCAGATTTTATTACTTGATAACGACGGGGTACACTTATCCCTTAGTGAGCCTTCTCAACGGAGGCGCATCAAGTTTTTGGCACCGTTGTCGGGGAATGTAGATTAATTCTATAAATACCCGACAACCACCAATAATCAAGTTTTTGGCACCGTTGCCGGGGATTTATTTCTTCTGCAATATCGAACCAAAGGTCGATTTGTTAGTTTAGGCATTCTTTTGTGAATATCCTTTGTCTATATCATTTATACTTGTTTATATATAATTCTTTATACTTTTTGTGTGAATATTTGTTTTTAATTTTTATTGTTATTTCTAATGATTCTTCTTTTTTGAGAAAATGGCTAGAAACAATGGAAATAAGGAGTCTATTACGCATTTGCTTAACTTCCTATCTACTCATGAAGATCAAACTGATGATTTGTATGCCTCAATTAAAAATTTATGCATACAAAAAGGGATCCTAGTTGATTCAACCGCGGACGAATCAACTAAAGAACCCAATTTGGTAGGTCAGGTTGATAAGGTAATATCTTTTCCCATTAACAATGAAGAACTGATCCCTAATTATGAGAAACCAAAAGTTTCAATATTAATTGCGGAATCAGTTGAAATTGAGCCTCTAGAGAAGAATCCAAAAATAGAAGAGTTCGGTTTTGCTCCAAGTCCAGAAATTTTCATTCTCTTTGATTTACCAAGGGAATCAAAAAGGGAGAAAACTAAACTTTTTCATAATTTATTTAAATTTCACCCTTTGCTTTCATTAAAATTCCTTAAAACTGATAATCCGTTTTGCAGGTACGGATTATTTATTCAGGAATTTGAATTCCTAACGCGAATGTCAGCATACACCTAGGAGGGAATTCTATGTCGAGCTCACCGACTATAACGTAGCGCTTCTTGGGAGGCAACCCAAGTTTTAATAAAACTTTTCAGGTTTATTTTATTTAGATTATACATTTATGCTTTTAGTTTAGTTTGTTAGTTTTAATTTACGGTTTTTTTTAGTGTTCGGGTAAAAAAAAAAAAATTCCCAACCTTCTGCCTGCCAGCTCGCCGAGCTGGCAGAAAAAAAAAGAAAAAAAGAAAAACAAAAGTGTAATTTTGCCCCGGGAGGCCCAGCTCGCTGGGCACTTCCGCCCAGCTTGCTGGGCTCTGCCGCCCAGCCTGCTGCTGGGCACTGCCGCCCAGCCCGCTGTTGGGCACTGCCGCCTGGCTCGCCGAGCTGCTCGACCGAAATAAGCAACAGTTCGGGATTTTTCAATCCCGAACGGAGTTAAAAAAAATAAATAAAATAAAATAAAATAAATAAAAAAATAAAAATTTGTGTCGCATTGTTTTATTTTAATTTGTTTTAGTATGTTATAATCCCAAGAATTGTACACTCTATCTGAAGTAAAAGTTTCGTTATTTGTTTTTGAGGGCTGAGAACCGAATCTAACATTGCATGACAACTAGTTTAGGTGTAGGACACAATCCTTGTATATGTAAAAGCATGAGCTAAAGTTTGCATTTAGACCCTACTTTTGAAGAAATGCTAAAATCACTACTTAGGTAGATAACTTAAGAATTGAAGGCATGTGATATTAAACTTGAGTTTGGGGAGAACTAGTAAGCACAAATTTGAAACCCAAGAACTGTGAGTTGAATTTGAGCCCAAGAGCGAATATCAAAAAGCTCTTTTTCTTGACATTTTGCGTGAATGCTTTGACTTGTGGAAAGATTACAGGTTTTGCACCTAATACTGAGTTAAACCTACATGCGATGATTTGAGATGTTAAACGATGAATCAGCCTCACTAGAATTAACCCTTTTCTTTACCTTATTTTCTCTTTTTCATCCACTTTAGGAAGCCCCTTTGAGCCTGTATTTTTGTAGTTTGTAGATTTTTCTTTCGTTCTAACCCAAATTTTTGCAAACTATCACTTAGTTTGTTACCTAGCCCGAGTTTTTGCAAAGCTCACATTGAGCCTTTGTTTTCTTCTAGCGCTTTATCTTTGTTTATGGCATCATAGTAGCAAGCCAAAAGGCTAAGAAGTGAATGAGCATTACTATCCAAAAGAAAAAAAAACAGAAGAGGAAAAGAAAAGAGACGAACAAAAGAAGGAGAACCTTATCTCTCAGTTCTTAAAAATAGAACGCCTCAGGAAAAAAAAATATATGTGAATAAAAAGCTCAATCACTTCACAATTTGCTAAAGCCATTTTAAACTTTATTTTTCTAGCGCTAGAACTCCTAACCCTTTTTGTACCTTTAACCCTCTAACCACATTACAACCCCAATTTGAGGCTGTTTTTGATATCATCGGAGTCATGTAGCATATTAGAGTAACTCGGATGAACGTGCAAAGTCAACGTAATCCCTAAGAAAGAACATAAGCCGAGAGTAAACACTTTAGCCACCAAAATTGTGTGAATTGAGTGAACTACCTATGGTGAGGTGTTTTACTTAGCTATCCCCTTAAGCTCGTTTAATTAAACATGTATCATTTTCTTAAAAATATGACCTGTGATAATTGAAATGCGGCTTTTGGATATCGTATCTCTATTTTGTACTTCCGAATGCATGTAATTACAGATACTCGAAATTGTGTCAGGCACCTAGTAAAACCAGGAGGTTTTCTAGCTTGGCTTGTGATTGCGGGTTTAGTTTTTTAGTTTACTTGGGGACAAGTAAAACTTTAAAGTGTGAGGAGGTTTGATAGGGGTCAAAACCCCTTTCTTTTAGTACGGTTTTAGGGACTATTTTGTATCTTTTATTTTCTTTTTATTTACTTTAATAACAAGTTATTATTGTTTTGTCAATTTTATGTTTTTAAATTACTTTTTAGCTTTTTATTAAATATTCCTAACTTTTGTCAAGTATTTTGTCACTTTTAATAAATTAATCTCTATTTATTATTTTGAGCTTTATCTGTACCCAAAATTAAGAAATTAACCTACCAAAAATAAATCAAATTTGACTTGGTAATTAAAAAGGATATTTGGTAGGGTAATTAATTAATTTTGGGTGAATTATCTAAATAATATTTTATGAGATTATGTGCAGATTTTTAGAGATAAAGGTGAAGATTTTTAAGGATCAGAATCAAGGACCCACTAAGCGCATCAAATGCAAATAAAAGTCATGCAGAATATTTTGGCAGATTTTTAGGGATTATCTTTGGGCTTTTTGTATTTAAATAATTAGATTTTTTTATCCCCAAAGATAAAATTAGTTTTTATTAGATAATAATTGGAGAGTTATTTTTCCCTTATAATAGCTCTTTATTAATTAGTCTTTCGTTAGGAAAGCTTTTTATTAATTAGTCTTTCATTAAGAAAACTTTTTATTAATAAGCCTTTTATTAGGAATAGGTTTTATTAATTAGTTTTCCATTAGGAATAGGTTTTAGTTTTTCATTATAAATAGTTTCATTTGTTAGGAATTATTTACATCTTTTATCTTTGTAAAAACCTAAGCTTCCACCTTGAGAAATCCTCTCCACCTCCTCCGTCTCCTTCAACCTCCATTGAAGACAGCTCCGAAGCTCCGTTCACCGAGGATTGCTCAAGTTCCATCCTTAAGTCCTATGAAGATGCCTGCATTGGTAGACAGGTTCCCTGAAAGGGATTTTTCTTCTTTTACATTCTGTCTAGCCTCTGATCCATGTTATAAATCCTAGGCTCATTGTATCTTCGTGACAATACTTTTCATCTTTGATATATGTTATAGTTTTGTTTATTCAATTGCTTTATTGCTTTAATCTTTGTCTTACGCTTTGTCTGATTGGTTTAACTCATTCGATAATCCCAAAATTAAGTTGGCACATATTGCGAGCTGAATCTGACCTAGTCAGTGCCTATAGGATTGACGACCCTATAGAAGATTAAGCCCAAATTGCTGAGCCTTAGAGCTAGTTTCGGCCTTACAAGGGAATCACGAACTAGGGACCTCAGGAGGATAGGTAGGGTTAATCGCCTCGGACACAAGTGACTTAGTTTAGGTTTTAATTCCGTTGTCTAAACAATCTATTTTCATTATCATCGTATCCCCTCATGTTCCTTCGGGTAATTACATTGGTAAAAGATCACTTAGGAGTAGAATAACTTAGTTCGAATTAGTGTAACTTAGCTAGGAGTAGAATAATTCAACTAGGAGTAGGTTAACTTAATCAAAACAAACTCAAAACCCACACAGCCTAGATAACACCTGAGACCGAGTAGCTCGATACTTGTAGTAAATAAATCATGTGGATTCGATACCTGGACTTGTCCAGATTTTATTACTTGATAACGACGGGGTAAACTTATCCCTTAGTGAGCCTTCTCAACGGAGGCACATCAAACAGCAGCAGTTGAATACTGTAAAATGTATTGAGATACTAATGTATTTTGGTGTTTATTAGGTGTTTTTCCCTGTTATTTCTCATGCCCATTTTTATCTGATTGTTATCAACAATCTTTCAAAGACTGTTGAAATATTGGATAATAGTACACTCCCTCGAAGAATCAGTCGTGCTGATAAGTATGACGATTGTCCAGAACAATTGGTATGTTGTAATATGATTTACTTCATTCTTTGGTTTTTTTGTATATGTGATAACATATTTTCTGATATGTTTGTTGTAGTTAAAATCCTATGCTCATTTTGTTTTAAAAAATGATGCTTCTTCATTAAAACAAATGTGTGCATACAAAGTGCAAATCCTAAGGATGAAGTGGAGAAGCAACAATAACCACAATGAGGTATTTTTCTTTTGAAGCATATGGAAACATACATGGGTCAGAGTGTGAAGGAGTGGAATATTGGATTGACAAAGAATTCTAAGGTATATGTTGTAAATTCTTTATGTAACAGTTTGTATTACTATTATTCTATTTTTTTATATCATTTTTTTTAGGGGAAAAGATTTTAAAAAGCTTAGAATTCATTATTGCTGGAGCATTCTTTTGAATCCAATAAATCAGCTTATTGAAGAAATTGATAAGAAGTCAAAAGAATGGGTTGTTGAAGCTGGACTAAATTTAGAATAGCATATTTGTATCTTAAATTTATAAATATATTTTAGAATTTGTAAATATACTTTAGAATTTGTATATAAAATTTTATATTTAAAAAGGTTTTTCAAATTATATTTGTTTATTCTTAACAGATGTCAATATATTCAATATTTAGCAGATATAATTCATTTGGAACAGACGTTACATTTAATTGGAACAAATGGTACATTCATTCGGAAAAAATTATATAATTATATGGAACAAGTGGTACAATTTGGTAGAATTCAATCCACAGCCTTTTTCAATACTCACAACCACTTAATGGTACATTAAGTTGGAAGAGATGATATAGTTATATTAAACAATTTGTACAATTTATGTATACCTTTGGATCAATATAAGAGCATATCCAATGGTTCATACTCACAACCACTTTATATACATCATCCATTTAATAAACATCATTTTATTAAACAAATTGTGTTGGAACATAGTACTAATTATGTTGGAATGGGAAATGAGTTTAGATCACATTAAAGTAAATAAAAAGAATGTAACTATTTCTGATGGAACAATGTAATATTTATTCCGGAACAACATATATATTCGGATGGAACAATACAGTTCATGAAATGGAACAAATGGTACATTCATTCAGAACAAATGATATAATTACATGGAACAAGTGGTACAATTTGGTAGAATTCAGTCCACAGCCTTTTTCAATACTCACAACCACTTAATGGTACATTAAGTTGGAAGAAATGATATAGTTATATTAAACAATTTGTACAATTTATGTATACCTTTGGATCAATATAAGAGCATATCTAATGGTTCATACTCACAATCACTTTATATACATCATCCATTTAATAAACATCATTTTATTAAACAAATTGTGTTGGAACATAGTACTAATTATGTTGGAATGGGAAATGAGTTTAGATCACATTAAAGTAAATAAAAAGAATGTAACTATTTCTGATGGAACAATGTAATATTTATTCCGGAACAACATATGTATTCAGATGGAACAATACAGTTCATGGAATGGAACATATTATGTATACCGTTGGAAGAATATAAGAGTATATCCAATTGATCAGTAAGTTTGCTTTTGAGGATTCATCCTGTAAAATAGAAAATGAAATGATATAGTTACATTTGTTTCAGTAATAAGGGATCAATAACTAATCACTGTTTGTTTGAATATAAATAATACATGGTATATGTTTCATTAAAGTTTTAATTGTTAATAAAATGAATACAGATTTATTTTAATCTGATTTTAATTCATCCCCTTTGCAATAATAAATAAATGAGGAAATAATTATTGATTCTGATATTTTATTAGTACTTAAATTTCAATTAATATAGGAAATAATACCAATAGTTTAAGAGACTGATTCACAGATTTATTTTAGTTTGCATTTAATAAAAAAATTCATATACGTAATAATCTTAATATTGTTGAGATTCCCAATATACATTTATTTTGAATGAAAAGCCGTGCTTCATTGCAGGAAAAGTAGAATTTGAAGAGTCTCAATAAATTAAAGCTGCTGAGTTTCCCAATAGATAATCATTTGAATGAAAGAAAGCGCGTTTGATAGTAGGAAGTTGAAGAGACTAAATAAAATTCTATAAATAGTATTGCTCTCTTTATTGATCGTATTTTTTTTAGTAGAAGTTGAATTGAAACAAAGATGTCAGGAAGCAGTTCGAGTTCGTCTAAGAGAACGAGGTCTTCTTCTCCTGTTGAACCTTTAGTACCTAAAGAACGGAGTGAAATTCCTGATGAGCTATTTAAAGTTATTAAAGATATGGAGGAAACTTTTATAGAAGGGGATATTGACGACATCATAAAGAAGCTGAAGGGCATGAAGGCTTTCATGTCTTTATTTTGTGACTCAATGATGTCTTTCATTGAGAAATGAGTGGAGGAGAAAGTGGAGTTGAAGGAGGAGCTGGAGGAAGTGAAGATGAATCTGAAGGACCAGATTAAGAAATATAACAATGATGTTATGGGTCCTGATAATGATTTTTTTTAATGTTTTTTTAATTGTGAACAATTGTTTTTATTTTTATGTTTGTATGTTTTTTATGTTTATGTTTGTATGTTTTTTTATTTAATGATATACTTTTTTTGTTATGTTTTTTATACTGCTATATATTATTGATGTTCATATATTGTTAGTGTAAACATATGTTGTTTGAAATTAACACACAGGTTCAGTACGTAAAGCAGGTAGTGATATTCCTGATGAAATTTTTAAGGTCATTGTTGATATGGAGGAAACGTTTATGGAAGGGGATGTTGATTCCATCATGGCGAAGCTGAATGGCATAAACGCTTTTATGTCTTTATTTTGTGAGTCCGTGATGTGTTTCATTGTGAAACGAGAGGAGGATAAAGTGGATTTGAAGGAGAAGCTGAAGGAAGTGAAGAAGAATCTGAAACGCAAGCCTGAGCAATATAACAATGATGTTTTAGGTCGCGATAATGATCTTATTTGATCTTTTTAATTATATTTACTATGTTTTTTGTTTTTATTTATTATGAAGGTTTGTTTTTATATTTGTGTTTATATGTTTATTTTTATTAAGTTTTTAATGATATAATTGGTTATGTTTTTTATTATTGCTTCCAGAAGTTAATTTATATTTTTGTATTACTTGATTAAACACGAGTTCTTGTAACAAATCATATATTATCTAGGAACATATCATAAATTAACTCGGAACAAATGATATATTTATTTGGAACAAATCATATATTCCGTTGGAACAAATGTTATATTTATATGGAACATGTTGTTCTATAGTAAAAAATGTATTATCAAGACATATAATAACAAGTTGTTCAAAAAAAATCACAGGTTTCCAAGTGAAGTCAAATAACAAAATATACTGTTAGAGGAAAGAAAGTTTAGACATATGGATTTTACCTTATCTCTTTGCTTTTTCTGGGCAGTTTCTAATGTCGTGGTTGCACAATTGGTGACATCCTTTGCACATCCTTTGTTTTTTCTGTGATTGTTCAATTGCTTTCTCTTTTTCTCCCTTCAATCTTTTCTCACTGTTTGTAAGCTGAATCCCAGTTCCTTTGTTTTTAGAAATTTTAGGTTCTTTGATTAGAACTTTAGAGGGCCGACTTGTTCCAACCAACATCTCTATGTCTTGAATTTTAGTAGAATTGTTGATGTTCTTTCTTTTCTTTGCTTCCAGCTCTGTCCTCAATGATTGAATGTTTCTTGTGAGATTATTTAGGTCCTCTTCATCCCCTTCAGCCAAACACACAGTCATATGAATCTCACTCCATAAGTTATTCAACATTATTTTCTTTCCCATTGTTCTAGCACATTCTTCTATAACATTATTTTGCAATGTTATCTCTGGTAATATTTTCCATCTGTTTAGCACATACTGGTCAGGAATTTTTTCCAGCATTCTATCCTTCCATACGAGCACCATATGTCTACAGGGAATTCCTGCTCTATTGAACATCTTGCACAAACATATTATGTCACTGTTTTCTGTATTATAAACAACCTGATATGTTGTTTTTTTTACCTTTTTCCCTTACAGTGATTCTGCATTTGTCAGTGTGTTTCTGTATATCATCAACGCCACATTTAAATGAAGCATCTATCACTTATTTTTGAAATTCATAGAAGATTGTTCTTGTAAATACTTCTGATCCATGCTTTTCGATAGGAATTGGTGTTTGAGTCATAGGTATTGAGTGTTTAGAATCATTGTCATTTTTTCCTTGTGCATGTCTTTGTGCTTCCATTGCACCCTCAAACCGGAGGAGGAATTCAATGAGAGTTAAATGACTTTTTGTGAAAGAAGTGAAGAAGTGATTTTTACTTTCTGACCTTGAGGTTGTTCTCATTAAACCCGCTAGGAATGAGTCTCTGAAATAAGCAGGAATCCATGTTGATCTTATATCATACATGTGTTTCAGCCATCCATGTTCTTGTAAATTGAATTCCAAAATAATTTCCATCCATTTTTGTTCAAACTCTTCTGGTTCCAATTCTACACTCCACACGCAAGAATTTATCTTTGTGATAAAATCTATTTCTTGCATTATTTGTCTTCCTGTATTAGTAAGAAAAGAGTTTAGAATAAAATGAATGTATGCATATTGAACAACACATATATCCTGTTGGAACATTTTATGTATTCGTATGGAACAACACATGTATTCTGTTGGAACATTGTATTTATTGAATGGGATAATAGAAAATAAATAGCATAGAATGATTTTTGGTACCTATTTTGTCTGACATCTTCTTCATAATATGCCACATGCAAAATCTGTGTTGTAACACCCTGATCCAATACCATGTAGATATTGTCCGCTTTGGCCCAATTCCAACACATTGGGCCTCACGGCTTTAAAACGCGTCTGCATGTATTGGATTCTCATCTTACTAATAAGCCCCAATCACTCCCTCTCCATTTCCGATGTGGGATTCAGTTCATTCCTGCCCCCATCGTCATCCCTTAGGGCCGCTCCTTGCTCAGGCCTTCTTACCCCGGCGCCACCCACTCCGGACCGGGTCGTTACAGGCCCACCAGCTTCCGCCTGGTTCGTCCCCGAACCACACATCGTACGTGGAGAGTCGGCTCTGATACCAATTGTAACACCCTGATCCAATACCATGTAGATATTGTCCGCTTTGGCCCAATTCCAAGACATTGGGCCTCACGGCTTTAAAACGCGTCTGCATGTATTGGATTCTCATCTTACTAATAAGCCCCAATCACTCCCTCTCCATTTTCGATGTGGGATTCAGATCATTCCTGCCCCCATCGCCATCCCTTAGGGCCGCTCCTTGCTCAGGCCTTCTTACCCCGGCGCCACCCACTCCGGACCGGGTCGTTACATGTGTTCTGTTTTTTTAAAAACATTTTTTATTGGTTGCTGGATCTTGGTCTGTTATCAAGCAAGTCGGCTCATTGTTGTCCATTGCTTTGAGAAATGTTTTAAAAACCCACTCAAATGATGCAATATCTTCGTTAGGCACGAAACAAGATGCAAATGTAATACATTTTTTGTGGTTGTCAACCCCAGTAAATGGTCCAAATATCATATTATACCTGTTCATTGTAACATAAAAATAAGTTTTCTGTTTGAAGAACATGACACAATTTTTTGTGCTTCAAAATCAGTATATGAATGGCAGAAAGCAATAATTTTATGTCAAAGATTATTATGTAGTACCTGTTTGTGCTATATGTGGTGTCAAATGAGACCATATCACCATAAAGAGCGTAGTTTTTGATACATACAGGGTCTGCCCATAAAGCTCTACAGAGTCTGCCTTCTTGATCTACTTCAAATTCGAAAAATAATGCACTCCATAACTCCTTTTTTTCTGAAAATTATCTACAAACATTTGTGCATCTGAATCCTTGATATATGCTTTCAAGTCTCTCTGGAAGTTTCTAAAATCTATCTTAGATGCACCAATATTTTCATATCCTCCATAAAGTTCCTTTGCTTGTCTATAAGTTCTTAGATGACCAACATTCATCTGTTCAACCAAATCAGAATTTATTTATTTTTAGATGAAATGAGCAAAATTCTATAAGTAAACAGTTTAGTATTTATAATGCATAACTATTATGAAGAAGATGTTTTACCTTTGCATTATTAACTACCATCTTTTTGAGTAGAAGGTTCATGTTCTTGCCCTCTTTTTGATATTGTACACATCCTGGAGTGTATAGAAGATGATTATGTTCTTTAAACTGTGTCACTTCATAGTTTCCATTGTCGGAAAGTTTGATAATCATTTTAGCACTGCATCCTACGCGACTGAGTGCCCTTTTTCTGGTTTTTATATCACTGGATGTTTCTTTTCTTTTGTGATATTTGTAACCTTCTTTATTGCATACAAAAAATTGTTCTTTTATAACACCTTGTTTCTTTCTTGAAGTTGATATCCTACTATTAAATCCAGCAGCACATGCATATGATTTGTAGAATTCTTAAGCTTTATTATAATTCTCAAATATCATTCCAAGAGCAGGTTTTAACTCATTTGAACAATTAGGAATCCATAATTTTGTTCCGTTAGGGCTGAGTCTTGTAATTACTTCTGGTGTGTAAGGTACAATTGCAGTAGAAGAGTAACTAGGCAAAAGCAAATCTACAAAACAGTTAAGAGAATCGAGATTAGGACAAATATGTACTTGGAACGAATGGTACATTAGTTCGGAACAAATAGTATATCTAGTTGGAACAAATAATATATTAATTTGGAACAAATGATATAATCACATGGAACAAGAAGTACAATTTGTTAGAATTCACAGTACAGTTTTTGTTAATAATTAGTGTAAGAAAGCTATTATCAAGTCTGAGAATAAGTTTAGAACAACTATTATCAAGAAATCCATATATATCAGATAAATCTATTATCAACAAATCCATATATATCAGATAAATATAAAGTTTCAGATATAAGCAAAATGCCTGGAGATGATGTTGTGGTTTGTGCCATATTGCAATGATTGTGGTCTTCAGATTCTATATTTTGGTGTTCGTATTCCATATTCAGATTGAATTATATGAATACAGATGAGAAATCGATCGATAATGTTGATGTCAAGAGAATCGATCAGTAATGTTGAGAATAGAAAATCGATCAATAATTCAACGGAGAAGAAAATCAGAGTTTAATCTCAATACAGATTAGAAATTGATCGATGATTGTGAGAGAAGAAAATCGATCAAGAATGTTGAAGAATGATCTTTGATTCGCGCGTTTTTCCTGTGAGGAACAGAGGAGAATTGACGCGTGTTTTTTGTTTGAATTTTATTGCTAAAACGACGTAGTTTTGTTATGTCACACAATAAGCTTATTGTCACAACTTAAGCCCTTGTCACGCTGGATCTCACCTCTATATATATATATAGTCTTTTGTACGAGTTGGACAAAAAATTCAAATATTTTACCAAATTTATAATATTAATTTTCAATTTTATTATTAAATCACAAAAACCGACCCAACTTGTTAATATTAAGAGTAAAATTGCACAGTTTTATCCCTTTTATAATTTAATCGTTGATTAATTTAAAACATCCATTTTAGACATTTTAAATCCGAACAACAACAGTTCAATATAATTTTACCAAACACTAGTAATTAAACAGCTAATAACAAACAGCTAATAGCAACTGCTAACAGCTTACTGCAACTACAAACAGCTAACAGCTGAACCAAACAGACCGTTAGTGAGACAATTAAACTTTGGAGAAAAATTCATGGGCTCTTGATATATTAAGCCTTTAAAAGGGATCAATTTTCTGATGTATAAAAGTAGTATATGCGATGATAACTAGAAATTATTTTAAAAATAATATTTCGGTTGAGAATTTAATTGAGTTTGATTTATGTAAGATATTTTAGTTCAATTAATAGGTCAATTCTTTTTATATTAATTTCCTTTTTCACATATAGGAGATGATTTGATAAAATGGGATTGATTTGTTTTTTTCCTGAACCATACGTTATTAGAAGTCTGGATAACCAAAAAAAAAAAAAAAAGTGGATTTTTTTAAGTTTGTGGTTACATCTGTTTTCGATCGGCATTCTTGTGGTTTAAAATTTTATAAAATGGTACCTTATGGTTAATTCTATTAGGAAATACATAACAAATTGACTAACTGTTAAAAGTAAAAAGAAAAATAGTTAATTTGGTCCTTATATTTATTTATTTTATAAATTAACCCCCTTATTATCTAATTATCACAAACAAACCCCAAAATAAAAAATAAAAATCAATTACACTATTTTCTCTGTTTCTCTTTAATTTCTTATTTTTCTTCTACTTTCTCTCTTTTCTCTTTATTAATTTTTCTCTCTCTAAAATCAATTCAACACCCAACTCAGTAAAGTGTGATTAGAAGTTAATTAAATATTCAATTAATTAAGGAGAAACATCAAAAATATCAGCAGGAGGAATAAAAGAATCCAAAGAAAGACCATGAACATTAAACACAAAGGGGAATTAGCTTGTTCAAAAACAAGAGTTGCAGTGACGAAGTTTTCGCATGATTCTGCACAAGGAATGAAGGAATTTATAGTACAAAGATTAAGAGAGAAAAATTAAAAGAGAAGAGCAAATTTTGTGATAGCAACTACTGTTTCTCTTTGAATTTCAACGTCTCTTTCGTCTAGGAGGTTAACCAGTGGGCCAATCATTCGTGTTTCGGTAGCGCGAAACGTTCTTGCTAGATTCCCAATTGTGTTTATGCAAAGTACAAGGAGGTCTGAATCTGCTTTTTCGATGATTTTGAGTAATTGGTCAATCACGGATTTGCAAGCAGGGGAGTTGGGTTTGAATGCTGATCTTCTTAAGTCTGGATCTTTTTCTGCTACTACTTTGATTTCCTTTACTGCCATAGTGGAATTGTATTCTACTTCTTCACTTCCTTTCTCTAATAACACAACAAAGCACAAGAGTGCTCTTAATTCTGTTATATTGCGGCAGATTGGTGAGACAAAAATAAAGAGAGAAGAGAGAGAAAAAAAAATAAAGTTCAATTAATTTTAGATAGAGAAAAATTAAGAGAGAAGATGTAGAAAGAAGAAAAAAAAAAAGAAATTAAAGAGATGAGAGGAAGATGGTTAGCACTCATAGGTAGATAGTGTTGAGTATAGGATATAGAGGACGGTACTCTGTATACTCGCTGACTATTGTAAGTGGTTTGTCCTCTACCCAAAAGAGCTCAGTAGTGGATTAAAGCTCAGAAGGATTCCAGGGACTGAATGTAGGCAGGAGGCCGAACTAGGATAAAACTGTTGAGTAACCTTTTCTATCCCTCAACTCCTTTATCTGCTTGCTTTCTATTTTGTCTAAGTAAACGCTTAACTGAACAAATAATGAGTTGTATGATTTGGTGCTGAGTTCAGGAATAAACGTCCAAGTGCTACTCCCTAACTCAACGTTGGAAACAACCTTAGTTGTTGATCAACTAAAGCTGCATCTGACCTTACCCAATATCATTGTGCTAAGAACAAAGTGAAAAACTTTAACTCATAACTCAAACAAGTCAGCTTAAGAAAGAAAAATTTTAAATAGTTCCTTAACCCAACCCCCCCCCCCTAAGGAACTTATTCTTAACTCACAAGGGAGCAACAAAAGCCCCCCCCCCCCCCCCCCCCCCATCAGTCACCGTCGTCTCCTTTATTTTGCAGGAAGTCATCTATTGGGGTTTTATGCCATATAGATAATTGTTTTAGGATATAAACTAATTGTAAACGAATTGTTCTTTATCATTTGTTTTATGAGATATAGTATGTTTAACTATATAAAGGCATTAATCTTTTATTACAGCTAAACAAGTTAAATAAAATAAATCTCAAGTTTATTTAAGTAAATCATAAAGTATTCATACAAGAATGAAGTCTGACTACACTTTATAATAAGTCAATAAACTTAAAGCTCCCCAAGTCAAGTAGTATGTTTAAGGATTAACATAATGCTATTGAGACTTGTATGTAATAATGTCTTCTGTTGCGAATAAAGAGCTACTCTCACAAGCTTTAGATATTTGGATACCTAGGCAGTTACATATGGATCTGGTGAATGAGTTCATTAGGAGTAGGGATCTGACTTGAGATAACAGGATGGATGGATTTATCTAGTATGACATGTTTCATCTCATTAGTATTAGAAGGTATAAGTAATTCTCAGACTCAAACAAACATTAATTAGTGATTCTAGATTATGGAGTGTTGTGCTTTGACTTTGTTTAAACATGATCCATAACAGGGATGGCTCTGGGGTGTGCGCGGGCAGGCGTTGGGTATCACATAAAGTAATTGTGGGATAGTTAATGTTAGATTGAGCATTTGTTACTCTTGATAAATGGAAGATATGTCCATGGCCTCTTATGAAGAATTAACTTGAAATCCTTGTAGGGTGTTAAGGTTAGAAGTAGAAATGGAGATTTCACTTAACCTATCTATTCAGAGTTAATTCTACCTGGACAAGTAAAATAAACGTCTCATTATATGTAACTTGACATATTCCATGGTTACAGATTCTTTTAAGGATATGACTGATGAAGGATCGAATTATACCGGACCTAATACGGAAAGGTAACGTTAGTATTGTGAGGATTTATGTCATATAGACAATTGTTTTAGGATATAAATATTTATAAATGAATTGTTCCTTTAATCATTTTTTATTGGATATAGTATGTTTAACTTTATAAAGGTATTAATCTTTTATGAGAACTAATTAAGTTAAATAAAAGAAATCCCAAGTGTATTTAACTGATCATAAAGTGTTCATACAAACATGAAGTGAGACTAAACTTTATAATAAACCAATAAGCTTAAAACAACCCCAAGTCAAGTAATGTGTTCATAGGATTAACATAGTGCTATTGAGACTTGCATGTAATAATGTCTTCTGTTTTGAATAGAGAGCTGATCTCACAAGGTTTAGGTATTTGGATATCTAGGCAGTTACATGGATCCGGTGAAAGAGTTAATTATGATTGGGGACCCGACTTGAGATAACATGATGTATGGATTTATCCAGTGTCACCTGTTTCATCTCAATTGTATTAGTAGGTGTAAGTAATCCTCAGACTTAAATACTCGTTAATTAGTGATTTTAGATTATGGAGTGTGGTGCTTTGACTCTGTCCGAACATGATCCATAACAAAAAGGACTCTGGGGTGTGTGAGGGCAAGCGTTGGGTATCATATGAAGTAATTGCGGGATAGTTGATTCGCCTCTAGTAGAGCGGTAAGTTATGTGTGTGTGTCTTACGGTTATGATCTCTCTACGTGCTTTAACTCTACTAGACACTATGTAAGGGCAAGTGTACCCTATCGTATAAAGTAATAAATCCGGTTAAGTCCGGGTATCGAATCCACAGGATTTATACCTATAAGTATTAAACTACTCGGTTCTATATGTTATCTAAGCAGTGAATACTTTAGACTTTAGTTGGGTGACAACTATAAATTACTCCTAAACTACGGGTGAGACAATTTTCATGTATTTCAAGCCCTTATGGGGTGATACAGATAATGATAAGTTATAACATATGAAAAACAATTCGGAACATATACGATTAATAATTTACTCTTGCAAAGACGACTATCTATAGACCGAACAACTCCGTGAGGTTCTTAGGTCGTGATTTCCCCTTAAGGCGACTCTAATTCTTAGGATTAGAAACTAGGTCCCGTAAGTTCCGTGGCTCGTCAATTCCTACGGTTTCTGGATTGTCAACTTCGGTAAGGTAACACCTATGTGAATCCTAATAGATTTCGGAGCTCGTAAGTGACCTACACAATAATCAATTATAAGTATCAAAGTAAGTAATAAATAATAACACGGATAGTGAAACTGAAATTGTAAATCATATATTATAAATGTGGAACACGTAAATACGGAATACAACCAAGCCTAGTACATAGAAAGAGTACAAGCTAATTAACAAGTAGAAAGGGAAGAAGAATCAGCCCTTAGAACTAGCTAACTAGACTTAAAGTCGTCTCTTAGGACTTGGAGGTGGAACTCTCGAGCTTGGTGGATACGGATGGCACAGAATTTCAACGGCGTGACGGAAGGAATACACAAGCTCTCAAGGTGTAGGGAACCTTATTACATAGAAAATTGAATGCCTAAATGAGTGCTAAACACTCCTATTTATGCACATGAAGTTCGGGGGCATAATGGTAATTATATAAGTCTTTGGGATATTCTTCAGTTGCAGATTTCACAACTTCGTTGCAGATTTCAAACTTCCGAAGACTGGATCCCTAAGGTGTTGACCGGGCCACGCTCCGCGTAGACCAGGGCAAGCTCCGCGTGAATGGAGTCCTTGAACTTATCACTGATTTATCACCCTTCACGCTCCGCGTAATCTAGAGCAAGCTTCACATGACTGTAGTTCTGGAGTTTGTCAATTAATTCACACCACTTCACGCTCCGCGTAGATTGAGGTACGCTCCGCGTGGACTACATTGACCTGGGCCGAAGATAAGGTTGACTGCCGTCATTCAGTGGGCATCGTGAAGTGACGTGGCACGCTCCGTGTAGGGTGAAGCACGCTCCGCATGGACTGGGCTGATTTTTGGCCATTTCTTCCTTTGTCCTTCATATCTCGTGTGTTTATCCCGAACCTGCAAAACACGACTACGAATACCGAGATTACTTGCTGCTTTATTTTTCTAAAATTGATAAAAAAAAGCAACGAAAATTATTAAAAGTACGATTTGTACTATTATTTCGCTATTTATTCAAAACACACTTATTTTTATAATTAAACTTAATTATTATAGCAAAATAAACCGTAAATCACGCTAAAAAGATAGGGACAAAACGTCCCTATCAGTAGTTAACATTAAATTGAGCATTCATCACTCTTGATAAATAGAAGATATATCCCTGGGCCTCTTATGGAAGAATTAACTTGAAATTGTTGCAAGGTGATAGGGTTAAGAGTTGAAATGGAGATTTCACTTAACCTATCTATTCAGAAGTAATTCTATCTGAACAAGTAAAACAAACTTCTTGTTATATGTAACTTGACATGTTCCATAGTTACAGATTCGTTTAAGGATATAGCCGATGAAGGATCGAGTTATACTGGACCTAATACGGAAAGGTAAACATTGGTATCAACCTAACTTCTTATCGCTATGGGGGAATGTGACGATTCTGTCAATAACAGTCTGCGCACTCATTCCGATATATGTTTAGTTGAAAATAATTTGGTTAAATTAATTCCAATAAAAATATATGGCTAGTAGCAGTGAGAACCTAATTGGTCACACATAGAATTAAGATAGAAGGACGAAATGGTAATTTGAGAGGGAGGACTATATGTGCCGAAATATGTAGGGGATAATTAAGTTGAATTGATTGATTTATTCAGATAGTTATAATTAGATTATATTTATGGTTAAATCAATTAAAGAATAATGTTAATTAGATAGTATAATTTAATTATATCTCTAAATTATTATCCTAACTTAAGTATTATAATGGGATTAGAATTAGACTTATATTTATATTAGATATAGCTAATATTAATACATCCTTTTATTCCTCCCTTTGGGTTCGTCTTCTGTGCGGCAAGTATAGGAAAGATAGAATCTTTGGTGGCCCGAAGGAGAGGGTTATCAGCTGTTCCTTCCTCTGGAAAGGGCTTAGTGCTGTTTTTGCTGAGTTCTGTACGGGGATTGGCTTGGAGGTGGGTAATGGGAGATCCATTAGTTTCTGGTATGACACCTGGATTGGTGACAAACCGTTGATTGAGGTGTGCATCGCCCCTCCGCCGAATGATCTCCTCTCCTGGAGAATCGCTGATGTGGTGGACTCGGAGGGAGACTGGATCTGGTCTAAGTTCGACTCCTTTCTTAGCCTGGAGACCCTCCTTAATATTAGAGGTGTGAAGATTAGTAATCAGGAGGAGGATAAGGACAGACACTGCTGGGCCTTGACTAATAATGGTTCTTATTCTTGCAAATCGGCCTATGAAGCTTTTACCCCTAATAGGGCTGATCCTCCTTTGGAAATTTGGAAGTCCATTTGGGCCCTCAAAGTCCCCTACCGCATTAGGAGTTTCCTATGGCTGGGAGTCAAAGACAGGCTCCTCATGAATGCAGATAGACACGGAAGGCACTTGGCTGTATCTGGTGCCTGTAGCAGATGCAGCGGCCATGTGGAAACCTTGTGCCATGCTTTGAGGGATTGCCCGAATAGTAGAAAGGTTTGGGAAGGGGTCCTTCCTCACCACATCCTTCCTTCCTTTATGGGGTTCTCTGATATTGACTGGTTCTCTGAAGGCGTTAATGGGAATTTGTTGGCCAGTATGGAGCACGGGGCTATTCTCTTCGCTATTATTTGTCACCAAATGTGGAAATGGAGGAATGAAGAGTTATTTGCTGAGAAGACTGTCTTTATTCCTGACCTCCGGTTTTACTTCTCGAAAAAACTCTCTGTTATTACAAAGAGTTTTAAAGGAGAGCCCCTGGTTCACCCCTCCCCGGTTAAAGAGGTCCAGTTAGTTGGTTGGAGGAAGCCCAGGGAAGGGGTTGTCAAGTTGAATACGGATGGCTCCTGCCTTAGTAATGGCAGAATTGCTGCTGGTGGAGTTCTTCGGGATGCTGGTGGCACCTGGCTGGCTGGGTTTACCCATAACTTAGGTACGGGCTCCTCCTTTACTGCAGAGCTCTGGGGGATCTTGTCTGGCATTAAACTCGCCATTCGCATGGGTGTTAAAAGACTTTCGGTGGAGTCTGACAATTTGGAGGCTATCAACAGGATTTCGGATAGACAGGCTGTTTGTCTTAAGAGTCAGAATCTCATTAAAGCCATCTTGAGGCTTCGTCCTGCCTTCGATTCTCTTACCTTCTCCCATATTTATAGGGAGCAAAACCGCGTGGCGGATCGCTTGGCAGCTGCTGGGCATGGGGGGATGTTAGGTGTTTCTACCCTTTCCGTTCCTCCTTCTTTTCTGTTACCTTCTCTTCTTGAGGATAGGATTGGGGTCAGTCTTCCTAGACTGATCTCGGGTTAGGTTTTTGTTTGTTTGTTTTTTTTCTTCCCTTCTTACCAAAAAAAAAAAAAATACATCCTTTTATTTATCTAATTAGAAAACCTAATGAGATTAGAAGTCTAATTAATCAAACCTAATGAGATAAGGGTTAGTAAATCAAAATAGTATAAATAGCCCCCTACATTATGATTTTCGACCAAGCCAATTATCCGAGAAGACAATTCTTTCTGAACCTCACTCAAAAAATTACCTTTCTATTTTATTCGTTTCTTAGTTCGTGTGGATACTATTATAGGCAATCTACACTTGATTGCTTTTAATTGGTTGATTAATAATGTTTTAA
Source organism: Euphorbia lathyris (assembly GCF_963576675.1). Taxonomy (NCBI): domain Eukaryota; kingdom Viridiplantae; phylum Streptophyta; class Magnoliopsida; order Malpighiales; family Euphorbiaceae; genus Euphorbia; species Euphorbia lathyris. The sequence goes on along the minus strand of NC_088919.1, from coordinate 26,784,847 downwards.
TTTTGTTTTTGTTTACGATCGTGATTGATGGTTGATATCCTCGTGGGCACTTCATTTGTAAATGTAGATAGTTCATCAATAAAGATACACATGTTTAATCCCTCTTTGTATGAAATAACGATTAATGGATCTTTGGAAAAAGGAAATAGATAAAATAGATAAAAATTTATATTTCCGCGACGCCTAGGCTTGTCTATTTCCTTTCATTGGTATCAGAGCGTGCGTTAAATCCGTTATTTCATATATGAAAATATTAAACGATTAAGACGAGATTAAAAGGTTTTATGATTTAGTTAATTAACAAATGGTTTTGTAGAAATTAAACGATTGATTAAAACAAGGTTTTATATATGTGATATGCGTGTTTGTGGATTAATGATTCAACCATTTGAATCGTTAAAAGAGTTAATTAGATTAATTTTTGAATTTTTTTTGTTAAACGATTAGAATCGATTAATTATTGATGTATATTTGGAAAAGGTTATATATATTAATATAAATTAATTTTTATAAATATGTATACAAAATTTAAAATAAACTAAAGTTATAGTTTACAAAATATTAATAAAAAAGAAATAAAATTCGTTCACGGATGGGGACGAACTCGGTTTTCGCATCAATTTATTGCAGCATTCATGGATCAGATCAACGACGGGGACGAACCCGGTTTTCGTCCCCGTCATGTTTATTTTGCATTTTAATTTTTTCAAAATATTTTAGTTTTGAAAAAATTATATATATATATATATATATAATCCACATGTTTTGGGCGTTGTTTATTTTAAATTGTATAGATTGAATTGAGTTGTCTAATTAAAATATTTTGATACGGTTAATTAGACGAACTATTTCATTGATACAAAATTAAAATTTTAGAAAAACGAATCAGTCCATATTAGTATTAATTTATAATTGTTATAATTAATAAAAGAATATGGTATCTATTTATATTTTAATTTGATTTTACAAACCATTTTGTACTTAATAATTATATTCGATATATTAGTTAAACACATTAAACAGTTTTGGTAAAATAATTAAACACAATAATTTATAATTTATTGTCTTAAAATTTTTGTGTTTTGGAATTGATTTTGAAAAGTTATTTGATGTTTAATTAATTGTATATGATACGGTTGAATTAAACACGTTAAATAATTTTGGTAAAATAATTGAACACAAATAATTAGTATTTCGTATAATTATATTTTGAGTATCTAATTAAGTTTATATTTGATATATTTTAATTAGAATAAAATGTAAATGATACAAAATTAATTAAAGGTTAATTTGATATTAAAGCTAATTAAAGGACTAAATTGATATTAAGTTAATTAAACGGTTAATTTAAATTAACTGAATATTGCATAATATAGTTATATGTAATCAACCAATTAAATTTATTTAATTGAGTCTTAGCATGGTTGGCGCTATGGACATTATTAGACTCCTCTATAATTGTTATGTTCTCTTCTCACCAAATCCCTTCAAACTAGTTGAAGTTATTATAGTAGTATAGAAATTAATATTTTTGTAATTTAAGGCGCCAAGGAAAAGATGGAGGACCTAGAGGATAAATATGTAATAGTTAGTATTTTATCTAGGGTTGACATTTTTTTCCGTTTTTGGCTCAACGAAATAAATTTAGATAATATCTCTATAACCGTTAATATTAATTGTTTGAGTCTGATGTATACTAAAGCAAATCAAGACTATGTTAGTTTATGAGACTTAAAATTAAATCCCTCAATAAACAAAAGTTAAGTCCATAAATAAGTTATAAAATTGGTTGTGCTCCTAATATTATAAATCAGCACGACTTATCCGGGGGTCTTAACGTTGTTGAGTAACCTCAAGCTCGAGACTCCATAGATAACACCCAAATTATTGAAAATTGTTTTCATGAATATAAGGTTAACGACTTAAACTGGGTGTAGACACCGAGTCGGAGGACCTGTGACGAAAACCTGAAAACAAGACGGTCGAAGCGATTGATTCCGGAAGTTTTGAAAAATATATAAAGAATAATAAGCGGAGGAAAATTAACGGCACGGCGCGGGCGCGCAACGGCATCCCGCACGCGGACGACGATGGTCGAACGCCCGCTCGACGGCTCGAGACGTGCGCGCGGCGTCCGTCAGACGCACCGCGACTGGCACGCTCTCGACGTCCGAGCAATGCCTGGGACCGCTGGCGGTGCGCGCCCTCGTGGGCCGTTGAGCGCACGTGCTTGGCAGCGTGAGGCGCGCGTTCGGCGGCCGCGACGTGCGAGCGTCTGGCTGCGCGGAACGCGCGCTCGGCGGCCACGGAGTGCACGCGTCTGACGGTGCGGGGCACGCCCCGAGGGTCGCTGGGCGGGCGCCCAACCACATCGGGCGAACGCCCAACGCGTCGGGCGAACGCCCGACGAGGATTGGGCGCTCGCCCAACGCCGTTGGGCGATCGCCCAACATTGTTGGGCGGCCGCCCAACCACAATGGGCGACGCCCAAATTTTTTTGGGCGTCGCCCATTGTTCCGGGATCCGTTTCCCTATATAAGGGCACGGATCCCAAGGTGAAAGAAAAGGCTTTTGGGGGGGATTTTTGGATAAACTTTCTCACTCTAAACATTTTTAGAGAGAGAGTGAATTTTTTGAGAAAAATATTTTTTTTCTCAAAAATTCCAAATTTCCTAAGTTCAATTTTTTACTAAATTTTCATTAAAAACGGGAGCTCGCGGTTCGTGGAATCAATCGGCTTCGACTGTCAGATACCGAATTAAAGGTATTATCCGAGGACTAGACTCTTTATTTTATTTAATTTATTCTCTCCTTCTATTTATTTTTTTATGCTATAGTTCTTATTCCTTTAGTTATTTATTTATTTTGTCACGTTTTATTTAGTTAGCGTATTTATTTAATTTTCGTTTCGTGTTAAATAAAATTCGGTTTTGTTTTAAAATAAAAACCTCGTTTTGGATATCCCAATACGAACCGTGATCCGATAAAAAGGTAGTTCGGGTATCGAAAATGTTGTAATTATAAGTTTTTTTAAAAAAAAGAGGTTTCCAAATAATGTTTTAAAATAAAAACATCGTTTTAGGAACTTCCGTTTTCGACTATGATCCATCTTTGGTAGTTCGGAAGTCCAAAACGATTGAATTAGATTTAATTTAAAGCTTTTGAATAAATCTGGAAAATATTGGAGTGCTGCTGTAATTTGTCAATTCTGTCACTAAATGCTGTTTACCGACGGATTTTCCGTCGGTAAATCTGCCAAAATGTAAAAAATGTCATTTCGGTCCCTTTTTCTTAACTTTTAGACTTTTAATCCTTAGTATATATATATATATATATGTAATACATGTTTTTCAAATTATTTTAGAATTTTAGTATATATATTTATTTTAGAATATTGGTATATCATTTTTATTTTATTTTATAATATAAGTATAAATATATATATATATATAAGTATTTCCTTTTTATTAACTTAGGCTATGTTTAAATATTAGTTATTTGATATTTTGAGAAATAATGGATGGATATTAGTATATGTCATTTTTGGTATTTAAACTATATTAATTATGTATATATATGTATAGTTTTGAGAACATTTGGGTTATTTTGTTGATTATTGAAGGAAGTTATTTTTGGGTAAATATTATTTTCTTATCCATAAGATTTACTTATTGTTTTAGCATTTTTAAAGTATAAGTATATAGTACCTATTATTTCCATATACATAAAGTTCCTCTTATATTAATTTTTGGGTTTTCATATCCTCCTTTTTGATTTACTTGTATATATATATATATATGTCTAAATTATTTTCTCTATTCTTTTGGGCCCATTCATGGGTCCATGTCTCAAATGGGCCTTGTTTGATTATAAGTCTTGCTTTAAATAAGTGTCTTATTGTAATTATAATAGTTAGAGAGTCCATTAAATAAGTGGGGAAAATAAATCACAAAAAGAGAGTTTTCAATTAAATTATTTAAGCTAATGAGCTTTCTTAGATCTCTAATGTAGATAAATAGAGTCATTTTGGTTGATATTTCAAATCGTCTTCAAAACACCACGTTTTAAAATCTTAGTCCGTTCCAACGATGGATTAAGCGAACATTGTAATCAAAGTCGTTTTCTTTGTTAATAATGGAGATTTTGAATCACTTTCTTAATGAATTTGTACAAAATAAAATTGACTTGTATGTTTAACCACGTTTTCTTATTAAAAGGCTTTTACTTTAACGTTTTCAAATACTCGAGTCGTTCCAACGGCGATTCGGATAAGCTTCATCAAACGGGGTTTTAAAACGCACCTAAATCGTTCCAACGGCGATTAAGGTGCGAACCATGTAAATAAACTCGTTTTGGGGAAATAAGTTAGCGTAGAATAAACACACAACATAACATTTAAATACAGTTGTAAATAAATCACTTCTTTCCCCCCCCCCCCCCCCCCCCTCTCTGTGTATGTATAAACATAAATGGGTGATTCTTTACTGATGTGGTTTTCCAATAATATATGCTCAAAATGGTTTCTAAAAAGAGAAAGAAAAGGGTTTCAAATGAATTTTAAACTTAAAGAAGTATGTGATTAGTCCGTTATCGCCTAACATGCTGAGTAGGAGGCCGGTGGTTCATAATCGGGCGATGTCGGGGTGCCTAGTAGCCTTTCTCCGGAAAGGAGCTAGCCTTCTCGGCTCGTACCTAAGTTTCCCGAACCCACACCGGTCTCCCGTAAGGGATCGGTGTTCATTTTCCCATTCGTGGGTGGCGACTCTTCCATATCTCCGAGCTCCGGTCCTGCCGAGCAGCTTGATTCCACGATTGGTTGCTTTCGGCGCCAATCACCGCTTACGTCGCCATGAGGTTGTCCACCCCCCGGTCCGCCCGGGAGATTAGGCCGTGGCACCTCGTCTAACACTGGGCAAGAATAATTGGATAAGTAAACTCATGTTATTCGAATCTAATGGGCAATATGGTTGGGATTAATATTAAAATGTATTAGTTACTAATGTGGTTAGTAACCCAACAACCTAGGAATCATATAGTTGATGTGATTGATTACACGAATCTACTTATCTAATGGAAATAGCTTGTTGAGTAAACTCAAGGTGAAATTTCACGATCATGAATAGAACGCATCTAATGGTATCGACCCAAACTAAGAAATGAATGGATGAATGAGATAAATTATTTCTACAGAAAGTTAGAGAGAGGTTGGCCCTTTTTGCTTAGGATTGGCTAAATACCTTATAGGCTATATATATGTTTTATTTTCTTAATTGTACTCTGAATCCCATTAGATTTAATTAATTATTTATTATCCTAATCACATTAGGTTAACTTAATTTTAAAGAAAATAGAATTACTAATTCTATTCAATATATATATATATATATATATGCTTTTCTCAAAATCGGAACAATTCCAAATTACTATTTTGTCCTTCAATCTTAATTCTTAGTGTGTGACCTATTAGGTTCTTACTGCAATTAGTCATGCACGTTTATTGCAATTAACTTAAACAAACCAAGTTAATCAAAACATATAATGGCATGAGTGCGCATACTGTATTACCAAAATCGTCTCATTCTCTAGAGCCATAAGAAGTTAGGTTGATTCTGACCCTTTATCTTTCAGTATTAGATGCAATATAATATGATCCTTCATCAACTATATTCTTAAACGAATTGTAAGTATGGAAACTGTCAAATTACATATATAGACATTTGTTTTTCTTATCCTGGTGGAATTAAGTCTAAATAGACAAGTTAAGTCAAATCTCCATTTCATCTCTTAACCTTATCATTACAAGGAATTTAAGTTAATTCTCCACAAGAGGCCATGTATATATCTCTCATCTATCGAGAGCGATTAATGCTCAATCTACCATTAACTACCTTGCAATTACTTCATGTGATATCCATTCTCTGCCCGAGGCACACCAGGTGTGTTGGATCATGCTAGATAACAGAGTTAAAAAACCACACCACATAATCTAGAATCACATTAATGATTTTTTAAGTCTGAGGATTAGTTATACCTACTAATACTATTGAGATAAGACAAGTGACACTAGATAGATTCATTCATCATGTTATCTCTTTCTAGATCACAATCTTAATATTAGATCTACGTAACAGTCTAGATATCGTTATATCTAACGCTTGTGAGATCAGCTTTCTGTTCAGGAACATAAGACATTGTTGCATGCAAGTCTCTATGGTATTATGTTAATCCCATAACATAATACTTGACTTGGGTTAATTTAAGTTTTGTAATAAATTAGAATCATAAAGTATGGGCACACCTCATCTTGTATGAACATTTTATGATTACTGTTATAAACTATGGATTACTTCTATCTAACTGTTTAGTTATGATAAAACATAATATGCCTTTTATGTTGGGGTTTAGTGTCCTATAGACAATTGTTATAGGATATAAAGTATTTGTAAATGAATTGTTCATTATCATTTATTTTATAAGATATAGTATGTTTAACTACATAAAGGCATTAATCTTTTATCAGAACTAATTAAGTTAAATAAAAGAAATCTCAAGTTTAATTAAGTGATCATAAAGTGTTCATACAAGCAAGATGTGAGACTAAACTTTATAATAACCCAATAAACTTAAAACAACTCCAAGTCAAGTAATATGTGTATGAGATTAACATAGTGCTGTTGAGACTTACACCTAATAATGTCTTCTGTTGTGAACAAACAACTGATCTCATAAGCTTTAGATATGGAGATATCTAGACAATTATGGATTCGGTCAAGGAGTTCATTAGGATTGGGGACCCGACTTGAGATAACAAGATGGATGGATTTATTCGAATGTCACCTATTTCATCTCAAATGGTATTAATAGGTCAAACTCAAATAAACATTAATTAATGATTCTGGATTATGGAGTGTGGTGCTTTGACTCTGTTCAAACACGATCCACTATAGAGGGGACTCTAGGGTGTGTGAGGCAGGTGTTGGGTATCACATAAAGTAATTACATGGTAGTTAATGTTAGATTGAGCATTTGTCACTCCTGATAGATAAGAGATATATACATGGCCTCTTATGGAGAATTAACTGGAAATCTTTGCAACGTGATAGGGTTAATAGTAGAAATGGAGATTTCACTTTAAACTATTTATTCAGAGTTAATTCTACATGAACAAGTAAAAACAAACGTCTCATTATATGTAACTTGACATATTCTATAGTTACAGATTCGTCTAAGGATATAGCTGATGAAGGACCGAATTATACTGGACCTAATGCGGAAAGATAAACATCAGTATCAACCTGGTTTCTCATCACTCTAGGGAAATGTCTACAGTTCTGCTAGTAACAGTCCTCGAATTCATCCATTATATATTTAGTTGAAATTAATCAGGTTGAATTAATTCCAATAAATATATACGGCTAGCAGCGGTAAGAACCTATTGGGTCACACACGGGACTTGAAATCGGAGGACAGAATTGTAATTAGGGGAGATGAAGTGTATGTGCCAAATTTCATGTATTATGGATGAAATAATTTAATTGATAATTATGAATTAGTTTATAGTTATAATTAAATTATGTGATAATGTTAATTAGAAGATGTAATGTGATTATATCTCTAACTAAATAAATCCCTGATATAAATAAATATCTAATTACGATTAGGATTATTCTCTATTTATATTAAGATATAAATAAAGATAATGATATATATTTATTTATTTATCTAATTAGTAATCCTATTCGGAAAAATGATTCCAATTAAATGATTGAATCTAACACTAGGGTTACGATTTGAAGACTATAAATAGTCCCCCACCCATAGGTATTTCGGCCAAGCATAATCAAGTGGCTAAGGATTTCTTCCGACTTCATCTCGTCTTAATTACTCTTTCGTTTACTCTCTCTTTGATCCCGTGTAGATTCCTTTAGAGGTAATCAATTTAGTCTGCTATTCATTGGTTGATTACTGCCATCGTTATGGATGAACTAACAAGTTCACTTCAAGATGGTATACCATGGTGCATGCTGTTTGCAGATGATATTGTGTTGGTTGATGAGACGAAAGAAGGAGTGGAGAGGAAGTTGGAACTATGGAGACAAACTCTAGAATCTAGAGGTTTTCAGTTGAGCCGAAGCAAGACAGAATATTTGGAGTGTAAGTTTAGCGGCCATTGGAGTAGGGAGGCAGGGACAATCACCCTAGATGGGAGAGTTGTTCAGGCCTCGGATTGCTTCCGGTATTTAGGATCTATTATCCAAACGGATGGAGAAGTAGATGGAGATGTTGCTCGTAGGATTAAAGCTGGTTGGTCAAAGTGTAAGAGTGCTACGGGTTTCCTTTGTGACCCCGGCATGCCTAATAGATTGAAGGGGAAATTCTATCGGACGGCAATTAGACCATCATTGTTATATGGTACAGAGTGTTGGGCAGTGAAACACTGCCACATCCATAAGATGTCGGTGGCGGAGATGCGTATGTTGAGATGGATGTGTGGTCATACGAGAAAGGATCGGGTGAGTAATGAAATAATTAGGACAAAAGTAGGAGTCACATCTATTGAGAATAAAATGAGAGAAAACCGACTAAGGTGGTTTGGCCATGTGAGACGTAGAGCGCTTGATGCGCCGGTTAGGAGAATCGAAGAGTGGAAAAGGGATGTAGTGGTGAGGGGTAGGGGAAGACCTAAGCAAAGTTGGAGGAGGGTGATTGAGAGTGATATGAGTTTACTGGGAATTGAGGAAAATATGGTAGTGGATAGGACGGAGTGGAGGGAGCGAATTTGTGTCGCTGACACGACTTGATTTCACGGTTTCATATGATGGTTCATGTTAGCCGACCCCGAATCATTTCGGGACTAAGGCTTTGTTGTTATTGTTATTGTTGTATTCATTGGTTGATTACTAACCGGTTTCTTTTCTATTGATTTCAATGTTCATGAAATACGGTTAAGAAGTTTGTGGGCACTTCGTTTGCAACAATATATAGATCATCAGAAAAGTTACACTTGTTTAATCCCTTCTTATATGAAATAACAATTAACGGATCTTGGGAAAAGGGGAAACAAATAAATAGATAAAAAAAATTATATTTCCACTGTGTCAAGGCTTGTCTATTTTCCTTCATTTTATATAGTTGAACTACTATATAAAATAAATCAAACAATTCAGTAATCAAATAACAGAAAAGTCGCAAAGTTGTTCCAAGCTGGATTCTTCTGGCCTACCATATACATAGATGCATAATGGTTTGTGAAGGAACGAAATGAGTGCCAAAGAACATGTAATATCTCTGGAAATAATGCTATGCCCTTGAACAACATGGTTGTTTGTGAAATTTTTGACATATGGGGCATAGATTTCAGGGGCCATTTTCTAAACACTTTTGGCAATAAATGTGTATTAGTTGTTGTTGATTATGTCAGCAAATGGGTAGATCAATTGCTTCTCCTGGAAATGATGCCAAAATAGTGGTTAAATTTCTCAAATAGTTATTTGCAAGATGTGGAATGCCCCGACCTATTATCAGTGACAAGGGCACCCCATTTCTACAATGCACAGTTTGAGAAGTTATTAACCAAATTCAGGGTGACCCATATAATTGCAACTCCCTATCCACCCACAGACAAGTGGAAAAGTTGAATTATTGAACATGGAGCTTAAAAATAATAGAAAAGACTATGAACTCCTCTAGGAAAGACTAGTAATTAAAACTTGATAATGCATTATTGACTTACAGGACTGCATATAAAATGCCAATTGGTATGTTTCCTTTCCGCTTACTTTATGGCAAGGCATATAATTTACATGTGGAAATGGAGCGCAAAGCTTTTTGGGCTCTCATATTTTTGAAATTTGATAAGCAGGCAATAGGAGAGAACATGAGGAGCTGGTCAAATGAAATGGAAGAATTTAGGGTGTTCACCTATGGGAATGTCATGAACTAAAAAGAAAAGACTAATCAATGGAATGATAAAAGAATCAAAGCTTAACATACTTTGGAGGACAAAAAGTACTCCTATACAACTCCATGTTAAGACTATTCTATGGTAAAATAAAATCTAGATGGTCGAGACCATTCATTGTGAACAAGGTATTCACTCACAATGCAATAAAGATTACAAATGACGAAGGAGAAATATTTAAAGTAAATGGGCAGAGGCTCAAACTCTATTTCACCCATGAACCCAATTGATGTTACCCATTGCTTTCAACCACCCTAAGTCAAAGATATTGTTGTCCGCTACAAACACCAATTCCTGCTTGTTAAGGCCTCGGAACAGCCCAGCAAGAGAAAGTTAGACTTTGTACATATTTCATTTTGTATTATATATGTCAATCCCTAACCGGTTGGAATTCATTCTTATTGTTTTTTTTTTTTTATAGAGAATTAATTCTTATTGTTAAAAAAACTGATAAAATTGAATTTGTAAGAGCAAATTCCCGAAACATCACCCTCCATATCAGAAAATAAAATTTTCTTAAGATGGGGGTTAGTTTTCTCACTTTGCTCTTAAAATTAAAAAAATAAAAGCTAAAGGCGAAAGATGAGGACATGCCAACTGTTCGAAGAAGCATAAGGCATAGATTGATGTAACCACCATGCATATCTGAAAACGTACCGTACGTACCAGGAAGCCCAAGTTGATGATCATCAGGACGTCCTATTCTTCAAACATGTAGTGCGGCTAAGTATGATGGAGATGTGGATAATGCAACAATAGTTGGTTAATCAATAAAGAGAAATTGACGAGTAGATGTTCTACAGCAAAATGAACTTGTGGATGAGACTATACAAGCAGCTTCCCAAGATGACAATGGTGAAAAGATCCCAAAGAAAATGAAGGAATGGGAGGGTGCCCTACTTCATAAAGACAAGTTTGATCTCTCTCTCCCTCTCTCTTTATACACTTTTAGTAACCCATCTGATTCTAAAGTCCCTTATCTCCTCTTACTAGCTGCATTTGCGACAATGCAATTTTTTAAGTTGGAGGTAGGACTATAGCTGTTTTGTATACCTTATCGCGATGTTTGTTAGGAGGGATATAGGAGGTGAGATAGAAATAAAAAACATGAGATAAGTTATCTCGTGTTTGTTTGGGAGATAGAAAAGTGAGACAGACGAAGGATAAGTCTCTTATCCCTCAAATCATATACCCAAGAAGGGGGTGGTATAAGGAGGTGGGATAAGTTCCTGTGATTTTAATAGGATGGAAAAGTCCGTCTTATCCCTCAAATTAATGTTATGTAGTTTAAATAAGGTTAAAATAGTAAAATATATTATTTTATCTCTATCCCTATCACACCTACCAAACATTGAATAATAATTCTCGACTATCATATTTTTATCCTTATCCCAACTATTTATCCTTATTTCTATCCCAACCTTTATCCTTATCCATGTCCCAATAGAATACCAAACGCCTCGTATGTGCTTGCATATGTTATTACATTGGGTTAAGGTGCAGAAATACCCCTAACGTTTTGGGTCAGGAGCAATTTTACATCTAGCGTCTAAAATGGTGTAATTTTACCCCTAATGTTTGTAGCCAAGAGCAATTTTATCCCTAACGTTGATAAATTGAATCAATTTCAGATCTTGCAATTTTATCCCTACTAATGTGTTTGTTCAATGTTGAGTTAAAACTGTTATAAGACATAAGGATAAAAAGGCCCAAGCCCAATACGGAAGCCAAGGCCCAAGTCAAACAACTCAGTACACTCGGCCCACGTATGTCAAGACGTTGCCGTTTTGAACAAAACGCAACTCAGCAAACGGAAGGATCTAGAAGACCTTCGGGAACAACTTCAAGATGAAGCTGCTGAGTAGTCTCGACAAAGCGTACAAGACAGCAGCTGGCAAAGGAAAACTTCCAGACAAAGTATTTTCTCTTTGGGCAAAGTTCAGATGACACAGTATGCTGTCCAGTTGACTTTACCATAAAAGGAGAGACAGTCTACTGAGCTGACCGAGGACAGAAGATACACAATTTTGATTGGCCGAGAGCTCTGAGCAAGTCAGGATGACAACGACTATAGCCGTTTCCCTCCAACGGTTATTTCGAAATTCAAAATGACCGATGCCCAGACGACTCTATAAATAGTGCCATCACAAGCTTCATTACACACAGAATTTGATCAAGCAGTTACGCTGACCAAATTTCTACAAGTTCTGCAAGCAAAGAAGCAAAGCAAATTCTTACACTACATTTCTTATATCTGTGTAAAAGTCTAGAGTGATTGTTTCAATCGTCTAAAGTGTCTTAGCAAATCTTTGTATAGGACAAAACACTTATCATTTCTAGAGATAGAAAGGAGAGGCTGAGTACTCGGTTTTAGTACTCAGCGAGAGATTAGGATTGAGTAGAAGTATAGAGGAAGGTACTCTTGTCATACTCAGTTGCTGATATTGTAAAAGGTTTGAGGCTCTACCTTTAAAGAGCTCAGTAGAGATTTGAAATCTCGGAACGTGTTCCGGGGACAGGACGTAGGCTTAGAAGAAGCCGAACCTGGATAAATCTGCTGAGTGAAGTATTTCTTACCTTTAACTCCTTATTTATATTGCTTGCTTAAAATAACCAAAAACTGACCAAGTAAAGAGGTCAAGTTGAGTTGTGCGCGTTGAACGTCTGAGCTCAGGAATAGACTCTAAGTGCTATCTCCTGACTCAAGCTAAGAAACTGACCTAGTCACCTGTTGACTAAGCCAGTATCTTGCTGTTTACTCAGCGCCGCTGTTCAAATCTTTTTCTTTAGAAAAAGAAGTCTGCCCTAATTGCGAAAAAGTTTAAATAGTTCCTAACCCCCCCCCCCCCTTGGAACTATACTTGCAACCTTACAAGGGACCAACAGGAGGATCATCCGTCCTAGGATATCTTTTTGAGCCAATGATAGGTGGTATACATATCAGTGACATGCTTAATAGTCAACTCAGAAGGCATGTTCCAGACTTTGGGGGTTCACCTTCGGACTTTACGAAGAGATTTGACTAGTTCAAAGCCACTAATACCAACTGGTTCACTTGAGGATGTTGTTCCACTATTTGAGTCGATTCTATCGTCTGACTGGGATGCATAAGAATATATTAGTTCTATGGACGGTGTATTGGTTTTTGTGAGGGTACTTTTCTAGATTTTGGGTCATGCTAAGGCCAAAAGTCAGGTATAAATGGAGAAATGCAAAGAACAAAAGAAAGCACAAAGTGTAAAAACCGAAAGAAGCAAAGTGTGAGGCTTGTCGAAATACATAGAGGGAAAGGAAAAGTTTGCCGCTACAGATGACAAAGGAAAAAGGATGAAAAAATAAGAATGACTGAAGATTGGGCTATCTCTATCTTTCTATGTCGAAAAGGACAATTTAAAAGTTTAAAGTGAAAATGGGTATAATTTATAAAGACTTTTTTGGGTGGTATAAGACCTTTGGGTTATCTTACCACACTGGTTGTATACATTTCACATATCCGAATGTTAAAAGAACATTATCATCAGCTTGTAGCATGTGTAGCTACACGAAGGAACTGATGCATCAGTTCATCCTTAAAAGGCGTTTTGTACCCTTGTGTGTTTGTGTGTGGGGGTGGGGGGGGTGGGGGGGGCTTCCAATAACTGGCGAAGTTATTGATTTGGGCCTTTGAGAGATGTTTGGGCTGGATCGTCAAAATCCGGATGTCAAAGGATCCAAATCTTACACTTTAATAAAAACGATTGTAAGTCACACACGCCTTGTCAGTCCAATATGGATGGGTTCCTAAAGACGCAGTGCAGGTGGTAGCTTCCAATTAGGCCATTAGGTCGTAAATATGAGTTAAATTCTACCCTAATTAGACCTACAAGAGGACTATAAAAGAGTTCTTAAGAAAGATATTGACTTATGTATCAAAGAGTTCTTCACCGACTACTCATGTCTCCCTTATTTTGCATGAAGCTATCAGATATGAAAGAAGAATCGGAGATCCGAATACCGAAAATCTATCATATTTATTTAATTGTTCTAAAAAAATAAAATAAAGGCCAAATCAAGCATTTTTCAAATCGGGAAAAAAAATATGGACAAGCAAGTTAGATTTTACATTGGTCATGACAATCCAGGCAGTGACGGAGCCAAGACCCAAACATCAGTAGTGCTTGACCGTATGAGAAAAAAAAATTAAATGCTACTTAAACATATTTATAAAAATAAAAAATATTACAAAATGTAAATTGTACATATTTTTTTATCCATACTAAAAAACGAATGTCTAACAAATAACAAATTACCTTTCGCGATGCCATATTCTGATAATGTACAATTATACTTTAGTCTTATAAACTTGATAGAGAATTAATAAGTTTTTTTTATAAGTTTTAGTTTAAAATGTTAACTTAACAGAGAATTTAGTTTACAAAGGTAACAAATTCCAAATTTTATAAGTTGTATAAGTTAGTTTATATAAATATTATAAGTTTTAGGCAAAAAGTATCAGTAGGTCCATAATCTTTTATTTTTTTGGTTCATTAAGCCCTTGATCTTTTATTTGGATACATTAAGCCCTTGATCATTTTTTTTATCTCATTAAGCCCTTGATGACCAAATTAGTAAGTTGTGAACATCTAATTCTGTTAAAAATACGTTATTAACTTCAACTGTATTTGAAATTATTAAAAAATATATATTTTTTGCAGTTTGAATTAAGGTTTGTGCAGTTTTTCTATAGAAAAATTACACATCCAAAACTGCTTTCAAACAGTTAAAAATTTCAAATTTCGAATGTAGGTACAATGAATAATAGTCTGTTAACCGAATTTTATATTCAAAATTAATCTTTTTGGTCATCAAGGGCTTAATGAGGTCAAAAATAATTGATCAGGGGCTTAATGTATTCAAATAAAAGATGAAGGGCTTAATGAACCAAAAAACGAAAGATCAGACGCCTAATGATACTTTTTGCCAAAGTTTTATAAGTTTTAGTTAAAAAGTTAGTACTTCATGGAGATTTTTTTTATATTATCAGTTCCTTTAAAATTTCTAAACTAAATATTCTCAATTCAATTAAACCCGTAAAAGTTTAACATATTATCAATTCAATTTAATTAAAAGACCTAAATATTATCAATTTAATTAAACATCTAAAGTTTACCAATTCTTTAAAAAAACATATTACCAATTCAATTTAATCAAAACACATAAATATCATCAATTCAATTAGACCCCTAAAGTTTAATATATTACGTATTCAATCTGATGAAAACCCCTCAAATTTAACCGATTATCAGTTTCATTAATATCCCTAAATTAAATATCATAAATTCAATTGAACCCTTCAAATATTACATTCAATTCAATAATTTCAATCAATTCAATGAACCCTAAAACCAAAACCCCTAAATATCATCAATTCAATTAGAGGCTCTCACTATCACATTATCAATTCAATTTAATCAAAATCCCTAAAATCAAAACCTCTAACTAATTTAAAACCTTAAATTAAAAACTTAACTCAAAATCAAACAACAATTATTTTTAATTAACAGCAACATCAAAACATTCTTTTTAATTAAGGGACAAACATACTAATTCAATACATACTAATTCAAACGGTTTCATTTTAGAACACTGAACCCTTAAAAAAAGAAAAAAAGTGCAAATGGGGGCTGAGCCCCCATCTTTGTCCTTCTCCATCGCCATGGTTGGGGGATTTCCAACCATGACGGTTTCAATGAAAACCGGAGACAGAGCACTCCTACTGTGGGGTTTTTTTAAGGGCTGGAGGGTCGGCCGACTCTCCGTGACCCTCCCTAGCTCCGCTGCTGAATCCAGGTCTATGCTTGACCAAATCAATCTAAGACTTAATCATTTATCTGCCTGCATAAAAATAGATTGATATTTCATAACCTCGAAATTAACGGACGAAAAATCCAATTCCACATATGTTCAAAAGTTCAACAATTAATTCTACCAAAAAAAAAAAAAGTTCAACAATTAATATTGCATAGTAATGAGAAAAAAAAACTACCGTGCATGTTGCCGACAATGTTAGTTATTTAGATACATTCAAGAAATAAATAAACTAAAAATACCGTGCATGTTGCCAACTAAGAGTCGGTCTTTGTTCCATAGCTGTTAAATAGGATTTTTTTTAGTTTTAACCAATGTTTTTTGAAAAACCAGATCGTCCAATTAATAACTAACCGGACCAGATTGCTAAATCAAACTGATTTACTGTTTTCCTGATCGGTTTAAGCAGTTCAGTCCAATTTCTTGGACATAAAAAAGGGCGGCCCGGTCGCATTACGCGTCCCCGCTGAGCGAGGGTCCGGGGAGGGGTCCCACCACAAGGGTGTATTGGGGGCAAGCCTTCCCTTGCCAATTTAATTGGCAAGAGGCCGCTCCTAAGACTCGAACCCGTGACCTCTGGTCACACGGCAACAACGTTTTACCGTTGCGCCAAGGCTTGCCCTCTTGACCGAAAACATTAGTCAGACCGAAAACTTGACCGGTTCACGGTCGAACAGGCCAGTTCGGTGTGATTTGGTTTTTATAACACATGTTTTAATGCAAAAAAAACATCATGAGACCTCATGTTTCCATTCTATAATTATTCACTTTAAAATTAATATATATAATTATTTAAATATTAAATAAAAATATTAAAGTATCAATTCAATTAAAAAAGTTTACAAATAGCTTAAAAAAAGTTTATAAATAAATTTCTTTTTAAATAGTTTTTAATTAAAAATTAAATATAAATACGCATATTTACATGCGAATTATTAACATTTTATTTATATATAATCAGTTAATTTTCCGGCTTAGTTTAATCATCAATTTTTAAAATGAAAAACCATACAATAATCTATCGATTTAAGTTAATTTATTTTCAGTTTGGAAATCGGTTTTTCTGTTTTAAGATTAATTTTATGAAGCCTTATGTGATATGTATTAGGAACTAATGCAATTACGATAAACGAAACACAAACAAACACACAAGAATTGTTTACCCAGTTCGTCACTCAATTCGAATGACTACGTCTGGGGTACTACCAAGTCAGGATATTTACTATAATTTTCGAGATGCGGATTACAAAGAAAGAGGCTATATTTATACTCCTCAAGAAACCCTAATCGTTGAAGTTATAATTTTCGCTGTAGTTGGATCGTGAAGTTGGGCCTATCTATTAGTCTCCAAAGCCCAACAATATGACTATAGAAAAACTATAAAAACTTAATTTCGAACTTAAACGTAGATAAAATGAATAAGGTTCTTTGAAATGAATTAGATAAATGGCCACATATGTAATGTGGTGGAATAATGATGCATTATTTTCTTTGTTATATGGGAAAATTAACAAATTGGATCAATTTGGAGGCTCATTTACATATTTAACCAATTACATAACACATTACATATCTAGACTATTTTATTTGTAACTTTTCCAAAATACCGAAATCGTTTCATCTTCATATTTCTTCTTCCTCTCGTCGTTTTTTTTCTTCTTGGGCGAATCAAATACATCGTTTCATCTTTCTCTTTCTTCTTCATCTCTTCGTTTCTTTTTTCTTGTGCGAATCGAAGGCATCGTTTCATCTTCCTCTTTCTTCTTCCTATCTTCGTTTCTTTCTTCTTGTGCGAACTCGAAGGCACCATTTTCTTTGCAGAAACGATTTTTTCTACGTTTATCATATTGTTTATTGTCGATTTCAATTGCAAAAGGCGGAAAGAAGGTAAGTATCTACTCTATTTCTCTGATTTCAATGTTTTAGGGTTTTATATTTTCGTGTTAGCTGTTTGTGCGCTTTTAGTTTATGCTTCAGTTGTGCTTTTTCGTTTTTTAGCTATATTTTGAGAAATGGAACTTAAAGATAGTTCAAAATGATAGTATGAAGGTCATTTTTTCAGAAAACGACTGCACATAATGAGTTTGCGAAACCCGCGAAGCAAACTCATGTACCGAAGTTGTATTTTCTCTAGAAAATGACTTCGCGTGATGAGTTTGCTTCCCGGTTTTCGCAAACCGCGAAGCAAACTCATGTTTGTCAAGTTGTATTTCCTTTCACAGGCTTTGCAATTTTGCTTACTGCGAAGCGTTTCTTTCATTATTTCCCTAAAATGACTAAATTTTGTGATGGTTGAATATAAAGGCATCAAATTCAAGTATAAGTTTAACTTGAATACAAAGGCATCAATCACAGTGAGAGGTGATTAGGATCTGATGAAGAAGGTGAAGATCAAATTAACTAGAACAAATGTTGACGTTTTGGGTTTAGGGTAAGACACTGGTGCTCATGCCGTTGCTGGAAGGCATACCCTTGGTACATTCACTAATTAGATTCAAACTTCCTTCAATCGGCCTCGTCTACTTATCAGTGATCCAAGAACGGATCACTAGGGAAGCATTTAGTTTGGGGTTTAGGGTTTAGTTGTATTCCAAACGACAGTGATGCGACTCTTGTTGAATTATTGTTGTAATCTTATTGTAAATTATGATAATGTTTTGTTTTCATGTTGTTTGGTTATACAAGGGTTTAAGGTTTAGTATTCCAAACGACAGTGATATGACTCTTGTTGAATTATTGTTGCAATCTTGTTGTAAATTTTGATAATGTTTTGTTTTGATGTTGTTTGGTTATACAAGTTTGCTATTGTTTTGGTTTGATGCTTGTTTTGGTTATACATGTTGTTTACTTGTGTATATTTTAGACAAATAGCAAAAGATACTAGTTTGCATTTATCGTAAACTGCAAAGCCTGAGCAAAACTGCGAAGGGAAATACTACTTTGCGAATATGAGTTTGCTTCGCAGTTTGTGATAACTGCGAAGCAAACCCATGTGCGCGAAGTGGTATCTTAGACAAAACGTATAACATACTAAAGAAATCGTAGAACCTTAAAACCAATCGAAAGAAATATCAGAAATACAATAGATACACAAATATGATTTTTAGTGGTGCCTTTGAGTTTGCAAACGAAGAGAGAAAGAAAAAAAAATAGTAAGAAACTTCTAAGTTGTTATATTTATGTATGATATTTTGGAAAGTCACAAATGAAATAATCTAGATATGTAATATATTATGTAATTGGCTTAAATATGTAAATGGACCTCCAAATTGATCCAATTTTATAATTTTGCCTTGTTATATTGGTGTAAAAAGAAAAAACAAAAATACAAAGAGGTAAATGAGGCAAAAAATGCCGAAATAAGAATAATGAAGTTGGGTATAAAATGAAGGTGAAGGTGAAGGTGAAGGAGGAGGTGAAATTAGAAAAGATGGCAGCAAAGAGTGTAAGGATAGGGTGTGTTGGGGTTTGGTTGGTAACTGTTGGGGCATCAGGTGGTTCAGTAGTTGTGTTGGTGACGAACCACTTCACTTCTCTCGACGGCACCAAAACAAGTTTCAAAAGTTTCATTGCCTTTAGATATCTTCTTTCAACGGCTGCAATTGGATGTCTCTATGCACTTATCCAATTACCATTCGCAACATACTATGCTTATAACCCCAAAAAGCTTATTCCAACTTTTCACTTCTTAGGAGATCAGGTTCACATTCTCCCTTTTTCTTTTTTATTATTATCAACATCCTATATCATCTAAAGATTTGTTATTATAACAGATAGTTGTGTTGCTAATGGCGAGTGGAGTTGGAGCTGGTTTTGCAGTTTCCTTGGAGCTAAGAAAAATAGTTAAACAATTGGCAGAGTTTTTCGCAGATGTTCCAGGAATAGATGTTGAGAAATCCAACAATCTCAAATTTCTCGACAAAGTTAACATTTCAACAGCTCTTCTACTTGTTGCTTGCTTTTGCTTGGCATTACTTTCTATCTTCTCTTCCATCAACCGATCAACAACTACTAGAGGCTTCTTCTTCAAATGATATATTTATTGATTATTTTGTTTTAGTCTAATTTGTATTCCATCAACCTCAACCTCTAAAAATAATATATTTCTTTTTATTCCATCAAAGCCCATTTCTTTTTGCCATCGTTATGGATGAACTAACAAGTTCACTTCAAGATGGTATACCATGGTGCATGCTGTTTGCAGATGATATTGTGTTGGTTGATGAGACGAAAGAATGAATGGAGAGGAAGTTGGAACCATGGAGACAAACTCTATAATCTAGAGGCTTTAAGTTGAGCCGAAGTAAGACAGAATATTTGGAGTATAAGTTTAGCGGTCATAGGAGAAGGGAGGCACGGACAATCACCCTAGATGGGAGAGTTGTTCAGGACTCGGATTGCTTCCGGTATTTAGGATCTATTATCCAAACGGATGGAGAAGTAGATGGAGATGTTGCTCATAGGATTAAAGCTGGTTGGTCGAAGTGGAATAGTGCTACGGTTTCCTTTGTGACCCCGGCATGCCTAATAGATTGAAGGGAAAATTCTACCGGACGGCAATTAGACCAACATTGTTATATGGTACGGAATGTTGGGCAGTGAAACACTGCCACACCCATAAGATGTCGGTGGCGGAGATGCGTATGCTGAGATGGATGTGTGGTCATACGAGGAAGGATCGGGTGAGTAATGAAATAATTAGGACAAAAGTAGGGGTCACATCTATTGAGAATAAAATGAGAGAAAACCGACTAAGGTGGTTTGGCCATGTGAGACGTAGAGCGCTTGATGCGCCGGTTAGGAGAACCGAAGAGTGGCAAAGGGATGTAGTGGTGAGGGGTAGGGGAAGACCTAAGCAAACTTGGAGGAGGGTGATCGAGAGTGATATGAATTTACTGGGAATTGAGGAAAATATGGTAGTGGATAGGACGGAGTGGAGGGAGCGAATTTGTGTCGCTGACACGACTTGATTTGACGGTTTTATATGATGGTTCATGTTAGCCGACCCCGAATCATTTCGGGACTAAGGCTTTGTTGTTGTTGTTTGTTTATCCTAACCCATCAAATTGCATGTGGCAATTAATTTATGGCCCTCGTTTCTTCTCTTATTGCAAGATTTGCCTCCATGAGTCACTCACCTAGGAACTTCCTCCTCATCTTTTACCTACATCAAATTGGTGCAGTGATTAACTAATAACATTAGGTCCTAAACACCAGTGAAATCATACCCTAATTAGAACTATAAAGGGGACTATAAAAGATAGAGTTATGAAGTTCTCAATTATATTTTTATACAATTTCTCTATTTTTGTTGCTTCTCTACTCTTAAGAAAGATACTAACTTAGATATCAAAGAATTTACCATCAGCCACTCATGTCTTTTATTTTGTATGAAAACACGATCGGGATAAAAAAATCTATCATATATATTTGTTAAATTGTTACCTAAAAAAAATATAAAGGCCAAACCGAGCATTTTTCAAATAGGAAAAAGGAAATTAGGACAAGCAAATTAGGTTTTACATTGGTTATGACAATTCAGGTTTATGCTTGACCAAATCAATCTAAAAATTAACCATTTATCTGCCTACCTAAAAATAGATTAATATTTTTCATAAAAAAAAAAAAACAAATAGATTAATATTTCATAACCTCGAAATTAACGGTCGAAAAATCCAGTTCCACATGTGTTCAAAAGTTGATCAATTAATATTGCATAGTAATATAAAAAAAATGGATAATGTTAGTGGATTCAACATGTTGATTCATTCAAATCACTATTCAAAACGAATGCCGTTTTGAATGTCTAGACTTCGTTTAGGCATTCGAAATTAAGAATCCGTCTCGATTTTTTCCGATTAGTCTTTCTATACTTTTTTTTTGTTCCTAAGCATTTTAGCCGCTTGGACTCCGTCTAGACCACCTCGACGCCGCCTAGACCGCCTAGGCGTCGTCTAATCTACGATGAAGAAAAGTATTTTATATCGTGAATTTATTTTTTTCTTTATTATAATTCACTTTTGAGTTGTTTCAATAATGATATTGTTATTAAAATATTGATATTTGCACATTTTTAAATATATATGTTCCAAATATACATGTTTTTCTATATTAAATAATTTTATATTATTTTTTTCCGATAGTATAATACATATTTTAATTGAATTTATATAATAATTCGTTGATTAATAAATAAAAATTATAAAAATACAAATCCGATTAATCCCCGATTAATCATCGAGGGGCATGTCCGTCCGACTAGCGCCTATCATTTTTTACAACCTTGATTCAAATCGATTAAATCAGATGATATCATAAAATAATTAGTGGTGAATATAAAATTGGTCAGTTGGGAAAGCCGATTTTGCACGTGCGTACTATTTTTTTTTTTGTGTGCTAAATTGAACTTGCTCAATTTTTTTATATCTAAGTTAAAATTAAGTGTTGAATATTATAAATGGTGAAAGTAGTAAATGATATAAGTGTTTGATAAATACTAAAAATAAGTACTGAATTTAAAAATACTAGTTAATAATGTTAAACTTAAAATTTCAAGTTAAATCTTTTAACTTACCAGAATAAGTGATTTTGTGACTTAACTGAATATTTAAATTGTGTTATCAAATAATCTTAAACCTAAGAGGCACTTAACATGTTAATTTAAGTGTTGAAACTGATTATCAAACAGGTCCTTAGATTCTTAACATGTAAAAAAAATAAAAAATTTGGATTTAGTGAGGGCCTAACATGCAAAAACAAAATTAGAAATTTGCATTTCAGAGGGCCTAACAGACCAAAATAATTTGAAATTTGGATTTAGAAGGGCCTACTAGGCAAAAAAAAATTAGAAATTTCGATTTATGAAGGATCTACCACTTCTCGGACCATCTTGGCGGTACTAAACCAATACTCTATTAATATGTCTTGGAGTCAGGGACCTGGAACTGCCCCTAACCAGACCAATTTATCAAATACTAAATCAAAATTCTAGGTCACATGTTCAATTTATCAAATATCTAATCAAAGTTTAATCAAATCACCAATTTAGCACCTTAATCCTTAAATTTTGTAGAGCCAGGGGCTGGAACTACCACTGGTCATGATGGTTCTAGCCGCAGGAAAGGCCCGATACCCATGTATACGCCCATATATATACATATACATATATATATATACATATATATATATATTATGAAATTTACTAGACTTTTAAATTAAATTATAAAATTTACTAAACTTTTAAATTTTATTTCGTGTGTATATTTAAAAAATAAATACTAAGTAAACTTTTTTATATTATAAAGATAAATTAAATTTTAACAAAATTTATCGAAATATAAAAATATAAATACTAAATAATATTAAAAAATTTATTGTTTAAATATTAGTATCACATATAAACTT
The DNA here is from genome assembly GCF_963576675.1 of Euphorbia lathyris. Classification (NCBI taxonomy): domain Eukaryota; kingdom Viridiplantae; phylum Streptophyta; class Magnoliopsida; order Malpighiales; family Euphorbiaceae; genus Euphorbia; species Euphorbia lathyris. The sequence goes on along the minus strand of NC_088919.1, from coordinate 26,761,635 downwards.
ATATTGTTGTTATTAGTCACAAGTGGAAAGCTAATTTAGTATAAGATGTTTCTAATAATATTTGGGGGCTAAGTTTGAATCCTATTTTCTACATTTTTTTTTATTATTAAACATGAGTTAAAAACTAACCGGATCGAACAGCTCAACTAGACCGGTTTAAACGGTTCAGTGTGATTTATTGGACAAAAAAAACCAACATTACTCGGGTCAGAGACTCTACACGGTCAAACAAGTCGGTTCTATGTGATCCAATTTTTATGACGCTGGTTTTAACGCAAAAAGCATCATGAGACCTCATGGTTCATTTTGATGGATTGAACCATCAATATTTATCTTTTATTTTAACCATATAAACTGCCAACTACTAGCAAAAGAAAAAATTGTTACAAAATAGGTAAGGATAAGGCTATCTATTTTTAAGGTTAGGAAAAATCACAGACCTTAATAAGGATTTAAAATGAAATTTACAAATTATCTACCAATAAAGATGGGAGAAATGACCTGTTCGCGGTCGAACCGACCGATCATGTTAAGTTTTCATAATATTGGTTTTAACGCAAAAAAAAAAAAAAATCCTAACACCTCGTGGTTCATTTTGATGGATTGAACCATCGATATTTATCTTTTATTTTAACCACATCAAACTCCCAATTAGTAGTAAAGTTTTTTTTTTGTTACTAAAAATTTGGTAAGAGTAGATGTACTCATTTCTAAAATTAAAGCAACCCATAAATCTTGATGATGATTTGAAGTGGAATTTATAGATTATCTACTAATAAGGGCTAAAGTTTGACAATCAGATATTCAATTGATTACCACTCAGACCAACCTACATTGGCAATGACTAGTAAAATTGCATTTAAACAAAAATCTTCATTTAACATAAGGTTATTTATTTCTTCAGTACTCGAAATTTGCATTTTCAACAATTTGAAAACCTTATTCATACGTGTATACATGATTTATCAACTTGTTTATTAACAAAGAAATATTAACCATTCCACTAAAATCGGTTAACTATATATTGATTAACTTATATTTTGGTCGAAGAAATATTTGCATTCTATAATTATTCACTTTAAAATTAATATAATTATGTAAATATTAAATAAAAATATTAAAAAAGTTTACAAATGAATTTGTTTTTAAATAATTTTTATTTAAAAATTAAATATAAATATGCATATTTACATGTGAATAATTAAAATTTTGTTTATATAGAATCAGTAAATTTTCCGATTTCATTTAATCATCAATTTTTAATATAAAAAACTATACACTAATCTATCGATTTAACTTTTTCGGTTTGGAAATCGAATTTTATGTTTTACCATTAATTTTGTGAAGCCTTACGGTTTTTCTGAAAGTATTAAATGATGGAACTGTTTGATAAATATTAAAAATATTAGTTGAAATTGTTTAAAATTTGAATTTAAATCTTTTAACTTATCAAAACAAGTGATTTTAAATTGTTCAAAAATAATCGTTATCAAACATGTTTAAATTAAATAAATGTTTAATATTTAATTGAAGGCTATCTAAATAGCAATAATGGATTTCTCTAACCTCTAAGGGATGGGTAATGAACCCAAATCTATCAATAAATAAATCAATATATTTAGGCTATGGAACATGTCAAGTTACATATAGCGAGACGTCTATTTTACTTGTCTATGTAGGAATTAACTCTAAAAGGATAAACTAAGTGAAATCTCCATTTCTACTCTTAACCATATCACCTTGCAAGGATTTCAGTTAATTCTCCACAAGAGGCCCTTGGAAATATCTCATATTTATCAGGAGTGACGAATGCTCAATCTAACATTAACTACCCTGTAATTACTTTATGTGATACCCAATGTCTGCTCGCACACACCCCAGAGTCATCCTTGTAATGGATCATGTTTAAACAGAGTTTAAGTATCACACTCCATAATCCAAAATCACTAATTAGTGTTTATTTGAGTCTGAGGATTACTTATACCTACTAATACCAATGAGGCCAACAAGTGACACTAGATAAATCTATCCATCCTGTTATCTTTAGTCGGGTCTCCAATCCTAATGAACTCCTTCACCAGATCCATGCAATTGCTTAGATATCTCCATATCTAAAGCTTGTGAGATCAGCTCTCTGTTCACAACAGAAGACATTATTACATGCAAGTCTCAACAGCAGTATATTAATCCCATGAACATATTACTTGACTTGGGGTTGTTTTAAGTTTATTGACTTATTATAAAATATAGTCTCATTTCATGCTTGCATGAACACTTTATAATTGCTCAAATAAACTTGGGATTGCTTTTATTTAACTTAATTAGTCATGATAAAAGATTAATGCCTTTATATAATTAAACATGCTATATCTTGTAAAACAAATAATTAAAGGAACAATTCTTTTACAAATATTTATATCCTAAAACAATTGTCTATAGGACATAAATCCCAACATTCTCCCACTTGGACTAAAGCCAATTGTTTCCAAAACATTCCCATAAGCGTTCGCATGATGATCATGAACCTTATGGGGTAAAGCATTATTTAAATGGATATATAAGATTGTCCTTGATGAGGACTCTTTTAATTCTCACATCTACTATAGTTGTTTATGTCTCGAAAGAGATAGTAACGACTAAAGTAGTGTTTGGACGTATTAAGAGACCGCAGGTCCTTAGCTTGTGCAACAACACTATTGTCAATCCCATGAACAAAGTTAGGTACCACGCATAGTTCAGTAATGAACTTTCTTTCCAAGCTCCCTTTATTTTTTTTAGCTGCTTTTGAAGCTGCTATATACTCTAGTTTGATCTTGGCTCGGCTATGGTTTCCTGCTCAGAACTATTCTAGCTAACCATACCTCTGTCCAGAATAAACTTGTATTTTGTGAAATAATTTTTATCTATTTGATGACTTGTATCTAGACCTCGGCATGGGCTGATGAGCCCGCCCGCCCGCCCGGACCGAGCCCATGCCCATTTAACCGGGCCTGGACACATAAAATTGGTATCAGACTCGGTCGGCCCAAGCCCAAATAAACCCGGCTAGAAAATGGGCGGGCTTGGGCTATATAAATACCTGTTGGGCCTAGCCCGGCCCTGCCCGTTCTCTATATATACATTTATAAATTATATTTATATATAATATTTAATAAGTAATATAGCCCAATTAGAAGTTTTAGGCTGTTCTGTTTTGTAATGTTTTTTGGATTCATAAATTGTTTTGTAATATAGCCCAATATATAAACTCGCCATTTTATATGAATCCAATTTATGAAACAAGTTCGTATTTCATTTTAATTGAATTTTTTTTAATATAGATATGGGCTTGGGAGGGCGGGCTTGGGATTCCTTTTTTAGGCTCGAGCCCGACTCTAATTAGTGTGGGCTTGGGCTGGGCTTGGGCTTGTCAGGTTTTATTAAAAGCCCGAGAGGCCCGGCCCATGCCGAGGTCTACTTGTATCTAAAAGTCTCCAACTTTCAAATTATCATCTCCATATACTCGAAACATATCTTTAGTCATTTTAAGTACTTAAGAATGTTCTTGACAACAATCCAATAACCATTGTTGAAACATATTTCCACATGATTTTGATTTGACAAAACTATTTAAATTATGTTTAAATTCCCATAGTAAAATATTCCAACACATTAAATTTAAATGCTTTGATTTATTCATACTAATGTGTTTGTTCAATGTTTAGATAATTAATTTATAAGAACTAAAGACATTAAAAGATCAAGGCCCAAAAGCCCACAAGAGAAGGTCAAAGCCCAGTCAACATATACAAGCCTTGTGGCCAGCAGAACAAAGCTCAGCCTGACAGTTAGAATAATCGAGAAGGAAGTTCTCAATTGCTTCTTGCAGAAGCTGCTGAGTCAAACAGACAAGGAAGTCAGGTCAGCAGCTGGCCTGAATAACTTGGAGACAAAGTCTTTCCACTTTGGGAAATGTTCAGACGAAGCAGAAAGCTGTCTGGAAGACTTTGCCGAAAATGTGGAGACACTCTATCGAACCTGAGCAAAAGCAACTGATCTCTGACGAAGACAGAAGATGCAACGTTCTTATTGGCCGAAGACGTTGAACATTGACCGAGCGAAAGCGACATGAAGCCGTTTCCCTCCAACGGTTATTTCGAAATTCGAAATGACTGAAGTCTTAGCTATCACTATAAATAGTCCTCTCAAATGCTTCATTTGATGTAGATCTTCACTAAGTCGAAACGCTGACCAAATAGCAACTCGAAGTTTCTGTCTTGAAAAGCAAAGCAAATCTTACACCAATTCTCATTCTTGTGTAAAAGCCTAGATTCTTAATTCATCTAAAGTGTTCTTGAATTTGTTAGAACAAACATTTTATCATTTCTAGAGTTTAGAAAGGAGATATTGAGTTGCTCGATTATAGCACTCAGTAGTAGAGATAGTATTGAGTAGAAGAATAGAGAAAGGTACTCTTGTATACTCAATGACTATTGTAAAAGGTTTGTGCTCTACCTGAAAGAGCTCAGTAGTGGATTCAAAAAGCTCGGAAGGATTCCGGGGACTGGACATAGGCAAGAAGGCCGAACCAGGATAAGTGTGTTGAGTAATATCTTTCTAACCATTTACTCCTTTATATTGCTTGTTGTGTATTGCCTAGTAAAATGTTAAAAAGAACATAAGCTGAGTTGAGCGATCTGAGAGATGAGTTCAGGAATAGACTTTAGTGCTATCTTCTGACTCACGATAGAAGCAGTTTTAGTTAGCAGTTGACTAAGCCTGCCTCTGATCTTACTCAGCATCACTATGCTAAAGGACTTAGAAAAAGTCTTAGCTAAAAATATAAGTCAACCTTAACGTGAAAATTTTAAATAGTTCCTAACCCCCCCCCACCTTGGAACTAACATTGTCACATTACACGGGACCAACAACCATCACTCGGATTGAGATATAATCGACTTTGTCATACTTAAAGAAAAAGGGATGTCAGGTCTAGTGCAAAACTCCTTTAGCACTTTGTCAATGTATGTAGACTGGGAGGTGTCAAGCAAACTTCTCAATCTATCTCCATAGATCTTAATCCTTAAGATATAAGATGCTTCTCCTAAATTTATTATGGAGAATTTTATCCAATAACCAAAATTTTCACCAATTACAGGATAGCTATGTTGTTTCCATTAGTAGAATATCATCGACATATAATAGTAGGTAAACAATCGAGCTCCCACTAGTTTACATGTATAGGGTTACAAGAGCCACCTCATAAGTCGTAGGTTCGTCCTCTAAAATGGGAACCTCTTTGTCGTCTCCCACTAGAAATCCAAATCTCTTTGGGATTTGACAAACTCAACCAGACCTACGACGTAGTAGTGTTACATGTTTATCATCTTGTGACAAATTCGGGTTCCACTATCTCCCACTAGAAATCCAAATTTCTTTAGGATTTGACGAACTCGAATAGACCTACGAGTCAACAATGTCACCAATGTCTCATCCTGTGAGACAGATTCAGGTTCCACCATCACTTCCGTTGTTTCAGCTGATCCCTCTCTTTGAACTTCATCAAGTTTAATCACGCTTCCTACTTATGTTTCTAGGAGACAATCTTTCTCTAGAAGTACTGCGTGTTTGGATACTATTACTTTCTGATCATCTGGATGATAGAAGTAATATCCTACTATCCCTTTTAGATATCCAATGAAAAAGTATCTATCAAATTTAGGATCTAACTTATCTGATGTTATCCATTTAACATATGCTAAACACCCCTAAATTCTCATGAAAGAGAAACTAGGTCTCTTTCCAATGAACAATTCAAATGGAGTAGGACTGGCGGATTTGCTGGATACTCAGTTCAAGGTAAATAAGGCGGTTTCTAAGGTGTATCTCTAGAACATCTTTGGAAGAGAGGTTGTGCTCATCTTGGATCGTACTATATCTAATAGAGTATAATTTCTCCTTTCAGATTCACTGTTGTGTGTGGTGTATATGGAGGAGTCCATTATGAGAGAATCCCACATTTGTTTAGATAATTCAGGAAATCATCTGAAAGATATTCTCCGCCTCGATCCAATCGAAGTTCTTTAATAGTCTTTCCTGTTTGGTTTTCTACTTCATTTTTGAAGCATTTGAACTTTCTAAAAAGCTTCTGACTTATGCTTCATCAAACAAATGAATCAAAATCTGGTATGATTATCTTATGAATCTATTGAAGTAACTAGACCTTTCTTTTTACTTGCGTTTACATATGACAACATACATTTGAATGTATTAGTCCTAGAATGTTTGATACACGTTCTCCTTTATTGCTAAAGTGTGTCTTGGTGATCTTTCCTTTAAACAAGACTTACATGTGCCTATTGTTTCAAAACCAACTGAGTCTATAAGCCCATCTTGATGCAACTTAGACATGTGTTTCTCGCTTATATGGCCTAGGTGACATTACCATAAGTAAGTTGAATTATCTATCATTTTAATTCCAAATGTAAAAGCACCATCCTGGCCCTTCTTCTAGAGAGAGTCTAAGTACTTCTTACAGTTACTCTTCTAATTCCCTTCTTTACCACATTGGTGGCATTCCCTTTCGGCTTCTTGCTTTTATTGACTTAGTTAATGCCTTTGTTCTTCTTGGAATCTTTAGGATTGGGAAACTTCCCTTTCCTCTTGTGAGATCCCTCAATAACAAGTGCAGACATCACTTTCTCTTTCTTAAGATTGGGCTCAACTGACTTGAGCATATTCAAGAGCTCTTGTAGAGAGGTCTCTAAGTTATTCATCTAACAGTTCATGATGAACTATGAATACCTTTCTAGGAGGGACTGTAGAACTAAGTCGACATTTAATTCATTATCCATCACAATCCAATACAAGAAACCTTGGTGATGTAACCAATCGTCTTGACACAATGTGCCACAATAAGAGAACCTTCTTGCATCTTGGAGCGAAACAACAACTTCGCTATCTCATAGCGTTTGCATCGAGTCTGTTTCCAAAACAGTCCCTTCAAGTGGAGAACCATAGAATACACGTCCATGTTTCTTATGTTTGTCAGTGTAACTCAGGGGTCATTGCTGCAAGTAGGATGCATCCTTTATGTTTGTCATCTGATTGATGCTTCCGGTAAACATCAATCTCCTCAATAAGAGCATCATCAACAGGGACATTCGGTATCAGTGTATCTTAATACATACACAATCTTTTCCGAACTTCAAAACAATTTTGATGGTGGGTATCTGTGTATCTAATACATACCCAATCATTTCGAAACTTCAAAACTATTTTGAGTTTGCAAAACTAATCGGTGAAATTTGAACTTATGGAATTTGTTATCGATTAAAATATTGTGTAGATCCATTTTCGATATGATGATTCAGAGTATTTACTTTAACTTGAGAGTGAGATAGAGTGACGAATGTTATTCATTTATTTTAAGTATATAATTTAAACATAGGATTTTGTGTGTGTAAATTGATCTCACTATTTTACCAAATTAATAACCCTCTACATTGATTCGAATAATTTTCACAAACCCTTTAATGAGCTAGGATGCTATCTCATGAAATTTCACCTTCAGTTTACTCAACAAGCTAGTTCCATTTGATAGGTAGATTTGTGTAATCAATCAAATCAACTATATGATTCCTAGGTTGTTGGGTTACTAACCATATTAGTAACTAATACATTTTAATATTATTACCCACTAGACTCGAATAACATGAGTTTACTCATCCAATTATTCTAGGCTAGTTTAAGTCGTTAACCTTATATTCATAAAAACATTTTTCAATAATCCGGGTGTTATCCATTGAGCCCCAAGCTTGAGTTTACTCAACAACCCTAAGACCCCCACATAAGCCCGACCGAATTATAATATTAGGAGTGGAAACTGATTTATAACTTATTTATAGACTTAAATTTTATTTAGTGAGGGATTTATTTTAAAGTCTCATAAACTACCATAGTCTTGATTTGCTTTAGCATATATCAGACACAAACAATTACCATTGGCGGTCATGGACATATTATTTAAATTATTCTGTTGAGCCAGAAACAGAATAAAAGGCCTCAATTTTCTCTCTTGCGGCCTCTTTGTCTACTGTCAAAGCTTGTTTCGGCTTCCAATTCTGAGATGACTTCGGATCTATATTCCATCTTGTGGCAAAAGGAAAGCCTAAGACATAAGGGTTGTTTGGGTTGATTCCATTTCGTTCAATCCATAACCACTTCGGTTTAAAGTCCTTGTGACTTTGAACTTTGTCTCTAATAAAAGGCTTTCGTTTGTTTATAATTGGTCCAATATATCATATCCTCATCGTCCTTCTTGGTAGGACGCCAATACCGCCGAAATAAGGATCCGGTCAGAACAATACGAAAGTCTCTACAGACTTCGTTGAAACTGAGGAGTTCCAATCGGGCATTAGGGGTGATTTGGCAAGGGCAGATGTTGATTTCTTGTAAAACCGAAACAACACCATCATGGAGTGGAAAGGTCATTTCCCAATCTAGGAATTGGGTGAAAACTCCTAATTTTAATGGGGAATGGGGATTGTGGGCTCTCTCAGTTGATTTCGAAAAAGAAACGATCATCGTCTCCAACCATTCGTAGTGTTCCTTTATCTCTTAGATATCTTCTTTAGTTAGAGAAGATGGTTGGTCAGTGATCCTAGGATTAACTTTTCTAGTTTTTTACTATCTCAAGATCCTCATGAACTTAGGGTTGACTAAGCTTCAGCTTCTTGGTGACAACTTTTGAAATTCAATATTTATCATTCACATATAAATTTGGAAAACAATATATATATATATATATATACCACTATCAAGACTCTGTTTAATAAATGAAGCAAAGGAAAAGTCCAAATTGAATCGCTATAATTAATGGTGGCTAAACATTCATGTAAAGATGAAGTTTTTGTTGCATAATCGTATTATAGAGACAATTCAATTCAAGTCATATTCCGTGTGGTGTGTTAGTTAATTTTGATTTTATAAATTAATATATAAGGGTTGTTTTCAAATAAAAAAGAATTCCTAAAAGAAGGAAGAGTCCCATCATTGCAATTGAGAAGGGAGGACAAGGATATATTTGTCCATATATATAAGAAAGTGATATGGATGTAGTTTTGTTAAAGGTAGGGTAATTCCTTTCCATCTCTTCCCCTTGTTGGATTACACGTGATGAGATTTTCTCCTCCATCAATCAAACTTTAGGACTAGGACGTCTTCACATAGTCACATTTTCTTCTATATTTCCTTAACTTTTCAAACTCTTTCAAAGGAGTAAACACTCGTACCAGTCAACTTTACCAATTTTAATACTGTAGTCATTAAATTTTAAATTTTAATAATATAATTATTGAATTTTATACTTTTTAATATCGGTGGTCACTCAATGTCCCAAAAAGATCGTTACCGAACTCAAAATAAAAAAATTTGAATAGTTAATTATATTATAAGTAACTTTAATTCTTGAAAATTTTCGTTTTCAGGTTATTTAGGTGTTGTTTAGTTGGAAGAGATAGTGAATTTTTAGAGCGAGAAAGCTCAAAAAATGTGAGTTTGGAAAATAAAAAATACGGCTCCATGGTAACTGTCGTTCTGAACAACTTTAATTCTTGAATATTTTCATTTTGAGGTCGTTCACGGTTATTTTGAGGAGTTAGTTAAAGTTGAATGACCACCGATGTTAAAAAATGTAAAATTCAGTGACAATACCGTTAAGACTTGAAATTCAGTTGCCACAATATTAAAATAAATAAAGTTAAGTGGCCATGGGTGTAATTTATCCCTTTTCAAAGCTATTATTTTGTCCGGACAAAGTACAAATTAGTTTTTATTTTATCTTTACGCCCATTGAAGAATATTAATCCTAATATTTATGAGGTAGTGTACTTTCAAACTCCGTTAATGAAAGATAAGTATTATTGTTAGGGATCCGATACAATTTAAGAAGAGCTTGCTAACACCCTTTAGGTGCCTAAAATAAGTGAGATTAAATGATCAAGAAGCGGCTGGAGACCCACGATCCTACTCCTATTAGAATGTTTATTGAGATTAAATTACTTCTAATTATTATCCTACTAAATAAGTTAATATTATCTTTATATATTTAGATATAATTATAGATAATAATAACAAGAGTATTATTCTGAATATAACTCTTAATAGGTAACCTAATTCTATCTAACTAGGGTTTAAATACAAGAGGTTAAATATACCCCATCCCATTGCAAATTTCGGCCAACCCTAATCTCCCCTGCAGACTGAGATTTTCGACCCCTACACTAGAGGACGGAATTCCATCGATTGCTTCCATTCGATTGATTTTATCTCTTCCTCTTTCTCCTTGATCTTGTGTTGATTAATTGGAGGCAATCTATCTTGATTGTTATTACTTGGTTGAGTTCTAATCGTTTACTTATATGTTTTGTTATGTTCATGAAAGTAGAAAAGACATACAAAAGGAGAAATTCATTTTGCTCCTCCTACATCGGGTCAGTTCACGATTTCGTCGATTCCCGGAGATTGAACCTTCAGATCGTCATGATTTTTGGACATGAGCTTCTAGACACATTCTTCCTTGTTTGCACCATTGGGATTATCGTTCGGAGGTCTGGAATTTCTGTTCGGGTAGGGGCGGATTGGTAGACAGTTTCCATCTCTTTTGAAGTTGTGGGCACTTCGTTTGCAACGGTAGATTGATCGTCATAAAGGTATTTATATTCAATCCATCTTTATATGAAATAATGATTAACGGATCTTGGAAAAAGGAAATAGGTAAAAAATTTATATTTCCGCTGCCAAACGTTTGCCTATTTCCCTTCAGAAAGTTTCGTCATAATCAACTCCTTGTTTCCGACGGTATCCTTTCGCTGCTAACCTAGCTTTATAGGTGCTAACCTTTCCATCCATGTCTGTCTTCTTCTTGAAGATCCACCTGCACCCAATGGGTTTTATCCCTTCGGGTGGATCAACCAAAGTCCACACTTGGTTGGTATACATGGAATCCATTTTAGAATTCATGGCCTCAAGCTATGCTTTGGAATCTGGACTGGTGAGAGCCTCTTCGTAGTTCTCGGGTTTGTCGTCTAACACGGGAACCTCATCATCATCTCCCACTAGAAAACCATATCTAAGTGGGAGTTCACGAACTCTGTGTGATCTACGAGTAGGTAATGGCACTTGAGTCTCATCTAATGGGACTGTCTCGGGTTCGTCAATCGCCTCTGTTGTTTCAGCTGGTGTTTCTTCTTGAACTTCCTCAAGTTCAATTATGCTTCCAATTTGTGTTCCTTTAAGAAACTCTTTCTCTAGAAACACAGCATGTTTGGATAATATTTCTTTCTGATCATTTGGATGATAGAAGTAATACCCCAAAGTTTCCTTGGGGTATCCTATAAAAAAACACTTATCAGATTTAGCATCCAGTTTATCTGATGCTACACGTTTGACAAATGCTGAACAACCCCATATTCTCATAAATGAGAAAATAGGTTTCCTACCAATGAACAATTCATATGGTGTGGAACTGGCGGATTTAGTTGGTACTCGATTTAGGGTAAACAGGGCAGTTTCTAAGGCATAGCCCTAGAACATCTTTGGAAGTAATGTTGTGCTCATCATGGATCGTACCATATCCAATAAGGTACAGTTTCTCCTTTCGGATACACCATTATGTTGTGGTGTAAAAGGAGGTGTCCATTTATGAGCAAATCCCACATTCAGTTAGATAATTTAAAAAATCATCTGAAAGATATTCACCACCTCGATATGATCGAAGTATCTTAATTTTCTTTCCTGTTTGATTTTCTACTTCATTCTTGAAGCATTTGAATTTCTCAAAAGCTTCTGACTTGTGCTTCATCAAATAAACATAACCATATCTAGAATGGTCATCTATGAAGCTAATGAAGTATCTGAATCCTCCTCTTGCTTGGACTGACATAGGACCACATACATCTGAATGTATTAATCCTAGAGTGTCTGATACACGCTCATATTTATTGCTAAAGGGCGTCTTTGTCATTTTTCCTTTTAAACATGCTTCGCATGTTTCCATTGATTCATAATCAACTGAATCTATAAGCCCATCTTGATGTAGCTTAAGCATGCGTCTTTTGTTTATATGGCCTAAACGACAATGCCACAAGTAAGTTGAATTATCTAGCTTATGTCTTTTGGTATCAATTGTGAAAACAAAAATCTTATCATCTAAAACATAAATCCCATTTAATGATATTCCTAAAAAATAGAAAATCCCATTTCTATAAAACTCACAAACTTTGTTCTTTATCGAAATATTAAAGCCATCATCAACAAGACAGCTAATAGAAATAATGTTTCTAGACATCTTTGGAACAGTTCCTTAATTCTATTACTAGCTTAAAGGGCAAATTTAAAACATAATCTCCAATTGCGAGCGCTGCAACTCTTGCTCCATTCCCAACTCGCAAATTTATGTCTCCCTTCTTCAATTCCCTAGTCTGCCTTAGTTCCGGCATATTTGTACAAATATAAGATCCACATCCGGTATCTAATATACACAAGATTCAGACTATGAAATTGTATTTATTTCAATATAGAACATACCAGATGTAGAAGCACCGTCTTTTCCCTTCTTGAGGGAGGCTAGGTACTCCTTGCAATTCCTTCTCCAATGCCTGTCTTTACCACAGAAGTGGCACTCTCCTTTGGGCTTCTTCACTTGCTTCCCCTTAGCTTTTGTTGGCATGGCTCTCTTGCCCTTCTTGGGATGTCTTGGATTGGGAGGGTTCCCTTTCCTCTTCTTTGATCCCTCAATGATAAGTGCGGGTATTACCTTATCTTTCTTCATATTCCGCTCAACAGCCTTGAGCATATTAGCAAGCTCTTCAAGAGTCGTCTATAAGTCATTCATTTGGTAGTTCATGATGAACTGTGAATAACTCTCTAGGAAGGATTGAAGAAGTAAGTCGACACTTAGTTCATGATCCATCGCAAATCCAATATTCGAAAGTTTGGTAATATAGCCAATCATCTTGACACAATGTGTCATCAAAGATGTGCCTTCTTGCATCCTGCATAACAGTTTCGATATCTCGTAGCGTTCGCAACGAGTTTGTTTCCTAAACAACTATTTCAGGTGCGCGACATTGGAATAGGCATCCATCTCCTCATGTTACCTTTGCAATTCCGGTGTCATTGATGCAAGTATGATGCATCCCGTGTGATCGTCATCGGACTTATGCTTCTGGTAAGCATCGATATCTTCGATGGGAGCATCATCAGCTCGGGTAGGGGGTATCGATGTATCAAGTACATACCCTATTTTATCGAACTTCAAAACGATTTTGAGGTTGCGATACCAGTCGGTGAAGTTTGAACCGTTCAACTTGTTATCGGTAAGAATATTTTGTAGATTGGTTTTAGTCATGATTTTAGGAGTGTGTTTTAATTTAACCTGAGAGTGAGAAAGAGTAAACGTATGTTATTCATTTGCTTTAAAGTATATCAATTTAAAATTATAGGACTTTTAATTTTTATTTTAAATTGCTCCTACTATTTTGCCAAATTAATAGCCCTCCATATTAATTTGAAGAATTTCACAAATCCTTTAGTGAGCTAGGATCCTAACTCTTGAAATTTCACATTGAGTTTGCTCAACAAGCTAATCCCATTTGTTAGGTAGATTCATGTAATCGATCACATCAACAATGTGATTCCTAGGTTATTGGGTTACTAACCACATTAGTAACTAATATGCACTCATATTAATCCCAACTATATTGCCCATTAGTTTATAACAACATGATTTTGCTCATCCAATTATCATAATCTAATTTAAGTATTACCCCATATTCGTGAAAACAATTTTCAATAATCCAGGTGTTACCCATAAGACCCGAGCTTGAGTTTGCTCAACAACCCAAAGTCCCCAGATACTGCCGGTTGAATTATAATATTAGGGAGGGGCAACCGATTTTAATAAATTGCTTATTTACTTAACTTTTAATTAGTGATGGATTTTTATTTTAAGTCTCATAATGTAACCTAGTCTTGATTTGCTTTAGCATACATCAGACACATACAATTTACATTGGTAGTTATGGACATATTATCTAAATTATTCCGTTGAGCCAGAAACGGAATAAAAGGTCAAACCTAGGAAAATACTAACTATTATATATTTCTCTTTAGGTCCTCCGTCTTCTCCTTGGCGCCTTAAAATTACATCAAAATCAATTTCTATACTACTAAAGAAAACTTCAACTAATTTGAAGGGAATTAGATGAGAGGAGAAATTACAATAGATAGTAGATAGGCAGGACACGCAGGCCCTATTTTCCAAAAATACCAAAAGACTAAATAGATGGTCCAAATATGTCCATAACTCCAAACATGCATAGACTCAATTAAATAAATTTAATTGGTTGATTACATAAATTATTTATGTAATATTTAGGTTAATCACATTAACTTTTCAAATTAACTATCATCCAATTTTAATTCCATTAATTATAAGGTCCCTTATATCTAATCTAATCAAACTATAACAATTACATATTAGATTAGTATAACTATACAAAAATTACATTATGCATATCCCAATTAATTTGTATAATTCATTTAACACTTTGAATTACATATATCAAATATTAAGTAAAACAAACTTTTAAATAAATTCATTTTATTTGATAATAAAAAAACAGAAAACTATTTATTTCTAAAACGTATATATATATATATAAATGTATTTAAAAGTCTTTTATTTTAAAAATGATTTTTAAAATACATATACCGTCGGGCCAGGCCCATAAAGGGCCCGACCCTAATTAGCTGCTGCCGTTTGGCAGTATCATTGCGACAGCGTTGGCCAGTCGCACCTTGGTTGCTGCCGTGAGGCAGCAGCCGTCGAACAGTAGTTCGGGTTGTTGCCTCGCGGCGCAACCCGAGCTGCTTGATAGCTTCCATTTTTATAGGGTTTTTAGGATCATTTTAGTTCGTTTTTGCCTTATTTCCATTTAGTTTTAGTATCGTTTTGTTATCTTTTAATTAAAATTAGTAATTTCCATTATTTATGGCATTTTCTGTGTTTTCAGGTGTTTTTAGGCCTATTTGAGCATTTCCGAACCAGACCCGAGCCTTTTGGAGCATTTCCGGACAATTCAGGGACCGTCGGAGGACTTTTGGGATTCATCAGGGACCATTATAGCAAATTTCGGAAGCTCAAGGACCAAAACAAAGAAAAAAACCGGACTTCCTGCCCCACTTAGATGCATGTCTCATCGAGACACCAGGTTGTCTCGTCGAGACATAGAGCTGTCTCGACGAGACGGACACTCGTCTCGACGAGACAAGGTGGGAGAGGCGCCAAAACGCCTCTCCCCTGCTGGAATCTCGAATTGTTGATCCTAAAATACCTAATTAAGTGCGGGAAAAGACTTTTGTACCCACGGAGACCTAGGTTTTCTGCCTATGTCTATAAATAGAAGCTCAACTCAGTTCTTCGGGGAGATTAGACAGTTTTTAGATTGATAGCTACTTTAAACATATTTTCAGCTTTTAGTTTTCGATTCAGTTCTTGTAGTTAGCTTTTATTCTTTGAAGAACAGCTTAAAGGGTGGAGGATCAACCTACATTGTTTATACTGTAATCAGACAACAGGTTTTAGAAATTCTTTCTCTTTCCTTTTATCTTTATTTACATTTAATCAAAGTATGCCTTCGTTTATTCCCAATTGCATGATTATATTTATTAGTTTCACTAGTACAGAAACGCTCACTTGTGTCGCACCTCTTGTGTCGCGCTTGAAGATAAAGCGACACAATAGAGTAACTAGTGTCGCGCGTTCTGTAAATGCGACACAACTAAGTATTCTGTGTCATCACTTGTGTCATGCTTGAAGAACGTGCGTCACAAATGAGTTACTTCTTGTATCGCCTGTCTTACAGTGTGACACAAAAGCAAACTTGTGACGCGCCTTTACCAAAGCGACACAAGGAGTGTGTTATCTTTGTGACACGCTTTTATAAAAGCGACACAAGGAGTGTGTAATCTTTGTGTCGCTCCTTTTTAAAAGTGCGACACAACTAATTCAAACTACTATGTGGAACGACCTAATTAAGCTTAATTCAAACAATTAGGTACATGATTAAAACATGGAACGACCTAATTAAGCTTAACTCAAACAATTAGGTACGGGAGACAAAGTAAACAGGTTCAGATTCGTAATTATATAAATCAATGGGGGACTAAATTATAGAATGGGAAGGGGTTGATTTGAACAAAAATTAGATTAGCAGGGACTAAACCTAAATAAACAAAATAAGAAGGCTTAAAAGAATAAAAAGCCTATTATATATTCTCAATTAGGTTAGGATCATTTGGCAGCCCCTCCTTCCGGCCGCCTCTTCTCTTCCTCTTCATCCTTCAACATCATGAATCAAGAGCTTTCAAACTCTCATCCATGGCTTCCAGAAGTACCCTACCTCTTTTCGGCCGCCTCTTTCTCCCCCTCTCTCTTTTTCCTTCGCACTCTCTCTCCCTTGGTCTCTGTTTCGATCGTCCCTTTGTACGGGTTAACGAAGATGAGACTCCATTTTCCTAACCTGAGATGGGTTTCTTAGAGTTTAATTACTCCGATTTGGGTTTCTGGAGGTTCTAATGGACCGTTCTCGGCTTTCCAATGATCAGTCGGTTATCGTGGAGGCATTTTCAGGCCATCCTGAGGTCCACTCGATTTTCTTCCTAACATGCAGAGGTTTTGTTTATTATACATGTTCCGTCTTCTAGGTTTCGACCTTGTTGTTCGTTCTTTTGGTTTTGTTTATCATATGAGTTTCATTTGTTCTGATTTCTGTGTATTATATGGGTTTTATGTTCTGTGTATTATAATATACTCATCATTGATGTTCGCAATTTCCGATTTCAGAGTTTGATCCCTTTGCCTTAAGGAGCTGATCGACTGTCAAGAGTGGCTTTTCGGCAGCAGAGGCAATATAGTATGTATGTGTGCCATAACTCAATTGGTCCTCATCCTGTTAACAGAAAAGAGGTAAATGATTGAGGTGGGTATTTGCCAATTAGTGGTTCATTTTTTTCTGCGACTTCGTTTGATTTTGAGTGTTATTTTGAGTGCTCTTAGATTTTGAGTGTTTGTGCATAATTGGTTCAATTATATTCTGCGATTTGGGTTTCATTTGATTTTGAGTGCTCTTAGATTTTGATTGTTTGCCTATTTAGTGAACTCGTACAATTAGTAAAGTTGTAGAATCACTGATGTTGAGACACTGATGCAGTGCCTAAACTATTCAATTTTTGTTGTATTGAGCCTTTGAACTTTGTTTTGGACTGCTTTATAGTCGTTTCTACTTCTGTATATTTATGAAATTCTTCAATGTGGCCAAATTGTGTCATTCTTTAAGGTGACCCTATTTCCTTATCAAAGCCAAGACACCTAAACTATAATACCCTCTCTAGTTGATTGCAAAGGGAAGAATAATACCCCTAATCAAGTTGAGGTCATTTCATAGTCCATACTTATCCTGTATTTTGTGTATTTCTCTGGGATAATACCCTCTCGCATAGTGCCTTGAAATTTCTTTGGGATAGGAAAAGGTAAAATTCAGTGGATCAAGCTGCAAATTATTTAGAACATTATATACTCTCTAACTGACACAGCTCCTCAACCTCGTCTTTGTCATCAAAATACTCATAAATACTACTATATCAAAAAACCCTTTAACCATGGCTTTCTCTGGCAGCATCATTTCTCTTTTTTTCTTAAAGAACAAAAATCCTGATTGCTCAATTATTCGTCTTGCCCCCCATATATACTACCTTGATTTTGTGTTTTATATCCATCTACATCTACAATTGAACTAATAAGATTCTTCTTCACTAATAGAATCTCAATTTTATACTTAATTGCTTGCTTTACATTAACCTGTGGAGCAAAACTAAGCTTTTAAGCTTAATTAATTATTAATTCCTAACACAATTTTTTCTAAAACCAAGTGAATTTGTTAATAGAATTTGATATGATAAGATAGGTGATTCTGTGTTATATTTAATTGTTTTTGCATTTCAGGGTCAGTGAGTGATGCAAACTGCAAGGATTTGGCTGCACAACCTGATGTTGATGATTTTTTGGTTGGTGGAGCCTCTCTGAAGGTAAGTAATTGGATGGTTGTTAAATTTATAATGCATTAAACTTTGTAAGTGTTTTTCCTTACTTTGTGATCAGCCTGAGTTCATTGAAATTATCAAGTCTGCGAAGAAAGGCGGTTGAAGGCACGACACGAATCACTGTAATCTTATGTTTGGGAAAGGTATAATTTGACATACTTCATTGAGGAAATAAGTTTTGGTTTTTTTGTATTTTAATGATAACACCATGCAGGGAAAAAATCTGTTGTCCCTTATATGGTGTCTCCTTCCCTGTCCCCCAATCAATTAATTACATGTGTTAAATTTATCCTAATCAGCATTTAGACTTATTAAAACTCTTAACCAAAATTAACTCTGGTTAACTATGCTTCTAAACCAAATTTAACGATGCATGATCTCTGTCTATCGCTGGAGCCTTCTTCTTCTGTTGTTTGAATTATGCAAACATCATTTCGCTTTGATTGAAAATAGAGACATGTGCCATTTTTCATCTGCTCCCAAAATCAGTAATTGGAAGAGAAAGAGAAAGAAATTAGAAGAGAAAATGAGGTAATTCCTAACCTAATTTTCTGGTTATTTTTTTTTTGTTTGTTTGTTGAGAAAAGGAGGATAGAAGAAGGAAAAATTATCTTGCAGATGTTGTAATCAAGAGAGGTTGAAAAAAGAAGGGAAAATATTAGATTTTTACATTAGTTTTAAATTTTTGTTTTTGTGAAATTTAATCACATTGAAAAACTGAAGTTTATCTCAGTATTCTAGTCCATGTTTTCTGGTTTAATTATGAAACTTTTTTGTTAACTCTAATTACTTTTATTCGTTCTCACTTGTATCTGTTGCACTTTTTTTTTTTTGCTTTTGCACTTATATGATTCTATCATGCCCAAAGTTGCTATCTTGCTTTGATTTTGCCAGAAAATGCAACTGCTAGACATGTTCGTAGGTGATCAATTAATCATTATGTAGTGAAATTTGTTCTGCATAATGCAGAAGAATAAAGCCAACAGTTCCTTCTGCTTCTCTTCTTCTTGTATCTATTTCTTTTTTGTACAATTGATTACTTGTTGAATTTAGTTTGATTATAAGTGAAATTCACAGACAAATCAACGGTTGCAGGTGTTAAATACATCTGTGATGCCCATTTTTTCTTTTTGATATTGAGAATTTCGGATTCAATTGGATACCAAGCTGGCTAAATCATTGCTTGAAACATTTGAGCCTTTTGTTACTGGCTCTGTTATGCAGTCCCGGGTCTAAGCTCTTTCACTTCGTACTTCACTATTGGTCATTTCGTTCTTGAATGACGGGTTGGTGTGTAGTGCAAGGATTATAGCATCAATAATGACATTCCACATCACCTAATAGTAAATTCAAAAACATGTTATATTTCCCATTTTAAAAACCAGTTTCAGATTCCTCAATCTCAAAATTTATCCATTTTCCTAAGGAATGTCTCATTTCCCATTCTATTAACTACAACTCAAGTTCATTAAATCCATTCCAGATCCTAAATGGAAAATTTAGCAAATAACAATGAGAAAATAACTCAAAATTCGTCTCTAAGCTGCATGATAAGATTAATGTTGTTACGAAAAGAAACAAAAACACTACATCATAAAAATGCATCTAAAATACAACATTCATATCTCTACTGGCTGTTCTATTTGTTCTCTCATGCATATGCATACTTGCATATTTCAATCATTATTCTACTTGGCTTCATTAATGCTTTCTAGCAAATTCAAGTGTAGTTTTTCATACTGACTTGGAAAAACTGAAACTAAATATGTGCTGTATTTTTTCTTTTATGAATAAGAAGGCTAATAAGTAACTTTAAACAAGTTTAAAGAGTTAAAATCCTAATAAATCCCTTTCAAACATGTCCCGAAAACTCTAATGACCCCTCTAACTTTAAACCGACCGGTTAGCCTCTTCAAATTGCTTAAATTAACATAATTAACTTCCTAAATTCTAAGTGGCATAGCAAATGGAAATTTGACCAAGTTGAAGTTCATATCACTTCAAACAAGTTTAAGTTAACTAGTTTTCTAAATTCCAATGACAATCAGTTCGATGACCAACTTGAGAGATTGTGTATGTATTAAAAAACAGATGTATACCAGAAGACAACATCTCTAGCAGCAATTGCAAGAATATCATGAGATTTGGACATTGATTTTCAATCTGTTCCCGTGCATCATTAATGGCTTCATAACCTGGTAAACTCAATATTCGTTGTTATTTCCCAAATTTTTATTTATTATCTTAATGGAATCTATGTTTTTATCCTCTGCAATCGTTTAGGTAGCTCAACTGTGTTCTTAATTGTGTTTTTTACTAATCTTGGTCTGTGAGTAGTTATCTTTTCTCCTCTTTCTGAACTGGGTCTGATTTTGATTTTGAGTTTTAAGTTTTGAGATTGCTTTAGGGAATTGGAGTAAATTGTGTGTGTTTGTATTTGAGCTTTGGTTTAACTTTTGCGGTAAATTACAAATATATAGAATTTGGTTTCAGGTGTTGTATTTGTGCTTTAAATTTGTAAATTACCTGAACATATTCGTGTATGAACATATATTGTCTTGCATAAGTGACTTCTAATTAATTCTCTTATTTATATATTGAAGGTTCAACAATGAATAAAACAATCATGAAAATTCAGGATTAGGTCTTTCTCTTCTAATTTCTTTCTTTTTCTCTTCCGAATTATTGATTTTAGGAGCAGATGAAAAATGGCATACGTCTTTGTTTTCAATCAAAGCAAAATGGTGTTTGCAGAATTCAAACAATCAGAAGAAGAAGAAGGCTCCAGCGATAGACAGAGATCGTGCATCGTTAAATTTGGTTTAGAAGCATAGTTAACTAGAGTTAATTTTGGTTAAGAGTTTTAATAAGTCTAAATTCTGATTAGGATAAATTTAACACATGTAATTAATTGATTGGGGGACAGGGAAGGAGACACCATGTAAGGGACAGCAGATTTTTTTCCCACCATGCAACACTCGATTATGCTGAATAATTTCAAATTTCTTTTTTTTTTTCTTTCAATCAGCCAGTTAAAGCGGACTTTTTTTTGTATTCTTTTCAGCCTCCTAAATAATGGCTTTCTTTATTTTAGTAAAGGACTTGTTTCAGTATGGGATAAGGTACAAAATAGGTTTATGGTTTTTTGGGAAGTATCAATTTAGGCTCCACGTACAAAATAGCACCAATATAAGTTTAAGGTTTAAAAAAGGTATCAATTTAGGCCTCGATAACGGATTAGACACATTATTCCTTCCTATTACTCCGTTAAGTTTTGATTTCTCCCACTACGTACAATTGACAGAACTTAACGGAATAATATCAAAGACGTGTCTCGTTCCATTATCGAAGCCTAAATTGGTACTATTTTTTAAAGGGTAAATAATTTATTAGTCCCCTAGTTTTTACCTAACACACTGTTTAGTCCCCCTATTTTGAAAAACACATTTTAAGGTCCCTATCTTTTGCCAATATTAACCTTGTGGTCCTTTTACCCCTTTTTTTAGATTTTTAACCGAACATATCTTAGCTTTTAAGACAACTGCGGTACAATACAAGTTGACCATGTTACTCTATTATTTATATATATCTGTTTATGCTAAAATATAACGATTACAAGTCTAAAAAAACTACACAAAAGGACCAAAGGGTTAATACTGGCAAAAGCTAGGGACCTTATAATGTGTTTTTCAAAATAGGGGGACTAAACAGTGTTAGGTAAAAACTAGGGGACTAATAAATTATTTACCATTTTTTAAATGTTAAGCCTATATTGGTGCTATTTTGTACGTTGAGTCTAAATTGGTACTTCCCTGAAAACCATATGCTTATTTTGGTATATTATCCCTTTCATTATTCATTGGGTTATCCTTGGTCACTCTGAAAGAAGACTTATTTTGGGCGAGTCAAATGAGTAGGCTATCCTAAAAGGTTCTAGTACTTGATATGCTGATGAGTGCCTCTTCATAAGTGCTTGCTTTTTGCTCATCAATCAAGATTTGCACTTGCCTACTTAGTTTCTGATCATGTAAGCATTTTCATTTTAGTTTGTTGGAGATAAAGTTGCATATGCACTTTCCAAAGGTTTGAAAGTTATAGCTTGCGTTGGTGAGACTTTGGAGCAGCGTGAAGCAGGGTCTACTTTGGATGTTGTTGCTGCACAAATCAAAGCCATAGCTGGTAAGCATTCTGATTGTATTTTTCAGCGTTGGTAGTTAACATATTTTATGTTAATCTTTTGCAAGTTTTTTCACGCATATGAATAATATAAAAGTCTATCAAATATATATATATATATATATATATATATATATATATATATATATAAGGATGTAATTTGAATGTTTTCTTATGCATCAGTATATCCATTATCTTAAAATGCTTTTAAATTTCTTAAATTAGTTCTATACTTTACTTTGATGACAGAGCGGGTAAAGGACTGGACAGATGTTGTTCTGGCCTATGAGCCTGTGTGGGCAATTGGAACAGGGAAGGTTGCATCACCTACTCAGGCACAAGAAGTAAGTCTAGCCTTGTCTTTTTGATTGAGTTTATTCTCATCTCTGTGTATTGAGGACCCTTGTGTTGCTTCTCAGTATTATGAAACATATCTGCAATTCTGAAATGTGGTGTTTTCAGTATTAAATTAGCAGCCTAGCAAGAACGTTGGTGAATTAATTTCATTGCCATGAACTTGGACAACATTGATTAGATCATCTCTATCTAATTTCCTTACGAACTCCTATATAAAGGATTAGAATGTTGGCACCTGGGATCATAAATTTTTGAGTTTGAGAATCGAGAACTATTAGGATGTGTGGCCAAAACTTGTTTACACCACCAATTTCCTGTTTTCAACATAGAGAAAGGATTTCAATTTTTCTAGTCTATTTGCATGAATTTGTGAAGCATTCTACATTTCTATGTATGCAAAATTATTATAGTATTATTGATTGACATTGAGTTGTAGAAATTGAATTAATTAGTTACCGTATATAGTTATTTGAATGTTTTTTTAATGAGCAATGATGCATTGTATAGTAGCTCCCTTCAATCCAAATCATTATAATAATTTTAATGCTACTTGTAGTTTTATGTGTATATTCTATAATATCATGTAGAATCAAGTAAATTTTGATTATAAATTTTATGCTAGATGCTGGAAATTTTTTTTTAAAAAAATATCAATATTTTGCGTCGCGCGTGAGGAAGTAGCGATACAAAGTGTACCAGATTAATGGGGAAGCTTGTGTCGCACACTCTTGGAGTGCGTCACAAGAATTATCATATGTTGTGTCGCGCACTCTAGAAGCGCGTCACAAGAGTTATCGCTCTATTGTATCGCGCGCATGACAAGTGCGACACAACAGATGAGTAGCTTGTGTCGCTCTCAAGAGCGATGCAAAGTTCTTGTGTCGCACCCCTGTTGTGTCGCACAAAAGTGCGACACAACAATCTGAAAAAGTGCGACACAAGTAAGCATTTTTGTACTAGTGTTTGTTTATGAGCTAATCCCCCCAATCTAGGGTGGGGATGAAATTGGTTGAATGATTATGTATGTTTAGGGTTAGGGTTTAATGTATTCGCTTTTGATTTGATCAGATTATGCATGCTTAATGCCTAGCTAATGTCAGGAATAGGATTAATGCTAGAATGAGAATCGATGATGATCAACTAGCCTGTTTAATGTAAATAATGTGCTTAATGCATGTGAACCTGACTTAGATAGGATTATAGATAGATGAAAACCTGACCACGGAATCATCTTTATGGAATCTGTGTTAATCTGACTTCGCTAGAGACCACTAGGAATGAGGCTTTGTGACTGGGCTACGGCTTTAGTCTTAATTGTCAGAAGACCTAATGTTTTGCATGACCTAGGGTATATGCCTAATCAAGCCGTCACCAGAATGCATGTGAATAGGATAGACGAATATTGATCACATTTGTCCTTCACGTTAGGATAATTACCTTCAATCATTAGTAGAGCTTAAACCTGAACCCTTTAAACCCATTCTTAGGAATTAACCAATGAATTCCCCGTTCTAGGTTGTAACTACCATAAATCACAATCCACCATGTGGCTTGTTCTGTTTACCGCTTTCCTTAGTTAATAGTTTAATTTCTTGGTTTACAACCTAATTGCTTATCAACCTTGCTAAATAGATAGATTTACCGATTAAATAAACTGATTAGGATACTTGTTGCGATAGGATACACTTGTCCTATTAATTGCTATATATTTTGCGAGCATCACTGTTGTCCCTTTTTTTTTATATAAATAAATATATATATATATATATATATATATATAATTTAAAACGATTTTAAAACAACTTTTATTAATCTAGCCATAAAACCATTAGTCTTTGTTATAATGATTATCAACCAAATTAATCAGGAACTTTTGCATAATCAATTTTAATTATGAGGTAATCAAAACTCTTTTATCTTTAGATTAATTAATCAGAACAATTTTATTAATTAACCTAACAATAAATATTCATTCAATCTGATTGAAAAACCTTTTATTTCCATATATGAAATAACGGATTTAACGCAGGCTCGGATATCACTGAAGGGAAATAGGCAGACGTTTTGCAGCGGAAATATAAATTTTTTAACCTATTTCCTTAAACCAAGATCCGTTAATCGTTATTTCATACAAGGAATGATAGAAGGAAATACCTTTTAGAAGAACTATCTACTATGCTAGCGAAGTGCCCTCAACTCTAGTTCCGAATTCATGAGCACAAACGAAAACACAAGATCAAACAAGTTAGAATCTCAAGCAATGAATAGCAATCAAAATAGATTGCCTCTAGCAAATCAGCACAAGATCAAGGATAAAGAGAAAGAGATAAAACCAATTGAATGGAAGCAAGCGGTGGAAATATCATCCTCTATGGTAGGGGTCAAAATTTCTCTCTCCTCGAGATGGACTAGGTTGGCCGAATTATGTAGTGGGAGGGGGTATTTATAACCTCTTGTATCTAAACCCTAGTTAGATAGAATTGGGTTACTAATTAAGAGTTGTATCTGGAATAAAACTCTTATTTATTATTATCTATAATTATATCCAAATATTAATTATAAGATAATATTAAGTTATTTAATAGGATAATAACTAGAAGTAATTTAATCACAATAAACCTTCTAATTAATTTATCCCATAATTAATTTAATCTACAATTATAATCTAATTGAAATTGTCAAAATTAAATTAATTCCTCATGTGTCTAATACACATCAAATTCGCCCCCTTCCTTTATTTGGGTCTTAGTGGACTTAGTTAGGCTTCCATCAATTAATTAGTATCCATTTCTCTTTTTGGTTCCAAGTCTTATGTGTGACCCATTAGGTTCTTATTACTACTAGACGTACACAACCATTAAATTAATTTCCCAAAATTACATTTAATCTTTGTATAACAGAATGAGTGTGAGGACTGTGATAGACAGAACTGTAAACATTTCCCCAGAGTTATAAGAAAACAGGTTGATTCCGTCGTTGACCTTTCCGTATTAGTTACAGTATAATTCGATCCTTTATCAACTACATCCATGAACAAAATCTTATGACTATGGATTATGTCAAGTCACATATAGCGAGACGTTCGTTTTACTTTTACAGGCCGAGTTAACTCCAAATAGATAGGTTAAGTGAAATCTATATTTCAAGTCTTAAGCCATCACCTTGCAAGGATTTAGAGTCAAGTCTTCCACAAGCGATCCTTGGACGTATCTCCCATTTATCAGGAGTGACAAATGCTCAATCCAATGTTAATGATCATGCAATTACTTCCTGTGATACCCAACGCCTGCCTGCACACACCCTAGAGTCATCTATGTTATGGATCATGTTTGAACAGAGTCAAAGCATCACATTCCATAATCCAGAATCACTAATTAACATTCCTTTAAGTTTGAGGATTACTTATACCTATTTATACAAATGTGATGAACAGGTGACAAAGGATAAATCCATCCATCCTGTTATCTCAAATCGGGTCCCCGATCCTAGTGAACTCCTTCACTGGATCCATGTAACTGTCCAGATATTTGCATATCTGAAGCTTGTGAGATCAGCTATCTTTCTCGACAGAAAACATTGTTACATACAAGTCTCTACAGTATTATGTCAATCCTTATTCAAAACATGTTACTTGACTTGAGGTGGTTTTAAGTTTATTAGTTTATTATAATTTTTTGTCTCATTTCATGCTTGTATGAACACTTTATAATCACTTTAAATAAACTTAGGGATTTCCTTTTATTTAGACTTATTTAGTTCTTAAAAGTAATTGCCTTTATATAGTTTGAAAACCATATCTTATTAAAACAAATGATATAAAGAACAATTCATTTACAGCTGGTTTATATCCTAGAACAATTTATAAAATATGAAAAATAAAAATAGAAATGGACTAAAAAGTAAGGAAAGATAAAATCTAAATGTGAAGGAGAATTTGTAAGTAAAAATATGGAGACCGCGTCGACTCGACTCCTAGGCGGCGGAAATATGATAATGACCGTCGACGAGTGGATTTATGTTCCTTCTGCAAATTATTGATGTGTTCATCTACCTCATCGAAGCTTAAGTTTATATGTCTATTGTTGGCATTTATTTGTGCCAAAAACTTGTTGTTTGCTTATTGCGGGAATGCGCCAATATCTGTATACTTGATCCAAAACTCGTTGCCAACCCACAACTTCATCTACATTAGCCCCGACGTCCTCACATGGTGCCTCATCTTCGTGCCTTTCCTCATCCTCACCAACATCTGCTTCCTCATTTTCCTCCTCTTGAATACCTTGCCCATGTGAACTCGAAGTACCAACATCGGAAAATAATCTGTTGGGGTTTAGTGTCCTATAGACAATTGTTCTAGGATACAAACTTAATGTAAATGAAGTGTTCTTTATATCGTTTGTTTTAATGAGATATATGTTTTATAACTATATAAAGGCAATCCCTTTTAAGAACTAAATAAAGTCTAATAAAAGGAAATCCGTAAGTTTGTTTAAAGTGATTATAAAGTGTTCATACAAGCATGAAGTGAGACGAAACTTTATAATAAACTAATAAACTTAAAACCACCCCAAGTCAAGTAATATGTTTAGGATTGACATATCACTGTTGAGACTTGCATGTAACAATGTCTTCTGTCCCGACAGAAAGCTGATCTCACAAGCTTCATATATACAGATATCTGGACAGTTACATGGATCCGATGAAAAGAAGTTCATTAGGATTGGGGACCCGACTTGAGATAACAGGATGGGTAGATTCATCATTGTCACCTGTTCATCTCATTGGTATTAATAGGTATAAATAATCCTCAGACTCAAAGGAATGTTAATTGGTCATTCTGTATTACGGAATGTGACGCTTTGATCCTGTTGTAACACGATCCTTAACAGAGATGGCTCTGGGGTGTGAACAGCAGACGTTGGGTATCACAGGAAGTAATTACCGGATAGTTATACATTGGTGAGCATTTATCACTCCCGATAAATGGGAGATATGTCCATGGATCGCTTGTGGAAGACTTGACTCTAAATCCTTGCAAGGTGATAGCTTAAGATTGAAATGCAGATTTCTCTTAACCTATCTAATTGGAGTTGACTCGACCTGTACAAGTAAAACGAACGTCTCGCTATATGTGACTTGACATTATCCATAGTCATAAGATTTAGTTCAAGGACGTAGTTGATAAAAGATCGAATTATACCGTAACTAATACGAAAAGGTCAGCGACAGAATCAACCTATCTTCATATAGCTCTGGGGGAATGATTACGGACTTGCTAATCACATACTTTGTACATCATTCCATTATGCAAAGATTAAATATAATTCTTTGAAAATTAATTTAATAGTTGCATACGGCTAGAAGCAATAAGAACCTAATGGGTCATACATAAGACTTGGAACCCAAAAGAGAGGCAAATGTTAATTAATTGACGGAAGCCCAACTGAGCCCAATAAGGCCTAATTACTAGGGGGGCGATTTATGTATATTAATACATAAATAATTAGTTTGATTTTATCAATCCTAATTAGATTAGGATTTATGAATTAAATTAATTAAAGGATAAATAAATTAGGAGTTTTAATTAGATTAAATTACTCCTATTATTATCCAATAAGGTTGTTATTATTATCTTTTATATTTAGATATATTAATAGATAATAATTAGGAATTCTATTCCGAATTAAATTCTTATTCAATAACCTAATTCTATCTAACTAGGGATTAGATACAAGAGATTATAAATACCCTCCATATGCTATTTTTCGAAAAACCCTAAGCAATTCAAGAGAGAGAATTTCGACCCCCCTTGCTCGAGAACGAGATTTTCTACCGCTTCCTTCCGTTCAATTGATTTTCATCTCTTTCTCTTTATCCTTGATCTTGTGTTGATTAATTAGAGACAGTCTACTTTGGTTGTTATAAACGGTTGATTCTAACTTGATCTTCCATTGTTTTGTTTTGTGCTCGGGAACTCGAAGTAAGAGTTGTGGGCACTTCGTTTGCAACGGTAGATAGAACTTTTAAAAGGTATTTCTTTTATCCCTCTTTATATGAAATAACGATTAACGGATCTTGGGGTTAATGGAAATAGGTTAAAATTTTTATATTTCCGCTGCTATACGTTAGCCTATTTTCCTTCATAATCGTCATTAGGAAGTGATTGAAACTGCTCCAAACTACAAGTAACATCCAAAACAATACACATAATCAAAGTACCCATATGTACTTGCTTATTGGTTGAAACGGAGATACAGTTTAAATTGTCAAAAAGTTTTCCAACGTTATCTACCACCAATCCATTTAAAAATGCAATCTATGACAAACAAACATTGGCTTCGAACCTTCTACCCATCAACACGCCCAAAAAGAAAATAGAATAAAAATATATGAAAATAGAGAATACAATTATCCTTAATGAGCTTGCTAGAAGTGTTCTTGGGATTAAATCCATCCAAATTCGTCAAACATGTCCAGACCGGATTGGTTTGAAAATTGTTTAGGCTTATCACAAAAATTTTGTGTAGGAAAGCCAAACCAAATATTCATCTCCTCACCCCAACTTCATAAATTGTACCCAAATTCCAAAATGTAATCCTCTTATTCTTTTTTAGCATAGGAAAGAGTAACCAAAAAGTCAATAATGTCTGCTTCACTATGCGTTATGCCCATAAAAATGCTTGCACCACTTCCCTTCCTCATTTGAAGTAATGTCGAATGGATCCATATTCAACATGCAAATGATTGTTAGAGGTAGAGGAAACCTTGTTATATCTAGGCATGATGTATAAAATTTCGAACTTTAAGAGAGAAAAATAGAAAAATTGTGAAAAAGATAGAAAAATGGAGAGCTAGATTATGGAGTTTGTGTTTGGGAAAAGAGTAAAAAGGTGGAGAAAAATAAAAAATATTTTATGGAAAAAGAAGTGTGTTGGGTAGGTGAAAAATTGATATAAATGAAAGGTGATATGATGTGGAAAAAGAAAATGTGTTTTAAACAGAAAAGAATAAGGGAAAAAGTGAAATTTTAAGCAATTTTCGGCTGAAAAACAGAAAGTCGCGACAGAGATTCTCAAAATCTCGGTCACGACACGCACTAGGTAGAGGGGAGTTCTTTTCTTCCTGGCTTGCCTGCTTGCTGGTCGTCTAGAGATTTTGGAAATCTCTACAGAGATTTTCGTGTTGTAGGCCAAAAACTTGTATTTTTACATTTTCAACTTATAAAAATTATTTCTTCTTGCACTAATGTTCCTGTAATGATATTTTAAATCTGTAAAAACTCAAAAACAAAACTAAAAATTAAATTAAAGGTTAGCCTTAAGGGCTTTCCCTAAACTAAAATGAATAAAATATATGAGTTTATGAACATTGGAACATATATACACAACCACAAAAATTTAATATATGCAAACTAAAATATAGAAACATATTTACAGAACATTCTAAACACAACAAAACAAATCTAATCTTTGTCTTCATTAATTGAAAGAATTTTTGGTGTTTTAAAACTGATTAATAAAAATAGAGACTTCAGAAATTCTGAGAATTAAAATTAAAATAGGTCAAGCTTTTAATTTGGAAAGTTCAAACCAAAAAATCATGACTATTAAAAATTGAAAAAGTGTCTTTTGGTGAAAAATTAAAATTAAAATTCGAAATTAATGCTTAAGAAAAAGGAAAGAAAATGATTTTCGTCTCTGAAAACTATGTGTGTCGCGATCGAGAATTAATAATCTCGATCGCGACGCGCCCTTGCCAATTGGCATGGAGAGCTTCGCCAGTCCATCCCTTATCTCTATAGAGATTTTTAAAAATCTCAGTAGAGATTTTAAAAATCTCTGCATGAGCAGAAATTCCTAAAGACTTTAAAACAAGAATCTCAGTTGAGATTTTAATAATCTCTGCGGAGATTTTACTCTAAGGCTGAAAAATAAAAATCTCTATAGAGATTTTAATAATCTCTGCATGAGCAGAAACTTAAAATCATCAAACAAAAGTCACTGTAGATTTTTTTTTTAAATCTCTATACAAACAGAAACTTTAATAATTTTTTTTAAATCTAAAGACACTTGTTCTAATTTATTAAAAATAATTAAGATACATAACAAATTTTTTTGGTATCTTTCAATGATCAAAAATCATTGTTAATCTAACTAAACTAAAGACTAATGTGTAAAATGAACTAACTATGAAATGTAAAAATTAAAACACGAAAAACTAAAAACTAAAAATGTGATAATCCTTAAGAATCCTCAAGGAGAATCAAAATCATGGACAAAATCAATTAACTGGACCGGTTTTAAATAATGGTCCCGTCCGTTTTAACTTGCATGGAAACAAACAATCGGGAATTGAAAAGTAAAACTGTATCCCCA
Organism: Euphorbia lathyris; assembly: GCF_963576675.1. NCBI lineage: Eukaryota > Viridiplantae > Streptophyta > Magnoliopsida > Malpighiales > Euphorbiaceae > Euphorbia > Euphorbia lathyris. Next base: position 26,730,583 of record NC_088919.1, on the reverse strand, counting down.
ACTGTGCAAATTTTTTTTAGCGTTTTCTCAATTTTAGGGATCTAATGATTCTGGTTGAATGCCCGAACTTCTAGTTCTGTGCACGAACAAAAACTACGCACATGAACCGAAACTGTTGAAACTATGGTAAAAGTAGGCAATTCCTTCCTGGCGGATAAGATAACTTCAATGACTGTATTCCTCATTCTTACTTGCTGATATATCTGTCTGAGAAGAGATATCGATCAACCGACGCCAAACTTACTGGTGATGATTCTGTTGTTTCTTAGAGAGATAGATGTAGGTATTTAAGGAAATGATATGATAAAAGAAGAAATTATTTGGGTTTAATGTAGGAATTGAATAATTTTTTTACAAAGAGAAGGGTTAAGTTTATAGAAAAGAGTTAAAGGTGTTTGGAAAGAGTTAAATTTTTTTTCCTGGGAAAATCATCTGTCTTGTTCCTGGTACTGCAGTTGCGAAACCTGATATACAATTTTCTTGAAAAATTTCCATTCTCTTCTATAATGTATCTGCTAGCCGAATTTCTTTTCCGTAGACTCCTTCTGTGAATTTGTACTGATGATCAAATCTCCAATTTATCTTTGAAAAAGCTTGGATTTCTTTTTCTGTTTATCTGCAAACATCTAAATACAAACGTTAAATAACAACGAGGATTTAGTCCTAATGACCATCCTCAATAAATAAATAAAAACTATAAAATAAATAAATATATAAATTATAAACCAAGATTCGGAATAAAATAAAACAATAAAAATCAAATTATCAACACTGTTCCCCCGTAATGGCGCCAAAAACTTGTTTGGCGAATTCCGCAAGTGCACGGTTTCGCTTGTAGTAATAAAATATCGATCCCACAGGGAACGTATGATAATTTGATATATTGTCTTGATTACATTCGTTTTCTCAAGGTTTATAGGAAATTGTTAATGGTTTAAAATGGAATAAATAGTTGTGATTCAGAATCTAATTCTGTCAATAGTTTGGATTACAAATGCAGAAATTATGTTTAGGAACAAGTAGAATTCAAGACTTGTATACACAAAGCAAGAAAGCAACTTATAAGTTTGATAAGATTATTAAGATGTAACAATTTATCGATTAATTCAATTACTGGGCTTCGAACTGCAAACAATCTTTCTACGGCCAGAACAGATTGCTACCTTAATCAAATTGGTGTTCAATGTTTGATAAGCCGAGCTATCGATCATATCAACCATAAATCCTAATTCTTTTAAGTGTTCAACAAAGTTTCCATTGAAATATAATTTGTGTAAAAAGGTTTTTATTGAAAACATCGGTTTATTACTTTAGAGAATATATCGGACTCGAAAATAACAACAGTAGAAATAAATCGCATTGAAAAGATATCTTATTAATTTATTATGAATCGAATCAAGTTAACATAGAAGAAGAAACTTGGATAGCATTTTAAATAATTTGAGTTCCGGGTTGTCAATCCTTTCCTCAAACTTCGTAGGCTTGTCAGACCCTGGGGCGCTTCAGCCGCTAATTCTTCTCACTGAATCCTCAAAATAGAGATAGATGAATCCACTATCAGAGTGTAAACTCATCTTCGAACAATACTCGAACTCTAAACTATAAGAACTACATATTGTATCTCAAACTATTTACACAACTTGTAACTTTATAACAAGTTTGTGTAACAAAACTAACATAAATTAGAACAACAATCTAAACCAACTTCAACAACATGAATTCTCAATTTCTACATCTATTTATAATGTTCCAAAAGGTGTGTTTGAAGGGTCGTATCTTTTGGTGAATAGTCGCTTCTATCTGGACGAACAGTCACGTTGTTTGGAATTAAAACATGTGAAATCAGTGCTGAAAACTTCGCTACTGCTACCGAGATTCTGGAATCTCAGTCGCGACATGGGCCTGAAGGAGTTTGCTGAACGAAAGTGTATTTTCGATGCTGAAGTGAGTATGTCACGACCGAGATATTGGGAATCTCGGTCGCGAAACGGGTTTTTGTTCCCGTTCTCGACTGCTTTCCAACTCCTCGTATCGGTCGTCTGAATTTGCACGTCCTTTTAGCTCGTAAATGCGATTTTCCTCTCGTTTTTGCTCCGTTTTAGCTCATTTTTTCATTTTACCAAATAATTAAGTACCTTGCACCATAGAAAACTAACGTAATTATTAATGATATTTTGGGTATATTTTGGGCTTATCAGTATCTCCAATTTATCAGGAGTGACAAATGCTCAATCCAATGTTAACTATCCTGCAATTACTTCCTGTGATGCCCAACGCCTGCCCACACACACCCCAGAGTCATCTTTGTTATGGACCGTGTTTGAACATAGTCAAAACATCACATTCCATAATCCAGAATCACTAATTAACATTCCTTTGAGTCTGAGGATTACTTATACCTATTAGTGCCAATGTGATGAACATGTGACAAATGATAAATCCATCCATCCTGTTATCTCAAGTCGGGTCCCCGATCCTAATAAACTCTTTCACTAGATCCATGTAACTGTCCAGATATCTACATATCTGAAGCTTGTGAGATCAGCTCTCTGTCTCGACAGAAAACATTGTTACATGCAAGTCTCTACAGTATTATGTCAATCCTTATTCAAAACATATTACTTGACTTGGGATGGTTTTATGTTTATTAGTTTATTATAATGTTTTGTCTCACTTCATGCTTGTATGAACACTTTATAATCACTTTAAATAAACTTAGGGATTTCCTTTTATTTAGACTTATTTAGTTCTTAAAAGTAATTGCCTTTATATAGTTTGAAAACCATATCTTATTAAAACAAATAATATAAAGAATAATTCATTTACAGCTGGTTTATATCCTAGAACAATTGACTATAGGACACTAAACCCCAACAATGTTATTTTGGAATCAAATGATGCTAACTTTTATGAAGATAGATTTCCTTTCAAATTGAGAAATAGTGGGGGTACATCATCTAACAACATGCATGTCGTTATACCTATAGAGCATGAAGAGAGTGAGGAATCTGAACATATAAGGAGTAAGAGACCTAAAGTCTCTAAAGACTTTGGTCCTAACTTTTATGCATTCACAGTAAAGAAGGATCCACTTACCCTTCAAGAAACATTAACCTCCTTAGATGCTGATTTATGGCAAAAAGGCATCAATAATGCAATTAACTCACTAGAGTCAAATAAAACTTGGCACTTAGTAGACTTGAAGGAAAATAGACAAGCATAAGCACATCAAGATTATAAAATTTTATCTATTTCTCTTTTATCAAGATCTGTTAATCGTTATTTCATATAAAGAGGGATTAAACATGTGTATCTTGGTTGACAAACTATGTACCGTTGCAAACAAAGTTCCCATGAGGATATCACCGTCAATCACGAGCACAAACAAAAACAAAACTGAAACGTTAGTAATCAACCAATAAAGCAACCAAGTGTAGATTGTCTCTAACGGTATCCACACGAACTAAGAAATCAATGGAACAGGTGAAGAAATTTATCGAATGAGGGACGAAAATAATTTTTCTCTCTTGGAATTTGGTTAGCCGAATTATGCATAGGGGAGGGAGGGGTATTTATAGCCTTTTATTTTCTTAACCCTAATCCCATTAGGTTTAGGTAATTAGATTTCTAATCTCATTAGGTTTTCTAATTAGATAATAAAAATGATTGATTAATATTATCTATATCTAATACAAATATAATTAATAATTCTAATTCTAATCCCATTAGAATTCTTAATTAAGTTAGGATAATAATTTAGACATATAATCACATTATACTATCTAATTAACATTATCCTTTAATTAATCTAACCACAAATATAATCTAATTATAACCGTCTAATTTAATTAATTAATCCAACTTAATTCCCCTATATAAATTTCGTCCCATGATAGTCCTCCCTCTCAAAATTACCATTACATCCTTCGGTCTTAATTCTATGTGTGACCCATTAGATTCTTACCGCAGCTAGCCGTATATGTTTATTTAAATTAATTTAACCAAACCAATTTAAACTAAACATATAACAGAATGAGTGCACAGACTGTTATTGGCAGAATTGTCACATTCCCCTAGAGCGATAAGAAGTCGGTTGATTCCAACATTTACCTTTCTATATTAGGTCCAATATAATTCGATCATTTATCAATTATATCCTTAGACGAATCTGTAACTATCCAATGTGTCAAGTTACATATAATGAGACATCTGTTTTACTTGTCCAGGTAGAATTAACTCTGAATAGATAGGTTAAATCAAATCTCCATTTCTACTCTTAACCATATAACCTTGCAAGGATTTCCAGTTAATTCTCCACAAGAGGCCATGGATATATCTCCCATTATCAGGAGTGCTGAATGCTCAATCTAACATTAACTATCTTGTAATTACTTTATGTGATACCCAACGCATGTTCTCACACACCTTAGAGTCCCCCATGTAGTGGTCGTGCTCGCACATAGTCAAATCATCACACTCCATAATCCAGAATCATTAATTAATATTTATTTGAGTCCGAGGATTACTTATACCTACTAATACCATTTAAGATGAAACATGTGATATTAGATAAATCCATCCATCTTGTTATCTCAAGTCGGGTACCCCAATCCTAATGAACTCCTTCACCGGATCAACGTAACTGCCTAGATATCTGAATACCTAAAGCTTATAAGATCAACTCTCTGTTCACAATAGAAGACATTATTACATGCAAGTCTCAACAGTATTATGTGATGCTCGTAAAATATATAGCATTTAATAGGACAAGTGTATCATATCGCAACAAGTAATATTGTGCTAAGCACGAGATCGAACCACAAAGACTATTTGTTATAACTAGGAAATCTACCTAGAGTGATCTAATTGTTTAGAGGGTTGAATGATAGTTTGGGTTTTTGATAATTAACTAATTGAATTAAAACAATAACATAACAAACTAAGGTGAACAATTGACAGGGTAGAAGGTGAATTAATGGATGGCACAATCTAGGCTGAGGAATACTTTGATTAAATCCTATGTATGGGTTTAGGGAGTTCAGATTTATGTTTTACCAATGATTGAAGGTAATTGACCTAAGTGAAAGACTAATGTGATCAGTATTCGTCCTTCCTATTCACATGCATTCGAGTGACGGCTTGATTAGGCATATACCCTAGGTCATGCAAAGCATTAGGTTTATTGACAACTAAGGCTAAAGCCGTAGCCCAGCCACAAAGCCTCATTCCTAGTGGTCTCTAGCGAAGTCAGGTTAATACAAATTCGGTATAGACGATTCTATGGTCAGGTTCTCATCTATCTATAATCCTATTTAATGTCAGGTTCACATGCATTAAGCACATTATATACATAAACAGGCTAGTTGATCATTATCAATGTTCATTCTAGCATAAATCCTATTTCTAACAATTTCTAGGCATTAAGCATGCCTAAACTGATCAATCAAAGGTCCTAGATCCCTAATCATACATATTCATACAATCAATTTCATCCCCATCCCAAATTGGATGGGGATCAGTTCATAGACAAACCAATCAGAGCAATGAGTATATATGAATAATGGAAAAAGCTTCAATTAAATATAAAAGGAAAAGATAAGAGGGAGAGATAGAAATCCAAAACCCGCTAGTCGATTCTGATTACAAATATAGAAGATGATGAGCTTCTTCCATCAATTGTTCTTCAATAAGAAAAGACAAAACAAAAATAAACCTAATCTGGAAAGTAGGAAATCTAATCTAAACGGAAATATAAACCTACATAGTGGAGGAGAGAAAGCCCTAGCGGCTCTCTGATTTATTGAATGGCTAATCCCCCCTCAAGGATTAGGATTAACTCCCTATTTATAGAGTTAGGGAGGAAACCCTAATGCCTCAAGGGTAAAAAAGGAAAATTACAAAGTGTTTTAATGGGCTTTTAGGGCCCGATCCGCGCATTCCAGCAAGGGGGGAGGCGCTGGTGCGCCTTTCCCCGCCTCGTCTCGTCGAGACAAGGAGTGTCTCGACGAGACAAGGGCCTTTCTGGATGAGACATGTAGTGTCTCAATGAGACAGGTCCTAAATGGGGCAATTTTGCTCCGACTTTTATCTGTTTAGGTCATTGGGCTTCCGAAAAGTGCTCTAATGGTCCCTGATGAATCCTAAAAGTGCTCTGACGGTCCTTGAATAATATGAAAATGCTCCAATAGGCTCGGGTCTGGTTCGGAAATGCTCAAATAGGCCTAAAACACCTGAAAACACAGAAAATGCCAAAAATAATGGAAATTACTAATTTTAACTAAAAGATAACAAAACGATAATAAAATTAAAAGGAAATAAAGCAAAAACGAGCTAAAATGATCCTAAAAACCCTATACAAATGGGAGCTATCAACATCCCCACACTTGAATCTTGCTTGTCCCCAAACAAGATAGAATTCAAAACAGAGAAAAATCAACATATAGCTCCCTTACAAAAACAAGAATCTACTGCACTTTATATTATCCACAACAGTTCAGACTACTCATTTTGCAATTAAAAACATAATAAACCTCACACGAGTCTCCAAAACTGATTAATTTGGTTTTATCGATCAACACTTCATGAAAACGAAAGAAAATGACTAAAATTGATAGCTCACAAGTGGTCACTCTAACGCGCAAGTGTTTGGGTGTAAAAAAAATTTTGGAAACGCTCTACATTTTATTGCACAAAGTGGTCACGTTGGGATTGCATCATCCATCCGGTCAAAATTAATGCATTAAAATTAAACAAAATTATAGGTCTTTAAGAGTTGTAACGTGGGCTAAAGGTTAGGGTAGGAAAAAGGGAATTTATAGGCAAAAAGTTAATGACTCAAATAGTTAAATTTTTTGCAAAAAGGACACATTTTCAGCATTGGGGAGCTATCAACCACCTCCCCACACTTAGATCTTGCTTGTCCTCAAGCAAGTCAGAATTCAAAAGGGACACATTATCTGCTAAGTATATGAAGGTTGAACCTCAAGTTTGTTTTTGTGAATTTGGGAAGCAACTATGGTATAAACACATCTTTTATCCTTTCCTCTATTTATTTCTTTTCTTTTTTTTAATAGAGGGGAAAAAGAGGGAAATTCATTGGTCACAGGTTGCTTTTTCTATTAAAATTACAACATTTTAATGATTGCTAGCAGGAATTTGAAGGATGTGTGTGTCTAAGGATTTATCAAGACTAAATTGAATCAATTAACTTGGGTGAGAAAGGATATTTAAGAAGGCTAAGGTGTGTAACAGGGATAATCAAAGAAAAGGGGAAATATAGGCTCAAAGGGGCTTATCTAGTGGATTGTTAAGGGATCTTGGCTAAACAAAGAAATATGCTAAATTTCACAAAGGGCTATACCTAGGTTGCCTAATCATTTAAAGTTTAATAAAAGGGCGGCCCGGTCGCATTACGCGTCCCCGCTGAGCGAGGGTCCGGGGAGGGGTCCCACCACAAGGGTGTATTGGGGGCAAGCCTTCCCTTGCCAATTTAATTGGCAAGAGGCCGCTCCTAAGACTCGAACCCGTGACCTCTGGTCACACGGCAACAACGTTTTACCGTTGCGCCAAGAAAAATCATTTAAAGTTTAATAAAAACATAAAATTCAACCAGTATTGGATGCAATTCCTATGAGCACAAAGACAATAAATGTAATCCCACACCTAAGAGATCAATTGTTCCTAATCATGAGTCTAAAATATTGATCTTTACGACTCTAACTCACAATTGAAGGGTTATTTGTATCAATCCTAGCCTCAACTAACGTTCTGTTCCATGTCAATTTTAGGCAAATAATACTCTTTGGAGACTCAAACGTTGTTCAAGATTTTTCTCATGCATAAATTTCATTTAGAATGTGCAAATTTTTAAGCGCATTGTCAACTGTATTGCGGGATAGCTAAATGTATCAAATTCAACTGCCTAGGATTCTTTTTATTCCTAGAATCAAAATAAAAAGCAAACAAAAACAGAAAGCATGAAATCCTAAAATTAAAACAAAAACGTGCAACCTAATATAGAAAAATTTAAAAACAAAATTAAAAACATGCAAAAGGCAGAATAAAAAATCATCATATCCTAGTATCTCCTCCCAATACTTACAACATGCATTTACTTCCATCATTACATAAAAGCAAAACATAAAGTGCAGAAACGAAATAGGATAAAAAAACTCCCTCAGGGGTGGCTGTCAATCCAACCCCGAATTTTCGATGCTAAATTTTCAAATCCAAGCTGCAGTCCTCAAAATCAATCCGGCGTCAGTGAGTATTCCGATTAGAGGGTTCTGCCAATAGAAAAAAAAAAGAAAACAAACATAAGAATAGAGAAATCAAAAGAAAAGAAAAAGAAAGAAATGTTTTTTTTCGGGTGCGTCTCATCGAGATGAACAGTGTCTCGACGAGGCGACACAGAAAATTGTTTTTTTTTAAATTAAATTTTTTTTACATCTCGTCGAGACAGACATGTGTCTCGACGAGACGACACGAAAAACCCAATTTTTTTTATATATATGCAAATCTAAACCATTATTTCAACCTACTCAATTTACACAGATTATAATCGAAATAGTACCCGACAACATTCATCCAACAAAAACTTGATGGTGGTATTGTCGGGTATTTATATATTTCATCTAATTATAAATAAAATAGTTTTCAACAAATTTAATCTAATTATAAACGAAATAGTTCCCGGCAACGGCGCCAAAAACTTCATGCTCGTAAAATATATAACATTTAATAGGTCAAGTGTATCCTATCACAACAAGTAATATTATGCTACATGAGATCGAACCACAAAAACTATTTGTTATAATTAGTAAATCTACCTAGAGTGATCTAATTGTTTAGAGCGTTGAATGATAGTTTGGGTTTTTGATAATTAACTAATTGAATTAAAACAATAACATAACAAAATAAGGTGAACAATTGACAGGGTAGAAGGTGAATTAATGGATGACACAATCTAGGCTGAGGAATCCTTTGATTAAATCCTATGTATGGGTTTAGGGAGTTCAGATTTATGTTTTACCAATTATTGAAGGTAATTGTCCTAAGTGAAAGACTAATGTGATCAGTATTCGTCCTTCCTATTCACATGCATTCGGGTGACGGCTTGATTAGGCATATACCCTAGGTCATGCAAAGCATTAGGTTTATTGACAACTAAGGCTAAAGCCGTAGCCCAGCCACAAAGCCTCATTCCTAGTGGTCTCTAGCGAAGTCAGGTTAATACAAATTCGGTATAGACAATTCCGTGATCAGGTTCTCATCTATCTATAATCCTATTTATTGTAAGGGTCACAGGCATTAAGCACATTATATACATAAACAGACTAGTTGATCATTATCAATGTTCATTCTAGCATAAATCTTGTTCCTAACAATTTCTAGGCATTAAGCATGCATAAACTGATCAATCAAAGGTCCTAGATCCCTAATCATACATATTCATACAATTAATTTCATCCTCATCCCAAATTAGATGGAGATCAGTTCATAGACAAACCAATCAGAGCAATGGGCATATATGAATAATGGAAAAAGCTTCAATTAAATATAAAAGGAAAAGATAAGAGGGAGAGATAGAAATCCAAAACACACTTGTCGATTCTGATTACAAAAATACAAGATGAGGAGCTTCTCCCATCAATTGTTCTTCAATAAGAAAAGACAAAACAGAAATAAACCTAATCTAGAAAGCGGGAAATCTAATCTAAACGAAAATATAAACCTACATAGTGGAGGAGAGAAAGCCCTAGCGGCTCTCTGATTTATTGAATGGCTAATCCCCCCTCAAGGATTAGGATTAGCTCCCTATTTATAGAGTTAGGGAGGAAACCCTAGTGCCTCAAGGGTAAAAAAGGAAAATTACAAAGTGTTTTAATGGGCTTTTAGGGCCCGATCCGCGCATTCCAGCAAGGGGGAAAGGCGCTCGTCTCGTCGAGACAAGGAGTGTCTCGACGAGACGAGGGCCTGTCTCGATGAGACATGTAGTGTCTCGACGAGACATGTCCTAATTGGGGCAATTTTGCTCCGGCTTTTATCTGTTTAGGTCCTTGTTCTTCCGAAAAGTGCTCTAATGGTCCCTGATGAATCCCAAAAGTGCTCTAACGGTCCCTGAATAATCCAAAAATGCTCTAATAGGTTTGGGTCTAGTTCGGAAATGCTCAAATAGGCCTAAAAACACCTGAAAACACAGAAAATGCCAAAAATAACGGAAATTACTAATTTTAACTAAAAGATAACAAAACAATAATAAAATTAAAAGGAAATAAAGCAAAAACGAGCTAAAATGATCCTAAAAACCCTATACAAATGGGAGCTATCAACATCCCCACACTTGAATCTTGCTTGTCCCCAAGCAAGATAGAATTCAAAACAGAGAAAAATCAACAAATAGCTCCCTTACAAAAACAAGAATCTACTGCACTTTATATTATCCACAACAGTTCAGACTACTCATTTTGCAATTAAAAACATAATAAACCTCACACGAGTCTACAAAACTGATTATATTTGGTTTTATCGATCAACACTTCATGAAAACGAAAGAAAATGACTAAAATTGATAGCTCACAAGTGGTTACTCTAACGCTCAAGTGTTTGGGTGTAAATTTTTTTTTTTTGGAAATGCTCTACATTTTATTGCACAAAGTGGTCACGTTGGGATTGCATCATCCATCCGGTCAAAATTAATGCATTAAAATTAAACAAAATCATAGGTCTTTAAGGGTTGTAACGTGGGCTAAAGGTTAAGGTAAGAAAAAGGGAATTTATAGGCAAAAAGTTAATGACTCAAATAGTTAAAATTTTTACAAAAAGGACACATTTTCAGCATTGGGGAGCTATCAACCACCTTCCAACACTTAAATCTTGATTGTCCTCAAGCAAGTTAGAATCCAAAAGGGACACGTTATCTGCTAAGTATATGAAGGTTGAACCTCAAGGTTGTTTTTATGAATTCGGGAAGCAACTATGGTATAAACACATCTTTTATCCTTTCCTCTATTTATTTTTTTATTTTTTATTTTTTTAATAGAGGGGAAAAAGAGGGAAATTCATTGGGCACAAGTTGCTTTTTCTATTAAAATTACAACCTTTTAATGATTGCTAGCAGGAATTTGAAGGATGTGTGTGTCTAAGGATTTATCAAGACTAAATTGAGTCAATTAACTTGGGTGAGAAAGGATATTTAAGAAGGCTAAGGTGTGTAACAGGGTTGATCAAAGAAAAGGGGAAATATAGGCTCAAAATGGGCTTATCTAGTGGATTTGTTAATGGATTTTGGCTAAACAAAGAAATAAGCTAAATTTCACAAAGGGCTATACCTAGGTTGCCTAATCATTTCAAGTTTAATAAAAACACAAAATTCAACCAGTATTGGATGCAATTCCTATGAGCACAAAGACAATAAATGTAATCCCACACCTAAAAGATCAATTGTTCCTAAGCATGAGTCTAAAATATTGATCTTTACGGCTCTAACTCACAATTGAAGGGTTATTTGTATCAATCCTAGTCTCAACTAACGTTCCGTTCCATGTCAATTTTAGGCAAATAATACTCTTTGGAGACTCAAACGTTGTTCAAGATTTTTCGCATGCATAAATTTCATTTAGAATCTGCAAATTTTTAAGCGCATTGTCAACTGTATTGCGGGATAGCTAAATGTATCAAATTCAACTGCCTAGGATTCTTTTTATTCCTAGAATCAAAATAAAAAGCAAACAAAAACAGAAAGCATGAAATCCTAAAATTAAAACAAAAACGTGCAACCTAATATAGAAAAATTTAAAAACAAAAAATTAAAAACATGCAAAAGGCAGAATAAAAAATCATCATATCCTAGTATCTCCTCCCAACACTTACAACATGTATTTACTTCCATCATTACATAAAAGCAAAACATAAAGTGCAGAAAAAAAAATAGGATAGAAAAACTCCCTCAGGGGTGGCTGTTAATCCAACCCCGAATTTCTGATGCTAAATTTTCAAATCCAAGCTGCAGTCCTGAAAATCAATCTGGCGTCGGTGAGTATTCCGATTAGAGGGTTCTGTCAATAGAAAAAAAAAGAAAACAAATAGAGAAATCAAAAGAAAAGAAAAAGAAAAAACGTTTAATTTTTTTTTCGGGTGCGTCTCATCGAGATGAACAGTGTCTCGACGAGACGACACGTGAATTTTTTTTTTTAATTTAAATTTTTTTTCCCGGGTGCGTCTCGTCGAGATGAACATTGGCTCGACGAGGCAACACGAGAAATTTTTTATATATATATATATATATGCAAATCTAAACCATTATTTCAACCTATTCAATTTACACAGATTATAATCGAAATAGTACCCGCAACAGCCATCAAACAAAAACTTGATGGTGGTGTTGTCGGGTATTTATAGATTTAATCTAATTATAAATAAAATAGTTATCGGCAAATTTAATCTAATTATAAACGAAATAGTCCCCGGCAACGGCGCCAAAAACTTGATGCTCGTAAAATATATAACATTTAATAGGACAAGTGTATTTTATCGCAACAAGTAATATTGTGGTAAGCACGAGATCGAACCACAAAGACTATTTGTTATAATTAGTAAATCTACCTAGAGTGATCTAATTGTTTAGAGGGTTGAACGATAGTTTGGGTTTTTGATAATTAACTAATTGAATTAAAACAATAACATAACAAAATAAGGTGAACAATTGACAGGGTAGTAGGTGAATAAACGGATGGCACAATCTAGGCTGAGGAATCCTTTGATTAAATCCTATGTATGGGTTTAGGGAGTTCAGATTTATGTTTTACCAATGATTGAAGGTAATTGTCCTAAGTGATAGACTAATGTGATCAGTATGCGTCCTTCCTATTCACATGCATTCGGGTGACGGCTTGATTAGGCATATACCCTAAGTCATGCAAAGCATTAGGTTTATTGACAACTAAGGCTAAAGCCGTAGCCCAGCCACAAAGCCTTATTCCTAGTGGTCTCTAGCGAAGTCAGGTTAATACAAATTCGGTATAGACGATTCCGTGGTCAGGTTCTCATCTATCTATAATCCTATTTAATGTCAGGGTCACATGCATTAAGCACATTATATACATAAACAGGCTAGTTGATCATTATCAATGTTCATTCTAGCATAAATCCTGTTCCTAACAATTTCTAGGCATTAAGCATGCATAAACTGATCAATCAAAGGTCCTAGGTCCCTAATCATACATATTCATACAATCAATTTCATCCCCATCCCAAATTAGATGGGGGTCAGTAAATAGACAAACCAATCAGAGCAATGGGCATATATGAATAATGGAAAAAGCTTCAATTAAATATAAAAGGAAAAGGTAAGAGGGAGAGATAGAAATACAAAATCCGCTTGTCGATTCTGATTACTAAAAATAGAAGATGAGGAGCTTCTCCCGTCAATTGTTCTTCAATAAGAAAAGACAAAACAGAAATAAACCTAATCTAGAAAGCAGAAAATCTAATCTAAACGAAAATATAAACCTACATAGTGGAGGAGAGAAAGCCCTAGCGGCTCTCTGATTTATTGAATGGCTAATCCCCCCTCAAGGATTAGGATTAGCTCCCTATTTATAGAGTTAGGGAGGAAACCCTAATGCCTCAAGGGTAAAAAAGGAAAATTACAAAGTGTTTTAATGGGCTTTTAGGGCCCGATTCGCGCATTCCAGCAAGGGGGAAGGCACTGGTGCGCCTTTCCCCGCCTTGTCTCGTCGAGACAAGGAGTGTCTCTACGAGACGAGGGTCTGTCTCGACGAGACATGCAGTGTCTCGACTAGACAGGTCCTAAATGGGCAATTTTGCTCCGGCTTTTATTTATTTAGGTCCCTAGCCTTCCGAAAAGTGCTCCAATGGTCCCTGATGAATCCCAAAAGTGCTCTGACGGTCCCTGAATAATCCGGAAATGCTCCAATAGGCTTGGGTCTGGTTCAGAAATGCTCAAATAGGCATAAAAACACCTGAAAACACAGAAAATACCAAAAATAACGGAAATTACTAATTTTAACTAAAAGATAACAAAACGATAATAAAATTAAAAGGAAATAAAGCAAAAACGAGCTAAAATGATCCTAAAAACCCTATACAAATGGGAGCTATCATTATGTTAATCCCATAAACATATTACTTGACTTGGGGTTGTTTTAAGTTTATTAGCTTATTATAAAGTTTAGTCTCACTTTATGCTTGTATGAACGCTTTATGATCACTTAAATAAACTTTGGGATTTCTTTTATTTAACTTAATTAGTTCTTATAAAAGATAAATGCCTTTATATAGTTAAACATACTATATCTTATAAAAGAAATGATAATGAACGATTCATTTACAACTGGTTTATATTCTACAACAATTGTCTAAAGGACACTAAACCCCAACAAGACTTACCACCAGGTTGCAAACTAATAGGTTGTAAATGGATCCTTAAAGAGAAACTGAAACATGATGGTTCATTTGATAAATATAAGGCTCGCCTTGTAGCTTAAAGTCTTTAGATAAAGAGAAAATGTAGATTTCTTTGACACTTATTCACCCGTTACTAGAATTACATCTAATAGTGTTTTGATTGTTATTGCTTCTGTACACAATCATGTGATACACCAAATGGATGTTAAAATTGTGTTTTTGAATGGTGAATTAGAAGAAGAGGTCTATATGGATCAACTTGAGGTCTTTAAAATCTTTGATCAAGCCCATAAAGTGTGTAAGTTAGATAAGTCTTTCTATGGCCTAAATCAAGCACCTAAGCAATAACATGAAAATTTTGATAATCTGGTTATTTCAAATGGCTTCAAGGTGAATGAAAGTGATAAATGCTTCTACTATAGATATGAAAATGGTGTTTGCACCATTATATGCTTATATGTTGATGACTTGCTTATTTTTTGATCTAATATTTATGTTATGAATTCTGCGAAGTCTATGTTGTGTGAAAACTTTAACATGAAAGATCTAGGAGAAGCAAATGGAATTCTTGGCATCAAGATAACTAGGTCTGGAAATGGAACCTCTTTAGATCAATCTCACTGCATTGAGAAGATTCTAAAGAAATATAGTTACTTTGAATGTAAACTGATAGGGACAAAGGTAAATTACATACGTGGTGTACAACCTTTACCCGTAATCACACTTTGTTGTACAACCAAAATTTTGTCACACTAAACTGTACAACCTTTTAGTGACCTCCCACTAAAGTGTACAGTAGGTAATTTTGACTGGTCAACGCCTGATCAACGCTCCACCTCATCACTTTTGACCTCCTAACAAATAAAATGGATCCCACTTAATGATAAATGACTAATTTACCCTTAATTATATTTTCTTTTATTTTTTACTTTTTTTTAATATTAATTCTTTTCTCTCTCTCCCTTCCGCGGGAAACCTCTTCCACTGGCTCCTTCTTCTTCTTCTCTGTTGAATCCAGAAAAACCATAAACTGTAAAAACCAAAAATATAGAAAAACCATAAACTCAAACATAAAATAGATTATAATATTTGGATTAAACTTGAAATTAAGATTGAAAATCAAGGGTTGGAATTCATTTTTTCGTTCCACCATTTTCTCTCTCCCTTCTACCATTCATCTCTCTCCCTTCCGCCGTTCATCTTCTCCGTCGTTCATCATCTCCTCTTGAATTTGCCGACTCCATCAGCAGCCTCAATAGCCTCACAAACACTATCATGTGCTTCCGTTATCATCTTCTCAAACCGGCCTCGGACATTACCATTTACAGATTCAGATTCGCGGAGAAATGTATTCAGTCGCTCCGTCTCCGGAGTTTTCTTTTCAATAGAAATGGCACTAGGGATCATGAGAGTGGATTGATTAGGGAGTTTTTTAGGATTGATTTTTTCTTTAGGATTTCTGATATGATGCAAAAATGTTTTCGGTGTTGTAGGCATGGAGGTGAGAGATAGCAAACGTTTTTCACGGAGGTGAGAGAGAGAAAAGAATTAATATTAAAAAAAATAAAAAAAATAAAGAAAATATAATTAAGGGCAAATTAGTTATTTAGTATTAGGTGGGATCCATTTTATTTGTTAGGAGGTTAAAAGTGATGAGGTGGCGTGTTGACCAGGCGTTGACCGGTCAAAATTACCTGTTGTACACTTTAGTGGGAGGTCACTAAAAGGTTGTATAGTTTAGTGTTACAAAATTTTGGTTGTACACCAAAGTGTGATTACGAGTAAAAATTGTACACCACGTATGTAATTTACCCACGTTTTGTCCCTATCTTTTAGCGTAATTTACGGATTAATTTTGAGCTAATAATTAAGTTTAATTACAAAAATAATTGTGTTTTCAAATAAATAATAAAATAAAATAAAACTTATGCTTTTAATGAATTTCTGTTATTTTTGATTAATTTCAGAAAAATAAAACATCAAGCTAATTCGGTTCTCGGAAGTCGTATTTTGCAGGTACGGGTTAAGAATGAACAATTGATAATTCAGTAAGTACGCGGGGCGTGGAATACTACATGCGGGGCATAGAGCAATCCCCACTAAGTCACGACAGTCAACCCACGCATTCCCACACAGTCAACACCTACCACGCGAGGCGTGCAAGGTATGAAATAGTGATATTTGTTCTAGGAGCTCAACCACGCGGGGCGTCCCCAGATACACGGGGGGCATACAAGAGAAATGCTTCAATATTAAGTTCCAAGAGCTCAACCACACGGGGCGTACTTCGGTCTACGCGAAGCATGGTTGAGTCAACTCCTTTAAAATCAGTCCACGCGTAAGAGAAAGCTTCAACGGGATGGGTAAATGGCAGACACGCGGGGCGTCCTCCCTTCCACGCGAGGCGTGCCATGTGAAACCTGCATTGCAAATGTGAATTCTTACTTGTAACATATGTATTTACGATTTTACCCTCGAACTTGATGTGTATAAATAAGAGTGATTAACACTCATTTCTTTATTCAAATTTTATGTAACTAAACTCTACCACCTTGAGAGCTTGTTCACTTATCCCGTCACTCCGTCGAAGTTCCGTTCCATCCTCTTCCACCAAGCTCGAGAGTTCGACCTCCAAGACCTAAGAGACAACCTTGAGTCCGGTTAGTTAGTTCCAAGCGCCGATTCTTCCCTTTCTACTTGCTAATTAGCTTGTACTCTTCCTATGTACTAGGCTTGGTTGTATTCCACATTTACGCGTTCCATATTTATAATATATGATTTGCAATTTCTGTTTCTCTATACGTGTTGATATTTACTACCTGTTTTGATATTTGTAATTAATTATTGTGTATGGGGACACGATTACCGGTGCCTTTTGCGGGTTATCTTTAGGGAACCATATAGGTGCTGCCCTACCGGAAGTGACGCACCGGAAATCGTAGGAATCGATAAGCCACGGAACTCATGGGTCCTAGTTTCTGATTCCCAGCATTAGACACGCCTTTAGGAGGAATCACGTAGTCTAAGTACTTCACGGGTCGGTCGGTCTCCACGTAGTCGTGTTTGCAAGAGTAAATCATCAATCGTAAATATTTAGAGTCTTTGTTTATTATATTTATAACTTATCGCCACCCGTATCACTTCTTTAGAGTTTCGGTTATATAAATCTGTCTCACCATAGTTTAGGAGTAGTTTGTAGTCGTCACCCAAACCAACCTAAAGTATTCACCGCTTAGATAACGAATAGAACCGAGTAGTTTAATACTTGTGGTAATAAATCCCGCGGATTCGATACCCGATCTTAGTCGGATTATTACTTGATACGACGGGGTACACTTGCCCCTATGTAGTAGCGTCTAGTAGAGTTTAAAGCACACACACGTAACACATCTTATACTTATATTACCACATCCACCCATCCACATATATACACCTACCAGACGACCTACATCAAGTTTTTGGCGCTGTTGCCGGGGATTTATATTTTCTTGCAATATTAGACCAAAACTTTTTATTGTTAGTCTAAGCATTCTCTCTGTATAAATTGTTTATATACTAACAACATTCTTTCTTGTTCATATTTTCTTCTTTATTTTTCTTTTAATACTTTTGGTCCATTTCCCAACTCCCACGAGGGACAACCCTTTCTACCTCTTAGCAACATGCAAGACTCTACGGTAATTAATCTCATTAAGGAAATATCTTCCCGTCTTGCTGATACTGAAGCTTTTTACAGGGATTTGGGGCAACAAGTGGCCCAACTGAATTGCCAACAACAAGAGGGGAGACAAGGGTCTCCCCCGATAAACACCGGACAAAACCTGCACCCAAAGGGTTGGGAATCCGCACGAGCAATAACACTCCGAAGTGGTAAGGCTTTGGAACCACCGGTTCCAAAGGTGATACAACCCGCTCTAAAGGTAAGTAACAAACTGGAAGAGGTAAGCAACCCCGGTTCGGATCCAAAAATTTCAACTTCCTCGGATAATAACAAAAATATTAGTGATCCAATCGGGACTTATGTAACAAAGCTCCCATTCCCTCAAAGATTAAAGAAGGAAAGTTGGATCAGCAATACAGTAAGTTCTTAGAAATCTTTAAGCAACTTCATATTAACATTATGTTTGCGGAGTGATACGAGTATATTGGACAAAGATTTATTGGCTAGAACATTCATGAAGAAGAGCATAAAAGACCAAGTTTGTAGCCAAATCCAAGCTGAAAATAGCTATTCTGACAAAACAGCCAAAGTCAAGCAAACAGTTGAGCAGAAAGATCGAACAGCCTGTTTCCATCCAAATTCGGGTCAAAAAGTGGGTAAATGGACTTATACGCAGATCCAGCGTCTGCAAATATCAATTCTGATAGAACAGCTGTGCGAACGGATCGAACAGTTGTGCGAAAGGATCGAACAGTTGTGCAAAAGTATCGAAGAGTTGTTCGTCGTTCCGATTCGGGTCAAAAAGTGGGTAAACGGGTTGACACGCGGATCTACAAAGGATAAGAGAGATGAGAAGTGCTATACAGCTGTAATCCACCACTTGTCACCATCCTAACACATGTATGTAATCTAATGGCTAGGAATAATTGCTTTTTCTGATTTAAACAGTTGTTTGACAGTTTTACCCTTTTAACATAGATGAACTTTATTTAGTATAAATAGATTCATATTTCTTCTTTGTAAGGAGCCACCATACCATCTTATCAATATATTTCCAGCCTCCATTTAAGGAGCTTCTTTTATGGTGTTCGAGGTTGTTCCCGCATGAAAATGAGGGAACAACCATCTTAGCAAGCTTGGCCAACCTCTAATGGTGATTGTGAGTATGTTGTTTTTATTAATGAAGCAGGTTTATCTCTGAATGGTTATTATTAGTATGCTTAAAGAATAGATTAGGATCCAATCTATATTATAGTTACCGAAGATGGCATGACGGTGCTCTAACGTAATGGAAATAGCTAATCGGCATATGTCGTAGTGGACGGACACGAAAACTACCACATATTGGGGTTTCATTATGAATGCTTCCTGTTACTTAATGCTTGTTTGTGAGATTAACGCAAAGACACTTGGTTAGTCTTACTTACTTAGAATCTTTGGAAATGGGACACCGGACCTTAGTGATAAACGAGGGAGAGACCTGAACCAGGAACTTTATGTATGCTTCTATTAATGAAACGGTTGTTCGAGAAGTTAACTGTTCTGAGTTTGTGCTAATCTTGTTATTTTTATTTTATGCATTTACTTACTGTTTTATTAGTATAGAAATATCACAAAACCAACCTCAAATATATTTCACAAATTCGAACATCTGTTTAAGGTAATATTTCACATAACTTCCATCTCAATCCTTGTGGAATACGACACTTGGTCTTTCCAACACTACAGACGACCTAGTACACTTGCTAGCGTCCGTATTTAACACACCACGGAGGCATTAGAACAAATGCCCGCCTACACAAAGTTTCTTAAAGAGATACTTGCCAAAAAGAGGAAGTTAGAGTAAAATGAAACGGTAGCGCTAACGGAAGAATGTTCCGCGATAATAACGAATAAACTCCCACCTAAGCTCAAAGACTTAGGGAGCTTCTCCATTCCATGCACAATTGGGGATGTTGAATTTAGTAGGGCTTTGTGTGACTTAGGTGCTAGTATTAATCTAATGCCTTTGTCCATTTTCAGGAAGCTCGGATTGGGAGAACCAAAGCCTACCAATATGACGTTCCAATTGGCCGATAGATCAATCGCCCGACCAAAAGCAGTAGTAGAGGACGTCCTTATAAAGGTGGATAAATTCATCTTCCCCGCCGACTTTGTAGTGCTCGACATGGCGGAGGACGATTCGGTACCTATCCTCTTAGGTAGACCATTTCTCGCAACCGGACGAACTCTCATAGACGTCCATAAAGGTAAACTCATACTACGGTTGCAAGATGAAGAGGTAGAGTTCAATGTTTACGATTCCATGAAATTTCCCTCTAATGCCATGGAAGATTGCAAATTTTTAAATTCTATGGATGCTATTGATATGTTTGTTGAAGAATTGTGTGATAGGTCATACATAGAAACATCTTCGGGTTTAAGTAATGCCGAGCACATGGATGAGGAGCCATTGAATAAGCCCTTCGAATACTCCTCCAAGATAGAACAATGTTTGTGGGCAAGGAATCGATTCGAGGGTTTGGACCGGGATAGTAAAGCTAAGCCAAAGTCGTCTCTAGAAGAACCCCCGACTTTGGAACTTAAACCCTTGCCCCCTAATTTGAAATATTTTTCTTACAACCTCGTAATTTCTTACCCATTGTTATATATTCCCTTTTGACAGAAGAAATGGAGGAGGCCTTGGTCGCAGTGTTGCAAAAGCACAAAGGAGCATTTGGGTGGACCATTCATGATATCAAAGGAATTAGCCCCACCATTTGCACACACCGCATTTTTATGGAGGAGGAAGTCAAACCCTCTGTGCAACCTCAACGATGACTCAACCCAAACATAAAAGAGCTGGTGAAAGCTGAGGTAATCAAACTCCTCGACGCAGGTATAATATTTCCTATCTCCGATAGCCAATGGGTGAGTCTGGACGGTAACGGAAAATGATCAAGGGGAACTAATCCCCACAAGAAAGGTAACGGGGTGGCGGGTATTCATAGATTATAGGAAACTTAACGAAGCCACCCGCAAAGATCATTTTCCCTTACCATTTATTGACCAAATATTGGAAAGGATGGCAGGACACCAATTCTTTTGTACTCTAGATGGATTATCCGGATATATGCAAATCCTCGTTGATCCTTCAGATCAAGAAAAAACAACGTTCACTTGTCCTTATGGGATGTTTGCATATAGACGGATGCCATTTGGACTTTGTAATGCCCCCCCGCCACCTTTCAAAGGTGCATGATGACTATCTTCTCCGACATGATAGAAGACTTCATGGAAGTCTTTATGGATGACTTTTCGGGTTTCGAGTCGTCCTTTGAAAGTTGTCTAAACAATCTCAATAGAGTCCTTCAACGATGTGAGGACACTAATCTCGCACTTAGTTGGGAAAAGTGTCAATTTATGGTACGAGATTGTATAGTATTGGGATACAAAGTGTCCGAGGAGGGAATCGCGGTCGATCCGGCCAAGATTGAGGTAATTGAAAAATTGCCCCCACCAATTAATGTGAAAGGAATCCGAAGTTTCTTGGGTCACGCGGGTTTCTACAGGAGGTTCATTAAGTACTTCTCCAAAATAGCCACCCCCTTTGACACAATTACTCCTAAAGGATGTAGAGTTTAAATTTTCTTCTGAGTGCTTAAACGCATTTAATACGCTTAAAGAGAAATTAATCAACGCACCCGTCATGGTAAAACCAAATTAGGACCTCCCATTCGAACTAATGTGCGATGCTAGCGATTTGGCAGTAGGTGCTTGTTTGAGCCAAAGGGTGGACAAGATTTTCTGCCCAATCTTATATTCAAGTAAAACTCTCAACGAGGCCCAGCAAAATTATTCAAGCACGGAAAAAGAGATGCTTGCGGTAGTTTTTGTTTTTGATAAATTTAGATCATATCTTGTATTATCAAAAATTATCATGTACCCTGACCACGCAGCTCTTAAGTATCTAATGACCAAGCAAGATCCCAAACCTCAGTTAGAACAGTGGATTCTCCTTCTCTAAGAATTTGACATTGAAATAAAAGATAAGAAAAGAATAGAGAATGTTGTGGCTGACCACCTTTCCCGATTGCAAAACGAGGAAGCCGAATCTCCGGAACTCGTGGAGATCAATGAAACCTTTCCGGATGAGACACTTTATGAGGCAACCCCTCTACCTTGGTATGCCGACATGGCAAACTACAAGGCTGGTAATTTTCTTCCCCCTCACCTTACCTACGAGCAACGTAAGAAATTATTTCAAGATGCTAAAAGTTACTTTTAGGAAGAACCATTTTTATTTAAATCTTGTACTGATAATATTATTCGTAGATGCATACCAGAGGAGGAGGTAAACCATGTATTGAAAATGTGTCACACCCAAGAGCCGGGGGGCCATTTTGGCCCAAGTCGAACTATGGCAAAAGTCTTGCAATGCGGCTTTTATTGGCCCACCATGTCCAATGATTCCCAAGACTTCGTCAAATCATGTGACCCTTGTCAACGGAGCGGGAACATTTCCCATAAAAATGAAATGCTCCAACAGGGGATCCTAGTTTGTGAACTTTTCAACGTTTGGGGGATAGACTTCATGGGACCTTTCCCTAAGTCGCATAACAACGCCTACATTCTAGTGGTTGTTGACTACGTCTCCAAATGAGTGGAGGATGTGGCTCTACCCTCAAATGATTCCAAGGCGGTAGGACAATTTATTAAGAAAAACATTTTTACTCAGTTCGGGACCCCTCGGGCTATCATTAGTGACGGGGGCTCCCATTTTTGCAACCGGCAATTCGACCAACTTTTACATAAATACGGGGTTGCACAACGAGTATCCACACCCTACCACCCGCAAACTAGTGGGCAAGTTGAGGTATCTAACCGGGAATTAAAACGCATTTTAGAAAAAATGGTTAGCGCCTCTAAAAAAGATTGGAGCCTAAAGCTCGATGACGCTCTTTGGGCTTACCGAACGGCGTTCAAAATGCCTATCGGGATGTCACCCTACAGATTGGTTTTCGGCAAAGCATGCCAATCACTAGTAGAATTAGAACACAAGGCATATTGGGCTTTGAAGTTTTTAAATTTTGATGCGCAGGTTATAGGGGAACATCGCCTCCTTCAGCTTAATGTCCTCGACGAGCTCCGTTTAGGGTCATACGAAAATGCAAGGCTTTACAAGGAGCGTACGAAAAAATGGCACGACAAGCACGTGCAGATTCGGGAATTCCACAAAGAGGATCAAGTCCTCTTATATAATTCTCGCCTTCGACTGTTCCCTAAGAAGTTAAACAGCTGGTGGTCGGGAGCACACACGGTCATCAACGCATATCCATCCGGGGTCGTGGAAATCCAAAGTCCCGACAATACAATTCAAAAGGTAAATGGCCACCGATTGAAAATCTACCGAGGAGGAGCCCTCCCGCTTCATGACGAAACCATTTATTTACAAGCTCCCTAAGCACTCACAAGAAAGTCGAGCTACTCTGACTATAAACGTAGCACCGGTTTGCGTTTCTTGAACCTCTTTTTTTATTTCATTTTTCGTTGTTTTAAGCAGAAAAACCAAATCCCTCTTTAGCCAAAGTTCACACGGAGCGTACCCGCCAATACGCATCGCGTGAAAGAGTCTCTACCAGGAGAAATGTGATAAAAGGCATTTCACGCGGAGCGTACTCACCAATACGCCCCGCGTGAAAATAGATCTGTAGGGACCTTGTTAACATACAATAATCCTTTTATTTTATGTTTTTATTTTTGTTTTGTCTTACTTTGAGACGTTTTTGGAATTAACGTCTTTTTAGTCATGCGGAGAGCCGTGCAACCCCGCACTAGAGTTTGTTTTGCACTAACAAAAACAAAAACAAAAATAAAAACAAAAACAAAAATAAAAATAAAAATAAACAAAATAATTAAACTAATTTATTGGTTCAAAATTCTCCAGACACATCACCTCCCTCAGAAATTAATTAAAAGTTCCATTATTTGTCCTTAAAAGTAAAAACGTTAAAATACAAAGGATTGATCTAATTAAGAAATTTAAGTCTTGATTTCGAAGCTAGGGAGTTTATGCATAGTCGAGATTTGCACTTAACAAAAGCATTGAGTCTTAACCCACGAGTTACCTCTATAGTGAAATTTAAAAAGGCAATAAAGACGGGATTTTGCAAAATTTTACGAGAACTTGAAAGTGTTGAAACACCTTTCCATATGATTTTGATTTGACAAAATTATTTATGTGAATGATAAAAATATTCTAACACATTAAATTTAAATGCTTTGATTTATTCACACTAATGTGTTTGTTCAATGTTGAGTTAATTGATTTATAAGACATTAAGATAAAAAAGCCTAAAGGCCCATAAGAGGAAGTCAAGCCCAAGTCAACAGATCAAGACCTCACGGCCCAGGAAGACAAAATGCAGTCGTATCAAGTAAAACGCCAGATCAGCATGAAGAAGGATCGAGAAGCCTTCGACCAAATAGCTTCAAGATGAAGCTGCTGAGTTAAGCGACAAGGTAGTCAGGTCAGCGGCAGAACAGAACCAACTTAGAGACAAAGTATTTCTACTTTGGGTAAAGCTCAGAAGACGCAGTAAGCTGTCTAGAAGACTTTACTATAAATGTCAAAACATTCTGTTCATCTGACGAAAAGCTGCTGAGCACTGCCATAGACAGAAGATACAAGAATCTCATTGCCCAACGACACTGAGCACGTCCTGAGTGAAAGCGACAGGAAGCCGTTAGCCTCCAACGGTTATTTCGAATTTCGAAATCACCGGTGCTTGAAGTGTCACTACAAATAGGCCTTTCAAATGCTTCATTCGATGCAGATCTTCAATCAAGTCGAAACGCTGACCAAATTCATACTTGAAGTTCTGTGAGAAAAGCAAAGCAAATATTATACCAATTCCAATCATTGTGTAAAAGTCTAGAGTGATTTTATTCATCTAAGGTGTCTTAGCAATTGTTGTTTAGGACAAACACTTATCATTTATAGAAGAATAGAAAGGAGAAGCTGAGTACTCGGTTATAGTACTCATCGGTAGTTATAGGAGTGAGTAGAGGAATAGAGGAATGTACTCTTGTATACTCAGCTTCTGTTGTAAAAGGTTTCGTGCTCTACCTTTAAAGAGCTCAGTAGAGGATTCAAAAAGCTCGGAACGAGTTCCGGGGACTGGAGGTAGGCGGAGAGGCCAAACCAGGATATGTCTGCTGAGTAACATATTTCTAACCTTTAAACTCCTTTATATATTGCTTGCTATAAAACTGACTAAGTAACGAACTCACGCTGAGTTAAGTGCACTAAGAAGCTGAGTTCAGGAATAGTCTCAAGTGCTATCTCCTGACTCAAGGAAAGAAACAGACTTAGTCACCAGTTGACTAAGCTTGTGTCTTAAAACTACTTAGCGCCGCTGTGTAAATGTTTTTCTCAAAGAAAAGAAGTCAGCCTTAACAGACAAAATTTTAATTAGTTCTTATTCCCCCCCCCCCTTGGAACTAACCTTGTCACGTTATACGGGACCAACAGAAAGTACACAAATAAACCCAAAATTCATGTGAGGAATTTTGAGCCTAAAAGAGTTCGTACGAGACCTCTATTTTTCTTCACAACATTTTGAGGGCTTTTGCTTCACTCAATTCATAGAGTTTGCATCAAATACCGAGTTAAGTACATTTGTTTTGGTAAAAAGGGAAATAGATGATAAAACGAACCCACTTAGGCTAAGTCTTTCTTAATTAGTTTTTTCTTCGTTTTCATAAACCTCTAGGAAGCCCCCTCGAGCGTATTAACCCACTTCTTTGCTAACACCCTTTTAACACGTAACCCTTTTTCCTCTTGTTCGAATACCAAAGTCAAATGCATCAAAAAGACCCGAAACAAGCTACTCTAGCAAGAAAGCGCAAATAATCTTTGAAATATTTTTTGTGCCGCCCTCGAATAAAAAAGAAAAGAAAAATAAATAAAGCAAAAATAGAGAGCAAAATAGGCATTCTCAAGCTCCATTTGAGCAATTTCAAAATCTGTCTTTCGTGCTTGCTAGGACAAAACAATAAAAAGATGATGCAATCACCAAAATCGGTATTCGGACTCGAGTTCCTAATATTAACCACTTACCACTAAAAAGCCCGCCTACATTACAACCCCCCTCCGGATTCATTTTTAATATTGCCCGATCATAAAATAGGTGGAAAAACTCGGATGAACATGAAAACTTGAGATGACCTTGAGTAAGTACAAAGAAGAGCGTACAAACACCAACCCACCAAAAATTGAGCGTAAAGAGTAAAATACCTTGGTGAGGTACAATTGAGTTCTCAAAAGATAATCAATCCCCGTTAATATTGCCTATTAAGTTTGATCATGAAGGTTTCAAATAAGTTTGGCCACTCATCCGCTTACGTAAGTGCTCATTGAAAACGTTTTGTAAAACCTTAGTTTTGAAATCACACACTTGGTTAAACCAACCGGAGGTTTCTTTCTTAATTGTCTCAATCCCCTGTCTTTCGACTTCCTTTACTTGAGGACAAGTAAAACTTTAAAGTCCGAGGAGGTTGATAGGGACATTTTGTCCCTATCTTTTAGCGTGATTTACGGATTAATTTTGAGCTAATAATCAAGTTTAATTACAAAAATAAGTGTGTTTTCAAATAAATAATAAAATAAAATAAAACTTATGCTTTTAATGAATTTCCTTTATTTTTGATTAATTTCAGAAAAATAAAACATCAAGCTAATTCGGTTCTTGGAAGTCGTATTTTGCAGGTACGGGTTAAGAATGAACAATTGATAATTCAGTAAGTACGCGGGGCGTGGAATACTACACGCGGGGCGTAGAGCAATTCCCACTAAGTCACGGCAGTCAACCCACGCGTTCCCACACAGTCAACACCTACCACGCGGGGCGTAGAGCAAAGCACGTGGGGCGTGCAAGGTATGAAAGAGTGACATTTGTTCCAGGAGCTCAACCACGCGGGGCGTTCCTATATACACGCGGGGCGCATAAGAGAAATGCTTCAATATTAAGTTCTACGAGCTCAACCACGCGGGGCGTACTCCGGTCTACGCGGAGCATGGTTGAGTCAACTCCTTTGAAATCAGTCCACGTGTAAGAGAAAGCTTTAATGGGATGGGTAAATGGCAGACACGCGGGGCGTCCTCCCTTCCACGCGGGGCGTGCCATGTGAAACCTGCATTGCAAATGTGAATTCTTACTTGTAACTTGTGTATTTATGATTTTACCCCCGAACTTGATGTGTATAAATAAGAGTGATTAGCACTCATTTCTTCATTCAGATTTTATGTAACTAAACTCTACCACCTTGAGAGCTTGTTCACTTATCCCGTCACTCTATCGAAGTTCCGTTCCATCCTCTTCCACCAAGCTCGAGAGTTCCACCTCCAAGACCTAAGAGACGGCCTTGAGTCTGGTGAGCTAGTTCCAAGGGCCGATTCTTCCCTTTCTACTTGCTAATTAGCTTGTACTCTTCCTATGTACTAGGCTTGGTTGTATTCCACATTTACGCGTTCCATATTTATAATATATGATTTGCAATTTCTGTTTCTCTATACGTGTTGATATTTACTACTTGTTTTGATATTTGTAATTGATTATTGTGTAGGGGGGCACGATTACCGGCGCCCTTTGCGGGTTATCTTTAGGGAACCATATAGGTGCTGCCCTACCGGAAATGATGCACCGGAAACCATAGGAATTGACAAGCCACAGAACTTATGGGCCCTAGTTTTTGATCCCCAGCATTAGACACGCCTTTAGGAGGAATCACGTAGTCTAAGCACTTCACGGGTCGGTCGGTCTACACGTAGTCATCTTTGTAAGCGTAAATCATCAATCGTAAATATTCAGAGTCTTTGTTTATTATATTTATAACTTATCGCCACCCGTATCACTTCTTTAAAGTTTCGGTTATATAAATCTGTCTCACCAATCGTTTAGGAGTAGTTTGTAGTCGTCACCCAAACCAACCTAAAGTATACACCGCTTAGATAACAAATAGAACCGAGTAGTTTAATACTTGTGGTTATAAACCCCGCGGATTCAATACCTGGTCTTAACCGGATTATTACTTGATACGACAGGGTACACTTGCCCCTAAGCAGTAGCATCTAGTAGAGTTTAAAGCACACACACGTAACACATCTTATACTTATATTACCACATCCACCCATCCATATATATACACCTACCAAACGACCTACATCATAAACCTACATGCACACTTTATGAACCTAGTGTAAAACGTTTTTAGAACACTAGAGACAGTGTAAGACAATCAGAGTATGCTAGCATAATTGGCAGTCTCTGATATGCCACTTATTGTACTAGACCCAACATAGCTTATGTCGTGAGATTATTATGAAGATTTACTAGTAGACCTAGTGTTGAGCATTGGAATGTTATTGAAAAGGTCATGAGATACCTTAAAAGAGCAGTCCTTGAAGGTTTAGTGATGCTAACTGGAATATCTTGTCAGATGATTCCAAGGCAACTATGTTGGGGTTTTATGTCCTATAGACAATTGTTTTAGGATATAAACATTTTCAATGAATTGTTCTTTTATATCAGTTGTTTTAATAAAATATAGTTTGTTTTAACTATATAAAGGCATTCATCTTTTAAGAACTAATTAAGTCAAATAAAAGAAAATCCTGAATTTTATTTAAAGTGATTATAAAGTATTCATACAAGCATGAATTGAGACCAAACCTTATAATAAACTAATAAACTTAAAACCATCCCAAGTTAAGTAATATGTTTACATAGGGATTAACATAATACTGTTGAGACTTGCATGTAATAATGTCTTCTGTTATAAACAAAGAGCCGATCTCACAAGCTTTAGATATGGAGATATCTAGACAATTACATGGATCCGGTGAAGGAGTTCATTAGGATTGGGGACCCGGCTTGTGATAAGAGGATGGATGAATTTATCCTATGTCACCTATTTATCACATTGGTATTAGTAGGTATAAGTAATCCTCAGACTCAAATGAATATTAATTAGTGATTTTGGATTATGGAGTGTGATGCTTTGACTCTGTTCAAACACGGTCCATAACAGGAAGGATCATAAGGTGTGTGCGGGAAGGCGTTGGGTATCACACAAAGTAATTGCAGAATAGTTAATATTAGATTGAGCATTCATCACTCCTGATAAATGGGAGATGTATCCATGATCACTTGTGGAGACTTAACTCTAAATCCTTGCAAGCTGATAGATTAAGAGTCGAAATGGAGTTTTCACTTAATCTATCTATTTAGAGTTAACTCTACCTAAACAAGTAAAATGAACGTCTCGATGTATCACTAGTACAGAAACAACATTTGGCAACGGTATATTTTGACACTAAGCGTCGGTTTTAAAAGCGTTGCCATAATTAGCGACGCCAATGCCTAACATCGGTTGTAAAACCGACGCCAAAAATCTTAATTTTGGCAACGGTTTCTAATTAAAACCGTTGCCAAAGATCACTTATGGCATCGGTTTTAATAAAAAACGGATGCCATTGGTGGTCTTTGGCAACGGTTTTTAATTAATAATTGAGGATGATCACTCATGGAAAAGAGCTTCAAAGACTTAGTTTTCAACCAGAAATGGAAGAAACAGGCAGAAATTACAGTTCGAATCAGGAATCCTCACGAACAGCCTTTCAGTAGAACAGAACAGCTTAAACAACGGCATTAACAGGTCATTTGGAAGGAAACGGATAAACGCGCGGGTCGAGCAAGCTATAGGAGAGAGAAAGAGAGATAAACGTGGAATGCAAGACAACTTTCCATCTTGCGCCAAGTGTAGGAGGATTGTTTACTTGTCCTTGTTTTTACCTTTTTATGACTCTTTACCCTTGTAATTAGGGTTGATGTAAAGGGAGTATAAATAGGAGGAATATTATTGTAATAGGTATCTCGGTATTACCGCCACCACTAGTTTTATTCTCTGTTTTTATTTTCTGTCAAAAGAAAGTTTTTGGGAGGAACAAACTGTTCACTCATGACAATGAGTGAGTAGTTCTTCTGCAGGCCTAGCCAGCCATTTAAACGGCGACTGTAAGTATCTTTTATCAATGAATGAAGTGTTTCTATCCATGATTGAGTGTTATTAGCATGCTTAAAGAATAGATTAAGATCGAGTCTATTTTATAGTTACCGAAGATGGCACGACGGTGCTCCGACGTAATGGAAACAGCTAATCGGCATATGTTGTAGTGGACGGATACGAAAACTACCACATATTGGGGTTTCTTTATGAATGCTTCTTGTTGCTTAATGCTTGTTTGTATGTTAGCACAAGGACACTTGGTTAATATCACTTACTTAGAATCTTTGAAAATGGGACACCGGACCTTAGTGACCGATGAGGGAGAGACCCAACTCAGGAAAATAGATCTACTTCATTTAACGATAAAAGTTAGGCACAGTTTTTCGTTAGGCGTATGGCTAGATCTGTGTTTGTTCATCTTGGATTCATTTATCTTAATTCTCGTTTTGCTTTTGTTTGTGTTAAAGTTCACATTATTCACCCACTCAAGAATTGTATCTAACACCTAAGGGAACTTGTTCTTCTCACTAAAGTCCAATCCCTGTGGAATACGACACTTGGTCTTACCAAATACTATACATGACCTAGTGCACTTGCTAGCGTCCATATTTTACACACCAAGTTTTTGGCGCCATTGCCGGGGATTGTTTAACTTAAGTTTTGAAGAATACGTATGCTTATTTTG
This sequence comes from Euphorbia lathyris, assembly GCF_963576675.1. Taxonomy (NCBI): domain Eukaryota; kingdom Viridiplantae; phylum Streptophyta; class Magnoliopsida; order Malpighiales; family Euphorbiaceae; genus Euphorbia; species Euphorbia lathyris. The sequence goes on along the minus strand of NC_088919.1, from coordinate 26,699,762 downwards.
TTACCTGATAACCATCTGTTTGTCTAGTTTTTGGTTTTCGATTGCTAGTTTTGTATGTGAAGAGCAGGTATTCCTATCCTTCCTATAGACGTTGAGATAGAGAGAACATACAGAAGAAGGAGAAGACTACTTAGGCAGGCTAGACGCATCAGAATGGATCGCGAGATCGAAATACCAAATCAGAGACAGGATGAGAATCATGAGGAAGGTCATGATGGATACGAAAATAACAATAATGGTAACAAGAGGTTGTGGATGAAGGATACTCTAGACCATCCACTGAAGGCCATTCATCATGCAATACCAAATGAAGGCAATCGCATGTTTGAAGTGAAGGCTTCAATGATTCAGATGTTACAAACAGCTATGCAGTTTGGGGGATACCCAAATGAAGATCCAAATGCTCACATCCAAGACTTTGTCACGATGTGCAACACATTCCGTACTCATAGAAACGGTAGCGATGAGGTTATCCGGCTCAAACTGTTCCCTTTTTCCTTGAAGGATAAGACGAAGAATTGGTTGAAGAATCTACAACCAGGATCTATCACGAACTGGGAGGAGATGGCTACCCTATTTTTGATGAAACATTTCCCTTCCAGACAAGCAATAAAGTTGAGGAATGAAGTCTCACATTTTTTTCAAGAAGAGGATGAATCCTTATATGAAGCATGGGAAAGATATAAAGAACTGTTGAGAAGAATACTGAATCATGGCATACCCATGTGGATGCAAGTGCAAAACTTCTATAATGGAGTGACCAACGCATACACGATACAAATTGAATCAGTTGCCAATGGGAATCCGGAGGAACTTGAACCTCAAGCATTGTATGAGCTAATTGAAAGAGTGGTCAATACTAGTTATAACTGGCACTCGGTGAGAGGTCATGGAAAGAGAGTCACGCATGATGCAAACAGTGAGGCAATAACCAAATTATCCTCACAAATGGAACAATCGGTCAAAACGATGGGAAAGATGAACGTCTCAGTAGTCAACACGCAGCTCTCTGCCCCTATGGAGATCCTATCACCCGATGGTTATGATTTTTGCAGTGGACCCCATCAACCCATAGATTGCCCAGGAACTAAACCAGGTGCATCGATGCAGGAATAGTGTGATTTCATTGCTCGCCAACCACCGAATCCCTATTTGAACACATATAACCTAGGGTGGAGAAGTCATCCGAATTTTTCTTGGCAGGATAATCAGAGGCAACTAGCTATGCAGCAGCCTTACAGACAAGAGCACCCACGAACATCATATCCATCGCAACACGACAGCTCATCTAACCAAAAATATCAGCGGCAATCAAATGCTCAACAAGAAGGAAAGCCTGATCTAGAGTCCATGATGATGCAGTTTATGAAGCAGACACAATCGTCCATAAAGAATCTCAAGACTCAAATCCAGCAATTTGCCACGGCTATATCTTCTAAGGAGAAAGGTGCCCTTCCAAACAACACTGTGACTAACCCAAAAGAAGAAGTCAATGTTATCATACTAAGGGGAGGTAAAGAGGTAAGGGACAGTGGTGAAAAATCTATTGCGGATAAAGAAGATGGAGCGAAGTTCAATGATCAAACACCTGCGCCTCAACATAGGAAAGATAAACAGGTGATTGAAGATGAACCAGGCGCATGTCACTATGAACCAAGAGTTCCATACCCAGAACACCTGAAGCAGCAGAATTGTGAGAAGAGACACAAGAGCTTTCTGGAACAATTGATGAAGTTGCATATCAATATACCGTTCATCGAAGCCCTATCTGAAATTCCCATGTATGTCAAATTCTTGAAGGATCTGCTGACCAACAAAAAGAAATTGGAAAGTGTAGCCATGGTGCAACTAAACAGGGATAGCTCATCAATCTTACAAGCCAAACAGCAACTTCCAAAGAAGCTCAAGGATCCAGGGAGTTTTTCTATACCTTGTTCAATAGGAACACTCACTATTCAAAATGCTTTATGTGATCTAGGAGCTAGCATTAATCTTATGCCATATTCAATTTATATGCAATTAGGTTTAGGAGAACCAAGACTAACTAAGGTCACGGTCTAGCTAGCGGATCGATCAATTCGATACCCTAAGGGTATAATCGAAGATGTCTTGGTTAAAGTCGGAAATTTCATATTGCCTGTTGATTTTGTCATAATGGATATTGCAGAAGATTTGGAAGTTCCAATAATCTTGGGATGACCTTTTCTAGCTACAGGAAGAACTGTCATTGATGTATACAAAGGACAGCTCGTTCTGAAAATCAATAATGAAGAAGTAGTGTTTAAGATGCATGAAGCTGTTCGTTATGCATCAGTTTCTGATGATTCATGTTATTTCCTTGATACGCAAGACGATAATCTTTTCTTGCAGGAACAATTTGATATGGAGAAACATAAAGAGGAGGAACAATTGTTTGATCTCAACCAAGAGGGAATTAATACTGAAGGCACAAACCATGAAGAAGAACAGGATACTCTCCCTGACATAGACCTCGAAAGGGGAAATGAAGAAAGATGCCCTGAACTGAAACAGCTCCCCGATCATCTAAAATATGCATTTCTGGATCCACCAAATAGTAGACCAGTGATTATTTCAGCAACATTGACAAAGGACCAGAAGGAGCAATTGCTTACCATCCTAAGAAGGCACAAGACGGCTCTAGCATGGAAAATAGAAGATATAAAGGGAATCAGCCCGATAATTTGTATGCACAAAATTTTAATGGAAGAAGATCATCGACCAATTGTGCAACCGCAAAGAAGGCTAAACCCGCACATGAAAGAAGTTGTGAAGGCAGAAGTGATCAAGCTCATCGAGGCAGGAATCATTTACTCTATTTCCGATAGTATGTGGACCAGCCCTATCCAAGTTGTTCCTAAGAAAGGCGGAACCACTATAGTCAGAAACGACAAAAACAAGCTCATCCCCACCAGAACAATCACAAGATGGCGAATGTGCATTGACTACAGGAAGCTCAACGAAGCAATAAGAAAGGATCACTTTTCGTTATCGTTTATTGATTAGATGTTGGAGAGACTAGCTGGTTATTAATTTTATTGCTTCCTGGATGGATATTCAGGGTACAACCAGATTCACATCTGCACCAAAGACCAATAAAATACCACGTTCACCTGTCCGTATGGGACTTTCGTGTACAAACGTATGCCATTTGGGTTGTGCAATGCTCCAGCAACATTTCAGAGATGTATGATGGCCATATTCCATGATATGATTGAGAAACCAGTTGAAATATTCATGGATGATTTTTCTATCTACGGCACATCCTTCGAAGTCTGTTTAGAAAACTTAGAAGCTGTTCTGGAAAGGTGCACGGAAACACAGCTAGTCCTAAATTGGGAAAAGTTCCATTTTATGGTGACAGGGGGCATTGTACTTGGACATAAAATATCAAGCAAAGGCTTGGAAGTTGACAAGGCTAAAGTGGAAGTAATCGAGAAACTACCTGCGCCCAAAACGGTCAAGGATATTCAAAAAAATTTGGGACACGCTGGTTTCTATAGACGGTTCATCAAGGATTTCTCAAAAATCGCACAACCACTCTCCGCACTACTACATAAGGAGGCTGACTTCATCTTCACCGACAAGTGCAGGCAAGCATTCGAACATATTAAAGAGCTGTTAACACATGCACCTATACTCACCGCACCAGATTGGGATGCACCATTCGATATGTACGATGCCAGTGATCTCAGTGTAGGGGCTATTCTTGGACAACAAATTAACAAGCAGTTTAAGCCCATACACTATGCAAGCAAAACTCTGAATGAAGCTCAACAGAATTACACAACCGCAGAAAAAGAGTTGCTTGCAGTGGTCTATGCATTCGATAAGTTTCGCCCCTACCTTGTACTTTCCAGAGTAACTGTTTATACCGACCATTCTGCATTGAAATACTTGTTCGCCAAAAAGGACACTAAACCATGCCTAGTACAATGGATGTTACTTCTACAAGAGTTCGATTTAGAGATCAAGGACAAAAAGGGATCCGAAAATCTAGCAGCTGATCACTTATCCAGAATACAAGCAACCACGGAAATCGAACAACCCAAGATCCTCGACCATTTTCCTGATGAAAAATGTTTGCAATCTCCACGCTCCCCTGGTTTGCTGACATTGCAAATTTCTTGGCTTGCAAAATAAAACCTTTTCGATACTCTACGAATCGAAAACGCAAGTTTTATTATGAACTTAAATATTACATTTGGGAGGAACCTTACCTATTTAAATTGTGTGCAGACCAGCTCCTGCGAAGATGTGTGACCAAGGAAGAAGGAATGGAGATCTTGCACAAATGCCACGCCGCGGAATCAGGTGGACATTTTGGGGCCAATCGAACAGCTGTGAAGGTGTTTCAAGCAGGTTTTTTTTTTCCCACCATATACAAAGATGCCCAACAGTTCGTTCAACGATGCAATGACTGTCAACGTACAGGCAACATTTCTGCCCGAAACGCCATGCCTCTACACAACATTGTTGTTTGCGAAATTTTTGATGTATGGGGCATCGACTTCATGGGACCATTCCCCATCTCCTTTGGGAATCAGTATATCCTGGTCGCAGTGGATTACGTGAGTAAATGGGTGGAAGCATGCACGTATCCTTCAAATGATGCAAAGGTAGTGATTAAATTTTTAAAACAGTTGTTCACAAGATCTGGAGTACCAAGGTCCATCATAAGTGATCAAGGTACTCATTTCTGTAACCAACTATTTGAAAAACTACTTTAGAAATATGGTGTCACACATCGTATAGCTACACCATACCACCCCCAAACGAGCGGACATGTTGAACTATCCAACAGGGAGCTGAAGCGAATTTTAGAGAAAACAGTTAATTCTTCACGAAAGGACTGGTCTTTGAAACTCGATAATGCAGTGTGGGCTTACCGAATAGCCTATAAAACACCCATAGGGATGTCCCCTTTTCGACTCTTGTTCGGAAAAGCTTGCCACCTCCCTGTTGAGTTAGAACATAGGGCATACTGGGCACTAACATTTCTAAATTTTGATGATCAAGATATTAAGCAGAACAGGTGTGCTCAATTGAACGAGATGGATGAATTCAGACTGTTCGCCTATGAAAACGCTCTCAAATATAAGGAACGGACAAAAAAGTGGCATGATCAGCGTATTCAAGACAAGCACTTTCAAGAGGGCGAACGAGTCCTCCTTTACAATTCACGCTTGCGCATGTTCCCTGGTAAACTTCACTCGCGATGGTTTGGCCCGTTCACCATCCACCGCATATTTTCTCATGGGGCGATACAAATCCAGAACACCAATGGCGAAATATTCAAAGTTAATGGACAACGTCTCAAGCCTTACTTGGCTCATGAACCTCCCGGAACAGTGGGTGTCACCCATTACTTAAATAACCCATGACAAATCAAAAAGTTGGGGGTAAATAAAATTTAGATTTCTTTCTTAATATAGTTTAATTTTACATTCTGCAACATAGTCAATTTTCAATTTATTTTTCTTTATGCTAACCTTTCCTATTTTAGTTCCCTTTTTGAATAAACAAGTGTCTAAGTACATAGGGAAGTATGAACAATCATTCCTCTCACCAACCCGCACCACACGCGAGACAACCACCACCCTAGCCGTCTTGTCCTTTAATGCAGATTTGTCAGACGGCAGGCCCTCAGGCTCAACGGTCACAAGCATTGATGTGGCTACCCCTCTTTCCAAACATGGCCATTTGATTCCCTATTCTCACGGTGGAATAAGAAAAGTGATTGGTCCAAACGGTTGCAACCATACTTGACAGTTCACTACCCTTATCCATCTTGTATAAAGGTCTCACCTTTTTACTAAACCCACACTTTTCCTAACCTCGAAAATCACTAACCGCCTGTTGATAATCCGCCATGGCATGAAAGAACACAAGGTCCGCCACCGCCACCAAGGGCAAAGAAAAGAAACAAGATGTAAGCTCTAGTACCCAAAACTCTCTTGTCCTCTCCAAGCTGTTGGGGTTTAGTGTCCTATAGACAATTGTTCTAAGATACGGACTTAATGTAAATGAAGTGTTCTTTATATCATTTGTTTTAATGAGATATATGTTTTATAACTATATAAAGGCAATCCCTTTTATGAACTAAATAAAGTCGAATAAAAGGAAATCCGTAAGTTTGTTTAAAGTGATCATAAAGTGTTCATACAAGCATGAAGTGAGACTAAACTTTATGATAAACTAATAAACTTAAAACCAACCCAAGTCAAGTGATATGCCCAGGATTGACATATCACTGATGAGACTTGCATGTACCAATGTCTTCTGTCCGATAGAAAGCTGGTCTCACAAGCTTCATATATATAGATATCTGGACAGTTACGTGGATCCAATGAAAGGGAGTTCATTAGGATTGGGGATCCGATTTGAGATAACAAGATGGGTAGATTCATCCTTGTCATCTGTTCATCTCATTGGTATTAATAGGTATAACTAATCCTCAGACTCAAAGGAATGTTAATTGGTCATTCTGAATTACTAAATGTGAGACTTTGATCCTGTTGTAACACGATCCTTAACAGAGATGACTCTAGGGTGTGAACAGCAAAGGTTGGGTGTCATAGGAGGTAATTTCAGGATAGTTATACATTGGATTGAGCATTTATCACTCCCGATAAATGGGAGATACATCCAAGGATCGCTTGTGGAAGACTCGACTCTAAATCCTTGCAAGGTGATAGCTTAAGACTTGAAATACAGATTTCATTTAACCTATCTATTTGAGTTGACTCGGCCTGTACAAGTAAAACGAACGTCTCGCTATATGTGACTTGACATCATCCATAGTCATAAGATTCAGTTCAAGGATGTAGTTGATAAAGGATCGAATTATACTGTAACTAATACGGAAAGGTTAACGACAGAATCAACCTGTCTTCTTATGGCTCTGGGGGAATGATTACGGACTTGCTAATCACATACTCTGTACATCATTCCGTTATGCAAAGATTAAATATAATTCTTTGAAAATTAATTTAATAGTTGCATACGGCCAGAAGTAATAGGAACCTAATGGGTCACACATAAGACTTGGAACCTAAAAGAGAGATAGATGTTAATTAATTGATGGAAGCCCAATTGAGCCCAATGAGGCCCATGGACCATAGGGGGGTCGAAATTCATGTATAATACATGAATGATTAATTTGATTTTAATCATTCCTAATTAGATTAGGATTATGAATTAAATTAATTAAAAGATAAATAAGTTAGGAGTTTTAATTAGATTATAATACTCCTATTATTATCCAATAAGGTTATTATTATTATCCTTAATATATTAGATATATAATGAGATAATAATTAGGAATTCTATTCCGAATTGAATTCCTATTCAGTAACCTAATTCTATCTAACTAGGGATTAGATACAAGAGATTATAAATACCCCCCTATATAGGAATTTCGGCCAAGACAAGCTAAAATCCCTAGAGTGATTTTCTAAATCTACTATAGTGCAAGAGAGAGAATTTTCGACCCCCAGTTCGAGGACGAGATTTTCTACGGCTTCCTTCCGATCAATTGATTTCATCTATTTCTTTTATCCTTGATCTTGTATTGATTAATTAGAGGCAATCTACTTTGGTTGCTATTCAATTGTTGATTCTAACTTAATCTTCCTGTGTTTTATTTTGTGCTTGGGAACTCGGAGAAGAGTTGTGGGCACTTCATTAACAACGGTAGATTGATCATCAAAAGGTAATTCTTCTTATCCCTCTTTATATGAAATAACGATTAACGGATCCTAGGGTTAATGGAAATAGGTTAAAATTTTTATATTTCCGTTGCTATACCTTAGCCTAATTTCCAACAGTGGTATCAGAGCCATCGTTAAATCCGTTATTTCATATATGAAAATTTAGAAGTTTTTCAATAGGATTGAATAAATATTTATAGTTAGGATTAATTAACAAATTGTTTTGATTAATTAATTCTAAAGATAAATAAGTTTTAATTAATTGTTAATTAAAATAGATTATGCGTATGTTCCTAATTATTTTGGTTGATAATCATCATAACAAAATCTATTAGTTTTATTTGATAAACTCAGTTTTATTAATTCTAAAGATAAAACAGAAATCTATAGTAGTTTTTCCTATTTTCTAAAATCGTTTTAAAACTGTTTTAAAACTGATATATGTATATTTAAAATTATTTAAAAATAAATAAATAAATACGACAGCGGCTCGGGTCGCGCCTGCGGCGCGACTAGCCACTGCCGCGCGGCTGCTGCCTCGCGGCAGCAGCCGCGTGCGGCGTCTGGCCGCCGCTGCCGCAAGGCAGCGGCGTTTCAGCCGCCAGAGGGCTGCTGCCAAACGGCAGCAGCCCGACCCCGGGTCCCGGCCCGAAACCCACTTAATTTTAATTAGTTAAAATTAGTTTTAAATATATTTTAAATATATATGTTTCGGAAATTGATAGTTTTCTGTTTTGATTATCGAATGAAAATTTGTTTAAAAGTTTGTTTTACCAATTTGTAAATCAAAATATTAAATGAATTGAAATCAAAATAATTGGGACGTGCATAATTGACCTTTTGTATAGTTATATTAATCTAAGTATTAATATAAAGATACGAAACTATTAGAAGTAAAATTGGATGAAAGTTAATTTAATAAGTTAATGTGATAAACCTAAATATTACATAAAATAGTTATGTAATCAACCAATTAAATTTATTTAATTGGGTCTATGCATGTTTGGAGTTATGGACATATTTGGACCCTCTTTTAGTCTTTTGGTATTTTTGAAATAGGGCCTGCGCGTCCTGCCTTTCTACTATCTATTGCAATTTCTACTCTCATCTGATTCCCTTCAATTCAATTGAAGTTTTCTTTTAGTAGTATAGAAATTAATATGTAATTTCAAGGCGTCATGGAGAAGACGGAGGACCTAAAGAGAAATATGTAATAGTTAGTATTTCCCTAGGCCTGGCCTTTTATTCCGTCTCTGGCTCGACGGAATAATTTAGATGATATGTCCATAACGCCAATGTATGTGTCTGATATATGCTAAAGCAAATCAAGACTAAGTTAGATTATGAGACTTAAAATAAAAATCCCTCGTTAAAAAGTTAAGTAAATAAACAAGTTATTAAAATCGGTTGCCCCTCCCTAATATTATAATTCAGCCGGCAGTACTGAGGGCCTTTGGGTTGTTGAGTAAACTCAAGCTCGGGGTCTTACGGTAACACCTGAATTATCGAAAATCATTTTTCATGAATATGGGGTAATACTTAAATTAGATTATGATAATTGGATGAGTAAACTCATGTTGTCATAAACTAATGGGCAATATGGTTGGGATTAATATGAATAGCATATTAGTTACTAATGTGGTTAGTAACCCAATAACCTAGGAATCACATTAAAGATGTGATTGATTACATGAATCTACCTAACGAATGAGACTAGCTTGTTGAGTAAACTCAAGGCGAAATCTCATGAGTTAGGATCCTAGCTCACTAAAGGATTTGTGAAATTCTTCAAATTAATATGGAGGGCTATTAATTTGGCAAAATAGTGGGAGCAATCTAAAATAAACTAAAAGGCCTATAATTTTAGATTGATATACTTTAAGCAAATGAATGACATATGTTTACTCTTTCTCACTCTCAAGTTTAATTAAACACACTCTTAAAATCATGACTAAAACCAATCTGCAAAACATTCTTACCGATAACAAATTGAATGGTTCAAACTTCACCGACTGGTTTCGTAACCTCAAAATCGTTTTGAAGTTCGATAAAATAGGGTATGTACTTGATACATCGCTACCCCATGTCCCTGCTGATGATGCTCCCATTGAGGAAATTGATGTTTAGCAGAAGCACAAGGCTGATGATGATCATGCCGGATGCATCATACTTGCATCGATGACACCGGAATTACAAAGGCAACATAAGGAAATGGATGCCTATTCCATCATCATGCACCTAAGGGAATTGTTTGGGAAACAGACCAGGTGCGAACGCTACGAGATATCCAAGTTGATATATCGTTGTAGGATGCAAGAGGGCACATCTGTCATGACACATTGTGTCAAGATGATTGGCTACATTACCAAACTTTCTAGTATTGGATTTGTGATGGATAACGAATTAAGCATAGACTTAATTCTTCAATCCCTCCCAGAGAGTTATTCACAGTTCATCATGAACTATCAGATGAATGACTTGAAAACCTCTCTTGAAGAGCTTGCAAATATGCTCAAGTCAGTTGAGCCCAATATGAAGAAAGACAAAGCCATACCGGCTCTTGTCATAGAGAGATCAAAGAAGAGGAAAGGGAATTCTCCCAATCCTAAATATCCCAAGAAAGGTAAGAAAGTCGTGCCCAACAAAACTAAGGGAAAGGAAGTGAAGAAGCCCAAAGGAGAGTGCCACTTCTGTGGTAAAGACGGGCATTGGAAGATGAACTGCAAGGAGTACCTAGCCTCCCTCAAGAAGGGAAATGGCGGTGCTTCAACATCTGGTATGTTTTATATTGAAATAAATACAATTTCACAGTCTGAATCTTGGGTACTTGATACCGGATGTGGATCTCATATTTGTACAAATATGCAGGAGCTAAAACAGACTAAGGAACTAAAGAAAGGAAGCATAAACTTGCGAGTAGGAAATGGAGCAAGAGTTGCCGCCCTCGCAATTGGAGATTATGTTTTGAATTTGCCCTCTGGGCTTGTAATAGAATTAAGGAATTGTTTATACGTTCCTTAAATTTCTCGTAACATTATTTCTATTAGCCGTCTAGTTGACGACGGTTTTCATATTTCAATAAAAGACAAACATTGCGATTTTTATAGAGATTCGATTTTCTATTTCTCAGGAATATCACAAAATGGGATTTATGTGTTGGATGACAAAATTTCTGTTTTCGCAATTGATACCAAAAGACATAAGCTAGATAATTCAACTTACTTGTGGCATTGTCGTTTAGGCTATATAAACAAGAGACGCATGCTAAAGCTACATTCAGATGGGCTTATAGATCCAATCGATCCCGAATCATTGGAAACATGCGAATCATGTTTAAAAGGTAAAATGACAAAGACACCCTTTAGCAATAAAGGTGAGCGTGTATCAAACACTCTAGGACTTATTCATTCAGATGTATGCGGTCCTATGTCAGTCCAAGCAAGAGGAGGATTCAGATTCTTCATAAGCTTCATAGATGACCATATCCGATATGGTTACATCTACTTGATGAAGCACAAATCAGAAGCTTTTGAGAAATTCAAATGCTTCAAGAATGAAGTAGAAAATCAATTAGGAAAGAAAATAAAGACGCTTCGATCTGATCGAGGTGGCGAATATCTTTCAGATGATTTTCTAAATTATCTAACTGAATGTGGGATATGCTCACAATGGACACCTCCCTATACACCACAACACAATGGTGTATCCGAGAGGAGAAACCGTACCCTACTAGATATGGTACGATCCATGATGAGCATGGCCTTACTTCCAAAGACATTCTGGGGCCATGCCTTAGAAACTGCCCTCTTCACCCTAAATCGAGTACCAACTAAATCCGCTAGTTCCACACCATATGAATTGTTCGTTGGTAGGAAACCCGTGTTTTCATTTATGAGAGTATGGGGTTGTTCAGAATTTGTCAAACGCATTGCGTCCGACAAACTAGATTCGAAATCTGATAAATGTTTCTTCATTAGATACCCTAAGGAAACTATGAGATATTACTTCTATCATCCAGATGATCAGAAAGTAATAGTATCCAAGCACGCAACCTTCTTGGAGAAAGAGTTTCTCGAAGAAACACAAAAGGGAAGCATGATTGAACTTGACGAAGTTCAAGAAGAAGAAACACCGACTGAAACAACAGAGGCAGTTGAGGTACCCGAAGAAGTCCCATTAGATGAGACTCCAGTGCCACCTATTCATAGATCACAAAGACTTCGTGAACTCCCAGTTAGATATGGTTTTCTAGTGGGAGATGATAATGAGGTTCCCATGTTAGACGACGAACCCGAAAACTACGAAGAGGCTCTTACTAGTCCAGATTCTAAAGCATGGCTTGAGGCCATGGATTCTGAAATGGATTCCATGTATACTAACCAAGTTTGGACTTTGGTTGATCCACCCGAAGGGATAAAACCCATTGGGTGCAGGTGGATCTTCAAAAAGAAGACTGACGTGGATGGAAAGGTTAGCACCTACAAAGCTAGGTTAGTAGCGAAAGGATATCGTCAGAAGCAAGGAATTGATTATGACGAAACTTTCTCTCCTGTGGCTATGTCCAAATCAATCAGAATCATGCTTGCTATTGCCGCTCACTACGATTATGAGATTTGGCAAATGGATGTGAAAACAGCTTTCCTAAACGGAAACCTGCTTGAGGATGTATATATGATGCAACCTGAAGGTTTCATATCAAAGGATGCAAACAAAGTTTTCAAACTTCAGAGATCCATTTATGGACTCAAGCAAGCATCGAGAAGCTGGAATAAGCGTTTTGACGAAACCATAAAACAATTTGGTTTCGAACAAAATTGCGAAGAAGCTTGCATTTACAAGAAAGCAAGTGGGAGCTCTATAGCATTTCTCATACTATATGTGGATGATATATTATTAATGGGAAATGACATTGCTCTACTACAGTCGGTAAAAGTATGGTTATCTGGTAACTTCTCAATGAAAGACCTTGGTGAAGCATCTTATATACTTGGTATAAAGATCTACAGAGATGGATCGAGAAGACTGCTTGGTCTTTCACAGGCTACATACATTGAAAAGGTGCTAAATCGGTTTAGCATGCTTGAATCGAAACGAGGTAACTTACCCATGCTACATGGAGTAAAGTTAAACAATCATCAATGTCCTAAAACCGATGATGACAAAAGACGCATGGCTGTAGTCCCGTACGCCAGCGCAATCGGTTCGATTATGTATGCTATGCTATGCACTAGACCTGACGTAGCGTTCGCGTTAAGTATAACAAGTCATTACCAAGGAAATCTGGGAGACAAGCATTGGATTGCCGTCAAGAACATTCTTAAGTACTTGAGAAGAACTAAAGATATGTTCCTAGTGTACGGAGAAGGTGATCTGAAAATAGAAGGATTTTCAGACGCAAGTCATCTCACAGATGAGAATGATTTTAAATCCCAATCAGGATACCTGTTTATCTTGAATGGGGGTGCGGTCAGTTGGAAGCGTAGCTTTCTCTACGACCGAGTCAGAGTATATCGCTGCTACGGAAGCAGCAAAGGAAGCAGTTTGGATTAGAAAGTTCATTACAGAACTTGGTGTGGTGCCTGACATTGTCAATCCCATTACACTGTACTATGATAACAATGGAGCCATTGTGCAAGCAAAGGAACCACGGTCTCATAATGCATCCAAGCATTACCTAAAGCGATACCACATCGTAAGAGAGATTGTGGCTAGAGGAGATGTGAGAATAGAAAGAGTACCTACAGAGGACAACGTTGCAGATCCGTTGACAAAGCCCTTAACCCAGAGATTACATGATCGTCATCTAACTTCTACTGGGATAAGTTTTAGAAACAATTGGCTTTAGTCCAAGTGGGAGTATGTTGGGGTTTAGTGTCCTATAGACAATTGTTCTAGGATACGGACTTAATGTAAATGAAGTGTTCTTTATATCATTTGTTTTAATGAGATATATGTTTTATAACTATATAAAGGCAATCCCTTTTACGAACTAAATAAAGTCTAATAAAAGGAAATCCGTAAGTTTGTTTAAAGTGATCATAAAGTGTTCATACAAGCATGAAGTGAGACTAAACTTTATGATAAACTAATAAACTTAAAACCACCCCAAGTCAAGTGATATGCCTATGATTGACATATCACTGTTGAGACTTGCATGTAACAATGTCTTCTGTCCGACAGAAAGCTGATCTCACAAGCTTCATATATACAGATATCTGGACAGTTACGTGGATCCAATGAAAGGGAGTTCATTAGGATTGGGGATCCGATTTGAGATAACAAGATGGGTAGATTCATCCTTGTCACCTGTTCATCTCATTGGTATTAATAGGTATAACTAATCCTCAGACTCAAAGGAATGTTAATTGGTCATTCTGAATTACTAAATGTGAGACTTTGATCCTGTTGTAACACGATCCTTAACAGAGATCACTCTGGGGTGTGAACAGCAAAGGTTGGGTGTCATAGGAGGTAATTTCAGGATAGTTATACATTGGATTGAGCATTTATCACTCTCGATAAATGGGAGATACATCCAAGGATCGCTTGTGGAAGACTCGACTCTAAATCCTTGCAAGGTGATAGCTTAAGACTTGAAATACAGATTTCATTTAACCTATCTATTTGAGTTGACTCGGCCTGTACAAGTAAAACGAACGTCTCGCTATATGTGACTTGACATCATCCATAGTCATAAGATTCAGTTCAAGGATGTAGTTGATAAAGGATCGAATTATACTGTAACTAATACGGAAAGGTTAACGACAGAATCAACCTGTCTTCTTATGGCTCTGGGGGAATGATTACGGACTTGCTAATCACATACTCTGTACATCATTCCGTTATGCAAAGATTAAATATAATTCTTTGAAAATTAATTTAATAGTTGCATACGGCCAGAAGTAATAGGAACCTAATGGGTCACACATAAGACTTGGAACCTAAAAGAGAGATAGATGTTAATTAATTGATGGAAGCCCAATTGAGCCCAATGAGGCCCATGGACCATAGGGGGGTCGAAATTCATGTATAATACATGAATGATTAATTTGATTTTAATCAATCCTAATTAGATTAGGATTATGAATTAAATTAATTAAAAGATAAATAAGTTAGGAGTTTTAATTAGATTATAATACTCCTATTATTATCCAATAAGGTTATTATTATTATCCTTAATATATTAGATATATAATGAGATAATAATTAGGAATTCTATTCCGAATTGAATTCCTATTCAGTAACCTAATTCTATCTAACTAGGGATTAGATACAAGAGATTATAAATACCCCCCTATATAGGAATTTCGGCTAAGACAATCTAAAATCCCTAGAGTGATTTTCGAAATCTACTATAGTGCAAGAGAGAGAATTTTCGACCCCCAGTTCGAGGACGAGATTTTCTACGACTTCCTTCCGATCAATTGATTTCATCTATTTCTTTTATCCTTGATCTTGTGTTGATTAATTAGAGGCAATCTACTTTGGTTGCTATTCAACGGTTGATTCTAACTTAATCTTCCTGTGTTTTATTTTGTGCTTGGGAACTCGGAGAAGAGTTGTGGGCACTTCATTAACAACGGTAGATTGATCATCAAAAGGTAATTCTTCTTATCCCTCTTTATATGAAATAACGATTAACGGATCCTAGGGTTAATGGAAATAGGTTAAAATTTTTATATTTCCGCTGCTATACCTTAGCCTAATTTCCAACACAAGCAGCTCCTTACCTTCTCCGATGAGATTGAGCAAACTAATTACGAAACTTTCCAAAACACGGAGCTGTGCGCCACCAGACAAATCTGCTGGGAAAGTCTGCGAGAGGTAGGTCTTGACGCAGAGGTCAAGCAAATGATTGAAGGCGCTAATCTGGCTAAATTTCTGGCCATCGTGGAGTTCACATACCACGAACTCACAATGGAGTTCATTTCCACCTTCCAACGCGACGTCAAGTACACTGACCCTAATCATCACAAGCGCTACCAATTTCGGCTCATGGGGAACCACATGAACTGCTCCATCAACAAAATGAACATTTTCCTTGGCCTGGTCGACCAAACCAAACTTGAAGAAGAGCCTTACCTATCGGCGCACAGAGAGATCCCCCAGGAATTCGACGCTAATGCCTTTTGGCATGCAATCACTGGTCACACTGATTATAACCCCAGTTCATCCAATGCCTCAGGTATCGAGAACTATTCACTAAAATATTTGCACCGTATACTCGCTGGTTCACTTTTTGGCAGGGTCCATCAAGCAACAGTATCATCCGTTGACCTGTTTGCGCTAGCCTTTTTACGAGACCGGAAGCCGCTGAATGTGGGGTATTATTTTGCTAAGTACACTGCCTCACTACAACAGAAGAAGAATGTCACTGGCCTGTTCTATGGACCATTCATAACCACCATTACTAGAACTTGGGGTTTTTCGATCCCAAAATCACTACACTAACCCTTGGTCCAGTTATGGAACCATTGAACTTGCAGGTGATGAAGCGGATTGAAATCTGTTGCGATATCAAAGGAGTTTGGTACCTATGGCGAGAAGTGGAGCAACTCAAGAAAAAGGACAAAGACGCACCTGGTCTATCCAAAAGACGACGATCCGAAGACTCCATGCCAGAACCTGTTCATGTCACCCCCATACGCTCCATTCCAAAACAACCACCAACCGGTGATGATGAAAAAATTTACTGCATTGCTGCTCGGATGAGCATGGAGACCGTCCTTATCAATATGCATGTGATGGAACAGCGAATTAATTCCTACGAGCAAGAAGTGGAGATCTTACGAGCCATAATAGCCATTCTAGAAGGCAACAACCATTCCGCACCAAAGCCTCATGTATCTGATGAATCACAGAAGAGCTCTATCAAAAATGAACCAATTGAAGAAGGACCCATACCTTCTGCTGCAAAACCTAATGCCGATGAGGAGGCCGAGTCCTCCAAGTCCCCAACAGTGTAAATGTCTCAGTCTCTTTCTCTCTATCCTTTGTTCGGCTGGCTGCTGCTGTTGTTTTCACGCGATGCTGTTGGCGCCTGTCTCTTACCCAATTGTCTTACATTGAGGACAATGTTTTGGTTAAGTTGGATGTAGGAGAACAGTGTCTTAGAAACTATTTGGCTATTTAATTTTGCTATGCTATTTTGTCATGCTCTGTTATTTTATTCCCACTTTTAATTTTTGCCTGGTCCTCGTTTCACATCAGCACCACACCACAAAAGGAAAAAAAAAGCACAAACACCATAATCACCTTGTGCGCTTCACCCGCCACTCATCCATTCATATTCATTTTGGGTTGAATTGACCAAACTTAGAATAGTTAAGTTACCTTGAAATTTTTGTTATCTTTGTGACAATGTGATGATTCGATGATGAGTAGTTAAGGTTCATTAATTAATTTGTGAAGTCCCTGATCAGGTTAATTGTTGGCTAAGTACAAACAACCAGTGAGGATTGTGCCTAAATCTTGTATATTATTGCAATAACATTATTGAAGAGTGGGCTTTGCGTATTTTAGGTACGTTAGATTTTACCTTGTTTGCCCTTCAGTAGAAAGAAATGAATCTTGGCATAATAGGATGAACATCCAATCATCCACCCCAAACACCCATACGAACATCTATAGCTGGAGGCTGGTTAGTAAAAGAAAGAGGCCCTGTTTCCCAAAACCTGTCAAAGGGGACACATTCACTAAAGAAGAAAAACAAACAGCGAAACACTTTCCCCTTTACAGCATTCAAAAGGAAAATGAAACAGGAAAGCCTAGAAACAAAAACAGGTCAGCTCTCCAAGCTAAACTTATCCATTCACCATAAAACACCTGCCCCAATCATAATTTCCAACCATTCCACCATTCAAACCACCCCTCACCCTTGTAAGGATTCCGAGGTGCCAAGAGAAATTTCGAGTATCTGTGGGACAAAAAGGCAGGTCAAAACTTATTCTTCGTATGCATAGTTGTCGAGTGACTTAAACACCCTACAAACAAAGAGCAAACACTGTGAGAGATGAGCGAAATCCCAGAAGTACTAGGAAAATAATTAATTTTGGATCAGGGGTTTCACTAGCTAGTTGTATCAGCTTAATTACTCATCATATGAATATTACAATCATTAGAGAAACATTAACTGCATTTACTTAGCTGTTCATTTGTTTGTGATAATTCTGCCTGTTCCTCCATTTAATATTGATGTGTTGCTTGAGGACAAGCAAAAGCTTAAATTGGGGGTAATTTGATGCTAGTAAAAAGAGCAAATAATTAAGGATGGTCACTCATGGAAAAGAGCTTCAAAGTCTTAGTTTTCAACCAGAAATGGAAGAAACAGGCAGAAATTACAGTTCGAAGCAAGAATCCTCACGAACAGCCTTTCAGTAGAACAGAACAGCTTAAACAACGGCATTAACGGGTCATTTGGAAGGAAACGGATAAACGCGCGGTTCGAGCAAGCTACAGGAGAGAGAAAGAGAGATAAACGTGGAAAGCAAGACAACTTTCCATCTTGCGCCAAGTGTAGGAGGATTGTTTACTTGTCCTTGTTTTTACCTTTTTGTGACTCTTTACCCTTGTAATTAGGGTTGATGTAAAAGGAGTATAAATAGGAGGAATATTATTGTAATAGGTATCTTGGTATTACCGCCACCACTAGTTTTATTCTCTGTTTTTATTTTCTGTCAAAAGAATGTTTTTGGGAGGAACAAGTTGTTCACTCGTGACAATGAGTGAGTAGTTCTTCTATAGGCCTAGCCAGCCATTTAAACGGCGACTGTAAGTATCTTTTATCAATGAATGAAGTGTTTCTATCCATGATTGAGTGTTATTAGCATGCTTAAAGAATAGATTAAGATCGAGTCTATTTTATAGTTACCGAAGATGGCACGACGGTGCTCCGACGTAATAGAAACAGCTAATTGGCATATGTTGTAGTGGACGGATACAAAAACTACCACATATTGGGGTTTTTTTATGAATGCTTCATGTTGCTTAATGTTGTTTTGTATGTTAGCACAATGACACTTGGTTAATATCACTTACTTAGAATCTTTGGAAATGGGACACCGGACCTTAGTGACCGATGAGGGAGAGACCCAACTCAGGAAAATAGATCTACTTCATTTAACGATAAAAGTTAGGCACAGTTATTCGTTAGGCGTATGGCTAGATCTGTGTTTGTTCATCTTGGATTCATTTATCTTAATTCTCGTTTTGCTTTTGTTTGTGTTAAAGTTCACATTATTCACCCACTCAAGAATTGTATCTAACACCTAAGGTAACTTGTTCTTCTCACTAAAGTCCAATCCCTGTGGAATACGACACTTGGTCTTACCAAATATTATACATGACCTAGTGCACTTGCTAGCGTCCATATTTTACACACCACCAACCCAAGCCAAAGGGAAGTAAGTGAAGAAGCCCAAAGAGGAATGCCACTTCTGTGGTAAATACGGGCACTGGAAGAGGAACTGTAAGGAGTGGTTAGCTTCTCTCAAGAAGGGAAAGGACGGTGCTTCTACCTCTAATATTTTCTATGTTGAAATAAATACAATTTCACAATCTGAGTCTTGGGTATTAGATACCGGATGTGGATCTCATATTTGTACAAATATGCAGGAACTAAGACAGACTAGGGACTTGAAGAAAGGAGACATAAATTTGCGAGTAGGAAACAGAGCAAGAGTTGTTTCACTCACAATTGGAGATTATGTTTTAGACCTACCATCTGGACTTGTAGTAGAATTGAGGAACTGTTTATACGTTCCTGAGATGTCTCATAACATTATTTCTATTAGCTGTCTTGTGGATGATGGTTTTAATATTTCAATTAAGAACAATGGTTGTGAATTTTATAGAAACGGTATTTTCTATTTTTCAGGAATATCATTAAATGGGATTTATGTTTTGAATGATAAAATTTCTGTTTTCACAATTGATACCAAAAGACATAAGCTAGATAATTCAACTTACTTGTGGCATTGTCGCCTAGGCAATATAAACAAAAGACGCATGCTTAAGCTACATCAAGATGAGCTTATAGATTCAATTGACTGTGAATCAATGGGGACATGTGAGTCTTGTTTAGAAGGAAAGATGATAAAGACACCATTTAGCAATAAAGGTGAGCGTGTATCTGACACTCTAGGATTAGTACATTCAGATGTATGTGGTTCTATATCAGTCCAAGCAAGAGGAGGATTCAGATACTTCATAAGCTTCATAGATGATCATACTAGATATGGTTATATCTATTTGATGAATCATAAGTCAGAAGCTTTTGAGAAGTTAAAATGCTTCAAGAATGAAGTAGAAAATCAAACAGGGAAGACTATTAAGATACTTCGATGAGATCGAGGTGGAGAATATCTTTTAGATGATTTTCTGAATTATCTAACTAAATGTGAAATATGCTCACAATGGACACCTCCTTATACACCACAGCACAATGGTGTATCTAAAAGGAGAAATCTACCTTATTAGATATGGTATGATCCATGATGAGCAACGCATCTCTTCCAAATACGTTATGGGGCTATGCCTTGGAAACTGCTCTATTTACCCTAAATCGAGTACCCACCAAATCCGCCAATTCTACTCCATTCGAATTGTTCGTTGGAAAGAATCATGTTTTCTCTTTTATAAGAATATGGGAATGTTCAGCACATGTCAAACGCATAGTATCAGATAAGTTGGACTTTAAATCTGATAAATGTTTCTTCATTGGATATCCTAAGGAAACTATATGGTATTACTTCTATCATCCAGATGATCAGAAAGTAATCGTATCTTGAAATGCAGTGTTTCTAACGAAAGAGTTTCTGGAAGAAACACGCACTGGAAGCATAATTAAACTTGAAGAAGTTCAAGAAGAAACATCTATTGAAACTACGGAAGAGGTGGTGGAACCCGAATCTATTTCATTAGATGAGACACAAGTGTCACTGCCCACTCGTAGGTCTCAAAGAATTCGTGAACTCCCAGTTAGATATGGTTTTTTAGTGGGAGACGATGAAGAGGTTCCTGTATTAGACGACAAACCCGAGAACTATGAAGAGGCTCTTACTAGTCCAGAATCCAAAGCTTGACTTGAAGCCATGAATTCTGAAATGGACTCCATGTACACCAACCAAATGTGGACTTTGGTTGATCCACCCAAAGGGATAAACCCATTGGGTGCAGGTGGATCCTCAACAAGAAGACAGACATGGATGGAAAGGTTAGTACCTATAAAGCTAGGTTAGTAGCGAAAGAATATCGTCAAAGACAAGGGGTTGACTATAACGAAACTTTCTCTCCAATAGCCATGTCCCAAATCAATCAGAATTATGCTTGCTATTGCCGCTCATTTTGATTATAAGATTTGGCAAATGGATGTGAAAACAGCTTTCCTAAACGGAAATTTACTTGAGGATGTATATATAATGCAACCTAAAGGTTTTACATCAAAAGATGCAACTAAAGTTTCCAAACTTCAGAGATCCATTTATGGACTCAAGCATGATGGAATTAAAGGCTAACGTATCGCAGCGGAAATATAAAAAATTTAACCTTTTTCCATTAACCTAAGATCCGTTAATCGTTATTTCATATAAAGAGGGATAGAAGGAAATACCTTAATGAAGATCTATCTACCATTGCAATCGAAGTGCCCACAACTCTTACTCCGAGTTCCCAAGCACAAGACAAAACACAACCCAAATCAAGTTAGATATCAACCGTATGAAAAGCAATCAAGAATATATTGCCTCTAACAAATCAACACAAGATCAAGGAATAAAAGAAAGAGATGAAAATCAATTGAATCGGTAGGAAGCGGTGAATATCTCGTCCTCGGCTAGGGGGTCGAAAATTCTCTCTCCTGGATTGCTTGTGTGTTTCGAAAATCACACTAGGGGGGGTATTTATAATCTCTTGTATCTAAACCCTAGTTAGATAGAATTAGGTTACTGAATAAGAATTTAATTCGGAATAGAATTCTTAATTATTATCTATTAATATATCTAAATATAAAGATAATAATAATAACCTTATTGGATAATAATAGGAGTAATTTTAATCTCATTAAAACTCCTAATTTAATTATCCTTTTATTAATTTAATTCATAATCCTAATCTAATTAGGATTGATAAAATCAAATTAATTATTTATGTATTTAATACATAAATTCCCCCCCCCCCTTTAGTTACTGGGCCCTATTGGGCTCAGTTGGGCTTCCATCAATTAATTAACATCTGTTTCTCTTTTGGGCTCCAAGTCTTATGTGTGACCCATTAGGTTCTTATTGCTTCTAGCCGTATATAACTATTAAATTAATTTTCACAGAATTATATTTAATCTTTACATAACGGAATGAGTACGCGAAATGTGACTAGCAAATCCGAAACATTCCCCCAGAGCTATAAGAAGACATGTTGATTCTGTCGTTGACTTTTCTGTATTAGTTACGGTATAATTCAATCCTTTATCAGCTACATCCTTGAAATGAATTTTATGACTATGGATAATGTCAAGTCACATATAGCGAGACGTTCGTTTTACTTGTACAGGCCGAGTCAACTCCAATTAGATAGGTTAAGTGAAATCTGTATTTCAAGTCTTAAGCTATCACCTTGCAAGGATTTAGAGTCGAGTCTTCCACAAGCGATCCATGGATGTATCTCCCATTTATCGGGAGTGATAAATGTTGAATCCAATGTATAATTATCCTGTAATTACTTCTTGTGATACTCAACGTCTGTCGTTCACACCCCAGAGTCATCTCTGTTAAGGATCGTGTTACAACAGGATCAAAGTATCACATTCCGTAATCCAGAATGACCAATTAACATTCCTTTGAGTCTGAGGATTACTTATACCTATTAATACCAATGAGATGAACAGGTGACAAGGATGAATCTACCCATCCTGTTATCTCAATTCGGGTCCCCAATCATAATGAACTCCTTTTCATTAGATCCACGTAACTGTCCAGATATATGTATATATGAAGCTTGTGAGATCAGCTTTCTATCGGGACAGAAGACATTGTTACATGCAAGTCTCAACAGTGATATGTCAATCCTAAACATATTACTTGACTTGGGGTGGTTTTAAGTTTATTAGTTTATTATAAAGTTTCGTCTCACTTCATGCTTGTATGAACACTTTATA
Source organism: Euphorbia lathyris (assembly GCF_963576675.1). Taxonomy (NCBI): domain Eukaryota; kingdom Viridiplantae; phylum Streptophyta; class Magnoliopsida; order Malpighiales; family Euphorbiaceae; genus Euphorbia; species Euphorbia lathyris. Next base: position 26,676,884 of record NC_088919.1, on the reverse strand, counting down.
ATCACTTTAAACAAACTTATGGATTTCCTTTTATTAGACTTTATTTAGTTCTTAAAAGGGATTGCCTTTATACAGTTATGAAAACCATATCTCATTAAAACAACTGATATAAAGAACACTTCATTTACATTGAGTTTATCCTAGAACAATTGTCTATAGGACACTAAACCCCAACATACTCCCACTTGGACTAAAGCCAATTGTTTCTACAACTTATCCCAGTAGAACTAAGATGATGCTCATGTACTTTCTAGGTTAAGGGCTTTGTCAACGGATCTGCAACGTTGTCCTCTGTAGGTACTCTTTCTATTCTCACATCTCCTCTTGCCACAATTTCTCTTATAATGTGGTATCGCTTCAGGTAATGCTTGGATGCATTATGAGACCGTGGTTCCTTTGCTTGCGCAATGGCTCCATTGTTATCACAGTACAGTGTAATGGGATTTACAATGTCAGGCACCACACCAAGTTCTGTAATGAACTTTCTAATCCAAACCGCTTCCTTTGTTGCTTCCGCAGCAGCGATATACTCTGACTCTGTCATAGAGAAAGCTACGCTTCCCTGCTTGGAACTCTTCCAACTGACCGCGCCCCCATTCAAGATAAACAGGTATCCTGATTGGGATTTAAAATCGTTTTCGTCTGTGAGATGACTGGCATCTCAAAATCCTTCTATTTTCAGATCCCCTTCTCCGTACACTAGAAACATGTCCTTAGTTCTTCTCAAGTACTTAAGGATGTTCTTGATTGGTAACGACTCGTCAAACTTAACGCGAACGCTACGTCAGGTCTAGTGCATAGTATAGCATACATAATCGAACCGATTGCGCTGGCGTACGGGATTACAGCCATGCGCTTCTTATCATCTTTGGTTTTAGGACATTGATGATTGTTTAACTTTACTCCATGTACCATGGGTAACTTACCTCGTTTCGATTCAAGCATGCTAAACCGCTTTAGCACCTTTTCAATGTATGTAGCTTGTGAAAGACCAAGCAGTCTTCTTGATCTATCTCTGTAGATCTTTATACCAAGTATATAAGCTGCCTCACTAAGGTCTTTTATGGAGAAGTTACCTGATAACCATACTTTAACCGACTGTAGTAGAGCTATGTCATTTCCCATTAATAATATATCATCCACATATAATATCAGAAATGCTACAGAGCTCCCACTTGCTTTCTTGTAAATGTAAGCTTCTTCGCAATTTTGTTCGAAACCAAATTGTTTTATGGTTTCGTCAAAACGCTTGTTCCAGCTTCTAGATGCTTGCTTGAGTCCATAAATGGATCTCTGAAGTTTGCAAACTTTGTTTGCATCCTTTGATATGAAACCTTTAGGTTGCATCATGTATACATCCTCAAGCAGGTTTTCGTTTAGGAAGCTGTTTTCACATCCATTTGCCAAATCTCATAATCATAGTGAGCGGCAATAGCAAGCATTATTCTAATTGATTTGGACATAGCCACAGGAGAGAAAGTTTCGTCATAATCAATTCCTTGCTTCTGACGATATCCTTTCGCTACTAACCTAGCTTTGTAGGTGCTAACCTTTCCATCCATGTCAGTCTTCTTTTTGAAGATCCACCTGCACCCAATGAGTTTTATCCCTTCGGGTGGATCAACCAAAGTCCACACTTGGTTGGTGTACGTGGAATCCATCTCAGAATCCATGGCCTCGAGCCATGCTTTAGAATCTGGACTAGTAAGAGCCTCTTCGTAGTTTTCGGGTTCGTCGTCTAACACGGGAACCTCGTCATCATCTCCCACTAGAAAACCATATCTAACTGGGAGTTCACGAACTCTTTGTGATCTACGAATAGGTGGTACTAGAGTCTCATCTAATGGGACTGTTTCGGGTACCTCAACCGCTTCTGTTGTTTTAGTCGGTGTTTCTTCTTCTTGAACTTTGTCAAGTTCAATCATGCTTCCCTTTTCGGTTTCTTCGAGAAACTCTTTCTCCAAGAAGGTTGCGTGCTTGGATACTATTACTTTCTGATGATAGAAGTAATACCCTACGGTTTCCCTGGGATATCCAATGAAGAAACATTTGTCAGATTTAGAATCTAGTTTGTCGGACGCAATGCGTTTGAGAAATGTTGAACAACCCCATACTCTCATGAATGAGAACACGGGTTTCCTACCAACGAACAATTCATATGGTGTGGAATTAGCGGATTTAGTTGGTACTCGATTTAGGGCGAAGAGGGTAGTTTCTAAGGATTGATAAAATCAAATTAATTATTTATGTATTTAATAGGAGTAACTTTAATCTCATTAAAACTCCTAATTTAATTATCCTTTTATTAATTTAATTCATAATCCTAATCTAATTAGGATTGATAAAATCAAATTAATTATTTATGTATTTAATACATAAATTTCGCCCCCCCCCTTTAGTTACTGGGCCCTATTGGGCTCAGTTGGGCTTCCATCAATTAATTAACATCTGTTTCTCTTTTGGGCTCCAAGTCTTATGTGTGACCCATTAGGTTCTTATTGCTTCTAGCCGTATATAACTATTAAATTAATTTTCACAGAATTATATTTAATCTTTACATAACGGAATGAGTACGCGAAATGTGATTAGCAAATCCGAAACATTCCCCCAGAGCTATAAGAAGACAGGTTGATTCTGTCGTTGACCTTTCTGTATTAGTTACGGTATAATTCAACCTTTTATCAGCTACATCCTTGAACTGAATCTTATGACTATGGATAATGTCAAGTCACATATAGCGAGACGTTCGTTTTACTTGTACAGGCCGAGTCAACTCCAATTAGATAGGTTAAGTGAAATCTGTATTTCAAGTCTTAAGCTATCACCTTGCAAGGATTTAGAGTCGAGTCTTCCACAAGAGATCCATGGATGTATCTCCCATTTATCGGGAGTGATAAATGTTGAATCCAATGTATAATTATCCTGCAATTACTTCCTGTGATACCCAACGTCTGCCGTTCACACCCCAGAGTCATCTCTATTAAGGATCGTGTTACAATAGGATCAAAGTATCACATTCCGTAATCCAGAATGACCAATTAACATTCCTTTGAGTCTGAGGATTACTTATACCTATTAATACCAATGAGATGAACATGTGACAAGGATGAATCTACCCATCCTGTTATCTCAATTCGGGTCCCCAATCCTAATGAACTCCTTTTCATTGGATCCACGTAACTGTCCAGATATCTGTATATATGAAGCTTGTGAGATCAGCTTTCTATCGGGACAGAAGACATTGTTACATGCAAGTCTCAACAGTGATATGTCAATCCTAAACATATTACTTGACTTAGGGTGGTTTTAAGTTTATTAGTTTATTATAAAGTTTCGTCTCACTTCATGCTTGTATGAACACTTTATAATCACTTTAAACAAACTTATGGATTTCCTTTTATTAGACTTTATTTAGTTCTTAAAAGGGATTGCCTTTATACAGTTATGAAACCATATCTCATTAAAACAACTGATATAAAGAACACTTCATTTACATTGAATTTATCCTAGAACAATTGTCTATAGGACACTAAACCCCAATAAAGCAAGCGTCTAGGAGCTGGAACAAGCGTTTTGATGAAACCATAAAACAATTTGGTTTCGAGCAAAACTGCAAAGAGGTTTGTGTTTACAAGAAGATCAATGGGAGCTTGGTCGTGTTTCTCAAACTATATGTGGATGACAGACTACTGATGGGAAATGATGTAGCTATGCTACAATCGGTGAAAGTTTGGTTATCTGGTAACTTCATTATGAAAGACTTAGGAGAAACAACTTATATCTTAAGGATTACGATCTATAGACATAGATCAAGAAGACTGTTTGGTCTTTCACAAGCTACATACATTGAGAAGGTGTTAAAGCGGTTTAACATGCTTGAATCGAAGAGAGGTAACTTACCCATACGACATGGGATGAAGTTAAACAATCATCAATGTCTTAAAATAGAAGATGATAAGAGACGCATGGTTGTAGTTCCCTACGCCAGTGTGATCAATTCGATTATGTATGTTATGTTATGCACTAGGCCCGATGTAGCGTGCGTTGGCATTGAGCATGACAAGTCACTATCAGGGAAATCCAGGTGATGATCACTGGAATGTTGTCAAGAACATTCTTAAATACTTGAGAAGGACTAAATACATGTTCCTAGTGTATGGAGAAGGGGAACTGAAAATAGAAGGATTTTTAGATGCCAGTCATCTTACAGATGAAAATAATTTTAAATCCCAGTCAGGATGCATGTTTATTCTGAATGGGGGCGCGGTCAGTTGGAAGAGTTCCAAGAAGGGAAGTGTAGCCTTCTCTACGACCAAATCTGAGTACATCGCAGCTGCGGAGGTAACAAAGGAAGCGGTTTGGATTAGAAAGTTCGTGACTGAACTAGGAGTGGTGCTTGACATTGTAAATCCCATTACTCTATAATGTGATAACAATGGAGCCATTGCACAAGCAAAGGAACCACGGTCTCATAATGCATCCAAGCATTACCTTAAGCGATACCACCTTGTTAGGGAGATTGTTGCCAGAGGAGATGTGAGAATAGAAAGTGTGCCCACCGAAGACAACGTTGCATATCCGTTGACAAAGCCCTTAACCCAAATATTTCATGATCGTCATTTGAATTCTTCAGGGATTAGTTTCAGAAACAATTGGCTTTAGTCCAAGTGGGAAAATGTTGGGTTTTATGTCATATAGACAATTGTTTTAGGATATAAATATTTTAAATGAATTGTTCTTTTATATCAGTTGTTTTAATAAGATATAGTATGTTTAAATATATAAAGGCATTCATCTTTTAGAACTAATTAAGTCAAATAAAAGAAAATCCTGAAGTTTATTTAAAGTGATTATAAAGTGTTCATACAAGCATGAAGTGAGACCAAACCTTATAATAAACTAATAAACTTAAAACCACCCCAAGTCAAGTAATATGTTTATGGGATTAACATAATACTGTTAAGACTTGCATGTAATAGTGTCTTCTGTTATGCATAGAGAGCTGATCTTACAAGCTTTAGATATGAAGATATCTAGACAATTATATGGATCCGGTGAAGGAGTTCATTAGGATTGGGGACCCGACTTGAGATAACGGGATGGATGGATTCATCCTATGTCACTTGTTTATCACATTGGTATTAGTAGGTATAAGTAATCCTCAGACTCAAATAAATATTAATTAGTGATTCTGGATTATGGAGTGTGATGCTTTGACTCTGTTCAAACACGATCCATAACAGGAAGGATCTTGGGTTGTGTGGGGCAAGCGTTGGGAATCACACAAAGTAATTACGGAATAGTTAATATTAGATTGAGCATTCATCACTCCTGATAAATGGGAGATATATCCCGGATCGCTTGTGGAGACTTGACTCTAAATCCTTGCAATGTGATAGATTAAGAGTCGAAATGGAGATTTCATTTAATCTATCTATTCAGAGTTAACTCTACCTGAACAAGTAAAATAAACGTCTCATTATATGCAACTTGACACTATCCATAGTTACAAGATTCGTTCAAGGATATAGCTGGTGAATGATCGAATTATACTGGACCTAATGCGGAAAGGTCAACGACGGAATCAACCTATCTTCTTATGGCTTTGGGGGAATGTTTACGCTTCTGCTATTCACAGTTCGCGCACTCATTCCGATATACAATAGGTTGAATGTAATTTTGGAAATTAATTTAACAAATATATACAGCTGGCAGCAATAAGAACCAAATGGGTCACATATGAGACTTGAACCAAAAGGGGGTGAAATAGTAATTATTGAATGGAGAGAGGGGGGCGAAATATACATATTAGATGTATATTAATTATGTTTAATTTATTTATTTAAATAATTATAATTATTAGATTATAATTATGATTAAATTAATTTTAGGATAAAATTAGTTAGGTGATTTAATTTGATTATACCTCTAATTGGAAAATATTATCCCAACTCAAATAAATAATGTAAATATTATTTATATTAGATATAGATATAGATATAAATATAGATAATATTCATATTATCTAATTAGAAGTGCTATTTTGATTATGACTCTAGTTAAGTGTTTTAACCTAATCTAACTACGGATTGGAATTGAAAACAATATTTATAACCCCCCCCCCCTCATTAGTTGAGGATTTCGGCCACCACAACCCAGAAGGAAGAAAATTCTTCTTATCTGCATTCGACTAATTTCTATCTTCGTGTTCTCTATCCTTGTTCTCATGTTGATTTATTAGAGGCAATCTTCTTTGATTGCTATTCATTGGTTGTATTCTAATCCTTTACTTGTTTGTTTTGTGTGTGCTCATGAAACTCGGGATTAAGAGTTTTGGGTACTTCGTTTGCAATTGTAGATAGATCGACAATTAAGGTATTACGTTTTATCCCTCTTTACATGAAATAACGTTTAATGGATATTGGGTTAAGGGAAATAGGTAAAAAATTTATATTTCCGTTGTGCCTGTGTTTGTCTATTTTCCTTCATGTATAACCGCCTACAAGCAGCAGCCTGCCACAATAAACATGCCAAGTTGGTGGAGTTAAACGAATGAGATTTGGTATTCCGAAAGGCTAAGAAAATCCAGTCTACAGAAGGAAAAGGAAAACTGGGAGTGACTTGGAGCAGCCCTTATCGTATCCTCTCCAAGATAGGACCCGCCATATTCAAGCTTGAAGACATGAAGGACAACAAGTATCACGGACCTGGAACATTCAGAATCTCCATAAATACTATTAGAAATGAATGTAACAAAGTTTGGAGCACTCTTTTTCCTTAAGTAGGGTTTTTCCTACTCAGGTTTTAATGAGGCTCCCCAAAAGACAAATATCTAAGTATTGAGACAAATTATATTGATAAATGTCCTTTCCTTTTACGATGGTCTTCTTTACATTTGACAGAAATATGAATATTTTCTTCCCAACGAGGGGAGGCAACAGCAAAGCCCTTGAGGCGAATCATCTTCCTCAAATATAGGAAGATAACATAAAAACCCTTAAGGTGAATCATCTTCCTCAAAGATAGGAGGATAACATGAAAAAGCCCTTGAGACAAACCATCTTCCTCAAAGATAGGAAGATGACATAAAAAACTCTCGAGGCGAATCTTCTTCCTCAAATATAGAAAGACAAAGCCCGTGAGGCTAAAACACTTCCTCAAAGATAGGAAGATAAAAAAAGGACAAGGTTGGCCATCTATCCTAAAAATAGACTCAGAAATGCAAACACATGCCAAATAAAGAGCAGACTTTGGGATACAAGCATCTGCAAAATAAAAGAGAAAACTTTGAGACACAAGCATATGCAAAATAAGGAGCGGATTTATAAAAGGAGAAATTGTACTATTATAATAGAGAAAAGGAAATAGATTCTTTCCTATTACAAAAAATAATTTTTACAACAACATTTCAGGAGGCAGTTGAGTCTTGCGCATCCTTGCATCCGTAGTTGGCGAAGTAATCACCATGACATCCTTACCGTTGTTAGCATGAGTCTCTAAAGTCTCGCCTTTTCCAACTAGCGAAGCTTTTGGACCTTCAGCCGAGACAAATGAAGCCTGTATATGACCTTAGAAGCATCCTTCAAAGTATCATAATGAAGAGCTTCTTCGATGGAGGGAACGTTGATAGGGGTCAAAAAACCCTATCTTTAGGTATGGTTTTAGGACGATTTTAGTTTACTTTTTCGCTAATAAGCGAGCAATTCTCGCATTTATATGCATTTGTTTGTGTTAGTTAGAATTTGTATATGTTCTATTTACTTTTGTGGTTTAAGCTCGTTTTTTTTATCGTTTTTGGGCAAATATCGCCAAACTAGCATGTATGTTAACTTTCAATTATCTTTTATGGCTAAATGATCCATCAAAAGTTGCACCAAACAGAGTGTTTACTCAAAACAAGCGATTGGTGGGTCAATTTAGCCTCGAAACTAATGTCATTTGGAGTTTACGTGCGTGTGCAGGTCAAAATAAGAACGAGTTCGGGTGAAAATCGCATCTTAGGGACATGCGACAGTCACGCGGGGCGTTTGGGCATGTTTTGCTCGTCGAAACTGGCCTTTTTAGGCCAGCTTGGCGAGCTGGCACTACCAGTGCGACGAGCTGACCGACGAGATGGGAGTTGCCAGCTCGGTGAGCTGGCAGTAGGGGGCTAGCTCGCTGAGCTAGCTCACCCAGATCGGTGAACTGACCTGTGACTGATTCCCGGCCCTATGATACCACGATCGGTCCCCACTCTTCCCACCTGTAAAAGGAAACAAATTAGGTCAAATACGGGGCCCGAACCACAACTATAAATAGAACTTCTATCTTGTAAATTAGATATCTTTTCATTATTGTAAAAACCCTAGCCTTCCCCCTTGAAGAATCCTCTCCACCTCCTCCATCTCCTTCAACCTCCATTAAAGATCATCTGAAGCTCCGTTCACCGAGGATTATTTAAAGTTCATCCTTAAGGCCTAGGAAGACGCCTGCATTGGTAGACAGGTTCCCTGAAAGGGATTTTCTTTCTCTTTTATATTCTATTTGCCTCTGATCCATGTTATGAATCCTAGGCTCATTGTATCTTCGTGACAATACTCTTCACCTTTAATAATATTATAGTTTTTTTTTGCTCAATTGGTTTATTGATTTCATCTTTGTCTTACGGTTTGTTTGATTGGTTTAACTCATTCATAAATCCAAAAATTGAGTTGGCACATATTGCGAGCTGAATCTGACCTAGTCAGAGCCTATAAGATTGACGACCTTATAGATGATTAAGCCCAAATTACTGAGCCTTAGAGCTAGTTTCGGCCTTACAAGGGAATCACAAACTAGAAACCACAGAAGGATAAGTAGGGTTAATCGCCATGCTTCTTGAATAGTAAGTGGATCCTCTTCTACTGTGAATGCATAAAAGTCAGAACCAAAGTCTTTAGAGACTCCAGGCCTCTTACTTCTCCTAGGTTCAGATTCCTCACTCTCCTTTTGCACTACAGGTCAAACAGCAGGCATGTTACTAGATGATGCACCCCCACTATTTCTCAATTTAAAAGGAAATCTATCTTCGTAAAAGTCAGCATCATTTGACTCCAAAATAACATGTGCATTCAGATCATAGAACCTATATATTTTGCTATTCACAGCATATCCAATAAATACACATTCATAAGCCCTACTAGTAAGTTTGACTCTCTTATGGTCAGGAATCCTAACATAAGCCAAACAACCCCAAGTTCTAAAATAGGATAGGCTATGTGTTTTATTTTTCAAGATCTCATAAGGGGAGATTTTGCTTTTTGACTTAGGGACCCTATTGAACACATAGCAAGCAGTCAATAAAATTTCTCCCCACCAATGTGAGGCAGCACCTAAAACTAAGCATAGTAGCTACTACAGACTCGGTAAGTGTCCTATTTATCCTTTCAGCCTTTCCGTTCATTTCTGGTGAATAAGGTGTAGTGGTTTCATGTATAATACCATGTGATTTATAAAAATCAATAAATAAGCTAGAACCATATTCTGTGCCTCTATCACTACGAAGTCTCTTAACTTTCCTATTGCATTGATTTTCTATTTCAACTATGAACAATTTAAACATGTCAAACGCTTCACTTTTATTTTTCATCAAATAAAAAAAAGTAAAGTCAGAACAATCATCAATAAAGGTTATAAAATAATGCTTGTCATTTCTAGTCAACTTTCCATCTAATTCACATATATCAAAATGAATTAACTCTAGAGGTTCAGAATTCCTAATAACAGATTTATGAGGTGTTTTTGTGATTTTTACCTGACTACAATAATCACATTTAAGAAACTCATTTAAATTCAACTTTGGAATTAATCCTAGGTTACTCATGTTCTTAATGATACACTTATTAAGATGACAAAAGCGCGCATGCCAAACATTAAAAGTACACAAGGTGTAAACAGAAATATTCACTTTATTAATCTCAACATTCAACTTAAACATGCCTTCAGTTGCATAACCCTTTCCTACAAACACATTGTTCTTAGTCAAAGTAAATAAATCTGCCCATATAGTCTGTGTGAAACCAGCCTTGTTGAGAAGATAGCCCGAAATCAAATTTTTTCTCATTTCTAGATTATGCATCACATCCTTCAAAGTTAGGGTTTTTCCAGATGTGAAGTTCAATTCCACATTACTAATTCCAGCAACAATAGTGGTATGGGAATCACCCAACATCACTTTCTTATCTTCGGTCACAGCAGTGTATGTTTTGAACATACTTCTATCATAGCAAACATGGCGAAAAGCACCCGTGTCTACATACCACCCATCTGATCCACCTATGAGGCTGGTCTAAAAAATCATTACAACAAAATTATGTTGCTATTCAGTCAGGTTAACACTAGGAGTAGTGTTTGGCCTATTCCTGTACATATGACCTGGTTTCCCACAATTAAAGCAGAGGAAAGCAGCATCATTTCTAGGTGTCTGTTGTTGTGGCCTATTTTGGTTCCTTTGAAAGTTCCAATTCAGATTAACTCGGGTCTTGCGGGTTTGGATTGGTTTGCGGTTCTGATTCTTAATTTTTTTGAACAGGTTTCAGAATAACAGTGGATCTTTTGGTGTTATTGGAAACAATAAGCACTTCTTCTTTTAAATCTTTTTTTCGAGCTTCCTCTTCAATTCAGATGCGAGTAATCAGATTTTCCATTGAAAATTCTTTTGTTTGTGCCTCAAAATATTTTTAAAATCTTTCCAGGAAGGAGACAATTTGTTAATAATCACAGCAACTTGAAATTGATCATTTAGAGGCATACCTTCTGAAATAATTTCTTGTGCTATTTTTTGTAATTCATGAGATTGAAACTCCACTGATTTGTCATCAGTCATCTGAAATTTGAGGTAGCGACTGACATCATCTTTTTTCGACCCAGCGTCCTCTGTGTCATACTTCCTCTGCAGAGCTTCCCAAATTTCTTTGGCAGTTTTTTTTTCAGCAGTATAGTAGTGATACAAGTCATCTGCTAACCCATTGAGGATATAATTTTTGCACAGAAAATCCGTTTCTGTCCATTTTTCAGCAGCACGAATGTCAGCACGAACATCAGCACCAGTAGCATATTCACGAACAACAGACTTCTCAGAACTCAGAATAGAAGCCACTTTTTCGTGGTGAGGTAGAACAACATCTTCTTTCTCCACCTTTGGAAGTGAGCACCTTCAAACCGGAATGACTTGTTGATTTCAGCAATCCCATTTGATTGTTCGGTAGCCATATCAGCAGTAATTGAATCGTCTTAAAATTGTTGGAACTGGAACTGGTAAAACAACAAAAGACCGAACAAAAAGAAATGGGCAAAGTCGCGGACTAAGTCGCTTTCTTTAAGACGTTCGCGGAACTGTCGGAAAATTGCAAGCAGTGTAATTTCTGGTGGCCTCTAAGATAAAACAACCCTCTGTAATATGAATTCGTATTGCACCGTACAAATTCGTTTCTGTCTACACTCAATAATTTGTTAATTATCGAAAATGAATGAATTAATTATGTCTATAAATCAGTCTCTCACACATATTTATACAGAAAGAGGGTGGGAGAGAAATCAGGAAAGATGGGTTGAGAATGTATTCATCTCCTCAAGTACATGCATCAATCAATAAATTGTGATAATAATTAATAAAACTGTGAGAAAGGAGAGAAACAAAACCTTGGATGAGAGGAAAAATAACAAAAGTGCCATGAATAGTTAAAATCATAGTGGACAAAAAAGTAGACCTGGCAATTATCGTGTTCGAGTCGTGTTCGTGTCGTGTCATTTCGGGTTCGTGTCAAAAAGAGTAAACCCAAACCCAATCCAAAAACTTTCGTGTCAAAGTCGTGTTAACCTATTCGGGTTAGTGTCGATTTCGTGTCGTGTTTTCGGGTTACATGTAATTTTGTTATGCGTATATATTAATAATAACTCTTAAAAATATAAGAAGATTTGGTACTGTTTTTAAACATTTTATATCATTTTTAGATTAGTATGCTAACAATAATTATCGAAAAGTTCGATAATATCATGTTAGAGGGTTATGTAATGTGTTTATAACAATTTAGGAAATTCAAATTAATATTTGCAATTAATAATTATAATTTTATTATCTTTATTAATAAAGTGACATAAAAAACATGAGAGAATATAACAATAATTTTCAATATCCGTGTCATTTCGTGTCGTTTTCGGGTTCACATATCAACACTAACCCAACCCAAAAATTAGCGTGTCAGTTTCGTGTCAACTCAAAAATGACCCATTACCTATTAAGCTCAACACTAACACTAAAAATCCGTGTCGTGTTCGTGTCGTGTAATCGGGTCGTGTGTCATTTTGCCACCTCTACAAAAAAGGAAGCTGCGTTGAAAGGTGGGGAGGGGAAAGAGTAGCACGTGGTCCCGATAGAAAGATCAACCAAAGCCAAAGGCTATGGAGAAAACTCTTATAACCCTTTTTCCTTTCTTCATATTTCATTTTTTTTTTGAAGCTAGCTTTTCTTGTTTTTTCTATTAATGATTTATTCATTTATTGGATAATACCACATTCGACAGACATTTTTTAATTAATACTTTAGAAAGTTTTATGCATACAATTGATAATGTTTTAAAAATCGGTCAAGACAACCGCTTGTTTTAGGTAGGAATTTCCACAAATAGTTTTGATTTTTCTTAAATCGAGCGATCTAAATCGTTTTACCGATTTAGCCATATATGCGCACATAGACGGCTCCAAACGAATCTATATGGCCCTTTTAAAAAACCGATCTTAAATTTTATGTCAATTTTTAAAGAAAAATTAAATTTAAAGGAAAAAACTAAGACTATTAAATATTATTTTTCTGGATATTAATGTTATTTTATTGATATATTTTTAATATTATTTTGTTGATATATTTTTATTTTTTAAAAAAAGTTAATGTGTATATATAGAGTAAAGTTTATATTATAAAAAAAGGAGGCTTGTTGAATTTGAGTAACGTGTAGAGTATAATCTTAAAAGTAGAATATAAATAAAAGATTTGGAGACGAAAGAAAGAACAATGAAGGCCTTAATGAAAGAAAGTAGGTACTGTTTGTTGAGAGGGACGAGTGCCTGTCGTTAACCATTTCAACTGTGGCACTGAAAACCATGGCGTTTTTATTGGGGACACACTCTAATTAATATGACATTTGACATTTGACATTTCCCTTTCTTTTTTTACTAAATTCCATACCCTATCATCCTTTTAATTCTTTCTATTTTAACTCCACTTAACTAATTTCCACTTAATGAAAGATCACAACTTTAACATTAAAATCACAATATTGAAGAGCCTCCAAATGATTTATGACTAAATTTATCCATTTCTCACTATTCAGTTCGATTTATAAACGATTTGAAAATTGGTTTAAAAGCTCGGAAATAGGCTTAATTGTAGATTCAGGAAGTTTGATTATATTGTTCATGAACATGTTCGTGAGTAAATTTGGTTCGATTTTTTTTAATAATAGTATTTTCATAAACAAAGAAATGTAAAACGAACTAGTTTTATCTAAATTTTAGTTTTATAAGTTTGAAAACTATGTAGCTTTATATTAAAAAAATTTCAAATAAATATAATTAATTAATATAAAAAAATGAGTTATTAATAAACAGTTCACGCAATAAGATGCGTTAAATTTGTAATAAGTGGAGCATGAAGATGTGAGTATTTGTGCACTTTCCATCCTTATTGTAATCTTTGGGTTAATTAATTAAAAAGGGTATATGTTTATAAATGAGCGAAAGGAAAAAGGTGTATATGACAGCTTGTTTGTATTTAGAATATTAATTAAAGTCTCATCTCATCTCATCATTATACATACTCAATTGTAAACCAACGGTCACATGTCCAGTCCAAGTTATGATATGATGTCGCTATGAGGAAGTAGTGATTAAAGAGGAAACTCACCATGTACAAAATTCAATTTTACAACTAAATCTTTCAAACAACCAAACTTCTCACGGTGTTGCCCATGAATCCAATCATCCCATTAATTAATTCTATGCAACAACAACACTTGTTAGTTGGGCGGACACTCTTCTTCGAAATTACTCTTAGATTAGTCTGAGATTCATGGCAATTTCTATTTTTATATTTTTTTTATATACATACAATTAAATTAAAATAACAAATATAAAACGATTTAATTCATAACTCCAAAAATATGTCAATAATAACATTTTAACACTAATTTCTCTGAAACAACTTAAACAACTAAAATAATGTATGTAAGTAATACAATTTATTAAAAATTAATGAAACAATGTCTTTAAATCTTAAATCATATTATAGAAATAAGTAGAGAATCCAATTGAAATCAACTATCTAAAAAATAATAAACACAAACACCGACAATCATGCGATAATATTCAAAATTGAATTATAATAAAGCAAATAAAAAATAGAATATATATATATATATATTTGTTCGAATCGCCACTTAGGCGCCGCGCAAGGGAAAAATAGGAAAGACTTGTCAATTTTAGACCGGTACCGATTTTTTAAACACTAATCTATCTAAAATATCATTAATAAATTAATTTACTTATATTCAAACTCTAGATGTAATCTTATTTTAAGTTTATGCTAATATATATTGTTTCTTTTTGGTATTTCTAACAATAATTATAAGATATCAACATAAGAGATTCAAAAAAAAAAAAAGAATGAGTGTTTTTTTTTTCTATATGTACCAAGGAGAATATCATGAGATGTTATTGTCTCTGATGCAAGAAGAAAATTGAAATTAAGTTGTTTTGACTATAATTGAGTATAGGAATGGGATGTTCATCATTTTCTCTCTTCCGGGGAATCTTCATGTATATAATGCAGCACATGGACTGGACTAGTATTATTATAAAAACCAATGATGGTGTCTCCTTTTTTTTTCTTTTTTTTTTCTTTTAGAACAAATAAAGATATAAGAAACATATTCACCACATTAATTAATTAACAGATATGACAACATTAATTGGTTAATTAATTAACTTAGGAATATTTAAAAAGAAGAAGCAAAAAGAAATGAAAGACTATCATATCATATCATTCTCCTTCTCCTTCCCCTTCAGTTGTAGCTGAGGACATGTAACTCATGGCGAGTGAGGTCTCATCGGAAGGCAATGGGGGCGGAGCAGGTGCTTGAAAATGTTGCTTGCAAGCTTGGCAAGTGATTTGCAAAATGGTACAAGTGATTTTCTTTGTAGCTTGATCTCTTAAAGCATGAGCTTTCTCGAGTTCAACCTGCGCTTGTTGCCTAATCCGTTTTGCATTTGCAAATTCGAGTTCTGCAATTTCGAGTTGTCTCTTTGCTTGTTGTCTAGCTTCCTCAGCATAAGCCTTTTCAGCCATAGCTAATCTCAATTGCTCACTAGCAAACTCCTTCATTTTGGCTGCTTCAACACTAGGATTGGGATTAGGAATATCATTACTATTTGCATCCAAATCCGAGCCTATTGAAAGCTTCAAATTAGTTTCCGAAGATGGTAGGAGTTGAAGTTCAAGATTGTGATTGTGATTGTGAGTGGAAGTAGAAGCATGATTTCTATCAGAAGATGAGTATAAAAAAACAGGTTCAGTCCGAATGGGCATTGCAGGCAAAGGGGTGATGCTGAAATTGGCGTCACTTGAAGGGCTAGTGCTTGAAGCTGTTCTAGAAGAGCAGGCAGGCTGTAATGCTTGTAATTCCGGCTGACTTCGCCTTACTGTGCAAGCATCTTGGTGTTCAATGAAGCTTTCAACCCTGAA
This sequence comes from Euphorbia lathyris, assembly GCF_963576675.1. Classification (NCBI taxonomy): domain Eukaryota; kingdom Viridiplantae; phylum Streptophyta; class Magnoliopsida; order Malpighiales; family Euphorbiaceae; genus Euphorbia; species Euphorbia lathyris. The sequence goes on along the minus strand of NC_088919.1, from coordinate 26,661,130 downwards.
GTTAATTACCAAATCAACTTCAATATACTATTGTTGGAGTGTAGGGTTCATAAGAAACATTCTATTGATTATGCATATATATATATATATGTTGGACTAGGTTTAACATATTAAATTAATTAATAGATATTGTCATATGACTAATTGAGTATTAAATAAAAGAAAGAAATTAGGGTTAGTGAACCTGGAGAAGACTCGACCACAGTCGCAAGAATGACCTCTAGTACCACAAGTTTTGAGATGAGCTTTGTAATCAGATTGAACAGCATAACCTTTAGAGCACTTGTCGCAAACCCACTGCTTGTGATTGCTATGTTTTCTCCGAAAATGTTTTTTAATTCCGACGAGATCTCCTAGAGCATGACAAGGATGATGGTGCAAACAGCTGGGTTCAGGACAAACATAAACTCTCTTCTTAACTAGTTGAGTTTCTCTTTTCAACAATTTCCAAGGGACTTTATGCCTTCTTCTATGCATTTGAAGGTTCTGATCTCTTTGAAACCCTTGGTTACAGATCTCACAAACATATCTATCTGATTCAAGCAAAGTCCGTGGAGATAGAGAGACAACCTCTGCATCTGGATCTACATATAAAAACAATAATTAGAAGAGGAATCAATATGAAATTAAGGGGATGGGAAAGGGAATTATATATATATACCAGGAGTTCCCGCAGGTTTTCTTTTCCTTTTGTTGGAGATGCCATTAGGGAAGGGATCAGAAGGAGAAGGAGAAGGAGAGTTGTGAAGCATGTATATGTTGTGAAAGTGAGTAGAGTAGTGGGGTTATTCAGCTTTAAAGTCAGAAAGAACGTGGATGGATAACAAAAGAAATAAAGGTTTCCTCTTGCTTTCTGCAACACAACTTTGTTTAAGCTTTTCTTCTCTTTCTCTTTCTCTTTCTCTTTTATGCAACCAGTTTTATAGAGAGAGAACAAACAAAAAAACATCCTCTACACAACAAAACAAACACTCATTATTCATATCACACTGTAATTTGCATGAATAACTACAGCCCACACCTCTCTTACACGTCACCTCACCCTTCCTTTCTTTTTTACCAATCTCTCTTTTTTACTTTTTCCTTTTTCCTAGGCTTAATACATATATACACACCTAAACTTCACAAGTTTTGTCTAATGGCACCCTGAACTTTCAAATAACCTATCACACACCTATAGTTGCCTTTAAAAACCTATCGCACACTTATAGTTATCTTTAAAAACTTATCGCACACCTATAGTTGACTCATTCGGACCTCCTACACACAAAATCGTTGATTTTTCGTCTTTGACATATGAGGTGGCATACCGAACGAACTCCCGCGCTTTTCTTCTTTTCTATAACACGCATACCACCTCGTTCGTTAAAGACGAAAGATCAACGATTTTGTGTGTAGGAGGTCCGAATGAGCCAAGTATAGGTGTGTAATAGATTTTTAAAGCCAAATATAGGTGTATGATAGGTTATTTTAAAAGTTCGAAGTGCCATTAGATAAAACATGCCAAGTTTAAGGGCGTAAATATGCATTAAGCCTTTTTCCTACATCTCTTTGTGTTTTTCTTTATGCTTCATCTTCCCTTTCCTTCCAATTCCACTTTTCATCTTTTATTTACCTATTAATTTATTAGGTAAAACTTTGATCTTTTTTAACACTATGAGCGCCCACGGAACCCGATTATCCTTTTTTATGGTTTCGTTTCAGCAAAAACGATTCTGTGTTTAATATTACACCGTCACTTAACGTTTTTAATGACAACACGTGGTGTATCCCTCCGGTGCATGTCTATTTGTTTATTAGTGTGTTTTTATCATGTTTTCGAACTAATTTTATTATATCGAAAGTCGCCACCCGAGATTAATATCTGGGAACATATGTTCGATGACATACAGGTTCACACTATGTCATATTTTCAAAGTTGGGTTCGTGAATTAAAACGTTCTAAGGGTTTGATTGATAAACTCGTAGAATTGTCTTTCGTTAGAATACCATTTATAATCTAAATCATTTTCCGTTTATATCATTTATACCGTGGGAAAGTAATAAATAAATACGGAAAGATTAAATAAATTACATTTCAATCAAATGGACAAATAACCTTATACATCAAATCTAATCCTAATGAAACTATTGAACTTCTAAAACAAATAAACGTTAGTTGCAGGACAATTGGGGCTCGTCTTTCAAATTTATTCTACAGTGTTGGACTCGATCATATAGGATTTAGACAAAGCCTATTAATCTAACACAACAACATAGTAATTATGTCCACAAATAGTTTATCGGTTCTAATCAATTTAATATTTTTCTGAAATACCCAAAATACTCTTATAACCCGAGATTGATTTCACATGAATACATATATTGTTAGGTTTAGTGTCCTAAAGATAATTATTATAGGATATAAACTATTTGTAAATGAATCATTCATTATCATTTGTTTTATAAGATATAGTATGTTTAACTATATAAAGACAATTATTTTTTATCAGAACTAATTAAGTTAAATAAAAGAAATCTCAAGTTTGTTTAAGTGATCATAACGTATTCATACAAGTATGAAGTGAGACTCAACTTTATAATAAACCAATAAACTTAAAACAACCCCAAGTCAAGTAATATGTTTATAGGATTAACATAGTACTGTTGAGCCTTGCACGTAATAGTGTCTTTTATTGTTAATAGAGAGATGATCTCACAAGCTTTAGATATTTGGATATCTATACAGCTACATGGATCCGGTGAAGGAGTTCATTAGGATTGGGGACCCGACTTCAGATAACAGGATGGATGGATTTATCTAATGTCACATGTTTCATCTCAAATTGTATTAGTAGGTATAAGTAATCTTCGGACTCAAATAAATATTAATTAGTGATTATGGACTACGGAGTGTGGTGCTTTGACTCTGTCCAAACGCGATCCACTATACAGGGCACTCTAGGGTGTGTGAGGCATGCGTTGGGTATCACATAAAGTAGTTGCAGGGTAGTTAATGTTAGGTTGAGCATTCGCCACTCCTGATAGATAGGAGATATATCCATGGCCTCTTGTGGATAATTAACTGGACATCCTTGCAAGGTGATAGGGTTAAGAATAGAAATGGAGATGTCACTTAACCTATCTATTCAGAGTTAATTCTACTTGGACAAGTCAAACAAACGTCTCATTATATGTAACTTGACATATTCCATAGTTACGGATTCGTCTAAAGATATAGCCGATGAAGGATCGAATTATAATGGACCTAATAATACGGAAAGGTAAACATTAGTATCAACATGGATTCTTATCGCTTTGGGGGAATGTCTATGGTTCTACCAGTAACATTCTTCGAATTCATTCCGTTATACATTTAGTTGAAATTAATTAGGTTGAATTAATTCCAATAAATATATATGGCTAGCAGCGGTAAGAACCTATTAGGTCGCACATAGGACTTGGAGTTGGAGGATAAAATGGTAATTAAGAAAAAAGAAGCATATGGGCCGAAATATACATGTGTTAAGGATAAAATGATTTAATTGATAATTATAAATTATATTATAGTTTCCTTTCCTGTTGCTACCAAAAAAAATTATATTATAGTTATAATTAAATTATATGATTATGTGATAATATTAATTAAAAGGTTTAGTGTGATTATATCTCTAATTAATTAAATCCCTAACATAAATAAATATCTAATTAGTATTGGGATTATTATTTATTTATATTAAGATATAGATAAAGATAATAATTGTATTTATTTATTTATTAGTAAAGCTATTCAGAATAGGATTCTAATTAAGTCATTTAACCAAATGTGATTATGGTTAATATTTGGAAGACTATAAATAGGCCCTTACCCATATGAATTTCGGCCAGGCAACATCAAGGGGCTAATAAATTATTTCAACTTCCACTCGTCTTAATTACTCTTTCGTTTACTCTCTCTTTGATCTCGTGTCGATTCCTTTAGAGGCAATCAATTTAGATTGCTACTCATTGGTTGATTACTAACTATTTTATTTTTTTATTGATTTCATTGTTCGTGAAATATGATTAAGAAGTTAGTGGGCACTTCATTTGCAATGGTAGATAGATCGACAGAAAAGGTACACATGTTTAATCCATCTTTGTATGAACTAAGGATTAATCCCTTTGGAAATTACCTTCTAGGCTGTTATGCAGTTTGAAGTATAGCAGACTTCCGAGCACAAACAAACAGAAATCCAAGCAGTATTCCGAACCCAAACACATCAAGTTGAAATGCAATAAAAAAATCCAAGCAAATGATTCTAAATGTGTTTGGAATGAGTTTTGTAACCAGCGTTATAGAATTTAGACCCAAACGCTATATACTGATGTTTATAGTGCTTCAAAAACTTGAAAAAGAAAGAATTGAATCTTTTTAGAATGCAATTCAATATGTTTACTCTCTTTTTATGTCTGACCCCTCATAATTTACACTCAAAACCACTATTCTCCCTTACTCTTTTTTTTTTCTTGCTTTCTATATCCTATAAAAATGGCATGCCCTTCACAATTGCTTTCTACCTATTTCTATATGATTTGGGTAGAGAACTGCCAAAATTAAAAAAGAAAATTGCTGAAAACCGCTTAAGTAGCCGATCGGCTATGATGGTTACCGATCGGCGACGCATGTAGTCGATCGGCTACTGACGTGGAAAAGAGGCAGTTTTCAACCCTTTTTTCAAAGAAACGTCAAAGTTTTAAGAATTAAAGACCAGTCACTGATCGACGATGGGTGTAGACGATCGGCTACCCTTAAAGGAAAATATGGTTTATTAGAAGTCATGGTTCAGATCATGACTCGTGCTCCCATATAACGTGACGTGAGGTCCACCTACAATGGTTGTGTGCAGGTAATATAATCTCATCACAAGGGTCGGAAAAAGTCTATGCTCATAGGTTGCCTCCCCCTTAAGTGATATTTGAAGCCAAGGTGTCAACTTTTGACCTTGGTGCTTGATGTGCCTCGAGCTGACGCTCAAAAACTCACTAAGGGATAAATATACCCTATTGTTATCAAATAATTATTTGGAAAGTCCAGGTACCGAATCCATAGGATTTATACCACAAGTACTAGACTATTAGGTGTTGGATCGTTATTTAGGCAATAGTTAATTGACTTTGGGTTTGTTCTAAGTTATTCTACTCCAAGGTTGATCCAAAGAAAATTCATAGCTCCTAGAATTATATGGAATGATATGATAATACTGAATTTCAATTGCTAAACAAATATAACTAAGGACCTAATTTGAGTTGTATAAACTTAAGGTGGTTAAACCGACTTATCCTTCTAAAGTTCCTAGCACGCAATTCCTCTGTAACTAGGTCTAAGGTTCAAGAATTTGGTTTGCTTACTATGATGTTGTCAATATTTATAGTTTTTAGTATAGATAGCCGAATTTAGACTCACAATATGAACCAAGTAATTATCTGGACTTTTGAATAATTTAACACAATTAAGCAGAAACATAAACATAAACAGAAAGATCAATAAAAGAATTGTAAATCAAATTGAGCTTTGTATTAAAGATGAAGGGTAATTGTCACCGATACAACCAATTTAGAATTCCTAGAAGGATCTAAAAGTAAATAGAGCTTAAATAGGGTAAAAATCCCTTTTGGAACCCGTCGACTCAAACAATCGTATTTCTGAACTTGGAGGAAGAGACTTGAGAATCCTTGAAGCGGAGATGGATGAAGCTTTTTGGTGCTTTAATGGCAGACGGGGTAGAAGAAGATGAATTCTCAAGGAGTAGAAAGTTTACACAAATGACAATGGATGATTTACAAATCAAATTACAAGCCTTTTTTATAGGCCAAATAAACCTAAAAATGCCTAAGTTAACGTTATAGGAATTCAAAAGGGGAGTAATAGGCTGAATCCCACTTAAAAGTGGATTGAACCAATCAATTAAGACTGTTTCGCATGTCCAGTTTGTCGAGCTGGACTTGCTAGCTGGCAAAAGCCAGCCTGGTGGCCAACTCACCAAGTCGGGCCCCAGGCTGGCTTTTCCAGCCAAACAAAGGGCTAGCTCACCGAGCTGGCCTACAAGAGGTCCTTTAACGTGAATTTTTCCTTTTATGATTTGGATGGTCTTGCCCCTCTCGTCTTGACCTGCAAAATCACACTCAACTCTAAAAATCATTAGTTCTAAGGCCAAATTGATTCACTAAACCAAGTCTGTAAATGCCAAATCAATTCGTTTTGATATTTGGTGAATCAATTAGCTTAAAGATTACAGAAAATTTAGGTGAACACTTAATTTTGCATTATGTTATTAAAAATGACACAAATAACACATGAAAGTGACAAAATGCTAAAAAGGAAAATAAAAAATTAATAATTGACAAAAGTGAAATAAAACATATGAAATTGATATTAACTTATTAGAGTTAGTATAAAATATCCCAAAAACTGTACTAAAAGATAGGAGTTTTTCACTCCTATCAAACCTTTTCACACTTAAAACTTTACTTGTCCATAAGTAAACTAAAGATCAAACCCGTAAGTGACTAACTAAACTAGAAAACCTCATGGTTTGACCAAACGTCTGAAACAATACAAGCAGTTGTAATCACATATATTCAAAGAGAAAATATAGACATAGGTCATACTTTTAAGAAAAAGGAGACATGTTAGTTAAACGAGCTCAAGGGATAACCGAATAAACACCTCACCAATAGGTGTTCGCTCAATTACACGTAATATTTAGGTGGCTAAGTGTTTTTACTCCCAGCTTTTGTACTTGCTTAAAGTTATGGTGAGTTTGTATGTTCATCCGAGTACATCTACTTTGCTACTTAACTCTAACAATATAAAAAACAGTCTCAAAGTTGAGTTGTAATGAGGTTAAGGTTAAGGGTAGGTTAAGAGGTTTAAATTGGGTTAAGACTTTAGCACTAAAAACAACAAGGATGGTATAAAAGTAACAAGTTATAAATAAAGGAAACGAGCATTTATTGAAACTGAATAACATATTTCTTTTTATAGTTTTTCTCTTTTTTGTGTGTATGATCAAGACCGATCATATAAAGTAACGGGGTGTCCCATGAATTTTGAAGTTTAGATCGAAGAATTGGTATTTTATTGAAAAGACGTGCTCGTTTATTTTTTTAGCGTTCTTACTTACTTTTAAAAGGTAAATGCCAAAATCAAGAAAAGTGCTAAAACAAACTTAATAAAAGTTTGCAAAAAAAAATTGGGTGAGAAAGAAATCAAAAATAGAAAAATTAAGGCTCAACTAGGCTTCCTAGAGGAGTTGAAAAAGAGAAAAATAAGATAAAAAAAGTTCAATTCTAAAGAGACTCTTCATTGTTTACTGTTTCAAATCAAGGCATATAGACTTAACTCGATATTTAGTGCAAAATCTATAACTTCTCACAAGTCAAAGCATACACAAAATTGTCAAGATAAAGAGATTTTTGATGTTCACTCTTAGGCTCAAATACAACTCACAATTCGTTGGGGTAAATTTTGTGCTACTGGTTTTCCCAAGGTCAAGTCTAAAAAATCACATGTCTTCAATTCTTAACTTATCATACCAACGCAATGAATTTAGCATTTTATTCAAAGTAGGGTCTAATTTCAATCTTAGCTTATGCTTTTACAGATACAAATATTGTGTCTTACACTTAAACTAGCTAGCATGCAAAAGTTAAGCCTGATCCTCAATTCTCAAGGACAAATAACAAATTTTAACCTCGGAAGAAGGGCGTGGTTTTGGGATTTATTTACAGACATGACTCAAAAGACAGGGAAATCATACAAATGCATGGGGATACCAAAACACATGTAAGTAAAAGCTAAAAATACAAACAAAAAAATAAAACTAGACACGACGCATAAAAATAAAAATTTATTTTTGTGAGCTTGTCTACCCCTCCTCCTCACACTTAAATCTGCAATAAGTCCCAACATTGCCATTTATAAAATTAAAGTGCAAAACGTAAAGACTTAGGATGGAGAAGGTAACTCACTGATCAGTTGGGGGCCAAGTCCACTGCAGGTCATGACGGTGATAGTAGTCTTCTGCCACGTGCTTGAGTCTGGAAATGTGTTGGTCCATGGTGCGGACCAACTCATATTTGTTAAAATCCAAATTTCTCATCTCAAGCATCATAGCGTTCATGGACTGCAATTGGTCCTGAATCGATGGTTCAGCCCCACCTTTATCTTCGTCATGGTGCCCTTCTTCCTTTTCTTCTACTTCCTCTTCCTCTACTTCCTCTTCCTTTACATGTTGTGGTGGTTTCTGGGCCTGCTTTCGGGACTGACTGCTTTCTTTGGCCTCTATTTGCCTAGATTTTTGCAAAACAATTTTAAAGGTAGACTTTCCAAGAAAGTCCTTAAAAAAGACAGTAGGTAGACGTGGGTCATTTTCCTCAAAATGCATTGTTCCGAAAAAGATTTTAACAAAATTTGTCACAAAGTAGCCCAAACTAATGTATTTGCGCTTTTTACTTAGCATTTCAATAAAGCAAGTAAAAATCGCATCCACACTGTCAGTTCTTAATTTCTTAGATACATATCACAACATAAATACCTCTGTTTCATTGATCTTGTTGCTCTCCTTCTTCCCAAGCAAGTTAAAAGCTATAAATTTATGGATTAAATTAAGGACTGGGTCGAGTAGGGACCTGGGACTAGCGTTATTCGCATTAAAGTCATCACGACCTGTGAGCTCAAGCCACGCCTTCTTAGTATCCATTTTGTCAGGCCAGCTAAGCCTAGCACCACTTTCATTTTCTACCCCTATAAGGGCAGCTATCCAATTATCTTGCAAATGATTGAAAAAATGGCCCTATAATCAAAGAGTGTAAGCTGAGCCATTTATTAATTTATCCCTTTTTAGAGTACTTAAGAACTATAGAGTAATGCGATAAGCAATCACTTTCTTTGTGTCCAATTTGAACCACCCTTGAAATCTAAGGATGTGTCGAACAACCTTGTATAGTCCTAAGGTACCCAAATAGGCGAAATCAAACACATGTATATGGGCAAAGGGTAAAGCAGAAAAGTATTTAAACATTTTACCCTCTTCCTCGTAAATCAAATCAAAAGGAGTCTTAAATTTATTTCTGAATGAAGGGATAAATTCTACCTTTTATGCCATATTACCTTCCTCAACAACTTGCTTACATTTTCCTTCAGAGGCTCCTGATTTCCTACCCATTGAAGCTTTTTCTAACAAAAATGGAGGAAGAACACAAATTGAAGATGAAGAAAAGTTAGGGTTATGCTAAAAACCAAATTTCAAAAATAAAAGTTAGATTCATGCATAACAAGTAAAATTAGTGAAGATCCATACCTCAAAACTTGATTTTGGTGAATTTTGGAGGTTTGGAGATTTGGAGGGTTATGGATTTGAAGGGTTGGAGAGAGAGATGGAGAGAGAGCAAAAGAAATAAGAAGAGAATGAGGAAGAAGATGGAAGAGTGTGTGAAATACCCATTTTTCCATCTTAATTTTTGTTTTTAAATCTAATGGGAAAATTTGGGAATCCCAAAGTGATTCCCTAAGCTCAACTCAGTGAGTTGAGTTCTCAGCATGCCGAGCTGAGCTTCCGCAGGCCAGCTCACCGAGCTATCTGGTAGAAATTCTGCCCCTCGGCCCGAAAAAATATATTATATGTATTTATTTTAAAATTAAATCACAATTAAAATAACAAAAATAAAATTATTTAAAAGAAAAAATAAAAGTTGGAACAAGCATTATACAGAGTCGGGAAAAACCGACTTTCTTACCCCTTTTTACCTACTTTTTTCTTAGGGTTTTTGTGCTCTTCTCTATGGTGCTTAGAAGAGAACCCTGATTGCTCAAGTCCTTGCAAAAGCCTTCATTATTTGCAAGCCTAGTTGACATTTCCTTCAGAAGTGTCAACACTTCATCTTGTGAAACCCGAAGGTTGTGAAGGAGCTTAAGTCTGTTGCTGGTATGGGGACATATCGAGTCCTTATTCCCTATGCTCATTGATGAACCCACTAGGAGGCCTCAACACATTTTGGTTAGAATTACCATATGAAAGGTTCCGGTGTTGAGGTCTCCTCCAATTATTATTGTAAGAATTATAAGAGTTCGGGTTTTGATTATACCTTTGTCGTCCCTTAACATAACTTACATTTTCCATACCATCTCCGATGAAGGGACTCCAGGCTTGGTAGTCCTTTCTGTGGTGGTCACCGCCACAATGCACATAGAAAGGTGCAGGCGTGGGTTGATTGAGGCCCATCTTAGCCATTAGAACATCCATCTTCTTGCTCAATTCAACCACAAAAGGATTTGCATATTGTTTCGCCATGGAAAACACCTGATGCCTTGATGGACCAACAAGTTTCTCATCTTTCCACTGTATACTTTTTTCAAACACATTTCCACACTAATTTTGATTATGAAAAAAATATTAAAGGAAACAAATATTCCCATAATTAATAACACATTGAAATTAAAATGTTGATTTATTTGGACTAATGTGTTTGTTAAGTGTTTTGATAAATTAAGTGTAAGATTAAAAGAAATAATCAAAGGCCTTAAGAGATGGATCAAAGGCCCATGGATCAACTTCAGCCTAATAGCAAGAAGGATCCAGAAGCTCAAAGCCATGCCTCAAGAGAAGACTTATTCGGAGGACAGAAGATCAAGGCACAAAAGACAAGATCAGACGTTGATTCTATGCAACTGACAATGTATAACTAAATAAAGAAAGATTCATAAGCTCTAGCCGACTTGTCCCCTGGTCAACCTGGAATCTTTGCATGATTTGGTTAGACAGATAGGCTGCCTCTATTAAAGATTAGAAGCGTGGCATCTCAGATAAAATAATGGAAAAGAGAAGGAATACAATTGGCTTAGGACACTGGGCTCTGAGGATAAAAGGGACAGAATAGCCATTTCCCTCCAACTGTTATTTTTAAATTTGAAACAACCAGCCTTCAAAGTGAAAGCCCCATCATTTGCTACATTTGCCGACTATCATCAACGCTGAATTCAAAAAGAATCGTTATTGAAGTTCCAAAAGCAAAGCAAGATCATATACACACTCATTGTATTCATTTGTGTAAAAGTTCTAAGTTCACTCATTGTGTTCTAAGTTAGAACAAAAATTATCAATAGCGTAGAAAGTTCAGAAGCTCTTTTATTTGCTTCGGTTATAAGTAGACATGAAGAGAGGAGAATATATAGTTGAGTGTTGAGTGTAAATAAAGGTACTTTACAGAGGCTCTATATCTATTATAAAGGTTTGTACTCTACCTGTTGAAAGAGTTCGCTAGTGGATTAAAACTCAGAGGAAGGTACTCTGGGGACTACATGTAGGAAGAAGGTCGGACCAGGATAAATCACTGCATAGCAATCTCTCTAACCCTTTCGTTTTGATATAATTATATTGCTTGCTTTTGTGCGTAAATTATATAACTTGTGATTCTGACTATTGTACTCAATAGCATACTTAATCAAGTCACACAGAGGCTGCACCCAGTTGTGCAGCCTAAATGTTTAAATCCAGAAGCAGAATCAAGCTTAGCTTCTATTCAAAATAGTTAATTAAGCTTGCCTCTGATTCTGAATGCCGTGTGCTATCAAATTAATTATGAGAAAATTTATAAAGCTTTAAATTTATTAATAGTTCCATTCACCCCCCTTTTGGAACTAGATTATATCTCACAAGGGACCAACAAGTGGTATCAAAGCCTAAAGCTCTGTAAATTAAGATATAATTATCTTGAGCCATATCCCTAATGGCAATAAATAGCACATGTATCCTTCCGGGAAAAGAGACTACTCAAATCCTTCCTAAAGGATGTCAATAACCAGACCGCTATTGTTCTTTGGATCAAACTATACATTCTGGAAAAACAGAATGAATTTTTTTATCCAATCGCGGAACATGAGAGTGCATGGCTGGCAATAGTGAAAGGCCCATTTGAACCTTATGAAACAGTTGAGCTAAGACTCTAAAAACTGAAGATAAGTGGTCAGAGGATAACTTGAAGAAGCTTCAGAATAACGCTTCAGCTATCAATATGCTTCATTATGCTCTAGATGCTACAGAGTTCAACAAAATCTCAGGATGCGAGTCAGCAAAGGAATATGGGATAAGCTGGAAGTCACCTATGAAGGTATCAGCAAAGTCAAAGAGTCCAAAGTCAATCAGAATATGAGACTTCATGAACTCCTTGAGATGAAGGAAAGTGAAGGCATATCTGACATGAATGCTAGATTCACCAACATCATCAATGAACTCAAAATACTTGGAAAGATCTTCTTAGAGGAAGAACAAGTCAAAAAGATCCTTAGAAGCCTTTCGAAGGGTTAGCAGGCAAGGAGAACAACCATTGAAGAAGCTCAAGACTTAACAAAAGATAAGTATGATGAGCTGATTGGATCCCTTCTGGCTCACGAAATTTCAATGAAAATTTTCAAAGCCAAAGAGAAGTCAAAAGATAAGAAGCAAAAGTCAATAGTGCTTAAGGCTGATTCGTCAGAGGACAGCACTACTGAAGATGAAGAAATGGCAATGTTCACTCGGAAGATGAAACAAATGTTTTGAAAGAGTGATCAGTACAAAAAGCCATATGGAAGGTCTGAGAGACCAAAAAAAGAACATGGTAAAAGCAAAACGCGGAAGGACTCTTCAAAACCACTCACCTGCTTTGAGTGCCATCAACCTGGACACATCAAGTCAAATTGTCCAGTTCTGTAGAAGGATAAGAAGTCTCAAAAGAAGGCTATGATAGCCACTTAGAGCGACATTGATGAGTCTTCTTCTTCAGAAGCAGAGGCTGCTGAGACAGCACATGTGTGCCTCATGGAAAATGAGACAGAAGAGGAAGGTGCAGATGAAGGAGAACCATCAATTGCCTCTGAGAATGAAACTCAGAATCTTGAGGTAATGACTCTTCATGTCTTTAGAAAGGAAATGATTAATACCCCCTGTAATGTCTATACACTTGTTAAAAAGTGTAATAACAAAATCAAGGCACTCAATAGAAGATGTAATTAGATCGAGGAACTCAAACTTTCCGACATCTGACATCTCCTTCAAGATAACACTGGGCAAGATGAGAATTTAAAGATCATGCATAAGTTTGTCTCTGAAGTTCACAAAGAGTCTAAAAGCCTTTTGAGTGATATCACATCGATTCAGAGTCATCTAACTCCGAATCTGTATAGTCATCATTGCAAGTACTATGGAAGCAACTCTTCCAATAGGAAAGGATGGAAACCACAGAAGAATGTCCAATGTGACTTCTGTGGAAAATATGGCCACCCCACCAAGGATTGTTGGCATAGGAATGACTATACCAAACATGAAAATATCAAACCTGTGAAGACTAGCCCCAAAGGACCCAAAAGACTTGGGTACCTAAGAAACCTTGATATTGTAACAGATTGGCTTGAGATGTGCACAGAGGTAAAAAATGTGGTATATTGACAGCGCATGCTCAAGGCATGTGACTAGTGATGAAACTCAATTCATCACACTTGAACATAAAAGAGGTGGTACTATAAGTTTGAAGATAACAAGAAAGGAAGAATAGTAGGCTCTGGATCCATCTGAACGAATCTTGCTATTGATAAAGTCTCCCTAATCAGAGGCCTGAAGTTTAACCTATTGAGCGTGGCTCAGCTCTGTGACAAAGACGGAAGGGTTATCTTTGATGCCTCTGGATGTCAAATTATAGACAGTAAGGCAAACTCTCTTATCCTTACTGCTCCTAAGATAGACACTGTTTTCATGCTGAATTTAGAAAACAAGTTTTCAAAAGAAATCTGTCTTGTCTCAAAGGAAGAAAATTTCTAGCTATGGCACAGAAGTCTTGGTCATGTAAGCATGGACCTTCTGGACAAATTAGCAAGAAAGCAATTAGTTGAAGGATTGCCAACTCTGAAATTTGAAAAGAATCAATTGTGCAATGCTTGTCAAGTTGGAAAATAGACTATGAAATATTTTAAAAACAACAACCTAGTATCAACCAAACGTCCTCTGGAACTACTGCACCTAGATCTTTTTGGGCATGTACAGCCTCTGAGCTTAGGCGGAAGAAGATTTACACTTGTAGTGGTATATGATTTTTCTCGATATACATGGGTCATCTTGCTTAATAGCAAGGATGAAAAATTTCGAGACATTTTCAACCCTCTGTAAAAGGAGTCAAAATGAAAATGACTTGAAAATTGCTCATATCAGAAGTGATAATGGTGGAGAATTCAAAAACCAAATGTTTAATAAATTTTGTGATACTAGAAGGCATTGACCATAACTTTTTTGCTCCTAGAACTCCTCAACAGAATGAGGTAGTTGAAAGGAAGAACAGAACATTAGTTGAAATGGCCAAAACAATGCTGAGTGAAAATAAGCTTCCGAAGTATTTTTAGGGAGAAGCTGTTAACACCGCGTGTTACATTCTCAATAGGACTCTAGTCAGACCTATACTGAAGAAAACTCCCTATGAACTATGGAAAGGGAGAAAGCCTAAGATAGGATACTTCCGAGGTTTTGGTTGTAAATGCTTTATTTTAAATACTAAAGACAATCTTGCAAAGTTTGATTCAAAGGCTGATGAAACCATCTTTCTTGGCTACTCAATAAACAACAAAAGCTATAAAATTTTCTATAAGAGAACCCATGTACTTGAGGAATCAGTACATGTGGAATTCGATGAGACTGACCCTGTGGGTAAACTCAGAAGCAAAGAAGATGAAGACCCAATCTCTATACCTACTGAGTACATTCAAGCTACTGAGCTCCCTTCCACTGGAATGTCAGAAGGTAAACTTGACTCGGAGATTATTTTTACTGACAAAATTGCTCCAGCAGAGATTGTTGAAACACCAGCAGCTGAAGAAAACCCTCTGCCTAGAGAAGTGAGATTTCCCAGAGAACACTCTGTGGAAAACATCTTGGGCACTATCCAAAATGGAGTGAGGACCAGAAGTCAACTCAAGCTACTGAACAATGTAGCATTTGTATCAAATATAGAACCAAAGAACTTCAATACTAGATGATTGGTATGCAAGAAGAGTTAGACCAGTTCAAAAGGAACGATGTGTGGGACTTAGTCCCTCTGCCAAATAACAAGAAAACAATTGGAACTAGATGGGTCTTCCGAAACAAGTTAGATGAAGAAGGAAACGTGATAAGGAACAAAACCAGACTAGTTGCACAAGGATACAGTCAACAGGAATGTATTGACTATGGAGAAACTTTTGCTCCAGTAGCAAGGTTAGAAGTTATTCGTATCTTATGTGCTTATGCAAGTTTTATGAACTTTAAACTATTTCAAATGGATGTGAAAAGTACATTCCTCAATGTGATTATAAATAAAGAGGTATATATAAATCAATCTCCTGGTTTTGAAGACACCAAGCTTCCAAATCATGTTTATAAACTCAAAAAGGCTCTGTATGGATTGAAACAAGCACCACGTGCTTGGTATGAACGCATAACTAGCTTCCTTCTGACTAAAAACTATGTCAGAGGCAAATCCGATATAACCTTATTTATTAAGAAGAATGATAAAGATACCCTTTTGGCACAAGTATATGTTGATGATATAATTTTTGGTGCTACTGGTGAGACACTGTGTAGGGAATTTAGCAAGCAAATGCAAACATAATTTGAAATGTCCATGGTGGGAAAACTTAGCTTCTTTCTTGGACTTAAAATTAAACAAGGCAAGAACGGAATCTTTATTGGCCAAACCAAATATGCCAATGAGATATTGAAGAAGTATGACATGGAAAATTGCAAGTCAATTTCCACACCTATGAGTACTGACACATTGCTCTCAGTAGATGAGTCCGGTAAGTTAGCAGACAGCAAATTATATAGAGGTGTGATTGGCTCCTTACTCTATCTCACTACTAGCATGCCAGATATTCAAGTCTTAGTATGCTCTTGTGCTAGATATCAATCTAATCCTAAGGAATCTCACTACATATCAGTGAAAAGAATCCTTAGGTATTTGCAAGGTTCTGTGAATGCAGGTCTTTGGTATCCCAATAACTCTAAGTTCACTCTTCTGGGATACACATATGCTGACTATGGACGGGATAAGCTTGAACAAAAAAGTACTTTCGGAGGATGTCACTTTCTCGGAAGCAGCTTAGTATCTTGGTTCAGCAATAAGCAATCCTCTGTAGCCCTGTCAACCACAGAAGCTGAGTACATTGTTGTTGGCAGCTGTGTTGCTTAAGTCCTCTAGATCAAGCAGCAGCTAGAAGATTTTGGATTGAAGACAAAGACTATTGATGTCATGTGTGATAACAAGAGTGCTATTGATCTATCCAAGAATCCAATCCAACATAGCAGGATGAAGCATGTCAGCATAAGACATTACTTCATCATAGATCATACACTTAAGGGTGAAATTAAATTGATCTATGTACCTTAAGAAGAATAACTTGCAGATATCTTCACCAAGCCTCTGAAACGAGAGCAATTCTATGCTCTGAGAGAATCAATAGGTATGTTCAATCCTCTCAGTAATTCTGAGCTATATGCATGCTTCTGAATGATAACTTGCTTACATGTTATGTCTCCTCTGAATAAAATACCACGTCATCTAGGGTTAGCACGTGTAGTTAACTTACTGACTAGGATGACATCACCTTCATCATTAATTTTGGCTAAACCGCATGCGTCGTCATTATATTAATGTCAGAAACTAGGCCATTAATGGCTCTAATTCAGACTTTTCAAATTCTGGCCTTTCATCTGCCCTAACCTTGCCTATAAAAAGAGACTAAATTTCCCCTTTTTCTCTTTACACCTGAAATTTCTACTCTTATTCTCTCTCTCTCTCTCTCTCTCTCTCTCTCTTAAATTCTGCAAATCAAGTTCTTTAAGCTTTTCTCTTCAAACAACAATGTCGATCGAAGATGATAGAAACTCCTCCAGCAACTTAGAGGAATAAGAACTTCTATCCTCTGAACATAATTCCTCATCTCTTGAGGAACAAGAAGTTGATAATGAGGATTCTCGTCAATATCAAATTCTTGAAAAATCAACTAGGGACAATAAAGAACATGCAGAAACCTAAAAAGATAAAAAAAACTAAGAATCTTAGTCAAATACACACCTACCACAGTTTATCCAGAACTGCATATGGTGAAAAATCGTGTGATTCATAAATCACGTTACTTCTCTACTGACTTTCTAAGAAATGTTGAGCCTTTCTATAGATGGATAACTCAGCAACAGTGGGATAAATTCTTTGCTCTTC
This sequence comes from Euphorbia lathyris, assembly GCF_963576675.1. NCBI lineage: Eukaryota > Viridiplantae > Streptophyta > Magnoliopsida > Malpighiales > Euphorbiaceae > Euphorbia > Euphorbia lathyris. Next base: position 26,643,892 of record NC_088919.1, on the reverse strand, counting down.
CGAGCATAGTTTACCCAAGACTTGTGCGAGAATTCTACGTGCATCTCCAAGTTGCTGAGGAAGATTGTGATTATCTCATCAACTCTGTTAACAAACTATTTGGTGCCTTTCTTGTGTGGATTGTATCGAATTGTGAGCGTGCCAGTAGCTTTGTCAAAAAAGTATAAAAAGAGCTATGAATTGGATCTAACTTCTAATCAAATGAAAGTGTAAAAAGCTTAAAGGACATAAAAGTGCTTAAAGTTCGCAGTGGAATCTAGAAGACTGATTATGACTACACTTAGATGTTGCAAAAGAGATAATTCAAAGGGAAAAACGTTGCTTATATTGTATTGAGTGAGTTTGTTGACATACCTGAGAGACTAGAGCTAGAACTTACAAGTTGAAAGTTAAATCAAAATGAATAAACTAGGGCTGTAGAATAGCTAAAGTCCGTAATGTGAGAATTGTTTGAATTCCATTAGGATTGGGTTTGATTTGATTTCATTTTGTTGAATTGGTTTGAGTTGGATCCTGTTTCTTGCTTCTTCTCTTCTCTAAATAATGTGGCTTGCTAGTGCTAATAACTGTCATGCCCATGTTCTTGCTCCCACTAACCCACGTTCCTTCAGTTGGTTCCTTTGTGCGATGGGTTATGTTTCTCCATTAACTACCCACATTCCCTCTTACCCACGTTCTCCTGCTTTCAAGATCTTCTAGCTTTGGTTCGTGGGATGTGCTACTGCTTTCTCCTAAACTCTACTTCCTCTATCATTTCGGTCAGCCTGCTCTGTTTCTTGCGAATAGTTCTGGTTGAGCGGTGTTCTCCAGCTCTTTCTCTGTTTGGAACTTTTTCTACGTTGATCTCTTTCAATTAGTTCCCACATAATTGTAGGGGTAACAATTGCCCCCTCGGGTATTAGTTCTAGAACATAGAGCTGATACATGGACGTCTTTACCCTTCTTCTTTTCGCACTCCTGGCGGCTGGTGATAATGATCTGTCAGCCTTTTCAAATCCATAACTTTTCTGACCCACTTATTACTCCTACACTAGATATAACTCTCCCATTAATACAATTCTAACCGTTTACAAACTCTTCAGCTCTCTTCCTATTTCTTTTAATTCTCCCCGTCTGAGGATCACTACTCCATCTTTCTTTCGTGAAGAAACTCAACCTCTTCTTTTCTCACGCGATTTTCTTATCCCTAGTAAGCTTCTTGTTTGTTTTCTTTTTCTCTTTTCTAAACTTTGGCTTTGGATTTCCCTACATTGATCCTTGTTTGCATGCGTTTAGCCTCCCTTCAGTGATGGCGAAATCTTCCTCTACTCCTACTCCTCATACTGGCTCTTGTGAGTTTTTTCTCTTCTCTGCTTGCTTTCTTTCTTTGGCTCTTCTCTTTTGGTTTTTTCTTTACTGAGTTTAGGGTTTATTTTCCCCGTTTGCAGCAGACCTTGTACACTATAACCAACTGCCCTCCACCACTGCATTGCCATATTTCTCTTATCCCTTGGCTTCAGACCAAGAATTGTTAGCTTTTAGGGAGCTTAACCATCCTCCTAGTAGGGGCAAGAACAAGACCTGGCCGCTACATTTCTCTTTGGTCTGACTAGATCAAATGATTGAGGCCGGTGTTTGGTGCTCAATGGGAAAGGCAGCACATCTCTGACTTTATTAAGCTGACTGTTTAGCAGATTTCCTTTTCTAAAGGACTGGTGCTTGAAACGTTGTCAATGTGGTCCTGCCATTGTACCTCTTTTATTTTCCCTGGCGGCCCGATGTCTATAACTCTCTGAGACATTATAGCTCTAACTCACCAGCCCGTGGTTGGCCCAGACGTTCCTTGCCAGATCACTTCAGAAGAATACAAGGACTTCAATGTAGCTCCCTTTAATTACCACAAAATGATCACTGCCTATGCCTCTTTGCCTGCAACTAAAGCTCCTACTGGGGAGGAACATGTGGTGTTTTAGTGGGTCTTACTGAACAAGTTCGTGTTGTTTCCCTAGGGAGGAATGCCTACCTTGGATTCCTTACCAATGGCAAAATCTCTGGCCTCAGGAGCTTCGTTTGCCTTGGGGAAGATTCTGCTTGGTTCTGTGTATCACCAAATTTATCAATCCTTTGCAGGCGAGTCGTTTGCCAAGTTGAGTGGAGCAGTATGGATTTTGCAGTTATGGTTGTTCTCCTACTTTCCAACTCTGGTAGGAGATAGTCCTTTACATGATGGTTTTGCTGGGATGAGGGTAGCTCTTTATGAGAGTTCTCTTGAGACTGTGGAGGCCAAGCATTTCTTTCATACTCTGAAGATGTCCAATTCAGATTATCTTGTCTTTGATAAATCTCTTGAGGATCTGCCCAAAAGTGCTTGGAACTTTTATTTGAAAGACTCTGATACTGTTGGTCCCTATATCTGGAAAATCTTCCTCCACCAGAGCTATCTGCAAGTTGGCACTCATAAGGATGCAATGCTTGGAACAGGGACTTACCCTTACTTTGAGGGCTACTTCCCCACTCTGTGGTCGAGACAGTTCGGGCTCACCCAACTGAGGACAGCTATACCCCGTTCTTTTCTCCCTTAAGGTGCCATTCATTCCAAGGTGAGCTTAGAGGATGTGGACCACCAAAGTGCAATGTTGTTTCCCCCCTTGTCCAATTTAGTGTTTCCGTGTAAGAGAAACCAAGAGACCATCCACCATAAACTTGAATTCTATTGGTCTGGCTTGTACAGCAGGCTGATCCCAACTAATCTAGGTAGTAAGTTCTCTTTTCTCTCCCTTCTTTTCATAGCTTTTTCCTATCTTTTCTTTAATCCTTACTTTCTCCATTGTCAATTGAGCCTGTAGCCAGAGTTCCCACCTAAAAATGAAAAATCAAGGTGGAGCAGACCACACGACAATCAAAGAGAACAAAGGTTAAAGCTTCTTCTAAGTCTACTCCGAGCCATAAGTCGAAGAGAATGACTTCTTAGCCTACGTCTGAGTCCAAGGCTAGGATCTATATCGATCTATCAGATGATGAGGTCAATGATTCTGACGATGTTGTGGCTGAGGATGAGCCGTCTGATGAGAAAGTTGAAGATATGGATGTTGATATTGAGACTCATGATGACTGAGAAGAGGAAGAAGCAGAAGAGGCTGAAGTCCAGTCTGAGGAGGCTGCAGCTCGTGGATTAGTGTCGTTATGGCCATGGGACCTGGTAAGCCCTTTTCTTACTTGCTCTTCAATTTCTGACTATGTATTTGTTCTTTACTTCCATATTTCCTTTGGCAGACGTTGGGACCCGTGAGCCAAAAGGAAAGGGAAAAAGAGGGAGTAAAGACTCTGCGCTTCAAACTCCAACTACTGTCAAACAGCTCGATGTCAAAGACTTCAGATCTACCTCTAACCTATGCACTGACTCCACATGCACTCCATCTGATCTCAAGGTACAATTTATGAATTTTTTAGTAACTTTCTTTGTGTTTTGCACTTGCCTACTTTTCTGATCTTGGTATTTGTTGGTGTAGGGCTCTATAGTTAGAACCCCTCAGCCTAGGCTAGCTGCACCTGCTGATGCTTTGCAACGTTTAGACTCAAGCTTCATGGCCAAGAGGATTTCTGGTCTTGGCAGTGTTGGAGTTTAGTGTCCTAAAGACAATTGTTTTAGGATATAAATATTAATGAATAAATTGTTTATTTCGTCATTTGTTTAATCAGATATATAGCATTAAAATGTAACTATATATAAAGGCACTAATCTTTCACAAAGAAAGTAATCCTAAGTTTGTTTAAGTGGTTATATAGTGTTTATACAAGCATGAAGTGAGACTGTACTTTATAATAGATCAATAAACTTAAAATCAACCCAAGTCAAGTGATATGTTATAGGGGTTGGCATATTACTATTGAGACTTGTATGTAACAGTGTTTTCTATCGAGACAGAGAGCTGATCTCACAAGCTTTAGATATAGAGATATCTAGACAGTTACATGGATCCGGTGAAGGAGTTCATTAGGATTGGGACCCAACTTGAGATAACAGTATGGATTTATTTATCTAATATGTCAACTGTTCCTCTCATTGGTATTAGTAGGTATAACTAATCCTCAGACTCAAACATTCATTAATCAGTGATTCTGGATTATGGAGTGTGATACTTTGATTCTGTGCGAATACGATCCACTACAGGTGAGTGCCTGGGGTGTGTGAGAGCAGGGTTGGATATCACATAAAGTAATTGCAGAATAGTTAATGTTAGATTGAGCATTCGTCACTCATGATAAGTGGGAGATATATCTAAATGGTCGCTTATGGTGAATTGACTGAAATCCTTGCAAGGTGATACAATTAAGAGTAGAACTTAAAATTTCACTTAACTTATCTTTCAGAGTAAATTCAACATTTACAAGTAAAACAGACTCTTCGTTATATGTAACCTTGACACGTTCCATGGTTATAACAAATTGACCAAAAGCATATAGTTAATGAAGGATCAAATTATACTGCACCTAATGCGGAAAGGTTAACGTCAGTTATCAACCTGACTTCTTATTTGCTCTAGGGGAATATCATAGGTTCTGCTGGTAACATCTCGCGACGATATTCCGTTATATATATGTTGGAATTAATCAGGATGAATTTATTTGAAAGGATATATACGACTAGTAGCAATAACGACCTAATGGGTCGCATATGGGACTTGGAACCAAAGGACGAAACTGTAATTAGTGGGACAACACTGCATGGGCCGAAATTTAGTGTATTATTAGGGATAATTAATTTGATTAATAATTATAATTAGATTATAGTTGTGAATTAAATTAAAATATTATCTGATAATATTAATTAGAGATTTTAATGTGATTATAACTCTAATTAATTATCCCTAACCAAAATTAAATAACTAATTAGATTAGTGTTATTATCTAAATATAATTAGTTATTATTTAGTTAATAATTAAGTATTTATTTAATTATCTAATTAGTAATTCTATTCCGAATTGAATTCTAATTAATTAATTAATTAAACAATACAACTAGGGTTAGGGTTAGAGGAGTCTATAAATAGAGCCTCACTCTAGGAATTTCGGCCAACACTAAGAAGGTGGCTAGAGCAATCGTTCCGAAATCATCCCGGCTAATTTATAATATTTCTTACTCTCTCTTTGATCTTGTATCGATTCCTTTAGAGGCAGTCATTGCGATTGCTATTATTAAGGTTGATTACTAACAGTTCTTCTTTTCTGTGTTAATCAAATCGTTCTGGCTCACGGATTAAATCTAAGAAGTTGTGGGCACTTCGTTTGCAACTGTAGATAGTTCGTCAGACAAGGTATTTCATTCTATCCCTCTTTGTATGAAATAACAATTAACAGATCTTGGAAAAGGGAAATAGATAAAATCGATAAAAAATTTATTATTCTGCTTCGCATAGTCTTGTCTATTTTCCTACATTGGTATCAGAGCCTATGTTAATCTGTTATTTCATATGTGAAAATAAAAGTTTTTTCAATCAGATTGAATGACTATTTATTATTAGGTTAATTAATAAATTGGTTTGTATAATTAATCCAAATATAAGTAAGTTTTGATTACTTGATAATTAAAACTGATTATGCAAAGTTCCTAATTAATTTGTTTAATAATCATCGAAACAAAATTAAGGTTTTATAGTTAGATGAATAAATATTTTGGTTTTATTAAATCTAAAAGATAAAATAGAAAATTTAAAAGTTTTTGATATTCTGAAAATTGTTTTGAAACTGTTTTAAAACATATATATATATATATATATATATATATATATATAGAAGAGATACGGTGTGACAGATTTATTTTGGTGTGACAAGCCTTATCGTGTGACAATGACCAATTTTATAATTAACCAGGGAGAGGTGGCAAATTTGTAAATAAAAGGAAAGAAAAATTGTGTTATTTCTTTTTTTAAATGTATTTTCCCGACTTTTCCAACCTCGTTGTTTAGAAACTTTTATACCATTGGACTCGTCTTAATTAGACGGTCATTTTAAGATCCCAGAAGCTCAGGTAAAAAAAATTCCAGTGAACAGAATCTGGGGATCTGTTTTTCTGTGAGAAATAAATGTCCAGAAAATTGTCAAAAAATTCTAGAAAATGTAAAACATCATTCTGAGAAACTTTAATTATTGACTCAAAGTGAGATTCCTTACAGTTTAGTCCCAAATAAACGGAATCCGGTGATTATGTGGGCGTTTTTCGGTGAGAAAATCGAAAGTACTCAAAAAATTCTCAAAAAATTCCAGAAAATGTAAAACATTATTGGGAAAAACGTTAATTCTTAGGTCGAAGCAAGATTTCTTACGGTTCAGTCCCAATAAAAACATTTTCTTAACTTTATCCATTTTACATGCTTCAACAATTTATTGGGTCAAAACTGTAAGGAATCTCATTTTGAGCCAAGAATTAAAGTTTCTTAAAATGATATTTTAAATATTTTAGAATTTTTTGATAATTTTCTGAACACTTTTTGGTCATACCTTTCAGCACCATGTGTTGGAATATATTGTTGGAACAATATAAGTATTCTGTTGGAACAATATAACTATTCTGTTGGAAAAATCGGTACACTGATTTGAAACAATTGGTACACAAATTCATTCTGTTGGAAGAATATAAGAATTAGAATTATTTTCTAAATAATATAACTAATATAAATTTGAAAATACTATATTAAATACTAAAAAACAAAAATGAAATTGAAGACATAGATTTTTTTTTATAGAAATTGGGACGAGAAAGAACTTGAGCGGGGTGAGCACCCGTGGCCCAAGAACTGACAAACCCGCATTATATTAATAAACAAAAAATGAGTGTTTGAACAAAAGAAGAGGAAGGAGAACAAACAAAAAGAAGGGGGAGGAGAAAAATTTAGGAAAGTCAAGAAAAACGCAAGTGAGAAATACTACAAATATCATCATTGATAAACCTGTGGCAAAAAGCAGGAGCTGAAGGCCACCAATTGATCACTGAGGAAGAGACTCCAAACTTTGCTAGTGCATCAGCAACTCTATTTCCTTCCCTAAAGATGTGTGAAAAAAGAATGTTCATCCTAGAGCAAATGCTGAGACAATGCAATCATTCTTGACGAATACTCCAAGGAACATCCATAGAATGATGTCTAAGCAGATTAACAACATACATTGAGTCTGACTCAACCCAAAGCTGATACCAATTTTTCTCCCAAGCAAGTTCAATTGAAAAAATAACGGCTCCCAATTCAGTGATATAAGCAAAAGAATGAGGGGTAGAAAACGCAAAACAACCTTTGGGAAATCCATGATAGTTGCGAAAAATACCTTCCGCTCCTGCCTCGCCTGGAGTGCCAAAAGTAGAGCCGTCCACATTGACTTTAATCTATCTCGGAGGAGGTTTAAGCCAATGGATCGGTATAATGTTGGGAGCCGGAGGCGGCCTAGGAGAAGCCAGAAGACGGGATAAGATAACATCATCTCTCCGTGAAGAGCAAAAACCTTTAGAAGTGGCAAAGGACTCTTAAATCATTCGAAAGACGGTGATCTTCGAGTGCTGAATAGAAGGAGAAACTTCCTTAAAGATTGCTTCATTCCTGCAATGCCAGATTAACCAGATGCAAGTGACAGCGGCAACACGCCAGATCATCGATACCTGTGAGCCAAAATGAATGCTACGAAGAGAGCTGAAGAAGTGGACACTACGCCAAAACCCTCTTCAGACGATGGTTAAAAACCGTCGTCCCGCGAGATATAAATCTGTCACGGGGCTCGCTGCCGTCTATTGCACCTTCAGACGACGGTCAGGTTCTGTCATGTTTCGTCATCACACATGACATTAGCTAATTTTCTTACTGTCATTTTACCCTTGTTACAATGCAGCTTATTTATTACTGTCGTCACCTTTAATGTCATCAAATGACAATTTTACAATTAAAACCGTTAGGTTAGCGTGTGGGAAATTGGCATATTTAATTTGAGATGACAGTTCGTATAATAATTTCTACCGTTATAGCCTGTTTAGATGGCACACGTCTTAATCAATCATATCAAAGGATTTTTTTTCATGTGACAGAAACATTAATTTTAATGTCTTTTTATTGCTGTTTAGATGACATTTTTAAAAATTAAAATGTCACTTTATGCCTTCTTCTTCGTTTGAATTTCTGGTTTTTATACCTGAATACAGAAACATTCTAAAATATGAAGATTAAATTCTGTATATCAATGGTTTTAATTTTATTGGAGACCAATACTCATAATATGTTTACATTTGTGCCTAACGTCAATCCATATCTTGAATAACCAATACATTTCTGAATTAAAACACACAAAAAAAACCAATCTTCCACAAGTCAATCTGTCACACCCAACCCTAAACGGCATCGGGTATGAAAGGAAAATAGGATAACGAACTTCGAACAACCTGAAAACCGAACCGATCTTCTAATAGATAAAAATTTAATAGACTACCTAAAGTTTTATTAATTATTTGACTTGAACTTGATAATTCTATCAAGCTTCCTACGTATCCCGAACTTCTTTTAATATTTAAACCAGGAATCAAAGCCACGTAGTTCTACCTATTTTAGGTAGTTCTCTTAACTTAGGTAGTTCTCTTAACTTATTCACACGTTGAATGACACAATAATATTATTTTATTTAGATATTTTACTTTGTTATAATCTTTATATGTATGAATCATTTTATCAAAACGAATCCAATCGAACAACTTTTTATCAAAACGAATCAAATCGAACAACGTTTTATCGAAACGAATCAAATCGAACAACGTTTTATCAAACCGAGGCTTTATCAAACAAACGCTTTATCAAACCAAATTCGTAATCAATCAAACTCGTAATTAATCAAACGTAAAACCTTATATCAAAATCAACTCACAACCGATAACATAAAACCTTATATCCATTCTAGAGTTCCTCCCCTTATATATCAATCCATAACCACACATATCAAGAATCACATAGTCGAGACGTCTCTTTAACCTTGCCTAATCCCGTATTGGTCTTACCCCACACTTCGCTGCCAATACCCGACTAGGTCTTTACACTGTGTACACAGGCCACGTTCCTCACTGTACATGGTCTACAAATATCAAACCACCCGTCCGGATCACTCTAGATGGATATAAAAATCACAATATGCTTAAGTCTCTTTTCACAATCAAACTTCCAATTTATTCCATAATCATAAAACCATTTGACTTCAAATAACTATTTTCGCAAAAATAATCACAATCCTTAAAAACAAATAATCTTTTAATATAACTAAAATTGTTAAAAATTCGTATAAAATCATCGATTCATAATTTAATCGAACTCTAAGAATTAAACAGCTCAAAATATTGTACCGATAAAATTTAATATCGATAAAAGTAATTATTCTTATCAGACTACTTTCGATCACCGAACAAAAATTCTAAACCGAATTACTATTAGAATCGTTAACTACTAGAAGTATATTCGTCCTAATTTTATATTTAAACTATTCTACTACTTTTATATGAGATTTTAACAAATATCGGTATTAATCCTTCTAATTTATAACGTATTTTAACTCGAGAATTTAAAGTCACTTAATTATAAATAGCTCAAAACTAAATTTTAAACCAAACACTTTATCGACTATTATTCTCGTTTGTCACCGAAATTATAACGTGTAAACAAACTTGTATCGTTAATTCCGACCGAATGTTCAGTTAGACTCGTGACACTACTACGAGTCTATCAGTACAAATTTTATCTTCCAAACGCTTGTACAATATAAAATAATCAACTATTTTTGTTTGTCTATTTTGATATCTAAGATAGTAATTTAAACTGACATTAATTTGGACCGATATATCTCTAAACTCGTGGCGTTGCTAAAAGCCTATTATTACCGAATTAAATTTCAGCTCAATAAATCTAAGGAAGACTGTCTAAATTTTATATTTTTATTAATGACCTATAAACTTGATAAATTATTATAAATATCAGAACCGACCTCACTCATGGAACCGACCTTACTCATAGACATTTTAAAAATAATTTGAATCTAAAATACAGTTACCGAAATGTCGTCGGTGTGATCCGTTGACAGCCGCTAATTCACGTTGTTGTCAAAAGTTCAATAATGATGATTTTGTATCCTATTTCTTTGTGATTTGATCAAATCGAATATCACAATTCCCAATATCTATAACCCAAAATAAACGAAAAGACTTAGATATGTTCTTTATATATATCTCTTATTTTTAACCCTTTTTTATCATTGAAAAAAAACCTCCCTTTAATTTAATTTCTATTCCATTTGGATGAAAATCCTTCTTTATATACTAATTAAAAGTAAAAACATATATATTTATTTCTTTATTTTTATTAAATACCAAGTGTCATTTCTATATACAATTTAAACACAAGTGTTTGAACATGTATTTACATTTTTCACAAGTGTTTTATTATACTCCAATACATTGCCACGTTTTTTTCCATTTTTATTTTTATTATTACTATTTTGATAACCATCATCCATTTCTTTTTATTATTAAAAGTATACAAAATTGAGTATGAAGAATTTAATCATAATTTATTCTTGTAATTCTTTTAACCCGTAAATGAAAGAAAAAATTCAGTTAAAGTCCTTTTAGTATAATTTCTTTTAAACTTACACCAAAACTTTTAATTTATCATTAAACACATTAAATTAAACTCAATAATATATTTAAAATCGTAGTTAATTAATACTCTAAAATCTATATCGAAAAATTTTAGACACGGACGTGACACAATCTATATCTTAGAGTAATAATTAGGCCTATAATCTCAAAGGTCTTGGTATCTGCAAAAGCCAAGCAGGTCATTAATATTACACACAACCCTAAACTCAGTAGTAATTACGTGACCCTTCCTCTTTCACGGCCTTTCACTTACCACAATCATATCACTATAAATATATGCATCATAATTCAGAATCATACCTTCAATAACCAGAAAACTTACCAACAATGGATCCCTTGTTGAAACTCCAGGAGACATAATTGCTGACTTAAATAAGTTGTACAATGAGAACCCAGGGTGGCTTCTGGCCATCAATGGTACGTATGTCAATCCATAGTTGTTCTGTAACCCTTCCTGGTTTCTTCTGTGTATTTCTAATGATTCTTTTTGGATGATAACGTACAGGTCCTCTCGATGGTAACTTCTTCACATGGTTGATCAGGATAAAAGGCCCCCAATACACCCCGTATGAAAGGGGTGTATTTGAAATCAGAATCAGCTACCCTCCGGATTTCCCAAACAGACCTGCAAGAGTAATATTAACTCAGATCAGTAAGATATATTCACCTACATGAAACATATACTAATAAATCTCTCCTCTTATTCTCAGTTTTGGTTCCGGAATAAGATATATCATCCTAATGTGGCTCCTCAGGGGTTGATTCAACTTCCCCGTATCCTTAATAACCATCGCTTTTCCACTGCCACAGTATAATGCAACCATTTATCTATTTCATTTGATAAACATACAACATCATATTTTTGTTCTAATTATTCTATGCATTTTGTAGTGTCTGTGGCACATATATGATCTACTTCTACAGCCCCACATTGAGGAGCCATATCCTGGGCAAGAAGCAGTTGCTGAGCAATACCATAGCAACAGGGAAGAGTATGAGGGGATCGCCCGGATATGGACTGCAGAGTATGCAAAGTGGATATGAGGGTGTCCAAATCTCCTAAACTATCTTGGCTAAAAAAAGGAGAATCGGAAGGCAATGTGAGCTCCAAATGTGGTTCTCATTCCAATTCCAAATTTCCTTTCTATAGTCAAAATAGTTAAGGAGCTTTGGACCTTTAATTCCTTCCTTTTTGTAATATATAACGTAGAGCTTTGTGCTCCTAAACTGACCCTTTTATAATGCTCCTTCCACTTAGTAATGAGGGTTATGATGCTGTCACCACAAGGGACTCTGTTTGTGCTGAATATGAAGGGTGTTCAAATCTCCTAAGCTGTCTTGGCCAAGTGAAAGGAGAATTGAAAGGCAATGTGAGCTCTAAATTTAATACTTTCAGAAACAATACGCCAAAACCCTTTTCAAATGACGGTTAAAAATCGTCATCCCGCGAGATATAAATCGGTCACGGGGCTCGCTGCCGTCTATTGCACCTTCAGACGACGGTCAGGTTCTGTCATGTTTTGTCATCACACATGACATTAGCCTATTTGCTTAATGTCATCTTACCCTTGTTACGATGCAGCTTATTTATTACTGCCGTCACCTTTAATGTCACCACATGACATTCTAACAATTAAAACCGTCACGTTAGCGTGTGGGAAATTGGCATATTTAATTTGAGATGACAGTTCGTATAATAATTTCTGTCGTTATAGCCTGTTTAGATGGCACAGGTCTTAATCAATCATGTCAAAGGATTTTTTTTCATATGACAGATACGTTTATTTTAATGTCTTTTTATTGCTGTTTAGATGACATTTTTAAAAATTAAAATGTCACTTTATGCCTTCTTCTTCGTTTGAATTTCTGGTTTTTATACCTGAATACAAAAACATTCTAAAATATGAAGATGAAATTTTGTATATCAATGGTTTTAATTTTATTGGAGACCAATACTCATAATATGTTTACATTTGTGCCTATAACGTCAATCCATATCTTGAATAACCAATACATTTCTGAATTAAAACACAAAAAAATAACCAATTCCATAAGTCAATCCATATCTTGGAGTAATAATTAGGCCTATAATCCCAAAGGTATTGGTATCTGCAAAAGCCAAGCAAGTCATTAATATTAAACACATCCCTAAACTCAATAGTAATTACGTGACCTTTGCCCTTTCACGACCTTTCACTTACCACAATCATATCACTATAAATATATGCATCATAATTCAGAATCTATACCTTCAGCAACCAGAAAACTTACCAACAATGGATCCCCTTGTTGAAACTCCACAAGAGATAATTGCTGACTTGGAGAACTTGTACATGGAGAACCCAGAGTGGCTTCTGGCCATAGATGGTACATAATGTCAATCCATAGTTGTTCTGTACTCTTCCTGGTTTCTTCTGTGTATTTCTAATATCTCTTCTTAGATGATAACGTACAGGTCCTCTCAATGGTAACTTCTTCAAATGGTCGATCAGAATGAAAGGCCCCCAATACACCCCATATGAAAGGGGTGTATTTGAAATCAGAATCAGATACCCTCCGGATTTCCCAAACAGTCCTGCAAGAGTAAATATTAACTCAGATCAGTAAGATATAATCACCTACATGTAACATACACTAATAAATCTCTCCTCTTATTCTCAGTTTTGCTTCTGGAATAGGATATATCATCCTAACATGGTCCTCATGGGTTGATTCAACTTCCCCGTATCTTTAATAACCATCGCTTTTCCACTGCCACGGTGTAATACAACCATTTATTTATTTCATTTGATAAACATACAACATCATATTTTTGTTCTAATTATTCTATGCATTTTGTAGTGTCTGTGGCACCTATATGATCTACTTCTACAGCCTCACAGTGAGGAGCCATATCCTGGGCAAGAAGCAGTTGCTGAGCAATATCGCAGCAACAGGGAAGAGTATGAGGGCCTCGCCCGGATATGGACTGAGGAGTATGCAAAGTGGATATGAGGGTGTCCAAATCTCCTAAACTATCTTGAGCGAGGGAAAGGAGAATCGAAAGGCAATGCGAGCTCCAAATGTGGTTCTCATTCCAATTTGAAATTTCCTTTCTCCACTCAAAATAGTTAAGGAGATTTGGACCTTTAATTCCCCCCCCCCCTTTTGTAATATAACGTAGAGCTTTGTGCTCCTCAACTGACCCTTTTGCTCCTTCCACTTGGATTGTACTCGTTGTACTCTGAACTTGGTATTGAGGGTTATGATGTTGTCACCACAAGGGACTCTGTTTGTGCTGAATATGAAGGGTGTTCAAATCTCCTAAGCTGTCTTGGCTAAGTGAAAGGAGAATTGAAAGGCAATGTGATATCCAAATATGGTTCTCATTCCAATTCCAAATTTCCTTTCACTAGTCAAAACAGCTAAGGAACTTTGGACTGTCAATTACAATCGAAAGGCAAAAGTCATCCCCCCTTTTGTAATATAACGTAGAGCTTTGCTATTCAGTTTGTATGTATGTGCAAATAGACTAAACTGACCCTTTTACAATGCTCCTTCCACTTGGGTTGTACTCGTGGTACTCTAAACTTGGTAACGAGGTTTATGATGCTGTCAAAACAAGGGACTCTATTTGTGCTGAATGCATCATAAACCTATCACCATGTTTAATGTTGTTGTTACGATATCAAACTGAGTGGAAAGGAACATAGTTAGAGTATGGCCAATGCACATACATAACCCTTTATGTAGAGCTTGTTATTCAGTTCGTATGTATATGTATATTCTATCTAATCCAAATATATCTTAACATTTACAAGCCATATCAGTACATACAATTATCCTAAATTTACCCTTTAATACATGCTTCATACATGCTCAATGACCCTTTTACAATGTTCCTCTAATACTTGATGCATGATTAAGGTATATGGTAAACGAATTGCATTCAGAATCCTTACTTATCATCATAGGTCATGTTCAAATAAAAATGAGTCAGATGAGTTCATAACATTTTCAGCTTTAAGAGTATGCCTAACATGCTATAACAAGTAGACAACTTATTCAAGTAGACATGTATATTCAAGTGAATATGCTATAACAAGTAGACAACTTATTTGTGCATGTCTATTCCTTACTTATTCAAGACAACTTATTCCTATCATCATAGGTCATGTTCAAATAAAAAAGAGCATGGTGATATCTTATCATTTGCAAGCCATATCAATACATGCAATTAGCCTAAATTTACCCTTTAATACATGCTTCATATATGCTTCATAAACGAATTGCATTCAGAATCCTTACTTATCATTTCAAATAAAAATGAGCCAGTTGAGTTCATAACATTTTCAGCTTTAAGAGTATGTCTAACATGCTATAACAAGTAGACAACTTATTCAAGTAGACATGTATATTCAAGTGAACATGCTATAACAAGTAGACAACTTATTCAAGTAGACATGTATATTCAAGTGAACATGCTATAACAAGTAGACAACTTATTCGTGCATGTCTATTCCTTACTTATTCAAGACAACTTATTCCTTACTTATCATCATAGGTCATGTTCAAATAAAAAAGAGTATGGTGATATCTTATCATTTGCAAGCCATATCAGTACATGCAATTAGCCTAAATTTACCTTTTAATGCATGCTTCATACATGCTCAATGACCCTTTTACAATGTTCCTCTAATACTTGACGCATGATTAATAAGCTACATGCCCAAATGAACAATCGTACACATACTCATACAGAACCTCAAACATAAACATCAACAAAACATCATACATAAACATGTTTCATACACATACACATACTCAATCACTTCTAGCAGTATAACTCATAGGTGTAAGAGTAGTGCCAATCTCAATGAACATTCAAAGCTTTAGAGTATGCCTAATCAGCCACATGCTTAGTGACTCTTTTACAATGTTCCTCTAATACTTGATGCATGATGAATAAGCTACATGCCCAAATGAACAATCGTACACATACTCATACAGAACCTCAAACATAAACATCAACAGAACATCATACATAAACATGTTTCATACACATCCACATACTCAATCATTTCTAGCAGTATAACTCATAGGTGTGAGAGTTGTGCCAATCTCAATGAACATTCAAAGCTTTAGAGTATGCCTAATCAGCCACATGCTTAATGATCATTCATACATAAACTCTATGAGTCCTAGCTTCCTAAACAGTTATATCTAACCAATCAGTTCATACCAATCATTTCATCATCACCCACAACATCATACATATATGTAATCATTCAGTTCAAACCCACATAACAATATATATACTAAATCATGCTAGTTTCCTAAATAAATGAGTTATAGGTTCCAAAATAGTACATCAAACATACACAATCACTTCTAAAGGCATGACCAATCAGTTCAAACCAACATAACATTAAGTTAAATAAATCTTCCCATATGCTAAGGGCATGAACCGATTGACAATCTCTTCAGTCAGCCTTTCCATGTACTGAAGCATTCTTATTATCCCTGCAAATAGTGTTCAAATAAAAAGGAATCAGATGAGTTCATACCATCTACTGTATCAAGCACTGTCTTGCCCTAGATTAAAAAAGATAAAGACCCAAGCTTTATAGCAGTGAATCTAAATACAATAAAATCAGTGTGGCTAAGCGAGAGATCTAAACCTTTCAACGATAGGTCTGAAAATCACAAAATCGTTATACCAGCTGCTGAAATCGACATACACCAAAGTAAATCGAATGAGGAAATGATAGAGTAAAGAACAATGATACTCTAATACAGCTAGGAACGAAGAAAATATGGCTTACCAGTACCATGTTTCGAGCTTACCTAGTGAATATTGCATGTTCAAATCAACCATGGAGATAGAGCGGGATGAGAGGGATGAAGCTTGCGTAACCTAAACTGGGGTTTGGGATTGAGAGAGGGTTTATATATCAGCTGAAATTTCAGTCAAATGATATAGAGCGCCTAAAATTTGGTATGGCCGCGTAAGTGAAATTTCATTTGCCGCTTTTTTGTTTTCGGCATACAATGACATTCATTTATTAGAAGTGTCATCTGTTGAGCGCATAAAATTTAACAAAAACACGCGTTTTCTTTAGATGACAAGATTCTGTAATCGTAATGTCATCTGAGAATCGAGCGCATTTTTTATTTCGCCTTCAGATGACATACAGTTAAAATACTGTCACGAAAAATATTCAGACGATACGAAAATAAATGTCTGTCATGTATCTTGTGTCATGTGAAAGGGAAAATGACATAGTGGGATGAATTGTGAATAACGAGGCAAAGAGCAGAATATGCTGGTTTTTCCAACACATAGTGCAGAAAGATAGGATAAAAAACGTATCCAGAAAATTATCAAAAAATTCCAAAACATTATTTTAAGAAACTTTATTTTTTGGCTCAAAACCATATTCCTTACGGTTTTAACCCAACAAATTGTTGAAGCATGTAAAATGGATAAAATTAAGAAAAAAATTTTATTGGGACTAAACCGTAAAAAATCCCGCTTCGACCCAAGAATTAAAGTTTCTCAGAATCATGTTTTACATTTTCTGAAATTTTTTGAGAATTTTCTAGGTACTTTTTTTCTAACCAGAAAACGTCCATCCGGATTCCGTTCACCGAAATTTTTTTTACCCGAGCTTCAGGGATCTCAAAATGACCGTCTAATTTAGAATAGGTCTAATAGTATAAAAAATTTCGAAAAACGAGGCTAGAAAGATCGGGAAAATGTATTTTAAAGAAAAGAAATAAAAACAATTTTCTCTATCATCTCTTTCCTTTTATTTACAAATTTTCCACCTTGCCCTTTTCAATTATCATCAAAACTACGTAGTTTTGTTATGCCACGCGATAAGCTCCTTGCCACACTAGAACCCCTTGTCTCACTATATATATATATAGTGTGATAATTTTTTTATGGTGTAACAATGACCAATTTTGTAATTAAATAGGGGAAGGTGACAAATTTGTAAATAAAAAGAAAGAGAAAATTGTTTTATTTTTTTCTTTAAAATGCATTTTTCCAAGTTTTCCAACCTCGTTTTTCAAAAAAATTTATACCGTTAGACTCGTCTTAATTAGACGGTCATTTTAAGATCCCATAAGCTCGGGTAAAAAAATTTCCGGTGAACGAAATCCGGCGATCTGTTTTTCTGTGAGAAAAAAATGTCCAAACAATTTTCAAAAATTTTCAAAAAATGTAAAACATCATTCTGAGAAACTTTAATTCTTGACTCAAACTGAGATTCCTTAAGTTTAGTCTCAAATCAACAGAATCCGACGATTAGGTGGGCGTTTTCCGGTAAGAAATCCGAGAGTACCCAGAAAATTCTCAAAAAGTTTCAGAAAATATAAAACATTATTCGGAGAAACTTTAATTCTTGAGTCAAAGTAGTATTTCTTACGGTTTAGTCCCAATAAAACTTTTTCTATAATTTTATCCATTTTACATGTTTGAACAATTTATTGGGTGAAAACCGTAAGGAATCTCGTTTTGAGCCAATGATGTTTTACAGGTTTTGAAATTTTTTTAATAATTTTCTGGGTACTTTTTGGTCCTAACTTTCAGCACTATGTGTTGGAATATATTGTTTGAAGAATATAACAATTCTGTTGGAACAATATAAGTATTCTGTTGGAAAATATAACTATTCTGTTGGAACAATTGGTACACAGATTTATTCTGTTGGAATAATATAAGAATTAGAATTATTTTTTAAATAATATAACTAATATAAATTTGAAGATACTATATTAAATACTAAAAAACAAAAATGAAATTGAAGACGATAGATAATAAAATTGATTTAGAACAATTGG
The DNA here is from genome assembly GCF_963576675.1 of Euphorbia lathyris. Taxonomy (NCBI): domain Eukaryota; kingdom Viridiplantae; phylum Streptophyta; class Magnoliopsida; order Malpighiales; family Euphorbiaceae; genus Euphorbia; species Euphorbia lathyris. The sequence goes on along the minus strand of NC_088919.1, from coordinate 26,625,414 downwards.
TAAACTGATTTATTATGTTGGAACAATATAAGTATTATACTAGAATAATATAACTATTTTATTTGAAAAATTGGTAGGTTGATTTATTCTGTTGGAACACTATAAGTATTATGTTGGAACAAATGGTACACTGATTTGGAACAATTTCGTACACTGTCGGAACAATGTAAGTAGGATAAAAAATGTGTTCAGAAAATTATCAAAAAATTCCAAAACATGTAAAACATCATTTTAAGAAACTTTAATTCTTGGCTCAAAGCGAGATTCCTTACGGTTTTGACCCAACAAATTGTTGAAGCATGTAAAATAGATAAAATTAAGGAAAAAGTTTTATTGGGACTAAACTGCAAGAAATCCCGCTTCGATCCAAGAATTAAAGTTTCTCAGAATAAGCTTTTACATTTTCTGGAAGTTTCTGAGAATTTTCTGGACACTTTTTTAATCGCCGGAAAACGCCCACTCGGATTCCGCTCACCAGAATTTTTGGTAAACTGATTTGGAACAATTGGTAAACTGATTTATTATGTTGTAAAAATATAAGTATTATACTAGAATAATATAACTATTTTATTGGAAAAATTGGTACGATGATTTATTTCGTTGGAACAAATGATACACTGATTTTGAACAATTTCGTACACTGTCGGAACAATGTAAGTAGGATAAAAAAATATGTTCAGAAAATTATCCAAAAATTTCAAAACATGTAAAACATCATTTTAAGTAAATTTAATTCTTGGCTCAAAGCGAGATTCCTTACGGTTTTGACCCAACAAATTGTTGAAGCGTGTAAAATAGATAAAATTAAGGAAAAGGTTTTATTAGGACTAAACTATAAGAAATCTCATTTCGACCCAATAATTAAAGTTTCTCAGAATAATGTTTTACATTTTCTGGAATTTTTTGAGAATTTTCTGGGTATTTATTTTCTCGCCGGAAAACGTCCACCCGGATTCCGCTCACTGGAATTTTTTTTACCCGACCTTCAGGGATCTCAAAATGACCGTCTAATTTATACGAGTCTTATAGTATAAAAAAATTCAAAAACGAGGTTAGAAAGGTCGGAAAAATGTATTTTAAAGAAAAGAAATAAAACAATTTTCTCTATCATCTCTTTCCTTTTATTTACAAACTTGCCACATTACCCTTTTCAATTATCATCAAAACTACGTAGTTTTGTTATGTCACACAATAAGCTCATTGCTATACCTAGACCCCTTGTCTCACTGGATATATATATATATATATATATATATATATATATATATATATATATATATATATATATATATATATATATATATAAAACAGCAGTTTTAGGGTTACTGTCGCGAGGCAACAACCCCGACCCTGCTGTTGCGGGTTGCTGCCGACAGAAGGTCGCTGATGTCGCAAAGGCAACAGCGTCCTGCTGCTTGCTAATGCCTGACGACAGCAGCTGTTAAGAATGGGTCGGGCCGGTTTAAATCGGCCCGGCCCGATAGGAGACACGTTTTTAAAAGGGTTTTAAAATAGGGTTGGGTTATATATATATATATATATGTGTGTGTGTGTACGTTTCAGAATATAAAAGTTTTGTTTGATTATAAAACTAAAATGAATTTATTTAAAAGTTTGTTTTACCTAATATTTGATATAAGTAAGTCAGAGCGTTAAATGAATTATACAAATTAATTGGGATATGCGTAATACTGATTTTGTATATGTTATATTAATCTAATATATACTTGCTATAATTTGATTAGATTAAATATAAGGGGTGCGAAATTAATGAAATTAAAATTCGATGAAAATTAATTTAAGATGTTAATTTGATTAACTTAAATATTACATAAATAGCATATGTAATCAACCAATTAAATTTAATTTAATTGAGTCTTTGCATGTTTTGCGTTATGGACATATTAGACCCTCTATTATAGTTATTTAGTCTTTTGGTATTTTTTGAAATAGGATCTCTGTGTCCTGCCTCTCTTACTCTTAACCTGTTCAAAAGCCCACTAGCCCGCCCAGCCCGTCCAAGCCCGCTCTTCAAAGACTGGGTTGGACGTATATGTTTCGTAATAGGCCCGGTCCGGCCCAAGCCCGCTTAGACCCTCATATAAAGTAGGTTGGGCTTGGGATTTGTCTCAAAACCCAGGCCTAGCCCAGACCGACTCGAAATTTTAATAATAATTTTAATTTAATAACTTTTATAATTTAATACTTTATATTCCCAAAATAAAAATTTTAAATTTTTTCAACATAAAAATTTCCAAACCATATATTTTTTAGAATTGTTGAACATGTACATATTTTTGTTACTATTTTATTTATTACTATAAAAAAGTATTTTTTTTTAATTTAGCATTGCGTTAATTGATTTTTATTGAAATAATCTTCTAAAATTTAGTTTATTATTTATATTTATATTATAATTTTTTAGTTTAATTTTAATTTTTAAAAAATATAAAGATATTAGTTGGGCCGGGCCGGATTGGGCTTGGGAATTAGTTCTTTTAGCTTGGCCCAGCCCGGCCCGAGCTCGATATAATTATAGTGCGGACTTGGTTGGGCTTGGACAAAGTAATTATGTGACAAGCCCGGTTAGGTCCGGCCTAAGCCCAGCCCGGCCCAGCCAATGAACAGGCCTACTTACTCTGTATTGTATTTCTTTTCTCATCCAAATCCCTTCAAATAAATTCAAGTTTCTTGAAGTTGAATATTATTGTAATTCAATGCGCCAAGGAGAAGACAGATGACCCAAAGAGAAATATGTAATAGTTAGTATTTCCCTATAGGGTTGTCCTTTTATTCTGTTTCTGGTTCTGTATTGTATGAGTGTCTGATGTATGCTAATGCAAATCAAGACTAGGTTAGATTATGAGACTTTAAAATTAAAATCCCTCACTAATCAAAAGGTTAAGTCAATAAACAAGTTATTTAAAAATAAGTTGCCTGATGCGTATCCGGTAGAGCGGCAAAATATAATGATAAGTGTGTGCTAGGGTTATGGATATGATCTTTCTAAGTGCTCTAACTCTACTAGACGCTACTACGTAGGGGAAATTGTACCCCGTCGTATCAAGTAATAATCCGGTTAAGACCGGGTATCGAATCCACGGGATTTATAACTACAAGTATTAAACTACTTGGTTTTATACGTTATCTAAGCGGTGAATACTTTAGATTGGAGTTTGGTGACAACTATAAACTACTCCTAAACTACGGGTGAGAAAATTTTCATGTATTTCAAGCCCTCTTAGAGTGATACGGGTGATGATAAGTTATAACCTATGATGAACAACACGAAATATATACGATTAATGATTTACTCTTGCAAAGATGACTATTTATAGACCGAACAACTCCGTGAGGTTCTAGAGTCGTGATTTCCCCTTAAGGCGACTCTAATTCTTAGGATCAGAAACTAGGGCCCGTAAGTTTCATGGCTCGTCAATTCCTACGGTTTCCGGTTTGTCAACTCCGGTGAGGCAACACCTATGTGCTTCCTAATAGATTTCGGAGCTTGTAAACGACCTACACAATAATCAATTATAAGTATCAAAGCAAGCAATAAACATTAACACGTATAGTGAAAACGGAATCGTAAATCATGTATTATAAATATGGAATACGAAAATACGGGATACAACCAAGCCTAGTACATAGAAAGAGTACAAGCTAATTAACAAGTAGAAAGGGAAGAAGAATCAGCCTTTAAGACTAGCTACTCGGACTCAAAGTCGTCTCTTAGGACTTGGAGGTGGAAATCTCGAGCTTGGTGAATGCGGATGGAGCGGAACTTCGGCGGAGTAACGGGAGGATTATACAAGCTCTCAAGGTGTGAGGAACTTTAATACATAGAAAATTGAATATTGAAATGAGTGCTAATCACTCTTACTTATACATCAAGCTCGGGGGTAGAATCGTAAATACATAAGTTGCATTATTTCTATAGTTTTCCCATGACACGCCCCGTGTGGACAGGTAGGCGCCCCGCGTGTTTGCCCATTCCGTTGACAATTTCCTGCATGAGGATCAGATTCAGGCCTGATGTCATGAACACGCCCCGCGTGGACAGACAGACGCCCCGCGTGTTTGCCTATTCCGTTGATAATTGACTGTGTGTGGATCAGATTCAGACTGTTTGTCATAACCACGCCCCGTGTAGGTTGGAGTACGCCCCGCGTGGTTGAGCTTCTAGGGTTTAATAGCTTGAATCATGCCTTTGACGCCCCGCGCGGCTTGGAACACGCCCCGCGTACCTGAGCTTCTGAAACTTAGATTGAAGAATTGCTCCTGTATGCCCCGCGCGGCTTGGAACACGCCCCGCGTGTGTCGATGGATTTTACTCTTTTGCTCGTACCTGCGAAATACAATTCTCGACAGCCGAGTTAGCTTGACGTTTATTTTTTCGAAATTAACTGAAAACAAAGGAAATTAATCAAAAGCATAAAATTTATTTTTATTTTGTTATTTTATTAAAAACACATTATTTTTGTAATTAAACTCACTTATTTAGTCCATAATTAAACTGTAATTCACGCTAAAAGATAGGGACAAAATACTCATATCAACCTCCTCGGACTTTAAAGTTTTACTTGTCCTCAAGTAAAAGAAATCGAAAGACAAGGGACTGAGACAATTAAGAAACAAACTTCCGGTTGGTTTTACTAAGTGCGTGATTTCGAAGCTAAAATTTTACGCAAAGTTTCCGGCAAGTACTTACGCAGGCGAATGAGCGACCAAAACTTAGTCGAAACCTCCATGATCAAACTTAATAGGCAAATTAACGGGGATCGATTATCTTTTGAGAACCCGATTGTACCTCATCAAGGGATTTCACTCTTACGCTCAAACTTTGGTGGGTTGGTGTTTTTGCGCTCTTCTTTGTACTTACTTGAAGTCACTTTGAGTTTGCATTTTCATTCGGGTTTTTCCTCCTATGTTATGGTTTAGGCAATATTAAAAATGAACCCGGAGGGGGGTTGTAATGTGGGTGGATTTTTTAGTGGTTAATTTTTAGAAACTCGAGTCCAAACACCATTTTGATGATCGCATCATTTTTTTGTCATTTTGGCCTTATCAAGCTTGTAAAATATAACTTGAAATTGCTCGGGTGGAGCTTGAGAATGCCTTCTTGCTCTTTATTTCTGCTTCATCTATTCTTTTCTTTTTTTTCTTTTTATTTGAGAGCGACACAAAAACGATTTCGAAGATTTATTGTGCTTACTTATTAAGGCCTTGGTTTGTTTCGGGTAATTCTGATGCGGTAGATTTTATTGTTATTTGAACAAGATGAAAAAGGGTTAAATGTTAAAAAGGTGTTAGCAAAGAAGTCGGTTAATAGGCTCGAGGGGGCTTCCTAAAGGTTAATGAAAACAAGAAAAATAATTAAGAAAGGAATTAGCCTAAGTGGGTCCATTTTATCATCTATTGCCCTTCTTACCAAAATAAGTATACTTAACCCGGTATTAGATGCAAACTCTATGAGTCGAGTGAAGTCAAAGCTCTCGAAAAATTGTGAAAGAAATAGAGTTCTCGTACAAACTCTTTTAGGCTCAAAAATACCTCATATGAATTTCGGGTTAAATTGTGTACTTTCAAGTTCTCGTAAAATTTTCAAAAATCCCGTTTTTATTGCCTTTTTAAATTTCACTATAGAGATAACTTGTGGGTTAGGACTCAATGCTTTTGTTTAATACGAATCATGGCTTTGCATAAATTCCATAACTTCGAAATCAATACTTAAATTTCTTAATTAAACCGATCCTTTATGTTTCGATGTATTTACCTTTGACGACAAATAACAAAACTTTTAATTATTGTCCGTAGAAGGTAGTGTGTTGGGTAATTTATGAGTCAATAAATGAGTTCAATTATTTTTGTTTATTTTATTTTTATTTTTGTTTTTGGTAGTGCAAAACAAACTGTAAATGCGGGGTTGCACGACCCTCCGCATGATTAAAATGACGTGTATTCCAAAGACATCGCAAAAGAAATGGAAACAAAAACAAAATGAAAAATAAAGATGGAATTAAAGAGAAACAAGGACCTTACAGGTCTGGTCTTACGCGAGGCAGACCCAAGGGGGCGCTCCGTGTAAGAGGTGTATAAATGGGGAATTACGGGCAGTGGCTCGGATACGCGGTGCATGCCTAGAGGGGCGCTCCGCGTGATCCGAGTTTCCACCCAATGTGTAAAACAGAAGGTGGTTCACGCGGGGCTGGCCGAAAGAGGCGCTCCGCGTGAACCTTATTTTTGGTTTGAAATGAGCAAAAACTTGAAAGAAGATGCACATGAAGAGAAATAACTGAAAAAATGTATATGATACATATAGACAAAAAGGTTTGGAAAATGTAAACCGGGGCTACGTTTATAGTCGGAGTAGCTCGACTTTCTCGGCGGGTGTGCTTATTGCAAGATATCCGAACCGGAGCCCGATGGATCCGAGCTGTGACTGTTAAGAAGAGTTATTGCTTGCCGGGATTCTCTATTCTTAGCCCGCGGGTTTTACTCAGTATTGGTCGGGAGAGTTCCTAGCTGTCTCTCCAGTTGTTGTCGGTTTAAATGAGTCACTTGGTGACTTAAATCCCTGCAAAACACTTCATTGTCGGCAAGACAGGTTAGAATGTCCTTTAACAAGGAAGTTACCGATTGGCCTTGCACGTTGTTGGGAGGTTGGACAATCCGACCTCCGGGGGCGCTTTGGGATTGCCCTAGCCTGTGCTCCCTATATTCTTGGTGGAACTCGGGTGGGGGCCTCAATACATTATTGTTATTACCGTATGACAGATTAGGATGTTGGTATTGAGGTCTCCACCCGTTATTGTTATTATTGTGGTGGTTAGGATAGGAGTTTGAGTTAGAGTTGTACCTTTGGTTACCTGTTACGTAACTTACGTTCTCGGTATCACCGACAAAAGGGGTGCCGGTGTTGCAATTTCTTCCGCCGTGATCACCACCTCAATGGTTGCACATCAGGACCTGTGCATCTTTGTTGAGGCTCAATTGTGCTATTAAGGTGTCTAGTTTCTTGTTCATCTCAACCATGGAACCTTTTGGAGCCTCCTTTTCCATGGCAAAGGCTTGATGTCTCGGGGGTCCGGCAAGCCGATCTTCTTTCCATTGAACGCTTTTTCTCGCGAGCTCATTAATGAGCTCATATGCTTCGCTTGCTGATTTCCTGAACAGGTCCCCACCTGCTGCGGAATCCACGGTAGCACGATTAGTAGGCGTTAAACCATGATTGAAAGTACTTACAAGATCGTGCTTGGGGATGTCATGGTGTGGGCAACTTCGAAGCAATTTTCAGAACCTCGCCCATGCCGCATGAAGGGCTTCGTACTCGAGTTGCCGAAAGGAAGTGATATCATTGCACAACTTCACCGTCTTGGAAAGTGGAAAGTAATAGGAGAGGAACTCCTTTTCGAGCTTAACCCATGACGTGATAGTTCCGGCTTCCAATGAGTGCAACCATTCCAACGCTTGGCCTGTCAAAGAGAAAGGAAAAAGTTTTAGACGTACGGCCTCAACCGGGACACCATTTTGCCGAGAAGTATCGGCACACATAAGAAATTTATCAAGATGTTCGTTAGGGTTCTCATGAAGTTCTCCTCCGAATTGACCAAGTTGTTGGATCAATTGGATCATGCTAGTCTTTATCTCATATGTGTTGGCCGGGTTGGCGAGGGCGACAATTCCATTGCGATTTTATGGTCTATTCGGAGCTAGGATCTCCATCATCGTTCGGGTGTCGTTTCCCCCTCCATTCGGGACATTGTTCACCGGTGGGTTGGTTTCATTATTAACGTTGGCCATCTTTTCTCTCCGAATCCTACAAATAGTTCGTTCAATTTCAAGATCAATATGAACGAGAGTATCACTCCGATATCAGGTGTGCATAAACTCAAGAAGTAAACAAAGAAAATATGAACAAGAAAAAAAAAATTTGTCAGTAAAAGTGTATATAAACAATTTATACAAAGATAATGCTTAGACTAACAATAAAATGTTTTGGTCTAATATTGCAAGAAAATATAAATCCCCGGCAATGGCGCCAAAAACTTGATGCGTATCCGGTAGAGCGGTAAAATATAATGATAAGTGTGTGCTAGGTTTATGGATATGATCTTTCTAAGTGCTCTAACTCTACTAGACGCTACTACGTAGGGGCAAGTGTACCTCGTCGTATCAAGTAATAATCCGGTTAAGACCGGGTATCGAATCCACGGGATTTATAACTACAAGTATTAAACTACTCGGTTTTATACGTTATCTAAGCGGTGAATACTTTAGATTAGAGTTTGGTGACAACTATAAACTACTCCTAAACTACGGGTGAGACAATTTTCATGTATTTCAAGCCCTCTTAGAGTGATACGGGTGATGATAAGTTATAACCTATGATGAACAACACGAAATATATACGATTAATGATTTACTCTTGCAAAGACGACTATTTATAGACCGAACAACTCCGTGAGGTTCTAGAGTCATGATTTCCCCTTAAGGCGACTCTAATTCTTAGGATCAGAAACTAGGGCCCGTAAGTTCCATGGCTCGTCAATTCCTACGGTTTTCGGTTTGTCAACTCCGGTGAGGCAACACCTATGTGATTCCTAATAGATTTCGGAGCTCGTAAACGACCTACACAATAATCGATTATAAGTATCAAAGCAAGCAATAAACATTAACACGTATAGTGAAAACGGAATCGTAAATCATGTATCATAAATATGGAATACGAAAATACGGGATACAACCAAGCCTATTACATAGAAAGAGTACAAGCTAATTAACAAGTAGAAAGGGAAGAAGAATCAGCCTTTAAGACTAGCTAATCGGACTCAAAGTCGTCTCTTAGGACTTGGAGGTGGAACTCTCGAGCTTGGTGAATGCGGATGGAGCGGAACTTCGGCGAAGTAACGGGAGGATTATACAAGCTCTCAAGGTGTGAGGAACTCTAATACATAGAAAATTGAATACTGAAATGAGTGCTAATCACTCTTACTTATACATCAAGCTCGGGGGTAGAATCGTAAATACATAAGTTGCATTATTTCTGCAGTTTTCCCATGACACGCCCCGCGTGGACAGGTAGGCGCTCCGCGTGTTTGCCCATTCCATTGACAATTTCCTGCATAAGGATCAGATTCAGGCCTGATGTCATGAACACGCCCCGCGTGGACAGACAGACGCCCCGCGTGTTTGCCCATTCCGTTGATAATTGATTGTGTGTGGATCAGATTCAGACTGTTTTTCATAACCACGCCCCGTGTAGGTTGGAGTACGCCCCGCGTGGTTGAGCTTCTGGGGTTTAATAGCTTGAATCATGCCTTTAACGCCCCGCGCGGCTTGGAACACGCCCCGCGTACCTGAGCTTCTGAAACTAAGATTGAAGAATTGCTCCTGTACGCCCCGCGCGGCTTGGAACACGCCTCGCGTGTGTCGGCGGATTTTACTCCTTTGCTCGTACCTGCGAAATACAATTCTCGACAGCCGAGTTAGCTTGACGTTTATTTTTCCAAAATTAACTGAAAACAAAGGAAATTAATCAAAAGCATAAAATTTATTTTTATTTTGTTATTTTATTAAAAACACATTATTTTTGTAATTAAACTCACTTATTTAGCCCACAATTAAACCGTAATTCACGCTAAAAGATAGGGACAAAATGCCCCTATCATTGCCCCCCTAATATTATAATTCAGCCGGCAGTATCTGGGGACCTTTGGGCGACTGAGAGTCTCAGGGCTTGGGGTCTTATGGATGACACCTGAATTATCGAAAAGCGTTTGCATGAATAAATGAGGTTAATGACTTAAAATGGATGAGAGTAGTTAGGTGAGTCGTCTAGATTATTTAAAGCCATTGGGAAAGATGGTTGGGATTAATGGTAAAAGCATTAGTTACTAATGTGGTTAGTAACCCAACAACCTAGGAATCACATGGTTGATGTGATTGATTACACAAATCTACCTATTAAAGAGAGTGAACTTGTTTGAGTCATTCAAGGTAAGCTTCACAAGATAGGATCCTAGCTCACTAAAGAATTTATAATAGATTCTCCGAATTAATGGGTTATTAATTTGGTAAAATAGTGAGAGCAATTTAAAACCAATAAAGTCCCACACATTTAAATTGTAAATGAATTAAACAAATGAATAACATCCGTCACTTTTTCTCACTCTCAGGTATAAACAAATCTTACTCTAAACAATCATGTCGAAAACCGATCTAAGAAATATCCTTACCGATAACAAACCGAATGGTTCGAACTTCACCGACTGGTTTCGTAACCTTAAAATTGTTTTGAAGTTCGAAAAGATAGGGTATGTATTGGATACGTCGATACCCAATGCTCCGGCTGATGATGCACCCATTGAAGAGATTGATGTTTATCAGAAGCATCGAAAGGCCTCAGATTTCTATAATGAAATGCATGTAGATAACAATAAGTTGCTCCGGTTGGAGGAAGAAATTCAAGCTTATTTTGCCTTGTTGCAAACTATTAAAGATCTTCGTGAACGTGCAACAGAAAGAGCCAAGATGGATCAGGAAAAAGAAGAGCAATACAATGCTCAGGGGAAAGAGCTGCTGGCCTTAGAAGGACGTATTAGATGATCAAACTTGACCAAGAGGTCGTAGACCATGAAAGAGCTTTGTTGGCTGCTGCTCAACAAACAAATCTTGTTGATTTGGAGATTTCTGAAGAGAAGGCTGTGACAGACTAGGAGAAGATGGAGCAACAAGTACGTGATGTTGATGCCCTGAACCTGAAATGTGCAGCCTATTTGGAAGCTTGCAAGACATCAAGAACATCGACCTCAATAGCTTGTGAACAATTTATTTTCTTTCTTGAACAATTTTGAAATGCCATGGTTTTGGCACTTTCTAGCTTTCTTTTTGAACAACTATTCCTGTAAAATGGCCTTTGGTTTTGGCCTATTTCATTTATTTACTTGCTCTTTTTCACGCATCCATACTTTAGATTCCATGAATGAACGAATGATCTGCACAGGGACAAAAACGGCCTCAACAGGCCTGTGATTTATTATTGAATTTCTGATTACAATACTGTTAGATCCCACATTTTGGAAAAAACAGAGTAAGTTCCCTAAAAAAGAAATACATCAAAGTGGCTTTAAAAATAGTTAATGCCTACTTTAAGTGTAAATCATCAGCTAGAGAAAAGAACCAATCTAGTTGGAACTTCTTGAGGGACTACTGCCTTCGTCTCTTCTTTGATAATTTTCCCACATTGTAGGAAAGAACTTCTTTAGATATCTCCTGTTTATGACTCTTTGATGTGGTTCCCCTTCCAAGCTAGCTAGCTAATATGCATTTCCTTTCAGTACTTCGTGGATCTTAAAAGGGTCTTCCCAATTCGGGGACCATTTACCAAATTCTCTATCTTTTGACCCCAATGGTAAGATCGACTTCCATACTAGCTCCCCTACTTCAAAGATTTTTGTTCTTGCCATTTTGTTGTACAATCTGGCAACATTTCTCTTCTGGATCAACATTCTGTTAAAAGTGCTCAGCCTGGTCTGTTCCAAATCTTCCATTTCTATCACATGGCTTCGGTGTAGCCTTCTACCGTTAGACCTGCTTGTTTGGTCACTCTGCATGATTGGACTATTATTTCCATTGGCAACATGGCTTCGTGTCCATAAGTTAACAAGAACAGACTGGTTCCAGTTGTTTCCCTTTTGGACGTTTTGTATGCCCATAATGTCTCTGAAAGAGTTGTATGCTAATTCCGCGGATTTTCTATCAACATTTTCTATATGATTCTAATTAAGATCTTATTGGATGATTCCACTTGACCATTCGCTTGGGGGTAATATGGGGAAGAGTTGAGCATTTGGATCTTGTATTCCTAAAAAAACTCCCTCATTTTATCCCCGATGAAGATAATACCTTGATCCACAGTTAGTGTTTAAGGGATGCCAAATCTATGTATGATGTGGCTCTTAACGAAATCGATGATGTCTTCTTGGTCTACTTTCCTTATAGGAACAACCTCCACACACTTTGTAAAGTAGTCCATAGCTACTAGGTTGAACGAATGCCCTTTTGATGAAGATGGATAAATCTTTCCAATAAGATCTATGGCCCATCCTCGCAAAGGCCATGGCTTGGTCACAGGATGCATGTCATCAGCAGGAACTCTTGAGATCAGACCATATCTTTGGCACTGTCTGCATCCCTTTGCATAGTTGATACAATCTTTCAAAATGGAAGGCCAGAAATATCCATGTCTCCTTAACAACCAACACATTTTGATTCCTGCCTGGTGTGCTCCACAAATTCCTTCATGTGCTTCGCTCATGACCTTCAATACCTCTAGCAACCCTAAGCACTTCAGTAGCAATCCATCATCACCCTTCTTATAAAGATCTTCCTCCAACACCAGATAGTGCTGGGCTCTGATCTTTATCACGTACGGAACTCTTTGGGCTGGATCATTGAGGTACTTCTTTATTGGTTCCTGATGCGTGACGTCTAATGGTCGTATTTCTAATGACGACTAAATGTGTATATTACGATGAGTGCGTTATGACTATGGATATGATCTTTCTAAATGCTTTATCTTTACTAGACGTCACTACTTAGGGGCAAGTGTACCCCATCGTATCAAGTAATAATCCGGTTAAGACCGGGTATCGAATCCACGGGATTTATAATTACAAGTATTAGACGACTCGGTTTCGTATGTTATTTAAGCGGTGATTACTTTGGGGTAAAGTAAGACACAACTACACACTATCCCTAACTATTGGCGACACAGATTTATGTAGCTAAAACCCTATGAAGTAGGATGAATAACGATAAGTTATAACCACGATAAATAACGACTCTAAATGTATACGGATAATAATTTACTCTTGTAAAGACGACTAAGTGTAGTAGGACCGACCCGTGAAGCACTTTAGACTACGTGATTCCTAGTCAAGGCGTGTCTAATACGGGGGAATTAGAAACTAGGGCCCGTAAGTTCCGTGGCTTGTCAATTCCTACGGTTTCCGGTTTGTCACTTCCGATAAGGCAACACCTATATAACTCCCTAAGGATAGCCCGAATGGCGGCGGAAATCGCGTTCTCCTACATAATAATCAATTACAAATATCAAAACAAGTAATAAACATTAACACGTAAAGGGAAATAGAGATTATGAATCATAAATTATAAATATGGAAAGTGAATAGATGAAATACAACCAAGCCTAGTACATAGGAAGAGTACAAGCTAATTAGCGGGTAAAAAGGGAGAATCCGCCCTTGGAACTAGCTAACCGGACTCAAAGCCGTCTCCTAGGTCGTGAAGGTGGAACTCTCGAGCTTGGTGACGAATGGTGGAGCGGGACTTCGATGGAATACCGGAACAACCGAACAAGCTCTCGAGGTGGAGAGTTTAGCTACAAAAACTGAATCTATACTACAACAATAATCAAAACAAGTATAGTTTGCTCTCTAATGTGTAATTGGTTCTTGGTATCAAATGAAGTTCAAGAGCTTCCTATTTATAAACATCAAGCAAGGGCAATGTTGTAACTTCACAAAGCACAAGTATGGAGCAACATTATTTGGTGCAGAAATCCCATGATACGCCCCGCGTGAGGTGGTCTACGCCCCGCGTAAATGCACATTCCGTCAGAAATCTCCTGCATGTGGACCAATTCCATGTCTTGTTGTCTCAAGCACGCCCTGCGTAGCTAAAGTACGCCCCGCGTGTTTGAATCTCTGAAGTTTTATCGCTTGAATTGGAGCTTTTACGCCGTGCGTAGCTGAAGTACGCCCCGCGTAAAAGAGTCTATGAGCTTTTATCATTGAGGAATTGCCTGGTACGTCCCGCGTGTATGGTGATATGCCTCGCGTATGAAGAGTTGACTCAAGGAGACAGTGCAGTCTGACTTTCAGGATTAGGCCAATTATTTCCGACATGTGTCATACGCCCCGCGTAGGGTGGCATACGCCCCGCGTATGCTGAGTCAATTCCACATGGCATCTGCGGATAAGCAATTATTGCTGACACCATGTTTCACGCCCCGCGTAAAGGATGATACGCCCCGCGTATTTGCATAGATTTCTGCTCCTTGCTCGTACCTGAAATACAAATCTTACGAGCCGAGTTAGCTTGACGTTTTTATTTCCTAAACTAATCAAAAACACGGAAAATTAACTGAAAGTATGAAATTTATTTTTATTTCTTTATTTTATCAACACGCTTTATTTTTGTAATTAAACTTATTTATTTTATCCAAAATCAACCCGTAAATCACGCTAAAAGATAGGGGTAAAATACCCCTATCAGTTCCCTCCAATCATTTATGTTATCCGCATCGATATTGAAGCTTTCCACCCTGATTCCTCTCTGAAAGATGGATGGATTCCATTTTTTCTGTATTAGGATCAACCGGTGAGTAAGTTTCCCAGAGATTCTTAAACTTGAAGCCATTTGTGCCATCTCGTTCGCCTCCCAATTAGCTTCCCTTGGGAGATAAACCAGAGATAGTTCTTCGAAATCATATGCTAGTTGCCTAGCCATGGTGTAGTATGGAGCCAAAGACAAGCTGGTGCATTTGAACTCCCCGCTGATCTGCTTTAGAACTAATTGAGAATCACCCATGACCACAACCTTTCTTGCTCCAAGATCTTTCAACAACTCCAGACCAATTATCAAAGCCTCATACTCGGCTTGATTGTTAGTGCAATCAAAATCAAGGTTAAAAGACAAAGTAGTTTTAACATTGGAATGAGATATGATTATCACACCTGCTCCCACAGCTCTTTCTGTGCTAGATCCATCGAACTTGAGAGTCCAAGGGGTCTTACTCACCCCACAAATTAGTAGATCCAGTTCTTCTTCTTTCTCCATGCTTGAGGGGTGTTCTTCTAGAAAATCTGCCAAGGCCTGCCCCTTCACAGTTGTTTGAGGAATATGCACCAATGTGAATTCTGCCAAAGCTAAAGCCTATTTTCCAATCCTTCACGTGATCAATGGTTGGGATAGCATGAACTTTAACAAGTTTGTAGGAGAAATTACGAATACCCTGGACTGGATGAAGTAGTGCCTGAGTTTGGAGCAAGCAAAATACAAGGTCAAGCATTGTCTTTCACAAGCTGTATGTCTTCTCTCAATGTCCATCAACACATCTACTTAGATAGTAGACTGCTTGTTCATGGCCTGCCTGATTATTTTGGGCCAACAAACAACCAATGGATCTTTTTGTCGCCGATAAATACAACTTCAATGGCACTTCTTTCAATGGTGGCACCAACACCGATGGATGTGTCAAGTATTCCTCGATCTTGTCAAAAGATTCCTGATGTTTTCTCTCCCATTTGAACTCGCTTTCCGCTTTCAATGTTAACAAGTCAGAGAAAACATGAGATTTACCCACCAGATTGGCAATAAACCTCCTTAAATAGTTCACCAACCCCAAAAACCTTTGTAGCTCTTTCTTATTACTGGGTGGCTTTGCCTCGATAACTGCCTTCTCCTTGTTCTTGTCTACCTCCACTCCTCTCTAGTGAACTAAGAACCCCATAAAGTTCCCAGCTCTAACCCCGAAAGCACAATTCACT
This sequence comes from Euphorbia lathyris, assembly GCF_963576675.1. Taxonomy (NCBI): domain Eukaryota; kingdom Viridiplantae; phylum Streptophyta; class Magnoliopsida; order Malpighiales; family Euphorbiaceae; genus Euphorbia; species Euphorbia lathyris. The sequence continues at coordinate 26,609,839 of NC_088919.1, read as the reverse complement.
GGATTCATTTTGAGCTTGTGCTCCCTCATCCATACAAAGCTCTTTCTGAGATGTTCCACGTGATCACCATCTCTCTTAGTTTCCACCACAATGTCATCAATGTACACCTCCATGAATTTCCCCAACATATCATGAAAAATGGCATTCATGGCTCTTTGATAGGTTGCTCTAGCGTTTTTCAAACCAAACGGCATGACCCGCCATTCAAATGTCCCTAGAGCTCCTGGAAACCTAAAGGAGGTTTTTGCTATATCTCCTATTGCAATCAAGATCTGATTGTAGCCAGAGAAACCATCCAAGAAAGACAAGATGTCATTTCTAGACACAACATCGATTAGCATATCAGCAATAGGCATGACGTACACGTCCTTGGGAGATGCATTATTTAGGTCTATGAAATCAATGCACACCCTGAGCTTGTCGTTCTTCTTTACCACAGGAACTATGTTAGATAACCACTAAGCATATTTGGTTGGTCGGATGAACTCTGCACTCAACAATCTCTCAATCTCTTCTTTGATCTTCAACCCTACTTCCTTTGACATCCTTCTAGAGGGCTGGCGGTGGGGCTCAAACTCAGGTTTAATTGGAATCATGTGTTCTACCAAGCTCCTATCCAAGCCAGACATATCTTTGTAGTCCCAGGCGAAGCAATCCTTGAACTCATGTAAGAGCTCAATGATCTTCTACCTTAGCTCTGGTTCCAACAAACCACTGATGAACGTAACCTTGGGTTCTTCTTTCATTCCCAAGTTTACTTCCTCCAAAGGATCTTCTACTTGTCGGGGTTTATCTTCCAATTTCTGCGATGCAGCCTTGAGCTCATGCAGTTGGATCTCTTCTTCCCCTTCTTCAAGCTCTTTCTCTTGCTCCTAAATTACTTCAGTCCCGACACATTCATGTTGTTCTACGCACAACATTTTCTCTAGTAGCTCTTGTATATGAACTTTTATCTTAGCGGCTGCAGATACTGCCTTTTGCTCTTGGGAAGGCTTAATCATCATCTATCTCTTCGATAATAGGTGCATCATCTAGTGGCCTACTGGTACTTGGGCCTACTAGAGCTCTTTCTTGCCTAAACTATTAGGGATTATAGCCTGTTAATCAACTGTAGCGCATTGGAATTACGGTTTAAAATTTATTTCTAATCCCGTTTAGTTTGATCTTTATCCGTTAACTATTGATTGAATAAAATCTTTTAATCCGTTTAAGGATATAAACATATCCGGATTGTCTCTTCTAGAGACGACTGAAGAATCCACAAGGTAGTAAGATCTTCGTAGTCAGGTGTACGAACAACTATTGAACTAGAACCGGTGCTAGCCGAAGAACGGATGAAGAACTGGAGAGAAAAGGAATTTTTCCAAAATCCCATTATCTCAATTTTAGTGTTTCTGCCGAATTCACTTTTGTGAATATGTGTAGTGTGGCCGAAAATCTGTTGTGTGTCTTTTAGGTTAGGAAGTTTAATTTATATATATATAATGTATTTCTAAACCTAGTTGGTTTAGGGTTAATTGGTTAATTACAAAACTAATCTAATCTTAACCTAATCATTTAAATAAATACCAATAATATTTATTTTATGCAATTAGTTATGATTAGATTAAATTTAATTACCCCAAGTAAACAAACAACACTAATTAATAAATTGACGTATTAGTTTAATTAATTATTCATCGAATGCAATTTTATTAATTTACAAATTAATTAATTACATTCCACAAACTAATTAATCAATTAAATACTCAACTCCCAAAACCATTAATTAATTACCTTGATATAAAGTATCAATTAATCAACTACTAATTAATTACATTGACATATTACTGTCAATCAATTAATTAATTTCATCTCTCCAATGTACCGTTCTATAAGTTCTAACTCAGATGTTCAATGTGCACGATCCTTGAAGGAAAATAGGCAAACATAGGGCAGCGGAAATATAAATTTTTTCCCTATTTCCTTTAACCAAGATCCATTAATCATTATTTCATATAAAGAGAGATAGAATGAAATACCTTAAATGTCGTTATATCTACAGTTGCAAACGAAGTGCCTACAACTCTTACTCTGAGTTTCACGAGAACAAACAAAAACAGACAGTCAACCCGATTAGAATCTCAACCAAAGAATAACAATCAATAAAGATTGTCTCTAATAAATCAACAAAATATCAAAGAGAAGAGAACAGAGATAGAAATTAATCAAATGGAGACAAGCGGAGTGAATTTCTTCCTCAACTGGGGTGGCTGAAATTCCAACTCTTGGTGGCTATTAGGGTTGGCCGAAATTCACACTAAAGGGGGTATATATAGCCTCGTGTATCTAAACCCTAGTTAGATAGAATTAGGTTACTTAAGCAGAGTTTTATTCTAAATAATACTCTATTAATATTATCTATAATTATATCTAAATATAAAAGATAATATTTATATTATTGATATGATAATAATTAGAAGATATATAATCAGATTAAACCTCCTAATTTATTTATCCTATAATTAGATTAACCACAACTATAATCTAATTATAATTGTCTAAATAAATTATTAATACATGTATAAAATACATATATAAATTTCGGCCCCCATATAGTTGTAATTAAAACAATTTCAATCTTCCATTCATTAATTACTATTATGTCCTATTGTTGGTTCTAAGTCTTATGTGTGACCCATTAGGTTCTTATTGCTACTAGTCGTATACAACCATTGAATTAATTTCTCAAAATTACATTCAATCTTTATATATCAGAATGAGTGTGAGAACTGTGAATAGGAGAACCATAAACATTCCCCCAGAGCTATAAGAAGACAGGTTGATTCCGTCGTTGACCTTTCCGTATTAGGTCCAATATAATTCGATCCTTCATCAACTACATCCTCGAACGAATCTTATGACTATGGATAATGTCAAGTCAGATATAGCGAGACATTCATTTTACTTATACAAGTAGAGTTAACTCCGAATAAATAGATTAAGTGAAATCTTCATTTCAACTCTTAATCCATCACCTTGCAAGGATTTAGAGTCAAGTCTTCCACAAGCGATTCTTGGACATATCTCCCATTTATCAGGAGTGACGAATGCTCAATCCAATATCAACTGTTCTGCAATTATTTCGTGTGATACATAATGCCTGTCCGCACACACCCCAGGGTCCTCCCTATTATGGATCGTGTTTGAACAGAGTCAAAGTATCACATTCCATAATCCAGAATCACTAATTAATATTCCTTTGAGCCTGAGGATTACTTATACCTACTAATACGAATGTGATGAACAGGTGACATGGGATAAATCCATCCATCCTGTTACCTCAAGTCGGGTCCCCAATCCTAATGAACTCCTTCACCAGATCCATGTAATTGTCCAGATATCTACATATCTGAAGCTTGTGAGATCAGCTCTCTATTCACAACAAAAGACATTATCATATGCAAGTCTCAACGGTATTATGTCAATCCCTATTCAAACATATTACTTGACTTGGGGTGGTTTTAAGTTTATTAGTTTATTATAATGTTTTGTCTCACTTCATGCTTGTATGAACACTTTATAATCACTTTAAATAAACTTAAGGATTCTCTTTTATTTGACTTATTTAGTTCTTAAAAGTAATTGCCTTTATATAGTTGAAAAACTACATCTTATTAAAACAAATGATATAAAAGAATGATCTATATACAGTTGGTTTATATCCTACAACAATTGACTATAAGACACTAAACCCCAACATACTCCCACTTAGACTAAAGCCAATTATTTCTACAACTAATCCCAGTAGAATTCAAATGACGATCATGAACTTTCTGGGTTAAAGGCTTTGTCAACGGATCTGCAACATTGTCCTCAGTAGGCACTCTTTCTATTCTCACATCTCCTTTTGCAACAATCTCCTTTACAAGGTGGTATCGCTTACGGTAATGCTTGGAAGCATTATGAGACCGTGGTTCCTTTGCTTGTACAATGGCTCCATTGTTATCACAGTACAAAGTAATGGGATTTACAATGTCAGGCACCACACCTAGTTTAGTGATGAACTTCTTAATCCAAACCGCTTCCTTTGCTGCCTCCGCAACTGTGATGTACTCAAACTCGGCCGTAGAGAAGGCCACGCTTCCATGCTTGGAACTCTTCCAACCGACCGCGCCCCCATTTAGGATAAACAGGTATCCTGATTGGGATCTAAAATCATTCTAATTTGTGAGATGACTGGCATCTGAAAATCCTTCTATTTTCAGTTCCCCATCTCCATACACTAGGAACATGTCTTTAGTCCTTCTCAAGTACTTAAGAATGTTCTTGACTGCTGATAGGGGTATTTTACCCCTATCTTTTAGCGTGATTTACGGGTTAATTTTAGAAGAAATAAATAAGTTTAATTACAAAAATAGAGTGTTTTAATAAAATAACGAAATAAAAATAAATTCCGTACTTTCGGTTAATTTTCTGTATTTTTGATTAATATTAGTAAATAAAATATCAAGCTAACTCGGCTCCCGAGAATTGTATTTCAGGTACGGGCAAGAAGCGAAAATCCACCCATACACGCGAGGCGCATCACTCCTCACGTGAGGCGTGAAACATTGGATCAGAAATAATTGACTTATCCGCAGGCACCACGTGGGATCTAGTCATCAATACGCGAGGCGTGTACCACCATACGCGGGGCGTGGAACATATGTCAGAAATGATTAACCTAATCCTGAAAGTCAGACTGCACGGTCTCCCTGGGTCAATTATCCATACGCGGGACGTACCACCTTACACGCGGGGAGTGTAAGGAAGTTCTTCAATGCGAAAAGCTCAGAGACACATTTACGCAGGGCGTGCTTCAGCTACGCACGGCGTAAAGCACCCAATTCAAGCATAAAAACTCAGAAACTCAAACACGCGAGGCGCATCCCAGTCTACGCGGGGCGTGTTTGAGACAACAAGATCTGGAATTGGTCCACATGCAGGAGATTTCTGACGAAATGGGCAAACACGCGGGGCGTTCCACACCCTACGCGAGGCGTATTATGGGATTTCTGCACAAAATCATGTTCCTCCATGCTTGCACCTTGTGGAATTATAATTTTACCCCTAGCTTGATGTGTATAAATAAGAGTGACTAGCACTCATCTTAAAAACCTTACACCTTGTAACATACTCTCTTGAGATTAAATTCTTGTCATTTGTAGTTTTAGATTTTGATTTTCGGCTTTATATAGCCAAACTCTTCCATCCTGAGAGCTTGTTCGTTGATTCCGGCATTCCATCAAAGTTCCGCTCCATTTTCGTGCACCAAGCTCGAAAGCTCCACCATCCAAGTCCTAAGAGACGGATTTGAGTCCGGTTAGCTAGTTCCGAGGGTGGATTCTTCCTTTTACACTTGCTAATTAGCTTGAACTCATCCTATGTACTAGGCTTGGGTGTAATTCATATTTACATTCTCCATATTTATAATCTATGATTCATAATCTTCTTTTCTATATATGTGTTGATGTTTGTTACTTGTTTTGATATTCATAATTGATTATTGTGTAGGAGAACGTGATTTCCAACGCCATTTGGGCTCTCTTTAGGGATTCATATAGGTGTTGCCTTACCGGAAGTGACAAACCGGAAACCGTAGGAATTGACAAGCCACGGAACTTACGGGCCCTAATTTTTGGTCCCAAGCATTAGACACGCCTTGACTAGGAACCACGTAGTCTAAGTACTTCACGGGTTGGTTACACTACACGTAGTCGTCTTTGCAAGAGCAAACCATCAACCGTATAAACATTAAAAGTCGTTATTTGGCATAGTTATAACTTATCGCATCCACATCACTCCATAGAGTTTTGTTATATAAATTCGCCTCACCCATAGTTAGGAGTAGTTTGTAGTTGGTCCCCATATCAACCTCAAAGTATTCACCGCTTAAATAATGTATAAAACCAAGTCGTTTAATACTTGCAGTTATAAATCCCGTGGATTCGATACCCGGTCTTAACCGGATTATTACTTGATACGACGGGGTACACTTGCCCCTAAGTAGTGACGTCTAGTAAAGATAGAGCAATTAGAAAGATCACATCCATAGTCATAACACACTTGTCATAATAAATATTTTGTCGTAGAAAACACTACACTAGACGGCACACATCAACTGCATTCCAGTGTTCATCACCTGGATTTCCTTGATAGCGACTCGTTATACTCAACGCGAACATTACATCAGGCCTAGTGCACAGCATAGCATACATAATCGAACCAATCGCACTTGCGTAAGGAATTATAGCCATACACTTTTATCATCTTCTGTTTTAGGACACTAACGATTATTTAACTTTATCCATGTCGCATGGGTAAGTTACCTCTTTTCGATTCAAGCATGTTAAACCGCTTTAACACCTTCTCAATGTATGTAGCTTGTGAAAGACCAAGCAGTCTTCTTGATCTAACTCTATAGATCTCAATCCCTAAGATGTAAGCTGCTTCTCCTAGGTCTTTTATACAGAAGTTACCTGATAACCATACTTTCAACGACTGTAGCATAGCTATGTCGTTTCTGATGACTTGTGGAGAATTTCCGATTAACTTCCGTCTCTGTGGGGGCGTCGTTGGGTTCGACGGGGGGAAGCTCCGATGCCAAAGTCAGTAAGGAAGAATAAGAGAGCAAACTGAATTGACAAAGGGTAAGTGAATATGTACCTTGATAGCCTGAGACATAGGCTATATATAGTCATGAAGTTGTAACTTTCAGTAACTAGAAAGTCTCCATTAATGTCCCATTAATGGCGGTTACTGGTTACCTTTAAGTTGGCGGTTAGCTAATTGATAGCTCATTAATGGTCTTTATTGCCGGATCGGCCCTGCCGTTCTAATGGCGGATTGAGTGCTTATGGAGATTCGCCTCACAGGTTCGCCCGCGGATCTCTTTTGGTGAGTCCCTGGTGATCCGCCCGTCGAATCTCTTTGTTACAATACGCCGCGGTATTCCCGTATCAGGTGATCAACACGCGGCGTTTTTAGGCGAATATCTCTTTTGATCCTTGGGATAATATCACAATGTTATCAGAAGCCCCCTTAAAGTCCTTTAGGGCTTTTGAGCTTCCTTGCGCGCCGTCATGATTACCTGCATTAATGTTCACTCTGTTCGATGCCAATCGTGGGGTGACACGTGTGGCAGGCGCACTGTCCGAGGAGACAGAAGACGCCTTCTTCATTTTTCCTTTTCTCTTTCTTCCTCATTCGTACTTCTTTTCCATTTTCCTTTGCGCCTTCTTCGTAGAGCTTCTTCGGAGTTTCAGAATCCTTTAAGCTTTTATTTTTCATGTAAGTTCATCTTTTCGTTCTATATATTGTGTTTTTTGAATGTTTAGAAGCTCTTCTTCATCCTTCGGGTCAACCTCTGAACTTTTTAATTTGTCCTCTCCCTCTGAAATTGCAATTAGTTGGACCTCTTCTTCGTCGGAAAATTCTCTTTCCTCCGAAGGTACGGTTAACCCCGATTTAGCTCAGTTGCTCGACTCGGTGTGTAATCGCGGTCGAACTCGTTTAGGTAGTTGTAGTCAAAACCTTTCTGTTCCTATCACCGGTATTGCTCCGGCCATAGATTCTAGGCGATTTTCCAGGATGGCGGCCTCTTCTTCTGCTCCGTCCCGGAAAAAGACACCTCGTGCAGAGTCTACCTCCTCTCGTATAAGTGCCGCGGATCTAGCAGATCTGGCGAGTAGATTCCTATGGATAAATAACTACGAGACCCAACTGGCGGATGCTCATCAACGACCCGCCTGTCCGCCAAGCGGATTCTTGTCTGTGTGCTGTAGTCACGTAGAAAGAGGATTCTGACTGCCTCTTCCCAAGATGATGGCGAACATCCTTGCTTACTTTGACATTACCGTTAGCCAATTACATCCAAATGGCTGGTTAGATATTGCTTTAGATTGTTACCTTGCCTCGAACTTAGGGGTAATATACACTCCTCGTATCTTTCGAGCTTTTCATAAACCGTTGAAGCGAAAGTCTGAGTCCTTCCTCACCTTTGCAAAGTTTGGAGTGTATTCGCCGTTTAGTGGCAAAATGTCTAACATCCATTGTTGGGATGAAAAATTCTTCTACGTAAAGATAAACGAGGGCGAATCTCTAGGCTTCCCAACATACTGGAATCCCAAACCTTTGCATATGGCGGGAGATATGCGTATACTGATGAATAGTGATGAGGTAGTGGCGAAGCTCATGAAGAGTGTCAAGGCGGATGTCTGGACATACGCTGACGCTTTAGACTTCATGATGAATGATATTCCCCTGATTCGCCGAGAAGGGGACAAGTTTATTTACTCAAAGATTGCCCAGTTTGATCAAGGTAACTTTGTGTTTTCTTTGAACCTTGATCACTTTATTGTTCTTTTTGGCAGGGGTTTATCTAAGGCCAATCACACTCTTGCAGAGAAGCGCATGAAGTTGAAGGAAGATGAGGCTCGCAAGAAAGATCAGGCGGCGGATCCCCAAAAGGGTGCAGGGAAATGCCTGGCTGATACAGCGGCCGATCCGCCTCTGAAAAGGAGGAAGCCTGCAGCTTCCGGCGGTCAAAAGTTTATGGCGGATGCCATGAAGTCCGTCACGTCTTTGGTGGAAGGGGAACATGCAAGTTGTTTTTACCTTAATCTTTTTGCCATACCTCCGATCTAAGTTTTGATCCTCTCATCTTCATGCAGACAGCGAAGCCTGACCTAGGCGGTTATTGGTTCGCCAAGTATGGTACCAGGGGATCTTTGAGAAATGAATCTGTTATCAATGACCTGGACGAGGCCCTAGGTCAGTTGGGCGAGGTACAGAAGAACCAAAATCAGATCCCTGGATTAGCCCATGTTCAAATGGGAAAGATTGAGCTTCTAACGGTTAGTTCCTTCTATCCTTTGGCTATAAGTGATCCCTTTTTGATAGCTATTGAATGAATCGTTTCGTCTTAACAGATGTATACTCGCTTACGCACCCTGGAACGGAGCTCCTTGAAGGTGTAGCGGACAAGGCTACTATAGAAAAGTTGGAGAAAGAAGTCGCTGATGCCAACGCGAAAGCTGCGTCCGCTATTGCCCTCAAGGATGCCGAGATCCAAAAGCTAAAGGAGAAGATTGAAGTAGATGCTAAGGAGCATGAGGATGCTTTAGGAGATGCAGAGTACATGGCTGGGGAGCAAGCTTTCTATTATGGCGAGCTGATCATGGCGTCTTTCCAGCTGGCGTATCCCGAGATCGATTTTACAGATCCGGAACCAGATGATGTTTTCAAATATAACAAAATCCCGGAGATCAAGGACTACTTTCGTGATTACGTTCGAAAATGGATGAAGGGACCTGTCGAAGAAAGCAAGCCTTCCGCCAATGTCAAACTAGTGGATCTCGAGGAAGTACCTCCAAAGGCGGGTGAGGAGCTGATAACCGATGGCACCCTTCTTCCTGAGGGTACATCTTATGTGGAAAAGGAAGTCTCCTTGGTGGTCGTATCTGGAGCTATTGAGAGGGAAGCTTCTTAAGCAGGTGCCTCTGGCGAGAAGAATGTTAAGGAGGATGCTCCTGTTAATGTTTAGTTTTGTTGTTTGTAAAACTTAAGTACAATTGTTTAATCCTTACGGTTGCTATTTATTTTACCTTTACGTTTGCGTAAGTAAATATATAAGCTTTTAGGATTTATTTTGGAGTAGGTGGCCAGCCATACTCCATTGTGCGAACCTTTGTGAAGGTTTGAAGCTGTTTTATCCCTTTAGAGGAAGTAAAGCTGCCTTTAGGGATCAACTTGCTACCTATCTTTGAGGTGAAGCGATCCTCCTTTAGGACTTGTGAACCCGTCTTTGGGAAGGGTGCAGGAGAGTGTAAAGACCTTGCGTCCAAGGAATGTTTTAACTCTATCTCGAATGGTGATCATCTACAAATGGATCCGCCCATGAGATTGTTCTCCTATCTTTGAGGAGAAAAAGTAGCTATGAGATAGCAGTACTTTTTATTGTGGGAAGCGTTGATGCCCCCCTTCTTTTTGAGACTGGAATATTTATATTGCTGCAAGAAAATACATAAAAAGAATATGGACAATAGAACAATTGCTTTTTATTGATAGAAGATACGCTTTATTACAGCAAGCGGGTCTCATATGTGAGCCTCATTAAAACCTTTAATAAGAAAAACCTCATGGGAAAAAAGCTTATTAAAGGAAAAAGAGTACTCAAGACCTTTGTTTACATTCTATTTTCTGGCGAAGTATTTGCGGAGATTTTGGAGATTCCAAGTGCGCGGCAACGTATTTCCTTCCATGTCTTGAATCTTAAATGTGGCGAACCCAATCTTGTCCACTATTCGATATGGACCTGTCCAGGTGAGCCCTAGCTTGCCCTTCCCTTCTCTAGATTGGATTTTGTCGGCCTTGCGAAGCACGATATCTCCCACGTTTAGGTCTACAAGTTTGGCGTTTTTGTCATGATAAGCTGCGATCCGCTGCTTGTATGCCGCCATGCGTACATATGCCTTGTCTCTCCTATCTTCCACTTGATCAAGACTTTTTTTTCAATCTCTGACTGTTTTCATCCTCGCAATAGAATGCAATTCTGTCACTTGGAACCAATATCTCGACTGGGATTACAGCTTCCACACCATGAGAGAGGGCGAATGGGGTTTCGCCCGTGGCCGTTCGAGGAGTAGTAAGATACGCCCATAAGACGCTTGTTAACTGATCCGCCCATTTTTTTATCATGCTCTCCCAGTCTTTTCTTTATTCCCTTTACGATTGTCTGATTCGTGACTTCGGTCATACCGTTGGATTGTGGGTAATATACGGAGGCGAATCTGTTTAGAATGCCCAATTTTTCACAGAAAGTTTTAAACTCACCACAATTGAATTGCGTTCCATTATCCGTGATGATCGTGTGTGGAACTCCGTACCTCCCCACAATATTATCTTTGACGAACTCAACCATTCGTTCAGCATTGATGGAGGAGACAGCTTCAGCCTCTACCCATTTAGTGAAATGGTCTACTGCCACCACCACGTACTTCCTCTGTCTACGAGTAAGGGGAAATGGTCCAACAATGTCAATTCCCCAGACAGCAAAGGGTCGACCTTCGATGATGGGCCTCTGGAGATGTTTGGCAATATGAGATTCATTCGCATGAATCTGACAACTATGGCAAGATTCCACCATTTTCTGGGCATCAAGTTCCGCTGTGGGCCAATAAAATCCTGCTAGCCTAGACTTCGTCAAGATGGAAGCAGATGCCTCATGGGCTCCACATGTTCCCTCGTGCAGCTCCTTGAGAACCTGTTGTCCCTCTTCTGGCAAAATGCATTTTAACCAAGGGTGGCTAAAAGATTTTCTATAGAGGCAATCATTTATCATGGAGAAATATGCCGCTTTCCTGACTATCCTCCGAGCTTCCTCCTTGTCCGTAGGTAGTGCTCCATCTAACAGATACTGGCGGATGGCCGACCTCCAATCACCTTCTACTATCGTGAGTAGGGATACTTCCTTTGAGGCAAAGGTCGGAGCTGCTTTAACTTCGAATGGACATTGTGGATCCACCCAGTTCTCCTTGCTGGAAGCCATTTTAGCTAGATGATCCGCTTCAGTGTTTGATCCGCGAGGTACATGGATCAACTCCCATTTAGTTTCTTTGGCTTCAAGGTGATCCAACAATTTTTTAACTTCAGCAACGTATTTGGCCAAAACGTCATCCTTTACCTCGTAATTTTTGATCAATTTGTTGACCATCAACTTGGAGTCACTATAGATCACGATCCGCTCGGGAGTGATTTCTTTCAGCAGACGCAGTCCCAATATTAAGGCCTCGTACTCCGCTGCATTGTTGGTTGCAATAAAATCCAACTTTGCTGCGTATCGTAGTTTTATATATTGGGGACCTGTGATTACGATGCCTATATCAGCTCCATCGGCCGAGGAGGCTCCATCTGTATACATCGTCCATTCTTCGACTTGAGATTTAGGGAGATTCATCCCTTCTTCAGTGAATTCATTCACAAAGTCTGCCAAGACTTGACTCTTTAAGGTTGACCTACTCTCGTATCGTACATCAAATTCTCCAAGGCGGATTGCCCACTCCATCAATCTCCCTGAAGTTTTGGGCTTTTGCAATACCTTCCTCATTGGTATATTCATTCGAACTATAACAGTATGAGCCTAGAAGTAAGGCCTAAGGCGGATTGACGTGGTGACAACAGCCAACGCCATTTTATCAAGCTTGGAATATCTGGTTTCAGCATCCTTTAATACTTTGCTCACGTAATAGATTGGATACTGCTGACCATCCTCTTCCCTTATCATGACCATGCAAACAGGCTTATCTATAACTGAGACATACATGTAAAGATTCTCACCTTTCAGGGGTCGGCTCATCAAGGGCGGTTCTATGAGAAATCGTTTGATTCCCTCGAAAGCTTTTTCACAATCCTCGTTCCATTCAAACGCCTTTTGCTTCTTGATCGCCTCATAAAAGGGCTGACATCTACGGGCTGAACATGAGATAAACCTGCCCAAGGCTACGATCCGCCCGTTAAGGCGTTGCACTTCCCTGATATTCTGTGGCGCTTGCATCTCCAGAACGGCTTTGATCTCATCAGGATTTGGGCTCACTCCTTTCTGGCTAATCATGAATCCCAAGAACTTTCCATACGTTGCACCAAAGGTACATTTTTCCGGGTTCAGTTTAATATTGTGACGTTGGAGTACGCCCAGTACCTCCCTTACATCATCTGCATGTTTTTCCACAGTGGTACTCTTGATGATCATGTCATCTACATAGACGAAGTAGTTATCACCTTTGCTTTCCGTGAATATTTTGTTCATCATCCGTTGATAGTTGCACCTGCGTTCTTAAGCCCAAAGGGCATGACTTTGAAGCAATAAGTGGCTTGGTGAGTCACGAACGAGGTCTTGATTCGATCTGAAGGCTCCATTAGGATTTGGTGATAACTTGACTTTACGTCTGTGAAGGAGTACATAGCGTGTCCTGCGGTTCCATCTACGAGGATATCAATACACGACAAAGGGTAGTTGTCTTTGGGACAAGCTTTGTTGAGGTCTGTGAAGTCAATACACATGCGGTATGATCCGCCCGCTTTCTTAACTAGAACTACATTCGCCAGCCACTATGTATAAAGTACCTCTTTAATGGCATCTGCCCGCTGGAGCTTGGTGATTTCTTCCTCTATCACCTTCTGCCTTTCAAGGCCATGGTTTCTCCGTTTTTGGGCAACCGGAACCGCATCTTTGTCGATGTTGAGTTTGTGAGTGATCACATATGGACTAATCCCGGGGAGGATCTCATCTTTCCATGCAAAGACGTCTTCTGCCTCATGGAGAACCTTGGTGATTGCTTCTTTAACTTCTCCCTTAAGCCATTTAGCCATTCGTACCTGTTTTTCATCCGCCATGAGGTACATCTCCGTTTCGCCAAAGGCCATTGTGACCAGTTCTTCCTCGTCCTCATCTTTAGACTATGGGCGAATCATTAGTGATGCTGAATACGTCTCCTGAGCCACTTTTTGACTTCCTCTGATCATTACACCTCCCTTGGCCGTGGGGATGTAAAGAGTTAGGTGGCGTATAGAGATAAGAGCTGCCGCGTTGGAAATAAAGGGCCGCCCAAGGATGATATTGTAGGCTAACTGGCCATCCAGGATGGAGAATTCCAGATCGCCCTTCCAGACCTGATCTTCGTCAGCTAATTCACAGTCCAGTGTTACCTGGCCCTTTGTTTGAATGGTGTGTCCTGTGACTCCTAGGATATCCACTATAGTGGTTTCCACTTGGATTGGGTCGACCATAAGCTGGGCAAATGCTCCTCTTGTGATGACATTGCATGAACTTTTGATATCGATCATCACTCTTTTCATCTCCTTCCACCATTAAAGTAATGACTAGGGCATCTGCATGAGGTAAGATCTCAAGACCGGCATCTGCAAAAGGGCGATTAAGTGAGGCTCTATCTAGAGCGGAGGTTTTGGCTTTTTTCAACACAGGTTGGTATCCAGGTCCACCTGCTATGACATTAATGGTTCCCTTTGCCTTCTTTTTCTGATCATCCCGTGATCTGTCACCATCACCCTTCTTATTATCATTTTGAACGAACCTGTCTAACTTGCCTCTCTCGATAAGCCTTTCTATCTCCCTGGCCAACTCCCAGCATGCGTCCGCGTCCATCCTGCGGTGGCCTATGCAGAGGTCTCCGAGGGGGAGATCGACTCGGAGAAGAGGAGGAGCTGGAATCGGACGACGGATCTGACGGTGAACGCCCTCCTTCGGCGTTGCCATTACCTCCTCCTCCGTTGCCATTACCCCGAGGGGGTGCTTGTCCATTACCACCACCTTGACCTCCTTGAGGAGCAAACCGATCCTCCCCCTGATTCGCCGATGGTGCTGATTTGTCCGAACGAGGCGTATCCACTGGCCTCTTGCTTTGTCTCCTTCCGGAGGCTGGGGGCGATCTACCTCGACGTGAGGATCTGTGCTTAGGAGACGAAGGTGATTTTGACCGCCTACTTTTCTCCTTTCGACGCTTTTTGTGCCTTCGGCCTTCCGATCCGCCCTCAGGGAGACTCGACCGCGGGCGGCTTGGATTACCTAATCCGCCCAGATTCATCCTTTGACTTCCACCAGCTTCATCAGAAAATAATTATCGATTGAGTGGCGGGTTATTACCAGCTACGGTAGTAGTCACCATGGAATCCGTGGGTTGAGCTTGGAAGAATGAAGAATCAAGGGCGCCAGATCCAACAATGGCTTGTTGTTGCCATTGAGATGATGTAGGGTTGGTGCGCCGAAGCTCTGGTACTATCATGAACGACCTTAGGCGTCTCTCCATATCAGGACCAAACGCTCTTCCTATGGCTCCCGCACATGTTTCAACGAATGCATCTGGCGACAGACTCCTTCCTTCCTGAGTTGCCAGAGTGCTCCCACCAACGCGTCCAGCGCTTGATTCAGGTTGGCTAGAGGGTGTTGCCAAGGGCGTTTCAACCCCTGAGGAGGGGTTCTGCTCTCCATTTGTCATATCTTGTCTAATGTGAATGGAAACCCTTTATTTGATTAAGGATTCCACGTTCACCGCACCAATTGATGACTTGTGAAGAATTTCCGATTAACTTCCGTCTCTGTGGGGGCGTCGTTGGGTTCGACGGGGGGAAGCTCCGATGCCAAAGTCAGTAAGGAAGAACAATAGAGCAAACTAAATTGACAAAGGGTAAGTAAATGTGTACCTTGATAGCCTGAGACATAGGCTATATATAGTCATGAAGTTGTAACTTTCAGTAACTAGAAAGTCTCTATTAATGTCCCATTAATGGCGGTTACTGGTTACCTTTAAGTTGGCGGTTAGCTAATTGATAGCTCATTAATGGTCTTTATTGCCGGATCGGCCCTGCCGTTCTAATGGCGGATTGAGTGCTTATGGAGATTCGCCTCACAGGTTCGCCCGTGGATCTCTTTTGGTGAGTCCCTGGTGATCCGCCCGTCGGATCTCTTTGTTACAATACACCGCGGTATTCCCGTATCAGGTGATCAACACGCGGCGTTTTTAGGCGAATATCTCTTTTGATCCTTGGGATAATATCACAATGTTATCAGTTTCCCATCAGTAATATGTCATCCACATATAGTATGAGAAACGTGACTGAGCTCCCACTAATCTTCTTGTAAATGCAAGCCTCTTCGCAGTTTTGCTCGAAACCAAATTGATTTATGGTTTCATCAAAACGTTTGTTCCAGCTCCTAGATGTTTGCTTGAGTCCATAAATGGATCTCTGAAGTTTGCAAACCTTGGTTGCATCCTTTGGCATGAAACCTTCAGGTTGCATCATGTATACATCCTCAAGCAGGTTTCCATTCAGGAAAGTTGTTTTCACATCCATTTACCAAATCTCATAATCGAAGTGAGCGGCAATAGCAAGCATAATTCTGATTGATTTTGTCATGGCTACTGGAGAGAAAGTTTCGTCATAATCAACCCCTTGTTTTTTACGATATCCTTTCGCTACTAACCTAGCTTTGTAGGTGCTAACCTTTCCATCCATGTCTGTCTTCTTCTTAAAGATCCACCTGCACACGATAGGTTTTATCCTTTCGGGTGGATCAACCAAAGTCCACACTTGGTTGGTATACATGGAGTCCATTTCAGAATTCATGGCTTCAAGCCATGGTTTGGAATGTGGACTGGTAAGAGCCTCTTCATAGTTCTCGGGTTCGTCGTCTAACATGGGAACCTCTTCATCATCTCCCACTAGAAAACCATATCTAACTGGGAGTTCATGAACTCTTTGAGACCTACGACTGGGTAATAGCACTGGAGTCTCATCCAATGGGACTGCTTCGGGTTCCATTATCGCTTCCGATGTTTCAGCTGTCGTTTCTTATTGAACTTCATCAAGTTCAATTATACTTCCTGTTCGTGTTCCTTCTAGAAACTCTTTCTCAAGAAACATGGCATGTTTGGATACTATTACTTTCTGCTCATCCGAATGATAGAAGTAATACCCTACTGTTTCTTTAGGATATCCAATAAAGAAGCATTTATCAGATTTAGAATCTAACTTATCTGATATGACGCGTTTAACAAATGCTGAACACCCCCAGATTCTTATAAAAGATAATGTGGGTTTCTTTCCATTGAACAATTCAAATGGGGTAGAACTAGCGGATTTAGTAGGTACTCGGTTTAGGGTAAATAGAGCAGTTTCTAAAGTATAGCCCTAGAATGTCTTTGGAAGGTTGGCCATGCTCATCATGGACCGTACCATATCCAATAGAGTATGATTTCTCCTTTCGGATACCACATTGTGTTGTGGTGTATACGGAGGAGTCATTCATCTGGTAGTTCATGATGAACTGTGAATAACTCTCTGGGAGGGATGTAAGAAGTAAGTCGACACTTAGTTCATGATCCATCACAAAGCCAATATTAGAAATCTTGGTAATATAGCTAATCATCTTGACATAGTGTGTCATAATAGATGTGCCCTCTTGCATCCTGCAGTGAAATAACAATTTAGCTATCTCATAGCACAGCGAGTCTGTTTCCCGACTAACTCCTTCAAGTACATGACAATAGAATAGGCATTCATCTCCTCATGTTGCCTCTGCATTTCTGGTGTCATAGATGCAAGTATGATGCATCCCGCATGATCATCATCGGACTGATGCTTCTGGTAAACATCGATCTCTTCAATGGGAGCATCATCAACTGGGGTAAGGGGTATCAGTGTATCTAGTACATGTTGGTCCCGTGTAACGTGACAATATTAGTTCCAAGGGGGGGGGGTTAGGAACTATTTAAAAATTTTCACGTTTGGCTGACTGTTAATTTTTAACTTAAACTTTCTCGAAATCTTTTAGCACGGTGATACTGAGTAAGTTTTAGATACAAGCTTAGTCAACAGGTGACTAAGTCTGAATCTATCCTTGAGTCAGGAGATAGCACTTGAGTCTATTCCTGAACTCAACTTCTCAGTTCACTCAACTCAGCTTATGTTCTTTTTAGCGTTTAACTAGGCAGTGTTATAGTAAGCAATAATTTAAGGAGATAAGGGTTAGAAAGATATTACTCAGCAGACGTATCCTGGTTCGGCCTCTCCGCCTACGTCCATTCCCCAGAATTCCTTTCGAGATTTTCAGAATCCTCTACTGAGCTCTTTAAAGATAGAGCACAAACCTTTTACAATAGAAAGCTGAGTATACAAGAGTACCTTCCTCTATTCCTCTACTCACTCCTATTTCTACCGCTGAGTACTATGGCCGAGTGCTCAGCTTCTCCTTTCTATACTTCTAGAAATGATAAGTGTTTGTTTGTCCTAAACAACAATTGCTAAGACACTTTAGATAATTTAGATCACTCTAGACTTTTACACATGATTGGAATTTGTGTAAGATTTGCTTTGCTTTTCTCATAGAACTTTGAATAACAATTTGGTCATCATTTCGACTTGATTGAAGATCTGCATCGAATGAAGCGTTTGAGTGGCCTATTTATAGTGACACTTGATGCACCGGTAATTTCAAATTTCGAAATAACCATTAGAGAGAAACGGCTTCCTGTCGCTTTCACTTAGTACGTGCTCAGCGTCTTCGGCCAATCAAATTCTTGTATCTTGTCTTCGGGAGTGCTCAGCAGCTTTTCGTTAGGCAAGACAGAATGTCTCCACATTTATGGCAAAGTCTTTCATACAGCTTTCTGCATCTTCTGAACTTTACCCAAAGTAGAAATACTTTGTCTTCAAGTTTATTCAGGTCAGCCGCTGACCTGACTTCCTTGTCGTTCAACTCAGCAGCTTCGTCTTGAAGCTTTTGGTCGAAGGCTTCTCGATCCTTCTCAATGCTGGGCTTGCGTTTTGTTCAGTACGAGCTGCATTTTGATCTTGGGTCGTGAGGCTTTCATCCGTTGACTTAGGCTTGACTTTCCCTTGTGGGCCTTTGGGCCTTATAGCTTAATGTCTTATAGATTAAATAACTCAACATTGAACAAACACATTAGTATGAATAAATCAAAACATTTAAATTTAATGTGTTAGAATATTTTTATCATGGAGATTTAATTCTTGTTAAATAATTTTGTCAAATCAAAATCATGTAGAAAGGTGTTTCAACAAACTCCCCCATTTTGATGTTGGCAAAAATATTCAATAAGGAACTCAGTGTTGAGCTCCCCCATGATGGTTGACCTTTTCTTAACTTCTTAAGATTCTCCCCCGTAAGGGTTGAACTACTGACTTAGTTTTACTTTAAACATTTTAAGGTTTAATCAAGTAAGTCTAAGGTCAGTTTTCAGAGTAAGGTCAGTACTTGGAACATTTTCACTTTACTCAGTTTCGATATTAAGTTAAACAGAAAATTAAGTTCAGATATCAGAGTAGGCTGAGTGAATTAGTTGGGGCTGAGTAGTTTTACTCAGTGGCCAAGTACTTGATTAATTTTTATGTTCACAAGCTTCAGTTACTTTGTTCAATGAGTTTAAATAAGAAGACATGTGAGAAAGCTCATGAATCTAGATCAACACAGCAGATAAGCATAAAGCGATAAACAGATAACACAGATGTTTAGAAGAAGATATGATAATATATTAACTCAGTCAAGCAAGAAACATGTCAGTAGCAAACACTAAGTTTACACAAGTTAAAACGTCTATCTTCTAATGTTGACAGAGACTTGGTTCGATTTGGGCTTGGTTTGCTGACTGGGCTTTGTTGTATCTTGTTGCTGAGGTTGTGTGCTGGGAGGGACAGCAGAAGTTGATCCTGGATGTTTCTTCTTTTGAGTTCCTTTTGTCGGATGTTTGTCTTTCTCCTCCGTTTTGCCAGCATCACAGGGCTGAGGGACAGCATCATAAAACTTCCCTTGATCAACAGCATGAGTTAGCAGTGTGGAATATTGTTGGAGTTGACCCATACTGTGCTTAAGCCCTTCAAACACTTGGATACCACCAGCCATGTTAGATGCCGGAATGTCCTTATAAGAGCTGATGACACTGAGTATAAACTCAAGTGACTTGCCCATCCAGGTAATGCAGTCCGTCATTTTGGCATAGACTGATGGTACATCTTGAGCAGTGCAGGATCATAGTGATGGCGCCGATTGGATTGATGTGTGACATGTTGATAAGTAGACTTGGCGAGTTGGAAGATGTCAGATGACTTCTCCTGATCGGTTTGCATCTCTTCTCTGGATAAGCTGAGCATGCGAATAGCTTCATCGATTTGCTCTATAGTGCATTGAGAGGAAGAGGAAACCAACTCCCTAGTAGCAGTCAGCTCAGTATTGAGTTGAGTGAAGACCTGAGCTACTTGTGTCGACTGAGCTACACCGGAGTTTGCGGCAGATAAGGCATTCAACTTTCCTTCAATAGTATCCATATGGTGCACCATGTGCAGATGAAGGTTGGCCATCTTTGTAGCAAACTCCTGCTTTGATATTTAATCGATATTAATAAGTGCATGCGTCAAATATTAAACAATAGAAGCTAAAAGGGTAGTGGTATATTAAGCAATGTGCGACATAATACACAAAGTAATCAATTAGCTTAGTGGTAAGCAATGTGGAGTGTTGATTAAGAGTCCCAGGTTCGACTCCTCAAAGCAGTAGCATTTTTTTTTAATTTTCCTACTCAAAACGACGTAGTTTTGGGGTGATTTTTTTTAACAAAAACGGTGAGTTTTAGGTTTGGAGTGGCGCGTCTCTTTGAAGTTGAAAAGTTCAGTCTCTTCATTCCTCGACTTCTTCCTCGACTCCTTCGTCATTTCTATCTTCTCTCATTTCTACAGTCGATCAACTTTGGTTTTGATAGAAGATTTGCTTTCTGTATTTCATCGATTATACCGTGTATTTGTTCCTCTGAACTTTGGTTAGTTGCTTATCTTCTTCGTTTTTCTGTTCATTGTTTTGTTTGCATTTTTTCGCTTTTTCGTTTTTTTTTTCCGTGAATTTGTTCGTCTGAACGAGGTTTGTTGCTTTATGTTCTTCGTTTATTTTGTTGTTTTATGTTCTTCGTTGATTTTGAGAGCGATTTTCTGTAGTTTTTTTATTTCCTAGGGTTTCATTTGTTTGAACTTTATGAAGAAGTTTCTATATGTTTTTCTATGTTTTTTTGTATTCAAATGTATTCAGTTTGAGAATGTCTTTATGTTGTTTTATTATTGTTTTATATTTTATATTTGTTGTTCTAAAATTATGAACGTATGTTCTGTTAATGGGATATTGTTTTATTTTATGTTTCTTCTCTATTTTTAAGTTTTGATACTTAATTTTTGTTGTTTTCTTATTTGTAGGTTTTTCATTTGTTTGAAATCTGTAAGTTTGTTGTGGTTTGATTTTCAAATTTAGTGAGTTTTAAAATGATTTTATTTTTGTTATATGTTTGTTCTATATTTGCATGTGTTTGTTCTAAAATTTTGAACAATTGTTCTGTTAATGAGATATTGGTTTGTTTGGGGTTTTCGCTTGTTTGAACTTTCAAAGTTTGTTGCGGTATGATTTTGTATGGTTTTTGTATTCAAATGTAGTCAGTTTTAGAACGTTTTTATGTTTGTTCTATTTTTGTTTTATATTTTTGCATTTGTTGTTCTAAAATATTGAACATATGTTCTGTTGATGAGTTATTGCTTTGTTAAATTACTTTATGTTTTGTTGATGAGTTATTGCATTTGTTTTATGTTTTGTTCTATATTTGTTTTATGTTTTGTTCTATATTTGTTTTATATTTGCATTTGTTTGTTCTAAAATGTTGAGTATATGTTATGTTTTTTGTAGAAAATGGGCGGCAATGGAGAAGAGATTTTTCCAAGTAATGTGATTGATCAGAATTTGCTTGATGAAATTATTGAAGAATATGGTTCTGATGAAGATATGAAAAATAAGAAAAAAGGTAAGAGTGTTGTTCCTGTTGAAGATACAAGTGCAAAAAGACATACATCTAGAAGATTTAAGAGGACTTCTAAAAGACCTTCCATTTCTAAAAGACCTTCAATGTCAGCCATTCCTGCTGACAATGATTTGCTCTCTAGTTATGTCGTTCCGTCTAATAATTTGTTGAGGCGGCAAACAAGGAGTCAATCTATCAAAGGTGCGTTGAGGCGGGAAACAAGTAGTCAATCTAGCAAAGGTACGTTTAGGCGGCAAACAAGGAGTCTATCTAGAAAAGGTTTTGATTCTTCTCAAGTTTCTGAACCTTCTGTTGATGCTTTAAAGGAAGATGTTGATGCTAGGAAGGTAAAGAAAGTTAAGTTTGCAAGAAACCTATCTGTTGCTTCTAGGTTTTTAAAGAAGCGGAAGAAGGTTGTTAGTGTAGGTGATGATGAAAATATTTCTAAAAGGAATAAGGTTGCTCTTGGTCAAAGAATACCTCCTAAACAGTTTATGGGTATTCTTAATGATATTCCGGAGACTCATAAGGATGCAATTAGACGGATTGGATTTGGTGGTTTTTTGGATCTAAGTTTAGATGTTCATAATGCTTCTTTTTGTGAAAGACTTGTCAATAGTTTTAATGTTGATAGGTGTAGCCTTATGCTGGATAATAGTGAAGAATTGAAGTTTGTTAAGGAAGATTTTTAAGCTGTTTATGGCTTGCCTTGTGGAGGTGTAAAGATTGAGGAGCCACAAGATGTCGGGGAAGATGATTGTTCAGATTTTTTTGCTCAATGGAGGTCTTATTTTGGACTTGAGAGTGGAAGTCCAATTAATAGTACTGTGATTGCTAAGCTGAATGATCTGAAGACGAAACCATTGTGTGATGAGTTTTTGTTGCATTTTGTATTTTGTGCTGTGAATTGTTGTATTCGTTCAACCAAGAACCAGGCTATGAACTATAAATTTCTTTATAGTTGTAGGAATGTTAATGAGATTACAAATCTGGACTGGTGTTCTTTTGCATATAAGCATTTGTTGGATTCTGTCAGTGATTGGAAGAGGAGTCCTAATTTTTTCACAGGCCCCCTTCCTTTGTTGTTGGTAAGTATAATTTTCTTTTTTTGATTATGTGTTTGACAATATTTATTGGTTGTTTATTTTTTAATTTGTGTATAACTTGTTCATTTTTGTTATTTTTTTCTAGATAAGTTATTTTGATAGGCTTCAACGAGCTAATGTTGTTAATCCAAGAGATTATCCATTGATATCTGTTTGGAATAAAGAACGAATTCAAAAGAGGATGGCTTTGGAGAAGTTGAGGGGATTTGGAAGTGGGATTGTGTTAAAGAGAATATTGGTAGGAGAAAATTTGGTAAGAGAAAGTATGGATGGGGATGAAGGAAATTTGCAAAGAGAAGCAGCGAATAGGAATGAAGATAATCAAGATGCTGAAGGAGCCAATAGGAAGGAATGTGAAGAAGCTTCTTCTAGTGGACCACCTGAAATTTTTGTACGTTATTACAGCTTTCCCTTTGTTTTTAAATTTTAGAACATTCTTATTAAATTTTAGAACATGCTTATTAAATTTTAGAACATGCTTACTATTATAACATACCCTGTATTTTATTATGGATTTGTATATGCAGGAATTTCTTACTAAGTTCCAATCATTAGCTAAAGAACTGGGTTCTAAAGTTAATGAAATGTACTGTATGTTGAAAGAAGCTAATGTTGTTTTTGGTGAAGATGGTACAAGTGTTGAGATGGGTAATGTGATCAAGAGTTTATGGAGTAAATATACTCAAGACAATGAAGATCCAGTTACTCAAAGTGAAGGAGGGAAAGAAGAAGTTGTTAATGAGAACAAAGCGGAAAGTAAAAAAGATACAGGAATGACTGGAGATTTTGAATGTGATTTGTCTAGTCAAGAAAGTCATCCTTATCTTAATTCTGAATTTTTTTGATGAGATAGATGCTTTAGTTGAAAGAATAAAAAGAGAGAAGAAAGATCAGAGAGAAAGTGAAACTCCAATGGAGAAATCTGAAGAAAAATATTCTTGTCCAAATTTTAATTTGTTGAGTCAAGAGTTGCATGATTTTGTTGGAGCTGAAGGTGGATCTACACAAGTAAAAAAATTTGTTGAGAAAGTGGATGTTGCAGATGTGAAGAATAATTCTGATCCTGAAGTAATGTATGTGATAAGAATTATTTTATATTTTGTTTTAATGTTTGTTATATTTTAGAACATATGCCTTATTGTTTAGGACATACGTTTTATGTTTCTGATTATGTTATTCCTTTTTTATGTTTTAAGATGGTTTGTTTTGTCAACAGGTTTGTTGTTGATGATGAAGTTGATAACGTGGTGATACAAGATGCGGTGGATGTAGATTTGCAAGCTTTTCCTAAAATTATTCCAGATAAGTTACAAATTCTATGCAAAATGGGCTAATTCGGAATTGGTGAAAGGCAATTTTGTGAGCTATGTTGTTGGTGAAGAATTGTTTGGACATGCTGCTAAAGCATTATTATTGAGGCAGGATATATATTCTATGGTTCATATGGAAGAGATAACTTGCAACGTTATAATTTTCTATATGAGGTATTTTGTTTTTGAAATATTATAGTTTTATTTATATTAGTTGTAGTTGATTCTTACTATGTACTTTTGTGTTTTTATGTAGCTACTTGTTTAATTTGTTGAAGAAAAGAGGAATGGACAAATTGTTTTATTTTGTTGATCTTCATTACACTTATTCAATTGGAAGTACTAAAATAGTAAGCCAGCGCTCATATGAGTTGATGAATCGATTGAAGATGTCCACGATGGATAAGTCTATCTTTTTGTGTCCATATAATACAGGGTATGAATATTTTAGTTATTTTATTTAATATTTTTGTAAGTAATTTTATTTATTTTGAAATAATAATAGTATTATTTTCAATGGACACTGGACGTTGTAAGTTATCGATGTGATGAATTTTAGAGCTTATTGGTTGGATCCGTTGAGAATAGGGTTGTGCATTATGCGGTTTGAAACCGCAAAACCGAACCGAACCGAATCGACACTGTTCGGTTTTTCGGTTCGGTTTTATTATTATACGGTTCGGATTTGGTATGTTATTTTGGTAATATCGCTTTTCGGTTCGGTTTCTAATAAAAACCGAAATAACCGAACTGTACCGATTAGTTGCTACTATGTTGTATAAAACATGTATGGTTGGAAAAATAAATTATAATCCTTCCTAAATTTATACACACCACCTATCTAATTTTTGAATTTATGATTCTAAAAAAAACATTTAATATAACCATTAAATTCTAATCTAACATCTATTTACCTTAAGTTTGAATTTAATATAACCATTAAATTCTAATCTAACACCTATTTACCTTAAAAAACATTTAATATAACTATTAGTATATGAATTAAAGCTTTGTGCTTTTTAGATTATTTGTAAAGTTTTATATAATTCGGTTAATTCGGGAAAAACCGAACCGAACCGAAAAAAATCGGTTCGATTCGGTTCGGTTTATGTTCTTACGTCGGTTCAGTTCGGTACAAGATTTTTAGATATTTCGGTATTCGGTAAATTCGGTTCGGTTCGGTTCGGTTTTAAACCGATGCACAGCCCTAGTTGAGAAGGCGTTTGCCAAAGACAGATGTATGGATGGATGTTGTGAATCAGTATGTTTTTTGTTTATATTTTGTTTTATAGTTTATTTGATATATAATTATGTTTTAAGATTAAGATTATGTACCTGATTTTAATGAATTTCATTTTAACAGCGTTGTTCTATTATGCTCTGAGAATGATCAAATTAAAGTCAAATGGACTGCACTTTTGGTAATTCTTAACTTGTATATTGGTTTTGTACGTGTGTGAAATTGTTTAGAACATAAAGGTTAGATTGATGTACATGATTTTAATGTTGTGCTTGTTGTGTTGTAGGGTGTGCCAGAGCAAAAAGATCATAAAACATATGAGTTTTTTGTAATGCGGTACATGAGAGATATTGTGATGGACAATGATTTGAAGTTTGCTGAAAAGGTATAGTGCACTTATAATAAAGGTTTTGTTACATTATTTTGAAATTATAGTTTGTTTTATGGTTTTAATTTTTTTATATTTTGTATTGGAAAAGTAGGTGTGGTATGAAATAGAGTCAAATTGATTTGGATGAAGTTCGGAAAGAGTTTGCGGAAAAAGTGTTGAGAGTAGGAGTTACTGGACTTGATGAATGCTTTGCTGATGATGTTTCTGCTAGTAATGCAATGTAAGTGATATTTAAGAATTTTTGTAATTTAGATCATGTGTATGTGTTTTTGGAACATATGGTTTATATTTTAGAACATGAGAATAGAATTTAAGAGTATGTGGTTTCTGTTTTGGAACATGGATAATTTTTCCCCTTTTGTTATTTTTTTTATGTTGTTAATAGGAGAGTAGACAAAGATGTAGTTGAGAAAGCGCAAGAAGGTGGTGTTAGAAATTGTGCAAAAAGAATTTCAAAGTTGTCTGTATATCTACAGTCTCCATTTTTGCTTGAGTCTGAGCATTTACTAAAGAATATGCTTGGTTTGAGGAGAATGTTGGTGGAATATGCTTTCTGTAGTTGAGACCCACAGTAAGATCTTAATTGAATGTTGTTTGTGTTAATTTGAATTTTCTTTAAGATATACTTGTTGTTTTTATTTTATTCTGTTTGCTTTTTTTGAAGTGAGTTGTTGTATAGTGATTGTTTGTCCACAATCAATAGAGAGGAGATTATGACCTTTTCAGGAAACAATCATTTGGTTAGTAATGTTGTTGATGCGTGGTCTCGAATATTGAATTGTGAAAGGAAGAGCAAGGGTCAAACTGCTGTGCATAGATTCTTCTTCTCTACTGTACCATTTATATGTGTTTTTACTTTTTGATATTTTTTTTGTTAAAAAGAAATTGGATTATATTAATATGAATGTTGTATTTTTGTATAGGCGTTACTATGTACTGATAATGCAGTTCCTGGAACTACTAAGTACAGCGAAAGACACAATGATTTTTTTGAGAGGATTAGTTATGAACTTCGTGAGGCTAAAGTAGATAGTTTACAGAGTTATCACTTGGTAATTATATTAAAAGTAAATTGTGTTTTACTGTAATTTTTGTTTGAAATTATTATGATTGCTAATGGTTTATCTTTTTAGGTGTTTTTTCCGGTTGTTTATGCTGCACATTTCTATCTTTTTGTTATCAACCATTTTCCTGGAAAGATAGACGTTATTGACAACAAGGCTTTTCATAAAGGTGTACAAGTTTATTGTAAATATAAGGGTTTTCCAAAGGCTTTGGTAATATTACTCAACTGTTTTTTAGTTTTGTTATTGTGTTCTATATATTTATTGGCATGTTCGGAAAAACTAACTGTATGTTCTGAATAGTTGATGATATGTTTTAATATTGATAAGATGTTGTTTTATGTTTTCCAGGTAAAAGCATATTCACTTTATATTAAAAGAGAAAGCCCTGAGTGTTTGAATGATATCGGTGCTTATAGTGTAAGACATTTGAAGTTGAAGTGGAAAGATACAACCAACAATGATGATTGTGGTGTTTTCCTTATGAAGCATATGGAATTATATTTTGGACAAGATGTTAATAAATGGGATATTGGAGTTGGAGATAACAATGTGAGTTTTTTTTAAATCTTTTTTATGATAGGCTGATGTTATTATTTTAAGAATGTTAGTAATATTGATTTTGTAATATTGCAGGTTGATCAGTTGAAGAATTTTAGAGTTGAGTACTGTTGGAGGATTTTGTCAGATTCTGGAAACAAAGAAGTTGTTGTTGTTAATGAGAAGGCATTAAAATGGAAGAATGAACAAATAAAATAATTTTATATTGTGTAATTGCTGTAAATATTTCTAGCATTGTATTTTGGAATTTTAGAATATTTTTTGTACAAGTATTATTAGTTCAGTTAGTTATAATTTGTAATATATATGGGATAATTATTGTAATTTTTGTAAAATATATTGTAGAAGTTTCTGTTAGCAAAGTTTGTGTTTTATTTTTGAACATGTTATATATGTTAGAACATAAAACATATTATTTGGAACATAAAACATATTTTTTAGAACATACACGCTTTTGATAACAGCAATGAAGTGTAGATTGGATATATTTGTTTAGAGTGGAAAGGTGTGCAGCTTAGAGGCTTGTTCAATAAAATATGTGTAATCATATGGAAAATCATCAGAATAGCATGAGAAGCTTGAAGTTAAATTTTACTGCTATACATGTTTAGATCCACTATAAACATGTTAGATTCACTTTGTCATCAAGATTTATGATACATGGCATAATTATCATATTTATAATACTTAAAATATGATAATTATGGCACACGTCATAAATTGGATGGAATATAGATAAAAAGATAGAGGAACATGAAATAATTATTATATTTATAATACTTTGAAATATGATAATTATGTCATTGAATGAAATACGGGTAAAAAGATAGAGAAATAAAAATAACAAATTTTAGAGAAATAAAAATAACAAATTTTCAGCTTCTTACATAGAAAAATAATAATTCTGTGACAATAAATTGTATATTGGAAAGATTAAATCGTATGTTCTAAAACATGTATCATACGTTCTAAAAAATATATCATATGTTCTAAATAATATATGAGATTAGTTGTTCTCTTTTTCTGGACAGTTTCTGCTATCATGGTTAGCAAGCTGTTTACAGACTCTGCATAACCTCTTTTTTTTCTGGTTTTCCTCAACAGCTTTCTCTCTTTCACTCTTCAATCTTTTATCACTGTTTCCTTTTGGAATATGTACACCTGTACCTTTGTTCTTTGATATTTTTGGTGCTTTGACATTAATTTCAGTTGGTACACTAGTTCCAATCAACATTTCAATGTCTTGATTTTTTTGTAAGAGTTCTGTTTTTCTCAGTGTCTTTTTGAGTGATGTTAGCTTCTAAATCCATTCTGATTCCTTGAAACTTCTTCACAAGATCCTTTATATTTTCCTCATTACCTTGAGCTAAATAGACACAAACATTAATCTATGACCATGGTTGATTCAGCAATGTTTTCTTATCAATTGTAGCAGCACATTCTTCCATAAGATTTCCGTGCAGATTGATATTTTTTGACTTGTTGCTAATGTAGTCCATCTGTTAAGCACATACCTGTTAGGAATTGATTCAAGCATTTTTGCCTTCCAAACACACACCATGTGTCTACATGGTAAGCCCTGTCTTTCAAACTTCTTGCACGAACATTTTGTTTCGTCTTCAATGCTGCTGTACATAACCTGAAAGTTTTTTGATGTCCTTTGCTCTTTGATAGTGTAAATTTCGAAAGGATGTTGTTTATAGAATCCGTCTATTCCACAAAAAAAGAACCATTATAAACCTCTTTCTGAAACTCATAAACGACAGTAGTTGTATAAACATCAGCTCCATGTGTTTCAATACCCATTGGTGTTTTGCATACAGGTCTTTTATGTTTGGCATCATTGTCATTGTGAGCTTGGTCATGCCTTTGTGCATCCATTGCACTATCAAATCTCAAATAAAATTCTACAAGACTTAAATGAGAATTTGTAAAAGCAGTGAAAAAGTTGTTATCGTTCTCTGACCTTGATGTAGTTCTCATAATTCCTCCTAGGAATAAGTCCCTGAAGTACGCTGGAATCCACATTTTTCTGATTTCAAATATTTGACATAGCCATTCATGTTTTTCCAAATTAAACTCTGAAATGACTGCTTTCCATTTTTCATCAAATTCTTCAGGTTCAATCTCAACACTCCAGACAATTGGTTGAATCATTTTTAAGAAATTGGTTTCTTGCATAATTGTACGACAAAAAACCCAGTAAGTATCTTCATAATATACAAATATTTTTAACATGCTAATAATATATTGGAACATAAAATGTAATACCTGATCAAAATATTTTAATTGTAAACAAAGCTTTAGAAGGCTTACCTAATTTATCATTCATCTTTTTCATAATGTGCCACATGCAGAATCTATGTTCTGTTTTTTGGCAAAAAAAAATTTATTGCAATCTTCATTGCTGGATCTTGATCTGTTATTAAGCACGTAGGTTCATTGCTTCCCATTGTGTTAAGAAACGTTTTGAAAACTCACTCAAATGATGCAATATCTTCTTTAGCAATGAAACAAGCAGCGAACGTAACACATTTTTTGTGGTGGTCTACTCCAGTAAAGGGGCCAAAGATCATGTTATATCTGTGGAAATAATATACAAATATTTGTAAATAAGAAAAATTATTAAGAATATAAGAATAAGATTTTAGAACATGCCAATAAGATATTGAAATACATTAATAAATATTTAGAACATTGCAATAAGAATTTGGTACATGTAATATAATACCTGTTTGTTTGGTACGTTGTGTCAAAAGACATCATATCACCAAATAGAGCATAATTCTTTCTACAAATGGGGTCTGCCCATAAAGCTCTGCAGAGATGATCGTCTTCATCCATATCAAAGTCGAAAAAAAAAGCAGACCATATAAGTTTTTTCTTGTTGAAAATGTCAATAAACATTTGGGCATCTGACTCATAAATGTAAGCCTTTAAATCTCTGTGGAAGTTTTTAAAATCCTGCTTAGATGCTCCTACATTGTTGTATCCTCCAACATTTTCTTTTATTTGTCTGTATGTTCTTACGGGTCCAACAATCATCTACACAAAACACATGAACAGATTTTATAAGGAAAGTAAATACAATTTGAAAACATTGTAGATGTTATGTTCTATGTTTCACTATGTACTGTTAGGAAAGTAAATTTAGAATGTGACTCACCTTAGAGTTATCAACAATCAACTTCTTGTGTAGTATTGTCAGTTTTCTTCCCTGTTTTTGAAATTTCATACAGCGTGGACTGTAAAGTGGGTGTGTATGTTCCTCTTTTAAACGATAGACAATATATTTTCCATCATTGCAGTACTTTAAAACAATTTGTGCTTGGCATCCAACACGTATGATTAATCTTCTTCTCGGTTTTTGTCCTTCAGTATCTTCAACATTTTTTTTCTGCTTATGGCCTGCTTTATTGCACAAACAGTATTGAAAAATCACAACATTTGTGTTCTTAATTTTTTTAACTATAGATTTTCTAAGATTAAATCCTGCTTCAGTGGCATATGCTTTGTAAAATTCAATACCCTCATCAATAGTATTAAATTTTGTTCCTACAGTAGGTATTTTTTCCGGAGAGCAACATGGCTTCCATTCTTTTGTTCCTCCAAGAGTCAGCACAATTTCTACTTGTGGAGTGTAGGATATAATTGCAGTGGAAGAATCATTTGGCTGCTCTTCATTTGACACTGCATTTAAGTGCAATTTTGGAACATATGTGATAATATATAGCACATATGAACAATTGTTTAGAACATGAGGTACAGTTTGAAGAACGTAGTGAACTCTATATTTCAATATACTCAATTTTATTTTTTCAACAATTTTTACAACTAATTATAAATAAAAAACGAATAATATGTACTATTATCTATAGAACACATTAACAATTATTTAGAACAAGATTTTTTAGATTATGAAGAACATAGAAATTATGAAGAACACATGTACCTCTTTCAATAGTTGAAGACAGAGAAATTTCATTGTTATCATCATTCTCATGTAGATCATTGTCTATTATTTCATGCAATTCCATTATTTCGGAATAGAATCTGAATGATTTCCAATCTGTTTCAGATTTAAGCAATTTCTGAATAATTATAAACATAAAAAACAGAACACAATTTAATATTCATGTATAGTTGTTGGAGATAAAATTACCTGATTGATGCTATTGAGATCAGTTTATTTTGAAACTTTTTCTTTGATTGTAGATCGTTTTTTCTTAATCTGATTTGCGATTTCAGATTATTTTTGGAAGGATGAATGACGGAACGATTGGGAAGGAGGTCGATCTAATTTAATGGAATCGATGATGAGGAAGATGTGAGGTTGAATGACAGAACGATGATGAAGAACGATGATGGAGAAGATGTGAAGGATTTGAGCGATTTTTGTTCGTGATTTTGCTGCTTGTGATTTGCGCGATTTTTCATTGCAATAGCAGGTGTTTTTAGAATGATAAAAGCGGTGTAGTTTTAGGTGGTTCTCACCTATCAAAGTGTCCTCACCTAAGGGAGGGTTCTCACTTGATCCCTCTCCTATATATATATATATATATATATATGTATGTATGTATATAAAACTGTTTTTAAAATTTTATTTTAAAAACTCTTTTCAAAATAAATAAAATTAAAGGACTTAAAACCCTGTCGGGCCGAGCCGTTCTCGGCCCGACCCAAGTGCTGCTGCCGCAAGGCAACAACTCTTTACTGGTTGCTGCCGCAAGGCAGCAACCAAGTAAATCGTATGGGGCTACTGCCTCGCGGCAGCAACCCCATATAATTTTTTTTAATTTCATTTTAAAAACTTATATATATATATATATATATATATATATAGGGGTGAGATCCGATGAGACAAGGGGTTCTGGTATGGCAAGGAGCTTATTGTGTGACATAACAAAACTACGTAGTTTTGATAATAATTTAAAATGGCAAGGTGACAAATTTGTAAATAAAATGAAAGAGATGATAGAGAAAATTGTTTTATTTCTTTTCTTTAAAATAGATTTTTCCGACCTTTCTAATCTCGTTTTTCAAAATTTTTTATACTATTAGACTCTTATAAATTAGACGGTCGTTTTGAGATCCCTGAAGCTCAGGTAAGAAAAAATTCTGGTGAACGGAATCTGGGTTGGCATTTTCTGATGAGAAAAAAAAGTGCCCTGAAAATTCTCAAAACATTTCAGAAAATGTAAAACATGATTCTGAGAAACTTTAATTCTTGGGTCGAGGCGGGATTTCTTACGGTTTAGTCCCAATAATTTTTTTTCTTAATTTTAACCATTTTACATGCTTCAACTATTTGTTGGGTCAAAACCGTAAGGAATATCATTTTGAGCCAAGAATTAAAGTTTTTTAAAATGATGTTTTACATGTTTTGGAATTTTTTGATAATTTTCTGGACACATGTTTGGTCATACCTTTCAGCACTATGTGTTGGAAAAACCAGCACATACTGCTAGACGCCAACACACTGTTCTAATTAGTGTATTAATTGTTTCAAATCAGTGTATCAATTGTTCCAACAAAATAATTATATTGTTCAAACATAATTCTTAAATTATTCCAACAGAATACTTATATTATTCCGACAGTGTACGAAATTGTTCCAAATCAGTGTACCATTTGTTCCAACATAATACTTATATTGTTCCAACATAATAAATCAGCGTACCAATTGTTCCAATAAAATAGTTATATTATTCCAGCATAATACTTATATTGTTCCAACATAATACATGAGTTTACCAATTGTTCCAAATTAATTTTATTATCTATCGTCTTCAATTTCATTTTTGTTTTTTAGTATTTAATATAATATCTTCAAATTTATATTAGTTATATTATTTAGAAAATAATTCTAATTCTTATATTCTTCCAACATAATAAATTTGTATACCAATTGTTTCAAATTAGTGTACCAATTTTTCCAACAGAATAGTTATATTGTTCCAACAGAATTGTTATATTGTTCCAACAAAATATTTCATTACAGAGTACTAAAAGGTAGGACCAAAACGTATCCAGAAAATTATAAAAAAAACTCCAAAACATGTAAAACATCATTTTAAGAAATTTTAATTCTTGGCTCAAAATGAGATTCCTTACGGTTTTGACCCAATAAATTATTGAAGCATGTAAAATTGATAAAATTAAGGAAAATTTTTTATTGGGACTAAACCGTAAGAAATCCTGCTTCGACCCAAGAATTAAAGTTTCTCATAATAATGTTTTACATTTTTTTGGAAGTTTTTGAGAATTTTTTGGGCATTGTTTTTTTGTTGCCGGAAAACGCATGTCTAATCGCCGGATTCCGTTCACCGGAATTTTTCTCAGAATTTATTATCTATCGAAATTCAATTTTATTTGTTTTTTAGAATTTAATATAGTATCTTCAAATTTATATTAGTTATATTATTTAGAAAATAATTTTAATCCTTAAAATTTATTGAAAATAAAAAAATTACCCTTAAAAATCAATAAATCATTTTCCTTAATTTTATTTATTTTACATATTTCAACAATTTATTGGGACTAAACCGTAAGATATCTCACATCGACCCAAGAATTAAAGTTTCTCAGAATAATGTTGTACAGTTTTTGAGAATTTTTTGGGCATTGTTTTTTTTTGTTTCCGGAAAACGCATGTCTAATCGCCGGATTCCGTTCACCGGAATTTTTCTCAGAATTTATTATCTATCGAAATTCAATTTTATTTGTTTTTTAGAATTTAATATAGTATCTTCAAATTTATATTAGTTATATTATTTAGAAAATAATTTTAATCCTTAAAATTTATTTAAAATAAAAAAATTACCCTTAAAAATCAATAAAGCATTTTCCTTAATTTTATTTATTTTACATATTTCAACAATTTATTGGGACCAAACCGTAAGATATCTCACATCGGCCCAAGAATTAAAGTTTCTCAGAATAATGTTGTACATTTTTTGAATTTTTTTTAGAATTTTCTGAACACTTTTTTTTCTCGCCGAAAAATGCCACCTAATCGTCGGATTCCGTTGATTTGAGACTAAACCATAAGGAATCTCACTTTAAAGTTTCTCAGAATGATGTTTTACATTTTCTGGAATTTTTTGAAAATTTTCAGAACATTTATTTTCTCACAGAAAAACAGATCGCCGGATTCCGTTCACCGAAATTTTTTTTTACCCGAGCTTCTAGGATCTTAAAATAATGTCTAATTAAGTCGAGTCCAACGGTATAAAGTTTTTTGAAAAATGAGATTGGAAAAGTCGGAAAAATGCATTTTAAAAAAAAAAATAAAACAATTTTTGTTCCTTTTATTTATAAATTTGCCACATTCCCCTGCTTAATTACAAAATTGGTCATTGTCACACCATAAGACTTGTCTCATCATAAAAAATTTGTCACACTTGATCTCTTATAAAAGTGATCATAGGAGTAATTCTTAGTAAGAACAAAATTAAGTTTCTCACTAGAACTTATTTAAAAATGTTAGGTTGGTCGGACACTTCCAAACTTGATAAGCGTGTCACTTAAACTTGGTAAAAATTGAAGGTTGATCAAGCACCAGAGAAGCTTGATAGATTTCACCATTAAGCTTATTGTAACGACCCGGTCCGGAGTGGGTGGCGCCGGGGTAGGAAGACTTAGCAAGGAGCGGCCCTAAGGGATGGCAGTGAGGGCAGGAATGAACTGAATCCCACATCGGAAATGGAGAGGGAGTGATTGGGGCTTATTAGTAGGATGTGAATCCAATACATGCAGACGCGTTTTAAAGCCGTGAGGCCCAAGGTGTTGGATTTGGGCCAGAGCGGACAATATCTACATGGTATTGGACCAGAGTGTTACAATTGGTATCAGATCCGACTCTCCACGTACGATGTGTGGTTCGGGGACGAACCAGGCGGAAGCTGGTGGGCCTATAACGACCCGGTCTAGAGTGGGTGGCGCCGGGGTAGGAAGACCTGAGCAAGGAGCGGCCCTAAGGGATGGCGATGGGGGCAGGAATGAACTGAATCCCACATCGGAAATGGAGAGGGAGTGATTGGGGCTTATTAGTAGGATGTGAATCCAATACATGCAGACGCGTTTTAAAGCGGTGAGGCCCAAGGTATTGGATTTGGGCCAGAGCGGACAATATCTACATGGTATTGGACCAGAGTGTTACAATTGGTAATATATATATATATATGAAACTTGTTTTTTTTTTTTGGGGAGGCCGCAAACTCTTTGGAAATTCTGGAAAAAGAAAGGGTTATTATTCCTTCAATTAGAAAGATAGCCGCCTACCTATATCGAGAGAGAAAATTTACAATGGTTGTCATTCGTAGAGAGAGAGTTGAAGGTAGCGGTCATGGCTTGATAATTATTTTCAATTATGTAAATATCAAGTAAGTGGTTAATTATATATTTAGTTATATTTATTTCTATGTTCTTTGTATTTGATTGTTAAATTGGTAATTGACGTGGTTCGTTGATTGATGTTTTAAGTTTGTGGATATGAAACGATTGATGATGTCTGCCCTTTTTATTTTCGATGATAATATTGATGATGTTGTGACTTGCCTAATGAGTGCGGCTAGTGGTATACAGATTAATGTAATATTAAATATTATGAAATTATTATTATTGAGGAAAATGAACGTTAAATGTTTGTGGTAAAGAAAGGAATTGAGAATAATTAAAAGCTCGTCTTGACGAAATATATTCAATGGTTTATTCGTGTACGTGGATGGTACATATATTTGAGTATAGATGTGATTTGCTAGACACTTGTCCTTGAGGCTAGTGTCGGAGTATCTCGGGATGCAGGAGATACTTTGTGCTGTTTTTGCTACGCATCGGGATGGTGCGGGGATACATGGCCGAGAGCGGTATCCTGTGCTGTTGATTATGATGAGATTGTGATTGAGATTGTGATATTTTGAAATGACCGGTGAACCATTGGGTATATCTCTTCTTGACAAGCAAGGCCCTTAGGCAGATGTTAATAAATAAATAATAAAAGTTGTGTTTTGATGTTTGGATTGCCTATTAATTATTAAATGCATGTAGACTGAATTGTATGCGCGTGTCGTTGTGCTATGTATATAATTAACTATCTTACTGAGCCTCTCAAGCTCACCCCACACTCTATCAGTTTTCTTTTCAGGTTAAAGGCATTAATTGACTAGTGGTTCAATTGTCAGGATGATCAATATGTTAAACTACGTTGCAGTCTATAGTAAAAATATAGACTTATTGTAAGTTTTAAGGTGTAAAGCTTTGATCAATTAATAAATCGGTGTATTTAAAACATCTACAGTAAAACCTCTATAAATTAATACTCGATAAATTAATAAACTCTTTAAAATAATAATTTCTTCTGGTCCCAACTTGGGTCAGTTCAAAAAATGATCAATTTTAATAAATTAATAAGATAATAATTTTCTAGAACAACCCTTTAAAAATACCTTGTATTATTACCTCTATAAATTAATAATTTCTCAAATACATATGCAAAATATATATAGATATACATACTTAGGATAATTTAGTAAAATATGAATCTATAGTATTTTATTTTTTCTTGAAATTTAAATGTAGTTAAATCTATTGGAGAAACCACTCATAAACAACTTTCTCCATGTCTTGATACTTGGCTGATTTGTATCGTCTGATATCTGTTCCCTTTCCAAATTCAGCAGAAAGATATTTAGATGATCTCTTAAGAGGGTTAGATATTGTATCTTGACTAACTTTCAAATGATATGTTTCATTTAGTCAATCTTGTAAACCCTTTTGAGTGCTTGCAGGGTGATCTCTCTTGTATTCACACAATGCTTTTCTAATTTGATCGGTCATGGTTGATTTATTAACACCTTTTAGATAAGAAGCCATTTTTTTGTATGATTTGAATCAACACTCCATGTGAATTTATATAGTAATTCATTAACTATGATACATTGAACATTTTTAACATAAATACAATGAACTTTCAAGTTCTATTAACTTATATAATGCGCATTTTATTTTATTTGTTCATTGATTTTAGAGAAACACTTTATTTAAATTAGTAATTTAAAATTTATTTTAAAAAAAAATTAAAATCACTCTATAAATTAATAATTATTAATTTATCGATTAATTAATAACTCTCTAAATTAATAAAATTTCATGGTCCCAACATTATTAATTTATAGAGGTTTTACTGTACTTGTTTTAATGATGTTTTAATTGTCTATTATAGCTAAATGTTAATTAAATAAAACGATTTTTGATACGGGTGTTACATTATGGTATCAGAGCCGACTATCCACGTACGATGTGTGGTTCGGAGACGAACCTGGAGGAAGCTGGTGGGCCTGTAACGACCCGGTCCGGAGTGGGTGGCGCTGGGGTAAGAAGGCCTGAGCAAGGAGCGGCCCTAAGGGATGGCGATGAGGGCAGGAATGAACTGAATCCCACATCGGAAATGGAGAGGAAGTGATTGAGGCTTATTAGTAAGATGTGAATCCAATACATGTAGACGCGTTTTAAAGCCGTGAGGCCCAATGTGTTGGAATTGGGCCAGAGCGGACAATATCTACATGGTATTGGATCAGGGTGTTACACTTATAGTATTGATTCAATGAATATATGAGAAAGAAATGTGGAAATGACAATAATATTGGATGCTGTTTTTGGAGCATCATTATTATAAACAAAACAAGAATTAGGATACAAAGATGAGGAAGAAAGGGAATAAACCTGCCAAAATGAATAATTCCAAATATATATCACATAATCTTGAAGGTATAGCACAAGACAAGAAACAAAAAATTGGTAATGTAATTTCAAGAACAGATAATAAGTGTCCCTCAATAATTTCACGATGCCAATGGCCCCCTTCTGTTCTTGCCTTGAAACCTGAGGCATTTGTCTCCTTTAGCCTTGTTCGCATCCTAACATCTATTTATAAAACCCAACGGAATAAGCTTCAAATTTCTAATCATCACAACTATACATTTTTCCATTACCCACCAAATACATTCCTGAAAAAGGTCAATTTTGCGCCTATTTAATCGAAAATTTAAACAAATCAACTTGTTATTTAACTGTTACAAGCACCTTATAAAATGTCAATATTTAAATCTATTAGATATAAGTTAATCATATAAAAAAAAGAGACAGTTGATCTGAGTGGTAAGGAGTTATACCTCTACTTATCACGTTTTAGATTGAAGTATGAGTAAGTGAAATAATATATAAGTGAGCTTGTTTATTAAAAAAAAGCTAAGGATGCAATGATATATCCCTCTCCCCGTCTGAATCACATTATATTATAAGATTGATTTGTTGAGTTAGTTTGAAGGCATATATATAGTGAGAAGATTTGTTTGTTTGTTTGTTTTATATTAGGTGGTTCATGGAACTTTCATTTTTGTTTTTTAGAGAATTTTTTGTGTTTTTCTTTTTGTTCTTTGTGAAAAGAAAAGAGATGATTGTTTGGTGGGTACTGTCACCCTCTGAAAAGCCAACGTGCCCTAACATTGCTTAATCATTTTTTTATTTTCTTTTATTTTAATAATAAAAAGAAAAAAAAAAGTTACTCTAAAGGATAAAGAAAGTTAAAAAGAAAGTTGAAGTGTATAAAATAAGACAAAAAAAAAAGGTAGTAGTATAAAATAAATTCCTGGAAAGTCAAAAAAGTGCACTCTAAAGTTTGGTCCATTACAGAGGCAAATATACCCACCCCTAAACCAGAGCCTATCAGAATGAATATTAACCGCAGGGCATTTCTATGGTTTCCCTCGTAAAAGATCTTTCGTGATTCGAATTTCTTTATTCAACTGATTTTAATGTATGGGACCCACCCTTCCTATTTATCCACTTTGTATGTTTCATCTTTATGGTCTTTATCTCCTTCATTTCTTCCAATCACTAAATCCAATTTACATATTCATCAATCCTTCTACTTTTATTTCTATACCTATTTGCTAGGTAGAATTGCTTGCTTTAGTATCCTAAGTTTAACTATATATAATGACATTTATCTCTATACTAACTAAGCAAGTTAAATAAAAAGTAATCTCTAGTGATATCAGATTAAATGACATCACGCGTGTAACGTCATCGTTATTTAGAGTAGAGCATTAAAAGGATCCAAACGCGTTCGAGATGGCCTTAACCTCACTTCAACAAGTCTGAAACGATCAATGTGGCCGAAGTCCAA
The DNA here is from genome assembly GCF_963576675.1 of Euphorbia lathyris. Lineage (NCBI taxonomy): Eukaryota > Viridiplantae > Streptophyta > Magnoliopsida > Malpighiales > Euphorbiaceae > Euphorbia > Euphorbia lathyris. The sequence goes on along the minus strand of NC_088919.1, from coordinate 26,570,597 downwards.
CGAACGACGGTCCATCACAACGCACAAACCTCTAACCTCAGCGCCTCAAATGATCGTCTAGAATCCTACGAGACAAAGGATTCCTCTCAGGGTTCAGACTCCTTAAGGGATCAGGAATCCTAGCTCAGTAAGGATTCTCAAAGAAGATGACAATCTTAAAACCTAATCGGTGCACTATAAATACACAGGTATATACACAAGTTTCGGTACGTTAACTACTATCTCTAAACCAGTCCATATTGTTGAAACACATTTCCACACAGATTTCGATTATGATAAAAACATTATTAAAATTTAAATATTGATTTATTTGAACTAATGTGTTTGTTAAGTTTTTTCATGAATTAAGTGTAAGATTAAAAGAAATGATCAAATCCTTTAAAAGATGGATCAAAGGCCAATGGATCAACTTCAGCCCAATAGCAAGAAGGATCCAGAAGGTCAAAGGCATGCCTGAAGAGAAGGCTTATTCGGAGGATAGAAGATCAAGGCACAAGAGACAAGATCAGACTTTACTCTATGCCACTTACAATGCATAACTAAATAAGGAAAGAAGCAGAAGCTCCAAACGGCTTGTCCCCTGGTCAGCCTGTAATCTTTGCCTGATTTGGTTAAACAAACAGACTGCCTCTATCAAAGATCAGAAGCATGGCATCTCGGACAAAATAACGGAAAAGAGAAGGAATACAATTGGCTAAGGACAGTGGCTCTGAGGATGAAAGGGACAGAAAAGATGTTTCCCTCCAACGGTTATTTTGAAATTTGAAATAACCAGCCTTCAAAGTGTCACTATAAAAGGCCCATCATTTGCTACATTTGGACTTGATCATCAACGCTGAATTCAAGAGAGAATCATTATTGAAGTTCCAAAAGCAAAGCAAAATCATATACACACTCATTGTATTCATTTGTGTAAAAGTTCTAAGTTCATTCATTGTGCTCTAAGTTAGAACAAAAACTATCAATAGCCTAGAAAGTTCAGAAGCTCTTTTGTTTGTTTCGGTTATAAGTAGAGAGGAATAGAGGAGAATAGATAGATGAGTGTTGAGTGTAAAGGAAGGTACTTTACAAAGGTTCTGTATCTATTGTAAGAGTTTGTGCTCTACCTGTTGGAAATAGTTCACTAGTGCATTAAAAATCAGAGGAAGGTACTCTAGGGACTGGATGTAGGTAGGAGGCCGAACCAAGATAAATCACTGGGGAACAATTTCTCTAACCCCTTTCTTTTGATATAATTGTATTGCTTGCTTTTGTGCTTAAATTACATAAATTGTGCTTCTTACTATTGTACTCAATAGCATATTTAATCAAATCACACAGAGGCTGCACCCAGTTGCGCAGCCTAAGTGCTTAACATCCAGAAGCAGAATTAAGTTTATCTTCTGTTAAAACAATGAACTAAGTTTGCCTCTGATTCTGAGTGCCTTGTGCTATCAAATTAATTGTGAGAAAATTTATAAAGCCTTAAATTTATTAATAGTTCCATTCACCCCCCCCCCCTTTGGAACTAGACTTTATCTCACAAGGGACCAACAAGTGGTATCAGAGCCTAAAGCTCTGTTAATTAAGATATAACTATCTTAAGCCAGATCCTATGGAAGTAAATAACACATGTTTCCTTCCGAGAAATGAGACTACTAAAATCCCCCAAAAGGATTGTCAATAACCAGGCCCTCATTGTTCTTTGGATCAAACTAGACATTCTAGAAAAATAGAATGAACATTTTTATCCAAGCTCAAAACATGAGTGTCTGGCTGGCAATAGTGAAAGGCCCCTTTGAACCTTATGAAACAGTTGAAGGAGTTAAGACTCTGAAAACTAAAGATAAGTGGTCAGAGGATGACTTGAAGAAGCTTCAGAATAATGCTTCGACTATCAATATGCTTTATTGTGCTCTAGATATTGTAGAGTTCAATAAAATCTCAGGATGCTAGTTAGCAAAGGAAATTTGGGATAAGCTGGAAGTCACATATGAAGGTACCAGCAAACTCAATGAGTTAAAAGTCAATCAGAATATGAGACTCTATAAACTCTTTGAGATGAAGGAAAGTAAAGGCATATCTAATATGAATGCTAAATTCACTAACATCATCAATGAACTCAAAAGACTTGGGAAGATCTTCTCAAAGGAAGAACAAGTAAAAAAGATTCTCAGAAGCCTTCCGAAGGGTTGGCAGGCAAAGAAGACAGTCATTGAAGAAGCTCAAAACTTAACAAAATCTCAATGAAAAATTTCGAAGCCAAAGAGAAGTGAGAAGATAAGAAGCAGAAGTCAATAATGCTTAAGGTTGATTCTTGAGAGGACAACACTACTGATAATAAAGAGATGGCAATATTCACTCGGAAGATGAAACAGATGTTTCAGAAGAGTGGTCAATACAAAAAGCCATACAAAAGGTCTGAGAGACCAAGAAGAGAACAAGGTGAAAGCAAAACTTGGATGGACTCTTCCAAACCAATCACCTGTTTTGAGTGCCATCTGTTGGAGTTTAGTGTCCTAAAGACAATTGTTTTGGGATATTAATATTAATGAATAAATTGTTTATTTGATCATTTGTTTAATCAGATATATAGCATTAAAATGTAACTATATATAACGACAATAATCTTTCATAAAGAAAGTAACCCTAAGTTTATTTAAGTAGTTATAAAGTGTTCATACAAGCATGAAGTGAGACTGTACTTTATAATAGACCAATAAACTTAAAATAAACCCAAGTCAAGTAATATGTTATAAGGGTTGGCATATTACTGTTGAGACTTGTATGTAATAGTGTTTTCTGTCGAGACAGAAAGCTGATCTCATAAGCTTTAGATATTCGGATATCTAGACAGTTACATGGATCCGGTGAAGGAGTTCATTAGGATTGGGACCCGACTTGAGATAACAGAATGGATTGATTTATCTAATATGTCAACTGTTCATCTCATTGGTGTTAGTAGGTATAACTAATCCTCAGACTCAAACATTCGTTAATTAGTAATTCTGGATTATGGAGTCTGGTACTTTGATTCTGTGCGAGCACGATCCAATAGGTGAGAGCCTAGGGTGTGTGAGAGTAGGGTTGGGTATCACGCAAAGTGATTGCAGAATGGTTAATGTCAGATTGAGCATTCGTCACTCCCGATAAGTGGGAGATACATCCAAATGGCCGCTTGTGGTGAATTGACTGAAATCCTTGCAAGGTGATACAGTTAAGAGTAGAAATGAACATTTCACTTAACTTATCTTTTCAGAGTAAATTCAACCTGTACAAGTAAAACCGAACTCTTCGTTATATGTAACCTTGACACATTCCATGGTTATAAGGAATTGACCGACAGGATATAGTTGATGAAGGATCGTATTATACTGTACCTAATACAGAAAGGTTAACGTCAGTTATCAACCTGACTTCTTAATTGCTCTGGGGGAATATCATAGGTTCTGCTAGTAACAGCTCGCGACGGTATTCCGTTATATACATGTTGGAATTAATCGTGATGAATAATTTCAAAAGATATATACGGCTAGTGGCAATAAAGAACCTAATGGGTCGCATATGGGACTTGAAATCGGAGGACGAAAATGTAATTAGTAAAGACACACTATATGGGCCGAAATTCATATATATATTAGGGGATAAATTAATTTGATTAATAATTATAATTTGATTATAATTATGGATTAAATTAAAAGATTATCTGATAATATTAAATTAGAAGTTTTTATGTGATTGAAACTCTAATTAATTATCCCTAACATTAATTAATTATTAATTTGATTAATAATAATTATCTAAATATAATTAGTTATTGTTTAGATAATATTAAAGTGTTTATTTAATTATCTAATTAGTAATAGATTCCAATTATTTAAATTCCTAACACAACTGGGATTAGGGTTTTGAGGAGTGTATAAATAGACCCCCAACCCCAGATTTCGACCAACCCTATTCAGGAGAGCAAGGAATCGTTCCGTCGTCGTCTCGGCTAATTACTTTAATTTCTTACTCTCTTTGATCTCGTATCGATTTCTGTTAGAGGCAATCATTGCGATTGCTATTCATTGAAGGTTGATCACTGATTATCTTTTGTTTTGTGTTGAATCAAACGTTCGTGGTTCACGAGTTGATAATAACAAGTTGTGGGTACTTCGTTTGCAACGGTAGATAGTTCATCAGTAAAGGTATTACTTTCTATCCCTCTTTATATGAAATAACAATTAACATATCTTGAAAAAGGGAAATAGATAAAATTTTATTATTCCGCTATGCCTAGGCTTGTCTATTTTCCTTCATTGGTATCAGAGCCTATGTTAATCTGTTATTTCATATATGTAAATAAAAGAGTTTTTCAATCAGATTGAATAGATTTATTGTTAGGTTAAATTAATTAATCGATTAGTTCAATTAACATAACGATAAATAAGTTTTGATTACTTGTTAATTAAAACTGATTATGCATAGTTCCTGATTATTTCGGTTGATAATCGTTTTAAACAAAACCTAAAAGTTTTATAGTTAGATAATTAAAACATTTTGTTTTATTAAATCTAAAACATAAAACTGTTTTAATATTCTGAAAATTATTTTGAAACTGTTTTAGAACAATTATATATATATATATATATATATATATATATATATTAAAAAAATAAATAAATACGAACAGCCGTTCGGAGTCGCTGCCGCGAGGCAGCAACCCCGAGCGGCTGTCGGGGCTGGTTGCTGCCTTGTGCAGCAACCAACAGTGGGGGCGCCGCTACTGTAACAACAGCGGTTCCCCTGTGACTTGCTGCTGCCGTGAGGCAGCAGCTGTTACGGAGGGCGAGCCGATTAAATCGGCCCGACCCGAATGGTACCGTTTTAAAAATTGTTTTTTTTAAAAGCAGGCCCGGGTTATATATATATATATATATATATATATATATATATATATATATATACGTATATGTTTCAGAATATAATAATTTGTTTTGATTATCAAAATCAATTTATTTAAAAGTTTTTTTAAAAATAAAAATAAAATTGCGCACAATGCGCTTACATTAAAGAAGAAAGAAAAATCCCCACCAGACTCGGATGTAATTCGAACCCATGACCTTCCAAGGCATATGTAAGCTCTCAACCACTAGGCTAAGAGCTTCACCACTATTTATTTAAAAGTTTGTTTTACCTAAATATTTGATATAAGTAATTCAAAGTATTAAATGAATTATTCGAATTAATTAGGATATGCATAATTGAAATTGGATGAAAACTAATTTAAGTTGTTAATTTGATTAACTTAAATATTACATAAATAGTTTGTGGAATCAACCAATTAAATTTAATACAGAAGGCATTTGGCGACCTCTGGAGCTTGCGGTATATGTAGAGGCCATGTTGAATCGTTGTGCCACGCTCTTAGGGATTGCCCTAAGAGTGAAGAGGTTTGGAAGAAAATTCTCCCTCATCATACTTTCTCTTCCTTCATGTCCCATTCTGTGAACGACTGGTTCTCAGATGGTATTAGGGGAAAGTTATTGTCTTATATGGAGCATGGGGACATTTTCTTTGCCATTATCTGTCATCAAGTGTGGAAATGGAGGAACGAGGAGATTTTTTATAATAAAGCTGTGCTTTTGCCTAACTTAGCTGAGTTCTTCTTGAAGAAACTCTCCTCTATTATTGATAGTTTCAAAGGTGAGTCCCTTGCCAGATCTTCCCCGAGTAGTGATGTCCACCTCGTGAGCTGGAGCAGGCCGAGACAGGGGGTTGTGAAGCTGAATACTGATGGTTCCTGCCTCAGTAATGGTAAGATTGCTGCCGGAGGTGTTCTTAGGGATGTGGGAGGCGCCTGGCTTTCTGGGTTTACCTAGAATTTGGGTTTGGGTTCTTCCTTCTCTGCGGAGCTCTAGGGCATTCTCTTTGGGATCCAACTGGCGATTAGGCTGGGTGTTAAGAGGCTTTCTGTGGAGTCAGATAACTTGGAGGCCATCAATATGATTTTGGATAGTCATGCCATGGGTCTTCATAGCCGTAACCTTATTAAAGCTATTAAGAGGCTTAGCCCCTCATTTGATATCCTTGAGTTCAGCCACATTTTCCGGGAGCAGAACCGTGTTGCAGATCACTTGGCGGCGGCAGGCCATGAGGGGGTGTTAGGTGTTTCTACCCTTACCGTTCCCCCTATCGCTCTTTCTCCTCTTCTTTTAGAGGATAGGATTGGGGTTAGCTTTCCTAGGCTAATCCCGGTGTAGTTTCTTGTTTTGCTTTGCTTTCCTTTCCTTTTCTACCAAAAAAAAACCAATTAAATTTAATTTAATTGAGTCTATGCATGTTTGGCATTATGGACATATTAGACCCTCTTTAATAGTTATTTAGTCTTTTGGTATTTAAATAGGACCTGCGTGTCCTTCCTTCTCTTACTCTCTATTGTATTTCTCTTCTCATCCAAATCCCTTCAAGTAAATTGAAGTTTCTTTGAAATTGAATATTGTTGTAATTCAAGGCGCCAAGGAGAAGACGGAAGACCCAAAGAGAAATATGTAATAGTTAGTATTTCCCTAGGGTGACCCTTTATTCCGTTTCTGGCTCAACGGAACAAACTTAGAAATATGTCCATAATTGTCAATGTTGAATGTATGAATGTTTGATATGTGCTAAAGCAAATCAAGACTAAGTTAGATTATGAGACTTAAATAAAATCCCTCACTAATCAGAAGTTAAGTAAATAAGCAAGTTATTAAAATCGGTTTCCCCTCCCTAATATTATAATTCACCCGGCAGTACTGGGGGCCTTTGGGTTGTTGAGTAAACTCAAGCTCGGGGTCTTATGGTAACACCTGAATTATTGAAAAATCGCTTTTCACGAATATGGGGTAATGCTTAAATTAGGATAGAATAATTGGATGGGTAAACTCATGTTGTTCTAACCTAATGGGCAATATGGTTGGGATTGATAGACGACACATATCAGTTACTAATGTAGTTAGTAACCCAACAACCTAGAAATCACATGTTTGATGTGATTGATTACATGAATCTACCTAATGAATGAAACTAGCTTGTTGAGTAAACTCAAGGTGAAATTTCAGGAGTTAGGATTCTAGCTCACTAAAGGAATTGTGAATATCCTTCGAATTAATGGTGCAAGGGTTGCCGCATGATAGGGGCATTTCGTCCCTATCTTTTAGCGTGATTTACGGTTTAATTTTAGATGAAATAAATAAGTTTAATTGCAAAAATATAGTGTTTTAATAAAGTAACGAAATAAAAATAAATTCCGTACTTTCGGTTAAATTTCCTTATTTTTGATTAATTTAGAAAATAAAACGTCAAGCTAACTCGGCTCTCGAGAATTGTATTTCAGGTACGAGCAAGGAGCGGAAATCCACCGACATACGCGGGGCGTGGAACACTTGGTCAGAAATAATTGTTCAATCCACTGGCACCACGTGGGATCTAGTCACCGATACACAGGGCGTATCAACCACCACGCGAGGCGTGTAACATATGTCAGAAATGATAAGCCTAATCCTGAAAGTCAGACTGCATGGTCTCCCAGAGTCAACTGCTCCTACGCGGGGCGTCCCACCTTACACGCGGGGCGTGTAAGGAAGTTCTTCGACCTAAAAGACTCAGAGACTTGTTTACGCGAGGCGTGCTTCAACTACGCGTGGCGTAAAAGACCCAATTCAAGCAATAAAATCTCAGAAACTCAACCACGCGAGGTGCACCCCAGTCTACGTGAGGCGTGGTTAAGACAACAAGATCTAGATTTGGTCCACATGCAGGAGATTTCTGACGGAATGGGCAAATACGCGGGGCGTACTCCACCATGTTGGTCCCTTATAATGTTACAAGTATAGTTCCAAGGGGGGGTTAGGAACTATTTAAAAAATTTAAGCTATGGCAGACTTCTTTTTCGTGAGAAAAAGGTTTGGACAGCGGCGCTGAGTGAATAGCAAGATACTGGCTTAGTCAACTAGTGACTAGGTCAGTTTCTTTACTTGAGTCAGGAGATAGCACTTAGAGTCTATTCCTGAGCTCGGATATTCAACGCGCACAACTCAGCTTGACCTCTTTACTTGATCAATTTTTGTTTAAGCAAGCAATAAATATATAAAGGAGTTAAAGGTTAGAAATATGTTACTCAGCAGATTTATCCAGGTTCGACCTCCAAGCCTACGTCCTGTCCCCGGAACACGTTCCGAGATTTCGAATTCTCTACTGAGCTCTTTAACGGTAGAGCATCAAACCTTTTACAATCTTAGCAACTGAGTATAACAAGAGTACCTTCCTCTATACCTCTACTCAATCCTAATCTCTCGCTGAGTACTATAACCGAGTACTCAGCCTCTCCTTTCTAATCTCTAGAAATGATAAGTGTTTGTCCTAAACAATGATTGCTAAGACACCTTAGATGATTGAATAATCACTCTAGACTTTTACACCAAAGATATGAAATATAGTGTAAGATTGCTTTGCTTTGAGAACTTTTCGTAGAAATTTGGTCAGCGTAATGGCTTGATCAAGTTCTCTGTTGAATGAAGCAACTAATGACACTATTTATAGAGACGTCTGAGGCATCGATCATTTCGAATTTTGAAATAACCGTTGGAGGGAAACGGCTTCCTGTCGTTGTCATCCTGACTTGCTCAGAGCTCTAGGCCAATCAGATTTGTGTATCTTCTGTCCTCGGTCAGCTTTTGGTCAGCTCGGCAGAGTGTCTCTCCATTTATGGTAATGTCAACTAGACAGCATACTGTGTCTTCTGAACTTTACCCAAAGTAGAAATACTTTGTCTAGAAGTTGTTCTTAGCCAGCTGCTGTCTTGTACTGTTTGTCGAATCAACTCAGCAGCTTCGTTCCGAAGTTGTTCCTTGAAGGTCTTCTGGATCCTTCTCTTGCTGAGCTGCGTTTTGTACATAATGACGGCGTTTTGACATACACGGGCCGAGTTGCCTTAAACTGTTTGACTTGGGCTTTGACTTCCGTATTGGGCTTGGGCCTCTTAATCTTGTGTCTTATAAACAATTTAACTCAACATTGAACAAACACATTAGTAGAATAAATCAAAGCATTTAAACTTAGTGTGTTTAGAATATATTTTAATTATACTTAAACAATTTTATCAAATCAAAATTATGTGGAAAGGTGTTTCAACAAACTCCCCCATTTTGATGTTGGCAAAACTATTTAGCGAAGAACTCAGTATTGAGCTCCCCCATGATAGTTGACCTAATATAACTTAGCAAACTCCCCCGTAAGGGTTGAGCTACTGACTTAGTTTTACTCTAAACATTTGAAAGTTTAATCGAGTAAGTCTAAGGTCAGTTTATAGATATAGGTCAGCTCATGGAACATATTCTATTTTACTCAGTGTTTAAGCGGAAGTTATAGCATTCAGAGAGCGCTGAGTAATTTGTTGTTCAATGAGTTTTATAAGACAATATTATATAAGCATATAAGTCAATGTCAAACATGTTATCAGCATTAGGTACAATCAACAAGTTTTATAAGTATTTAAACATGGTTGATGTTATTGAAGATACATAATGATTTAATACTCAACATCATAGATAATAACTCATAACTCAGTTTTTGGATAAACAGATGCAAGTATTGATATTACTAGATGTAGTCAGTGTTTACAGCAAGAGAAAGAAAAACATAACATAACACATAGAGACTACAAACACATAGCATAACTGAGCTAGCCTAGTTTCTATTTCTTTCTCTTTTGTTTGGACTGACTATGCTCATGCTGTGTTCTAGCTTGTTCTTTCTCCCCCGTTTTGTCAGCATTGGGAGGAGGAATCCTAAAGGCGTCGGTTAAGACGGCTCTGGCCAATTCTGTGGACAGCTCCTTAAATCTATATGCGCTTTCGTTGACACCATCAAAAATAGCAACTCCATTATCTGAGACCTCAGAAGGTATATTAAGTTCAGCAGCGCTGATCATGCTTACTATGAAAGCTTGAGATTTTCCTACCCAGGTGAGTGCATCAGTCAGACCAGCAATGACTTGATGAGAAGTCTTCAGTAAGGATGTGTCATAGTATTGACGCTGGATATTACTGTGACGTATGTGATTGAAGGTTTGTCTGGTGATAGACAGCATTTCATTTTGCTTCATAGCGTCAGTATCCATCTCTTGCTTGTTCAAGTTCAGCAATCGAACGGCCTCACCAATTTGCTCCACTGAGCACTGAGAATAGGAGACCATTTGCTCATTGGTTTTGATTTGCTCGGTGTGAAGCTGAGCAAAGAGCATTTTTACCTCATCAGAAGTTGCATAGCGTGTGTTCGCAGCTGACAACGTCTGAACTTGTTCTTGAAGAGCGTTGAGATGTTGAACTATTGTCAGCTGGATCTCAGCCAGCTTTGCGATGGAATCCTGCTTAGCTTGCTGTGCTTGAAAGGTAACGATGACACTCAGCAAGTCCTTGAATCCCTTAACTTCGTTGAGAAGCTGAGTTACATGGGAGAGCTGAGTTGTCTCAGCAGTAGAAGATCCAGCAGCAGGTTGAATGGTTTGATGAAGGTCTTTGATCAGTGTTTGCACCGAGTCGATGATTCTTTTTCCAAACTCGGTAGCATGCAAGTAGCTAAGAGGGCCTTCATTAACTTGCAGTGTTGCCTCAGTATGACCGGTTGGAAGAGGAGTTAGAGGAATAACGTGGTCAGTGACTGGAAGTGTGTTTCCAATCTGCACTTGAGGTTCTGGTAGAGTTGATTGATTGGCAGATGTGTTGATTGGAGAAGAGGTAATTCTAATGTTGTCTGTGCTGACTGGGGCAGGAATGTTTTGAGTCAGCACAATGCTTGGATTGACAGTATTTACAGGAATTGACTCAACTTGACTTGTTGAGTTTGCAGAAGCATTTAAGTCGGCGTGTTCCTTTGGTGAAGAAACAGAGGCTTGCTTTTCAAGTGAAGCTGATGGAGTAGAAGTTGGTTGTTTTCTGAAAAATTTCAGCTTGAGTTTTGAAGGGTCTTGGGTCGGTTTCTGGATAACAAAATCAGGGACAGTTGGAGGAGGAGTGTCAATGACAGACTTCTGACTTGCCTTGATTAATCTTCTTCTTGGAGGAGGAGCGTCAGCTTGTATAGATTCTCCTAAGTGAGAGGGATAAGTTTCCTCTTGATCAGCATTAAGCTGGTTAGTTGGTTCTTGTCCTTGATCAACATTGTGTTGGTCAGGTTCTTGTTCAGCAGCCAACCCAGTATTGGTTGGCTCAGCATCAACCTCACTAGCTGTTTCCTCAGTGTCCTCAGCATCATCCTGACCGCCTTCTACTTCTTGTTCTTCATCTTCTTCGCTATCACCATCTAACTCTTCCTCAACTTGTGCAATGAACTGATCGTCCAGATGCACCTCATCTTCTTGATGCTCAGCTATAGTTCCTAGACACTGTGTGTAGTGAGAATCACCAGGAACTACTACGTCAGTAGGTATAGCATCAATGGGAGTCAGTGTAGAAGACTTCTGCTTCTTTTGAGGTTGCTCATCCTCAATTTCAGGCTCTTCTTGCCTGCTCCTTTTCTCAGCTGACTTAGGTCTTTCCTGACCTGGTTCAGCAGCTGACCTTGACTTCTTGGTCTGAGGCTCAGTCTTCTTGGAAGAGGTCACAACAGCTTTCCTCTTACGGGCAGCTGGAGCCTTTATCCTTTGGCTTTGCTTTGGAGCTGTTTCCTCAGCTTGTTGTTCAGCAGCAGCTTTTCCTTTCTTTAGTGGCTGATTGAACTTCAAAGCCCTCAGCGAAGCTGCGGTTATCTCAGATCCTCTAGCTTTAACTTCACCAGTTAGGTCTATTTGATGATCAATGAGGATCCTGGTGATGAGCGATCCCAGCCTGAGAGTTCTAGTGCTCCTTATGAACCCAGCAATCAAGAATACTGGCATGTTGATAGGCGTATATGTCAGCATATGCCATATAAAGCATTGCTCGAAATTTGTCGCTGAGCTGGTGCAGTTTATCTTTGGGTAAATAAAGTAGGTCAGCAGGTAATGAGCCATCTTTTGGTGCTGACCCATGGATGAACTTGAGACTTCTCCAGAATGACCAGGGGGCTTGAAAAAGTTGACTTCGTAGTTAGTGTCATCCTGATCTCCAGTTCTTCTCAGTTTTGCTCCCTCATTTTTCAGCTTTAGCAAATTCGCCAAATAGGTGGGATTGATGAAAATCGTTTTCCCCCTTACCACTGTTGTTAAGTAGTCCTGGTTATCGTCAGCGACTAAGAGATTGTGGTAGAACTCCCTTACCAGGTCAGGATAGGTGTGATCCCTAATGAAGAACAGCTCGGTCCATCCATTTTGTGATATCCATTCGCAGAAGGGTTGTTCGGATGTCACGAAGGCCTCAGAAACCCATCGCGAGAAGTCTACTTTCCATTCGCTAATGTTATCAAATACCTTGGTATAGGTTCTGATTTTGGTCGGTTTTCCTTTGGAGGAGGTAGCTTGCCTAATTTTGCCTTTGATCGACGTAGTGACCTTGGTGGTTTCAGGCACAGAAGTTTGCCTGGAGGGTTCATCGGAGCTGGTCTTAGGGTGACCGGCACCGGAGATGTTGACGGAAACTCTAGTCATTATATCAGAAAGAGGATTGGGAAGCTTTGAGAGTCTTAGAGAGAGAGAGAGAATACTTTGCCAAAGAATTCGGTAAGTGTAAAGAAAATAAAGAATGGGGATTTACCCATTATTTATAGCGATGAAGTGTGGATCTTATCGAATCCATGTGTCAGTTTTGCCTTGGGATTGTCAACCGACAAAGATCCTGGCTTTTATGACACATTCGGCGCATACGTCATCCTAGGTGGCTATTCGCGTGCTTTTGCATTTAATGCAACGGATCTAACACTCAGCATTTAGAATACTAAGCGTTTTATATTCTGAGTGATCAGTAGTATATGAAAGGATGATTTCTCAGTTTGAAAATTACTACTCGGTGTGCATATTTACTCAGTATTGATATGTTAAGTACTCAGCATAACAATCACTCAGCATGCATAACTCATTCAGCATAGTAATTCACTCAGCATAAATTAACATTTTAGAATAGGAATTTACTGAAGAGGATTAAACATACCAATGGCTTCTCTCAGTATGCTGAACTGTTCACGAGCCAGTGGCTTTGTGAAGATATCAGCAAGCTGCTTATCCGTTGGGACGTAGGTCAGCTTTATCTCACCTTTGAGTACATGGTCTCTAATGAAGTGATGCCTTATGCTGACATGCTTCATTCTGCTGTGTTGAATTGGGTTCTTTGATAGATCAATTGCACTTTTGTTGTCGCATTTGACCTCAATTGTCTTTGTTTGAACACCATAGTCTTCAAGCTGTTGCTTAATCCATAGGACTTGAGCAACACAGTGACCAGCAGCAATGTACTCAGCTTCAGTGGTAGACAATGCTACTGACGCCTGCTTCTTGCTGAACCAAGATACAAGACAGCTTCCTAAGAAATGACATCCTCCAGAGGTGCTTTTCCGTTCTAGCTTGTCTCGACCATAGTCAGCGTCAGTGTATCCAACGAGTGTAAAACCATGAGTGTTGGGATACCATAAACCTGCGTTCACTAAGCTTTGCAAATATCTAAGGATTCTTTTTACAGCTATGTAATGAGATTCCTTAGGGTTAGATTGATATCTAGCACAGTAGCATACTAAGAACTGAATGCCCGGTCTACTTGCTGTTAAGTAAAGTAGAGAGCCTATCATACCTCGATATAACTTGCTGTCTACTGACTTACCATTCTCGTCAGCGCAGAGGACAGTGTCAGTGCCCATAGGAGTGGATATTGGCTTGCAATTTTCAAGATCATATTTCTTCAATATCTCCTTGGCATATTTAGCTTGACTGGTGAAGATGCCATTCTTTCCTTGTTTGATTTGAAGTCCAAGGAAGAAGTTGAGTTCTCCCATCATAGACATTTCAAACTCAGTCTGCATTTGCTTGCTAAATTCCTTGCACATTGAATCATTAGTAGCACCGAAAATAATATTATCAACATATATTTGAGCCAGCAGGGTATCTTTACCCTTTCTCTTAATGAATAAGGTTGTATCAGCTTTACCCCTGACATAGTTTCTAGTCAGCAGGAAACTGGTCAGCCTCTCATACCAAGCACGTGGTGCTTGCTTGAGGCCATACAGAGCCTTTTTGAGTTTATAAACGTGGTTTGGGAATTTAGGATCCTCAAACCCTGGAGGTTGATTAACATAAACTTCCTCGTTTATAGCTCCATTAAGAAATGCACTCTTAACATCCATTTGAAACAGTTTAAAGTTCATGTAAGATGCATATGCACATAAAATCCTAATAGCCTCTAGCGTTGCCACTGGGGAAAAGGTCTCACCGTAGTCAATACCTTCTTCCTGACTGTAGCCCTGAGCTACCAGCCTTGCTTTGTTCCTGACTACGTTTCCTTGCTCATCCAGCTTGTTGCGGAAGACCCATCTTGTTCCAATGGTCTTCTGACTTCTTGGATGTGGCACTAGCTCCCATACATCGTTTCTTCTGAATTGGTCAAGTTCCTCTTGCATTACGCTCATCCAGAATTCATCTTCCTCAGCATCAGCGAAGTTCTTAGGTTCCTGAACTGAGACGAAGGCTACATTGCTGAGGTACCTCCTGAGTTGGTTTCTTGTCATCAGGGTATTCTCAGCGGCATCAAGGATTGCACTCTCTGAGTGCCCTCTTGGAATCCTTATCTCTTTGGGTAGATTGATGTCTTGTGCTGCCTGTGTTTCAACAATCTCTGCAGGTGAAGACTGGTCAGTGAAAACAATATTTGGTTCACTTTTACCTTTAGTCAGCCCTTGAGGAAATGACTTAGCGGCTGTATCTTGATCAGCGGGTACTGAGTGTGGATCATCCTCGGTCAGTGGCAAATATCTTCCTACAGGGTTAGTTTCACCGAACTCAACATGTACCGACTCTTTTAAAACTTGAGTTCGTTTATTGAAAACTTTGTATGCTTTGCTGTTTGTTGAGTAGCCTAAAAAGATAGCTTCATCAGCTTTTGAGTCAAATTTAGCTAGGCTATCTTTAGTGTTTAAAATAAAACATTTACAGCCAAAGGCACGAAAGTATCCAATGTTGGGCTTTCGTCCTTTCCAAAGCTTATAGGGGGTTTTCTTTAGTATAGGTCTAACAAGAGCCCTATTAAGAATATAGCATGCTGTGTTAACAGCTTCTCCCCAAAAATACTTTGGAAGCCTATGCTCACTCAGCATTGTCCTGGCTATTTCAACCAGTGTTCTGTTCTTCCTTTCAACAACCCCATTTTGTTGAGGTGTTCTAGGAGCAGAAAAGTTATGGTCAATGCCGTTGGCTTCACAGAATTCAACAAACTGTTGGTTTTTGAATTCTCCACCATTATCACTTCGGATGTGAGCTAGTTTTAGGTCTTTATCATTTTCAAGTTTTCTAACCAAATTTGAAAATGTCTCAAAGGTCTCATCTTTGCTACTCAGCAAGATGACCCAAGTGTACCGAGAGAAGTCATCTACAATGACCAAGGAAAATCTTCTTCCACCCAGACTCAGTGGCTGGACTGGACCGAAGAGATCCAAGTGTAGTAATTCTAACGGACGCTTAGTTGAGATAATGTTTTTGCTATGAAAAGATTGTTTGGTTTGTTTTCCAGCTTGGCAAGCATGGCATAATTGATCTTTTTTTAAATCTAAGTTCAGGCAGTCCCTCAACCAATTGCTTTCTTGCTAATTTGGCCAGGAGGTCCATGCTTACATGACCAAGTCTCCTGTGCCATAGCCAGGAATTTTCTTCCTTTGAAACTAAGCATACAGTTTTTGAAAACTTTTTCTCTAAGTCTAGCATAAAGACATTATCAATCCGAGGGGCAGTTAAAATTAACTCATTTGTTTTTTCCTCGTATATTTTACATCCAGTAGTATCAAATATAACTTTTCTCCCATTGTCACATAGCTGAGCTACGCTGAGTAAGTTATATTTGAGTCCGCTGACTAGGGAGACTGACTCAATAGTAGGATTACCTCCGATGGTTCCTGATCCTACTATCTTACCCTTTTTGTTGTCTCCAAAACTTACGCTTCCTCCTCGTTTACGCTCAAATGTGATGAACTGAGTTTCATCACCAGTCATGTGCCTCGAGCATGCGCTGTCAATATACCACATCTTTGACTTCTCAGCACACCTCAGGCTTACCTGCATTGTAACTAGTTACTTTTAGGTACCCAATTCTTTTTGGGTCCTTGCTTGTTAGGTTCAACAGGTAAAGCATCATATTTGATTTTATGGCGGCATACATGGACAGTATGGCCATTCTTTCCACAGAAGTCACAGCTGACCTTCCGTTTAGGATTTTTCACTGACTGGTCAGCACCCCAGTGCTGAGCATGCCAGCACACCTTTGTGGTGTGTCCTTTCTTCCCACAGAAGTCACACTGGACATTCCGCTGGGGATTCCATCTCTGCTGACCAGTACTTCGGTACTGAGCATTCAGAAGAATATTTCTTTTGTTTTGAACCTTTAGTTGGATCTGGATATTTGTGACGTCCTTTCTCAGTTTCTTTGAATCTGATTGGACTTCAGAGATAGACTTATGTATGATCTCCATATTATCATGCAAAGTTGAGTTGTCCTGAAGAAGGAATCTGAGGTCACTTAGCTTGACCTCTTCAACCTCGTCACAACGCCTGCTGAGTGCTCTAATTTTCTTATTACACTTCTTAACAAGTGTATAGAGGTCACTCAGGGCATTACCCATTTCGTTTCTGAGCTGGGAAAGTGATATTACCTCATTTGATTGCTCCTCATCATCAGATGCAATGGAGGGGTCAGTATGCTCAGAGACGCACGGCTCAGCAAGTTCGTCAGCCATGAAGCAAATCTTCGCTGACTCGGTGGCCTCAGCTTCTGTTGATGAAGACTCATCACTGTCGCTCCATGTAGCCACCATTGCCTTTTTGCCGTTCTTCTTATCCTTCCTCAGCGTGGGGCAGCTTGACTTGATATGGCCAGTTTGATGACATTCAAAGCATGTGATGGGCTTTGAGTTGTCTTTCTTGTATTTGCTGTCGCTGGACTCAGCTTTATACTTATCAAACTTTCTGTAAGGCTTCTTAGAATATTTGTCATTCTTTCTAAACAACCTTTTCATCTTCCTTGTGAACATAGCCATCTCCTCATCATCTGTTGAGCTCCCATCAGTGGAGTCAGCTTTCATGACAAGAGATTTCTGCTTCTTGTCTTCAGACTTTTCCTTCACCTCGAAGTTTTTCATTGATATCTCATGGGTCAGCAATGAGCCGATGAGTTCGTCATATTTGTAGGTGGTTAAGTCCTGAGCTTCCTCAACAGCGGTCTTCTTTGCTTGCCAGTCTTTAGGAAGACTCTTGAGTATCTTTTTGACTTGTTCATCCTCAGTGAAGATCTTCCCAAGTCTCTTAAGCTCATTGATGATGTTGGTAAACCTTGCATTCATGTCAGATATACCCTCATCATTGTTCATTTCGAACAGCTCGTACAGTCTCATCTGCTGGTTCACCTTGGACTCCTTTACTTTATTGGTTCCTTCGTAGGTGACCTCCAGCTTCTTCCAGATCTCTTGCGCCGACTCACAACATGAGATTTTATTATATTCTGTAGCATCGAGCGCACAGTGAAGCATATTTATAGCCGAAGCATGATTTTGTAGCTTCTTGAGATCATCCTCTATCCATTTGGCCTCAGCTTTAACAACTGTTTGGCCAGCCACGACTTCGACAGGTACAAATGGGCCTTGGACTATGGATAGCCAGGCACTCATGTTTGTAGCCTGAATGAAATTTTCATCCTATTATTCCAGAAGGTATAGTTAGACCCGAAGAATAGGGGAGGCCGAGTAATGGACAGCCCCTCAAGTAAGATCTGAGTTGTTTGGTTTCCTGGGAGAAACCGAGTGCTGTTTTCGCCCATAGTGGGGATCAGCTCAAGGTGGTTAAACCTTTTACAGTGAGCTTTTAAGCTCTGATACCACTTGTTGGTCCCTTATAATGTTACAAGTATAGTTCCAAGGGGGGGTTAGGAACTATTTAAAAATTTTAAGCTAGGGCAGACTTCTTTTTCGTGAGAAAAAGGTTTGTACAGCGGCGCTGAGTGAATAGCAAGATACTGGCTTAGTCAACTAGTGACTAGGTCAGTTTCTTTACTTGAGTCAGGAGATAGCACTTAGAGTCTATTCCTGAGCTCGGATATTCAACGCGCACAACTCAGCTTGACCTCTTTACTTGGTCAGTTTTTGTTTAAGCAAGCAATAAATATATAAAGGAGTTAAAGGTTAGAAATATGTTACTCAGCAGATTTATCCAGGTTCGGCCTCCAAGCCTACGTCCTATCCCCGGAACACGTTCCGAGATTTCGAATTCTCTACTGAGCTCTTTAACGGTAGAGCATCAAACCTTTTACAATCTTAGCAACTGAGTATAACAAGAGTACCTTCCTCTATACCTCTACTCAATCCTAATCTCTCGCTGAGTACTATAACCGAGTACTCAGCCTCTCCTTTCTAATCTCTAGAAATGATAAGTGTTTGTCCTAAACAATGATTGCTAAGACACCTTAGATGATTGAATAATCACTCTAGACTTTTACACCAAAGATATGAAATATAGTGTAAGATTGCTTTGCTTTTGCTTGGAGAACTTTTCGTAGAAATTTGGTCAGCGTAATGGCTTGATCAAGTTCTCTGTTGAATGAAGCAACTGATGGCACTATTTATATAGACGTCTGAGGCATCGGTCATTTCGAATTTTGAAATAACCGTTGGAGGGAAACGGCTTCCTGTCGTTGTCATCCTGACTTGCTCAGAGCTCTAGGCCAATCAGATTTGTGTATCTTCTGTCCTCGGTCAGCTTTTGGTCAGCTCGGCAGAGTGTCTCTCCATTTATGGTAATGTCAACTAGACATCATACTGTGTCTTCTGAACTTTACCCAAAGGAGAAATACTTTGTCTGGAAGTTGTTCTTAGCCAGCTGCTGTCTTGTACTGTTTGTCGAATCAACTCAGCAGCTTCGTTCCGAAGTTGTTCCTTGAAGGTCTTCTAGATCCTTCTCTTGCTGAGCTGCGTTTTGTACATAACGACAACGTTTTGACATACACGGGCCGAGTTGCCTTAAACTGTTTGACTTGGGCTTTAACTTCCGTATTGGGCTTGGGCCTCTTAATCTTGTGTCTTATAAACAATTTAACTCAACATTGAACAAACACATTAGTAGAATAAATCAAAGCATTTAAACTTAGTGTGTTTAGAATATATTTTAATTATACTTAAACAATTTTGTCAAATCAAAATTATGTGGAAAGGTGTTTCAACACACCATACGCGAGGCGTATCATGGGAAATCTACAGAAAATCATGTTCCTCCATGCTTGTATTTTGTGAAATTAGAACTCTACCCCTGGCTTGATGTGTATAAATAGGAGTGACTAGCACTCATTTAAACAACCCTTGGAAACACACCTTTTGATATACAATTCTTGCTTTATAGTTTTAGATTTTGTTTTTAGGCTTTATATAGCTAAACTCTATCACCTTGAGAGCTTGTTCGTTGATTCCGGCATCCCGTCAAAGTTCCGTTCCATCTCCGTTCACCAAGCTCGAAAGCTCCACCTCCAAGTCCTAAGAGACGGCCTTGAGTCCGGTTAGCTAGTTCCGAGGGTGGATTCTTCCCTTTTCACTTACTAATTAGCTTGTACTCTTCCTATGTACTAGGCTTGGTTGTATTTCATATTTACATTCTCCACATTTATAATTTATAATTTATAATTTATGATTCATAATCTCTTTTTCTATATATGTGTTAATGTTTGTTACTTGTTTTGATACTCGTAATTGATTATTGTGTAGGAGAACGCGATTTCCGTCGCCATTCGGGCTATCTTTAGGGATTCATATAGGTGTTGCCTTACCGGAAGTGACGCTCCGGAAACCGTAGGAATTGACAAACCACGGAACTTACGGGCCCTAATTTCTGGTCCCAAGCATTAGACACGCCTTGACTAGGAACCACGTAGTCTAAGTACTTCACAGGTCGGTCATACTACACGTAGTCGTCATTGCAAGAGTAAATCATTAACCGTATATATATTTGGAGTCATTGTTTGTCATATTTATAACTTATCGCCATCCGTATCATTTCGTAGAGTTTTTGCTATATAAATTGGTCTCACCCGTAGTTAGTAGTAGTTTGTAGTTGTTCCCCGAATCAACTCAAAGTATTCACCGCTTAGATAACTTATAAAACCGATTCGTTTAATACTTGTAGTTATAAATCCCGTGGATTCGATACCAGGTCTTAACCGGATTATTACTTGATACGACGGGGTACACTTGCCCCTAAGTAGTGGCGTCTAGTAGAGATAGAGCATTTAGGAAGATCACATCCATAGTCGTAACACACCCATCATAATATACACTTCGTCGTTTAAGAGCTCTACCCGTACGCCCCATCAAGTTTTTGGCCCCGTTGCCGGGGATTTATAATTTCTTGCAATATTAGACAAAAACGTTTTATTGTTAATCTAAGCATTATTTTTTTATAAATTGTTTATATATACTTTTTACTTTCCACTAACAACATTCTTTCTTGTTTATAATTTATTTCATTTATTTATTTTATGCACACCCGATCTCGGAGTGATACTCTCGTTCCTATTGATCTTGAAATTGAACGTACTCTTTGTAGGATTCGGAGGGAGAAAATGGCAAACCTCAACAATGAAGCTAACCAGCCCGAGGTCAACCAAAGGCCGCTGGTGCAACCTGTGAATAACAACCGCAATGGTGGAGGCAATGACATGCGCTCGATGATGGAGATCCTTGCTTCGCATCGTCCTCAAAACCGCAACGGAATCGTTGCCCCCACCATCCCGGCCAACACATGTGAAATCAAGACTAGCAT
This sequence comes from Euphorbia lathyris, assembly GCF_963576675.1. Classification (NCBI taxonomy): domain Eukaryota; kingdom Viridiplantae; phylum Streptophyta; class Magnoliopsida; order Malpighiales; family Euphorbiaceae; genus Euphorbia; species Euphorbia lathyris. The sequence goes on along the minus strand of NC_088919.1, from coordinate 26,549,698 downwards.
GATCCAACTCATCCAACAACTTGGCCAGTTCGGAGGAGAACCTCATGAAAACCCTAACGAACATTTAGATAAATTTCTTATGTGTGCCGAAACTTCTCGGCAAAACGGTGTACCGGTTGAGGCCGTCCGACTAAAGTTGTTTCCTTTCTCTTTGACAGGACAAGCGTTGGAGTGGTTGCACTCGTTGGAGGCGGGTTCGATTACATCATGGGTGGAACTTGAGAAGGAGTTCCTTTCTTAGTACTTCCCGCCCTCCAAAACGGTTAAGTTGAGGAACGACATCACTACCTTTCGGCAGCTCGAACACGAAGCCCTTCATGCGGCTTGGGCAAGATTCTGAAAGTTGCTACGAAGCTGCCCGCACCACGATATCCCCAAGCACGATTTGGTAAGCACTTTTTATCACGGATTAACACCTACTAATCGTGCCACCGTGGATTCCGCAGTAGGTGGGAACCTATTTAGGAAGTCGGCCAGTGAAGCATATGAGCTCATTCACGAGCTCGCAAGGAAAAGCGTACAGTGGCAAGAAGATCGGCTTGCCGGACCTCCGCGACATCAAACGTTCGCCATGGAGAAAGAGGCTCCGAAAAGTTCCATGGCGGAAATGAATAAAAAACTTGATGCTTTGATAGCCCAGTTGAGCCTCAACAAAGTTGCACAGCTCCTGATGTGCAATCATTGTGGTGGAGACCATGACGGACTTAATTGCCAAGCCGGTAGCCCTTTCGCCGGTGACACCAAAAATGTAAGTTACATAGGAGGCAATCAAAGGTACAATCCTAACCCGAACTCCTATTCACACCACCACAATAATAATAACAGCGGATGGAGGCCTCGGTACCAACACCCTAACTTGTCATATGGCAATAATAATAATGTATTGAGGCCCCCATCCGACTTTGATCAATAATATCGGGAAAATCGGCTAGGGCAATCACAAGCCATGCCCGGTAATCGGAACGCTCCACCTCCCGATAATGTGCATAACCAGTCAGTAACGTCCTTGTTAAAAGATATCTTAACCCGTCTTGCCGATAGTGAGGTGTTTTGCAGAGACCTTAGCCGCCAAGTAGCCACTTGAATCGTCAGCAACAGGAGAGGCCATTAGGAACCCTCCAGGCAAACACCGAGCAGAACCCGTGGGGCAAAAATAGAGAGTCCGGACAGGCGATAACGCTCCTAAATAGTAGAAGTTCGGACCCGTCGAGTTCCAACTTGGACAGCCTACAGTAAGCCACCGCAAGAGAAAGTCGAGCTACTCCGACTCTAAACGTAGCATCGGTTTGAATTTCTCAAACCCCTTGTCTATATATATCATAATCTTTGTTCATTTTTATTTTTCTCTCTTTTATGTTATTTTTAGTTTTATTTTTATTTTTATTTTTCTTTTTAGTTATTTTATCCCGCCTCATAAATCAAAAGAAAAACAAATCCCATTTTTAATCAAAAAATAGGCCACGCAGAGCGTATACACCAGTACGCCCCGTGTAGTCGAATGTCTGTCCCTTTTCCGAAATAAAAGACGCGTTACACGGGGTGCCCCTCCTACCACGCCCCGCGTAACCTTCGGCGGTTAGCCCCTTTCCGAATAAGCGCCACGTATTGGGACACGCGGAGCGCCCCATAGGGCACGCCCCGCGTATCCTAGGGGAGCTGCGAATTGCAACTCCCCATGGCAACCTTTCCCTCTCCCACCTTTCCCATCACTCTCTCCTCTTCCCCAAAAATCTTTCACACTTCTCCACTCCACTTCTTTTTCCCTCCAATCACATCCCACTTTTTCAAATTCAAATTTCTTCAACCCCCCTCCATCATAAATTTTGTCTTAACCACCCTCTTAATTATAATTTAAAAACCATAAAAACATTAAAAAGAAATAAAAAAATCATAAAAACATTAAATAAGCAATTAAAACCCATAAAAATTTAAAAAAAAACTCCTTCAAACCGAAAATTGTTCTTTCCACGCGGGGCGTACCTCCATTTACGCCCCGCGTCCTCGCCTTCTCCCACCAAATTAGGGCCAGGAGGTGCGGTATGCGAGGCGTGATTCCCCGCACATCCCGTGTACCGTGCTTTTTTTGCATCAAATAATGGGCAGGAGGTGGGATACGCGTGGCGTGGCCTCTTCACGCCTCGCGTACCCCTCTGGGAATCCGAGTTTTACTTGGATTCCCCACTCCTCCCCTACAAATACCCCCCTTTTTTCCCTTCTTCTTCCTCACAACTCACTCTAACGTCCCACACTCTTCCTACACTCTCTCTCAATCCCTCACTAACACCATGGCAAGACGAAAACATGTTGCCGATATGCGCCCCCCGCGGTCCACTCGGTCCCGTACCTCTCGTACCCAACTATGCCAATCACCACCACCCCCCGAACGAGAGGAAACACCGCCACTCACCCGCCAATACCGGGCTCCTTTCCATCTTCTCACCGAAGAAGAGGCCCAATCCTACCAAACACTCTCCGCTGCCTATATAATGGAACTCCCGTACATCGAACGTAGTGTTCTTGATCGCTACGATGTTGGAGGTGCCTTCGAGGACCGCCTCCGTGCTCTAAATTGGCTCGATCACTATCAGGCACGCCACCACATCTATTCTTCATTGGTCGTGGAGTTCTACACCACCTTAGAATCCAATAATGTTCCCGGAGCCGCCCTCTTCAACTTCCGCCTTCACAACCAACCTTTCTCCATTGACACACAATGGCTCCGCAACCATTTCACACATCAAGCGGGGGAGGGCATAGCACATTGGCCCGAGGGTGTCTCCCCTCGTGATTTTTGGACCTCCATCACCGGGTCCGACGATTACGATATCTCCAACCTTCGCTCGACGTGCATCCACGATCCGATCCTCCAACTTCTGCATTGCTTCATCTCCTTCTACTTCTCGGGGAAGTCCGAGTCCACCAAGGTCAATAAGCACGAGCTTTTGGCCCTTTATTGTTGTGCAAACGGCCTCACCTATGACCTTTCCTACCTCGTGGCCGTCCAACTCCACTACATGCCTACCCGAAAACGTGGCAAAATCGGGTTGGGCCATCTCATCACCATCTTCGCCACCTCCGCTCTTGGTGAAGTTGCCCTTGACCGCCTTCCCAGCTTGGAGCCGCGGCCCTTGGAGAAAAATGCCTTCAAATCACTCAAGCGCCCTACCTCCGGCCCGGGTGAGAGTTCGGGGGCAGCCCAACCCCAAAACGACGAGGACGAGGACTCGAACATGGGCCTCAACTTTAGTCCACCCCCAACCACGACTTCAACGCCATCTACGCTCGGTTGGACATTTTGGAGGACAACCAACGACGTGATCGGGCCCACTTTGACTCGCGCTTCGACGCCCTTGATGCTCGCCTCGACGCCTCTGAGGCTCAAAGGCAAGCGGATAGGGCCAGCTTCGACGCCTTCGCCAACACCTTCTTCACTCATTTCAACATCCACAGCAATCCTCCTCCGCCTCAACCTTAGTTTCCATTTCTTTGTTTTATGTTTTCCTTTGTTTTGTGTTTTCTCTTTTCGTGTTTATTTTAGTTCGTTTCTATTGTACTTTCCTTTTTATTTTAATATATTTATGATTTCCCTTTATGTTTCGTTCTCTTTTCGTGTTCATTTTTCTCTGTTTATGCACCATTAATAACCTTCATGCAGGGCGTACTCCATTTTACGCCCCGCGTGCTCGCCATTTTTCTTGTATAACTAGCCCAAAAACTCAAACACGCGGGGCGCCCCTCTTAGTACGTCTTGCGTATCTGAGTCTCTGGCCAGAATTGGCTAAAAACGCACCTCCTACGTGGGGTGCCCCCCTGGGCACGCCACGCGTAGGACCTGACCTTCAAGGGTCCTCTTTATATTCCATATTTATTTTTGTTTTTGTTTTTCTTCTTTTGCGACGTCCTTGGAATAGACGTCATTTTAATAACGCGGAGGGCCGTGCAACCCCACACTCACTGTTTGTTTTGCACTAACAAAAAAAAATCAAATAAACACCAAAATAATTAAACTAACTTATTGATTCTTAAATTTTTCCGACACACTACCCCCCCTCGGAAATTAATTAAAGTTCCGTTATTTGTTCTTAAATGTAAAGACGTTAACACAAAGGATCAGTTTTAGTAAGAAATTTTAGTCTTAATTCTGAAGTTATAGAATTTATGCGAAGCCTAGGATTGTACTAAACAAAAGCAACGAGTCCTAACCAAAAGGTTATCTCTATAATGAAATTTAAAAAGGCAATAAAAACGGGATAGTTGAAAATTTGACGAGAACTTGAACGTACACAATTTAACCCGAAATTTTGTGAGATGTTTTTGAGCCTAAAAGAGTTCGTACGAGAACTCTATTTCTTTCACAATTTTTCGAGAGCTTTGACTTCACTCGACTCATAGAGTTTGCACCTAATACCGGGTTAAGTACACTTATTTTGGTTAAAATGGCAATAAATGATAAAACGAACCCACTTAGTCTAATTCTTTTCTTAACTTATTTTTCTCATTTTCATTAAACTCTAGGAAACCCCCTCGAGCCTATTAACCGACTTTTTTGTTAATACCCTTTTAACATTTAACCCTTTTTCCTCTTGGTTAAATACCAACAAAATCAAATCGCACCCGAAATAAGCCAAGGCCTTGATGAGTAAGTACCATAAGCTCTCGAAATTGTTTTTGTGCCGCTCTCAAAACAAAAAGAAAAAGAAAAAAAAACAATAAAGAGCAAAAGGCATTCTCAAACTCCACCCGAGCAATTTCAAGTTTTATTTTACGAACTTACTAAGGCCAAAATAAAAACACGGTGCGATCATCAAATTGGTGTTTGAACTCGAGTTTTCAAAAATTAACCACTAAAAAGCCACCCACATTACAACCCCCCTCCGAGTTCATTTTTAATATTGCCTAGACCATAACATAGGAGGAAAAACCCGGATAAAAATGCAAACTCAAAGTGACTTCGAGTAAGTGCAAAGGAGAGTACAAAAACACCAACCCACCAAAATTTGAGCGTAACAGTGAAATCCCTTGGTGAGGTGCTATCGGGTTCTCAAAAGATAATCGACCCCGTTAATATTGCCTATTAGATTTGATCATGGAGGTTTCAAACAAGTTTTGGTCACTCATTTGTTTGCGTAGGTACTTACTGAAAACTTTGCATAAAACTTTAGCTTCGGAATCACGCACTTGGTAAAACCAACCGACGGTTTGTTTCTTAATAATCTCAATCCCTTGTCTTTCGATTTCTTTTACTTGAGGACAAGTAAAACTTTAAAGTCCGAGGAGGTTTGATAGGGGCGTTTCGTCCCTATCTTTTAGCGTGATTTACGGTTTAATTTTAGATGAAATAAATAAGTTTAATTGCAAAAATAGAGTGTTTTAATAAAATAACGAAATAAAAATAAATTCCGTACTTTCGGTTAATTTTCCTTATTTTTGATTAATTTAGAAAATAAAACGTCAAGCTAACTCGGCTATCGAGAATTGTATTTCAGGTACGAGCAAGGAGCGAAAATCCACCGACATACCATATCACCCTTCACACGGGGCGTGGAACACTTGGTCAGAAATAATTGTTCAATCCATTGGCACCACGTGGGATCTAGTCACCGATACGCGGGGCGTATAAACCACCACGCGAGGCGTGTAACATATGTCAGAAATGATAAGCCTAATCCTGAAAGTCAGACTGCATGGTCTCCCAGAGTCAACTGCTCCTATGCGGGGCGTCCCACCTTACACGCGGGGCGTGTAAGGAAGTTCTTCGACCTAAAAGACTCAGAGACTTGTTTACGCGAGGCGTGCTTCAACTACGCGTGGCGTAAAAGACCCAATTCAAGCAATAAAATCTCAGAAACTCAACCACGCGAGGCGCACCCCAGTCTACGCGAGGCGTGGTTGAGACAATAAGATCTGGATTTGGTCCACATGCAGGAGATTTCTGACGGAATGGGCAAATACGCGGGGCGTACTCCACCATACACGAGGCATATCATGGGAAATCTGCAGAAAATCATGTTCCTCCATGCTTGTATTTTGTGAAATTAGAACTCTACCCCTGGCTTGATGTGTATAAATAGGAGTGACTAGCACTCATTTAAACAACCCTTGGAAACACACCTTTTGTTATACAATTCTTGCTTCATAGTTTTAGATTTTGTTTTTAGGCTTTATATAGCTAAACTCTATCACCTTGAGAGCTTGTTCGTTGATTCCGGCATCCCGTCAAAGTTCCGTTCCATCTCCGTTCACCAAGCTCGAAAGCTCCACCTCCAAGTCCTAAGAGACGGCCTTGAGTCCGGTTAGCTAGTTCCGAGGGTGGATTCTTCCTTTTTCACTTGCTAATTAGCTTGTACTCTTCCTATGTACTAGGCTTGGTTGTATTTCATATTTACATTCTCCACATTTATAATTTATGATTCATAATCTCTTTTTCTATATATGTGTTAATGTTTGTTACTTGTTTTGATACTCGTAATTGATTATTGTGTAGGAGAACGCGATTTCCGCCGCCATTCGGGCTATCTTTAGGGATTCATATAGGTGTTGCCTTACCGGAAGTGACGCTCCGAAAACCGTAAGAATTGACAAACCACGGAACTTACGGGCCCTAATTTCTGGTCCCAAGCATTAGACACGCCTTGACTAGGAACCACGTAGTCTAAGTACTTCACGGGTCGGTCATACTACACGTAGTCGTCATTGCAAGAGTAAATCATTAACTGTATATATATTTGGAGTCATTGTTTGTCATATTTATAACTTATCGGCATCCATATCATTTCGTAGAGTTTTTGATATATAAATTGGTCTCACCCGTAGTTAGGAGTAGTTTGTAGTTGTTCCCCGAATCAACTCAAAGTATTCACCGCTTAGATAACTTATAAAACCGAGTCGTTTAATACTTGTAGTTATAAATCCCGTGGATTCGATACCCGGTCTTAACCGGATTATTACTTGATACGATGGGGTACACTTGCCCCTAAGTAGTGGCGTCTAGTAGAGATAGAGCATTTAGGAAGATCACATCCATAGTCGTAACGCACTCATAATAATATACACTTCGTCGTTTAAGAGCTCTACCCGTACGCCCCATCACCGCACTCGCAATTGGAAACTATGATCTACATCTACCATCAGGACTTGTAGTAGTGTTAAGGAACTGTTTGTATGTTCCAGATATGTCTCGTAACATTATTTCTATTAGCTGTCTAGTAGAAGATGGCTTTCATGTTTCAATTAAGAACAATAATTGCGAATTTTATAGAAACAAAGTTTTCTATTTTTCAGGAATATCATTGAATGGGATTTATGTTTTGAATGATAAAGTTTCTGCTTTCACAAATGATACCAAAAGACTTAGATTAGATAACTCAACTTACTTGTGGCATTGTCGTTTAGGCCATATAAACCAGAGACGCATGCTTAAGCTACATCAAGATGGGCTTATAGACTCAATTGATTGTGAATCGATGGGAACGTGTGAGTCATGTTTAAAAGGAAAAATGACAAAGACACCCTTTAGCAATAAAGGTCAGCGTGTATCAGACACTCTAGGATTAATACATTCAGATGTATGTGCTCCTATGTCAGTCCAAGCAAGAGGAGGATTCAGATACTTCATTAGCTTCATAGATGATCATACTAGATATGGTTACATCTATTTGATGAAGCACAAGTCAGAAGCTTTTGAGAAATTCAAATGCTTCAAGAATGAAGTTGAGAATCAAACAGGAAAGACTATCAAAATACTTCGATCTGATCGAGGTGGAGATATCTTTCTGAAGAATTTATGAGTTATCTAAATGAATGTGGAATATGCTCACAATGGACACCTCCTTATACACCACAACACAATGGTGTATAAGAAAGGAGAAATCGCACCTTACTAGATATGGTACGATCCATGATAAGCACCACTTCTCTTCCAAAATCATTCCGGAGCTATGCCTTAGAAACTGCCCTATTTACCTTAAACCGAGTTCCAACCAAATCCGCCAGTTCCACACCATTCGAACTGTTCGTTGGTAGAAAACCCATCTTCTCTTTCATGAGAATATGGGGATGTTCAGTATACGTCAAACGTATTGTGTCAGATAAATTAGATCCCAAATCTGACAAGTGTTTCTTCATTGGATACCCAAAGGAAACTATGGGATATTACTTTTATCATCCAGATGACCAAAAGGTAATAGTATCCAAACACGCAGTGTTTCTAGAGAAAGAGTTTCTGGAAGAAACACAGAATGGAAGCGTGATTTAACTTGAGGAAGTTCAAGAGGAATCACATGTTGAAAATGCGGAAGAAGTTGAACCCGAACCCGTTTCACTAGATGAAACACAAGTGTCATATCCCACTCGTAGGTCTCAAAGAATTCGTGAACTCCCAGTTAGATATGGTTTTCTAGTGGGAGATGACGAACGGGTTCCCGTGTTAGACGATGAACCCGAAACCTACGAAGAAGCTCTTACTAGTCCAGAATCTAAAGCATGGCTTGAAGCCATGAATTCTGAAATGGACTCCATGTATACTAACCAAGTGTGGACCTTGGTTGATCCACCCGAAGGGATAAAACCCATTGGGTGCAGATGGATCTTCAAGAAGAAGACAGACATGGATGGAAAGGTTAGTACCTATAAAGCTAGGTTAGTAGCGAAAGGATATCGTCAAAGGCAAGGTATTGACTATGACGAGACTTTCTCTCTAGTAGCCATGTTCAAATCCATCAGAATATTGCTTGCAATTGCCGCTCATTTTGATTATGAGATTTGGCAAATGGATGTGAAAACAGCTTTCCTAAATGAAAACCTACTTGAGGATGTATACATGATGCAACCTGAAGGTTTCACGTCGAAGAATGCAACCAAGGTTTGCAAACTTCAAAGGTCCATTTATGGACTCAAGCAAGCATCTAGAAGCTGGAACAAACGTTTTGATGAAACCATAAAACAATTTGGTTTCGAACAAAACTCAGAAGAGGTTTGTGTTTACAAGAAGACAAGTGGGAGCTCAGTCGTTTTCTTAGTACTATATGTTGATGATATACTACTTATGGGAAACGATGTTGCAATGTTGCAAACAGTAAAAGTTTGGTTATCGAGTAATTTCTCCATAAAAGACTTGGGAGAAGCAGCCTACATCTCAGGGATTAAGATCTATCGGGATAGATCAAAGAGACTGCTCGGACTATCCCAGTCTACATATATTGACAAAGTCCTAAAGCGTTTCGACATGCATGAATCGAAAAGAGGTAACTTACCAATGGTCCGTCCATGGTGTCAAGTTATCTAATGGTCAATGTCCTAAAACGGACAGTGACAAGAATCACATGGCTGTAATTCCTTACTCCAGCGTGGTTGGTTCGATCATGTATGCTATGCTTTGCACTAGACCTGATGTGGCGTTCGCATTGAGTATGACGAGCCGATATCAAGGGAATCCAGGATTCGATCACTGGATTGCTGTCAAGAACATTCTTAAGTATCTTAGAAGAACTAAAGACATGTTCCTCATATATGGACAAGGAGAATTGAAAATTGAAGGATATTCAGATGCTAGTCATCTGACTGATGAAAATGATTATAGATCCCAATCAGGATACCAGTTCATCCTGAATGGAGGTTCAGTTAGTTGGAAGAGTTCCAAGCAAGGAAGCGTTGCTTTCTCGTCAACTAAATCAGAGTACATCGCAGCTGCAGAAGTGGCAAAGGAGGCTGTTTGGATTAGGAAGTTCATAACAGAACTAGGAGTGGTGCCTGACATTGTGAATCCCATTACTCTATACTGTGATAACAATGGAGCCATTGCACAAGCAAAGGAACCACGGTCTCATAATGCATCGAAACATTATCTCAAGCGATATCATCTCATTAGGGAGATCATAGCCAGAGGAGATGTGAGAATAGAAAAGGTGCCCACTGAGGACAACGTTGCAGATCCGTTGACCAAGCCATTACCACAAAGAGCTCACGATAGACATCTTAGTTCTTCTGGTATTAGTTTTAGGAACAATTGGCTTTAGTCCAAGTGGGAGAATGTTAGAGTTTAGTGTCCTAAAGATAATTGTTTTGGGATATTAATATTAATGAATAAATTGTTTATTTGATCATTTGTTTAATCAGATATATAGCATTAAAATGTAACTATATATAACGGCAATAATCTTTCATAAAGAAAGTAACCCTAAGTTTATTTAAGTAGTTATAAAGTGTTCATACAAGCATGAAGTGAGACTGTACTTTATAATAGACCAATAAACTTAAAATAAACCCAAGTCAAGTAATATGTTATAAGGGTTGGCATATTACTGTTGAGACTTGCATGTAACAGTGTTTTCTGTCGAGACAGAAAGCTGATCTCACAAGCTTTAGATATTCGGATATCTAGACAGTTACATGGATCCGGTGAAGGAGTTCATTAGGATTGGGACCCGACTTGAGATAACAGAATGGATTGATTTATCTAATATGTCAACTGTTCATCTCATTGGTGTTAGTAGGTATAACTAATCCTCAGATTTAAACATTCGTTAATTAGTAATTCTGGATTATGGAGTCTGGTACTTTGATTCTGTGCGAGCACGATCCAATAGGTGAGAGCCTAGGGTGTGTGAGAGCAGGGTTGGGTATCACGCAAAGTGATTGCAGAATGGTTAATGTCAGATTGAGCATTCGTCACTCCCGATAAGTGGGAGATATATCCAAATGGCCGCTTGTGGTGAATTGACTGAAATCCTTGCAAGGTGATACAGTTAAGAGTAGAAATGAACATTTCACTTAACTTATCTTTTCAGAGTAAATTCAACCTGTACAAGTAAAACCGAACTCTTCGTTATATGTAACCTTGACACATTCCATGGTTATAAGGAATTGACCGACAGGATATAGTTGATGAAGGATCGTATTATACTGTACCTAATACAGAAAGGTTAACGTCAGTTATCAACCTAACTTCTTAATTGCTCTGGGGGAATATCATAGGTTCTGCTAGTAACAGCTCGCGACGGTATTCCGTTATATACATATTGGAATTAATCGTGATGAATAATTTCAAAGGATATATACGGCTAGTGGCAATAAAGAACCTAATGGGTCGCATATGGGACTTGGAATCGGAGGACGAAAATGTAATTAGTAAAGACACACTATACGGGCCGAAATTTATATATATATTAGGGGATAAATTAATTTAATTAATAATTATAATTTGATTATAATTATGGATTAAATTAAAAGATTATCTGATAATATTAAATTAGAAGTTTTTATATGATTGAAACTCTAATTAATTATCCCTAACATTAATTGATTATTAATTTAATTAATAATAATTATCTAAATATAATTAGTTATTGTTTAGATAATATTAAATTGTTTATTTAATTATCTAATTAGGAATCCTATTTAGAATAAGATTCCAATTAATTAAATTCCTAACACAACTGGGATTAGGGTTTTGAGGAGTCTATAAATAGACCCCCCTACCCCCAGATTTCGACCAACCCTATTCAGGAGAGCAAGGAATCGTTCCGTCGTCGTCTCGGCTAATTACTTTAATTTCTTACTCTCTCTTTGATCTCGTATCAATTTCTGTTAGAGGTAATCATTGCGATTGCTATTCATTGAAGGTTGATCACTGATTATCTTTTGTTTTGTGTTGAATCAAACGTTCGTGGTTAATGAGATGATAATAACAAGTTGTGGGCACTTTGTTTGCAACGGTAGATAGTTCATCAATAAAGGTATTACTTTCTATCCCTCTTTATATGAAATAACAATTAACAGATCTTGGAAAAGGGAAATAGATAAAATAGATAAAAATTTATTATTCCGCTATGCATAGGCTTGTCTATTTTCCTTCACTCGGAAGTTGAAACAGATGTTTCAGAAGAGTGATCAATACAAAAAGCCATACAAAAGGTCTGAGAGACCAAGAAGAGAACAAGGTGAAAGCAAAACTTGGATGGACTCTTCCAAACCAATCACCTGTTTTGAGTGCCATCAACCTGGACATATCATGTCAAATTGTCCAGTACTGAAGAAGGATAAGAAGTCTCAGAAGAAGGATATTGTAGCTACATGGAGCGATAATGATAAGTCTTCTTCTTTAGAAATAGAGGCTGTTGAGACAGCATATGTGTGCTTCATGGAAAATGAGACAGAAGAGAATAGTACAGTTGAAGTAGAACCATCAATTGCCTCTAAGAATGAAACTCAGAACCTTGAGGTAAAAATTGTAATAAGAAAATCAGGGTACTCAATAGAAGATGTGATGAGATTGAGGAAGTGAAACTTTCTGACATCCAACATCTCCTTCAAGACAACACTAGGCAAGATGAGAATTTAAAGATTATGCATAAGTTTGTCTCTAAAGTTCAGAAGGAGTCCAAAAGCCTTCGAAATGGTATCACATCAATTCAAAGTCATCTGACTCTAAATCTGTATAGTCACCATCGCAATTACTATGGAAGCAACTCTTCCAATAAGAAAGGATGGAAACCATAGAAGAATGTTCAATGTGACTTCTGTGGGAAATATGGCCAACCACTAAGGATTGTTGGCACATGAATGACTATACCAAACATGAAAATATCAAACATGTGAAAACTAACCCCAAAGAACCCAAAAAGACTTGGGTACCTAAGAAACCTTGATATTGATATAGGCTGGCTTGAGATGTGCACAGTAGTCGAAAATATGGTATATTGACAGCTCATACTCAAAGCATATAACTGGTGATGAAACTCAATTCATCACATTTGAACATAAAAGAGGTGGTACTGTAAGTTCTGGAGATGACAAGAAAGGAAGGATAGTAGGCTCTGGATCCATCGAAACCAATCCTGTTATTGATGAAGTCTACCTAGTCAGAGGCCTGAAGTTCAACCTACTGAGCGTGGCTCAGCTCTGTGGCAAAGACATAAGGGTTGTATTCAATGCCTCTGGATGTCAAATTATAGACAATAAGACAAACTCTATTATCCTTACTGCTCATAGGATAAACAATGTTTTCATGCTGAATGTAGAAACCAAGTTTTCAAAAGAAATATGTCTTGTCTCAAAGGAAGAAAATTCCTAGCTATGGCATAGAAGACTTGGTCATGTGAGCATGGACCTTCTGGCCAAATTAGCAAGAAAGCAATTAGTTGAAGGATTGCCAACTTTGAAATTTGAAAGAATCAATTGTGCAATGCTTGTCAAGCTGGAAAACAGACTAGGAAATCTTTTAAAAATAAAAACCTAGTATCAACCAAACGTCCTCTAGAACTACTGCACTTAGATCTTTTTGGGCATGTACAACCTCTGAGCTTAAGCGGAAGAAGATTTACACTTGTAGTAGTAGATGAATTTTCTCGGTATACATGGGTCATCTTGCTCAGTAGCAATGATGAAACATTCAAGACATTTTCAAACCTCTGTAAAAGGATTGAAAATGAAAATGACTTTAAAATCGCTCATATCAAAAGTGATAATGGCGGAGAATTCAAAAACCAAATGTTTGATGAATTCTGTGATACTAGAGACATTGACCATAACTTTTCTGCTCCTAGAACTCCTTAACAGAATGGGTAGTTGAAAGGAAACAAGAACCTTAGTTGAAATGGACAGAACAATTTTGAGTGAAAATAAGCTTCCGAAGTATTTTTGGGGGAAGCTGTTAACACTGCGTGTTACATTCTCAATAGGGCACTAGTCAAACCTATATTGAAGAAAACTCCCTAAGTGGAAAGGGTGAAACCCTAAGATAGGATACTTCAGAGCTTTTGGTTATAAATGCTTTATCTTACATACTAAGGACAATCTTACAAAGTTTGATTCAAAGGCTGATGAAACCATTTTTCTTGGCTACTCAACAAACATCAAAAGCTATAGAATTTTCAATATGAGAACCCATGTACTTGAGGAATCAGTACATGTGGAATTCGATAAGATTGACCCTACAGGTAAACTCAAAAGCAAATAAGATGAAGACCCAGTCTCAGTACCTATTGAGAATATTCAAGCTACTGATCTTCCTTCCATTGGAACGTCAAAAGGTGACTCTGAGATTATTTTTACTGATGAAATTGCTCCTGTAAAGATTATTGAAACACCACAGCTAAAGACAACCCTCTGCCTAGAGAAGTAAGAGTTCCCAGAGGACACTTTATGGAAAACATCTTGGATACTGATAGAGACGTTTTATCCCTATCTTTTAGGGTAAATTACAGTTTATTCTTGAGCTAATAATAACGTTTAGTGACTAGTTTTCCGCATATTTTAATAAATCAATGAGATATTGCACGAAGGCACACCAGAACAGATCAACGCCGTCCTTGGATATCAGGGATAGCCCCCACGGAAGTATGATCCATACCTCAGCTACAAGCAGCAAAATAATGTGCTTCAACCGAATATTCCCCAACAGTATCAACAAAGACCTCAACAATATAGACATGTTCAAACGGATCCAAATTCAGGTATGATGTCAAATTCCAATGATCAGTTTGTTATGTCTAACCTGTTGAAATTCCAGGAAGAACAAGGCAAGGTCAATGCCAATTTTCAAGCCATCTTCCAAAATTTAGAGAAGCAAATGAGTCAGATAGCGACCACTCTGAGTGCAATATAGTCCCAGGGGAAGTTACCTTCACAAACTGAGGCAAATCTGAGACAGAGTGTGAGTGCAATCTCGCTTCGCAACGGAAAAGAAGTAGTCTTGCCTAAGACTAAGTCTACTTCTGAATCAGAACAGCCTGTGTCAGAGAAATCTGCAAGCAAAGAGGGGGTGACGGAAAAAGAGACAGAAGGTTCAGTTGGTAAGTCATCTGGAGAAAAAGCCACAAATCAACACACACCTTTGGTAATTAGACCACCTTTCCCTAGTCGTTTAGCCAAATCAAAGAAAGAAAAAGAGGAGCAAGACATTTTTGAGACATTCCGCAAGGTGGAGGTAAATATTCCTTTGCTTAATGCTATAAAACAAATACCCCGATATGCAAAATTTCTCAAAGAATTGTGCGCTAATAAAACCAAGAAAGTTGGATGAAAAGATAACAATGTGCGAGAATGTATCTGCTGTCCTACAAGGAAAAATGCCACAAAAGTGCAAGGACAGAGGTATGTTTGCTATTTCCTGCCAAATCAGAAATACTAGTATTAAAAGAGCAATGTCTGATCTAGGAGCGTCAATTAATCTCATGCCTAAATCAATTTATTCATCTTTAAATGCTGGTCCTTTAGAGGAAACAGGAGTAGTAATCCAACTCGCTAACCGGTCTATAGTTTATCCCGAAGGTTTGTTGGAAGATGTTCTTGTGCAGGTTAATGGTTTAATTTTTCCAGCTGATTTCTATGTCGTAACATGGAAGATGAAGATCACTCTTCAGATTTGTCGGAAATCCTGTTAGGTAGACCATTCCTAACAACTGCTCGGACAAAAATCGATGTTCACAAAGGAACAATGACTATGGAGTTTGATGGTAAAATTGTTCAATTTGATGTTTATAAGGCCATGAAAACTCCTAATGAAATGTCTTCTGTTTGTGGCATAGGTGTTATTGAACCAATAACGCATCAAGTTTTTGAAGTATGTAAGGAAGACAAGATGCAGGTAGAAAGCTTAGATGTGAGCAGCAAAATAAAGGAGAAAGACGTGGAGCTTGGAGAAGATGCGCAGGAAGTAATGCAACAGATGGCAGCTCTGAAATCAGAACCTGAGCATTCTAATGCTAAAACAATTTCACACACTACTCAACATCTTTTACCTTCCGTTTTGCAGGAACCAAAATTAGAACACAGAGCCTTATGGGCAATTGAGCAGTGTAACATGAATATTGATGAAGCAGGAAAACTCAAGAAGCTGAAAGTACAAGATCTTGAGGAACTAAGGAATGAAGCTTGTGAGAGTTCGAGTATTCACAAAATGAAGACTAAGAAATTTCACAACGACATGATAGTTCAGAAACAATTTCAAATAGGACAGAAAGTGCTACTATATCATTCGCGGTTGAAATTATTTCGAGGGAGATTAAAATCATGTTGGATCGGACCTTTCTTAGTAACTAATATCTTTCCCCATGGTGCAGTGGAAATTCAGCGTTTGGAGAACGGGAAAGTGCAGAAAGTAAATGGCCATCGTCTCACGCCATTTTATGAGAATATCCCGATTGAAAGTGGTGAAGTTATGGAGCTACAAGTTCCTGGAGACTAGCCTTGAAGCTCGATTCCGTCTAGCCAAAGACGTTAACTAGTGACACTAATGGGAGGCAACCCAGTGTTGGTCCTGCCCAGGACTAGCATTTGTCATTTATATTCAGTCTCTGTTTTTATTTATTTATTTATTCAATTCATATGGAATAACCAAATTTACCATCATCTTCTCCAAATGACTTAAATTTCTGGGTTTTGATTTTACAGGTGTGAAAGAAAAGAAAAGAATGGAAGAATAAAGGCCAAAAGTGTTTAGCACAACAAAATTTGAAAGGAGGGGGTGAAAACACAATTTTACCATTCTTCTTTTCATTTTTTTCCAATTAACACAAAAAGAAAAAAATCTCTAATTCTATCCCTCAAGCCTCCACTCCCTCTCTCATTCCTACCCTAAATCGCACACCACCGCTAATTCACCACAACCCGCAGCTTCTGCCCACCATCCTCCATAGGGAAGTAACTCTTACTCTTTTCTTTTATTCTACTGCTGACCTTAGATTCTTAATGGTTTCTCTTTTTACATCGAGACGATGCATGTTATAAGTGGGGGAGGAAACTTGAGTAGTATAGGATGTTAATATATATGTTTGGTGTTGATTGGTGTGATGGGAGCTTTGCTCTGGTTTACATGTGCTGCTGTAAACTTTTATTTTTGATGTAAATTTTGGGTCGGAACTGATTTTTGACTAAGTGTGAGGTGCACACCAATTTTTGATTGTGAATAAGTTTGCAATAGTGTGGGGTGTCCACCCTTTGTTTTGTCCCTAAAAATAACAATGCTAGCTCTCAGTTTTGCACTTGGTTGAAAATAGATTGCCAACTCAATATTGAAACCCCTAAGCTTTGTTTTGAATAAAGCTGTCGATTTCAAAAGGTCGGGATTGCACAATTGTCTCGAGCATACATATGAACCACTTGACTAATCTCACATTACATGACAGACGTTTGAATGAAACAACACCAATTTGACCCTAATTTTTGGAAAGTTTTTGAGCCTAAATGCAAGAACAAAAACATTACACTTTGTTCTATTCTTTCCGAGTGTTATCCAATTCTAGTTTGGAATTCTAGAACTTGCCATGTTATGCATTTCGAGACCACACTGATGTATTCAAACATTAAAAATGATAGGGCAGTAGGTTTCTTTTCTTAGCCATTTCAAATAAAATTCGAACCCTTAGTCTTGCTCAAGACTAACAAAAATAACAGTACCAACCCTTAGTTAGTCACATTTGAGCCTTTTCCCATTCTTGACACACCTTTGTTCGAGTCCCTTGGTTAGGGACGTTCTAGCTATCAGAGTCTGTACATTCTTTCATTTATTTCTATGTTTAGTTGTTGCTTTGAGCAATTTCCATATTCAAATTAACCACAAGTTCGCCAAAGTATGAGGATTCAACTGAATGATCCTTTAGATATATGTGGTTGTGCTTCAAAAATGTTTAAATGGACATTAGCTCGCAAACAAAAAAAGCGTAGCTTCCTTGTTCTAGTATTATCTTCTTCAAGTATAAAAAAAAGGGAGCCTCAGAAAAGAAAAAAATATACCAGAGGCAAAGAAGAAGAAAAAAACGAAAAAATTCTTGTTAGTTTGTTCATTTCAATTTGTTTATAATTAATTAAGGTCATCTCGTTCATTCATTCTGAAGTTTGAGAACTGTAAGTAGTTTGTATATAATTGTGTTTTGGTTTTCATTTTGGCCATTTCCACTATCATCGGTTTCCCTTTCTCCTCATTTCCTTTCCAAACATTTACCTTAGTCTATGTTACACCCTATTTTAAGTCCCTTTGATTTAGTGTCTTGAATTCATACTAAGTGGTGGAGATTTGATATATTGGCAAGCTTATGGTAATTTCATTCTAGGTTGCGACATGAGTGATTCCTTAAAAACTAATCATAGCCTAAACACTTGAGTGCAATGAGTGGCTTCTGTGAGGGTGTTGTTGATTTTAATTCATACCTTATGCACATGCTCAAAAGCTCAATTGCTGAGATTCTTCAAGTAGTTACGTTGTGTGTTTAAACATGAATAATATCTTGGCTTTGAGAATTTATAGCTGATATTCTTTACATTATAAGGGGGGTCGAGAAAGGTTGGTAAACACGAAATCATAAGAGTAAAGAGCTGATGACATGATCTGATATGCTTGGGGACAAGCATTGGGTAAGTGTGGGGTATTTTGATAAGTCTCTAATTCAACGTCCAAATGTCCACTTTAGTGCTAGGTTATTTAATTAATTTGGTGTTATTTTGGGTATTATTGCTTGTTTTGGTTTGATTTGCCTCCATAGGACTCAAATGATTAAAAGGAGCAGAATTTGACTTAATTGAAGAAACTTTGGACCAGAAAGGAATTTGGAGCTGAATTAAAGGAGCTGGAACGAAAATGGAGTTAGTCTTGCCCAAGACTAAGGACCTCCGAATCTGTTGATGTTCAAATTGATTATGACCTTTTCCAACTCGAAAAAGAAGGCAGAAAATCAGGGATTTGAGATTATAGAAAAGATTGTTGATTTAGATAAATATTATTTGGTTACCTAACTTTTAGGAGGGGGTTTTCTCTATAAAAATATCAGAACTTACGCTTTGGAGAAAAAAAGTTCTTCTTAGGTTTTATTTTTCAGCAATCATTTGTTCTCTCTTGAAAATAGATACAGATTGTTCTTCATGGCTATCCATAGCTAAATCCTTATTTTTGGTTAAGGGTTAATTCAAAGGCAGGATCCTTCAAGTTTTGTGAGATCGTTTTACTTCTATCATTCTTCTTTATTCGTATCATTTACTTATTCACTGTGCTTAGGGATTTCATCCCAATTGTTAGTTTACATTTGAATGATAATAATCGATTGTTCATTGAATAAATTGACATACAGCTATTTGGTTAAACTATATAATCAATGAGTCATTGTTTAGTTGAATCAAAGCAAGTGGTAATTGATAACATAAAATCGAATCTTGGAATGTATTCGGAGACGAAATCAGATTGACAATCTGAAATTCCTCCACGTGACATTAACACATCAAGGTTCAATTTTATCATATCAAGTGAATAATTAATTAGGTTTCTGAATCGATATCGCTGAGAATCGGTTGGCTTAGATTAGGTTCTTATATTTCATAATGCTGTTAACGGGTTAAATCTTAGCCGCTGAGGTGAGGTTATTTGTTAATTAGGGATTAGTTATAGTCTTACTTAACTAATTCAGTAATACGGAAGAATATCCCAAACTAGTCTGATACTTGATTTGGATGAATAATCTTTTCTGTCAATGATCAAGACTAACTGAAATCCTTGCCTAGGAATCCCTTAACTGAAATTCCAACATATAATTTTACATTCAATCCAAATTCTATTTTGATTACTTTTGCTAATTTAGTAAATCAACCTGTTCAAACTCCCCCTATTTACTTTTTATTAATTGCTTGGTTATATTTGTGATTAGATCAGTATTAATTCTTTGGGTACGACCTTTACTTACCCTTTTTACAAATCCATATTCGGTCAAGTAAAGTTATATTTATTTTTGGTGGTTTCGACACCCATCACCTGCCCTAACTTTTCCTATAAAAAGAGGCCAAAATCCCTTTTTTCTCTCTACGCCTGAAATTTATGCTCTTATTCTCTCTCTATTTCTGCAAATCAAGTTCTTCATCTTTCTTAGTTCTTCGAAGCTTTTTCTCTCAATCAACCATGTCTTCTAAAGATGACAGAACCTCCTCCAGCAGCTCTAAAAGACAAGAGCTCCACCCCTCTGAGCTCAATCCTTCCTCTCCCGAGGAACAAGAAGTTGATTATGAGGACTCCTCTCAACATCAGAATCAGGGACAAAATGAAATTCATGAACAATCAACTGGGGACAATGAAGAACATGTAGAATCCCAGGAAAATCAAACCAAAAACCTAACGGAGAATGCCTCCGAGAAAGATACTGAGGAGCAACATCAGAAGCATAAGAAGAAAGACCGAAAACCAAAAGCCCCAGTTAAATACACACCTACCACGATCTATCCAGAACTGCATCTGGTGAAAAACCCATTGATTCACAAATCAAGGTACTTCTCTGCTGACTTCCTGAAAAATGATGAGCCCTTCTGTAAATGGATAACCCAGCAGCAATGGGATAAATTCTTTGCTCTTCCGAGCATAGTTTACCCAAGACTTGTGCAAGAATTTTATGTGAATCTCCAAGTTGTAGAGGAAGATTGTGATATCTCATCAGCTCTGTTAACAAACAGAAGATAATCATATCTCTAGAGCTATTGGTCAAGCTTCTAGACTTAAAAAATGAAGGATCTGAAGTGTTTGGATTGGACTCCAAGATCACAATATTAGATTTGGTCTCTAGGGACAAATCTTTAACAAAAAAAAAAACCATAATTAAGCCCCTAAACATTACATGTTTTAAAGATCAAACCTTTGATCAATTATTTTTTCAAATTGAGCCATTGATCATTGATTTTGTTATAGATTCGGCCCTTATTGAACTTTACCATCGAGTTTGGGCGATACGAGCCTTTGAGGGATTCGACATGTTGGCGTAGACATTTTCACTTCTGTGAGGACAAATGAAAAAAATAACTTTCTTAACTAGAGGATAGAAAGTAAAAAGTAAAAATAAACTACAGAAATCGATTTTCACTAGGTCCTTCCAAGCTCGTTTTCAAGCTAGAAATCGAGATTAGAAGAACCTCCTAAAAACGAATATTGATGTTAGGAAGAAGATCGATTTGGCGATTATAATGCTGGAAATCGCAAAATAAAATAGGAGAAGATCGAGTTTGAAAAAACCTACTGTAAAGGATTTCTATAATTTTTTTTTACTTTTTACTCACTATCTTTCCTAGTCAATAAACTCTTATTCTTATTTATCCACGTCAATAGACCGAATCAACCTAACGATGCGTGTTGCCCAAACTCAACGAAAAAATAAATAAAGACCGAATCATTATAGAAACCATGATTAAAAGATTAATATGGAAAAATAATTGATCAGATGCTTGATTTTAAAATATATAAAGTTTAAAGGTTTAATTATGTTTGGGGAAAGTACAAAAATAAACCTTGTGGTTTGGACCATTTTCGAACATAGACTATGTGGTTTAAAAGTTTGCAAACAGATACCTTGAAGTTCATTCCGTTAGCAAACACAGTCCAAATTGACTAACGGTGTTAAAAAAAAAGTCAAAAGTCAAAAGGAAAAGAATTAATTTTATCCTTATTATTATTTATTTTTATAAATTAACCCCTTATTATTTAATTATCACAAATAAACCCCAAAATAAAAAAATAAAAATCAAATACACCATCTTCTCCATCTCTTTTTAATTTTTTTTCTCTCTCTTCCCCATCTTTAATCTTCGTTAATTTCTCTCCATCTTCCCTTCTTTGTTATAAAAACGGGCATGAAATTGAAAGAACACCATCAAAATCTTTTGCACAAGGATGGATATTTATCATCCAATGTTCAACACTTATTTTCGCTAGGACTTTCAGTGATTCATAGATGAATTTAATAGGCTGCAACAAATCTTCTTTTTCATACTTAATGAACAGATAATTACGTACTGTAATAAGAAGATTTGTTTGAACACTGCAAGAAAAAGAACAGTTTACCAAAAATGAAGATAACTAGGAACAAATCGTTGCCGCCGCTTTTACTTGTATTGCGCCGGTGGATCACCGGTGGAACCAGCATGGACTTGGAGGGGATAATTTTTAAGGGAGGTGCCGGGATTTACACCCCGAACCGATGAGTTTATTGCATTGGAGCGGAAAAGGGAAGCTATGGGCTCGGCTAGATTCAAACCAGCCATGTCCGATTGATGCTTTGTGGGCCCCTTCTGATCTGTTGCAGTCATTTTTTGCGATTGAATCTTGATTAATTAAGAGTTTAAATTCAGAAAACTCTAGTATACAAAGAATAAAGATGGATCATAATTTCCTTTTTTTTTGGAAGTTACTTGAAGCTGAAGATCTTGATGAGTTCAATGAAGGCGGAGCCAAGAAGAGATTTAGTTTATATAATTAATATATACATACAACCATTTATAGAATATTAAGTTTAACTCTGTACCTGAGAACAGTGTAATATCAATTGTTGAAAAAGAAGGAATTGTATAAAGTTTTAATTTATTCTTCCATTTTTTGAGCTTTTTTTAATTACGATTTGTAGGATATCTGTTCATTAAGGACATTTGTTCATTAAGTATGAAAAAATGATTTGTTTCCCGTTTTTTTCAAGTTTTGCCCATAAATGTTAGTTGAATTGATGTTAGAGAGAAATTAATAAAGATGATAGAGAAGAGAGAAGGAAAGAATAAGAAAAATAAGAGATTAAAGAGGTGGAGAAGATAATGTATTTGTTTTTAGTTTTTTATTTTGGGATTTGTTTGTGATAATTAGATAATAAAGGGGTTAATTTATAAAAATAAATAAATATAAGGATAAAATTAACTCTTTTCCCTTTTGACTTTTGACTTTTTTAACACCGTTAGTCAATTTGGACTGTGTTTGCTAACGGAATAAAGCTCAAGATACCTGTTTGCAAACTTTTAAACTACATAATCTATGTTCGAAAATGACCCAAACCACAAGATTTACTTTTGTACTTTCCCCCGTTATGTTTTTTATATAAAAAAAACTTGCCTATATCATGACTTGAATAAATCTGGGTTGTAATTCTCGAAAATGAAAGAATAAAAATGTTGCCCGATCCATGGCCTTCTAGGAATTAATTATTTCAAAATTTATTTTAAACTAGTTGGAGAAGTAATCAAAACTTGTGGTGATAAAAGAACTTCAAATCAATAGAATTTAAAAGTAAGTCAATTATTATCCAATTAAAAAGATATATAAAAATAAATTTTATGGTTTGACCAATTTGTAAACATAAATCATATAATTTAAAAGTTGACAAACGGATATCTTAAGGTTCAAAATGTTAGTAAAGACACTAAAAAATATTAACACGGTTGTAAATGAATGAATGACCTGTTAATTTTAATGGGTATTTTCATTTTATTATTTACCTTATTTTTAAGATTTAATTTATATTTTCATCCTCCCCATATATTGACACCTCATCATTCTTTCTTATCGAAATCTCTCTCCTCATTTTCGGTATGGTTTTCCTAAACCATATAATGTGCAAATTTGGCGAGAATGAAGAAGAGTAATAGACCTTATCAAACTATACTAATTTCACTGATGTGAGATTTCTAGAACTAAAAATCTTAAAATGGAGTACGAAGAACAATAAAAACTCAAACAAAAAATTAGAAAACTTGAAGTAATAAGAGAAATTTGCAATTTCAGATGGAAAACAAGCATGAATGGGTTGATCTTGTTCATTCCATGTCTTCCCTTAGACTTTATACCTCGTGTCATACAACTCAATCAGTGAGTGAATCTGGTACCAAAACAAGACTTCTTTTATGAGGCTCTGATCTTCTTCATAGTTACATGCAATTCCAAATTAGCTTCCCTTAACTGTTCAACAATATATTTCCCCATTAAATTGCCAATGCCAATGCCAAACCATCAATAGAGACTCTCCTTTTATGAACGCAATACGAAGATGTCGTTTCTCTGGGTAATTTCCCATTCATAATTTGGACAATTGAGAGAGAGAATGTGCGTGTCCACCACACAATAATCAATATGAAGACAACTGAGAAAACCATTCAAAAATGTTTTTCTGGTTTTATGCTTAGGAGGTTGAAGAAGCATAAACGAGGTGAAAAGACACAGTTTGATCATTTTATCTTTTGAAAAGATAAAGTTGTTCTTTGATTTTTTTACCAAAATTAACAAATCATCATTTTTTTTTGTAACGCCCTTAGTTTTTTGAATTCTATTTATTAACAGATTAATCTCAAAGTATCTGTTATCAAGTTTTAAACCACAAATGAATATTTATAAATCAATTAAACCATAAAATTTATCTTTTTTTTTGAGGAAATAAAATTTATCTTTATACATTTTCTTGAAAAAAAAAAGATTCCAATTAAAGTGTATATGTACGGACCAAATTTGATAAAATTATTTTTGGCATATTTACTTTTATTCTTGTAAAATCCAAATATAAGAGTGGGAGCAATTATATAACTCTTTTATTCTTGTAAAAGTTGAAAAATAAGGGTGAGGAGCAATAGATATAACTCTCACATACATAATTAACTATCCATCACATTCTTACCAGTTAGCAATAATTCTCTAATTATAATCACGTTGAAAAACATGAAATACAGTAATAAATTAATATTCGATAAATTAATAACCTCTTTAAAATAATTTCTTCTGACCCCAACTTGAGCCAGTTCAATAAATTTATACTTGTTAAATTAATATCTCTATAAATTAATAGAATTTCATAGTCCTAACATTATTAATTTATAGAGGTTTTACTGTATAGTTCTCAAGGTAACTTCCACCTCACATTTCAGCAAGTACTATCAACTCCTCATGTATCCACGTTCTCAAACCTGATACATGGTTTAACTTTCAAAGATAACCTCTACTATTGACTCTCTAAATAGCTTCTCATTTGATGCTTAAAGGGTTGGATTTTTTAGAGAAAGAAATCGAACAAAGCTATTAATACGATTTATTGACTTTAGCACCAAAGGTTTGTAGGAAGAACATTATTCTCAATTGTGACAGGTATATCTAGCAAGGAATATCAGAGAACATCGGACATCATTTTCAAGGAACATCATACGTCACCTTGTAGGTTTTAATCTCATCCCCGAACTCGTTAGGCTGACTATGATCAATCCTCCCTTCAAAAAAGTCTAGTGTTGTGTTTAGGCTACAACAGAGAACACTATATTAACTTGATACATCTCTATATCTCTCTCTATGTATAAAAAAAAAAAACTTGTCTTTTATACTTTAAAAACGTCTTATCTAAACTAATAAACTTGCTTAAAGTGACACATAGACTATATGAATCTATTAACCTCGTTAAATCATATATTGACTTGAACAAGTTGAAGTATTTCAAAAATTGAAAGGGTAGTTAAGTTTTATAAAAGAAAGTAGAAGGCTATGGATGTATTGGGCCGAATATGTTGTATAATTTTGGAAATGGGGCTGGATGAAGTTGCATTGAAATGAAGCCCATAATTAAATAAGGAATTAGTGTACCGTATAAGAAAAGAAAAAGTCAAAGATTTGCCAACTCTTAAACGTTGATATAATAACCCTCTCATCCACAAAAGAAGCATAAACTAAAGTAATTGAAAGATATAGAGAGAGGTCTTCTTCCATTGCAAAATTTGGTTGGGGAAATTAAACAAACACCTTCAGAGCAAAGCAGGGAATGAATCTGTGGCAGAGAGCCTCTGGAGCCCTCAAAGACCGTAAAGCTTTATTGACGGCAAGCCTTTCACGGCGGACGTCTTACCGGATTCCTGATCTGGAATCAGCCATCATTAAGGCTACAAACCATAATGAGAAGCATGTAGATTATAGGAATGCGCAAAGAGTATTTGCGTGGATACGTGCGTCTCCAGTGAGCTTGAAGCCATTGATGTGGGCTCTCTCTATTCGAATGGACAAGACACAAAACTGGGTTGTTGCGCTTAAAGGATTAATGCTAATGCACGGTGTTTTTTGCTGCAAAACTCCAGCTGTTTTAAGGATAAAAAAG
Organism: Euphorbia lathyris; assembly: GCF_963576675.1. Taxonomy (NCBI): domain Eukaryota; kingdom Viridiplantae; phylum Streptophyta; class Magnoliopsida; order Malpighiales; family Euphorbiaceae; genus Euphorbia; species Euphorbia lathyris. Next base: position 26,523,860 of record NC_088919.1, on the reverse strand, counting down.
CTCCCATTCGATTTATCCAATTTCACCCATCACGCCCCTTCTCTTAATTCCTCCATTTGGGGTTTCAATGCTTTTATTCGCTCCTATTATACCTATTTAGATCGAAGATGGTCTTTCTTATATTCCCAAATTCTTCAATCGGAATCGGAACTTGGACTTGCTCAACATCTTATCAGGCTCGAAAACTTGCAATCTTTGCTTGCTATTCTTCTTCAAATCAAACCTGCTGGGGATTTCATGAAAGTTAGCTTAATTCTCGAGGCAATGGATTGTGTTGTTATAGAGATATTCGATGTTCATAGCAGAATTTGCAATGTCATTGCCAATGTTTTGATTGGAATCTATTCGGCTAAAAATGTTGAATCTTTAATGGCAATTAAGCTTCTTCACAAGGCATTGATTCAAGCTGAGGAACTTGCTCAATACTTCCAATTTTGTAAGGAATTCGGGGTGTTTAATGCAATGGAAATTCCTCAGCTCCAAAAAATCCCAGAGGATGAAATTCGAGACCTTGAACGGATGCTTAACAATGGTGTTTCTGAAACAAAAAGCAGTAATGGTGATGAAAATGAGAAGAAGAAGAAGAAGAATGTTAAAGAGAAGATAGCTACGATGAAGACGGTGATAACAGAGAAATGGGAAGTTTTCGAGGAAGATAATAGGAATGATGATTATGAATTGGTGAAGATTGATCAAGATATATGTCATTTTAGGACAAGTTCAAACCCCTTTGAAACAAGTTCAAATTATCTCCCACTTGTTCCTGTTAGTGTATATAAGCATGAACATGAACAAGATCAAATTCCAGATTTTATTACTTTCTATTAGTTTTCTTTGTTCGGATGACATTTTTGTTTCATGCTTTATTTCTTTCCCTTTTTTCTAATTAATTAAGTAATTGAGAGTAGTACGTGCGCACCATGCTCAGCTCATGCACATTTTCTTAACAACATCTCATATTAAAACAAATTCATTGATGGATGCACCTAAATTCCATCCATAGTCAATTGATAGAGAAAGGTATGTCGGACCCACAAGGCTAAATCTAATTGATTCAATCTCTCTCTGTAATTAATTCCAGAGGCAAGTTGAACCTATGCAATTTGATTTAGCTACATCTTATATACTCATTCAGGGGAATTGAGTTTAATATTGTTAGCAACACTTAAATATGCATCAAGATAAGATGTTTTTCTCTCAGAGTACATTGTTGATTCTGCTAACGCCACATTATCAAAGTTACTCTTTGTAATTGTATCAATTCATTTGCTATGTTTGTGATCCTCTGAAGTTATGATTTATTTGACCAGTAAACAAAATTATATTTAAGTCATTTATGGTGGCAATTTCAGTTAATTCTTAATAGGCCGTTGATGAGGCTGTCGTTTTTAATGTCAATGATTATGTTTTTGTTCACATAGGAATAGCAGCTCCCTATAAGAATTCATTGAGAAATCAATGGTTATGTTGTCAAACCCATGATAATAGCTTCTTGTGTAGTATGGTGAAATAATCCAAATTTTTGGTTGTTCAGGTTGGAAGTTACAGGAAAAATAAAAAAGAGGCTAATGTAGCCATTAGTCGAGATTGAAATAATCTTATTTGATTATGTTGTCTCTTTAACAATGTAATATTCACTTTTTCATAGCTCTAGTAAACCAAAGTTTGAAAATGTATCCTTATTTTATATGTTTTCCTTATGTAGTAAACTCGGTTGGATGAATTGTGGTTATAAACAGAAATATGCTTCACCATTGGTAGATTTGTTGGCCTTTTAGGAAGGTAAAATCTGGTATCATTTTCATGTCATCTTACTTTTTAGCAATGAATTCAAAGTTTTATGTTTTGCATTTTATTAGGTGAAAGCTAAGTTAGGAGGTCGACTTCGTCTGATTGTATTCGGAGCTTCACCTTTGAGCAGCGAGGTGGAAGAATTCCTGCGAGTTACTTGTTGTGCTTTTGTAGTCCAAGTCTATAGTAAAGAAAGATGCAAATGATGAATTATCTAACATGCTATATAATGTATTGGATTGGATTGAATGTCTCTTTAGGAGTTATAAAATATGCATCTTCAAGGCATTCTTTTCAATAACTTCTTTCTCTTTGGTTGCTTTTTACTTTATTGGTAAAACTACACATTAGACCAAACAAGTGTCTTGATTAATTTTTACATTTTTGGTTAATTATTTGTAATTACATTAGTAATATAGTAAATATTTTCATGAAAAATACATTGTATATCCATAGGTTCTGTTTTGATTATTTTTAGTTACGTTAAATATGAGCTAAAAAATGAATATTTCTTGACACCAATTTTCATGATAATGTATACAAAACTGTGCTCACTCTTTCAATTTGATTTTAAAAAAGGAGAGTTTCATTCCATGTAGCTGTTGATTTTAAGTCCTTTTTGTTTGATTGCAGGTGGTACGATAGTTGCAACAATCAAGTTAATCAAGGAACGTGAGGTTGATAACAGAAAAATCAAACGGGTAAATAGTTCATAAGCATCCTTCTCGCATTTACGAAAATGAATATAGCTAATATCTCCACTAGCAATAGTTTGCAAATGGTTTTTGTTTTTGTATTGAGATCCAATTTATTAAACTTTCGTATTTGTTTTTGTATTAAGATCCAATTTCTGAATTAAGAGGAATTGAGTTTATTGATGTATATGTTTATAACTTGTTTGCTACCTTAAATTTAGTCTATAATCCCCCCCCCCCCCAAAAAAAAAAAAATTATGCAGCCTTAATGATCAGGAATTTAACGGCAGAATGCTTTCGTCAGTAAAATTTAAATTTGGACGCTAAATAAGTTACCGACAGAAAATCGACAACTTTTTCAGTCATTAATGTCTATTATAAGTGTTTTTTAAAATCAACAATAGAGGCAGTTAAAACCGCGGGTAGTAAAGTGTCCCTATTAAAAACCTTACCCCGACGCCCTAAAAAAATCGTCGGTAATGTAGCAACAACAGCATTAACAACACTCTTTTGACGGTTCTGAAAACCGGCACTAATATTTGTAAGGGCAGTTAAAACCGTCGTTAAAGTCAAAGAAATTCGTTGGTAAAGGACTTTTTTTTGTAGTGGCCAGGTACCAAACAAGTGCGAGAAGGCCATTTCAGGGGCTAAAGTCGCCGATCTCAACCCTGGATCGACGATCCGAGCCGATAAAAATTTAGGCGGGAGCGAATGAGGTCGGTGACACCAATCTTGGCTAGGTATTTTTCAAGCCCAGCCGAAGTCGTCCAACTGCTCTTGAATTGAGCAAATTTTCAAATAGTTTACGGGCCCACTTCAAGAATCTTTCATGATTACAAGTTTGCCATCTAGAGTTAATTGCTTTTATGCCATCTATTTTGCCTTTTTCCTTTTTGACCCCTTAAGTTATGTTTTGAGTTATTTAAATGTTAGAGCCCTAATGTTGTGAAAGCACATCTGGGTGATGGAAGGCAAGTGAGAGGATCTCTACCACCTCCTTGAAATAACAACAACTCCTATCTAGGACGGACGGATCCATTCAACTGTTTCCATTGTAATGAGCTGATGCATCATTTTATTAGGTGAAAGCTAAGTTAGGAGGTCGACTTCGTCTGAATGTATTCAGAGCTTCACCTTTGAGCAGCGAGGTGGAAGAATTCTTGCGAGTTACTTGTTGTGCTTTTGTAGTCCAAGGCTATGGTAAAGAAAGATGCAAATGATGAATTGTCTAACATTTCATATGCTATATATTGTATTGGGAATTAAAAAAAGTGGGACCCACTCTTTATGAAAGGACTAATATAGCCTCATTCTTTATAAAATAACTAAAATACCCTCATCTTCTTCCTTCAACCTCTCTCTCACATTTCTCTCTCTATATCTTCTCTCTCACTTCTCTCTCTTTATAACCATTCCACAACTTTTGTTGAAAATGAAATTTCATTAGTGCCTTTATAAATTCTGTTCTTCTTTTCAATTCCGAGTACTACTTTTTTTATCCTGTGTGGCCATGGATTCATGTTAACTAAAAAGAAGAGAAAAGAAAGAGCATAGATACATGTGTGAAGATAAAGAAAAAAAAGAAAGAGAAGCCATCATTATTTGTCCATTAAGGAATGAATTGTTTGGGCATGGATTTTTCATAAATTTTTCTTCTTTTTTTACAGCACAGATGACTGCAATTACGACACGCCTTCTTTCCTTTCTCCCATTTTTCCATCCACGTGCCTCCCTTTCTTCTTCTTCCTTTTTCTCTACCACCTCCATTTCTGTCCATCTTCTCTCATATTCTTACTTATTTGCACTTTGGACCCATTTCTCCAAATTTTCACTTTTTTCTGTAACACAGAACAAAAAATTGTAAAAATCTATGTCGAAATTATAGATCTCTCGAAATTTAAGTAGTTACCGAATGAAAACACACTTGCCTCTTCGAAATTATCCAAGGCTTTCACTTGATCTACACTTATTCGTCTTTTCTTGTGGCCAGATCCTTCAACAGTACAGACATCTGCATCTTCGTCTAACCCATCAAACATGGACTGGAATTCCCTTCCATAAACATGGTTGTTGTTTCTTGGACTCTGCTCATCTAAACAAACATAACCAAAATTCAACACAAAGTTAGAATAGAATAAAAGAAGGGTGTTGTTAAACTCAGCCCCAATTTCCCACCAGCCCCATGAAAGGACGAAATTACCCTTTCATGGGTTTTGGGGTGGAAAAGCTATTTTTTTGCTCTCTCCATACACGGGCGTATGGACATCACGCCTCACCTCATGGTGGGGCGTGTAAACATCACGCCTCACCGTGTTGTCGGGCGTGATAGCCCCACGCCACACCGTGTGGTCGGACGTGGGACTATCACGTCCGACCACACGGTGAGGCGTGGGGCTATCAGGCCCGACCACACGGTGAGGCATGATGTTCACACGCCCGAGAGCAAAAAAATAGTTTCTGTATCCCGTAAATAGGCCGTTAAACCCGTAAATAGTCCGTTAAGCCCGTAACTATATAAATGTACTTAACAAAAAAATTTTAAAAACATAAAAATTAAAATAAACATTAATAAACATAAACATTTATAAACGTAAAAGAGTAAATTTAATATCTACAACAAAAAGTGTATGAATGTCTACAACAAAAAATCAGCTCGCCCGACGCCACGCATCCATAAACTCATCCATCTCCCTTTTAATGCGTGGAACATCCTCGTCAGATCGGCGGGTAGCCGATAGTTGGGTGACACGCCACAACCAGCTAACCCACTGCAAAAAAAATAAAAAAAGTAACAAATAAATATTAAAAATTAAACACATTAAACTAATACTACATAATAATATTAAATAATAATAAACTTACAAATTCGCTGTTGGCGCGAGCATGCTGTACCGGTCCAGCCTGTGGTGCATGAAGGAGATGAGGATGCGAATATCGCCTATACCAATCCATATAAGCAGGATCACAGGCAGTGGGATCGTATCCAACTGGTCGGCATCTCCTCCGATCAATGCCCCGAGCCGATGGAAATCTCCGTCAGGTGTCCTCAACTGTGACTAAGGAATGCGTGAGCCTGTACGATAACGACTTCCATGGTCGTACTGCTTTATCAGGTCTAATACGCTCAGCTGGGATAGGCTGAGTATATCCGACCTGTCGCAGTGCTCGATCGGGCATATACGGCTCAACGATGTCTCTACACCGTATCCAACCGGCGTAGGACACTCGAATCCGATCATCATCGGCGACAGGACCATAAGGCAACCACGTAACCTAAAAAAAAGTAATACTCAATAAAAAATAATAATATACTATAAATAATACTCAAATTAATTCTAAAATTTATTAAAATACTTCTGCCGCCGTCATACGGTCCAGCTGCCCGCGTATGGTATCTAGTCGGGTGGTCGTCTTGCCTGGTACCCCGACCTCCCATCTCAGTGCACGGGCATGGTCAGTTGGGATCAAGTGAGCTCCTCTATGCGTCCGGAAAACCGGAAAATACTCATATATCCATGCTTGTAGTAGGGTCAAACATCCCCATATACCTGAACAGTCTCCTCTACTCGCTATCCCCAGCTGCCGGTACAACATGACTAGTGTAGCAGACCCCCATGATAGTCCAGCTGCCCCGCTGACACCGCTGTAAACCTCAGCAAGATGGGCCGGCCTAATCCTATCTCCACTCTTGTCAACAAACAGAGTGGATCCAAGCATAAGCCACATCCACACTGTGGCCCGAGTAGCGTCATCCCTACCCTCAGCGAGAACCCCCTGTATAGCTATAGACACCGAGTCGGAGGACCTGTGACGAAAACCTGAAAACAAGACGGTGGAAGCGATTGATTCCGGAAGTTTCGAAAAAAATAATAAAATAAATAAGTTACGGTGGGTCGCTGTTGTTGATTGGATGGCTCGCGAATGCTTAGCGGCATGGTGCGAGTACTTAGCGGCGGCCGGCGCGCGTTCGACGACAGTCGGACACCCGCTCGACGACGCAAAGCGCGCGCTCGACGCCCGTCGGACGCACGCATCCAACCAGGAATAGCACGCGCTCGATGTCCGAGCAATGCACGAGCTTGGCAGCGCGAGGCGCGCGCTCGTTGGCCACGGGACGTGTGCGTCCGGCAGCGCGGAACACACGTTCGGCGGTCACGACGCGTGGACGCCCGACGGCGCGGAACGTGAGCTCGACGGCCGCAGGGGGCGTGCACGCCCGGCGGCGCGATACGCGCCCCGACAGCCGTTGGGCGAGCGCCCAACCGCGTCGGGCGGACGCCCAACGGCAGTTGGGCGCGCACGCCCGACCTCGCGTTCGGCGCTCGCCCAACGCTGTTGGGCGACCGCCCAACAATGTTTGGCGGTAGCCCAACGCAAGGTTGGGCGGCCGCCCAACATGCTTTGGGCGGCCGCCCAACCTCCTTGGGCGACGCCCGATTTTACTCGGGCGTCGCCCATTTGTCCGAGGACCCGTTTGCCTATAAAAGGCACGGATCCCCATGCATTTGGGGAAGAGATTCTTTGGAGCTTTCTCACTCTAAACATTTTTAGAGAGAGAAAGTCAATTTTTTGGAGAAAATATTTTTTTTTTCCCAAAAAAATCCAAATTTTTCCAAAGTTAAATTTTTACTAAAAAAACACAAAAAAACCGGAAAATCACGACTCGTGGAATCAATCGGCTTCGACTGTCAGATACCGAACTTGAGGTATTATCCGAGGACTAGACTCGTTTTATTTTATTTAATTTATTTCTTTTCCTTTATTTATTTTTATGTTATAATTTTATTTATTTTGTCATTTATTTATTTATCACGTTTTATTTAATTTTTCGTATTTATTTAATTCCCGTCTCTTGTTAGATAAACGTTCGGTTTTGTTTTGAAGTAAAAAACCTCGTTTTAATATCCCAATACGAACCGTGATCCGATTAAAAGGTAGTTCGGGTATTGAAAACGTTGTAATTATAAGTTTTAACTAAAGAAATTTCCAAATAATGTTTTAAAATAAAAACGTCGTTTTAGGAACTTCCGTTATTGACTATGATCCATTTTTGGTAGTTCGGAAATCCAAAACGATTGAATTAGACTTAATTTAAAGCTTTTGAATAAATCTGGAAACAATTGGAGTGCTGCTGTAATTTTCCGTTTCTGTCACTAATTGCTGTTTACCGACGGATTTTCCGTCGGTAAATCTGCTGGAATGTAAAAAATGCTGTTTTGGTCCCTATTTCTTAACTTTTAAGCTTTTGGTCCTGTGTATTTATGTAATATATATTTTCAAACTATTTTTAGACATTTGATACATATAGTTATTTAGAATGTTTATATATCTTTTTTTATTTTATTTTAAATATAAGTATATGTATATATATCTTTTCTTTTCTTTTTCCTTTACTTAAAGGGTAATGAATTTTATTTTAAAATGATATTTACTTGGGTGTTTTGGGAGTGATTAGTTAGTAGACATTTTGTGGATAAATGGATATTATTTTGACATTTAAATTACATTAGGTATGTATATATATAGTTTTGGGCTATTTGGGCTATATTAGTTATTATTAGATAAAACTATTTTGGGGATAAATGTTATTTTCTTATTTAAGAGCTTTACCCATTATTTTGACATGTTTAAAGTAAAAATGTATTATATTTAGTATCTTTGTTATTATTTCTTATATATTTATTACATAGTATCTTTCCACTTATTCTTATTTTATCTATAAATATTTCATGGTTTTTTTTAGCTAAAATGTATATATATGCCTATATTATTTTCTTTATTCTTGGGACATTTATGGGTCCATATTTTAAATAGGTTTTATTTGGAGTGAATTTTGATTTAATATGTTATTGTTGTAATTATGACAAGTAAAGAGTCTATTGAGTAAAAAAGGGGAAAATAAATCAAAAAAAGAGTTTTCAATTTAATTATTTAAACTAAAGGTTTTTTAGAGGTTCCTAATGAAAATCAATAGTGTCTTATTGACATTTTAAAATCATTTCTTAAAACATCACGTTTTAAAACCTTAGTCCGTTCCAACGGCGGATTAAGCGAACCTTGTAATTAAAATCGTTTTCATTGTGGATAATAGAGTTTTTGAATCGTTTTCTTAAATGATTTGTACAAAATAAATTGACTTGTATGCTTAACCACGTTTTCTTATTAAAGGTTTTTATCTTGATGTTTTCAAACGCTTGAGTCGTTCCAACGGCGATTCGGGTGAACTTCATCAAACGGGGTTTTGAAACGTACCTAAATCGTTCCAACGGCGATTAAGATGCGAACCATGTAAATGAACCCGTTTTGGGGAAGTGAATTAGTATAGAATTAGTATGTAACACGGAACATAAATCACGTTGTAAATAAATCAATTCTTCCTTCTCCCCCTCTCTTTCCTATGTATTTTTGAACTGATGTAAATGGGTGATTTTTTACCAAAGTGGCTTTTCAATAATATATGCTCAAAACGGTTTTCAAAACGAGAAAGAAAAGGTTTCAAATGAATTTTAAACTTAAAGGAATATACGATTAGTCCGTTATCGCCTAACACGCTGAGTAGGAGGCCGGTGGTTCATAACCGGGCGATGTCGGGGTGCCTAGTAGCCTTTCTCCGGAAAGGAGCTAGCCTTTTCGGCTCGTACCTAAGTTTCCCGAACCCACACCGGTCTCCCGCAAGGGATCGGTGTTCATTTTCCCATTCGTGGGTGGCGACTCTTCCATATCTCCGAGCTCCGGTCCTGCCGAGCAGCTTGATTCCACGATTGGTTGCTTTCGGCGCCAATCACCGCTTACGTCGCCATGAGGTGTCCACCTCCCGGTCCGCCCGGGAGATTAGGCCGCGTCACCTCGTCTAACAACAGTCCCAACAAATACACCTCCACCTGCCCATAAATGACTAGTCGGCAACAGAAGCTCAGCCTGACTCACCCCAAACATCATCATGCATATGGCATGAAGCGAGTCAGTAGGGGGAGACTCGGACACCATCGGACCGTCGATCGGGATCCGAAGAATCTGCCACACATCATGCAGCTGGATAATCATCTCCCCGAACGGCATGTGGAAGGAGTTCGTATCAGGCTGCCACCGCTCCACGAACGCAGTCAACAGCGGAGTGTCGAGGTTCCTGAACATGGCATGTGGAAGGTGAGACAAACCAGTCCTCTCGATCATCTCCCTCAGCTGTAAAATGACACATATACAATTTATACAATTACTGAATGTTTTTTATGTTTATAGTTAAAAATACAAATTACAATAAATGTTGACACACTATATTATTCTTACCTCGGCTGACGCACCAGAAAACCAATGACACAAATCTCGGCATGTTGCTGATCTGTTGTAGCATGTCAGAAACGACCAAATCTCTCCTCCCAACATCCGTGAGGCAACATGTCCTAGAAAACTAGGAATCACGGAACCATCAACGGGACCACCATCAACCGCTGCAGTAACTACCCAGCTCTCGTCTTCACTAGCTTTGGGACGTTTGCTTGTCCCTGAAAATTATAAAATTATACTAAATTATACTAAAAAATACTACGAAATTATACTAAATTATACTAAAATTATACTAAAAAATACTAAATTATACTAAAATTATGCTAGATTATACTAAAATTATACTAAAAAATACTAAATTATACTAAAATTATACTAGATTATACTAAAAAATACTAGATTATACTAAAAAATACTAAAAAATACTAAATTATACTAAATTATACTAAAATTATACTAGATTATAGTAAAAGTATACTAAAATTATACTAAAAAATACTAAATTATACTAAAATTATACTAAAAAATACTAAATTATACTAAAATTATACTAGATTATACTAAATTATACTAAATTATACTAAAAAATATTAAAAAATTATACTAAAAAAATACTAAAATTATACTAAATAATATTAAAAAAATACTAAAAAATATTAAAATACCTGTACTCGCAAAACGACCTCCTACGCGTTGGGTCGGCTGTCTCCCCGGGGTCGGCTGCTCATCGCTCTCCTCAACCTCGCGATCATGTGCAACAGCGGACTGTCGCACTGCCCGGGCTGCCACATCCAGGTAGTCCTGAAAAGAATCGCTATTGGGCTCTCTGTCATCAAAATCAGTCGCCCCCTCTGATCCATGAATATCGGCCTGATCCGCAATCGGCCCCCTCCTCACCTGCTCCGTCGCAGCCCCTCTCCGCCTACGACCAGAAATATCTATACCACGCAATCTTGTATGCCGTGGTGTATCATCCTCGTCGTCCATATCTAGACGACGAGCAGATGACGGGATGGATTTCCCACCCCTAGTAGGCCGCTCCGTCTACAAAAAAAAAATTACACTAAATTAATAAAATTGTAAATAATGTAAATTATACTAAATTTATAAAATTATGCTAAAATACTACTAAATTAATAAAATTATAATAAAGTTATACTCAATTTATACTAAATTATCCTAAAATTACACTAAATTACTAAAATGTTTACTAAAATTAAACTAAAATTACACTAAATTACTAAAATTTTAAAAAATATTAATTTTTATACTAAAATTTATACTAAATGTTTACTAAAATTAAACTAAAATTACACTAAATTACTAAAATTTTAAAAAATATTAATTTTTATAATAAAATTTATACTAAATGTTTACTAAAATTAAACTAAAATTACACTAAATTACTAAAATTTTAAAAAATATTAATTTTTATACTAAAATTTATACTAAACGTTTACTAAAATTAAACTAAAATTACACTAAATTACTAAAATTTTAAAAAATATTAATTTTTATTAAAAAAAACGGGGGCGTAAGGGAATCACGCCCGAACCATTGGTTGGGCGTATGCGCATCACGCCCTATCAGTGGTTAGGGCGTATGCGTATCACGCCCTACCAGTGGTTCGGGCATGTGGCTATCACGCCCGCACCACTGGTCGGGCGTGATACTCATACGCCCGAACCGCAGATCGGGCGTGATGTTCATACGCCCGACTGCGATTCCGGCCGAATTTTTAAAAACCGCAACAGATTCAATTCGATGCAAAAATCAACGAAATAAAGCGGTAAACCTTACCATTTTAGCTTTTCCTTTACGGTTTCTATCACCATCCATGATTCGGTTCACTAATTTGTCTGGATTTGAGGAAAAATCGTTTCGGCTTCTTGAGAGGTTTTGGGTTTTTTGAAATTTAGTGCAAAGGGTATTTCGGTCTATTCACGGGGCTAGAAGTATAAATTTAGGGCTGGATTTAGTAAATCACTAAAAGAATGAGAGTAAGTCATAAATTTTAACAAAAAAAACCAGACAAATGGTAGAGAGAGAAGTGAGAGAGAGAAATGGGAGGGAGGGGTTGAAGAAAGAAGATGATGGTATTTTAGTAATTTTATAAGAATGAGGCTATATTTGTCATTCTATAAAGAGTGGGTCCCATTTTTTTTAATTTTACAATGAAAAATGATGACGTGGTATAGTTGACCAGCGTTGACCGGTCATAAATACCGGTTGTATACTTTAGTGGGAGGTCACCTAAAGCTTGTACAGTTTAGTGTGACAAAATTTTCGTTGTACACCAAAGTGTGATTATGGGTAAAGGTTGTACACCATGTATATAATTTACCCATGTATATGTTTATAACTTGTTTGCTACCTTAAATTTAGTCTATAATCCCCCCAAAAAAAATTATGCAGCATTAATGATCAGGAATTTAAAGACAGAATACTTTCGTCAGTAAAATTTAAATTTGGACACTAAATAAGTTACCGACAGAATATCGACAGCTTTTTCAGTCATTAATGTCTATTATAAGTGTTTTTTAAAATCAACGGTAAAGGCAATTAAAACCGCGGGTAGTAAAGTGTCCCTATTAAAAACCTAACCCCAACGCCCTAAAAAAATCGTCGGTAATGTAGCAACGGCAGCATTAACAACACTCTTCTAACGGTTTTGAAAACCGGCACTAATATTTGTAAGGGCGGTTAAAACTGTCGTTAAAGTCGAAAAAATCCATCGGTAAAGGACTTGTTTTGTAGGGGTCAGGTACCAAACAAGTGTGAGAAGGTCATTTCAGGAGCTCAAGTCGCCGATCTCAGCCCTGGATCGGCGATCCGAGCCGATAAAAATTTAGGCGGGAGCGAATGAGGTCGGTGACACCAATCTTGGCTAAGTACTTTTCAAGCCTAGCCGAAGTCGTCCAATTGCACTTGAATTGAGCAAATTTTCAAATAGTTTATGGGCCCACTTCAAGAATCTTTCATGATTACAAGTTTGCCATCTAGAGTTAATTGCTTTTATGCAATGTATTTTGCCTTTTTCCTTTTTGACCCCTTTAAGTTATGTTTTGAGTTATTTAAATGTTAGGGCTTTTATATATTTCCTTCTTAGGGTTTCAAAGGTATTTAAGCCCTTTTATGTTTTGTATTGCACAACTTTTATCAATCAAATCTAAAATTACTCTCATGGAGGCTAAGGTTCAGCCCTTTATCAAATAAGTGCTTTTCTAATTCCTACAAGTTTAGTTTGTGAAATTCTTTGTTTGTTTAGGGTCAAAACAAATAATTTTCGTTCTCTAAATCCCTATATGCATCAATTGGTATCAAACCTAATAGTTTTCTAACCCGAAACTTCTTTGGTATGGTTCAGCTATAAGAAATTCCCAAGAACAAATGGAGGCATATGACAAGAAGCTTGAATATTTGAGACAAGAGATGATGCACTCCATATTGGAATCAAGGCAAGCTCTTATGCATTATATGAAGGCTTGAATGGAGAAAATGAGGGTGGAGTTTCAAGTCATGCTTCATAAAGGCTAAGGTTTCAACCCGAAACTTCTTTTGTAGGGGTCAGGTACCAAACAAGTGCGAGAAGGTCATTTCAGGAGCTCAAGTCACCGATCTCAGCCTTGGATCGGTGATCCGAGCCGATAAAAATTTAGGCAGGAGTGAATGAGGTCGGTGACACCAATCTTGGCTAAGTACTTTTTAAGACCAGCCGAAGTCGTCCAACTGCTCTTGAATTGAGCAAATTTTCAAATAGTTTATGGGCCCACTTCAAGAATCTTTCATGATTACAAGTTTTCCATTTAGAGTTAATTGCTTTTATGCCATGTATTTTGCCTTTTTCCTTTTTGACCCCTTAAGTTATGTTTTGAGTTATTTAAATGTTAGGGCTTTTATATATTTCCTTCTTAGGGTTTCAAAGGTATTTAAGCCCTTTTATGTTTTGTATTGCACACCTTTTATCAATCAAATCTAAAATTACTCTCATAGAGGCTAAGGTTCAGCCCTTTATCAAATATGTGCTTTTCTAATTCCTACAAGTTTAGTTTGTGAAATTCTTTGTTTGTTTAAGGTCAAAACAAATAATTTTCGTTCTCTAAATCCCTCTATGCATCAATTGGTATCAAACCTAATAGTTTTCTAACCCGAAACTTCTTTGGTATGGTTCAGCTATAAGAAATTTCCAAGAACAAATGGAGGCATATGACAAGAAGCTTGAATATTTGAGACAAGAGATGATGCACTCCATATTGGAATCAAGGCAAGCTCTTATGCATTATATGAAGGCTTGAATGGAGCAAATGAGGGTGGAGTTTCAAGGCATGCTTCATAAAGGCTTTTAACAGAATCAGTGAAGAGAATATCAAAGTCCTCTACTGCCAAAGAAATCATGAGGTAAGGATACATAATTTTAATTAATTTGATGATTTTGATAATGGTGATGTGGAAGTTGAGTATGATGATGTGTATGGCATTGATGCGTGCGGCGCCTAGGTAGAGCTTATGAAATGTATATTATGATAAGTTCATTATGACTATGGATGTGATCTTCCTAAATGCTCTATCTCTACTAGACGCTACTACTTAGGGGCAAGTGTACCCCGTCGTATCAAGTAATAATCCGGTTAAGATTGAGTATCGAATCCACGGGATTTATAACTACAAGTATTAAACGACTCGGTTTTATACGTTATCTAAGCGGTGAATACTTTGGGTTGATTTGGGAAACAACTACAAACTACTCCTAACTACGGGCGAGACAGATTTATATAACGAAAACTCTACGAAGTGATATGGATGATGATAAGTTATAAATATGATAAACAATGACTCCCAATATATACGGTTAATGATTTACTCTTGCAATGACGACTACATGTAGTGTGACCGACCCGTGAAGTATTTAGACTACGTGGTTCCTAGTCAAGGCGTGTCTAATGCTCGGGATTAGAAACTAGGGCCCGTAAGTTCCGTGGCTTGTCAATTCCTACGGTTTCCGGTGTGTCACTTTCGGTAAGGCAACACCTATATGAATCCCTAAAGATAGCTCGAATGGCGTCGGAAATCGCGTTCCCCTACACAATAATCAATTACAAATATCAAAACAATTAGCAAGCATCAACACATATAAAGAAGTAGAAATTGTAAATCATGAATTATAAATATGGGAAATGTAAATATGGAATACAACCAAGCCTAGTACATAGGAAGAGTACAAGCTAATTAGCAAGTGAAAAGGGAAGAATCCACCCTCGAAACTAGCTAACCGGACTCAAGGCTGTCTCTTAGGACTTGGAGGTGGAACTCTCGAGCTTGGTGAACGGAGATGGAACGGAAGTTTGACGGAATGCCGGAATAAACGAACAAGCTCTTGAGGTGGAAGAGTTTTTGCTATGTAAAATCTGAATCTAAAATCTAAAACTATATAACAAGAGCTCAATACATAAAATTCTAGATGGCTAAATGAGTGCTAGTCACTCTTATTTATACATCAAGCTAGGGGTAGAATTGTAAGTTCACAAGATACAAGCATGAAGATAAATTATTTCTGCAGAATTCCCATGACACGCCCCGCGTATGGTAGGGGACGCCCCGCGTGTTGGCCCATTTCGTCAATAATTCCTGCATGTGGACCAAATTCAGATCTTCTTGTCTCAACCACGCCCCGTGTAGACTGGGGTACGCCCCGCGTGGTTGAGCTCCTGAGATTTAATGGTTTGAAATGTGTCTTTTACGCCTCGCGTGGCCTAGCGGACGCCTCGTGTATGTGAGTCCTTGGAACTTTAGATTGAAGAACTTCCCATATATGCCCCGCGTGAGAGCAGTTGACTTGGAAGACCATGCAGTCTAACTTTCATGATTGATCTTATCATCTCTGACTAGATGTCTCACGCCCCGCGTATCAGTGGGTTAGTCCCACGTGGTGCCTGTGGATTGAGCAGTTATTTCTGACTGGATGTTCCACGCCCCGCGTGGAGGGTGATACGCCCTGCGTATGTCGGTGGATTTTTGCTCCTTACTTGTACCTGAAATACAATTCTCGAGAGCCGAGTTAGCTTGACGTTTTATTTTCTAAATTAATCAAAAATAAAGATAATTAACCGAAAGTACGGATTTTATTTTTATTTCGTTATTTTATTAAAACGTTTGAGACCTGCATGATCAAATTTTGGTGGGTCGGTGTTTTTGCACTTACTCGAAGTCACTTTGAGTTTGCATTTTCATCCGGGTTTTTTTCCTCCTATGTTATGGTTTAGGCAATATTAAAAATGAACCCGGAGGGGGGTTGTAATGTGGGTGGCTTTTTAGTGGTTAATTTTTAGAGACTCGAGTTCAAACACCATTTTGATGATCGCACCGTGTTTTTATTTTGGCCTTAGCAAGTTTGTAAAATATAACTCGAAATTGCTCGGGTGGAGCTTGAGAATGCCTTTTGCTCTTTATTGTGTTTTTTCCTTTTTGTTTTGAGAGCGGCACAAAAACGATTTCGAAAGCTTATGGTGCTTACTTGTCAAGGCCTTGGCTTATTTGGTGCGATTTGATTTCGTTGGTATTTAAACAAGAGGAAAAAGGGTTAGATGTTAAAAAGGTATTAACAAAGAAACCGGTTAATAGGCTCGAGGGGGTTTCCTAGAGGTTAATGAAAAAGAGAAAAATAATTTAAGAAAAGAATTAGCCTAAGTGGGTTCGTTTTATCATCTATTGCCATTTTTACCAACATAAGTGTACTTAACCCGGTATTAGGTGCAAACTCTATGAATCGAGTGAAGTCAAAGCTCTCAAAAAATTGTGAAAGACATAGAGTTCTCATACAAACTCTTTTAGGCTCAAAAATTCCTCACAAAAATTTCGGGTTAAATTGTGTACGTTCAAGTTCTCGTCAAATTTTCAACTATCCCGTTTTTATTGCCTTTTTAAATTTCATTATAGAGATAACCTGTGGGTTAGGACTCAATGCTTTTGTTTGGTACGAACTTAGGCTTTACATAAATTCTATAACTTCAGAATCAAGACTAAAACTTCTTAATTAAACCGATCCTTTGATTTAACGTCTTTACATTTAAGAACAAATAACGAAACTTTTAATTAATTTCCGAGGGAGGTAGTGTGTCGGAAAAATTTAAGAATCAATAAATTAGTTTAATTATTTTGTTGTTTATTTGATTTTTGTTTTTGTTTTTGTTAGTGCAAAACAAACGGTGAGTGCGGGGTTGCACGACCCTCCGCGTTATTAAAATGATGTTTGTTCCAAGGACGATGATAGGGGCATTTCGTCCCTATCTTTTAGCGTGATTTACGGTTTAATTTTGGATTAAATAAATAAGTTTAATTGCAAAAATAGAATGTTTTAATAAAATAACGAAATAAAAATAAACTCCGTACTTTCGGATAATTTTCCGTATTTTTTATTAATTTAGAAAATAAAACGTCAAGCTAACTCGGCTCTCGAGAATTGTATTTCAGGTACGAGTAAGGAGCAAAAATCCACTGACATACGCGGGGCATATCATCCTCTACGCGGGGCGTGGAACACCAAGTCAGAAATGATTGCTCAATCCGCAGGCACCACGTGGGATCTACCCACTGACACGCGGGGCGTCATACCTTACACGCGGGGCGTATGAGCAATGATAAGCTCAATCATAAATGTCAGACTGCATGGTCTTCCAAGTCAACTGCTGTCACGCGGGGCGTCCCAACCTACATGCGGGGCGTATATGGGAAGTTCTTCAATCTAAAGTTCCAAGGACTCATATACGCGAGGCGTAAAAGACTCATTTCAGGCCATGAAATCTCAAGAGCTCAACCACGCGGAGCGTACCCCAGTCTACGCGGGGCGTGGTTGAGACAATAAGATCTGAATTTGGTCCATATGCAGGAGATTTCTAACGGAAAGGGTCAATACGCGGGGCGTACTCCACCATACGCGAGGCGTGTCATGGGAAATCTGTAGAAAATCATGTTCCTCCATGCTTGCACCTTGTAAACTTACAATTTTACCCCTAGCTTGATGTGTATAAATAAGAGTGACTATCACTCATTTAGATAGCTTTTGACATACAACTCTTGTTATAGATTAAGCTCTTGCTACTTAGTTTTAGATTTTATTTTTATATAGCAAAACTCTATCACCTTGAGAGCTTGTTCGTTGATTCCGGCATTCCGTCAAAGTTCCGTTCCATCTCCATTCACTAAGCTCGAAAGCTCCATCTCCAAGTCCTAAGAGACGGCCTTGAGTCCGGTTAGCTAGTTCCGAGGGTGGATTCTTCCCTTTTCACTTATGTACTAGGCTTGGTTGTATTCCATATTTACATTCTCCATATTTATAATTTATGATTCATAATCTCTTTTTCTATGTATGTGTTAATGTTTGTTACTTGTTTTGATATTCGTAATTGATTATTGTGTAGGGGGATGCGATTTTCGACGCCATTCGGGCTATCTTTAGGGATTCATATAGGTGTTGCCTTACCGGAAGTGACACTCAGGAAACCATAGGAATTGACAAGCCACGGAACTTACGGGCCCTAATTTCTAATCCCAAGCATTAGACACGCCTTGACTAGGAACCACATAGTCTAAGTACCTCACGGGTCGGTCACACTACACGTAGTCGTCATTGCAAGAGCAAATCATTAATCGTATATATATATTGGGAGTCATTGTTTGTCATATTTATAACTTATCGCCATCCATATAATTTCGTAGAGTTTTTGTTATATAAATTTGTCTCACCCGTAGTTAGGAGTAGTTTGTAGTTGTTCCCCGAATCAACTCAAAGTATTCACCGCTTAGATAACGTATATAACCGAGTCGTTTAATACTTGTAGTTATAAATCCCGTGGATTCGATACCCGGTCTTAACCGGATTATTACTTGATACGACGGGGTACACTTGCCCCTAAGTCGTAGCGTCTAGTAGAGATAGAGCATTTAGGAAGATCACATCCATAGTCATAACGAATTTATCATAATATATATTTCATAAGCTCTACCTAGGCGCCGCACGCATCAAGTTTTTGGCGCCGTTGCCGGGGATTTATAATTTCTTGCAATATTAGACAAAAACGTTTTATTGTTAGTCTAAGCATTATCTTTGTATAAATTGTTTATATATACTTTTTACTAACAAAATTCTTTCTTGTTTATAATTATTTCCATTTATTTATTTTATGCACACCTATAGGTGCCGCGGCCTCGCCCGGGCGGACCGGGGGGTGGACACTGTTGACAACAGATGCTGTGATTGGTGCCAAAAGCAACCAATCGCGGAATCAAGCTGCTCGGCAGGACTGGAGCTCGGAGTATGGAAGAGTCGCCACCCACGAATGGAAAATGAACACCGATCCCTTCGGGAGACCGGTGAGGGTTCGGGAAACTTAGGTACGAGCCGAGAAGGCTAGCTCCTTTCCGGAGAAAGGCTATTAGGCACGCCGACATCGCCCGGTTATGAACCACCGGCCTCCTACTTAGCATGTTAGGCGCTAACGGACTAATCGCATATTTCTTTAAGTTTAAAATTCATTTGAAACCTTTTCTTTCTCGTTTTGGAAACCGTTTTGAGCATATATTATTGAAAGCCATATTAGTAAAGAATCACCCATTTACACTTTAGAAAACGTGACGTTTAGGAAATGGTTTGAAATGGTAAAAAGCCTTTTATTTACACTTTAGAAATATCTTGAAAAACTTTACTTAAATAAGCAACTTAAACTCTCTTTTTTGTGATTTATTTCCCCTTTTTCACTCAATTAATTTTTACTTGAACATATTTACAAGAATGATCAATTTAAATCCCAAATCTAACCAAATAAAACGAATTTGAAATATATACATATAAATGTCCAAAAGTAGAGTGAATATATATATATATATATATATATATATATATATATATATATATTTATCTAAAAATAAGGATATATATATAGATTAAAAAACAAGTAAAAGATACTATATAATATAACTAAGTATATGTATAGTAATGATAACGAAAATACTAAATATAATACACTTTTATTCCAATTTAAAAATATGTAAAAATAATGGATAAAATTCATAAATAAGAAAACTATATTTAAACAAAAATAGTTTTTATACATAATAAATATATAGAGAGTAACTCACCCCAAAAACAATAAAAGGAAAACATATATATATATATATATATATATATAGCTTTTACAAAACCAAATTAATGTAAATAATCTCCAAATATACAAAATAAGTAGATACATAATAAGTAATTACTAGTTATATACCTCAAAAATAATTTTAACAAACATGTTACATAATTATACATATATATATAAGGGATTAAATGTCAAAAAGTTAGGAAAAGAGGGTTGAAAAAGCATTTTTATAATTACAGCAGCTTTACCGACGGAAAATCCGTCTGTAAACAGCCTTTAGTGACAGAAAATGTAGAATTACAGAATCATCCCAACAGTTTCCAGATTTATTCAAACACTTTAAATCTACTCTATTCTATCATTTTGGGCCTCCGAACTACCCAAATTGGATCATAGTCTATAACGGATACTCCTAAAACGATGTTTTATTTCAAAACGTTAATTTAAAAAAACTTTTCTAAATTCTATATTTACAACGTTTTAATGCCGAACTCCCCTTAAATCGGGTCACGGTTCGTGTTGGGACTTTTAAAACGAGGTTTTTATTTCAAAACAAAACAAAACGTTTATTTAATACGAGACGGGAATTAAATAAATACGGAAAAATAAATAAACGTGATAAATAAATAACTAAATAAATAAATAAAGAAACAAAACTATAAATAAAATAAATAGATGAAATAAATAAAACGAGTCTAGTCGTCGGATAATACCTCAAGATCAGTATTGACGGTTTGATGTCGGTCGATTCCACGAGTTAAGATTTTTTGGTGTTTTTTTCGTGTTTGGTAAAATATTCAACTTTTAGGAATTTTCAAATTTTTTAGGAAAAAAAATGTTTTTTCCCAAAAAAATCACTTTCTCTCTCTAAAAAATGTTATAGAGTGAGAAGCTCCAAAAATCCCCCCCTAAATGCATGGGGATTCGTGCCTTTTATAAGCACAGATCCCAAGGTTGGGCGTGCGCCCAACGGGAGTTTGGGCGGACGCCCAACTTCGCGTTGGGCGCGCGCCCAACAGACGTTGGGCGGACGCCCAACGCCGGTTGGGCGCGCGCGCCCAACTGCCGTTGGGCGTGCGCCCAGCGCATGTTGGGCGCACGCTCAACTGCCATCGGGCGCGCGCCGGCCGCCGCTGGGCGCTCGCCCAACGCCGTTGGGCACTCGCGAGCCGTCTATTTGACGACACGCGGTCCCTTCGGACCCTTTCGTGGTTTTTTTATTTTTTTATTTTTTTATTATTGGAATCAACCGCTCTAACCGTCTGCCATGGGTTTTCATCACAGGTCCTCCGACTCGGTGTCTACAGTTGCCCCTACTTTCTTATTTTAACAGTGACGTGTGTGCTTTTTCGAAAAAAACTTTTTCGCGAATGCGACACATGCAATGGAAACCATATTAAAGTAAAAGACACATATAGAGTGGGAGGAGCAATACCTGATCTCCATGTCGCAAGTTCCTTCCTCGTCTTCAGTCTCTTCATTGACCGTCTTCCCTTAGCTTTTTCTAGCCACCCTAGTTTCTAAATCAACCGCATGTAAGATTGCTCTTTCTAGCGACCCTAGTCTCTACATCGACGGCATGTAAAGTTGCTCTCTCTAGCGACCCTAGTCTCTACATCGACCGCAGGTAAAATTGCTCTTTCTAACGACCCTAGTCTCTACATCGACCGCAGGTAATATTGCTCTTTCTAGCGACCCTAGTCTCTACATCGACCGGAGGTAAAGTTGCTCCTTCTAGCGAACCTAGTCTCTACATCGACCGCAGGTAATATTGCTCTTTCTAGCGACCCTAGTCTCTACATCGACCGCAGGTAAAGTTGCTCTTTCTAGCGACCCTAGTCTCTACATCGACCGCAGGTAATATTGCTCTTTCTAGCGACCCTAGTCTCTACATCGACCGTAGGTAAAGTTGCTCTTTCTAGCGACCCTAGTCTCTACATCGACCGCAGGTAAAATTGCTCTTTCTAGCGACCCTAGTCTCTAAATCGACCGCAGGTAAAATTTCTCTTTCTAGCGACCCTAGTCTCTAAATCGACCGCAAGTAAAATTGCTCTTTCTAGCGATTTTGAATTTCGACACACTGTCGTCTGTATTTTGACTAGAGCCACGGTCTCGCATACTGAAGTTGTGAATAGGAATGACCTTATCCCTTCGCCTGGAATCTTTTCGGGCTAAAAATTATTTTCCTGGTGACTGTTGTCTGTATCTTGACTGGCGCCACTGTTCTGTAAACTTTGACTGTCGTCTAGAGTCATCTCCCTGGACAATGGTCACTGCTCGGTAAAAACGCAGGCTAAAACGGACTGCGAATCGGAGGTTTGTGCACTTGGTAATTAATTATTTACTTTTTACCTTTACGTCACGTCGTACCTTTTTTTTTACTTACTTTTTTTTATCATTTTTGTATGCGTGTAGTGGTATATGCATGTATGTATGAAATGAATGCGCATGAATGACGTTTTACGGCAATTTTAGCCTTCTGGTTGTCTCTCGTCGACTAGCCTCCCCACTGTATTCTTCTGTTGAACCAAGCTTCCGCCCATCCCAATATTTCTGTCTCTCTTTCGCCTTTTAATACATCATTTACGCGTATTTCCCAATATCCCTCGTACTCAGGACATCACTTGTGCTTACGCCCATGACATCACTTGTCCTTACACCCATGACATCATTCGCGCTCATGACATCATTCGCGCCCATGACATCATTCACGCCCATGACATTATTCCATTTTCCTATAAAAAGGCTTCCCTCTCTTCATTTCTCTCACACTTCTCATCATGGCTGATTCCAGTTCTGATGTTCTTCGCTTTTTTATGCGCCGTCTAGATTGGGACATTCTCGATTGTCCACAGCTAGCTGCCTTAAAATATTTACGTGAAGTTAAAATAGACGCTTTCTTAATCCGGGCTGCCATCACCTTCTGGGACCCTGATTACCATGTATTCCGCTTCGATCCCCAAGAGTTGTGCCCCCTCTTAGAAGACTTTGAGGCCATTATGGATTCTCACTTCGTTACCCCTCTTCGACCAGCCCTTCCTGATCCTAACCCCTCGTACCCGAGATTGATGTGCTCCCTTCTCGAGCTTTCCAAGGCAAGGGTTCATTCTCTGACGGACCAGCACCACTTTGTCAAGTTGCCGGATCTCCTCTCTCATATACTAAGCATCTCCCCCTCAACTGCTGGTTTTAATAACTCGGTGAGGTTTCTCCTTCTTAGCCATTACCTCCTGGTATCTCCTACAGGAAAGGGGGATTATCAGATTCTGACTTTGCTTCCCCGGATGGGAAACGGTTACTCGGTTTATCCCACCATCCTCATGGAGACACTGTTAGGCTTGGATGACTGCCAGAGAAGTTGGATGGCTGGACGGTCCTCCCGTTTGTCCGAGAGCCCTTTGTTACTTCAGGTATATTCTATGCTTTAATATGTATCTCCTTGAGTTCCATTGGTTCATTCCTTCTTCCTTTCCTTTTTAGATTTGGCTTCAAGAGAAGTTTCAAATGATGGCTCCCCCTTTGACTCGGTACGACCTCAGTGGTCCCCATTCGTCGTATTCACCCAAGTGGCACCTCCATCGGACTTTGAGGGTGCGAGGCTTGTCCTTTGACCAATGGAGAATTTTCCTAGAGGGCGCTTCTGATCAGGATATCATGTGGATGTGCCCTTGGTGGCATTTGACTAGGGTTTTGACCGGCTTTGGCGGGAGGAGAATGTTCTGCGCTGGTCTTCGCTCATCCTCTTGCTATTATCCCCCCCCGAGTGTCGCGCCAATACAATGTGTTCCAAGCATTTACCCCTGACTTAGGGACGATAGAGGTCCATCCTTTGACAGCCCGATTTCTGGTGATGCTAGAGGTTAACTGGGACAACCGCTCGGATATCTATAGCTGTTGTTCTTGGCCCAATTATACCCCGGAGGTCCTTGCTTCGTGGACTTCTTCATACTTCACCCCGAGGTTTGGGACCACCTTTGTCACAGATGATCCTTATAAGGCGAGGGTGTTGGCTTTGAAGGCTGAGGCCAGCCGTAGGGCTTAGGAGGGTCGAGGTTTTGGCTTACGATGACCACTTGGCGGTAGGTGTTGTACCATTTTATGCTTTCCAATAATCCACGTGTGGGGTTTGTACTCTTTAGTGAAGTTGATTGATTGTGGCTTTTTGGTTTGGGCGGGGTTTTAATAAAACTTGCTTTATGAAAGGAGGAAAGACCCATGATTTATAATACAATGCATTCAGTCGGTCATAACTATTCCAATCATTCTCTTCAAATATATTCATGCCTTTATTTATTTACAACCAACAGAAATACTTAGCCAATTATACATTATTTTTGTAATTGCTCAAGATATAACTACTGTTACCAAGACCCGCCTTTTTTCAGTTTTCAGATCCCAGCGATTTTTCAACTCTCCTTTTATTATCCCGGAATTTTCAAATGAGCTCCCTCTTGGGTTTTCACTCATTGGGATGTCCCTTATTGTTGCATAGATCGCCCTTTGCGGGTTTTCAATCTATCAGGAATTTCTTTTTTTTTTTTTTTTTTTTGCTTTTTTGTTTTTTTTACGAAAAGTATTTCTTAAGCCTATCCAGATTGGTAGGTTCGGAGAACTCCATGCCGTCCATAGTAGTTAGCTTAACCGCGCCTTTGCTCAGCATCTTCTTCACGAGAAACGATCCTTCCCAGTTTGGCATAAACTTGCCCCTAGGGTCGGTGTGCGTCATCCGGATTTGTTTCAGCACCATGTCTCCCTCTTTGATATGACTAACCTTAACCTTCTTGTTGAAGGCCCGAGCCATCCTCCTCTGATATAGTTGTACATGATAGAGGGCCTCCATCCTTTTCTCGTCGACCAATGCCAACTGCTCATACCGCTTCTTCACCCATTCCCCTTCAGGAATCCCTGCTTCTACCGCGATTCTCAGCGATCGCTTCTCAATCTCGATTGGCAGAACTGCTTCTGCCCCATACACTAAGGAGAACGGCGTTTCCCTAGTAGATGTTCTAACAGTCGTGCGATAGGCCCACAAAGCAAGTGGAAGCTGCTCGTGCCAATTCCGGTGCGACTCCACGGTCGTTACGAGAATCCTCTTGAGGTTTTTATTTGCCGCTTCTACTGCCCCGTTAGCTTGTGGGCGATATGGAGAAGATCTATGATGCTCAATGCCGTACTCTTGGAAGAGACTTTTTACCTCTCCTTGGAACTGGACCCCGTTATCCGTGATCATATGATGGGGTACCCCAAACCTGGTGATTAAGTGCTTTTCAATGAACTTCCTCATCTGCTTAGATCCCAACTTGCTAAACGATTCTGCCTCTACCCACTTGGTGAAGTAATCGATGCCAATTGCGATGAATTTGTGTCCATTTGATGCATTAGGCCTCACCTCACCGATGATATCAATGCCCCAAGCTGCAAACGGCCAAACGGGTGCCAACACGTGCAGTTCCATAGCTGGTAGGTGATTATAATCCCCGTGGATTTGACAATCATGGAATTTCTTCGCATATTCGTTACAATCTTTTTCCATGGTGAGCCAATAGAAGCCTTGCCTTACGATTTTCTTTGCCAACACTGCTCCTCCCATATGGGCTCCATAAATTCCCGAATGTACCGACTCCATTGTCTCACGGGCTTCTCCCTCGTCCAAGCATCTCAATTGTAATCCATCGGCGTGCCTTTTGTAAAGCAAATCATTATGGATGACGAACTGCTGGGCTAACCTCCTGATCACAGCCTGATCCCTAAGTTCTGACTCTGCCGGATAAGTCCCGTTTTTCATGAAATTCGCAATGTCGAAGTACCAAGGCTTCTCGTCAACTCCTAACAACATTACATCTTCATAGCACGGTTTGTGGGACCTTTTTAGCACCAAAGGCTTTAAGGAAAGATTCCATGGATTATCCCACACCGACACCAAGGTGGCCAAAGCATCCGCTGCTTGGTTCTGTGCTCGAGGAATGTGATAAAAGCGGCACTCGCTAAATCTCTGCGCCAACCCCTCCAGCTGGTCTAAGTATGGGCGCAACCTTTCTTCCCTTACTTCCCAGTTTCCCTATGCTTGTTCGATAATCAGCTTTGAGTCGCCCCAGATTTCGACATACGATGCTCCCAATGCTGCTAACGACTCTAACCCGTAGATGCATGCTTCATACTCGGCCATATTATTAGTGAAAAGGAATGATAACTTCTTTACCATTGGGATCCTTTCTCCTTCTGGTCAGATAAGTAGCACTCCTACCTCGGCTCCATTCGAGTTAACCGCTCCATCAAAGAACATTTTCCACGGTATAACTTCTATTGCGTTCAAGCTCGTCGGGGTAATCATAGTTTATCTCCTCCTCTTCCGCATTTAAAGGCTGATTGGCCAGAAATTCTGTTACGGCTCTCCCCTTGATAACCTTCTTCGTTACATATTCGATGTCGAATTCTGACAATAGCAACAACCATCGGGCTAGCTTCCCTGTTAGGGATGGAGTTCGGTATAGATACTTCACGGGATCCATCCGGGAAATAATGATCACTTTGTAAGACTGAAAATAGTGCCGCAGCTTCTTTGTTAGCCATACTACTTCCGCGCACGTCTTTTCGATCATGTTATACTTAAGCTCGTATTCCAGGAACTTCTTACTCAGATAATACACCGCATGCTCCACACCGGTGTCCCCTTCCTGGGCCAGCATCGCTCTAATTGATCGCTCCTCAATTGCTACATATAGGAGGAGCGGTTTCCCAAGTTTAGGCGGTCTCAAAACCGGTGGATTAGTTAAATAGGTCTGGACGCTTTCCAATGCTTGCTGGCACTTATTGTTCCAAACCGTGGGTTAATCTTTCTGTAGCAGTTTAAAGATCGGTTCGCAAATCATGGTGAGTCGTGCTATGAATCGACTGATATATTGAACATGCCCCAGGAATCCTCTTACTTCTTTCTCATTCTTCGGTGCTGGCATTTCCTGTATGGACTTTACTTTGTCGGGATCCACCTCAATCCCCTTGTTACTGATTATATAGCCTAGGATCTTCCCCGATGAAACACCAAAGAAGCACTTCTTTGGGTTCAACCTTAGCTTGAATTCTGCGATTCGGGCCAAAAATTTCTCCAGTGCCACGAAATGCCCTTCTCTCGTATCCGACTTGACCATCATGTCATCCACATAAACCTCCACTTCATTGTGTATCATATCGTGGAACAGTGCCATAGCCATTTGCTGATAAGTTGCCCCAGCGTTTTTCAAACCAAACGGCATTACTCTATAGCAGTACGTCCCCCACTCAGTAGTGAACGAGGTCTTTGCTTTGTGCTTCTCGACCATCTGAACCTACATGTAGCCCATGAAACCATCCACATTTTTGTGTAAGACACTCGATGCTGCACTGTCGATCAATACGTCGATGTGAGGCAGTGCAAACTCATCTTCGGGGCAAGCCTTGTTGAGATCTCTATAATCGACACACATTCTCACTTTACCGTCATTCTTTGCGATTGGCACTACGTTTGCGACCCAAGGAGGATAGTCGATTACTTTGATAAAACCTGCCTCTAACTGTTTCTTCACCTCTTCTCTGATCTTATCTGCCCACTCTGGCCTCATTCATCGGAGCTTTTGCTTTACGGGCTTAGCATCGGGGTATATTGGAATACGGTGAGCTACGATGGATTTATCAATTCCTGACATGTCTTCGTATGTCCAAGCAAACACTATTTCGTATTTTTTAATTATTCTCTCAAATTCTTTCCTCTCTTCAATAGGTAATTCTTGAGCAATTTGTATAAGTTTAGGATTTTCATCCGTGCCAAGATTGAAAGTTGACATTTCTATTGTATTGATTTCAAATGTAGGCATGTTATATGAATGAGAATGCATGGAATGATCAGAATCAACATCAAGCAAGAAAAATCAGAATTATTTCATTGATAGTTTTGGCGAGTACATCATCAGATTCAAACAAAGCAGTAATACAATTGTCATCATCAGGGTTTTCGGGCTCCTCATAGGCCTTGGAGGTGTTTGGTTCATCCACCGCTCCCACGATTGCCCCAGTGGTGATAATTTTCTCCTCAGCATTCAGATCCAACATCATGATCTCCTCTATGAAGCAGCTCGCCTCTCCTTTGCCCCAGCTGGTGACATCGTTGAAGATCTCAAGGCCTGACAGGATCTTTCCCTCAGTGCTAGTCCATGACTCGGAAGTTCCCGAATAAAGCTTCCCCTGACCTTCGTTCACAAAATACTTCTTTAGGCCCACTTTCCCCTCACAGCCTTTGTTAGACGGACCTCCTAGCTCATATCCCAATCCCATTCGGGTGTTCTGACTCTTAAAATCTGGTGATTCTGGCAGCCCGTGATGGTGTGCACCGAATCCCATGCCGGGGATGAAACCCCCTTTCATCATCTTTATCACATCGGTGGTCATGCTAGACTCGTAGATCCCGGAAACTTGAAATCCGGAGAAAAGCTGAGGCTCAATCCCCAATGCAGCTACTGAGCTCAATTTCTCAGCTCTGATCGTCACTATTTCATCCTCGTATGGAAACTTGATCATTCGGTGGAGCGTGGAGGGCACACCTCCTAGCTTATGGAACCTTGGGCGTCCCAACAACACAGCAAAAGTCACTGATATATCCAGCACGGTGAACTCTGTTTCCTCCTCATGCGGCCCTACCTTCAGCTTAGCCTTAAAGACTCCCTCAATGTGACGGAGACTATCATCATAAGCTCGAATCACAGTCTTCGAGGCGGTCAAGTCTCCTCTTTCCACTCCCAACTTGGATAAGAGCTTCAGCGGGCAAACATTAATGGTCGATCCATCATCAACCATCACATAGCTAGTTTTCTTCCCGTTAATTTCAGCTCGGATGTATAAAGGCTTGTTATGAGCCTTCCCCTCCTCCGGGAGATCTTCATCGGTGAAGGTGATTTCAGTCCTCTTCCGGGCCATGATTGCCCCCACTAATGCCGCCGGCTCAGTATCGGTAGAAATGACCAAATTTTGCAGCTCTTTCATCAGATTCTCACGGTGGTACTTGGAATGGCACAAGACTTCCCACACCGTAGACTTAGCTTGTGTTTTCTTCAACTGCTCGAGGACTTGATCATCGGGCTTGGGAGCCGATCCTTCCCCTACCTCTGTCTCAACCATGGGCGCCTTCCCCTCGGCCACACGACCTGATCTTATCATGACAGCAATTTCCGGCTCGTCATCAGATTCATCCCAAATATTGATAGGAGTTCTCTGCTCGGCATCCTCCTCCTCCGAGGAACTTCCCCAAATATCCACAACCATCAAGTCCATCGCATGAGGGACATTCGGATTAATATAGGAAGGGTCTGACGATCCATACAACGCCCCACCTATCAGCTCATCATAATTCTTGAGGAACACCCTGTTCATCCTCCTTGCCACTATTGGAATAGCGCCTCTTTGTACATACATGAGCTGCACTTTATCGCTCACAGTTTCTCGACACAGCTCATAGTGGTGCCTCCACCTCCTAGCATAATCCACGAATGGTTCCTCGGGGAATTGCCTGATCCTATCCAGATCTTCTAGGGATCCCGTCTATGGAATATACATCTCATATCTTGACACAAATGCATCCCGAAGGGGTATCCAATGTCCCATTTCTTCCTCTGACAACCCTTGGTGCCACAACAGGGCATCCCCGGTAAGAGTTTTGGGAAAATGCTCGTGTAACTCACTTTAGGGGAACCCGACATTATACATGTGATTGCGGAATGAGGTTGCGTGCTCAACCGGATTTCGATATCCACCATACTTGGGCATCGCTAACACTGCTTCTGGGGTCTCATAGGAGGGCGAATCCGGTGTTTGCTCCACAAGCATCCATACCGTATATTCTTTGATAAACCTTTTCATCATTGCGGCCCAATTGCTCTTAACGTACATCGGGAGTGACATATACCACATCAACGGTTCCCCCATTAGTGAATTACAAAACAAATTGGTGATCTCCTCTTCATTAAAGCCCAACGGCCCCATTGCCGACAAGTAGAAGTGCAAATGTTCCATAGGATCTTTGTTGCCGTTATACTTACTAACTGCTGGTAACGGGCATTTGATAGGCCCAATTTGCATTGCGCTACTTTCTGTCGCTCTCTCCTTAACCTTCTTATACTTCTCTAAGAACAAACTTGCTAATTGCGACCAATCACCCTCAATGGAGTCAGGCAAGGATCGGAACCACCTCAATGGCTCGCCTATCAACGAATGGTGAAACCACTGAGCAATCTCATTAATCCCAAACGGTTCAACAAACATGGCACACATATACTTATATAGATGGACCTCAGGATCTTCCACTCCACTGAATACTTTTAACTCCGGAATAATCTTCCTAGATGACCCCTGCCCGGTCTCTTCGGTATTATCCTCGTCATATGGCACTCCGGCACCCAATTCATCATCCATCCCCTCATCCACTGGTTCTTCTCCCAGAAAAGACACATAAACTCCGCTTCCCATCATCATTTTCTCCTCGGAGTCCAACAACTCTTCTTCACTCTCCTCGAAGGATTCTACAACCATACTTTCTTCAAGCCCAAATCCGATCGTGCTCACCCTATGATTAGGCAATGGATTACGCCTAGTGGAAGGGTTCGCCGATGAAGGATCAGCTATCTTCTTTTCCTCAATCAAATCCTGAATCTCATGCTTCAACCTCTCGCAGTTCTCAATAGTGTGCCCATGATTGCTGTGGAACTCACAATACCCCCTAGCTTGCATCTGAGGAGTAGGCGGTGCTTTGTTATAAGGAGTGAGGGCTTTCAACAATCCCTTTTTCTGCAATCGTTCGAAAACTTTTGCGTAAGTTTGATCAAACTTGGCGAACTGCCTCTTCTCGATAGCATTAAGTTCAAGCACTTTTACTGCGGCAGATTCTGTACTCGCACTTGGCCCTCCGACACTATATCCAGACTTTGTCCACTTAGTATAAGCTTTCTTCGGCTCTCCATCCCCCTCGACTGTCAAGGCGCAGCTATACATCTGATTGAAATCGGTAAAGGGCATATACCGCAGCTCGTTCTTAATATAGGGCAACGTGTTGGCAATTACCATTCGGATCTGATCCTGCTCAAGCGGTTTCTGTTTCATAACTGCTGCCTTGGCTCTCCACTTCCTCACAAAATCGGATAAGGATTCCCCAGCCTGCTGCTTAGTACTCTCCAGCTCCTTCAGAATAACCTTAAGCATAGTGTTGAAACTATATTGAGCGATGAATGACTTCACCAACTCCTTCCAATCTCTCTTCGTCACCAACGGTAACGCATGAAACCACACGAGGGTAGCCCCTTCCAGGTAAGTATTGAACAGTCCAAGAACTTGTTCCTCAGTCAAGATCATGTGTTTCATCATTGTAACATACTGATTCATGTGAGCGGTAGGATCCCCAGTTCCGTCGAACTTCTTCATTTCCGGGAGCTGGAATTTCAAAGGCAATGCAGTTGCCGATAAACAGTTCTTCAAGTTATAAAAGTCCTGACTCCCGGAGCTTCCACCATGCAAATCCTGCACCTCCTGAGTGATGTGTTTCTCCCATTCCTCTTCCTTAGCTTTCTCCTTCTCAAGCTGTTTTTGGATGTAATCCTGATAGTCATCCTCATTCCTGAAGCGGGGACCAGTGTTCACCTCATTCTCAGCGCGCTTACTGCCACTCTTGTTATCATTAATGTTGTTCACAGAATTCTCCAATTCGGCCACCTTTTCGTTGGTCGCAGACATACTGACCGAAGACTGAGTAGACTCGGACGAAGATGATTCAGAAGCCACAACTGTCGACTGTGATGGTTCAGAACTGACAATCTGTAACTGGTCGAACTGTCTGACTAGCTGACTACTCTCACGGAACCACAACCGTTTAATGATGATGTCTGCGCGAGCGATACCTATTAGTATGTATGCATGATTTTATATGCATGATTCGTGGTGTGTGCGTTTATTTATTTACGGATATATAAGATAAGAAGAACAAACGTCATTCTAATTACACGTATCACAACATCTCTCTTCCATCCTTATTCCTCCACACACTCAATGGTCCAAGTCTCTTCCTAGGATTTTGATTTGGGGCCCACATTGCGGTCCAGGGGATGCGTGACGCCGTCGATTATTGCGGAAAGAATAAATCATTCATCAAACAATACAATTCGTTTTAACGTATCAGCGTTCAGTGACTAAGATATCGACCAAATTGGATTGCCCTATTGAATAACTCATCTTTCGTTGTTTCACGAGACGCATTAGTTCGGGTTTTGACTCCCTTTTGAGCGTATCTCGGATTTAGACGTGGTACGAGTTATTCTTTTGGTTCAATCGCTCGTTATTGACAATGATTCATCCCCTTTTATTCGCGTGGGTTCGTGTCTCGATTTTTGGATTACGACGGGATCTTTTGGATCTATCGAGAGACGTAACCACATGTTTGTTTAGTGATGATATCACTTTTGGATTTTATTTTAGGGAACGGACTCATCGCATAACGTGTTTGTTTCTAGCGTCAAAATCCGCTTGTTCGTTTTGGCTACGTGAAAAGACGGTGAGTCTTATTCGAGCGCGCGATAATCTTTAGCTAGTAACAACCCTTTATTTCTTCCAATTTACGGGATATACCATCCTAGCGTGGTTATAGAAAATCAACGTTTCGTTTAATCGCATGCTTATTCGAAGCAGGGATATTACCATTCTTTTCATTTAGGCACGAGTTAAGTAAACACGCAAATCGGGCCATATTTCTTGTAGTTTTGGTAACGGTCGAAATGATCGAGCCATTAGTCAAATCCACAGTCTCGTTCGTATGGTGCAATTATGCGGTTTTTTTATCTTAATTCGGCTTCGTGATTTTTAGGCGGCGTATATACCAGTTCAAGGCACGTATTTAACGACATTGGTTCATTTTCTTTAACTACTCTCGGGATTGTCATATATCGTAGATATGGAATGATTTTGATCGTTTTTATTTTATTTTCTTTTTCTTAGTCACTTTTGCGGATACGTCCATTTCTCTTTAGAACAACACAAGACGTAACGTAAGAGCTCGTTTTTTATTCGAAAGGGACGGGCTACATTCACGAAACTCTTTATGTTACAACGGGTTTGCTCAAAACAGAAATGTTCTTCGTTTTCGTTTTGTCATAATCTCGATTTATCCCAACGTATTTAAAAATGTGAATAACGGCTACCGTTAATATAGTCTTTTGAATCGAGATATAACTATCCTTAATACCAAACCGACTTGTACTAATACGTGCTTGCGTTATAACGTATTTCCTGAACATGTGCCTTCTTCGGGACACGGAAAGGGACCAGGCGGGTCGCACAAGTTCATTCATACGAGATGACTAAGTCGTCTTTAGTTCAAATCGTTTCAGTGTTTTGGGGTAGTTTATATATCGGTTTAAGAGTATATATTAACGTATCGTTTCATTTTCTTTACATATATTAGGATTAGACACGTATCATGGCGATTTGAAAACACGAATTGATTCATTCATCACAAAAATAGTAACGGGTAATCCTATGGAAACTTCTAAGGCTACTATATGCTGACACGGCTGATCGCGGGACCTCACAGGACCGCACAAAAATTCGCCCCTAACGAATGGATGGGGACCCTTTGGCGCCTTACTGCAAGGGGGAACTTACACTAGCCTCTTTTGAGCGACGAATGGACTCTCAATAGCGGTTTCGCGGAAATTACCCAAAAGGTTTGCAATAATGCTTATGAATGCATACGAAAAGAAATAATACGATCTGTCCCCGTTATGGGCTTAATACACGCCTTCCGGAATCAAATTTCTCGCTTCCCCAGCAGAGTCGACACTTGTAGGTGCCGCGGCCTCGCCCGGGCGGACCGGGGGGTGGACACCGTTGACGACAGATGCTGTGATTGGCGCCGAAAGCAACCAATCGCGGAATCAAGCTGCTCGGTAGGGCCGGAGCTCGGAGTATGGAAGAGTCGCCACCCACGAATGGGAAATGAACACCGATCCCTTGTAGGAGACCGGTGAGGGTTCGGGAAACTTAGGTACGAGCCGAGAAGGCTAGCTCCTTTCCGGAGAAAGGCTACTAGGCACCCCAACATCGCCCGGTTATGAACCACCGGCCTCCAAATTAGCATGTTAGGTGCTAACGGACTAATCGCATATTTCTTTAAGTTTAAAATTCATTTGAAACCTTTTCTTTCTCGTTTTGGAAACCGTTTTGAGCATATATTATTGAAAGCCATATTAGTAAAGAATCACTCATTTACATGAATTTAGAGTATATGGAAGAAAGAGGGAGATAGAAGAAAGAATTAGTTTATTCACCACGTGAGTTATGCTTCGTATTATACATTAAATCTACACTAATCTCACTCCCCAAAAACGAGTTTATTTACATGGTTCGTACCTTAATCGCCGTTGGAACGATTTAGGTACGTTTCAAAACCCCGTTAATTTATATGATGTTCACTCAAATCGCCGTTGCAACGACTCGAGCGTTTGAAAACGTGGAATAAGAAGTTTTAACAACAAAAAGCGTGATTAAGTATACAAGTCCATTTATTTTTGTACAAAACCGTTTAGTTAAGAAAACGATTCAAAACTCTATTATTTACAATGAAAACGATTTAGTTTACAAGGTTCACTTAATCCGTCATTGGAACGAATTAAGGTTTGAAAACATGACGTTTAGGAAATGGTTTGAAATGGTAAAAAGCCTTTTATTTACACTTTAGAAATATCTAGAAAAACTTTACTTAAATAAGCAAGTTAAACTCTCTTTTTTGTTATTTATTTTCCCTTTTTCACTCAATTAATTTTTACTTGAACATATTTACAAGAATGATCAATTTAAATCCCAAATCTAACCAAATAAAACGAATTTGAAATATATACATATAAATGTCCAAAAGTAGAGTGAATATACCTATATATATACATTTTTATCTAAAAATAAGGATATATCTATAGATTAAAAAACAAGTAAAAGATACTATATAATATAACTAAGTATATGTATAGTAATGATAACGAAAATACTAAATATAATACACTTTTATTCCAATTTAAAAATATGTAAAAATAATGGATAAAATTCATAAATAAGAAAACTATATTTAAACCAAAATAGTTTTTATACATAATAAATATATAGAGAGTAACCCACCCCAAAAAGAATAAAAGGAAAACATATATATATATATATATATATATATATAGCTTTTACAAAACCAAAATTAATGTAAATAATTTCCAAATATACAAAATAAGTAGATACATAATAAGTAATTACTAGTTATATACCTCAAAAATAATTTTAACAAACATGTTACATAATTATACATATATATATAAGGGATTAAATGTCAAAAAGTTAGGAAAAGAGGGTTGAAAAAGCATTTTTATAATTACAACCTTTACCGACGGAAAATCCGTCGGTAAACAGCCTTTAGTGACAGAAAATGGAGAATTACAGAATCAGTCCAACAGTTTCCAGATTTATTCAAACACTTTAAATCTACTCTATTCTATCATTTTGGGCCTCCGAACTACCCAAATTGGATCATAGTCTATAACGGAGACTCCTAAAACGATGTTTTATTTCAAAACGTTAATTTAAAAAAGCTTTTCTAAATTCTATATTTACAACGTTTTAATCCCGAACTCCCCTTAAATCGGGTCACGGTTCGTGTTGGGACTTTTAAAATGAGGTTTTTATTTCAAAACAAAACAAAACGTTTATTTAATACGAGACGGGAATTAAATAAATACGGGAAAATAAATAAACGTGATAAATAAATAACTAAATAAATAAATAAAGAAACAAAACTATAAATAAAATAAATAGATGAAATAAATAAAACGAGTCTAGTCCTCGGATAATACCTCAAGATCGGTATTGACGGTTTGATGTCGGTCGATTCCACAAGTTATGATTTTTTGGTGTTTTTTTCGTGTTTGGTAAAATATTCAACTTTTAGGAATTTTCAAATTTTTTAGGAAAAAAAATGTTTTTTCCCAAAAAAATCACTTTCTCTCTCTAAAAAATGTTTTAGAGTGAGAAGCTCCAAAAATCCCTCCCCCCCTAAATGCATGGGGATCCGTGCCTTTTATAAGCACGGATGCTAAGGTTGGACGCCCAACGTAGGTTGGGCGACGCCCAACGCCGGCTGGGCGCGCGCGCCCATGTACCGTTGGGCGTGCGCCCAGCGCATGTTGGGGGCGCGCCCAACTGCCGTCGGGCGCGCGCCGGCCGCCGCTGGGTGCTCGTCCAACGCCGTTGGGCACTCGCGAGCCGTCTATTTGACGACACGCGGTCCCTCCGGACCCTTTCGTGGTTTTTTTATTTTTTTATTATTGGAATCAACCGCTCTAACCGTCTGCCATGGGTTTTCATCACAGGTCCTCCGACTCGGTGTCTACAACACCCGATCTCGGAGTGATACTCTCGTTCCTATTGATCTTGAAATTGAACATACTATTTGTAGGATTCGGAGAGAGAAAATGGCAAACCTCAACAATGAAGCTAACCAACCCGAGGGCAACCAAGGGTCGCCGGTGCAACCCTTGAATAACAACCGCAATGGTGGAGGCAATGAAATGCGCTCGATGATGGAGATTCTCGCTCTGCATCGCCCTCAAAACCGCAACGAAATCGTTGCCCCCACCATTCCGGCCAACACATATGAAATCAAGACTAGCATGATCCAACTCATCCAACAACTTGGCCAGTTCGGAGGGGAGCCCCATGAAAACCCTAACGAACAGCTCGATAAATTTCTTATGTGTGCCGAGACCTCTCGGCAAAACGGTGTCCCGGTTGAGGCCGTCCGACTAAAGTTGTTTCCTTTCTCTTTGACAGGACAAGCGTTGGAGTGGTTACACTCGTTGGAGGCGGGTTCGATTACATCATTGGAGGAGCTTGAGAAGGAGTCCCTTTC
The DNA here is from genome assembly GCF_963576675.1 of Euphorbia lathyris. Classification (NCBI taxonomy): domain Eukaryota; kingdom Viridiplantae; phylum Streptophyta; class Magnoliopsida; order Malpighiales; family Euphorbiaceae; genus Euphorbia; species Euphorbia lathyris. The sequence goes on along the minus strand of NC_088919.1, from coordinate 26,487,009 downwards.
TTACTACTTCTCGCCTTCCAAAATGGTTAAGTTGAGGAACGACATCACTGCCTTTCGGCAGCTCGAGTATGAAGCCCTTCATGCGGCTTGGGCGAGATTCCAAAAGTTGCTTTGAAGCTGCCCGCACCACGATATCCCCAAGCACGATTTGGTAAGTACCTTTTATCACGGATTAACGCCTACTAATCGTGCAACCGTTGATTCCGCCGCAGGTGGGGATTTGTTTCGAAAATCGGCAAGCGAGGCTTACGAGCTCATCCACGAATTAGCTAGGAAAAGTGTCCAACGGCGAGAAGATCGGCTTGTCGGACCCTCGCGACATCAAACTTTTGCCGTAGAAGACGAGGCTCCCAAGATCTCTATGATCGAGATGAATAAAAAGCTAGACGCCTTAATGGCGCAATTGAGCCTCCAGAATACAGCACAGGTCCTGATGTGCTCACATTGCGGTGGTGACCACCATGGTAAGGATTGTCAAGCCGGAAGCCCTTTTGCCGGCGATGTCGAGAACGTAAGTTATGTAGGGGGACAACCGAGGTATAATTCTAATCACAACTCCTTTCATAACTCGAATGCTTATCACCACCATAATAATAATAATAACAACGGATGGAGGCCTCAACACCAACACCCGAATTTGTCTTACGGCAGCAATCAAAAGGTGTTGAAGCCCTCATTCGGATTCCATAATGAGTTCAGGGAGCAAGGTTTGGGCCAATCCCCCAATTCCCAAGGAGGACAAAGTTCTCAACCTCCTAGCAATGCGCAAGACTCTATGGTAATTAATCTCCTCAAGGAGATATCTTCCCGTATTGCTGACAATGAGGCTTTTTGCAGGGATTTGGGACATCAAGTGGCCCAATTAAGTCGCCAACAATAAGAGAGACAACATAAGTTTCTCCCGACTAACACCGAACGAAACCCGAGACCCAAGAACCGGGAGACCGCACAAGCAATAACTCTCCGTAGTGGTAAGGGTTTGGAACCACCGGTTCCAAAGGCGACTCCAACCGCTCCAAAGGTAAGTGACGAACCGGAAGTGGTAAGCAACCCCGGTTCGGATCCAAAACCCATGACTTCCTCGGATAAGAATAAGAATGTGTGTGATCCAATTGGGGCTTACGTACCGAAGCTCCCTTTTCCGCAACGACTTAAAAAGGAAAAATTGGACCATCAATATGGCAAGTTTTTGGAAATCTTTAAGAAACTTCACATTAACATCCTATTTGCGGAGGTATTGGAACAAATGCCCACCTGTGCGAAGTTTCTTAAGGAAATCCTCGCCAAAAAGAGGAAGTTATAACATAAAAAAACGGTAGCGCTTACGGAGGAATGCTCCGCGATTATAACGAATAAACTCCCACCTAAACTCAAGGATTTAGGAAGTTTTTCTATCCCATGCACGATTGGTAATGTTGAGTTTAGTAGAGCTTTATGTGATTTAGGTGCTAGTATCAATCTAATGCCTTTGTCTGTTTTTAGGAAGCTCAGCTTGGGAGAGCCAAAGCCTACCAATATAACGCTTCAATTGGCCGATAGATCCATTGCCCGACCAAAAGGAGTTGTGGAGGATGTCTTAGTGAAAGTGGACAAGTTCATTTTCCCCGCCGATTTAGTGGTGCTCGACATGGCGGAAGACGATTCGGTACCGATCCTCCTAGGATGACCATTTCTTGCAACGGGTAGGACACTCATTGATGTCCACGAAGGTAAGCTCATCCTACGGTTGCAAGACGAAGAGGTAAAGTTTAACGTGTACAACTCCATGAAATTCCCGTCTCATACCATGGAGGATTGCAACTTTTTAAATTCCGTTGACTCTATTGATCTTTTTGTTGAGGATTTTTATGATAGGTCTTCTGCGGGAACCTCTTCGGAAATAGATGGTAATGAGCATTTGGGTGAGGAGCCATTGAACAAGCCGTTTGAATACTCCTCCGAGATAGAACAATGTCTGTTGGCAAGGAGCCGGTTCGAGGGTTTGGACCGGGATAGCAAAGCAAAACCAAAGTCATCTCTCGAAGAGCCTCCGACTTTGGAACTTAAACCCTTGCCTCCTAATTTAAAATATGTGTTTTTGCAACCTCCTAATTTCTTACCCGTTGTTATATCTTCACTTTTGACAGAGGAAATGGAGGAAGCATTGATTGCGGTGTTACAAAAACACAAAGGCGCATTTGGATGGACCATTCACGACATTAAAGGGATTAGCCCCACCATTTGCACACACCGCATCTTTATGGAGGACAAAGTCAAACCCTCCGTGCAGCCGCAACGACGACTTAACCCCAACATGAAAGAGGTAGTAAAGGCCGAGGTAATCAAACTCCTCAACGCAGGTATAATCTTTCCTATCTCCAATAGTCCATGGGTTAGTCCGGTCCAATGCGTTCCCAAAAAGGGGGGCACTACGGTGATGGAAAATGATCAAGGGAAATTAATTCCCACACGAAAAATAACGGGGTGGCGAGTATGCATTGATTATAGGAAACTTAATGAAGCCACCCGAAAAGATCATTTTCCCTTGCCGTTCATTGACCAAATGTTGGAAAGAATGGCGGGACATAAATTCTTTTGTACCCTCGATGGCCTATCCGGTTATATGCAAATCCCCATTGATCCTTCGGATCAAGAAAAGACGACATTTACTTGTTCGTATGGGACATTTGCATATAGGCGGATGCCGTTTGGGCTTTGTAACGCCCCCGCCACCTTTCAACGGTGCATGACGGCTATATTCTCCGAGATGATTGAGGATTTCATGGACAATTTTTCTGTTTTTGGGTCGTCCTTTGAAATTTGTTTGAGCAATCTTGATAAAGTCCTTCAACGTTGCGAGGACACTAACCTAGCTCTTAGTTGGGAAAAGTGTCAGTTTATGGTTCAAGATTGTATTGTTTTGGGACACAAAGTGTCCGGGGAGGGAATCGCGGTCGATCCGGCCAAGATCGAGGTAATTGAAAAATTGCCTCCTCCAACCAATGTTAAGGGGATCCGGAGTTTCTTGGGTCATGCGGGGTTCTATCGGCGATTCATTAAAGATTTCTCCAAAATAGCAACCCCCTTGACCCAACTCCTCTTAAAGGATGCGGAATTTAGTTTTTCCTCCGAATGTTTGCTTGCATTTAACATGCTAAAGGAAAAACTAATTAATGCACCCATCATGGTGAAGCCCGATTGGAGTCTCCCCTTTGAACTTATGTGTGATGCGAGTGATTTGGCTGTAGGTGCTTGTTTGGGCCAACAGGTGGATAAAATTTTCCGCCCCATTTTTTATGTGAGCAAAATGCTCAATGAAGCCCAACAAAACTATTCCATTACGGAAAAAGAGATGCTTGCTGTAGTTTTTGCTTTCGATAAATTTAGATCATATCTTGTGTTATCCAAAATTATCGTATACACTGACCACGCAGCTCTCATGTACCTAATAACTAAGCAGGATGCCAAACCACGGTTGATACAGTGGATTCTACTCCTACAAGAATTCGACATAGAAATCAGGGATAAAAAAGGAGTGGAGAATGTTGTGGCCGACCATCTGTCCCGGTTACAAAGCGAGCAAACCCTATCTCCGGAAGTTGTGGAGATCAAGGAGACCTTTCCCGACGAAACCCTCTATGCGGTAACACCTTTACCTTGGTATGCTGATATGGCGAACTACAAGGCCGGTAATATTCTTCCCCCGCACCTTACTTATGAGCAACGTAAAAAGTTCTTTCACGACGCTAAGAACTATTTTTGGGAAGAACCCTACTTGTTTAAATCTTGTGCTGATAATATCATTCGTAGGTGCATACCGGAAGAAGAGGTAAATCATGTGTTGCACATGTGTCACACCCAAGAGCCGGGGGGCCACTTCGGCCCAAGTCGGACTATGGCAAAGGTTTTGCAATGTGGCTTTTATTGGCCTACCCTGTCCAAGGATGCCCAAGACTTCGTCAAATCATGTGACGCTTGTCAACGGAGCGGGAACATCTCCCGTAAACATGAAATGCTCCAACAACGGATCCTAGTTTGTGAACTTTTTGATGTTTGGGGGATAGACTTCATGGGACCTTTCCCTAAGTCGCATAACAACGCCTACATTCTCGTGGCGGTTGACTATGTCTCCAAATGGATGGAGGCTGTTGCCTTACCTTCAAACGACTCTAAGGTGGTAGGGAAATTTATAAAGAAAAACATCTTTACTCGGTTTGGAACCCCTCGAGCTATCATTAGTGACGGGGGTTCCCATTTTTGCAATCGCCAATTCGACCAACTCTTACATAAATACGGGGTTGCACACCGAGTCTCCACGCCCTACCATCCGCAAACTATTGGGCAGGTCGAGGTTTCTAACCGTGAACTAAAACGAATCTTGGAAAAACCGGTTAGTTCCTCTAGGAAAGACTGGAGCCTAAAGCTCGATGATGCTCTTTGGGCTTACCACACGGCGTTTAAAACACCTATCGGGATGTCTCCTTATCGTTTAGTTTTAGGGAAATCGTGTCATTTACCGGTGGAATTGGAACATAAGGCCTATTGGGCTCTAAAATTTTTAAATTTTGATGTGCAGGTCACAGGGGAACACCGTCTCCTCCAACTCAATACCCTTGATGAACTTCGTCTCGGTTCGTACGAAACGCCAAGATTTACAAGGAATGTACGAAGAAATGGCACGACAAGCACGTGCAAATCAGGGAGTTCAACAAGGGGGACCAAGTTCTCCTATATAATTCTCGCCTCTGTTGTTCCCAGGAAAATTAAAAAGTCAGTGGTCGGGATCGTACACCGTTATTAACGCCCACTCATCCGAAGCGGTCGACATTCAAGGTTCCGACAACGCAACCCACCAGGTGAACGGCCACCGTCTGAAAATATACTGCGGAGGCACTCTTCCACAACACGGTGAAGCCACATTCCTCCAAACACCGTAAGTATGCACACATCACGAAAAATTCGAGCTACTCCGACTCTAAACATAGCCTCGGTTTGCATTCCTCAAACCCTGTGTTTATATGTATCATATCCATTTGTTCTTTCTTCATATGCATTGTCTCTTTCTCCTGTTTCTTTTAAATAAAAATTAACGAAAAAACAAATCCCTTGCTAATCCACAGTGCTTACGCGGGGCGTACACACCATCACACCCCGCGTCGCCGAGCCTCTGACCCTGTTTAGACAATTCACGCGAAGCGTACACACCAGTACGCCCCGCGTAGCCAAGTTTCTGATCTTTTTAATAAGTTCAAACGAATGGCCACGCGGGGCGCCCCTCTTAGCGCGCCCCGCGTATCTGAGTCTCTGGCTAAAACAAACTTAAAACGCACCTCCTACGCGGGGCGCCCCCCTGGGCACGCCACGCGTAGGACCTGACCTTCAAGGGTCCTTTTTTCGATTCTCTCTTTATTTTTGTTTTTGTTTTTTCTTGCGACGTCCTTGGAATAGACGCCATTTTAATAACGCGGAGGGACGTGCAACCCCGCACTCACCGTTTGTTTTGCACTAACAAAAACAAAAATAAAAATCAAATAAACAACAAAATAATTAAACTAATTTATTGATTCTTAAAATTTTCCGACACACTACCCCCCTCGGAAATCAATTAAAAGTTCTGTTATTTGTCCTTAAATGAAAAGACGTCAACACAAAGGATTGGTTTAATTAAAAATTTTTAGTCTTGATTCTGAAGTTATAGAATTTATGCAATGCCTAGATTTGTGCTAAACAAAAACATTGAGTCCTAACCCACAGGTCATCTCTATAATGAAATTTAAAAAGGCAATAAAAACGGGATAGTTGAAAATCCAACGAGAGCTTGAACGTACATAATTTAACCCGAAATTTTGTGAGATATTTTTGAGCCTAAAAGAGTTCGTACGAGAACTCTATTTCTTTCATAATTTTTCGAGAGCTTTGACTTCACTCGATTCATAGAGTTTGCACCTAATATCGGGTTAAGTACACTTATTTTGGTATAAATGGCAATAGATGATAAAACGAACCCACTTAGGCTAATTCTTTTCTTAAATTATTTTTCTCGTTTTCATTAACCTCTAGGAAACCCCCTCGAGCCCATTAACCGAATTTTTTTGTTAATACCCTTTTAACATTTAACCCTTTTTCCTCTTGTTCAAATACCAACAAAATCAAATCACACATGAATTACCCGAAATAAGCCAAGGCCTTTATAAGTAAGCACCATAAGCTTTCGAAATCGTTTTTGTGCCGCTCTCAAAACAAAAAGAAAAAAAAATACAATAAAGAGCAAAAGGCATTCTCAAGCTCCACCCGAGCAATTTCGAGTTATATTTTACGAACTCACCAAGGCCAAAATAAAAAAACGGTGCGATCATCAAAATGGTGTTTGAACTCGAGTTCCTAAAAATTAACCACTAAAAAGCCACCCACATTACAACCCCCTACGGGTTCATTTTTAATATTGCCTAGACCATAACATAGGAGGAAAAACCCGGATAAAAATGCAAACTCAAAGTGACTTCAAGTAAGTGCAAAGGAGAGTGCAAAAACACCGACCCACCAAAATTTGAGCGTAAGAGTGAAATCCCTTGGTGAGGTACTATTGGGTTCTCAAAAGATAATCGACCCCCGTTAATATTGCCTATTAAATTTGACCATGGAGGTTTCAAACAAGTTTTGGTCACTCATTTGTTTGCGTAGGTACTTGCCGAAAACTTTGCATAAAACTTTAGCTTTGGGATCACGCACTTGGTAAAACCAACCGACGGTTTGTTTCTTAATAATCTCAATCCCTTGTCTTTCAATTTCTTTTACTTGAGGACAAGTAAAACTTTAAAGTCTGATGAGGTTTGATAGGGGCGTTTCGTCCCTATCTTTTAGCGTGATTTACGATTTAATTTTGGATTAAATAAATAAGTTTAATTGCAAAAATAGAATGTTTTAATAAAATAACGAAATAAAAATAAACTCCGTACTTTCAGTTAATTTTCCGTATTTTTGATTAATTTAGAAAATAAAACGTCAAACTAACTCGGCTCTCGAGAATTGTATTTTAGGTACGAGTAAGGAGCAAAAATACACCGACATACGTGGGGCGTATCATCCTCTACGCGGGACGTGGAACACCAAGTCAGAAATGATTGCTCAATCTGCAGGCACCACGTGGGATCTACCCACTGACACGCGGGGCGTCCTACCTTACACGCGGGGCGTATGAACAATGATAAGCTCAATCATAAATGTCAGACTGCATGGTCTTCCAAGTCAACTGTTGTCACGCGGGGTGTCCCAACCTACACGCGGGGTGTATATGGAAAGTTCTTCAATCTAAAGTTCCGGGGACTCATATACGTGAGGCGTCCGCTAGGCCACGCGAGGCGTAAAAGACTCATTTCAGGCCATTAAATCTCAGGAGCTCAACCACGCGGAGCGTACCCCAGTCTACGCAGGGCGTGGTTGAGACAACAAGATCTGAATTTGGTCCACATGCAGGAGATTTCTGACGGAATGGGTCAATACGCAGGGCGTTCACCATATGCGAGGCGTGTCATGGGAAATCTGCAGAAAATCATTATCCTCCATGCTTGCACCTTGTAAACTTACAATTTTACCCCTAGCTTGATGTGTATAAATAAGAGTGACTAGCACTCATTTAGATAGCTTTTGACATACAACTCTTGTTATAGATTAAGCTCTTGCTACTTAGTTTTAGATTTTACTTTTACATAGCAAAACTCTATCACCTTGAGAGCTTGTTCGTTGATTCCGACATTCCGTCAAAGTTCCGTTCCATCTCCGTTCACCAAGCTCGAAAGCTCCACCTTCAAGTCCTGAGAGACGGCCTTGAGTCCGGTTAGCTAGTTCTGAGGGTGGATTCTTCCCTTTTCACTTGCTAATTAGCTTGTACTCTTCCTATGTACTAGGCTTGGTTGTATTCCATATTTACATTCTCCATATTTATAATTTATGATTCATAATCTCCTTTTCTATGTATGTGTTAATGTTTGTTACTTGTTTTGATATTCGTAATTGATTATTGTGTAGGGGTACGCGATTTCCGACGCCATTGGGGCTATCTTTAGGGATTCATATAGGTGTTCCCTTACCGGAAGTGACACTCCGGAAACCGTAGGAATTGACAAGCCACAGAACTTACGGGCCCTAATTTCTAATCCCAAGCATTAGACACGCCTTGACTAGGAACCACGTAGTCTAAGTACCTCACGGGTCGGTCACACTACACGTAGTCGTCATTGCAAGAGCAAATCATTAACCGTATATATATTGGGAGTCATTGTTTGTCATATTTATAACTTATCGCCATCCATATCATTTCGTAGAGTTTTTGTTATATAAATTTGTCTCACCCGTAGTTAGGAGTAGTTTGTAGTTGTTCGCCGAATCAACTCAAAGTATTCACCGCTTAGATAACGTATAAAACCGAGTCATTTAATACTTGTAGTTATAAATCCCGTGGATTCGATACCCGGTCTTAACCGGATTATTACTTCATACGACGGGGTACACTTGCCCCTAAGTCGTAGCGTCTAGTAGAGATAGAGCATTTAGGAAGATCACATCCATAGTCATAACGAATTTATCATAATATATATTTCATAAGCTCTACCTAGGCGTCGCACGCATCAGACGCCGCAAAAGAAAAGAAAAACAAAAAAAAAATTGAAAAAGGACCCTGAAGGTCAGGTCCTACGCGTGGCGTACCTAGGGGGCGCCCCGCGTAGGAGATGCAAATTAGGCAATTGGAGGCCAGAGACATGGATACGCGGGGCGCACTAAGAGGGGAGCTCTGCGTGTATCGAGTTTTAACACATTAAAAAGATTAGAAACTTGGCTACGCGGGGCGCACTGGTGCGTACGCTCCCCGTGAGTAGTTAAAATAGGGTCAGAGACTCGGCTGCGTGGGGCATGATGGTGTGTACGCCCCGCGTAAATACGTTGGATCAGCGAGGGATTTGTTTTTTCGTGGTTTTTGATTTACAAGAAACGAAACGAGAAATGGACAGAAAAAGACAACGGATATGATACATATAAACAGCGGGTTTGAAGAATGCAAACCGGGGCTACGTTTAGAGTCGGAGTAGCTCGACTTTCTCATGCAGCGGCTTACTGCAGGCTGTCCGAGTTGGAACTTGATGGGTCCGAACTTCTACCGTTAAGGAGAGTTATAGCTTGTCCGGACTCTCTATTTTTGCCCTGCGGGTTTTCTCGGTGTTTGCCGGGAGAGTTCCTAATGGCCTCTCCTGTTGCTCACGATTCAAATGGGCTACCTGGCGGCTAAGGTCCCTGCAAAACACCTCACTATCGGCAAGACGAGTTAAGATATCTTTTAACAAGGACGTTACCGACTGGCCATGCACGTTGTTGGGAGGCTGAGTGTTCCGACCACCAGGCATGGTTTGTGATTGCCCTAGCCCATTTTCCCGATATTCTTGATGAAAGTCGGGTGGGGGCCTCAATACATTATTATTATTATCGTACGACAAGTTAGGGTGTTGGTATCGAGGCTTCCATCCGCTGTCATTATTATTGTGGTGGTGTGAGTAGGAGTTCGGGTTAGGGTTGTACCTTTGATTGCCTCCCACATAACTTACATTTTCAGTGTCGCCGGCGAAAGGGCTACCGGCTTGGCAATTAAGTCCGTCATGATCTCCACCACAATGATTGCACATCAGGACCTGTGCAACTTTGTTGAGGCTCAACTGTGCTATCAACGCGTCCAGTTTCTTATTCATTTCCACCATGGAACTTTTTGGAGCCTCTTTCTCCACGGCGAACGTTTGATGTCGTGGGGGTCCGGCAAGCCAATCTTCTTACCACTGTACGCTTTTCCTTGCGAGCTCGTGGATGAACTCATATGCTTCGCTGGCCGACTTCCTAAACAGGTCCCCACCTGCCGCGGAATCCACGGTAGCACGGTTAGTAGGCGTTAATCTGTGATAAAAAGTACTTACCAAATCATGCTTGGGGATATCATGGTGCGGGCAGCTTCGAAGCAACTTTCGAAATCTCGCCCAAGCCGTATGAAGGGCCTCGTGCTCGAGCTGCCGAAAGGTAGTGATGTCGTTCCTCAACTTAACCGTTTTGGAGGGCGGGAAGTAGTAAGAAAGGAACTCCTTCTCAAGCTCCTCCCATGATGTAATCGACCCCGCCTCCAACGAGTGCAACCACTCCAACGCTTGTCCTGTCAAAGAGAAAGGAAACAACTTTAGTCGGACGGCCTCAACCGGAACACCGTTTTGCCGAGAAGTTTCGGCACACATAAGAAATTTATCGAGATGTTCGTTAGGGTTTTCATGGGGTTCCCCTCCGAACTGGCCAAGCTGTTGGATTAGTTGGATCATGCTTGATTTCATATGTGTTGGCCGGAATGGTGGGAGCGACGATTCCGTTGCGATTTGAAGGGCGATGCGGAGCAAGAATCTCCATCATCGAGCGCATGTCATTGCCTCCACCATTGTGGTTGTTATTCACGGGTTGCACCGGCGGCCTTTGGTTGACCTCGGGTTGGTTAGCTTCATTGTTGAGGTTTGCCATTTTCTCTCTCTGAATCCTACAAAGAGTACGTTCAATTTCAAGATCAATAGGAACGAGAGTATCACTCCGAGATCGGGTGTGCATAAAATAAATAAATAGAGAAATTATAAACAAGAAAGAATATTGTTAGTAAAAAGTATATATAAACAATTTATACAAAAATAATGCTTAGACTAACAATAAAATGTTTTTGTCTAATATTGCAAGAAATTATAAATCCCCGGCAACGGCGCCAAAAACTTGATGCGTGCGGCGCCTAGGTAGAGCTTATGAAATGTATATTATGATAAGTTCATTATGACTACGGATGTGATCTTCCTAAATGCTCTATCTCTACTAGACGCTACTACTTAGGGGCAAGTGTACCCTGTCGTATCAAGCAATAATCCGGTTAAGACCGGGTATCGAATCCACGGGATTTATAACTACAAGTATTAAATGACTCGGTTTTATAAGTTATCTAAGCGGTGAATACTTTGGGTTGATTTGGGAAACAACTACAAACTACTCCTAACTACGGGCGAGACAGATTTATATAACGAAAACTCTACGAAGTGATATGGATGATGATAAGTTATAAATATGATAAAGGGTAAATTCCAAAAAAAAACCCCTGTGGTTTGGCCGATTTCCAAAAAAACCCCTGTGGTTTGTTTTTACCAAAAAAAAGGACCGTGTTATACGCCGTTACCCGAAAAGCGGAAAATGGCTTAACAGTGTTAAAAGTGATGACGTGGCAAAGGGCAAAATGGTCCAAATTAAAATAAAAAAATAAAAAGAAAACTAAAATATATATAAAACCATCTTCAAGATTGATGGAAATCGGGAAATTCAAACAGAAGTCTCCGAACAGCAAGCTTACCTTTCTTCATAAATGGCATCCACGCTGACGCTAGGCTTGATTCAGTGGAGAAACCATCGTACTGCGGGAATCGAATCGGGGCATCGAGATTTGGATATACGACTTGTACACAGCCGGAGGAAGCTGTTGAAGCCCAAGCTTTAATGAACGAAGCCAAGGCGATTCCGTCGACGGCCGTATGTGAAATTGAAAGGCCGATCCCCAATCCACCGCAAGAGAATCAGCGATACATTTGCTCCAATTGGATTTCCATTGACAGAGGACACATCGGGGACTAATTTGTGCAGAAGTGTTAGATCAGGTCGCCTGAGAAATTCAGCTAGAGGAATGTTAGCTCTAGCCTCTGTATAATATGCTCCTCCATCATCACAATCGATTGAGAGACGGTCTTTTATCTTTCCGGCCGGTTAACTTCCATCATCACAATCGACTGAGTTAATTAATTGATTTGTGTACAAGTGATTCTAGCTAACCAAACTAATTAACTTCCATTTTGTAGGTCATAATTTTCGATACCCCTAGAAATTTCCGAAGAAATCTGGAAATTTCCAGATTTTTGGAAATTTTCCAGAAATCTGGTTCCAGATTTCTGGGATATCTGGAAATTTCCAGATTTCGGAAATTTCCAGGGGTATCGGAAATTTAAAAAAAATAGAAGAAAAAAAAGGAGGAAGAAGAAGAAGAAGAAGAAGAAGGGAGGAGGAGAAGGAAGAAGAAGAAGGAAGGAGGAGGAGGAGGAGGAGGAGGAGGAGGAAGAAGAAGAAGAAGAAGAAGAGAGAAAAAAAATAAAAGAAAAAAAAATAAAAAAAATTCATTTTTTCAATTTTACCCCTGTGCCACGTCAGCTTTTTAACGGTGTTAAGGCATTTTCCGTTTTTCTGGTAACGGCGTAAACCACGGTCCTTTTTTTTGGTAAAAACAAACCACAGGGGTTTTTTTGGAAATCGACCAAACCACAGGGGTTTTTTTTGGAATTTACCCTATGATAAACAATGACTCCCAATATATACGGTTAATGATTTACTCTTGCAATGTGTTGGAAATAGGGCTAAGGTATAGCAGCGGAAATATAAAATTTTAGCCTACTTCCTTTTAACCATAGGATCCGTTAATCGTTATTTCATATAAAGAGGAATAAGAAGAAATACCTTACGTTGATCAATCTACCGTTGCAAACGAAGTGCCCACAACTTCAAAGGAGAGGTAAACTGTTTACCAATCTGCCCTTATTCGAAACAGACCTTCCAGACATCCGAACGACAATCCCTTCGGTGGAAACGTGGAAGAATATGTCTAGAAGCTACTGTCCAAAAATCGCGACGATCCGACGGTTCAATCTCCGGGAATCCTCGAAATAGTGAACTGACCTGATGTAGGCGAAGAAAAACGAATTTCTCCCTTTTGATTGTTTTTCTTCTTTCGTGAACACGGTGAGGTTAAATTAGAATCAACCCTTATGAGATGTAACCAAAATAGATTACCTCTAACTAACCAACACAAGATCAAGGAGAAAGAGGGATGAATTAGATTAATCAATCGATGGAATGTCGAATGAATTCTTGTCCACGAACTTGGGGATGGGAATTCTTTTCTCTCTCTAACTAAGCAATTTCGAAAATCACTTTAGGGGAGGATAGAGGCTTAGGTCGAAATTCACATGTAGGAAGGGTATATATATTTGCTTGTATCTAAACTCTAGTTAGATAGGAATAGGTTACTTAATAGGAATCCAATTCAGAATAGGATTTCTAATTATTATCTTACTATATATCTAATATAATTAGGATAATAATAAATAACCTAGTTAGATAATAATAGGAGTATATTAATCTAATTAAAACTCCTAACTTGATTATCTCTTAATTAATTTAATTTCACAATCCTAATCAAATTAGGATGAATGGAATAAATTAATTCCTTACTCAAATACATATAAATTTCGGCCCCTCCATGTAATTGGGCCTTACTGGGCTTAATTTTGGGCTTCCATCTATTAATCATATCCATCTCTCCTTTTGGTTCCAAGTCTTATGTGTGATCCATTAGGTCCTTACTACTTCTGGCCGTATGCAACCTATTAAATTAATTTCTTCAAGAATTATATTTAATCCCTTGCATAACGGAATGATGTACAGAGTATGTTATTGGCAAGTCCATAATCATTCCCCCAGAGTCCGTTAAGAAGACAGGTTGATTCTGTCGTTAACCCTTCCGTATTAGTTACGGTATAATACGATCCTTTATCAACTACATCCTTGAACTGAATCTTATGACTATGGGTAATGTCAAGTCACATATAGCGAGACGTTCATTTTACTTGTTATTGGCCGAGTCAACTCAAAAGATAGGTTAAGTGAAATCCGAATTTCTACTCTTAAGCTATCACCTTGCAAGGGTTTAGAGTCGAGTCTTCCACAAGCGATCCTTGGATGTATCTCCCATTCATCGGGAGTGATAAATGCTCAATCCAATGTATAACTACCCTAACATTACCTCCTATGACACCCAACCTTTGCAGTTCACACCCTAGAGTCATCTCTGTTAAGGATCGTGGGACCACGCGATCAAAGTCTCACATTCAGTAATTCAGGATGACCAATTAACATTCCTTTGAGTCTGAGGATTAGTTATACCTATTAATACCAATGAGATGAACAGGTGACAAGGATGAATCTACCCATCCTGTTATCTCAAGTCGGATCCCCAATCCTAATGAACAACGTTTCACCGGATCTATGTAACTGTCCAGATATCTATATATGTGAAGCTTGTGAGATCAGTTTTCTGTCGGACAGAAGACATTGTTACATACAAGTCTCAACAGTGATATATCAATCCTAAACATATCACTTGACTTGGAGTGGTTTTAAGTTTATTAGTTTATTATAAAGTTTTGTCTCACTTCATGCTTATATGAACACTGTATAATCACTTTAAACAAACTTACGGATTTCCTTTTATTAGACTTTATTTAGTGCTTTAAAAGGGATTGCCTTTATATAGTTATAAAACATATATCTTATTAAAACAAATGATATAAAGAACAATTCATTTACAATAAGTTTGTATCCTGCAACAATTGTCTATAGGACACTAAACCCCAACATACTCCCACTTGGACTAAAGCCAATTGTTTCTAAAACTTATCCCAGTAGAAGTTAAATGACGATCATGTACTTTCTGGGCTAATGGCTTTGTCAACGGATCTGCAACGTTGTCCTCGGTAGGTACTCTTTCTATTCTCACATCTCCTCTAGCCACAATCTCTCTAATGATGTGGTATCGCTTTAGGTAGTGCTTGGATGCATTATGAGACCGTGGTTCCTTTGCTTGCGCAATGGCTCCATTGTTATCACAGTACAGAGTAATGGGATTGACAATGTCAGGCACCACTCCTAGTTCTGTAATGAACTTTCTAATCCAAACTGCTTCCTTTGCTGCTTCCGCAGCAGCGATGTACTCTGACTCGGTCGTAGAGAAAGCTACGCTTCCCTGCTTGGAACTTTTCCAACTGACCACGCCCCCATTCAAGATAAACAGGTATCCTGATTGGGATTTAAAATCATTCTCATCTGTGAGATGACTAGCGTCTGAAAATCCTTCAATTTTCAGATCTCCTTCTCCGTACACTAGGAACATATCTTTAGTCCTTCTCAAGTACTTAAGAATGTTCTTGACGGCAATCCAATGCTCGTCTCCCAGATTCCCTTGGTAGCGACTCGTTACAGATAATGCGAACGCTACGTTAGGTCTAGTGCATAGTATAGCATACATAATCGAACCGATCGCGCTGGCGTACGGGACAACAGCCATGCGTCGTTTGTCATCATCAGTTTTAGGACATTGATGATTGTTTAACTTTACTCCATGTACCATGGGTAAGTTACCTCGTTTCGATTCAAGCATGCTAAACCGATTTAGCACCTTTTCAATGTTTGTAGCCTGTGAAAGACCAAGCAGTCTACGCGATCTATCTCTATAGATCTTTATACCAAGTATATAGGCTGCTTCACCAAGGTCTTTCATTGAGAAGTTACCGGATAACCATACTTTCACCGATTGTAATAGAGCAATGTCATTTCCCATTAACAGTATATCGTCCACATATAGTATGAGAAATGCTATGGAGCTCCCACTTGCTTTCTTATAAATGCAAGCTTCTTCGCAATTTTGTTCGAAACCAAATTGTTTTATGGTTTCGTCAAAACGCTTATTCCAGCTTCTAGATGCTTGTTTGAGTCCATAAATGGATCTCTGAAGTTTGCAAACTTTATTTGCATCCTTTGATATGAAACCTTCAGGTTGCATCATGTATACATCCTCAAGCAGGTCTCCGTTTAGGAAAGCTGTTTTCACATCCATTTGCCAAATCTCATAATCAAAATGAGCGGCAATTGCAAGCATAATTCTGATTGATTTGGACATAGCAATGGGAGAGAAGGTTTCGTCATAATCAACGCCTTGTTTTTGACGATATCCTTTCGCTACCAACCTAGCCTTGTAGGTGCTAACCTTTCCATCCATTTCAGTCTTCTTTTTGAAGATCCACCTGCACCCAATGGGTTTTATCCCTTCGGGTGGATCAACCAAAGTCCAAACTTGGTTAGTATACATGGAATCCATTTCAGAATTCATGGCTTCAAGCCATGCTTTAGAATCTGGACTAGTAAGAGCCTCTTCGTAGTTTTCGGGTTCGTCGTCTAACACGGGAACCTCATCATCATCTCCCACTAGAAAACCATATCTAACTGGGAGTTCACGAACTCTTCGTGATCTACGAATAGGTGCCACTGGAGTCTCATCTAATGGGACTTCTTTAGGTACCTCGACCGCCTCCGTTGTTTCAGTCGTTGTTTCTTCCTCTTGAACTTCGTCGAGTTTAATCACGCTTCCCTTTTGTGTTTCTTCGAGAAACTCTTTCTCTAAGAATGTTGCGTGTTTGGATACGATCACTTTCTGATCATCTGGATGATAGAAGTAATATCCCATAGTTTCCTTAGGGTATCCACTGAAGAAACATTTATCAGATTTAGAATCTAATTTGTCGGACGCAACGCGTTTGACATATGCTGAACAACCCCATACTCTCATGAAAGAGAACACGGGTTTCCTACCAACGAACAATTCATATGGCGTGGAACTAGCGGATTTAGTTGATACTCGATTCAGGGTGAAGAGGGCAGTTTCTAAGGCATAGCCCCAGAACGTCTTTGGAAGTAAGGCCATGCTCATCATGGATCGTACCATATCTAATAGGGTACGGTTTCTCCTCTCGGATACACCATTGTGTTGTGGTGTATAGGGAGGTGTCCATTGTGAGCATATCCCACATTCAGTTAGATAATTTAGAAAATCATCAAAAAGATATTCGCCACCTCGATCAGATCGAAGTGTCTTTATTTTCTTTCCTAATTGATTTTCCACTTCATTCTTGAAGCATTTGAACTTGTCAAAAGCTTCTGATTTGTGCCTCATCAAGTAGATTATAACCATAGCGAGTATGGTCATCTATGAAGCTAATGAAGTATCTGAATCCTCCTCTTGCTTGGACTGACATAGGGCCACATACATCTGAATGAATGAGTCCTAGAGTGTCTGATACACGCTCACCTTTATTGCTAAAGGGTGTCTTTGTCATTTTACCTTTTAAACATGATTCGCATGTTTCCAATGATTCAGAATCGATTGGATCTATAAGCCCATCTGAATGTAGCTTTAGCATGCATCTCTCGTTTATATGACAATGCCACAAGTAAGTTGAATTATCTAGCTTATGTCTTTTGGTATCAATTGCGAAAACAGAAATCTAACACATAAATCCCATTTTGTGATATTCCTGAAAAATAGAAAATCTCATCTCTATAAAAATCGCAATGTTTGTTCTTTATCGAAATATAGAACATACCAGATGTTTGGAGTACCGGCTTTTCCCTTCTGGAGGGTAGCTCGGTACAAAGAACAATTTCTCTTCCAATGCCCCATGTCACCACAATAGTGGTACTTTCTTTTAGGCTTCTTCACTTCCTTTCCCTTAACTTTAGTGGGCATGGCTTTCTTACCTTTCTTGGGATGTTTAGGATCGGGAGAATTCCCTTTCCACTTCTTTGATCCCTATATGATAATAGCCGGTATTGCCTTGCCTTTCTGAATATTGGGCTCAACTGACTTGAGCATATTTGCAAGCTCTTCAAGAGAGGTTTGCAAGTCATTCATCTGATAGTTCATGATGAACTATGAATAACTCTTTAGGATGGATTGAAGAATTAAGTCTACACTTAGTTCGTTATCCATCGCGAATCCAATACTAGAAAGTTTGGTAATATAGCCAATCATCTTGACATAATGTGTCATGATTGATGTGCCCTCTTGCATCCTGCAACGATATAACCATTTGGATATCTCGTAGCATTTGCACCTGGTTTGTTTCCCAAACAATTCCTTTAGGCGCATGATGATGGAACAGGCATAGTTGCCTTTGTAATTCCGATGTCATCGATGCAAGTATGATGCATCCGGCATGATCGTCATCAGCCTTGTGCTTCTTGTAAGCATCGATTTCCTCGATTTGGAGCATCATTATTAAGGATAGGGGGTATCGATGTATCAAATACATACCCTATTTTATCGAACTTCAAAACAATTTTGAGGTTGCGATACCAGTCGGTGAAGTTTGAACTATTCAACTTATTATCGGTAAATGTGTTTTGCAGATTGGTGTTAGTCATGATTTTAAGAGTGTTTCATTAAACTGAGAGTGAGAAAGAGTAAACGTATGTTATTCATTTGCTTTAAAGTATAACAATCTAAAATTATAGGCCTTTTAATTTATTTCAGATTGCTCCCACTATTTTGCCAAATTAATAACCCTCCATATTAATTCGAAGAATTTCACAAATCCTTTAGTGAGCTAGGATCCTAACTCCTGAGATTTCGCCTTAACTTTAGCCAACAAACTAGTCTCATTCGTTAGGTAGATTCATTCAATCAATCACATCTCGAATGCGATTCCTAGGTTATTGGGTTACTAACCACATTAGTAACTAATATGTCATTCATATTAATCCCAACCATTTTGCCCATTAGTGTATGACAACATGAGTTTGCCCATCCAATTATCATACTCTAATTTAAGTATTACCCCATATTCATGAAAGAACGATTTTCGATAATCCAGGTGTTACCATAAGACCCCGAGCTTGACTTTGGCCAACAACCCAAAGGCCCCCAGTACTGCCGGCTGAATTATAATATTAGGGAGGGGCAACCGATTTTAATAACTTATTTATTTACTTAACTTTTTAATGAGGGATTTTTATTTAAGTCTCATAATCTAACTTAGTCTTGATTTGCTTTAGCATACATCAGACACACATTCACACATACATTGGCGTTATGGACATATCATCTAAATTATTCCGTCGAGCCAGAGACGGAATAAAAGGGCAAACCTAAGGAAATACTAACTATTACATATTTCTCTTTAGGTCCTCCGTCTTCTCCATGGCGCCTTGAAATTACATATTAATTTCTATACTACTAAAAGAAAACTTCAATTGAATTGAAGGGAATCAGATGAGAGGAGAAATTACAATAGATAGTAGAAAGGCAGGACGCGCATGCCCTATTTCAAAAATACCAAAAGACTAAAAGAGGATCCAAATATGTCCATAACTCCAAACATGCAAAGACTCAATTAAATAAATTTAATTGGTTGATTACATAATTGTCTTATGTAATATTTAGGTTAATCACATTAACTTATCAAATTAACTTTCATCCAATTTTACTTCTAATCATTTTATATCTTTATATTAATTCTTAGATTAATATAACCATACAAAACGTTGATTATGCATGTCCCAATTATTTTGATTTCAATTCATTTAACGCTTTGATTTACAACTTGGTAAAAACAAACTTTTAAACGAATTTTCATTCGATAATCAAAACAGAAAACTATTAATTTCCGAAACATGTATATATATTTTATATTCAAAACTAATTTTAAACACATATATATCAGATTTTCAAAACGGTTGAAAAGCGATTTTCAGAAATAGGAAAAACTACAATAGATTTCCGTTTTATCTTTAGAATCAATAAAACTAATTTTATTAATCTAACCATAAAACTAATAGATTTTGTTATAATGATTATCAACCGAAATAATTAGGAACATAAGCATAATCAGTTTTAATTAACAATTAATCAAAACTTTATTTATCTTTAGAATTAATCAATCAATACTATTTGTCAATTAATCCTAACCATAAATATTTATTCAATCCTATTGAAAACTTCTATATTTTCATATATGAAATAACGGATTTAACGATGGCTCTGATACCACTGTTGGAAATAGGGCTAAGGTATAGCAGCGGAAATATAAAAATTTTAGCCTACTTCCTTTTAACCATAGGATCCGTTAATCGTTATTTCATATAAAGAGGAATAAGAAGAAATACCTTTCGTTGATCAATCTACCGTTGCAAACGAAGTGCCCACAACTTCAAAGGAGAGGTAAACTGTTTACCAATCTGCCCCTATTCGAAACAGACCTTACAGACATCCGAACGACAATCCCTTCGGTGGAAACGTGGAAGAATATGTCTAGAAGCTACTGTCCAAAAATCGCGACGATCCGACGGTTCAATCTCCGAGAATCCTCGAAATGGTGAACTGACCTGATGTAGGCGAAGAAAAACGAATTTCTCCCTTTTGATTGTTTTTCTTCTTTCGTGAACACGGTAAGGTTAAATTAGAATCAACCCTTATGAGATGTAACCAAAATAGATTACCTCTAATTAACCAACACAAGATCAAGGAGAAAGAGGGATGAATTAGATTAATCAATCGATGGAATGTCGAATGAATTCTTGTCCACGAACTTGGGGATGGGAATTCTTTTCTCTCTCTAACTAAGCAATTTCAAAAATCACTTTAGGGGAGGGTAGAGGCTTAGGTCGAAATTCACATGTAGGAGGGGTATATATATTTGCTTGTATCTAAACCCTAGTTAGATAGGAATAGGTTACTTAATAGGAATCCAATTCGGAATAGGAATTCTAATTATTATCTTACTATATATCTAATATAATTAGGATAATAATAAATAACCTAGTTAGATAATAATAGGAGTATATTAATCTAATTAAAACTCCTAACTTGATTATCTCTTAATTAATTTAATTTCACAATCCTAATCAAATTAGGATGAATGGAATAAATTAATTCCTTACTCAAATACATATAAATTTCGGCCCCTCCATGTAATTGGGCCTTACTGGGCTTAATTTTGGGCTTCCATCTATTAATCATATACATCTCTCCTTTTGGTTCCAAGTCTTATGTGTGATCCATTAGGTCCTTACTACTTCTGGCCGTATGCAACCTATTAAATTAATTTCTTCAAGAATTATATTTAATCCCTTGCATAACGGAATGATGTACAGAGTATGTTATTGGCAAGTCCATAATCATTCCCCCAGAGTCCGTTAAGAAGACAGGTTGATTCTGTCGTTAACCCTTCCGTATTAGTTACGGTATAATACGATCCTTTATCAACTACATCCTTGAACTGAATCTTATGACTATGGGTAATGTCAAGTCACATATAGTGAGACGTTCATTTTACTTGTTATTGGCCGAGTCAACTCAAAAGATAGGTTAAGTGAAATCCGAATTTCTACTCTTAAGCTATCACCTTGCAAGGGTTTAGAGTCGAGTCTTCCACAAGCGATCCTTGGATGTATCTCCCATTCATCGGGAGTGATAAATGCTCAATCCAATGTATAACTACCCTGACATTACCTCTTGTGACACCCAACCTTTGCAGTTCACACCCCAGAGCCATCTCTGTTAAGGATCGTGGGACCACGCGATCAAAGTCTCACATTCAGTAATTCAGGATGACCAATTAACATTCCTTTGAGTCTGAGGATTAGTTATACCTATTAATACCAATGAGATGAACAGGTGACAAGGATGAATCTACCCATCCTGTTATCTCAAGTCGGATCCCCAATCCTAATGAACAACGTTTCACCGGATCTATGTAACTGTCCAGATATCTATATATGTGAAGCTTGTGAGATCAGCTTTCTGTCGGACAGAAGACATTGTTACATACAAGTCTCAACAGTGATATATCAATACTAAACATATCACTTGACTTGGGGTGGTTTTAAGTTTATTAGTTTATTATAAAGTTTTGTCTCACTTCATGCTTGTATGAACACTTTATAATCACTTTAAACAAACTTACGGATTTCCTTTTATTAGACTTTATTTAGTGCTTTAAAAGGGATTGCCTTTATATAGTTATAAAACATATATCTTATTAAAACAAATGATATAAAGAACAATTCATTTACAATAAGTTTGTATCCTGCAACAATTGTCTATAGGACACTAAACCCCAACACAATGATGACTACGTGTAGTGTGACTGACCCGTGAAGTATTTAGACTACGTGGTTCCTAATCAAGGCGTGTCTAATGCTCGGGATTAGAAACTAGGGCCCATAAGTTCCATGGCTTGTCAATTCCTACGGTTTCCGATGTGTCACTTCCGGTAAGGCAACACCTATATGAATCCCTAAAGATAGCCCGAATGGCGTCGGAAATCGCGTTCCCCTACATAATAATCAATTACAAATATCAAAACAATTGGCAAGCATCAACACATATAAAGAAATAGAAATTGTAAATCATGAATTATAAATATGGGAAATGTAAATATGGAATACAACCAAGCCTAGTACATAGGAAGAGTACAAGCTAATTAGCAAGAGAAAAGGGAAGAATCCACCCTCGAAACTAGCTAACCGGACTCAAGGCCGTCTCTTAGGACTTGGAGGTGGAACTCTCGAGCTTGGTGAACGGAGATAGAACGGAACTTTGACGGAATGCCGGAATAAACGAACAAGCTCTTGAGGTGGAAGAGTTTTTGCTATGTAAAATCTGAATCTAAAATCTAAAACTATATAACAAGAGCTCAATACATAAAATTCTAGATGGCTAAATGAGTGTTAGTCACTCTTATTTATACATCAAGCTAGGGGTAGAATTGTAAGTTCACAAGATACAAGCATGGAGATACATTATTTCTGCAGAATTCCCATGACACGCCCCGCGTATGGTAGGGGACGCCCCGCGTGTTGGCCCATTTCATCAATAATTCCTGCATGTGGACTAAATTCAGATCTTGTTGTCTCAACCACGCCCCGCGTAGACTGGGGTACGCCCCGCGTGGTTGAGCTCCTGAGATTTAATGGTTTGAAATGTGTCTTTTACGCCTCGTGTGGCCTAGCGGACGCCTCGTGTATGTGAGTCCCTGGAACTTTAGATTGAAGAACTTCCCATATACGCCCCGCGTGTAGGTTGGGACGCCCCGCGTGAGAGCAGTTGACTTGGAAGACCATGCAGTCTGACTTTCATGATTGATCTTATCATCTCTGACTAGAAGTCTCACGCCCCGCGTGGAGGTTGATACGCCCCGCGTATCAGTGGGTTAGTCCCACGTGGTGCCTGTGGATTGAGCAATTATTTCTGATTGGATGTTCCACGCCCCGCGTATGTCGGTGGATTTTTGCTCCTTACTCGTACCTGAAATACAATTCTCGAGAGCCGAGTTAGCTTGACGTTTTATTTTCTAAATTAATCAAAAATAAAGATAATTAACCGAAAGTACGGATTTTATTTTTATTTCGTTATTTTATTAAAACATTCTATTTTTAAAATTAAACTTATTTATTTAATCCAAAATTAAACCGTAAATCACGCTAAAAGATAGGGACGAAACGCCCCTATCAGGCATAATGAACCTAGAGGAGATATGGAGTTGGGTTTTGTGAGGAGGAATCCAAATGGTGGAAACGAGGATAGGAAAAATCCACCTAAGAAAATTTTAATTGAGATGATGCTTTTAAATTGGAAGTATATTTGCCCGTATTTGGGGGAGACTTGGATATTGAAGGGTTCGTTAATTAGCTATTGGAAGTGGAGAGGTTTTTTCAATATACAGGCATGCCTGACCATATGAGGGTAAGGTTAGTTTCTTATCTTTTAAAGGGATGAACTTCAGTTTGGTGGGATCAAATTGGGGAAGAACGAAAATAATGGGGAACGTAATCGATTTGGTCTTATGCGTGGATGGGGGCAATGTTGAGAGATATATTCTTGCCATCGGACAATGAATAATATATTTATAGTTCATATCAAAATTTTACACAATAGAGTAGGAGTGTGCACGAATATACTTCGGAGTTATTGAGGTTGTCGTCTAGAGCTCAATTGATTGAGTCAAATAGACAAAAGGCATCTAGGTATTTAGAAGGGTTTGGGTATAACATTCAAAACAAAATTCAGACTCGGTTGGTGATTAGGGTACAAGACATAAGGAATTTAGCACTAAAGGCGGAATCATAATTGAGCATAAGAAGTAGAGAGAATTATAGGCAGATGGGGCAAGAAGGCTCTTCCATAATTAGGGAGCAATTGAAGCCTATGGATAAAGGGAAGAAACTGGCAAGCACAAGCCGGGTTAGAAGCCCTAATGTTGTGAAAGCACATCTGGGTGATGGAAGGCAAGTGAGAGGATCTCTACCACCCCCTTGAAATAACAACAACCCCTATCTAGGACGAATCCATTCAACTATTTCCATTGTAATGAGCTGATGCATCATTCCAATGAGTGCCCGAAGAGGAGGAATGTGAATATGGTGGAAAGTTTTGAAGATGATTTTGAGGATGATGAGGGTGTCTATTGTGAAACCGTTGAGTATGATGAGTATGGTGAATTAGAGGATACACATGTGTGTGAGGAGGTTGTTTATGTCCAATCGAATTAAGGAAGATCAAATGCAGCAATTGTTTCAAACAATATGCTTAGTGCAAGGTGGGAAGTGTAATATCATTATTGATAGTGGGCACTAAGAGAATATTATTAGTCATGTTGTCGTTAAGAAGTTCATTTTGACCGTAAAGCACATCCTAGCCCATATAGTGTGGGGTGGATCAAGAATATGGGGAAGCTTAGATTCAATCAAATACGCATACCCATTATGATTGAGAACTATGAAGAAATTTATTGTGATGTGATAGATATGGATGTATATCATGTGTTGTTGGGAAGATCATGGCAATATGATATGAATGATATACA
Organism: Euphorbia lathyris; assembly: GCF_963576675.1. NCBI lineage: Eukaryota > Viridiplantae > Streptophyta > Magnoliopsida > Malpighiales > Euphorbiaceae > Euphorbia > Euphorbia lathyris. The sequence continues at coordinate 26,462,467 of NC_088919.1, read as the reverse complement.
TGCATGGGAACATAATACTTACAAGTTCATGAAAGATGAGATGAAGTACATACTCATTCGTATGTTGGGAGAACCTAATAAGAAAAAGAAGGCAACCCTTATTATGTGTCCACTCCGTAAGGCCTTCATAGAGGAATGGGGGGAGTCAACTAATGTTGCTTTGATGGTAAAGGCTAGTAGCATGAAGGATGAATGAGAATGGGATCTACTCATGGAGGTGAGTTTTATGCTCAAGGAATAGTAAGATCTCTTCCTAAAAGAACTTCCATATAGACCACCTGATGGATTTTATCATGCTTTTACAAGTTTAAAAAACATATAAAACAAATATGTCGATCATTCAAGGATCTACCATAAGTAATTATAATTAAGGTTAGGGAAAAATTAAATTACCTTTTACCAAAGATTGAGAGCAGTCCATTTGATTGAGATTGATGTGTTGAACAACGAACTCCCTCTACTTAATCACTTGCCGAATGGAAACTGATGATTGCCAATCACAATAATCAAACCATGGTTTTTGCTTCAAGAATGAAGAACATATGAAGAGAATATACCGTTTTCTACTTTTCTCTTTTCTTTCTCTTTGCAAAATGTAATGTGAGATGAGTGGGGATATAGGTTGGACGAATTAATTACATTTAATGGAGTGAGTGGATAGTTTTTTCCTTAAAAAACTCTCACATACTTATCCTTTTAATCCATTAATTAATTTGAACACTATTTGAAAATTAATTACTTAATAAAGATAATCTAATTATCTTTTAGTCTAGATTAACAAAATAATAACATAATCTAAAATTTAATCTACATACATAATACAATGTACTAAATTAAGTCATGTAAGTTAATATCCAATATTAATTCACTTTAGATTATTTGGGCCTTTAATTTAAATACATTTTTTATTAAACATATAGAAAATAATAATATCCAATATGTATCATTAATTTTAAACTGAAGTATTACATTAGAATTTATGCATATAACATCTAATGTCATATTCCTCGTTAAAAAAAACATCTAATGTTATATTATAAAGTTCTAACTATAATATTAATTCTTATATATATCATTATATACAAATATACATATATATTATCCAATATATATATATATAGAGAGAGAGAGAGAGATGGGCGTTTCCAGTATTTTGGAGGCCTTAGGCAATTTTAATGCGATTAAATATTGATTTTGGTAAATCTGAATCCAATTGCAAATCAGAATTATTTGAGAAAGAATGTAGGTGGGGAATCAATTATTTTGTGATTGAAGATGATTAGGTGAGGCTTTTGTAATGTATGAGCCAACGAAAATAAATCAATCCTAAAATATTATTCGTAAAGCTAAATACATTATATATATATATATATATATATATATATATATATATATATATATATATATATATATATATATATATAACACTTTAAGCTAGTGAAAATCTGAGACTTAAATATGTTATACAATGGAAGAATTAAGATTTCTGATAAACCAAGGCTCAAATATTTCCATAAAAAAAATTGGCTGATGTTCACATTATAGGTGAAATGTAGCCAAGTTTTTTTCTTTTGACATATTCAAAAGAAGCGCTACAAATTATATGTTATAGGTTTTTGATATAGTTGTGGAATGAGTATAATCATATTGTTTGTTTGATATTCTAGTTTAGAAAAAAAAAATTAAAACCTCCTACGCGGCTAAAGCCTCCGCCCACTCTAACCAACCATTCCTTTCCTAAATCTTAAAATCTAAAATTTTAATTTTAATTTATAAATTCTATGTATATAACATAATATCAAGAGAAAATGTATAAAAATAATGTACATGATTTATCCAATTTGTAAACAGAGACATGTAGTTTAATTTATAAAATAAGATATTTGAAATTACTATGTTAAGTTCTGAACCAATAACATTTTTATCTTAAAAAAATATATTCTTACATATCGACAAAATATGGACACTCCCTTAAAATGCATCTCCTTAAATCGAAACTATAAATCACAGTGTAAAATGTAATCAATTAATCATTCAGTTGTCAAATAGTAAGTTAAATTTCGGAAGATGTATTGCACGCACCTTAAAAAAAGTAAAATGATCAAGATTGAGGTATATAGTTCTAATATTAGAGAAGACAAGTTTTATAGTTAAACAAGTGAGAACTTCCTTTTTAATCTATTCTATAAATTATATGTAATAACATTATAAGGCACGTGCAATATATATTTTCCGCATTTAACTTACTTTTTTACAATCAAGTGATTAATTGATTACATTTTACGCATATTCAATGGGATAACTAAATACTACCTCCGTTTCATATTACATGTCTTTCTAGAGATTCTTTTTTGTTTCATATTACATGTCATTTTATATGATCAGCACACGTTAAGTCATCTTTTTTTCTACTATAAAACGCGAGTTTACGGAAATTAATTAGAATAATGGACTTATTATAAAATAAATAAATATTGAAATCAATAAATAAGGGGTAACAATGTCTTTTTTTTCAATATCCTTAATTTCTATACAACTCTCTAAAAAGACATGTAATATGAAACGGATGGAGTATTTTATACAAGTTAATACGGCTATCGAGACACTTTAAAAGTTCAGGCGTCAATCAAACTTTTTAGACAAGTTTGGGAGCAAATGATGTATTAAGCCTTAAAATATTTAAACTAAGTTATATGTAATAAATTTCATTTGTCAATATTTATTTATATATTTAAATGCTTTGGAATGCTCTATATTTAATAATTTAAATTTTGAAAACCTGACAATATAAAAAGCATTTGCGTTAATACTAAGGGAGAGTTACAAAACTAGCACTTTTTAAGGGGTTAGTTTACATTTCTAGCTCCTTTTAAAAAACTAACCAAAACTAACACATTTCAACAAGTAACTTCCAAGTTTACGCTCGTCTTCTTCCTTAACATAACTGTGTGTCTTTGTCTTTCCTCCTCTTTCTCTTTCTCGTGCTTTCTCTCTCTAAAGAACAGAACAATCTATAGAACGACTACGGATACTACAACAATCAATCCAACCCACAGTTCATACAATAAAATTTCTACAATCATATAAGTTTTTCATTGGTTTTTAGTTTCATTGAAAAGATTTAAAGCTTAGTCCATTCATCGTTAAGATCTAGCAGGTTGTTTCTCTACAACCCAATGTATATTGTTTCTCTTCATTTTTCACGTTTTTACTGATCGTGCGAACCCCAAAAATAGTGGCATTGTTGTCTGAAAATAAACTTTGGTTGGAATATCAGTTTCAGACATTTTCCCCGACAGTGTCGATATCTATCGATATCCATCGATATTGTATTGGTCGATATCTATCAATATTGTATTTGTCGATATCCTGTCGATATCCATCGATATTGTATTGGTCGATATCTATCGATATTGTATTTGTCGATATCATGTCAATATCCTGTCGATATCCATCCAATATCTGAAATTTAACAAATATCATCATATCTATCGATATTGATCAGATATCGACAGATATCGACACTGTCGGGAAAAAATGTCTGAAACTGATATTCCAACCAAAATGTATTTTCAGACAATAATGTCACTGTTTTTGGGGTTCGCACGATCAGTAAAAATATGAAAAATGAAGAGAAACAATATACATTGGGTTGTAGAGAAATAACCTGCTAGATCTTAACGATGAATGGACTAAGCTTTAAATCTTTTCAATGAAACTAAAAACCAATGAAAAACTTATATGATTGTAGAAATTTTATTATATGATCTGTGGGTTGGATTGATTGTTGTAGTATTCGTAGTCGTTCTATAGATTATTCTGTTCTTTAGAGAAAGAGAGGGGAAAGACAAAGACACACAGTTATGTTAAGGAAGAAGACGAGGGTAAACTTGGAAGTTACTTGTTGAAATATGTTAGTTTTGGTTAAATTTTTAAAAGTAGCTAGAAATGTAAACTACCCCCTTAAAAGGTGTTAGTTTTGTAATTCTCCCTAATACTAATAGGTTTTATATGTTTTTCCATTAAAATATTAGTAATTTAATAATTTCCAAGTGAAACGGTGTGCTAGACACTTGGTGTCTTGGTGAAACACACTGTTTCACTTTAATATTTTAAAAACTAAAAAAATATTAAATCTATTGTTTTCTTCCTAAACCTAAACCAGAGGAGTTCGACATACTTCCATGTTCACCGGCGGTAGCAAATTAACAGTTCCTCTTTTCGGAAATTTGAGGCCCCAAAAATTATGAGGCCCTAGGCATCGGCCTAGGGGAACTCCCTCTAGAGTCGGCCCTACGACTTGTCACACCATAAGAAATCCGTTACACTAGATCTCTTTTATATATATATATATAGAGGAGGGCTCTTGTGAGAACCCTTTCTTAGATGAGAACACTTTCTTAGGTGAGAACCACTAAAACTACGTAGTTTTGAGTCTAAAAATAACAAAAAAAACACTGTTGCCAAGGGGGTTCGAACCTAGGACCCTTAGTTTACACTCCATGTTACTTACCACTAAACTAATTATTTTGCTTATGTAATGTGTGCCGCGCGGATTAATATACCACACTGTAGCTTTCATTGTTTAATATTTTACGCATGCACTTATTAATATTGATTAAATATGCATAATAATGAATTATTAATAGAAAAAAAAAGAAATGTGCATAATAATGAATTATTAATAGAAAAAAATTCAAAAACATGCTCTAATTTTTTATTTATTTAATTTCTCCATATTTTTGTAATTTATGTTTTAAAATGTTAAGGACGATGTTCTAAATATTGTTACATGTGTTCTTAACTTTATAATTTGTGTTCTAAAAATTAAGTATAATGTTTAAAAAAAACAGTAAATATATGGACCATTTTTGCATTTGTTCTATAATATAATTTATAACTCATATTCTAAATAACATAACATATGTTCTAAAAAACATAACGTATGTTCTAAAGTTTATAGTTTGTGGTCCAAAAATTAAGTATAATATTCTAAAAAATCAGTAGATATCTGGATTGTTTTTTCATTTGTTCCAAAAATATAATTTATAACTCATGTTCGAAAAAGCATAACACATGTTCTAAAAAACATAACGTATGTTCTAAAAAACATAACGTATGTTCTAAAGTTTGTAGTTTGTGTTCCAAAAATTAAGTATAATATTCTAAAAAAATCAGTAGATATCTGGATTGTTTTTTCATTTGTTCAAAAAATATAATTTATAACTCATGTTCGAAAAAACATAACACATGAAAAAACATAACGTATGTTCTAAAGTTTGTAGTTTGTATTCCAAAAATTAAGTATAATGTTCTAAAAAAATCAGTAGATATTTGGATCGTTTTTTCATTTGTTCCAAAAATATAATTTATAACTAATGTTCGAAAAAACATAACACATATTCTAAAAAACATAACGTATGTTCTGAAAAATATGCCGTACGTTCTAAACTTTATAGTTCGTGTTTTAAAAGTTAAAATATATGTTGTTTAAAAAAAAAGTTAAATTATATGTTATAACGTATGTTTAAAAAAATATAATGAATTTATATAACATAAATTACAAAATATAAAGGAATTAAATAAATAAGAAATTGGAGCATGTTTTTGAATTTTTTTTTTAATAATTCATTATTATGCATATTTAATCAATATTAATAAGTGCATGCGTCAAATATTAACAATGAAAGCTATAATGCGATGGTATATTAATCAGCGCGGCACATATTATACAAGAAAAGTAGTTAGCTCAGTAGTAAGTAAGATGAAGTGTAAATTAAAGGTCCAAGGGTCGAACCCCCATGATGGCAGTAGTGTTTTTTTTTTTAATTTTTAGCCTCAAAACTACGTAGTTTTAGTGGTTCTCATCTAAGGGAGGGTTCTCACTTGATCCCTCCTATATATATATATATATATATATATAGAGAGAGAGAGATGAGATCAGCGTTTTTTTTTAATTTTTAGCCTCAAAACTACGTAGTTTTAGTGGTTCTCACCTAAGAAAGTGTTTTCATCTAAGGGAGGGTTCTCACTTGATCCCTCCCATATATATATATATATATATATAGAGAGAGAGAGAGAGAGAGAGAGAGAGATGAGATCAGATGTGATACATTTCTTATGGTGTGACAATGATCAATTTTGTAATTAACCAAAATGGGGTGGCAAATTTGTAAATAAAGGAAAGAGAAACTTGTTTTATTTTTTTTCTTTAAAATGTATTTTCCCAACTTTTTCAACCTCGTTTTTCAAAAAAATTTATACCGTTGGACTCGTCTTAATTAAACGGTCATTTTAAGATCCATGAAGCTCAAGTAAAAAAAAAATCCGGTGAACGGAATCCGGGTGGGAGTTTTTCGGTGAGAAAAAAACGTGCCCAGAAAATTCTCAAAAAATTCCAGCAAATGTAAAATATTATTCTAAGAAACTTTAATTCTTGGGTCAAAGTGAGATTTCTTACGGTTTAGTCCCAATAAAACTTTTTCCTTAATTTTATCCATTTTACAAGCTTCAACAATTTGTTGGGTCAAAACTGTACAAAATCTCGCTTTGACCCAAGAATTAAAGTTTCTTAAAATAATGTTTTACATGTTTTGAAATTTTTTGATAATTTTCTGGGCACATTTTTTGTCCTACTTACATTGTTCCAAATCAGTGTACCATTTGTTCTAATATAATACTTATATTGTTCCAACAGAAAATTATTTTATTTCTTTTCTTTAAAATACATTTTCCCGACATTTCTAATCTCGTTTTTCGAAAAATTTTATACTATTAGACTCGTCTAAATTAGACAGTCATTTCAAGATCCCTGAAGCTCAAGTAAAAAAAATTCCGGTGAACGGAATCCGGGTGGGCGTTTTTTGGTGAGAAAAAAAGTGCCCAGAAAATTCTCAAAAAATGTAAAACATTATTATAAGAAACTTTAATTCTTGGGTCGAAGCGGGATTTCTTACGGTTTAGTCCCAATAAAACTTGTCCCTTAATTTTATCCATTTTACATGCTTCAACAATTTATGGGGTCAAAACTGTAAGGAATCTCGCTTTGAGCCAAGAATTAAAGTTTCTTAAAATGATGTTTTACATGTTTTCAAATTTTTTGATAATTTTATGGGTACATTTTTTTTCCTACTTACATTGTTCCAAATCAGTGTACCATTTGTTCCAACATAATACTTATATTGTTCCAACAGAAAAATATTTTATTTTTTTCTTTAAAATACATTTTCCCGACATTTCTAATCTCGTTTTTCGAAAATTTTTATACTATTAGACTCGTCTAAATTAGACGGTCATTTTAAGATCCCTGAAGCTCAAGTAAAAAAAATTCCGGTGAACAGAATCCGGGTGTGCTTTTTTTGCGAGAAAAAAATGCTCAGAAAATTTTCAAAAAATTTCAGAAAATATAAAACATTATTCTAAGAAACTTTAATTCTTAGGTCGAAGTGGGATTTCTTACGGTATATTCCCAACAAATTGTTGAAGCATGTAAAATGGATAAAATTAAGGAAAAAGTTTTATTGGGACTAAACCGTAATAATCCCGCTTCGACTCAAGAATTAAAGTTTCTTAGAATAATGGTTTACATTTTCTGGAATTTTTTGTGAATTTTCTGGACACTTTTTTCTCGCCGGAAAATGCCCACCTGGATTCCGTTCACCGGAATTGTTTTTTACTTGAGCTTCAGGGATCTTAAAATGACCGTTTAATTAAGACGAGTCCAATGGTATAAAAAAATTTTAAAAACGAGGTTGGAAAAGTTGGAAAAATGCATTTTAAAGAAAAGAAATAAAACAATTTTCTCTATCATCTCTTTCATTTTATTTACCAATTTGCTACATTGCCCTTTTTAATTATCATCAAAACTACGTAGTTTTGTTATGTTACACAATAAGCTCCTTGTCACAACTTAAGCCATTGTCACGCTGGATCTCACCCCTGGATGAGATCTAGTGAGACAAGGGATTATAGTGTGGGAAGAAGTTTATGGTGTGACAGAATAAAACTACGTAGTTTTGATGATAATTGAAAAGGGCAAGGTGACAAATTTATAAATAAAATGAAACATAGGAGAGAGAAAATTGGTTTATTTCTTTTATTTAAAATGCATATTCCTGACCTTCCTAACCTCGTTTTTCGAAAAATTTTATACTGTTAGACTCGTCTAAATTTGACGGTCATTTTGAGATCCCTGAAGCTCAGGTAAAAAAAAATCCGGTGAATGGAATTCGGCGATTAGGTGGGTGTTTTCCGGTGAGAAAAAAAAGTGCCCAGAAAATTCTCACAAAAATTCAAAACATGTAAAATATTATTATGAGAAACTTTAATTCTTGGGTCAAAGCGAGATTTCTTATAGTTTAGTCTCAATAAAAAAATTTCCTTAATTTTATCCATTTTACATGCTTTAACAATTTATTGGGTCAAAACCGTAAGGAATTTCGCTTTGAGTCAGAATTAAAGTTTCTTAAAATGATGTTTTACATGTTTTGGAATTCTTTGATAATTTTTTGAGCACGTTTTTTGTCCTACCTTTCAGCACTATGTGTTAAAAAAACCAGCATATACTGCTGGACGCCAGCACGTTGTTCTAAATCATTGTACAAATTGTTCTAATTAGTATACTAATTGTTTCAAATCAATGTATCAATTATTCCAATAAAATAATTATATTTATCCAACAGAATTTTTAAATTATTCCAACAGAATACTTATATTGTTCTGACAGTGTACGAAATTGTTCCAAATCAGTGTACCATTTGTTTCAACATAATACTTAGGGATAAGTGCAAAAAAAATGCCTGTGGTATACGCGTTTTGCGAACTCGAACCTATGGTATTTTTTTTGCAAACAGAGGTACGTGTTACACGCCGTTAGCAAACAGAGGCAAAATTGACTAACGGTGTTAAAATTCAAAGAGAAAAGAGTTAATTTAGTCCTTATATTTATTTATTTTATAAATTAACCCCCCTAACTATCTAATTATCACAAATAAACCCCAAAATCAAAAATAAAAATAAAAAATACACTCTTCTTCCATTAATTTCTTCTTCTTCTTCTTCCATTAATTTCTTCTTCTTCTTCTTCTTCTTCCTCTCTCTTCTCTTCTCCTTCCTCTCTTTCTTCTATTTTTTTAAGTTCCCAAATCTGGAAATTTCAGGTTTCCGATTTGGGAAATCTCAGATTTCCGATTTTGGAAATCTGGAAATTTCCAGAAATCTGGAATTTCCAGAAAGGAAATCTGGAAATTCCAGATTCCTAGAAATTTCTAGGAATCTGAAAATTTCTAGATTTTCGATTTTAGAAATCTGGAATTTTCAGATTTCCGATTTCGGAAATCTGGAATCGAAAATAAAAAAAATAGACAAAGAGAAGAGACAGAGAGGAAGAAGAAGAAGAAGAAGAAGAAGAAGAAGAACCATGGAAGAAGGAGAGAGAAGGAAGAGAGAGAGAGAGAGAAATATTTTATTCTCCTTATTAATGGAAGAAGAAGAAGAAGAACCATGGAAGAAGGAGAGAGAAGGAAGAGAGAGAAAAAAAAATATTTTATTCTCCTTATTAATGGAAGAAGAAGAAATTAATGGAAGAAGAAGAAGAAGAAGAAAAAGAAGAAATTAATGGAAGAAGAAGAAGAAGAAGAAGAAGAAGAAGAAGAAATTAATGGAAGAAGAAGAAGGTATTTTTTATTTTTATTTTTGATTTTGGGGTTTATTTGTGATAATTAGATAGTTAGGGGGGTTAATTTATAAAATAAATAAATATAAGGAACAAATTAACTCTTTTTTCTTTGAATTTTAACACCGTTAGTCAATTTTGCCTCTGTTTGCTAACGGCGTGTAACACGTACCTCTGTTTGCAAAAAAAATACCACAGGTTCGAGTTCGCAAAACGTGTATACCATAGGCATTTTTTTGTACTTATCCCTAATACTTATATTGTTCCAATAGAATAAATCAGTGTATTAATTGTTCCAACAAAATAGTTATATTGTTCCATCATAATACTTATATTGTTCCAACATAATAAATCTGTTTACCAATTGTTCCAAATCAATTTTATTATTTGTCGTCTTCAATTTCATTTTTGTTTTTTTAGTATTTAATATAGTATCTTCAAATTTATATTAGTCATATTATTTAGAAAATAATTTTAATTCTTAAAATTTATTGAAAATAAAAAATTACCCTTAAAAATCAATAAATCATTTTCCTTAATTTTATCCATTTTACATATTTCAACAATTTATTGAGACTAAACCATATAGAATCTCACTTCGACCCAAGAATAAATCAGTGTATTAATTATTCCAACAAAATAGTTATATTGTTCCATCATAATACTTATATCGTTCCAACATAATAAATCAGTTTACCAATTGTTCCAAATCAGTTTTATTATCTATCGTCTTCAATTTCATTTTTGGTTTTTAGTATTTAATATAGTATCTTCAAATTTATATTAGTTATATTATTTAGAAAATAATTTTAATCCTTAAAATTTATTGAAAATAAAAAAATTACCCTTAAATATCAATAAATTGTTTTCTTTAATTTTATCCATTTTATATATTTCAATAATTTATTGGGACAAAACTGTAAGGAATCTCACTTCGACCCGAGAATTAAAATTTTTCAGAATAATGTTTTACATTTTATGGAATTGTTTGAGAATTTTCTGGGTACTTGTTTTTCTCGCTGGAAAACGCTCACCTAATCGCCGGATTCCGTTGATTTGGGACTAAACTGTAAGGAATCTCACTTTGAGTTTAGAATTAAAGTTTCTCAGAATAAATGTTTTACGTTTTTTTGGAATTTTTTGGGTATTTGTTTCTCATAGAAAAACAGATCGTTGGATTCTATTCAGCGGAAATTTTTTTACATGAGCTTGTGTGATCTTAAAATGACTGTCTAATTAAGACGAGTCCAATGATATGAAAGTTTTTGAAAAACGATGTTGGAAAAGTCGAGAAAATGAATTTAAAAAAAAAAAATAAAACAATTTTCTCTTTCATTTTATTTACAAATTTGTCATCTTTCCCTACTTAATTACAAAATTGGTCATTGTCACACCATAAGACTTGTCTCACCGTAAGAAATCTGTCACACTAAATCTCTTATATTATATATATATATATATATATATATATATATATTCTGAATTTACATTTCCAATTTAATCCAATTAAATTGAAATTAAACTTCGAACTGAATTTGCCATTATTTATTTTCTCATTTGGGTTAGACCGAAACTGAATTCAATCCAATTGAATTCCCTTATTCATCTGGGCCAAACACTCAGTGTTATCCATCTTTAAAAAAAGTTGATTCCTTATTAGTTCCATTTTGCGAGCGGTCTAGATAGGTATATCTAGAGGTGGTAATTAGATCAAACTTCCAGCTTGTCTAATCATGTCATCAGAAGGTTTTAGCTTACCTCTATAACTATCCAACTCAAATATTAATATCATGTTCAAAGACTGAAAACCTAATAGTAACCTTGTAGTAATCCTTTGCTAAATTATATCATGTTAAACATGAGGCATGGTACACTCATCCTGATATAGTGTTCAGACATTCCTTGATCTTTTAGTGAACTGATCAGTTCGAATAAGCAATACTCATTGCTTCATTCAAGTGTGGCCACACTCTTCTCAGTTCCACTAATCAAGTGGGTGGTGATATCCGCTCTCCATGAAGAGAGTAGCAATCTCATTCAGTACTAAATCTCTTATATATATATATATATATATATATATATATATATATTCTGAATTTACATTTCCAATTTAATCCAATTAAATTGAAATTAAACTTCGAACTGAATTTGCCATTATTTATTTTCTCATTTGGGTTAGACCGAAACTGAATTCAATCCAATTGAATTCCCTTATTCATCTGGGCCAAACACTCAGTGTTATCCATCTTTAAAAAAAGTTGATTCCTTATTAGTTCCATTTTGCGAGCGGTCTAGATAGGTATATCTAGAGGTGGTAATTAGATCAAACTTCCAGCTTGTCTAATCATGTCATCAGAAGGTTTTAGCTTACCTCTATAACTATCCAACTCAAATATTAATATCATGTTCAAAGACTGAAAACCTAATAGTAACCTTGTAGTAATCCTTTGCTAAATTATATCATGTTAAACATGAGGCATGGTACACTCATCCTGATATAGTGTTCAGACATTCCTTGATCTTTTAGTGAACTGATCAGTTCGAATAAGCAATACTCATTGCTTCATTCAAGTGTGGCCACACTCTTCTCAGTTCCACTAATCAAGTGGGTGGTGATATCCGCTCTCCATGAAGAGAGTAGCAATCTCATTCAGTACATATCTGGCTAACCCATACTTGGCACAAATTTACTGGCCCGTTAGGCGATAACAAAAGTACACAATGTCTCATCTAGGTCCCTTGGTGATTTTGGATCTAAGGATTCATATATGACCATTACATGAGAACTAAATGTGACTTTAGATAACCATATGGTGTTTTCATAGCGGATCAATCTAGAGTTTACTCCATAAACCCTAATGTCATTGGTTTGACACTCTATGTCTGTGACTGGTGAAACACCATCATAACCAAAGCACATAGTAGTCTTTAGTTATTCTTCATTCCCACGATAATAACATACCATGGATATTTAGATCAGTATCTTATTGACACACGACTTCACTTAACCAAGTCCTCAACCCGTTAAACGTGTGCAAACCACTAATCTTATATACTCTGTTAATCATCTTCCACAGGTAAGTTGACTCATTCCATTATATATTTAGTTGAAATTAATTTGGTTAAATTAATTCCAATGAATATATACGACTAATAGCGTTAAGAACTTATTGGGTCACACATGACACTTGGAATCGGAGGACGAAAGAGTAATTGAGAGAGTGGGTCATGGGGGCCGAAAATTATAGTGTATATGGACGTTTTAATTTAATTAATAATTATAATTAGATCATAGTTATGGTTAAATTCATTTATTATGTGATAATATTAATTAGAATATTTAATGTGATTATATCTCTAATTAAATCAATTCTTTAACATAAATAAATATCTAATTAGGATTATTATTTATTTATATTATATATAGATAATAATAATAATTATTATTATTATTATATTTATTTATTTAATTAGTAAATCTATTCAGAAGAGGATTCTAATTAATAGTTTTAACCTAATGTGATTAGGGTTAAATGTACCATTGGTCACTGAACTTACATGGTTGTCTCAAAATGGTCACTCAACTTCAATTTGTCTAAATAAAATCACTGAACTTTGAGTTTTATCTCAATTAGGTTACTCCATCAATTTCAGTGGTTAAAAAATATCAAAATAACGACATGAGTGACACGTCAACATGAGTCAATTCATATCTCTGACCAAAACAAAATGTGACAGTCATGTGTCGCTTATTTTATGAAAAAGAACTAAATTTTGTGTTTTTTCATAAAAATAACTGACACGTGATAGCCAAATGACACATGCGTGGATGTCACGTTTCGTTTTGGTTAGAGATCTGAATTGACTCATGTTGATGTGTCACTCGTGTCATTATTTTGATGTATTTTAACTACTAAAATCGGCATAGTGACCTAATTGAGACAAAACTCAAAGTTTAGTGATTTTATTGAGAAACCATATAACTTCAGTGACCAATGATGCATTTAATCCAATATGATTAAGGTTAATATTTAAGAGACTATAAATACTCCTTTAATGCTAAGAAATTCAGTCAACACAATCAATTTACTCTATCAGCAAAATGGGGGGAGCTTTACAGCTTGTTGGCATTACACCTTTCATTTACTCTCTTTGATCTCGTGTTGATTCCTTTAGAGGCATTCAATTTAGATTGTTATTCATTGGTTGATTACTAACCATTTTATTTTCCATTGTTTTCATTGTTCGTGAAATACGGTTTAGATACTTGTGGGCACTTCATTTGCAACGGTATATAGATCTTCAGTATTTTGGGCTTAACAACCTTTACACATGATTTTGATTTGACAAAATTATTTAAGTTAATCCCATGATTAAACAATTAAATTTAAGTGCTTTGGTTTAATTGTACTAATGAGTTTGTTCAATGTTGAGTAAGTTAATTATTAAGAACAGGAACTAAGAATCCATTAGAGAAAGTCACAATCAAGTCAGCAGTTGAAAGACGCACAGCCGTGCTGAGTGAAATGTAACTCAGCCCCGATAAAAGAAATGTGTTCTTCAGAATAACGCTTGAAAGCAAAGCCTGTTGGTCCCTTATAACGTGACAAGGTTAGTTCCAAAGGGGGGGATAGGAACTATTTAAAATTTTGTCCGTTAAGGCTGACTTCTTTTCTTAAGAAAAGGTTTACACATCGGCGCTAAGTAGTTTTAAGACACAAGCTTAGTCAACTTTTAACTAAGTCTGTTTCTTTCCTTAAGTCAGGAGATAGCTATTAGACAAGGTGCCGAACGGCCTCGCCCAGGCGGACCGGGGGGTGGACACCTCATGGCGACGTAAGCGGTGATTGGCGCCGAAAGCAACCAATCGTGGAATCAAGCTGCTCGGCAGGACCGGAGCTCGGAGTATGGAAGAGTCGCCACCCACGAATGGGAAAATGAACACCGATCCCTTGCGGGAGACCGGTGGGGGTTCGGGAAACTTAGGTACGAGCCGAGAAGGCTAGCTCCTTTTCGGAGAAAGGCTACTTGGCACCCCGACATCGCCCGGTTATGAACCACCAGCCTCCTACTCAGCGTGTTAGGCGATAACGGACTAATCGCATATTTCTTTAAGTTTAAAATTCATTTGAAACCTTTTCTTTCTCGCTTTGAAAACCGTTTTGAGCATGTCATTAAAAGCCATTTTAGTAAAGAATCACCTATTTTGCATAAATTTAAAATACATAGGAGAGAGAGGGGGAGAAGAGAGAATCGATTTATTCACAATGTGATTTTATGCCTTAGTCTATACACTAATTCTAAGCTAATCCCATTCCCCAAAAACGAGTTTATTTACATGGTTCGTACCTTAATCGCCGTTGAAACGATTTAGGTACCTTTCAAAACCCTGTTAATGATGTTCCCTCGAATCGTCGTTGGAACGACTCGAGCGTTTGAAAACATTGAGCAAACCATTTTAATCAAAAAACGTGATTAATCATACAAGTCAATTTATTTTGTACAAAACCATTTAATTAGGAAACGATTCAAAACTCTATTATTTACAAATAGAAAACGATTTTAATTACAAGGTTCGCTTAATCCGCCGTTGGAACGAATTAAGGTTTCAACACGTGATATTTTAGAAATGGTTTAAAATGACAAAAATCTTTTATTTGCACTTGAAGAATATCTAGAAAAACTTTAATTTAAACAAACAAATTAAACTTTCTTTTTTGTGGTTTATTTTCCCTTTTTCACTCAATTATCCTTTATTTGAACATAATTACAACACTTACTAATTAAACCTAAATTCACCCAACCCAAATACTTTTTAAAACATATATATATATATATAGGAAATTCAAAAAAGAGGAAATAAATATACTTATTTATATGAATATACACTATGGCAAAATAATAATAATACTTATATAAAAAAAGTAAAATAATAATGTATATATGAATTAATAAGTAAAAATGGTAGTAAGTATAATACTAGATATGATACACATTTTATTTTAACTTGAGAATATGTAAAAAGTAATGGATAAAGTTTATAAATAAGAAAACCATATTTAAACTAAAATAGTTTTTATACATAATAAATATATGGAGGATAACCCACCCAAAACAATAAAAGGAAAATATACATATATACATATAGCCTTTATAAAACCAAATTAATGAAAATCATACCCAAATATACAAAATAGGTATTCAATAGTAAGTTATTACTAGTCATATATTTTGAAAATAATTTTAATAACCCTATTACATTTTTATACATATACCTATGCGAGAATAAATGTAAAAAAGATGAGAAAAAGGTTGGGAAAATGGATTTTTTAAGTTCCAGCAGCTTTACCGACGGAAAATCCGTCGGTAACCTGCTTTTACTGACAGAAAATGGCAATTTACAGAAATAGTCCAACAGTTTCCAGATTTTATCAAAAACATTAGATCTACTCTATTTTGTAATTTTAGCCTCCAAACTACCCCAAATCGGATCATGGTTTGTAACGGAGGATTCTAAAACGACGTTTTATTGAAAATAACGGTTCAAAACATTTATAAAACAACGGATCTACGACGTTTGGATCCCGAACTACCTTTGAATCGGGTCACGGTTCGTATTGGAATCCAAAACGAAGTTTTTATTTCAAAACTAAAACCAAATACTTGTTCAAATGCAAAACAAAAAATTAACTTAACAAATCTAAACAATAAAAGTGTAAAAAACAAATAAATAAATAGATTCAAACAATAAAAAGAGATGAATATATAAACGGGTCTAGTTCCTCGGATTATTACCTCTCAATCGGTAATAGGAATGCCAAATCAAGTCGATTGATAGTGTTTTAAGTCGGATTTTTTTGTGTTTTTGCTTTGTTCGGGTCTTGGGGAATTTTTCCAGGGGTTCGGGTTTTTTTTCCTCCTCCCTTATGCCTTGGGCTCCATCCTATTTATAGGCATATGGAGCCCCAAATTTAGTTTTTTTGACTTGGAGCCTAAGGGTAGGCTCCAAGCAAAGCTAAATTAGCTTACTCTTGACTTGGAGCCAAGGGTAAACTAATTTGGCTTAATGACTCATTATAATTATTATTATACTTATTATAATTATTATTATTATTATTTGATTTTAATTTTTTTTTTTTTATTAAATCCTAAGCTACAATTGCACTTGGCATTTGGCCAAGTGCAGCAAAATGCACTTGGCCGAATGCCAAGTGCAGGGGGCTGGGCCTGGGCGGTCCAGCCCCGTCACGGGCCGTCCAACGGCCCGTGACGTAAATACCGGCCCCCGACGGGGCCGCGTTTATATATACTAAAAAAAATAAAAATGTTTAACTAGACAAAATACATCTAAAAATAACCAAAATCAATAACGATTTTCATCGAAAATGATTTTCGTCAAAACTGATTTTATAAAATCGATCTTTTTACAAAACCATATATATTTTTTGGATTGCTCGAATACCAAAATAAAACCCTCTATCATCCCGAGACTTTATTAATAATAAAATAAATAAGAAAAGGGCGTGAAATATCCCGAACTCGGCGAGACGATTTAAGATTTCACTCGCGGAACCGATTCGCCCGTCATCTCGATTCGATTTCCGAATTCGATCAAACCGGTCTCCACGGTTCCTTCGAACAATGTTTTTTTATTTATTATTTTTTATTGACTCATCATTTATTTCAATCGACTGATTTGGATCCCTTTTTATAATTTTTCTTCATCGGTCCTCCGACCCCGGTGAAGCATACTCATACAAGTGGACCTCAGGGTCCTCCACCCCACTGAATATCTTTAACTCAAGAATAATTCTCCGAGATGACCCCTGCCCGGTCTCTTCGGTGTCATCTTCCACATATGGCGCTCCATCGCCCAATTCCTCATCTATCATCTCGCCCGCTGGTTCCTCTCCCAGAAAAGACACATACAATCCGCTTCCTATCGTCATTTTCTCACCGGAGTCCAAC
This sequence comes from Euphorbia lathyris, assembly GCF_963576675.1. Classification (NCBI taxonomy): domain Eukaryota; kingdom Viridiplantae; phylum Streptophyta; class Magnoliopsida; order Malpighiales; family Euphorbiaceae; genus Euphorbia; species Euphorbia lathyris. The sequence continues at coordinate 26,444,826 of NC_088919.1, read as the reverse complement.
AGCTCCTCTTCATCCTCCTCAAAGGATTCTACCACCGTACTCTCCTCAAGCCCGGATTCGATCATACTTACCCTATGATTAGGAAATGGATTGCGCCTAGTGGAAGGGTTTGCTGATGATGGATCAACTATCTTTTTCTCCTCAATCAAATTTTGAATCTCATGCTTGAACCTCTCACAGTTCTCAATAGTGTGCCTGTAGTTGCTATGGAACTCACAGTACCCCCTAGCTTGCATCTGAGGAGTAGGCGGTGCTTTGCCATAAGGAGTGAGGGCTTTCAACAATCCCCCTTTCTGCAATCGTTCGAAAACTTTTGCGTAGCTTTGATCAAACTTGGCGAACTGCCTCTTCTCGATAGCGTTAAGTTCAAGCACTTTCACTGCGGCTGATTCTGTACTCGCACTTGGCCCTCCGGCACTATATCCAGACTTCGTCCACTTAGTGTAAGCTTTCTTCGGCTCTCCATCCCCCTCAACTGTCAAGGCACAACTATACATCTGATTGAAATCGGTAAAAGGCATATACCGCAGCTCATTCTTAATATACGGCAACGTGTTACCAACTACCATTTGGATCTGATCCTGCTCAAGCGGCTTCTGCTTCATGATTGCCGCCTTGGCTCTCCACCTCCTCACAAAATCGAAAAAAGACTCACCAGTTTGTTGCTTAGTACTCTCCAGCTCCTTCAGAGTAACCTCAAGCATAGTGTTGAAACTATATTGGGCGATGAATGACTTTGCCAACTCCTTCCAATCTCTCTTCGTCACCAGCGGCAACGCATGAAACCATACGAGGGCCGCTCCCTCCAGATAGGTATTGAATAGTCCCAGGACTTGATCCTCAATTAGGATCGTGTGCTTTATTACTGCGACATACTGATTCATGTGAGCCGTGGGATCCCCGGTTCCATCGAACTTCTTCATGTTCGGGAGCCGGAATTTCAAGGGCAAAGCCGTTACCGACAAGCAGTTCTTCAAATTATAAAAGTCTTGACTCCCGGAACTTCCCCCACGCAGATCTTGCACTTCCTGAGTGATGTGCTGCTTCCACTCCTCTTCCTTAGCCTTCTCTTTCTCAAGCTGTTTCTGGATATAATCCTGATAGTCATCCTCGTTCCCGAAGCGGGGACCGGTGTTCACTTCATTCTCAGCGCGTTTGCTACCACTCTTGTTATCCTTCAATGCTAGCTCAGCGAGCTGGGCCAAAATTGCGGCCAACTGATCATTAATGTTGTTCACAGAGTTTTCCAATTGGGCCACCTTTTCGTCGGTCGCAGACATACTGGCAGAAGACTGAGTATACTCGGATTCAGAAGCCACAACTGCCGATTCGGAATTGTCAATTTGTAGCTGATCAAACTGCCTGACTAGCCGGTTACTCTCGCGAAACCACAACCGCTTAATGATGAAGTCTGCGCGAACGGTATCCATTAGTATGTATGCATGATTTTATATGCATGATTCGTGGTGTGTACGTTTATTTATTTACGGATATATAAGATAAAAAGAACAAACGTCAGTCTAATTACACGTATCACAGCATCTCTCTTCCACCCTTATTCCTCCACACACTCGATGGTCCAAGTCTCTTTCTTAGGATTTTGGTTTGGGGCTCACATTGCGGTCCAGGGGGTGTGTGATGCCGATGATTATTGTGGAAAAAGTAAATCATCCATCAGACAATACAGTTCGTTTTTGACGTATCAACATCCAGTGACTAAGATATCGACCAAATGGATTGTCCTTTCGAATAACTCGTCTTTTGTCATTTCGCGAGATGCATTAGTTTGGGTTTTGATCCCCTTTTGAGCGTATCTCGGATTTAGACATGGTACGAGTTATTCTTCTGGTTCAATCGTTCGTTATTGACAATGACTCGTTCCCTTTTATTCGCGTGGGTTCGTGTCTCGATCTTTGGATTACAATGGGATCTTTTTGGATCTATTGAGAGACGTAACCACGTGTTTATTTAGTGATGAAAGTACTTTTAAGGAACGGACTCATCGCGTAACGTGTTTGTTTTTAGCGTTAAGAATCCGTTTGCTCGTTTTTGCTACGTGAAAAGACGGCGAGTCTTATTTGAGCGCATGGTAATCTTTCGGCTAGCAACAAATCTTTATTTCTTCCCATCTACGGGATATATCATCCTAGCGTGGTTATAGAAAATCAACGTCTTATTGAATCGCATGCTTATTCGAAGCAGGGATATTACCGTTCTTTTTCAGTTAGGCACGAGTCAAGCAAAACACGCAGATCGGGCCATACTTCTTGTAGTTTTGATAACGGTCGAAATGATCGAGCCATTAGTCAAACCCACAGTCTCGTCCATATGGCGCAATTATGCAGTTTAGCTTAATTCGGCTTTATGATTTTAAACGGCGTACATACCGGCTCGAGGCACGTATTTAACGGCATTGGTTCATTTTCTTTAACTACCCTCGGGATGGATATATATCGTAGATACAGAATGATTTTGGTCGTTTTATTTTCTTTTATTTTCTCTAGTCACTTTTGCGGATACATCCATTTCTCTTAAGAACAACACAAGGCGTAACATAAGAGCTCGTTTTTCATTCGAAAGGGACGAGCCACGTTTATGAATCTCTTTACGTTACAACGGGGTCGTTCGAAACAGAAATGTTCTTTGTTTTCGTTTTGTCATGATTTCGCTTTATCCCAACGTATTTAAAGAATGTGAATAACGGTTATCATTAATATAATCTTTTGAATCGAGATATAACTATCCTTAATATCAAAACGATTTGTACTAATACGTGCTTACGTCATAACGTATTTCCTGAACATGTGCCTTCTTCGGGACACGGAAAGGGACCAGGCGGGTCGCACAAGTTCATTAATACGAGATGACTAAGTCGTCTTTAGTTCGAAACGTTTCGATGTTTTGGGGTAGTTTGTATATCGGTTTAAGAGTATATATTAACGTATCGTTTCATTTTCTTTACACATTTTAGGATTAGACACGTATCATGGCAATTTGAAAACACGAACTGATTCATTTATCACATCAAAAATAGTAACGGGTAATCCTATGGCAACTTCTAAGGCTACTATATGCTGACACGGCTGATCGCGGGACCTCACAGGACCGCACAAATTTGCCCCTAACGAATGGATGGGGACCCTTTGGCGCCTTACTGTAAGGGGGAACTTACGCTAGCCTCTTTCGAGCGACGAATGGACTCTCGCTAGAGGTTTCGCGGAAATTACCCAAAAGGTTTGCAATAATGCTTATGAATGCATACGAAAAGAAATAATACGATCCGTCCCCGTTAAGGGCTTAATACAACCCTTCCGGAATCAAATTTCTCGCTTCCCCAGCAGAGTCGCCACTTGTTAGACAAGGTGTCGAACGGCCTCGCCCGGGCCGACCGGGGGGTGGACACCTCATGGCGACGTAAGCAGTGATTGGCGCTGAAAGCAACCAATCGTGGAATCAAGTTGCTCGGCAGGACCGGAGCTCGGAGTATGGAAGAGTCACCACCCACGAATGGGAAAATGAATACCGATCCCTTGCGGGAGACCGGTGAGGGTTCGGAAAACTTAGGTACGAGCCGAGAAGGCTAGCTCCTTTCCGGAGAAAGGCTACTAGGCACCCCGACATCGCCTGGTTATGAACCACCGGCCTCCTACTCAGCGTGTTAGGCGATAACGGACTAATCGCATATTTATTTAAGTTTAAAATTCATTTGAAACCTTTTCTTTCTCGCTTTGAAAACCGTTTTGAGCATGTCATTAAAAGCCATTTTAGTAAAGAATCACCCATTTTGCATAAATTTAAAATACATAGGAGAGAGAGGGGGAGAAGAGAGAATCGATTTATTCACAATGTGATTTTATGCCTTAGTCTATACACTAATTCTAAGCTAATCCCATTCCCCAAAAACGAGTTTATTTACATGGTTCGTACCTTAATCGTCGTTGAAACGATTTAGGTATGTTTCAAAACCCCGTTAATGATGTTCCCTCGAATCGCCGTTGGAACGACTCGAGCGTTTGAAAACATTGAGCAAACCATTTTAATCTAAAAACGTGATTAATCATACAAGTCAATTTATTTTGTACAAAACCATTTAATTAGGAAACGATTCAAAACTCTATTATTTACAAATAGAAAACGATTTTAATTACAAGGTTCGCTTAATCCGCCGTTGGAACGAATTAAGGTTTCAACACGTGATATTTTAGAAATGGTTTAAAATGACAAAAATCTTTTATTTGCACTTGAAGAATATCTAGAAAAACTTTAATTTAAACAAACAAATTAAACTTTCTTTTTTGTGGTTTATTTTCCCTTTTTCACTCAATTATCCTTTATTTGAACATAATTACAACACTTACTAATTAAACCCAAATTCACCCAACCCAAATACTTTTTAAAACATATATATATATATATAGGAAATTCAAAAAAGAGGAAATAAATATACTTATTTATATGAATATACACTATAGCAAAATAATAATAATACTTATATAAAAAAAGTAAAATAATAATGTATATATGAATTAATAAGTAAAAATGGTAGTAAGTATAATACTAGATATGATACACATTTTATTTTAACTTGAGAATATGTAAAAAGTAATGGATAAAGTTTATAAATAAGAAAACCATATTTAAACTAAAATAGTTTTTATCCATAATAAATATATGGAGGATAACCCACCCAAAACAATAAAAGGAAAATATACATATATACATATAGCCTTTATAAAACCAAATTAATGAAAATCATACCCAAATATACAAAATAGGTATTCAATAGTAAGTTATTACTAGTCATATATTTTGAAAATAATTTTAATAACCCTATTACATATTTATACATATACCTATACAAGAATAAAAGTAAAAAAGATGAGAAAAATATTGGGAAAATGGATTTTTTAAGTTCCAGCAGCTTTACCGACGGAAAATCCGTCGGTAACCTGCTTTTAGTGACAGAAAACGGCAATTTACAGAAATAGTCCAACAGTTTCCAGATTTTATCAAAAACATTAGATCTACTCTATTTTGTCATTTTAGCCTCCAAACTACCCCAAATCGGGCCATGGTTTGTAACGGAGGATTCTAAAACGACGTTTTCTTGAAAATAACGGTTCAAAACATTTATAAAACAACGGATCTACGACGTTTGGATCCCGAACTACCATTGAATCGGGTCACGGTTCGTATTGGGATCCAAAACGAAGTTTTTATTTCAAAACTAAAACCAAATACTTGTTCAAATGCAAAACAAAAAATTAACTTAAACAAATCTAAACAATAAAAGTGTAAAAAACAAATAAATAAATAGATTCAAACAATAAAAAGAGATGAATAAATAAACGGGTCTAGTTCCTCGGATTATTACCTCTCAATCGGTAATAGGAATGCCAAATCAAGTCGATTGATAGTGTTTTAAGTCGGATTTTTTTTGTGTTTTTGCTTTGTTCGGGTCTCGAGAAATTTTTCCAAGGGTTCGGGTTTTTTTTCCTCCTCCCTTATGCCTTGGGCTCCATCCTATTTATAGGCATATGGAGCCCCAAATTTAGTTTTTTTGACTTGGAGCCTAAGGGTAGGCTCCAAGCAAAGCTAAATTACCTTACTCTTGACTTGGAGCCAAGGGTAAACTAATTTGGCTTAATGACTCATTATAATTATTATTATACTTATTATAATTATTATTTGATTTTAATTTTTTTTTTTTATTAAATCCTAAGCTACAATTGCACTTGGCATTTGGCCAAGTGCAGCAAAATGCACTTGGCCGAATGCCAAGTGCAGGGGGCTGGGCCTGGGCGGTCCAGCCCCGTCACGGGCCGTCCAACGGCCCGTGACGTAAATACCGGCCCTCGACGGGGCCGCGTTTATATATACTAAAAAAAATAAAAATGTTTAACTAGACAAAATACATCTAAAAATAACCAAAATCAATAACGATTTTCATCGAAAATGATTTTCGTCAAAACTTATTTTATAAAATCGATCTTTTTACAAAACCATATATATTTTTTGGATTGCTCGAATACCAAAATAAAACCCTCTATCATCCCGAGACTTTATTAATAATAAAATAAATAAGAAAAGGGCGTGAAATATCCCGAACTCGGCGAGACGATTTAAGATTTCACTCACGGAACCGATTCGCCCGTCATCTCGATTCAATTTCCGAATTCGATCAAACCGGTCTCCACGGTTCCTTCGAACAACGTTTTTTTATTTATTATTTTTTATTGACTCATCATTTATTTCAATCGACTGATTTTGATCCCTTTTTATAATTTTTCTTCATCGATCCTCCGACCCCGGTGTCTACAATAGCACTTAGAGTCTATTCCTGAACTCAGCTTCTTAGTGCACTCAACTCAGCGTGAGTTCGTTACTTAGTCAGTTTTATAGCAAGCAATATATAAAGGAGTTTAAGGGTTAGAAATGTGTTACTCAGTAGACATATCCTGATTCGGCCTCTCCGCCTACGTCCAGTCCCCGGAACTCGTTCCGAGCTTTTTGAATTCTCTACTGAGCTCTTTAAATGTAGAGCACGAAACCTTTTACAATAGAAGCTGAGTATACAAGAGTACCTTCCTCTATACCTCTACTCACTCCTATATCCACCGCTGAGTACTATAACCGAGTAATCAGTCTCTCCTTTCTATTCTTCTAGAAATGATAAAGTGTTTGTCCTAAACAACAATTGCTAAGACACTTTAGATGATTGAAATCACTCTAGACTTTTACACAATGATTGAAAATTGGTGTAAGATTTTTGCTTTGCTTTTCTCACAGAACTTCAAGTATGAATTTGGATAGCGTTTTGACTAATTGAAGATCTGCATCGATTGAATAAAATGAGAGGCCTTTATATAGTGACACTTCAAGCACCGGTAATTTCGAATTTCGAAATAACCGTTGGAGGGAAATGGCTTCCTGTCATTGTCACTCAGGACGTGCTCAGTGTCGTTGGCCAATGAGATTCTTGCATCTTCTGTCTACAGCAGTGCTCAGCAGCTTTTCGTCAGATGAACAGAATGTTTTGATATTTACGGCAAGGTCTTCCAGACAGCTTCCTGCGCCTTCTGAACTTTACCCAAAGTAGAAATACTTTGTCTAGAAGTTGATTCTGTTCTGCCGCTGACCTAACCACATTGTCGCTCAACTCAGCAGCTTCCTCTTGAAGCTTTTGTTAGAAGGCCTCTCGATCCTTCTTCATGCTGAGTCGTCGTTTTACTTGATACGACTGTATTTTAGCTTCTTGGGCCGTGAGGTCTTGATGTGTTGACTTGGACTTGACTTTCACTTATGGGCCTTTGGACTCTTTATCTTAATGTCTTATAAATTAATAAACTCAACATTGAACAAACACATTAGTGTGAATAAATCAAAGCATTTAAATTTAATGTTGTTAGACGAGGTGCCGCGGCCTAATCTCCCGGGCGGACCGGGGGGTGGACACCTCATGGCGACGTAAGCGGTGATTGGCGCCGAAAGCAACCAATCGTGGAATCAAGCTGCTCGACAGGACCGGAGCTCGGAGATATGGAAGAGTCGCCACCCATGAATGGGAAAATGAACACCGATCCCTTGCGGGAGACCGGTGTGGGTTCGGGAAACTTAGGTACGAGCCGAGAAGGCTAGCTCCTTTCCGGAGAAAGGCTACTAGGCACCCCGATATCGCCCGGTTATGAACCACCGGCCTCCTACTCAGCATGTTAGGCGATAACGGACTAATCGTATACTTCTTTAAGTTTAAAATTCATTTGAAACCCTTTTCTTTCTCTTTTTAGAAACCGTTTTGAGCATATATTATTGAAAAGCCACATCAGTAAAGAATCACCCATTTATGTTTATACATACACAGAGAGGGGGGAAAAGAAGTGATTTATTTACAACCGTATTTAAATGTTATGTTGTGTGTTTATTCTATACTAACTTATTTCCCCAAAACGAGTTTATTTACATGGTTCGCACCTTAATCGTCGTTGGAACGATTTAGGTGCGTTTTAAAACCCCGTTTGATGAAGTTTTTACCCGAATCGCCGTTGGAACGACTCGAGTATTTGAAAACGTTAAAGTAAAAGCCTTTTAATAAGAAAACGTGGTTAAACATACAAGTCAATTTTATTTTGTACAAATTCATTAAGAAAGCGATTCAAAATCTCCATTATTAACAAAGAAAACGATTTTGACTACAATGTTCGCTTAATCCGTCTTTGGAACGGACTAAGGTTTTAAAACGTGGTGTTTTGAAGACGATTTGAAATATCAACAAAAATGACTCTATTTATCTACATTAGAGATCTAAGAAAGCTCATTAGCTTAAATAATTTAATTGAAAACTCTCTTTTTGTGATTTATTTTCCCCACTTATTTAATGGACTCTCTAACTATTATAATTACAATAAGACACTTATTTAAAGCAAGACTTATAATCAAACAAGGCTCATTTGAGACATGGACCCATGAATGGGCCCAAAAGAATAGAGAAAATAATTTGGACATATATATATGTACAAGTAAATCAAAAAGGAAGATATGAAAACCCAAAAATTAATATAAGAGGAACTTTATGTATATGGAAATAATAGGTACTATATACTTATACTTTAAAAAATGCTAAAACAATGAGTAAATCTTATGGATAAGAAAATAATATTTACCCAAAAATAACTTCCTTCAATAATTAACAAAATAACCCAAATGTTCCCAAAACTATACATATATGTACATAATTAATATAGTTTAAATAAAAAAAATGACATATACTAATATCCATCCATTATTTCTCAAAATATCAAATAACTAATATTTAAACATAGCCTAAGTTAATAGAAAGGAAATACATATATATATATATATATATATATATTTATACTTATATTGTAAAATAGAATAAAAATGATATATAAACATTCTAAAATAAATATATATACTAAAGTTCTAAAATAATTTGAAAAACATGTATTACTTAACTATATGTATATATACTGAGGGTTAAAAGTCTAAAAGTTAAGAAAAGGAGACCGAAATGGCATTTTTTACATTTTGGCAGATTTACCGACGGAAAATCCGTCGGTAAACAGCCTTCAGTGACAGAATTGGCAAATTACAGCAGTACTCCAACATTTTCCAGATTTGTTCAAAAGCATTAAATTAAATCTAATTCAATCGTTTTGGACTTCCGAACTACCAAAGATGGATCATAGTCGAAAACGGAAGTTCCTAAAACGATGTTTTTATTTTAAAACGTTATTTGGAAACCTCTTTTAAATAAAAAATTATAATTACAACATTTTCGATACCCGAACTACCTTTTTATCGGATCACGGTTCGTATTGGGATATCCAAAACGAGGTTTTTATTTTAAAACAAAACCGAATTTTATTGAACACGAAACGAAAATTAAATAAATACGTTAACTAAATAAAGCGTGACAAAATAAATAAATAACTAACGGAATAAAAACTATAGCATAAAAAAAATAAATAAAAGGAGAGAATAAATTAAATAAAATAAAGAGTCTAGTCCTCGGATAATACCTTTAATTCGGTATCTGACAGTCGAAGCCGATTGATTCCACGAACCGCAAGCTCCCGTTTTTTATGAAAAATTTAGTAAAAATTGAACTTAGGAAATTTAGAGATTTTCAATTTTAGGAAAAAAAAATGTTTTTTTCCCAAAAAATCCACTTCCTCTCTCTAGAAAAATATCTAGTGTGAGAAAGCTCTCCCCAAAAAAATCCTCCCTTTTTACCTTGGGATCTGTGCCCTTATATAGGGAAACGGATCCCGGAACAATGGGCGACGCCCAAAAAAATTTGGGCGTCGCCCATTGTGGGTAACAATGTTGGGCGATCGCCCAACTTTCGTTGGGCGATCGTCCAACGGCGTTGGGCGAGCGCCCAACGCGGGGTTGGGCGCCCGCTCCCAACCCTCGTCGGGCGTCCGCCCGACGCGTTGGGCGTTCGCCCGACGTGGTTGGGTGCCCGCCCGGCGACCCTCGGGGCGTGCCCCGCACCGTCGGACGCGTGCACTCCGTGGCCGCCGAGCGCGCGTTCCGCGCAGCCAGACGCTCGCACGTCGCGGCCGCCAAACGCGCGCCTCGCGCTGCCAGGCACGTGTGCTCAACGGCCCACGAGGGCGCGCACCGCCAGCGGTCCCAGGCATTGCTCGGACGTCGAGAGCGTGCCACTCGCGGTGCGTCCGACGGACGCCGCGCGCACGTCTCGAGCCGTCAAGCGGGCGTTCGGCCATCGTCGTCCGCGTGCGGGATGCCGTTGCGTGCCCGCATCGTGCCGTTAATTTTCCTCCGCTTATTATTCTTTATATATTTTTCAAAACTTCCGGAATCAATCGCTTCGACCGTCTTGTTTCAGGTTCTCGTCACAGGTCCTCCGACTCGGTGTCTACAGTTGCCCCTACTTTTCTATTTTGACAGTGATGTGTGTGGTTCGAAAACGTTTTTTGCTAACGTAACACATGCAATGTAAAACATATAAAAGTAAAAGACACGTAACGAGTAGGAGGAAACATACCTGACCTTTGCGCTGCGCGCTCCGGCGTTGCTCTCTGACTGCATCAGACTCTGCTTCGGGCTGCACCCTAGTTCACGACCGCGGGGATAATGGCTAAATAGCTACCCTAGTTTACGACCGCGGGGATAATGGCTAAACAGCTACCCTATTTCAAGATTGCGGGGATAATGGCTAAATAGCTACCCTGATTTACGACTGCGGGGATAATGGCTAAATAGCTACCCTATTTTAAGATTGCGGGGATGATGGCTAAACAGCTACCCTGGTTTACGACTGCCGGGATGATGGCTAAACAGCTACCCTGGTTTACGACTGCGGGGATGATGGCTAAACAGCTACCCTGGTTTACGACTGCGGGGATAATGGCTAAACAGCTACCCCATTTCAAGATTGCGGGGATAATGGCTAAACAGCTACCCTATTTCAAGATTGCGGGGATAATGGCTAAACAGCTACCCTATTTCAAGATTGCGGGGATAATGGCTTAACAGCTACCCTATTTCAAGATTGCGGGGATAATGGCTAAACAGCTACCCTGATTTACGACTGTGGGGATAATTTCTAAACAGCTACCCTATTTCAAGATTGCGGGGATAATGGCTAAACAGCTACCCTATTTCAAGATCACGGGGATAATGGCTAAATAGCTACCCTATTTCAAGATCGCGGGGATAATGGCTAAACAGCTACCCTGATTTACGACTGTGGGGATAATGGCTAAACAGCTACCCTATTTCAAGATTGCGGGGATAATGGCTAAACAGCTACCCTATTTCAAGATCACGACGATAATGGCTAAACAGCTACCCTATTTCAAGATCGCGGGGATAATGGCTAAACAGCTACCCTATTTCAAGATCGCGGGGATAATGGCTAAACAGCTACCCTATTTCAAGATCACGGGGATAATGGCTAAATAGCTACCCTGATTTGCGACTGTGGTGAAGATGGCTAAAAAGCAACTCCGGTCAGCGACCACGAGCCAGATGGCTAAAAAGCAACTCCGGTCTGCGACCAAGGGTCAAATGGCTAAAAAGTAACTCCGGTCTGCGACCGTGAGTCAAATGGCTAAAAAGCAACTTCGGTCTGCGACCGAGAGTCAAATGGCTCAAAAGCAACTCCGGTCTGCGACCGTGAGTCAAATGGCTAAAAAGCGACTTCGGTCTGCGACCGAGAGTCAAATGGCTCAAAAGCAACTCCGGTCTGCGACCGTGAGTCAAATGGCTAAAAAGCGGGGGCTGTTTCTGGATTTTCTTACCACACTGTTGTCTGTATTTTCTCACTGGAGCTATCATCTCGACGATTCGATGGGCACACGTCTTAGTCCGAAATGACATAGACTACTGATTGTTTTTCTGTTGACTGTCGTCTGTATTTTGACTGGTGTCACTGTTCTGTAAAAATTAGCTGTTGTCTGGAATTGATGTTTTGACAATGTTAGTCACTGTCTGGGAGAAATGCAGGCTGAAACGGACTGCAAATCGGAGGTCTGTGCACCTGGTAATTAATTATTTACATTTACCTTTATGTCAAATCGTACTTTTTTCACTATTTACGGGAATGTCATTCCCTTTTCCTATATAAGGTGGTGGGGTTTCATTTCAACCCCACACCTTCTCTCTCCTCTTTCTCTCACTAGACTTTAATTTGGACTATTCTCGGGATGGATTTAGACGAATGGGATGGCACCAGAGGCATGGACGAGGTTTATGTAAACCTGGATAGAGTGGATACCTTCCACGACCCTACGACACACTTGAGCAGGACACGCTGCAACGAGGTAAGTGGTTTCTCACTTTTATTTGATTTGGACTCTAGGCTTTAGCACTCCTATACGAACATGATTTGCATGCTAACTCTTAGACTGCCTTAGAGGACTTTAACTAGAAAACGTGAATTCCTTTATTTACACGTAACACCTGTTTGTTTTTGTAAGAATGCGCGTTATATGCATGTGAATAGTACACTACGAATTTATGCATGTTAACAGTAAAAACGATGTGAATAGTAAGCACGTGAATAGTAAAAACGTGAATCGTGCACGTGAATAGTAAAAACTTAGCTAATGCACGTGAATAGTGCCCGTGAATAGTGAAAACATGAATAGTAAAAACTTAGCTAATGCACGTGAATAGTAAAAACTTAGCTAATGCATGCGAATAGTATAAACGTGAATAGTGCACGTGAATAGTAAAAACTTAGCTAATGCACGTGAATAGTAAAAACGTGAATAGTGCACGTGAATAGTAAAAACTTAACTAATGCACGTGAATAGTAAAGCCTAATCTATGCTCCTCGTCACCGCAGACGAGGGTGGATCAAAGAATTGACTCAACCTTACGTGAAGGACCCTACATGAGAGATTTTTACAGAAAATTGGTCCTAACTGACCAGATGCCTCTAGGTTAGAAAATGAAAGAATACCTAGTCTTAACGCGTTCTTATCACTCGCTTGCCTTAGGAGTTGTATTAAAATTTTTTTATCTTGTTCCTCTTTAGCTCATCGAGATTTCCGGGACCACTACCGAGGTTCTTTCATGGTATGATAGGATGAGCACCGCGGCGAGAGCCCGCGTGCAGGAGTTGGGCTTCGGACCCTTCATTGCAGCGCTGCCCCGCACCAACGGGGTGTGCGGTCCCTTTGGCCTACGGGCCCTGTGTGAGCGGTGGGTTGACTCGACCCACACCTTCCACCTTTCCTTCGGGGAGATGACCATCTCGCCCCGAGATTTCTCATTATTGACCGGATTACGAGGGAGCAACACCCCCGTCCCTTTCCATTATGGCATGATGCGACCGCGGGTCGACCCTGCTAGGCTTGCCGCCTTGATAGGACCAGGAGTTCCCCTATGCGCCAAATCTACCCCGGCGAAGTTTATTTCGACTGCTAGCCTTTTGAGTAGACGGGACTTCTGTGAGACTGATGCTACTGATCTGGCGGTTCGTAGCTTCCTTGTATATGCTCTGAGTGAGACGATTTTCCGCACGAAGGGCGGAAAGGTACATGCGGGTCTCATCCAGGCCCTTAGTGATTTAGATGCCGCAGCTTCCTACGATTGGGCGGGGGCAGGCTTAGCTTTTCTTTACAAGTTTCTGGACCTGACTAGCCGGAAGCGCAAGGATTTCGGTGGTTACACCTTTACTCTGCTGGTACGTGACGCCTTCTTGATTCGCTCGTCTTTGTTTTTTTTTTCTTTCTCACACTCCTAGTCCTTGTTTATACCGCAGGTGTGGGCGTACGAGAGACGCATCCTTCCCAGTCGATCTCGACCTCGATTGAGAGCATAGAGGCCGCCTTTTATGGGTCGATGGAGAGATTTTGATCTGAGCGCTGAGAGGAGGCGGACAGTGCCATGGCTCCTAGATCGGATTGACTCATTAGTCCTCACACAGGTAGATTTCGCTTAGTCTCGCTAGACTTTGGCTTGAGTCTTTCTGACCCTTTTCTTTGTGCATATTTTTTAGATTAAGTTCAGGTGGGACGACCTTGACTTCGGTCCCGAGTATGCATACACATCGATGAACCAGGAGCAGCAGTGCGTGCTCACCGGCCCTTGTGTGCGGGCGTGGTATTTGGGAGATCGAGGCATCACCGGAGTGAGTGATGTTCACTGGACGCCGGGGGAGATTCCCGTTTCCATGTTTGCTGTGCGGACTCTGCCCCTATCGACCATTCGTCGAGATCTGACCCGTCATTTTGTCGGTAGAGTAGTCTGGGTTCACGCCGGGGGCCGCGAGCCTTATTTGTCTACTTTACTGAGCGCGAGGGATGCCCCGGCGGCAGCGATGGAGGTAGATCCGGTAGCGGACGTGTTTTTGAGAGAGGCGGTCGAGGCCGTCTTTGGTCAGGCGGAGGTTCCGGTAAGTGATTCCGCCCTCTTTTCATTTTATTCATGATATGCTCGGAGGTTTTACTGTGTGTTTTTTTTTTTTTTTGCTTTTTTGCAGGAGGGATCCTGGCAGAGTGCCCACCTATCTGATTTTTTCGACGATACTCGGGCTCAAACACCGGTGTGCGAGCAGCCCTATTTTGTCGGCGAGTCCTCCAGTGCAGCTCGACCGGAGGGGTCGTCCATAGGCGTGCCTATGCCAGGCTACGAGAGAGATTACGCTACGATCCGCTATGATGAGTCCGGGGTACCTTACGCGGGATTTGAGGCGGCCCCTCCTATCTTCTCCTCGAGGGTCCCGTTTGATCCCTCGGACGCTTCTCTGACCACGAGAGAGACTTGTACTGATTACGTAGGGCTGTCTGGTTATCTCTGAGACCGCCTCAGCTTGCGCTACACCGATCACCTGGTATGTATCATTACTGTACTTTAGTGTAGTGAAATGTATGCATGTATGTATGATTTATGTTTTTTGCCTATGCTGCCTTTTATCTGTTCTTTTTTCCTTTTTCTGTAGAGTGATCTACATGCCCACGAGCGGAGACAGAGCGAGCTAGTGCGGGAGGCTGATGCCCGAGTTGGTCACGTGTATCAAGAGAGGAACGACCACTGGTCGAGGATGATGCGACGGGAGACTGAGGGTCGCCTTGCCGTCGAGGAGAGGGCGCGTGATGAGTCGATCAGCCGCCTTGCTGCAGAGGAGAGAGCACGAGCTGCTGATGAGAGAGCACGGGTTTCTGATGAGAGAGCGCGAGTTTCTGATGAGAGAGCGCGTGCTGCCGAGGAGACACTATCTGCGGAGCGGGCATCTCACCTGAGAGATTTTGAGAACTATTGGGACTTCCCTCCGTATTAGGCTCGTAGCTTTCATTGTTGCTTTGTAGCTTTCATTGTTGCTTTATAGCTTTTATTAGGGTTTCTCTGATGTATAGCTGATGTATAGGGAGTGGGGTGGATAGTAGGTAGGCTTTTTGTGAAAAGTAGGATAGGAAATGTATAACCCGTGATTCATATTACCATGCATTCGGTAGATTATAATGATTCCAATCATTCTCGTCAAATATATTCATGCCTTTATTTATTTACAAACAACAGAAATACTTAGTCTCTTATACATTGTTTTTGTAATTGCTCAAGTCATAACTATTGTTACCAGGACCCGCCTTTCGGTTTTTGGATCCCGGCGATTTTTCTCCTCCCCTTTTATTATCCCGGAATTTTTAAATGAGTGCCCTTTCGGGTTTTCACCCATTGGGATGTCCCTTATTGTTGCATAGGTCGCCCTTTGCGGGTTTTCAACCTATCGGGAATTTTTCTTTATTTATTTATTTTTTTTTTTTTTACGAAAAGTATTTCTTAAGCCTATCCAGGTTGGTAGGTTCGGAGAATTCCATGCCGTCCATTGTGGTTAACCTCACCGCTCCTTTGCTTAGTATCTTCTTCACGACGAATGGTCCTTCCCAGTTAGGCCTGAACTTCCCCCTCGGGTCGGTGTGCGTCACACGGATCTGTTTCAGCACCAAATCTCCTTCTTTGATAGGGCTGGTCTTGACTTTTTTATTGAAAGCCCGAGCCATCCTTCTTTGATATAACTGTACATGGTAAAGGGCTTCCATCCTTTTCTCATCAACTAAAGCCAACTGCTCACATCGCCTCTTCACCCATTCCATCTCGGGGATTTCTGCTTCCACTGCGATTCTCAACGATCGCTTTTCAATCTCAATCGGCAGGACTGCTTCTGTTCCGTATACCAAGGAGAATGGCGTTGCCCCAGTCGAGGTTCTGACTGTCGTGCGATAAGCCCACAATGCGAGTGGGAGGTGCTCCTGCCAGTTCCAATGTGATTCCACCGTCTTTACGAGGATCCTTTTAAGGTTCTTATTAGCTGCTTCTACTGCCCCATTAGCATGTGGACGGTACGGAGAAGACCTGTGATGTTCAATGCCATATTCTCGGAAAAGATTCCTTACTTCCCCCTGAAACTGGACTCCGTTATCCGTGATCATGTGATGAGGCACTCCGAACCTGGTGATCAAGTGTTTTTCAATGAACTTTCTCATCTGCTTGGATCCCAGTTTGCTAAACAACTCTGCTTCTACCCATTTGGTGAAATAATCGATGGCGACTGCAATAAACTTATGTCCATTTGAAGCATTAGGCCTTACTTCGCCGATGATGTCAATGCCCCAGGCAGCGAATGGCCAAATAGGTGCTAGCACATGTAGTTCCATGGCCGGAAGATGACTGCAATCGCCGTGGATTTGACAATCGTGACATTTCTTCGCATACTCGTTACAATCTCTTTCCATGGTGAGCCAATAGAAGCCTTGCCTAATAATTTTCTTAGCTAGTACTGCTCCTCCCATATGGGCTCCACAAATTCCCCAATGTACTGATTCCATCGCCTCGCGGGCTTCCCCCGCATCCAAGCATCTTAGTTGTAATCCGTCAATGTGCCTTTTGTAAAGCAAGTCGTTATGGATGACGAACTGACGAGCTAGCCTTCTAATCACAGCTTGATCCCTAGGTTCTGACTCTGCCGGATATGTTCCATCTTTCATGAAGTTCACGATATCGAAATACCACGGTTTTTCATCTGCCCCTAACAGCATTACGTCTTCGTAGCACGGTTTGTGAGATCTTCTCAATACCAATGGTTTCGAAGCAAGGTTCCGGGGGTTGTCCCAAACTGACACCAAAGTGGCCAAGGCATCCGCGGCCTGATTCTGAGCTCGAGGAATGTGATAGAAGCGACATTCTTTGAATCTCAATGCCAACCCTTCTAGCTGATCTAGATACGGACGTAGCCTTTCTTCTCTCACTTCCCAATTTCCTTGTGCCTGTTCGATGATCAACTTGGAGTCGCCCTAAATTTCGACATATGACGCTCCCAGTGCTGCTAATGACTCCAAACCATAAATGCATGCTTCGTATTCGGCCATATTGTTGGTAAGGGGGAAGGATAACTTCTTCGTCATCGGGATTCTTTCTCCTTCCGGGGAGATAAGTAGTACTCCTACTCCGGCTCCATTCGAATTAACTGCTCCGTCGAAGAACATTTTCCACGGTATAACTTCGATTGCATTCAAATGTTCATCGGGGAAATCATAGCTTATCTCTTCTTCTTCTGTATTCAGGGGTTGATTAGCCAAAAATTCTGCCACGGCTCTTCCTTTGATAACCTTCTTTGTCACATATTCAATGTCAAACTCGGACAAAAGCAACAACCATCTGGCTAACTTCCCCGTCAAGGATGGAGTTCGGTATAGATACTTCACGGGGTCCATCCGAGAAATAATGATCACTTTCTTCGTCAACCACACCACTGCCACACATGTCTTTTCGATCATGTTGTATTTGAGCTCATACTCTAGGAACTTCTTACTCAAATAATACACCGCGTGCTCCACACCGGTGTCTCCCTCTTGAGCCAACATTGCTCCAATAGATCGCTCCTCAATTGCTACATAGAGGAGAAGTGGCTTTCCCAGTTTAGGCGGTCTCAACACTGGCGGATTAGACAAGTAACTTCGGACACTCTCCAACGCCTGTTGACACTTATCATTCCAAACGACGGGTTGGTCTTTCCTTAACAACTTAAAGATTGGCTCGCAGATTGTGGTGGGTCTTGCTATGAACCGACTGATATACTGAACTTGCCCCAGAAACCCCCTCACTTCCTTCTCATTTCTCGGCGCTGGCTTTTCCTTTATAGCCTTCACTTTATCGGGATCCACCTCAATTCCCTTATTTCCGATTACATAGCCTAAGATTTTCCCCGATGAAACGCCGAAAAAGCACTTCTTCGGGTTTAACCTTAGCTTGAATTCTGCAATTCGGGCCAAAAACTTCTCGAGTGCGGCAAAATGCCCTTCTCTTGTCTCTGATTTGACCATCATGTCATCCACGTAGACTTCTACCTCCTTGTGTATCATGTCATGGAACAGTGCCGTGGCCATTCTCTGATAGGTTGCCCCGGCATTTTTCAAACCAAATGGCATCACTCTGTAACAGTATGTTCCCTACTCAGTTGTGAACGAGGTTTTCGCTTTGTGCTTTTCGGCCATCTGAACTTGCATGTAGCCCATGAAACCGTCCACATTCGTGTGTAAGACGCTTGACGCTGCACTGTCGATCAATACATCGATATGAGGCAATGCGAACTCATCCTTGGGGCATGCCTTGTTAAGATCTCTGTAATCCACACACATCCTCACTTTGCCGTCCTTCTTTGCGATGGGCACTACATTTGCGACCCAAGGGGGATAGTCGATTACTTCGATGAACCCTGCTTCTAACTGCTTCTTTACCTCCTCTCTGATCTTATCTGCCCATTCGGGTCTCATACGTCGGAGCTTCTGCTTTACGGGCCTCGCCTCGGGATATGTTGGAATACGGTGAGTTACGATTGATTGATCAATTCCAGGCATGTCTTCGTATGTCCAAGCGAATACAATTTCGTATTTTTTAATTATTCTCTCAAATTCTTTTCTCTCTTCAATAGTTAATGCTTGAGCAATTTGTATAAGTTTAGGATTTTCATCCGTACCAAGATTGAAAGTTGACATTTCTATCGTATTGATTTCAAATGTAGGCATGTTATATGAATGAGAATGCATGGAATGATCATGATCAACATCAAGCAAGTAAGCAAAATCAGAATTCATTTCATTGATAGCGTGGGTGATTACATCATCAGACTCAAACAAAGTAGTAATACAATTTTCGTCCTCAATATCTTCGGACTTCTCATATACTCTCGAGGTACTAGGCTCAATTTCAGCTCATGTAGTCGCTTCAATGGTAATGACCTGCTCCTCGGCATTTGAATCCAGCATCATGATCTCCTCGACAAAGCAGCTTGCCTTTCCTTTGCCCCAGTCGGCGACATCATTGAAGATTTCAAACCCTGGCAGAATCTTTCCTTCCGTGCTAGTCCACGACTCGGAGGTTCCCGAATATGGCTTTCCATGCCCCTCGCTTACAAAATGCTTCCTCAAGCCTATTTTTCCTTCTGCACTCATGTTGGATGGACTCCCCTGCTCATATCCCAAACCCCTCCGGGTTTTCTGACTTTTAAAATCCGGAAACTCCGACAACCCTTGATGGTGTGCTCCTAATCCCATTCCCGGGATGAAACCTCCTTTCATCATCTTCACCACATCGGTGGTCATGCTCGATTCGTAAATCCCGGAGACTTGGAATCCGGAGAAAAGTTGAGGCTCAATTCCCAATGCTGCCACCGAGCTCAATTTCTCAGCTCTAATTGTAACTATCTCCTCCCCGAAAGGGAACTTGATCATTTGGTGGAGCGTGGAGGGCACACCTCCTAACTTATGGAACCAAGGGCATCCCAACAACACAGCAAAAGTTACCGGGATGTCCAATACTGTGAACTCAGTCTCTTCCTCATGCGGCCCTACTTTCAATTTAGCCTTGAAAACTCCTTCAATATGCCTACGGCTGTCGTCGTATGCTCTGATCACTGTTTCAGAAGCTGTCAAATCTCCTCTCTCCACTCCTAACTTGGACAAGAGCTTCAAAGGACAAACATTAATGGCCGATCCATCATCGACCATAACACAGCTAGTCTTCTTCCCGTTAATTTCCGCTCGGATATACAATGGCTTGTTGTGAGCCTTCCCCTCTTCTGGGAGATCCTCGTCGGTAAATGTGATCTCAGTCCTCTTTCGGGCCATAATTGCCCCTACTAGCGCTGTCGGCTCGGTATCGGTGGAAATAACCAAATTCTGCAACTCTTTCATTAGATTTTCACGATGGTACCTAGAATGGCATAAAACTTCCCAGACCGTAGACTTAGCTTGCGTCTTCTTCAACTGTTCAAGAACTTGGTCGTCGGGCTTAGGAGCCGAACCTTCTCCAATCTCAGTCTCTACCATTGGTGCCTTTCCCTCGGCCACACGACCTGATCTCGTCATCACCGCAACTTCCGTCTCGTCATCCGACTCGTCCCAAATGTTGATAGGGATCTTCCGATTGGCATCCTCCTCGTCCGAGGAACTTGCCCAAATGTCCACGACCATCAAATCCATGACGTGAGGAACACTCGGATTCAGGAAAAAGGGATCCGCCGATCCATACAAGGCCCAACCTATCAACTCATCATAGTCACGAAGGGACACTCTACTCATCCTTCTCGCGGCCAACGAAATAGCACCTCGTTGTATGCACATGAGCTGCACCTTATCGCTCATTGTCTCATTACACTGCTCATAACGGTGCCTCCATCTTCTAGCATAATCCATAAAGTGTTCCTCGGGGAATTGCCTAATCCTATCCAGATCATCCAGAGATCCCGTCCATGGAATGTACATTTCATATCTCGCCACAAAGGCATTTCGGAGCGATATCCAATGACACATCTCTTCCTCTGACAGACCCTGATGCCACAATAAGGCTTCACCCATCAAGGTTTCCGGAAAATGTTCATGCAACTCACACTGTGGAAATCCAGCGTTATACATATGATCGCGAAATATCCTTGCATGCTCCACAGGATCCCGGTATCCACCATACATAGGCATCGCTAACACCGCATCGGGTGTTTGGTAAGACGGGGAATCAGGGGTTTGCTCTGCTAGCATCCATACTGTATACTCCTTGATAAATCTCTTTGTCATAGCTGCCCAATCGGTCTTAACATACATTGGCAGCGACATATACCACATCAGCGGTTCACCCATCAATGAATTACAAAACAAGCTAGTGATCTCTTCCTCTTTGAAACTCAAGGTTGTCATAGCCGACAAATAGAAGTGAAGGTGCTCCATAGGGTCCTTATTGCCGTTATACTTGCTCACCCTTGGCAATGGACGCTTGATGGGTCCAATCTGCATTGCAAAGTGCTCCGCAGTTCTATCTTTAGCTCTTTGATACTTTTCTAGAAACAAATCCGACAACCGATCCCAATCGTGCTTGCAAGAGTCGGGCAATGAATGGAACCATTGCAAAGGCTCACCTACCAGCGAATGGTGGAACCACTGAGCAATTTCATCTACCCCGAAGGATTCAATAAACATGTCATGCATATATTCACGCAAGTGCACTTCGGGATCCCTTCCGCCACTAAACAAACCCAAATTTGGCACGATAGTCCAAGACGACCCTTCACCGGTCTCTTCGGCACTATCCTCGTCATATGGTGCTCCACCATCTGATCCTTCCTCCATTGGTTCATCCTCTTGTTCCTCACCCAAGAAGGACACATACAGACCATTTCCTACATTGCTTCTTTCGACGGAGTCCAACAACTCCTCTACATCTTCCTCAAAAGATTCCATCACCACAGTTTCCGTCAAACCAGCTCCGATCATGCTCACCCTATGATTAGGCAATGGATTGCGCCTAACGGAGGGGTTTGCTGATGAAGGATCAGCTATCTTCTTCTCCTCAATCAAATCTTGGATTTCGTGTTTCAGCCTCTCGCAATTCTCAATCGTATGTCCATAACTGCTGTGGAATTCACAATACCCTCTAGCCTGAATCTGCGGAGTAGGTTGAGCTTTGTTATACGGGGTAAGGGCTTTCAACAACCTCTTCTTCTGCAGACGTTCAAAAACTTTCGCATAGGTCTGATCGAACTTGGCGAACCGCCTCTTTTTGATAGCATTAAGATCAACCACTTTCACTGTCGCAGATTCCGTACTCGCGCTAGGCCCTCCGGCACTATATCCAGACTTCGTCCACTTGGTATAAGCTTTCTTCAGCTCCCCATCGCCTTCGACAGTCAAGGCACAACTATACATCTGATTGAAATATGTGAACGGCATATATCTCAACTCATTCTTAATATACGGCAACGTATTGCCAATCACCATTCGGATCTGATCTTGCTCAAGCGGCTTCTGTTTCATGACCGCGGCCTTAGCCCTCCATCTCTTCACGAAGTCTGAAAGGGATTCCCCAGTCTGCTGCTTAGTGCTCTCTAACTCTTTCAAAGTGACTTCCAACATGGTGTTAAAACTATACTGAGCGATGAATGACTTTGCTTACTCCTTCCAATCCTTCTTTGTCACCATTGGCAGCGCATGGAACCATGTGAGGGCAGCCCCCTCCAGGTAAGTGTTAAACAACCCCAAGACTTGATCCTCGGTCAGGATCGTGTGCTTCATTACCGCAACATACTGATTCATGCGAGCGGTGGGATCTCCAGTTCCATCGAACTTTTTCATGTCAGGGAGCCGGAATTTCAGAGGCAAAGCTGTTGCTGTCAAGCAATTCTTCAAGTTATAGAAATCCTGACTTCCGGAGCTTCCTCCGCGCAAGTCCTGCACTTCCTGTGTGATGTGTTGCCTCCACTCCTCTTCCTTAGCTTTCTCCTTCTCTAACTGTTTTCGGACATAATCCTGATAATCCTCCTCATTCCCAAAGCGAGGGCCATCGTTCACCTCATTCTCAGCACGCTTACTACCACTCTTGTTGTCCTTTAGTGCTAACTCAGCTAGCTGGGCCAAGATCGCGGCCAGCTGGTCGTTGATATTATTCACAGAATTCTCCAATTCAGCCACCTTCTCGTCGGTTGCAGACATACTGACGGAAGACTGAGTATACTCGGATGAAGATGATTCAGAAGCCACAACTACTGATTCGGGACTGTCTACTCGCAACTGATCAAACTGTCTGACAAGCCGATTACTCTCGCGAAACCACAACCGCTTAATGATGATGTCTGCGCGAACGGTATCCATTAGTATGTATGCATGATTTTATATGCATGATTCGTGGTGTGTGCATTTATTTATTTACGATTATAAGATAAGAAGAACAAACGTCAGTTCTATTTACACGTATCACAACATCTCTCTTCCACCCTTATTCCTCCACACACTCGTTGGTCCAGGTCTCTTTCCTAGGATTTTGGTTTTTTTTTGGCTCACATTGCGGTCCCGGGGACGCGTGATGCCGTCGATTATTGCGGAAAAATAAATCATTCATCAGACAATACAGTTCGTTTTGACGTATCAACGTTCAGTGACTAAGAAATCGACCAAGTTGGATTGTCCTTTCAGAATAACTCGTCTTTCGTCCTTTCGTGAGACGCATTAATTCGGGTTTTGACTCCCTTTGAGCGCATCTCAGTTTTTAGACGTGGTTCGAGTTTATTCTTCTAGTCCAATCGTTCGTTATTGTCAATGACTCGTTCCCTTTTTTTTGCGCGGGTTCGTGTCTCGATTTTTGGATTACAACGGGATCTTTTGGATCTATCGAGAGACGTACCACGTGTTTATTTAGTGATGGAATCACTTTTGGATTTTATTTTAGGGAACGGACTCATCGCGTAACGTGTTTGTTCTTAGCATCGAGAATTCGTTTGCTCATTTTGCTATGTGAAAAGATGGCGAGTCTTATTTTGAGCGCACGATAATCTTTCGGCTAATTACAACTCTTTGTTCCTCCCAATCCACGGGATATATCATCTCAGTGTGGTTATAGAAAATCAACGTTTCGTTGAATCGCGTGTTTGTTCGAAGCGAGGATATCACCGTTTTCTTTCCTTTAGGCGCGAATTTAAGCAAACACATATATCGGGCCATATTTCTTGCAGTTTTGGTAACGGTCGAAATGATTGAGTCGTTAGTCAAAACCCGCAGCCTCGTCCATATGGCGCAATTATATGGTTTGGCTTAATTCGGCTTCGAGATTTTAAACGGGGTATACTCTCGTCCGAGGCACGTATTCAACGACATTGGTTTATTTTCTTTAACTACTCGCGGGATTAACATATATCGTAGATTCAGAATGATTTTGGTCGTTTAGTTCATTTTTGTCTTTTTATTTTCTTAGTCACCTTTTGCGGACACGTCCATTTCTCTTAAGAATGACACAAGGCATAACGTAAAAGCTCGTCTTTTATTCGGAAGGGACGGGCTACTTGTGCGAAACTTTTCACGTTACGACAGGGTCGTTCGAAACAGAAATGTTCTTCGTTTTCGTTTCGTCATGATCTCGTTTTATCCTAACTTATTTAAAGAATGTGAATAACGGCTACTGTTAATATAGTCTTTTGTATCGAGATGTAACTATCCTTAACACCGAACCGATTCATACTAATACATGCTTACGTCATAATGTATTTCCTGAACACGTGCCTTCGTCGGGACATCGAAAGGGACAAGGCGGGTCGCACATGTTCATTCATATGAGATGACTAAGTCGTCTTTAGTTCAAATCGTTTCGATGTTTTAGGGTAATTAGTACGTCGATTCATGAGTATATATTAACGCATCGTCTCATTTTCTTTACATAATTTAGGATTAGACACGTATCATGGCGGTTTGAAAACACGAACTGATTCATTTATCACATCAAAAATAGTAACGGGTAATCCTATGGAAACTTCTAAGGCTACTATATGCTGACACGGCTGACTGCGGGACCTCACAGGACTGCACAGATTGACCCCTAATGAATGGATGGGGACCCTCTGGCGCCTTACTGTAAGGGGGAACTTACGCTAGCCTCTTTCGAGCGACGAATGGACTCTCGCTAGAGGTTTCGCGGAAATTACCCAAAGGGTTTGCAATAATGCTCGTGAATGCATACGAAAAGAAGTAAAACGATCCGTCCCCGTTAAGGGCTTAGTGCATGCCTTCCGGAATCAAATTTCTCGCTTCCCCAGCAGAGTCGCCACTTGTTAGACGAGCTGCCGCGGCCTAATCTCCCGGGCGGACCGGGGGGTGGACACCTCATGGCGACGTAAGCGGTGATTGGCGCCGAAAGCAACCAATCGTGGAATCAAGCTGCTCGGCAGGACCGGAGCTCGGAGATATGGAAGAGTCGCCACCCACGAATGGGAAAATGAACACCGATCTCTTGCGGGAGACCGGTGTGGGTTCGGGAAACTTAGGTACGAGCCGAGAAGGCTAGCTCCTTTCCGGAGAAAGGCTACTAGGCACCCCGACATCGCCCGGTTATGAACCACCGGCCTCCTACTCAGCATGTTAGGCGATAACGGACTAATCGTATACTTCTTTAAGTTTAAAATTCATTTGAAACCCTTTTCTTTCTCTTTTTAGAAACCGTTTTGAGCATATATTATTGAAAAGCCACATCAGTAAAGAATCACCCATTTATGTTTATACATACACAGAGAGGGGGGAAAAGAAGTGATTTATTTACAACCGTATTTAAATGTTATGTTGTGTGTTTATTCTATACTAACTTATTTCCCCAAAACGAGTTTATTTACATGGTTCGCACCTTAATCGTCGTTGGAACGATTTAGGTGCGTTTTAAAACCCCGTTTGATGAAGTTTACCCGAATCGCCGTTGGAACGACTCGAGTATTTGAAAACGTTAAAGTAAAAGCCTTTTAATAAGAAAACGTGGTTAAACATACAAGTCAATTTTATTTTGTACAAATTCATTAAGAAAGCGATTCAAAATCTCCATTATTAACAAAGAAAATGATTTTGATTACAATGTTCGCTTAATCCGTCTTTGGAACGGACTAAGGTTTTAAAACGTGGTGTTTTGAAGACGATTTGAAATATCAACAAAAATGACTCTATTTATCTACATTAGAGATCTAAGAAAGCTCATTAGCTTAAATAATTTAATTGAAAACTCTCTTTTTGTGATTTATTTTCCCCACTTATTTAATGGACTCTCTAACTATTATAATTACAATAAGACACTTATTTAAAGCAAGACTTATAATCAAACAAGGCCCATTTGAGACATGGACCCATGAATGGGCCCAAAAGAATAAAGAAAATAATTTGGACATATATATATGTACAAGTAAATCAAAAAGGAAGATATGAAAACCCAAAAATTAATATAAGAGGAACTTTATGTATATGGAAATAATAGGTACTATATACTTATACTTTAAAAAATGCTAAAACAATGAGTAAATCTTATGGATAAGAAAATAATATTTACCCAAAAATAACTTCCTTCAATAATTAACAAAATAACCCAAATGTTCCCAAAACTATACATATATGTACATAATTAATATAGTTTAAATACAAAAAATGACATATACTAATATCCATCCATTATTTCTCAAAATATCAAATAACTAATATTTAAACATAGCCTAAGTTAATAGAAAGGAAATACATATATATATATATATATATATATATATATATATATATTTATACTTATACTGTAAAATAGAATAAAAATGATATATAAACATTCTAAAATAAATATATATACTAAAGTTCTAAAATAATTTGAAAAACATGTATTACTTAACTATATGTATATATACTGAGGGTTAAAAGTCTAAAAGTTAAGAAAAGGGGACCGAAATGGCATTTTTAACATTTTGGCAGATTTACCGACGGAAAATCCGTCGGTAAACAGCCTTCAGTGACAGAATTGGCAAATTACAGCAGTACTCCAACATTTTCCAGATTTGTTCAAAAGCATTAAATTAAATCTAATTCAATCGTTTTGGACTTCCGAACTACCAAAGATGGATCATAGTCGAAAACGGAAGTTCCTAAAACGATGTTTTTATTTTAAAACGTTATTTGGAAACCTCTTTTAAATAAAAACTTATAATTACAACATTTTCGATACCCGAACTACCTTTTTATCGGATCACGGTTCGTATTGGAATATCCAAAACGAGGTTTTTATTTTAAAACAAAACCGAATTTTATTTAACACGAAACGAAAATTAAATAAATACGTTAACTAAATAAAGCGTGACAAAATAAATAAATAACTAAAGGAATAAAAACTATAGCATAAAAAAAAAATAAAAGGAGAGAATAAATTAAATAAAATAAAGAGTCTAGTCCTCGGATAATACCTTTAATTCGGTATCTGACAGTCGAAGCCGATTGATTCCACGAACCGCGAGCTCCCGTTTTTTATGAAAAATTTAGTAAAAATTGAACTTAGAAAATTTAGAGATTTTCAATTTTAGGAAAAAAAAATGTTTTTTTCCCAAAAAATCCACTTCCTCTCTCTAGAAAAATATCTAGTGTGAGAAAGCTCTCCCCAAAAAAATCCTCCCTCTTTACCTTGGGATCCGTGCCCTTATATAGGGAAACGGATCCCGGAACAATGGGCGACGCCGAAAAAAATTTGGGCGTCGCCCATTGTGGTTGGGCGGCCGCCCAACCTAGTGTTGGGCTACCGCCCAACAATAGTTGGGCGGCCGCCCCACGGCGTTGGGCGAGCGCCCAACGCGGGGTTGGGCGCCCGCTCCCAACCCTCGTCGGGCGTCCGCCCGACGCGTTGGGCGTTCGCCCGACGTGGTTGGGTGCCCGCCCGGCGACCCTCGGGGCGTGCCCCGCGCCGTCGGACGCGTGCACTCCGTGGCCGCCGAGCACGCGTTCCGCGCAACCAGACGCTCGCACGTCGCGGCCGCCGAACGCGCGCCTCGCGCTGCCAGGCACGTGTGCTCAACGGCCCACGAGGGCGTGCACCGCCAGCGGTCCCAGGCATTGCTCGGACGTCGAGAGCGTGCCACTCGCGGTGCGTCCGACGGACGCCGCGCGCACGTCTCGTGCCGTCAAGCGGGCGTTCGACCATCGTCGTCCGCGTGCGGGATGCCGTTGCGTGCCCGCGCCGTGCCGTTAATTTTCCTCCGCTTATTATTCTTTATATATTTTTCAAAACTTCCGGAATCAATCGCTTCGACCGTCTTGTTTCAGGTTCTCGTCACAGGTCCTCCGACTCGGTGTCTACAAATGTGCTAGAATATTTTTTATCAATTACATAAATAATTTTGTCAAATCAAAATCATGTGGAAAGGTGTTTCAATAAACTCCCCCATTTTGATGTTGGCAAAAATATTCAGTCAAGAACTCGGTGTTGAGCTCCCCCATGATAGTTGACCTTATATTACTCAGGATACTCCCCCGTAAGGGTTGAGCCACTGACTTAGTTTTACTTTAAACATTTCAAGGTTTAATCAAGTAAGTCTAAGGTCAGTTTTCAAAAATAGGTCAGCTCATGGAACATATTCTTTTTAACTCAGTTTATGCGGAAGATTTAGATATCAGAGAGCGTTGAGTATTTCTTTGTTCAATGTGTTTAAGAAGACATATAAAAGAGGTCAACTTATAGATCAACACAGCATACAATCATAGAGCAATGTAGACAATTAACACAGTTGATTTAATGAAGATGCGTTTAGAGTTTATAACAAAACATAAGTCAGCATCACACAAGATTGGTCAAATTTAAAAAAAGTAGATGCATGCATAGTTTTGTATTCAGGGTCAGCACAACAAAAATTCATAAAGGAAAGACTACAAGTTTTTAAAATCTAAGTCTAGCAATCATAGCCAAGCTATTTTTTCTTGTAGTTAAGTTGGGCTTCATGCTTTTTAGCTTTTCCCTTTCTCTTGTATTTTTACTGACTTCCTGATGCTTCCTCTGATTGTTGAGTTCTTTGAGCTTGTTCTTTCTCCCCCGTTTTACCACCATCAGCAGGAGGAGGAATGAAGGTGTCGTCAAGGGCATCATGAGTTAAGCGTTTAGAAAATGCCTTAAGCCTTCGCGTTCTTTCATTGATGCCATCAAAAATAGGAACACCCTCATCCAAGACAGAACGTGGAATCCTGATAGCTGTGGCACTGAGCATACTCAGAATATATGCTTGAGACTTTCCAACCCAGTGTATACTGTCAGTGAGCATGGCAAAGGCTTGATGAAACATTTTCAGCAAGGATGTGTCAAAATACTGATGTTGAGCATTTGAGTGGTGCACGTGGTTGAAAGTAACTCGAGAGTACTTCAGGATTTCGTTCGTCTTGAGCTGGTCAGTTTCCATCTCTTCCTTGCTTAAGTTTAGCAGACGTACAGCCTCACTAATTTGCTCAATGGAGCATTGGGAGGAGGAAGAGAGTTGGTGATTGGTTTTCTCTTGCTCAGTGTGAAGCTGGTTGAACAGTTGATGAACTTCGGCAGAAGTTGCATACATTGAGTTCGCAGCTGACAGTGAATGAAATTGACCCTGTAGAGAGTTCAAGTGATTGACCATTGTCAGCTGGAGTTTGGCCAGCTTCATTATTGATTCCTTCCTGGGCTGTTGAGACTGAAATAAAGTCATGACGCTCAGAAGATCCTTAAGACCTTTGATCTCTGTAAGAAGTTGAGTGACAGACAAAATCTGAGTTGGCTCAACAGGAACTGACCCAGCGGCATCGGTACTTGTTTGATGGAGGTCCTGGAGCAAAGCTTGAGCTGAGCCAATAATTCTTCGACCAGACTCAGAGGCATTCAGATACGAGAAGGATCCATCATCATTTAGCCCAGTTGCCGGAATACGAGTAGAACCGGATGGAGGAGGTGTTTGGTTCTGCTCAATGTTAGAAGTGCCAGTATGATCAGTGGCTGGTTTTGAGTTTTGATTTCCAGTAGACACTGACTGGATTATATTCTGCACTTGAATTTTTGGAAGAGGATGATCGGCAGAATGTGTTACTTGCTCACAGTCAGGCTGAAGCTGACTGGATTGGGGAAGTTGAGGAAGTTCAGTATTGACCTGAGCAGGTATTTCCTTAGCTTGCTCAACATGTTGAGGAGCAGGATCTTCGAGCACTTGCTCGGCATCATCTTGGCTTGGGGAAGCAGTTAAGTCGGCATGTTCCTTAGGATTAGAAACAGAGGCTTGCTTTTCCTGTTGCTCTGGTGGAGACTCAATAGGATTAGAGAAGAACCTAAACTGCACATCTGATAGGTTAGTGATCTCATCCCTCAGAGGTGAGTCACTCATTAGATCAATGACATGGGATCTATATGCTTTCTTCTTAAGTCTTCTCAGTCTTTTTGTCTTTGGAGGAGAAGGGTCAACAGGAATGGACTCAATAGAGTCAGCAGGTGAAGTTTCCCTTTGATCAGTGTGATCCTCTGCTGTTGGCTCAGCTTCTTCTTCTTCAACCTGCTCAATGTAGGTTGTTTCATATTGGTCAACATCTGACTCATGTTCATCAACATTTTCTGTCTCCTCATTTTCAAACTAACCACCCAGTTCTTCATCATCTTGTTCACCCTGTGGTTGGTCAATATCAACACCAAGACTTCGCACATAATGAGAGTCTTCAGAAATGACAACTCCTAGTGGTGCTACGTTGATATGACTTAACTCAGAAGAGATCTTCTTCTTCTTCCTCAGTGGTTGCTCATCAGCGTCCTCTTTCTCTTCTACCTCAGGCTCAGCTTGCCTTTTGAGGTTTTCTGTTGACTTAGGTCCAACCTGACCTTATTGAATTTGAGGCTTAGTTCCTCTGCACACGAACTTGAGCTTTTTAGGTGGAGAAACAGTGTCTCTAGAGGGGCTTTGAACAGCTTTCCTCTTTCTTTCCTTCTTTCCTTTACGGGTCTGCATCCCATCGGTTTCCTGGACAGCGACTGCTTTCCCTTTCTTGGGCACAATTGGTTGATCGTAGAATAGACCAAACAGTGCAGCTGCAGTGATCTCTGTGCCCCAAGTGTGGATTTCCTCAACCAAACTCACCTTGTGATCTTTGAGGATCCTGGTAATGATGGAGCCTAACCTAAGGGTTCCAGTACTTCTTTGAAACCCACCGATTATGAAGACAGGCATGTTGATCGGCGTGTAGGTCAGCATGTGCCAGATGAAGCACTCCTCAAAGTTTATCGCTGAGTTGGTGCAGTTGATTTTGGGGAAGATGAAATTGGTCAGTATGTAATGGGCCATCTTCTGATGCTGACCCATAGAGATACTCGAAATTTCCCCTACATGACCAGGAGGTTTACAGAATTCAACGGAGTGGTTGGTTTTATTTTGGTCACCTGATTTACGAAGTATTGCTCCTTCGTTTTTAAGCTTGAGTAGTGAGGCAAGGTAAGCAGGGTTGATGAAGATATCCTTCCCTCGAACCTTGGTGACCATATAGTCCCGGTTATCATCGGTGACTCTTAGGTTAGCATAGAATTCCTTTACTAACTCGGGATAGGTAGCGTCATGAACTGAGAACAGCTCAGTCCAGCCGTTCTTTTTGATCCACTCATAGAAGGGTTGCTCAGCTTCCACAAAACCCTTTGAAAACCATCTAGAGTGGTCAACCTTATACCCCCTCACACTCTCATAAACTAGAGAGTAGGTGCGTTCCACGGGCTTCTTTGCCTTATCCTTATGTTGTTTTCCTTTCGAGGAGGTGGCTTGGTCAGCCTTGGTTTGCTTCCTCGGTGTAGTGACCTTTGAATGGTCACGCTGACTCGTTTCTTGAGACTTGGTGGGAGTCTCACCATGTTCCTGCTGAGCAGGGATTTGAGGGTGTTCATCGGAGCGATTATCGGTGTAACCGGCACCAGAGACATTCTGAGAATCTTTATTCATGATTCTTGAGAAGTTTGAGAAGTTTGGGAATTTTTAGAGAAGAGTATTTGAATACCAGAAATTTCTAAGCGTAAAGAGATAAAAGTGGGAAATCATCCACTATTTATAGAGGTGTCGAGTTGATCTGCAACGTTGAGGTGGCCGTTTGACCTCGAGATACTCAATCGACAAGGATTCTGGCATTTATAACACATTCGGCGCATGTATATTCTAATTATTGCGCTTACGTCATCCTAGGTGGCTATTTAATTCGCGTGTTTTGCATTAAGTTTTGCAACGGATTTTTACTCAGTGTTAAGGATTTCAAACGTTTAAAGTTCTGAGTAGTCAGTATTACGCAAAGGAGTAATTCGTATGCTTAGTAGCTTAGCTTAATATAAACACTCAGCATGTATATTTCACATATTATACTTGGAATTTACTGAAGAGGATTAAACATACCAATGGCTTCTCTAAGTATGTTGAATTGCTCACGAGCCAGTGGCTTTTTGAAGATATCAGCAAGCTGCTCATCCGTTGGGACATAGGTCATCTTGATCTCTCCCTTGAGTACATGATCTCTGATGAAGTGATGTCTTATGCTGACGTGCTTCATCCTGCTGTGCTGGATTGGGTTCTTTGATAGGTCAATGGCACTCTTGTTGTCACATTTGACTTCAATTGTTTTAGTCTGAACACCATAATCTTCAAGCTCTTGCTTAATCCATAGGACTTGAGCAACTCAGCTTCAGTGGTTGAAAGGGCTACTGACGCTTGCTTCTTGCTGAACCAGTACACAAGACAGCTCCTAAGGAAGTGGCATCCTCCTGAGGTGCTTTTTCGTTCAACCTTGTCTCGTCCGTAGTCAGCGTCAGTGTATCCAATGAGTGTGAAATCATGAGTATTGGGATACCACAAACCTGCATTCACTGAGCCTTGCAAATATCTAAGGATTCTTTTGCTGACCTGGCGAATATACAACTTGATTGTTCGGCTTTGCCTTTAAGATTTCCTTTGTCCGGGCTGAGTTACATTCTACTCAGCTTCTCTGGTTGGCTTTGTTGAAACACCTTTCCACATGATTTTGATTTGACAAAATTATTTATGTAATTGATAAAAAATATTCTAACACATTAAATTTAAATGCTTTGATTTATTCACACTAATGTGTTTGTTCAATGTTGAGTTTATTAATTTATAAGACATTAAGATAAAGAGTTCAAAGGCCCATAAGTGAAAGTCAAGCCCAAGTCAACACATGAAGACCTCATGGCCCAAGAAGCTAAAACGCAGTCGTATCAAGTAAAACGATGACTCAGCATGAAGAAGGATCGAGAAGCCTTCTAACAAAAGCTTCAAGAGGAAGCTGCTGAGTTGAGCGACAATGTGGTCAGGTCAGCCACAGAACAGAATCAACTTCTAGACAAAGTATTTCTACTTTGGGTAAAGTTCAGAAGGCGCAGGAAGCTGTCTAGAAGACCTTACTGTAAATGTCGAAACATTCTGTTCATCTGACGAAAAGCTGCTGAGCACTGCTGTAGACAGAAGATCCAAGAATCTCATTGGCCAACGACACTGAGCACGTCCTGAGTGACAACGAAAGGAAGCTGTTTCCCTCCAACGGTTATTTCGAAATTCGAAATTACCGGTGCTTGAAGTGTCACTATATAAAGGCCTCTCATTTGCTTCAATCGATGCAGATCTTCAATTAGTCGAAACGCTGTCCAAATTCATACTTGAAGTTCTGTGAGAAAAGCAAAGCAAAAATCTTACACCAATTTCCAATCATTGTGTAAAAGTCTAGAGTGATTTCAATCATCTAAAGTGTCTTAGCAATTGTTGTTTAGGACAAACACTTTATCATTTCTAGAAGAATAGAAAGGAGAGGCTGAGTACTCGATTATAGTACTCATCGGTAGATATAGGAGTGAGTAGAGGTATAGAGGAAGGTACTCTTGTATACTCAACTTCTATTGTAAAAGGTTTCGTGCTCTACCTTTAAAGAGCTCGGTAGAGAATTCAAAAAGCTCGGAACGAGTTCCGGGGACTGGACGTAGGCGGAGAGGCCGAACCAGGATATGTCTACTGAGTAACACATTTCTAACCCTTAAACTCCTTTATATATTGCTTGCTATAAAACTGACTAAGTAACGAACTCACGCTGAGTTAAGTGCACTAAGAAGCTGAGTTCAGGAATAGACTCTAAGTGCTATATCCTAACTTAAGGAAAGGAACAGACTTAGTCACAAGTTGACTAAGCTTGTGCCTTAAAACTACTTAGTGCCGCTGTGTAAACCTTTTCTTAAGAAAAGAAGTCAGCCTTAATGGACAAAATTTTAAATAGTTCTTATCCCCCCATTTGGAACTAACCTTGTCACGTTATAAGGGACCAACAAGTGGTATCAGAGCTTAAAAGCTCACTGAGCAAGATATAACTATCTTGAGCTGATCCCCACAATGGCTGAGAACAGCACTCGTTTCCTCTCAGGAAATCAGACAACTCAGATTTTACCTGAGGGACTGTCCATTACTCGGCCTCCTCTGTTTTTCGGGTCTAACTATACCTTTTGGAAGAACAGAATGAAAAATTTCATTCAGGCAACAAATATGAATGCATGGCTTTCTATAGTCCAAGGCCCATTTTTTCCTGTTGAAACTATTGATGGCCAAACGGTTGTTAAAGCTGAGACTAAGTGGACAGAAGATGTTCTCAAGAAGGTACAAAATCATGCTTCGACTATAAACATGCTTCACTGTGCGTTAGATGTTGCAGAGTACAACAAAATTTCAGGTTGTGAGTCGGAGATCTGGAAGAAACTGGAGGTCACCTACGAAGGAACCAACAAAGTTAAGGAGTCCAAGGTGAACCAGCACATGAGGTTGTACGAGCTGTTTGAAATGAATGATGATGAAGGAATCTCTGAGATGAACGCAAGGTTCACAAACATTATCAACGAGCTCAAGAGACTTGGCAAGATCTTTACTGAGGAAGAGCAAGTCAAGAAGATACTGAGGAGTCTTCCTAAAAGCTGGCAAGCCAAGAAAACTGCTATTGAGGAAGCTCAAGACTTAACCACCTACAAATATGATGAACTCATCGGCTCGCTGCTGACTCATGAGATCTCAATGAAGAACTTTGAGGTGAAGGAGAAGTCTGAAGACAAGAAGCAAAAGTCTCTTGTCATGAAAGCTGACTCTACTTGTGGGAGCTCAACAAACGGTGAAGAGATGGCCATGTTCACTAGAAAAATGAAAAGGCTATTCAGAAAGAATGATAAGTATTCAAAGAAGCCTTACAAGAAGTTTGATAAGTACAAAGCTGAGTCCAGCGACAGTAAGTACAAGAAGGACAGCTCAAAGCCCATTACATGCTTTGAATGTCATCAAACTGGCCATATCAAATCAAGCTGTCCTACCTTGAGGAAGGAAAGGAAGAACGGCAAGAAGGCAATGGTGGCAACCTGGAGTGATAGTGATGAGTCATCATCATCAGGAGAAGATACCACTGAGTCAGCAAAGATCTGCTTCATGGCAGATGAGCTTGCTGAGCCGTGTGTTTCTGAGCATGCTGACCCCTCCGTTGCATCTGACGATGAGGCACACTCAACTGAGGTAATATCACTACCCTTGCTCAGAAATGAAATGATTAATGCCCTGAGTGACCTCTACACACTTGTCAAAAAGTGTAACAAGAAGGTTAGAGCACTCAGCAGGCGATGTGACGAGATTGAAGAGGTCAAACTGAGTGACCTTCGATATCTTCTCCAAGACAACTCAACTTTGCATAGCAATGTTGAAATTATGCAAAAGTTTGTCTCTGAGGTCCAATCAGATTCTAAGAAACTGAAAAAGGACGTCACATCTATTCAGAACCAACTCAAGGTTCCGAATAAAAGAAATATTCCTCTGAACACTCAGTACCAAAGTACTAGTCAGCAGAGATGGAATCCTCGGCGGAATGTCCAGTGTGACTTCTGTGGGAAGAAAGGACACACCACAAAGGTGTGCTGGCATGCTCAGCACTGGGGTGCTGACCAGTCAGTGAGATATCCTAAACGGAAGGTCAGCTGTGACTTCTGTGGGAAAAATGGACACACTGTTCAAGTGTGTCGTCATAAGATTAAATATGATGCTTTACCTGTTGAGCCTAACAAACAAGGACCCAAAAAGACTTGGGTACCTAAAGATAACTAGCTATATTACATGTAAGCTTGAGGTGTGCTGAGAAGTCAAAGATGTGGTACATTGACAGCGAAATGCTCGAGACATATGACTGGTGATGAAACTCAGTTCATCACATTTGTGCGTAAACAAGGCGGAAGTGTAAGTTTCGGAGACAACAAAAAGGGTAAGATAGTAGGGTCAGGAACCGTTGGTGGTAATCCTACTATTGAGTCAGTCTCCCTAGTCAGCGGACTCAAATATAACTTACTCAGCGTAGCTCAGCTATGTGACAATGGGAGAAAAGTTATATTTGATGACAATGGATGTAAAATATTCGAGGGCAAAACAAATGAGTTGATTTTAACTGCCCCTCGTATTGATAAGGTCTTTATGCTGAACATAGAAAAGAAATTTTCAAAAAC
This sequence comes from Euphorbia lathyris, assembly GCF_963576675.1. NCBI lineage: Eukaryota > Viridiplantae > Streptophyta > Magnoliopsida > Malpighiales > Euphorbiaceae > Euphorbia > Euphorbia lathyris. The sequence continues at coordinate 26,408,535 of NC_088919.1, read as the reverse complement.
TGTATGCTTAGTCTCAAAGGAAGAAAATTCCTGGCTATGGCACAGGAGACTTGTCATGTAAGCATGGACCTCCTGACCAAATTAGCAAGAAAGCAATTAGTTGAGGGACTGCCAGAACTTAAGTTCGAAAAAGATCAATTATGCCACGCTTGTCAAGATGGAAAACAAACCAAACAATCTTTTCATAGTAAAAACATTGTCTCAACTAAGCGTCCATTAGAGTTGCTACACTTGGATCTCTTTGGTCCAGTCCAACTGCTGAGCTTGGGTGGTAGAAGATTTTCCTTGGTCATTGTAGATGACTTTTCTCGGTACATTTGGATCATCTTGCTGAGTAGCAAGGATGAAACCTTTGAGACGTTTTCAACTTTAGTAAGAAAACTTGAAAATGATAAAGACCTTAAGTTAGCTCACGTCCGAAGTGATAATGGTGGAGAATTCAAGAACCAACAGTTTGTTGAATTCTGTGAAGCCAACGACATTAGAGTTGCTACACTTGGATCTCTTCGGTCCAGTCCAGCCGCTGATCTTGGGTGGTAGAAGATTTTCCTTGGTCATTGTAGATGACTTTTCTCGGTACACTTGGAACATCTTGCTGAGTAGCAAGGATGAAACCTTTGAGACGTTTTCAACTTTAGTAAGAAAACTTGAAAATGATAAAGACCTTAAGTTAGCTCACATCCGAAGTGATAATGGTGGAGAATTTAAGAACCAACAGTTTGTTGAATTCTGTGAAGCCAACGACATTGACCATAATTTTTCTGCTTCTAGAACGCCTCAACAAAATGGGGTTGTTGAAAGGAAAAACAGAACCTTGGTTGAAATAGCCAGGACAATGCTGAGTGAGCATAGGCTTCCAAAGTACTTTTGGGGAGAAGTTGTCAACACAACGTGCTACATACTTAATAGGGCTCTAGTTAGACCCATATTAAAGAAGACTCCCTACGAACTTTGGAAAGGACGAAAGCCCAACATTGGATACTTTCGTGCCTTCAGCTGTAAATGTTTTATTCTAAATACCAAAGACAGTCTAGCTAAGTTTGACTCAAAAGCTGATGAAGCTATCTTTTTAGGCTACTCAACAAACAACAAAGCATACAGAGTTTTCAATAAACGAACTCAGGTCTTAGAAGAGTCAGTACATGTTGAGTTTGATGAAACTAACCCTGCAGGAAAAGATAAGAAGCTGACTGAGGATGATCCATACTCAGCACCCGCTGACCAAGAAACAGCCGCTGAATCACTACCTCAAGGGCTGACCAAAGGTAAAAGCGAAACTCAAATTGTTTTCACTGACCAATCTACACCTGTAGAGATTGTTGAAACACAACCAGCACAAGACATCACTCTTCCAAAAGAGATCAGAATACTAAGAGGACACTCAGAAAGTGCCATTCTTGATGCTGCTGAAAACACCCTGATGACAAGAAATCAACTCATGAGATACCTCAACAACGTAGCATTCGTCTCAATTCAGGAACCAAAGAACTTCGCTGAAGCTGAGTACGATGAGTTCTGGATGAATGCAATTCAAGAAGAACTTGATCAGTTCAGAAGAAATGAAGTGTGGGACTTAGTGCCAAAACCAAAAAGCCAGAAGACCATAGGAACAAGATGGGTCTTCCGCAACAAGCTGGATGAACAAGGGAACGTGGTCAGGAACAAAGCAAGACTTGTAGCTCAGGGTGATAGTTAGCAAGAAGGTATTGACTATGGTGAGACCTTCGCCCCATTGGAAAGGCTAGAGGCTATAAGAATTTTATGTGCTTATGCAAGTTATATAAACTTTAAATTGTTTCAAATGGATGTTAAAAGTGCATTCCTTAATGGAGTTATAAACGAGGAAGTCTATGTTAATCAGCCTCCAGGGTTTGAGGATCCCAAGTTCCCAAACCACGTTTATAAAATCAAAAAGGCTCTGTATGGTCTCAAGCAAGCACCACGTGCTTGGTATGAGAGGCTGACCAGTTTCCTGCTGACTAGAAATTATGTCAGAGGTAAATCTGATACAACCTTATTCATTAAGAGAAAGGGTAAAGATACCCTACTGGCTCATATATATGTTGATGACATTATTTTTTGTGCCACTAACGAGTCAATATGCAAGGAATTTAGTAAGCAGATGCAGACTGAGTTTGAAATGTCAATGATGGGAGAACTCAACTTCTTCCTTGGACTTCAAATCAAACAAGGGAAAAATGGCATCTTCATCAGTCAAACTAAGTATGCCAAGGAGATATTGAAGAAGTATGAACTTGAGAATTGCAAGTCAATATCTACCCCTATGGGCACTGACATTGTCCTCTGCGCTGATGAAAATGGTAAGTCAGTAGACAGCAGATTGTACCGAGGTATGATTGGCTCTCTACTCTACTTAACTGCTAGTAGGCCGGACATTCAGTTCTCAGTATGTTATTGTGCTAGATATCAATCTAACCCTAAGGAATCTCATTACTTATACCTATTAATACCAATGAGATGAACAGGTGATAAGGATGAATCTACCCATCCTGTTATCTCAAGTCGGGTCCCCAATCCTAATGAACTTCTTTTCATTGGATCCATGTAACTGTCCAGATATCTGTATATATGAAGCTTGTGAGATCAGTTTTCTGTCGCGACAGAAGACATTGTTACATGCAAGTCTCAGCAGTGATATGTCAATCCTAAACATATTACTTGACTTGGGGTGGTTTTAAGTTTATTAGTTTATTATAAAGTTTAGTCTCACTTCATGCTTGTATGAACACTTTATAATCACTTTAAACAAACGTACAGATTTCCTTTTATTAGACTTTATTTAGTTCTTAAAAGGGATTGCATTTATAGACGAAACTGGCAAGCCTGGCTCCTGCTAAAAATAGAAGATAGGATTGGCCTGCAGCTCTAGAAGCTGACCACGTGATGACAAAGATGACCGTTCTTCCCACAACGACTATTTCGGAATTCAAATCATTGAAGCTCCAGATATCATTATAAATAGACAAGTTCATCATTTGGAATTCACGACACATACAACAAAATACAGACAGAAAAGAAAATCTTCACAAAAGTGAAAATCCAAAATAGAAGCTGTTTGAAAAGAAAAAGCAAGCTCTTACACCAAATTCCAATCATTGTGTAAAAGTCTAGAGTGAATTCATTCATCTAAAGTGTTCTTCGTTTAGTGAAAACAATTTATGTATCATTTGTAAAGGTTAGAAGAGTGAAGTTGAGTACTCGGTTTTAGTACTCAGTGGTAGAGAAAATATGAGTGTTCGGTTATAGCGCTCAGTGGTAGATAGGATTGAGTAGACGAATAGAGGACGGTACTCTTGCATACTCAGTTGCTATTGTAAACGGTTTGTGCTCTACCTTTAAAGAGCTCAGTAGTGGATTGAAAAAGCCCGGAGGGATTCTGGGGACTGGACGTAGGCGGAGAGGCCGAACCAGGATAAGTATGTTGAGTAACTTCTAATCCTTTCTCTTGATATATATATATATATATATATATAGGGGTGAGATCCAGCGTGACAAGGGCTTAAGTTGTGACAAGGAGCTTATTGTGTGACACAACAAAACTACGTCGTTTTGGCAATAAAATTCAAACAAAAAACATGCGTCAATTCTCCTCTGTTCTTCACAGGAAAAACGCGCGAATCAAACTCATTCTTCAACATTCTTGATCGATTTTCTTCTCTCACAATCATCGATCGATTTCTAATCTGAGATTAAACTCTGGTTTTCTTCTCCGTTGAATTATCGATCGATTTCCTACTATCAACATTACTGATCGATTCTCTTGACATCAACATTATCGATTGATTTCTCATATGTATTCATGTAATTCAATCTGAATATGGAATACGAACAACAAAATATGGAATCTGAAGACAACAATCAGTGCAATATGGCACAGACCACCACATCATCTCCAGGTATTTTGCTTATATCTGAAACTTTACATTTATCTGATATATATGGATTTGTTGATAATAGATTTATCTGAAATTTATCTGATATATATGGATTTCTTGATAATAGTTGTTCTAAACTTATTCTCAGACTTGATAACAACTTTCTTACACTAATGAGCAAACAAAAACTGTACTGTAAATTCTAACAAATTGTAATTCTTGTTCCATGTGAATATATCATTTGTTCCATATTGATATATTATTTGTTCAAACTAGATATACTAATTGTTCCGAACTAATGTACCATTTGTTCAAAGTACATATTTGTCCTAATCTCAACTCTCTTACCTGTTTTGTAGATTTGCTTTCGCCTAGTTACTCTTCTACTGCAATTGTACCTTACACACCAGAAGTAATCACAAGACTCAGCCCTAACGGAACAAAAATATGGATTCCTAATTGTTCAAATGAGTTAAAACCTGCTCTTGGAATGATATTTGAGAATTATAATAAAGCTCAAGAATTCTACAAATCATATGCATGTGCTACTGGATTTAATAGTAGGATATCAACTTTAAGAAAGAAACAAGGTGTTATAAAAGAACAATTTTTTGTATGCAATAAAGAAGGTTACAAATATCACAAAAGAAAAGCAACATCCAGTGATATAAAAACCAGAAAAAGGACACTCAGTCGTGTAGGATGCAGTGCTAAAATGATTATCAAACTTTCCGACAATGGAAACTATGAAGTGACACAGTTTAAAGAAGAACATAATCATCTTCTATACACTCCAGGATGTGTACAATATCAAAAAGAGGGCAGGAACATGAACCTTCTACTGAAAAAGATGGTAGTTAATAATGCAAAGGTAAAAAATCTTCTTCATAATAGTTATGCATTATAAATAAAGTATTCTGTTTACTTGTAGAATTTTACTCATTTCATCTAAAAATAAATAAATTCTGATTTGGTTGAACAGATGAATGTTGGTCCTCTAAGAACCTATAGACAAGCAAAGGAACTTTATGGAGGATATGAAAATATTGGTGCATCGAAGATAGATTTTAAAAACTTCCAGAGAGACTTGAAAGCATATATTAAGGATTCAAATGCACAAATGTTTGTAGATAATTTTCAGAAAAAAAGGAGTTATGGAGTGCATTATTTTTCGAATTTGAAGTAGATCAAGAAGGCAGACTCTGTAGAGCTTTATGGGCAGATCCTGTGTGTATCAAAAACTACGCTCTTTATGGTGATATGGTCTCATTTGACACAACATATAGCACAAACAGGTACTACATAATAATCTTTTGCATAAAATTATTGCTTTCTGCCATTAATATACTGATTTTGAAACACAAAAATTGTATTATGTTCTTCAAACAGAAAACTTATTTTTATGTTACAATGAACAGGTATAATATGATATTTGGACCATTTACTGGGGTTGACAACCACAAAAAATGTATAACATTTGCATCTTGTTTCGTGGCTAACGAAGATATTGCATCATTTGAATGGGTTTTTAAAACATTCCTGAAAGCAATGGACAACAATGAGCCGACTTGCTTGATAACAGACCAAGATCCAGCAATGATAGTTGCAATAAAAAATGTTTTTAAAAAAACAGAACACAGATTTTGCATGTGGCACATTATGAAGAAGATGTCAGACAAAATAGGTACGAAAAATAATTCTATACTATTTATTTTCTATTGTCCCATTCAATAAATACAATGTTCCAACATAATACATGTGTTGTTCCATATGAATACATAAAATGTTCCAAAATGATATATGTGTTGTTCAATACGCATATATTAATTGTATTCTAAACTCTTTTCTTACAAATACAGGAAGACAAATAATGCAAGATACAGATTTTATTACAAAGATAAATTCTTGCGTGTGGAGTGTAGAATTGAAACCAGAAGAGTTTGAACAAAAATGGATGGAAATTATTTTGGAATTCAATTTACAAGAACATGGATGGCTGAAACACATGTATGATATAAGATCAACATGGATTCCTGCTTATTTCAGAGACTCATTCCTAGCGGGCTTAATGAGAACAACCTCAAGGTCAGAAAGTGAAAATCACTTCTTCACTTCTTTCACAAAAAGTCATTTAACTCTCATTGAATTCCTCCTCCGGTTTGAGGGTGCAATGGAAGCACAAAGACATGCATAAGGAAAAAATGACAATGATTCTAAACATTCAATACCTATGACTCAAACACCAATTCCTATCGAAAAGTATGGATCAGAAGTATTTACAAGAACAATCTTCTATGAATTTCAAAAACAAGTGATAGATGCTTCATTTAAATGTGGCGTTGATGAAATACAGAAACACAATGACAAATGCAGAATCACTGTAAGAGAAAAAGGTAAAAAAAAACAACATATCAGGTTCTTTATAATACAGACAACAGTGACACAACATGTTTGTGCAAGATGTTCAATAGAGCAGGAATTCCCTATAGACATATGGTACTCGTATGGAAGGATAGGATGCTGGAAAAAATTCATGACCAGTATGTGCTAAACAGATGGAAAATATTACCAGAGATAACATTTTTCAAAATAATGTTATAGAGGAATGTGCTAGAACAATGGGAAAGAAAATAATGTTGAATAACTTATGGAGTAAGATTCACATGACTGTGTGTTTGGTTGAAGGGGATGAAGAGGACCTAAATAATCTCACAAGAAACATTCAAACATTGAGGACAGAGCTGGAAGCAAAGAAAAGAAAAAACATCAACAATTCTACTAAAATTCAAGACATAGAGATGTTGGTTGGAACAAGTCAGCCCTCTGAAGTTCTAATCAAAAAACCTAAAATTTCTAAAAACAAAGGAACTGGGATTCAGCTTACAAACAGTGAAAAAAGATTGAAGGGAGAAAATGAGAAAGCAATTGAACAATCACAGAAAAAAACAAAGGATGTGCAAAGGATGTCACCAATTGTGCAACCATGACATTAGAAACTGCCCAGAAAAATCAAAGAGATAAGGTAAAATCCCTATATATAAACTTTCGTTACTCTAACAGTATATTTTGTTATTTGACTTCACTTTGAAACCTGTGATTTTTTTTGGAACAACTTGTTATTATATGTCTTGATAATACATTTCTTACAAAGATCAAATAAGATCATTATTGCGACCTAAAACATCATTGTTACATTGCTCAGTCTTGTGTTTCAGATTCTTCTTCACTTCCTTCAGCTTCTCCTTCAAATCCACTTTCTTCTACTCTCGTTTCAGAATAAAACACATCACGAACACACAAAATAAAGACATAAAAGCGTTTATGCCCTTCAGCTTCACCATGATGCAATCAACATTCCCCTCCATAAACGTTTCCTCCATATCAACAATGACCTTAAAAAGTTCATCAGTAATATAACTACCTGCTTTACGTACTGAACCTGTGTGTTAATTTCAAACAACATATCTTTACACTAACAATATATGAACATCAATAAAATATAGCAGTATAAAAAGCATAACAAAAAAAATATATCATTAAATAAAAAAAAAAACATACAAACATAAACATAAAAAACATAAAAATATAAACAATTGTTCACAATTAAAAAAAACATTAAATAAAATCATTATCAGGACCCATAACATCATTGTTATATTTCTTAATCTGGTCCTTCAGATTCTTCTTCACTTCCTCCAGCTCCTCCTTCAACTCCACTTTCTCCTCCATTCCTTTCTCAATGAAAGACATCATTGAGTCACAAAATAAAGACATGAAAGCCTTCATGCCCTTCAGCTTCTTTATGATGTCGTCAATATCCCCTTCCATAAAAGTTTCCTCCATATCTTCAATAACTTTAAAGAGCTCATCAGGAATTTTACTCCGTTCATTACGTACTAAAGGTTCAACAGGAGAAGAAGACCTCGTTCTCTTAGACGAACTCGAACTGCTTCCTGACATCTTTGCTCCAATTCAACTTCTACTAAAAAAATACGATCAATAAAGAGAGCAATACTATTTATAGAATTTTATTTAGTCTCTTCAACTTCATACTATCAAACACGCTTTCTTTCATTCAAATGATTATCTATTGGGAAACTCAGAAGCTTTTAATAATTTAGACTCTTCAAATTCTACTTTTCCTCCAATGAAACACGGCTTTTCATTCAAAATAAATGTATATTGGGAATCTCAACAGTATTAAGAATATTACGTACATGAATATATTTATTAAATGCAAACTAAATTAAAACCGTGAATCGGTCTCTTAAACTATTGGTATTATTTACTATATAAATATGTAAATCAGTCTCTTAAACTATTCGTATCAGAATCAATAAGTATTTCATCATTTATTTATTATTGCAAAGGGTATGAATTAAAATCAGATTAAAATAAATCTGTATTCATTTTATTAACAATTAAAACTTTAATGAAACATATACCATGTATTAATTATATTCAAACAAACAATGATTAGTTATTGATCCCTTATTACTGAAAAAAATGTAACTATATCATTTCATTTTCTATTTTACAGGGTGAATCCTCAAAAGCAAACTTAATGATCAATTGGATATACTCTTATATTCTTCCAACGGTATACGTACTATGTTCCATTCCATGAACTATATTGTTCAATCCGAATACATATGTTGTTCCGGAATAAATATTACATTGTTCCATCAGAATAGTTACATTCTTTTTATTTCCTCTAATGTGATCTAAACTCATTTCCCGTTACAACATAATTAGAACTATGTTCCAACTAAATTTGTTTAATAAAATGATGTTTATTAAATGACTAATGTATATAAGGTGGTTGTGAGTGTGAACCATTGGATATGCTCTTATATTGATCCAAACGTATACATAAATTGTACAAATTCTTTAATATAACTATATCATTTGTTCCAACTTAATGTACAATTAAGTGGTTGTGAGTATTGAAAAATGCTGTATACTGAATTCTACCAAATTGTACCACTTGTTCCATGTAACTATATCATTTGTTCCGAAATAATGAACCATTTGTTCCATTCCATGAACTGTATTGTTCAATCTGAATACATATGTTGTTCCGGAATAAATATTACATTGTTCCATCAGAAATAGTTACATTCTATTTATTTGCTTTAATGTGATCTAAACTCATTTCCCATTACAACATAATTAGTACTATGTTCCAACACAAATTGTTTAATAAAATGATGTTTATTAAATTGCTAATGTATATAAGTTGGTTGTGAGTGTGAACCATTGGATATGCTCTTATATTAATCCAAAGATATACATAAATTGTACAAATTCTTTAATAAAACTATATCATTTGTTCCAACTTAATGTACCATTAAGTGGTTGTGAGTATTGAAAAATGTTGTATACTGAATTCTACCAAATTGTACAACTTGTTCCATGTAACTATATCATTTGTTCCGAACTAATGAACCATTTGTTCCATTTCATGAACTGTATTGTTCAATCTGATTACATATGTTGTTCCGGAATAAATATTACGTTGATTAATCAAAAATATTTACATTCTTTTTATTTACTATAATGTGATCTAAAATCATTTACTATTCAAATATAAATTAGTACTATGTTCCAACACAATTTGTTTAATCAAATGATGTTTTATTAAATGGATGATATATATAAAGTGGTTGTGAGTATGAACCATTGGATATGCTCTTATATTGATCCAAAAGTATACATAAATTGTACAAATTGTTTAATATAATTATAATATTTGTTCCAACTTAATGTACCATTAAGTGGTTGTGAGTATTGAAAAAAGGTTGTGGATAAATTCTACAAAATTTTACGACTTGTTCAATGTAATTATATAGTTTGTTCCGAATTAATATACCATTTGTTCAAAATAAATGTAACGTCTGTCCAAATGAATTATATATGCTAAATATTGAGTAAATTGACATCTGTTAAGAATAAACAAACATAATTTGAAAAACATTTTTAAATATAAAATTTTATATACAAATTCTAAAGTATATTTACAAATTTTAAAATATATTTACAAATTTAACATAAAAAATATGCTATTCTAAATTTAATCCAGCTCCAACAACTCATTCTTTTAACTTCTCATCAATTTCTTCAATAAGTTGATTTATTGGATTCAAAAGAATGCTCCAGCAGTAAAAAATTCTAAGCTTTCTAAAATCTTTTCCCTGCAAAAAAAAAAATGATATAATAAAATAGAATAATAGTAATACAAACTATTACATAAAGAATTTACAAGATATACCTTAGAATTCTTTGTCAATCCAATATTTCACTCCTTCACACTCTGACCAATGTATGTTTCCATATGCTTTAAAAGAAAAATACCACAATCATTGTGGTTATTATTGCTTTTCCACTTCATCCTCAGGATTTGCACTTTGTATGCACACATTTGTTTTAATGAAGAAGCATCATTTTTTAAAACAAAATGAGCATAGGATTTTAACTACAACAAACAAATCAGAAAATATGTTATCACATATACAAAAAAAAAACAAAGAATGAAATAAATCAAGTTACAACATACCAATTGTTCTGGACAATCATCATACTTATCAGCACGACTGATTTTTCGAGGGAGTGTCATATTATCCAATATTTCAACAGACTTTGAAAAATTGTTGACAACAATCAGATAAAAATGTCCATGAGAAATAACAGGGAAAAAACACCTAATAAACACCAAAAAACATTAGTATCTCAATACATTTAACAGTATTCAACAGTTGCTGTTCCACCATAAAACTTACAAATTCAACATCAGCCAAGTTTTTAAATTTGAAAAAAGAAAATTCATTCTGAAGCCTTTCCTTAAAATTATATTCTCTTGATCTACTAGCTCCAGAAAACAGAAGAGTCTACAAAATAATCAAAACAACATTTAGCAAAACAATTATTAACATAATGAAAACAAAAAACAAAATTACAAAGTTAGAAAATATACAAAAGGATATGTACTGAAAAAAAATCTTTTCGGTTTTCCATTATATTTCTTCAATTCTTCAGTGTTCAAAATTGAACTCCAAGCATCCGCAATATTATTGACAATATGATCATGACCAGACATTGATAAAATCTCACGTTTATCAATAAAGGTTTGTCCATCACTGAAAAATACATCACTTCAAAACAAGGAAAAAACTATCAGTATATGCCAAAATAACATATAAATTCATATAACAAACATAACATCAACTTACCTGCTTAAAACAGGACTCATTGCAAATTCAACAATCCTCCTTTTACGACTATCCATGTTATCCAGCAACTTTGGATGCCGAGAAATAAAAGGAGAACGGAGGTACTTAGATTCCTTAACAATCCTCCTTACACGACCTCCTCCACCATTTTCATTATCAAGACCATATCTCAAAATAATATCTCCCAAATCTCGACGTAATTCATTCATCACATCTACACCGTAAGATGACCTCCTAGCATACTTATCCCACTAAAAAACATATCACAATTAAAATAATACATCAAAACTATAACTTCAAAATGTCATATATTAAAACTCATTGTTCCAAAGATAAACACCAATTGTTCAAAGAAAAAACATCAATTGTTCAAAGAATAAACACTTACAATATTGTCAATTTTCAACACCTTCTCAGACACTATATCATCCATATACTTCATTACATAATACCCACAACTTTTTGTATCTTTCTGAGATGGAATATTCTGCAAAATAAAACACAAACAACTTAAAAACAATAAAAAAAATACACAAATATACATACAAAATTAAACACGTACCACATGGCAAATCCATTTTACCAAAACCTTCTCATGATAAAAAGAAATAATAGATCTGCAAAACAAATTCATATATATGTCAAACTATTACATTCAATAAATAAAATACATTATAAAAGAGCATTTGATTATTAAACATACTCATCAACAACATATCTCCATTGATCATTTTCCAAACCCAAACGAGTTTTCAATGGATCCAAAAGAAAAACACGTTTCCGCTCAAGATCAACGACAGTCAAAGTCCAATGATAACTGAAGAAAACAAACACATTAGTAAAACTATAACACATTATTAAACAAAAAAATCATCAGTATAGACAAATAATGCATACTCTTTGTTTCGCGATATCAGATACAAACATTTGTTGCCGGACTGTTCATATCTCTCAGTCAAAAACTTGATCTTCTCCCCAATCTTATGAACTCTTTCAATATGATTAGTTATGTTTGGATCAATAAGGGAGAAGGTGGTATCCAATCTATCATTATTCACAATCACATCATAAAGGTGCCTGTAGAAAACACACACGAAACATATACAGTAAACATGTCATTCAAAAAAATAAAATAATATAACCACTAATACAAACATGCAATTATAGATAAAAAAATACCTCATGTAATACAAAATTGGGCCACAGCCTATTGGAGCTAAATCAGCCAATTCACGAATATCCTTCCTCAATATAACTGCTTTCACCGGATGACCAAAAATGTAATCTTCAAACGTGGTAAAAACTGTCCTCCCATTACATAAATAATTGTTAGCCCATCTACACATATCGGCAAATTCATCCGGAACATCTCCAGGCAAACACTCCAAGTCTATATCATCATCAGAATCAGAATCAGACGTCTCTGACTCAATCGCATCATCGATATCACTGGTGAAAATATAAAACAACTCAAATATATAACAAAAAAAAATGTTCCACACATAAACAATAAAGGTTCCAAAAAACGGAACCATTTGTTCAATAAAATAATAAGTTACATAATTTCATTGTCTGGATCAACAAACTCATCCCCTTCATCTTGATTTACACAAACTAAAGGACCAGCCCCAGAAACTATATCAGCAGCCCTAAAAACAAAAAAAAACATCAATTAAGCCACAAATATTAAATGACATGTTCCAAAACAAAAAACAGGAATTATTCAAACATAAATAAATTACATTTCAGATAAAACAGATTGATCAGCTACAGACTGGCTTAATAACTCAAATTGAGGTGCAGAATTCATCTTTATTCTCAACCTCAGACCTTCAGATGACCCTACTTTCCCTCTAACTTTCCTCACTACTCCTCTCTTCTTCTTATTATTATTCTCCTTCTCCGCTCCTCCTCTCTCTTTTTCTAAACCTTCAGCTATCTTTCTCTGTACCTGCTTGTTATATTCTTCATTAACAGCATTATATTCTTCTCAAAAGCCAGGCAGATTAAAAAATTCATTATCCTCATCAGATTCATTAGATAATCTTCCCGAATGCTCACTTGCTGGCATTCGCTCAGAACGCTGGCTCATCCTCTCTTCCTTACTAACTCTGTACTTAGTAAAAATGTTTTCAACAAATGTATTCATCCGTACAGGTAAGTCATTCTCATCAAACATATTTTCAGCTTCATCCACCAACATATACATCTCAGTTACAGCATTAGCTAACTTTCTAGCCACTGATTTAAACCTGACAGTGAATTCCTGGATTTATAAAAACACTATTTACTAATTTATCAAAACGAAACACAAACTTCTATATAAAAGAAAAACACAGATGCATACCATGAAGTGACTAGGACAGCCAGAAACTCCTTCTTGGGTATCTTCTTCTTCTCCTTCTTCTACATGCTTCTTCTTCTTCTCTTCTTCTCTCTTCTTCTTCTCTTCTTCTCTCTTCTTCTTCTTCTTACCTTCAACATTAGGCCCTTCACATTCTACCTCTGCTTCAGATTTCACTAATCTCTTCAACACAATTCCCTTGCCAAAACCACTGGCTTTTTCCAACTTAATTCTTTCAGAGATTAGAACATAATTCCACACAGAAGTTAGTGGAAAGGAATGTGGCCTCAAATCAACCCCACGTTGCAAACGATCAAAATAACATATCTACAATAAAAAAATGAGAAAAACAAATTATAAGCAAATACATAAATTATTCAAAATAAATTCCAACATATTAAAACAATTACCAGTATAAATGGAAGAGGGCCTGTGAAAAAATATGGTTTAGAATCGTTCTTGAAAGAACGAACAGAATCTATAAGATGCTTAAAACTAAACCGGCACCAATCTAACTTCGAAATTTCATTCACATTCATGCAACTGAATAAAAACTTATTGTACAACGCCCTATTCTTGTTTGAACGAATGCAAGAATTAACAATAATAACAATGAAGTTCCAAATGAACTCATCACAAACATCCACTTCCAACAGATTTTTCAGCCTACAAAGAACATCTTTATCCTAGGACTGCCACTACTTAAACCAAAAGACTTCCTCTAAGTGTTTAAAAAATTACACCAACTATCCCAACTGTTACTATCCGCTTCCTTAATTTCCTTTCCTCCACATGGCAGGCCATAAACACAATGGAAATCCTCTTCACTCAAATCAATCCGGTCATTACCAGGAAGAATAAAACAGCATCTGTCAGGATCAACAGAATCCACAACCTTGCCATAAAAAATTCCATTAAGCTTCCCAATATCCAGACACAAAAAACCACCAAACCCTATCTTCCTAATGGCAGCTTTGTGTGTCTCTGGCATAGTTTTAACAAACTTAATAAATGATGTTGGACGCACCCTCTGATTCAATACTACATCAGAAAAATCTTGCTCCATAACAGAATAGCAACCATCCTTCTTCACAATCCTTCTTCCACAATCACGGTTCACAGATCTAGAAGAACCAACTCCTTTCCCAACCTCAACTTTATTCCTTTTCAATCTAGAACGACCAGATACTTTCACAACCTCAACCTTCTTCATCTTCAACCTAGAAGAACCATCTCCCTTCAAATTAACTCCAACTTTTCTTTTCTTTCCAACACAACCAGAAACAACATATTCATCATGTCCTTGTTCTTCAGATGGTGTACTCGCACTGATAACAAAATCAGGATCATTCAGATTATCACGATCTTCGGAAGAACTTTCATCAGCATCAGAACAACTTTCTACATCCTTCAGAGCATCAGAAGAACTTTCATCAACAGGAACACCAATATTTGATGACTTTTTCTTCAAAGCATGAGATTTCTTCAAAAATCTCTGTTTACTCCCTTCTTCACCATTCTTTTCAGAAACCCTTGAAGCATAAAAAATAACAAAATTAACAACAATACTAGATTAACAAAATACATATATAGTTACAAACGAACTTATAAAATGTTCCAAACGAATACATATATTGTTCCAAACGAATACATATATTGTTCGAAACGAATACATATATAGTTCCATACAAAAACATAAATTGTTCCAAACGAATACATATATTGTTCATAAAGAATGCATATATTGTTCCATAAAAACATAAAATAGTACTTGTCGTCATCAACCTCTATATAATCAGAGTTTATAGCACGAAGCAACGCATGATCAATAACATGCTCAGGCAAACTATCTTCCCTACTAGAAGTAGCTTTTGACATTCTGATATATACTGAAAAACAACAAAAAAAACACATATACAAGTCACAAAACTAACAAATGATAGACGTAAAGAATGAAAAAACACAATAAAATGCCGTTGAAACCCTAAAAAACAACAAACAAAACAAAAACAAAATACAAAACCTAAACAACACATATAAACAAAAAAACGAAGAACATGCATAACACAAAAATCTAAAATGAACAAAGAAAACACAGACAAACTCACCGATAACTTCAAAAACACAAAAACAGAGAGCCGAACCTACCGATAAAGAAAAAAATATAGAAAATCAGAGCCATAAATATTCAACAAAAAAAATGAAGGCAAATGAACAAACATAAAAACAAACAAAACAAACACAAAAACATACAGGAACTCACTGATATCTTCCAACAAACACAAAATGCGAGACGAAACAAAGAAATCCAACCAAAAACTCAACAAAAACACGATCGGAAATGAAACGGCGCAACCGGAAAGAACGAAAGAAATATCAGAGAATCACCAGAGAAGAAAAAATGACAGAAATATAGGAGATTACAAATATACCCCTAACTTAATAACTATTTATACTAAGCACGTAAAATTACAAATATACCCCTCTGTTTTTTACACAATTACTAAAAAGCCACTGTTGTCACACAATAAGCCTTGTCACACCATAAGGAATGTGTCACACCTGATCTCTCCTATATATATATATATATATATATATGTGTGTGTGTGTGTGTGTGTGTGCTGCTTGCTTAAAATTACTCAGTATATAATCTGAACAATCTGAAGCTGAGTAATCTGAGTGCTGAGTTGGAAACTAACTTAAGTGTTATTTCCCAACTCATAACTGAAACAGCTCTAGTCAGCATCAGACTAAAGCTGTCTCACACCACACTCAGCTGTGCTGACTAGAAAGTAAGCTAATTTATCAAACATTCAATTTAGTCAGCATAATTAAGCGAAAAAGTTATATTAGTTCCTAACCCCCCTCCCCTTGGAACTACTCCTAATACGTTACACGAGACCAACAAGTGGTATCAGAGCCTAATAGCTCACTAATCAAGGTAAAACTATCTTGAGCTGATCCCTGTAATGGCTGAGAATAACACTCATTTCCTTCCTGGAAACCAAACAACACAGATACTCCCTGGGGGATTATCTATAACTAGGCCTCCCTTGTTCTTTGGATCCAATTATACATTTTGGAAGAACATGATGAAAAACTTCATTCAGGCAACAAACATGAGTGTATGGCTTGTTATAGTCCAAGGCCCGTTTGTTCCCTGTGAAATCGTAAACGATGAAAAAGTCATTAAAAGCGAGGCTAAATGGTCAGAAGATGACCTTAAAAAATTACAAAATAATGCTTCGGCTATAAACATGCTTCACTGTGCGTTAGATGCTGCAGAGTATAATAAGATTTCAGGTTGTGAGTCAGCACAAGAATTTTGGAAGAAGCTGGAGGTTACCTATGAAGGAACCAGTAAGGTCAAGGAGTCCAAAGTGAATCAGCATATGCGGCTGTATGAGCTATTTTAGATGAATGATAATGAAGACATCTCTGAGATGAATACAAGATTCACTAACATCATCAATGAGCTTAAAAGACTCGGTAAGAACTTCACAGAAGAAGAGCAGGTGAAGAAAATCTTGAGAAGTCTCCCCAAAAGCTGGCAGGAAAAGAAAATAGTTGTTGAAGAAGCTCAGGACCTGACCACATATAAATATGATGAACTCATTGGATCTCTGCTGACCCACGAGATTTCAATGAAGAACTTTGAAGTGAAAGAAAAGTCGGAAGACAAGAAGAAAAAATCCCTTGTCATGAAAGCTGACTCAACCGATGCTGACTCATCAAATGATGAGGAAATGGCTATGTTCACCAGAAAGATGAAGAAGCTGTTTCGAAAGAATGACAAATACAGCAAAAGGTCTTTGAAGAAAGGTGACATGTATAAAGCTGAGTCCAGCGACAGCAGACACAAGAAAGACAGCTCAAAGCCCGTTACTTGCTTTGAATGCCATCAAGCTGGGCACATCAAATCAAGTTGTCCTACTCTGAAGAAAGATAAGAGGGGAGGAAGAAAGTCAATGGTGGCCACGTGGAGCGACAGTGATGAGTCAACCTCGTCAGAAGCTGATGCCACCGAGTCAGCAAACATTTGCTTCATGGCTGACGAATCTGCTGACCCCTGCCACTTTGAGCAAGCTGACCTCTCTGGTGGGTCTGACCATGAAGAGCATTCAACCGAGGTAACATCTCTACCCTTTCTTAGAAGTGAAATGATAAATGCCCTATACACTGATCAAAAAGTGTAACAAGAAAATAAAGGCACTCAGCAGACGATGTGATGAGATTGAAGAGGTCAAACTCAGTGACGTCCGACATCTTCTCCAGGACAACACCAGGCAAGATGAAAATTTAAAAATTATGCATGGGTTTGTCTCTGAAGTTCAATCAGATTCTAAGAAACTGAGAAAGGACATCACATCAATACAGAACTAGTTGAGTTCATCAGCTAAGAAAATGTTCTATCCAAACGCTGAGTACTTCGGTGTTAGTCAGCGGAGACGAAATGCTCCACAGAATGTCCAATGTGATTTCTGTGGAAAGAAATGGCATACCACAAAGGTATGCTGGCATGCTCAGCACCCAGGTGCTGACCAGAATATAAGGTATCCCCAATGGAAGGTGTTTTGTAACTTCTGTGGGAAGAGTGGCCACACTGTCAATGTGTGTCGTCACAAAGTTAAATATGATGTATCACCTGCTGACCCTAACAAACGAGGACCCAAAAAGACTTGGGTACCTAAAGACAACTAATTATATTGCAGGTAAGCCTGAGGTGTGCTGAGAAGTCAAAGCTATGGTATATTGACAGCACATGCTCGAGGCATATGACTGGTGATGAAACTCAGTTCATCACGCTTGTGCGTAAACGAGGAGGAAACGTAAGTTTTAGAGACAACATAAAGGGTAAGCTAGTAGGTTCAGGAACCGTTGGTGGTAATCCTACTATTGAATCAGTCTCCTTAGTCAGAGGACTCGAATATAATCTATTGAGCCGGGGTTCTGGAAGGGAACGACGCTTGACAAATCCTCGAAGGTGAACCCGGTGGAGACGGTGTGGTCACTACGCCTCGACGACGGAAAAATGATAACAACCGGCGTCGGGTATTAGCATCCACCTCGGTAATCCTCGAACTCATCTTTAGATTGTTCTTAACAATATCATCTAACCGCAAATCCGTTAACGGTTGTGGGTATTTATTTGGGTCAAAATTTGATGCAAATTAATGGGATCATCAACATTGTGCTCATCACCAATATGCCCTTGTGCTTGTGCCTGTGGCGCAACATGCTCCTCCTGTGCACCATATTCATCTTCATCATCATAATGCATATCGACATCCCTACCAAAATGTGTCTGCTCATTACCATCCTCGTTAATACCATTACCATGTGAACTTGAAGTATCAACATCGAATTTGCAAAATTAACCAACATTAGCTAACCACTAAATGAATGTGTAAAATATGCGGCATAATCCAACATCGGAAAATAATGAGGAGTAAGTGATTGAAAACTACTCCATAATACTCGGAGCATCCAAAACAATACCCGTAATCAAAGTACGCATAGTAACGTGCTTATTGGTTGAAAATGGAAACGTGGACTCAATTGTCAAAAGGTAATCCAATTTAATCTACCACTAAAACCAACGACCTTTAAGAGGCTTGCTAGAAGTGTGCTTGGAATTAAATTCATCTAATCCAACTTCATAAAAGTAACCGAAACCCCTCAATGTAACCGAAATCCCTAAATGTAATCTTCTCATTCTCTGGAGCATAGGAAAGAGTAACCTTCTTATGTTTAGGCATGAGGTATAAAATTTTGAAATTTAAGAGAGAAATAAAATAGAAAATTGGTGTAAGAGATAGAGAAAATAAAGGGTTATGTTATGGAGGTACACTTGTTTAATCCCTCTTTATATGAAATAACGATTAACGAATCTTGGGAAAAGAGAAATAGATAAAAAAAATTATATTTTTGCTGCATCTAAGCTTGTCTATTTTCCTTCATTTGTCATCTCTTCAGCAAAATAAGGAGAGCTTTACAGCTTGTTTGGATGTGGGTATTTGAAAGTAAGTGAGGGTATGGGTAAGTAATCTTGTTTGTTTTGAGGTGTAATTAAATGTAATAGTAAATGAGGGTAGGTGCGGTGGGATTTAATTTGACTAATTTTCTTTACACCCCAAATCGGAGGGTAGGCAAGTAAGAGATCTTTCTTTTCCAAATTACTCTCTATGTTTTATTTTAAAATAAGACATTGTTTGAATATAAAAGTAATTTTGTATATAACATTACCTTACCTTACTTTACCTTACCATCAAACTAAACACAATTACATTATTAAATCAACACTTTCCCTACCTTCAATCCAAACTCAACAAGTTATTTCATACACTTCACTTACCTTACTTTACTTTAAAATACCCTCATCCAAACAAGGCCTTAATGTTTGGGTTGTTTGTCACACGCCTCATCAAGAACAGAAAGAAGTATAGTCCCAGTAAGCACATCCTCACCTAGAAAGCCACCATTGACCCATTCGGTCTTTAATCTCATGATCTCATTACGGATATGCCGAAAATTAGGAGACGAGTATGTGCTAAATAAGGCTAAAGTGGAAGAGGATGAGCAGTATGTGCCTCTAGAGGAAAACCCGACCACGATGATGAAGAACTTCATGTGAATGCCTTTGGTTGACATTGTGCTAGCATTCACAAAAATGCAAGCACATGTCAACCGACATGAGGCTCGGCAGAAGTTGAGGAAATCGATAAGGAAGAAGATTATGACATCCAGATGAAAAACCCACCCTTATGCGCCCCCAAACGCAAAGCCTAGTCAGAACTGGAAATAGTTAATTTAATTCATCCACTGGGAATGAATTGATTTTTAAGGTTGACTAAATGTCTCCAAGCTCGGTATATTTCTAGTCTTAATTTATTTTGAGCCTCATGGAGTAAGTACCTTGTGCTTTTTTGTTTTTATTATGTATGTGCTTCTTTGCTTACGGTATACATTGAGGGCAAAACATAAGTCAACTATTGGGGGGAGGAGAAACTAAAACAACACCCTGTTTTAAAATATTGGATAAATTTTAAATAAAACCCCTGTGGTTTTATTAATTTTCAGTTAAAGGACTGTGGTTTACTTTTTGTGAAAACGAGGATTGAGGTTTTCAACTTTAGCAAAATAAGGACTTTTTCGATTGATACTATTAAAATCACCATTGACGACTTCAAAAATAACATGTTTTAATAACTACTAATATTCTAAGCAACTTTAATTCTTCAACTTTTTTATTTTGAGATCATTTAGATGATGTTTGGCAAAGAGAGGGAAAGTTAATGTTTAGAGAGAGAAAGTTCCGAAAAAGATGATTTTCAAAAATAAAAAATGTAGTTCCATAGAAAATATGACATTGAACAACTTTAATTTTTGAAAATTTTTATTTTCAGGTCGTTAAAGATGGTTTTAATAGCATTAATCCAAGTGTGAAACCTCAATCCTCGTTTTGACAAAAAGTAAACCACAGTCCTTTATCTAAAAATTAGTGAAACCACATGGGTTTTATTTGAAATTTACCCTAAAATATTTTTATCAATATGGTTTAAACAATGCAAGTTGGTTGTGCTATGTTTATTTTTGGTGCTATTTTAGAAATGATTTGCCTAAGAGTAGTTGAATGAAATTCGATTAAATCTGAGGATGTGAGAATCATAAATTGATCACTCCGCTAATAAACGAATTTTGGGAATAGTCGTCCTACAGTCATGTGCTTAATGAAAACGTATGATTGGCGGGCTGCATGTATTAATTGATAGGATTTCTTATTTTCAAAATTGTCTTTCCAAGCTCTCTCTAAGTCTAAACTCTAACTCTATAAGTGAATCTTAAGCCGAACATTTTTAAAATTCTTGTTAAGAAGGTCATTCTGGTACTAATTTATTAATATAATTTTAGAATAGCTTTTATTTAAAATTGTAATTGATCGTGAAGAAACACAGATGGTTCAAGCCCATGGTGGGAGCTCAAGGAGTTCAGATGCAAGCCTGTGAAGATTAGATAGATGACTTATCTAGTTTCACTGGGATATATTAAAAGGCACATAGAGTTTGTATGCTTATTTTGATTACAATTGCTTAGTATAACATGATATATGAGTAGCATCAATCACCAAATCACCACCTGCTATTATTAATATTAAAAGTCATATCAATTAATTAATCCAGATAATGAAAAATTGAGTCGCTTAAAAGAGTTTTCCAGATTCACACCTCTTCCTCACAAGTAGTGCTACAGTATGCGTCATGCCCTAGCTGAGTATGTTGTAGTAATTAGTGGGCCATCGAGGATTATGATACTTTGGTATGGCTAACACGTGTATGGTGGTTTGACTCAACGTGGGTACTTTTAGCTCAGAGCGGGCCTAACCATAGATAGGCTAAGTGTCACAAAGCCCATCAAACCAAGAGTTCTCATGGAGGATTGGATAATTTATCCTACCAAATCGTCAATGATCAGTTAGTAGGTCCTAATTCGGCCGATTGTTGATGGATTGTGGATCTTGATCATGAGAACCAAACATATCACCAATAACAAATTAAAATGGATTATCAAGTTGATCTTTGGCTTAAACCCTTTATTCTAATGTTATCTTACCAGTAGCTCGTCCTGATAAATAATATAATATTTAATATTATATCTATTTTCTAATATATAAAAATATATATCTATGACATTTTATTATGCTAACTATATCAATAAATATATTTATATTCACACAATTCATATATATCATTTACATATTCTCAAAATTCATATATATTATTTATATATCAAGTTTCAAATATTTAAAAGTTATCAATTTGAACCAATTACACCCATGATGAACTTGTAAATTCCAACACTCTTATTTACTGATTTAACATATTTGAATCTAATATGGCATATAATATAGCTTTTAATTCTTAATAATAAAAAGTGCTAAATCAACAAATAAGTGTATTGAACTTGTGTCAATTACAAATTAAAATATATAATTATTTATTAGCCCTTCTTAGTACAGAATTGATCTTAAAACACATGTCCATGCAATGAAATCTGTATTTACCTTCCTCTTACCATGAAACCGTGTACTATTTCAAGTTATTTCTCTTCTATACTTTTCAGATCCATTACCCATAATCCTCTAATCAAAGTCAAAATCAATTTCATGGAAATTCATTTGCATGAGTTGAAATGCTGAAATTACAGTTCCATCACCTATACTTTTCAGTTCCATTACCCATAAATTACAGTTCATGGATTGAAAAGCCGAAACTACGAGTTAAAATCAAACTAATTCACGCAATTCAACATCTAAAATCATCACTTTATACATAGGAATTTTGATCTAAAACATTAGTCAAACAAGTTTTACTTTTCCCTTTTCAATAAAGCACCTTTGTAATTATAATTCACGCAATGAAGTTGTTGCCTGAATCGCCACTCGATGAAAAACCAAAACAAAACGAAATAAATAAACAAATATATACCAGCCTTCAACAGAAATCCACCATTAAAAATCATAGCAGACAAATCTCGAAAAAGGTTGAGAAGATTGCATTCATCTCTTATGGCACTGTAAATCAGCCAAAGAGCCAAACTTCAGCCCCATATAGATTCATCTGCATCATCAATTCAAAAGAACCCTAATCAATCAATTCCTATTTATAAGTTCCTCCAAAATCAATTTGTCAATATCACAGCCACAGTAAGGGTAGCAAGCAGCCAAATCACCCTTATCTGCATCTTGCTGCTAGACAAATTAAAAGAATCCAGCAAACAATCATATAGTGTACAGGAACCAAGAAGTAAGCATCTAGCATAAGGAGAACTTCCTCCCTGATAAATGCAACAAATGCCATTCTGACCAAGTTCAAAACTGTTTATGGACAGCAAGTAATACTCCACCCTTATTTTTGTTAGATGCATTGAACATAAATTGTACAATCTGGCATAAATTGTTACAAACAGACCCCTCATCAAGTCAGATATCTTAATAAGAATTTTTTAGTCCAAACAGTAGTCAGGTACAATCTGGCATAAACCTGAGAGGTACCCAAAATAGAGTAGAGATCCAATTACCTGCAACAACACAATAACAATAAGAGAGAAAAATCTGAACCGAAGCTCTTGAAACAGTTAGAAACATAAATTTGAGATAAAATAAACAATGAATTATTATATGCAATACAATGATATGATTAAATATATAACCATTCATTTGCCAACATTTGAATGAGATTAATTTTAAAATAAATAAAAAGATGTTAACAAAAATCCAAAAAATAATTCATCCATATCCTACATTCTGGTAGCAAGGAGTTACTAGTTGCCTTTATAACAACAAACAGAACTGAATTAAAAAAGATTCCGAAAAAAGACCAGCTGTCCAAATTTCAAAAACATGTATCATATCTGTGAAGATTCATGAACTACAACGAACCAGATAGATCTCTGCAATAGGCCACAGATATATACAAGAGAAGCAGATCAATTGCAAATAGGAGTCCCACCACAGGCACCAAATTCGTACATCTACCTGATTGTGACAAACTTGTTGGTACCATGTTTTGCCCAGTGAGTCCTCAAATCAATTGGGTTAGCAAAGTTATACCCTTCAGCAGCAAGTTTCTCCAATACCTTCTTAAATGCACCCTGGCTCATTTTCCTTCCAGCTATCCTTGCCCCGCGCCTTTTAGTGCTCATCGGCAGGGGATACATGGACACATTGGTGGTGCAACAAGCTGACTGCCATCCACCACAGCCCCATCGATAGCACTGCTGAGGAGCTCCAGTACATGAGCAGACTGGAATAGGTATACCAGAAATGTCCATATCAATACCATTTATGACAACATCCATACTTTTTTTTGCTGGCTTAACTCGCTGAACTGCATTGTTACTATTATCTTTCGGCTTTCTAGGTTTTTTAGCCTTTGGAGTTTTTGGGGCACCCCCACTTTGTCTTTTCTTCAACTGACTACCTTCCTTGTTTACGCTTGGCTGCTCATCAACCCTACCCACCCTCTCATCCCTTGATGATGTGGGTGGCTGCAGAACTTGCAATGGATGAGCTGTTGATGTCTCAGGGAGAACAGCATAATTAGGACTAGGTGGTAGCATATTCAAAATCTTCTCCCTCTGGCTCATCCAACTCTCTCTCATATAGTTCAACGGAACAGGGGCATCTGAAACCACACAATCACGAGGGTGAAAAGCTCCAGTTGCACCAACCATGATGTTATTAGGATCACGCCCAGGTAGGAAATGTTTTGTGTCCCGGTCTGCCATGCTCGACATGAGCTGCAGACCAAGATGTCCCTTAAAGTTTGGCTCATAATAGCCCCAATTGCGCATGTTCAATGTATCGTCATCCATGAAAACTACACATTGTGCACAACAGAATGAGAGCAAAATTAGTACTTCCTGTTTATTTATGTTTCGCAGTGACACATTGCTGTTAATGCAATCCTAAAGATTGCAGCAACATAAACAATCAAGGAGTAACATATATATAAGGCCTGAATCAGGCTTTACAAAAATTGCGCTTCTGAATAATGCCTCAACCA
The DNA here is from genome assembly GCF_963576675.1 of Euphorbia lathyris. Classification (NCBI taxonomy): domain Eukaryota; kingdom Viridiplantae; phylum Streptophyta; class Magnoliopsida; order Malpighiales; family Euphorbiaceae; genus Euphorbia; species Euphorbia lathyris. The sequence goes on along the minus strand of NC_088919.1, from coordinate 26,383,502 downwards.
AAGCAGATCCATTCAATTTTCAGCTCACTTACAAAATGATCAGCAAACAAGGCATACAGGCGCGCGCGCACACACAAAAAAACCACATAATGCTTAATCATCTGTTTGACTGTTTTGTTGCCAGTAAGAAAATAAGTGGTAAAAGCACAAGATCAAATCACATTCTTCAGATTCACATTAGTATCAAAAGTATAAATTACTGAACAAAGATTTCGATTTCGTATTCTGATAAAAATTGGGGATTTTAAGATCCGATCAAAAAAATTAATATCATAAGAAACCCATTAAGCAAAATAAGTAAATACTGCAATTAAAAATTGTACCCAATCTCGAACATTTTTCTCCGGCACCAAATCACGAACCCATTACCAGATCTACAGTATTGAGATCCCGAAACGAAAAGCATATTGATGAGCTAGGGTTTCAAAAGCATTTGACTTGGAAAAAATTTGCAGATCTCTAGGAGCAGGAGGAAAATCAAAATTTGACAATGCGCGATTTAACCTAAAAATGTAGATGTAAAGAGGTGTATGTATATATGGCAGGAATTAAGTACAGGAGTCATATATTCAAATTTTAGAAAGAGAAAGGAAAGAGAGAAAGAGAGAGAAAACTTACTTGGGGGGGTGTAAACGGCTCTTTAGGGTTTTGCCCTTCTGGAGAGAGAAAGAGAGAAAGAGAAAGAGGAGAGAGGAGAGAGGAGAGAGAAAGACAGATTAGAGAAGGGGAAAGATGAGAGAGGAGAGAGAAAGCCCTAAAAATGAGAGAGAGAGACCCAAAAATGTGTATCTATCAAAGGAAGGAAAGTTATATGTATATTTTTTTTTGTCAAAATAATTAAAAAAATAAAAATGTAAAGAGAAAGAAATCTATTTTTAAAATTCGGAAAGGGCATGCCACAATTCTTATCCTCTATGAGAGCCCACAAACAATAAAAATAAATTAATTCTTCTTTCCCTTTTTCCAAAACATAAAAATACAATTGGTGTTCATATGCATTTTATGTGGGTCTTGTGACCTTTCTTGTTTTACATTTTTCACAAATATATATATATATATATATTCTTTCTTAGATTTCATCCTATTATCTATAATATTGTCTTTACTACCAAAAAGAAAATCAATCTTTTCTTATATATCCGATAATTCATTCAAGGTAATTTTTTTAACTATATAACTGCCAATACAAAACAACCCTAAATTATCCGATTAGTTTTTATTTTTCTAATTAAATTTATAACATCTAGTTGCTTATCTACATTTTATTTTATTTTATTTTGAATATTCTTAAATATTTAATGAATATATTTCATTTCGTCATTTCCTATATAAAAATAACTAATTAAAATTTAAAACCCTCAAAATATTTAAATTAGAGATTTTAAATTTGAATCTTAACATCTAGAGTACCTGTGTTCTAAAAATCATCCCACCATATATTTAGATAGAGATTTTCATAACACCGTCCCGATTTTTTTAAATTGGAAAATGTAAATCGGTTACCGATTTTTATATGTATAGGTTTCGAAACATTCATTTTCATGGTATTAATGTTATTTTATTAACATATTTTTTTATTAATATTATTTTATTGACACATCTTTTAAAAATATTAAAGTAACAAATATTAATATATATATATATATATATATATATCTTAAATCTTTTATATTATTATTTTGAGATAGTATAATTCATATTTTTTTATTATTTTTTTATTTTTTGGTTTTTTGGTTAGTATAATTCATATTTTAATTGTATTCATATAATTTATTTATTAAAATTTATAGCAAATAAAAAAAATACAAGTCTAGTTAGTCCTTGATTAATTTCTGAGGGTTTTGTCTGTCCGATTAGCATCTAGTGTTTTTTACAATCTTGATTGGTTAAATTTTAATTAAGAGATGATTCATATAAAAAAATATTTTAGGGATTTCTGAGTAATGAGATAAATTATACAAATAAAACAAATAAAAATTCATCTCCAAAAGTAAAATAAAACTTGTACAGTAAAACCTCTATATAGGAATAATCTCTATTTTGTTATAAAAAAACTCGGTCCCAACTTGGGCCAGTTATAAATAGGAATAACCTCCAAAACATTATTTGTTTTACACTTTTCAAGTCTCACCTTTAGAAACTATGCATCTATATAGTAATAATTATATATATATATATATATATATATATATATATATATATATATATATATATATTAAGAATTCAAACTAAATTATAAAATATTAAAAAAAACTATTGAAATTACCTATGAGTTGGAAACACATACTATAACTTATAAATATTTAGTATTCGCATTGATGTTTACATTTTTCTAATAAAATTCTTCCAATGATCTATATATTGAAAACCTAAATTTCTCTCTCTCTCTCTCTCTCTCTCTCTCTCTCTCCTAGGGTTTATGGTGAAACGAGTTAGGGATAGATCTAGGGAGAGGGGGGTGGTTGTCGGCGGCGAGGGGGTGGCGTCGGGTGGGATTTGGGCGGATCGGGTTGGGGAGGCCGGCAGGGAGGCGGAAGGAATGGAAGGTTGGGGCATTGGGGGCGAGGAGGGAAGGGAAGGTGGGGGGTGCAGGCTCGGTATGGATCTGGGCGGTGTGCCTGGTGGTGCGGCTGGGGAGGCTTGGAGCGTCGGTAGGGGGACGCGGGGGAGGAGAGGGGCGTCGCCGAGGGAGTTGGCGCTGCGGAAGGGGGTGGATCTGAGGGATCCTCGGGCTGGATCGGTTGGGATCTCGGACGCCGGAGGCAAGGCACCCCCGATCTCTGGGGGAGAGGTAGCGAGGGTGGTGCCTGGCGCGGCGGTGTGTGCCGGCAGTGCTGGGCTCCGCCGGCAACACTGTTGGGCGCTGGGTGGGGATTGCCGGTGCGGTGCCTAGCGTGGGTGGTAATCTACCGGGCAGGGATGGGCAAGTTAGGGCAGGGGGGCAGGCGGCCTCGGGTCAGGACATTTCTTTGGAAACGAATAATTTTTGTGAAGTTCAGGGTCAGGGGAACGGGATCTCCCCTAGGTCTAGGGTCAATATAAACGAGATTGGTAAAATTCTTGGAAGGATACGGTTATGGGGGTAGTTGAGGAGGAGCCTAGTATGGAGGAAGTGGTAATGCTGGGGGATTCTGATGATATGTTTTCGGATTCCGACGAGGAGGAGGATGCCCAGGATGATCCTTTTTGTCCTGTTATTAGACTTTCCTCTGCTGAGAAGCGTGAGCTTAGAGAGAAGTGGAAGGTGTCTTTAATTGTCACGGTGCTGGGAAAGAGAATTAGTTTTAACTATTTTGCCCAAAGGATACAAGCTCAGTGGGCGAGGAAAGGTAAAATCAGTATTACTGACCTGGAAAACGACTACTATGTCATTAAATTTACCAGGGTTGAGGATTATAATTCAGTAATCAAGGGGGGCCCGTATATCATTTCCAACCATGTGTTGGCCTTACGGCCTTGGGTTCCTAATTTTAATCCTCATGACTGTACGGTCAACAGGATTTTGACTTGGATAAGGTTCCCGGGTCTTCCCATTGAGTATTATAGTGAAAACTTTCTCAGTAAAATAGGAGGTCTGGTCGGAAAGGTCCACCATGTGGACAAAACTACAATTGGTGCCATTAGGGGCAAGTTTGCAAGAGTTTGTATAGACGTTGATCTTGCTAAACCTTTATTGTCAAAATTTTGTGTTCGGGATAAGGTGTTTTTTATTGAGTATGAAGGTTTACATAACATATGTTATGATTGTGGTATGTATGGTCATTCTCAGGAGGGGTGCCCTAAAAGGGAGAAGGTTATAAAAGAGATTGTTGAGAGTAGGGCGGGGCAAACTGAAGGGAGCCAGGGGAAAGGAGGGAACTTTGGTCCCTGGATGGTGGCGAAGAGGCCCGCCAGACATAGAACTCAACCTTCAGTTGTTCACAATCGTCCTCCTGACATCAACATTAATTTGAAGTCTTCACTTTCAAAACCTACTGCTCTTCCAAGTGTCAAGGTGAAACCTACCCACAAAGTAAGGGAGGAGGTTGGAGCCGCTTCAGTTTTTACCTCAGGCTCTAGATTTGGGGCCCTGACAAGAGGAAGTTCAAGATTCGGACCAGGGTGATGAGCATATTGATCAAAGCATGCCAGGTTTGGAGTCTATTGATCCTGCAGAGAAGGTGGTTGAATCTGTTAATCCTCTCTTTGTCTCCAAAGATGAAGCCCAGGGGGGGACCCTGGCCCAGGCTGCACAAAGAATGAAGAAGACCAATGAGGTTAGTATTCCTATTCTGGGTGGTGAGCATGGGTCTAGGAAATCTATGGGAGTTAACAAAACTAGTATGAAAAAACTTAAAGGAAAGCAAAAAAGTGTCCAAAACACTATGGCTTTACCAGAAAAGAGGGGGCCTTCGAGTTCCTCGGCGAGGCTCTTAGGAGCCCCTAATAAATACCTGGCTTAGGTGGGTGTGGGCGGTTAGTTTTCCTCCTTTCTATGGATTTGTTGTGTTGGAATGTTAGGGGTGCGGCTAGCAAGGCTACTCGTATCCATATTAATGACCTTATTATACAATTTAATCCTTCTTGTTTTGCTTTAATGGAAACTAAGATTAGTGGAGATAAAGCTGATGAGGTGGTTAAAAAGTTTAGGAACTGGAACTGTATTAGATCGGAGGCTACTGGCCGGGCCGGAGGGATTTGGCTTTTTTGGAAGCCAGATCGGGTTCATTTTGATGTTATTAGCATGGACAAGCAGTTTATTCATTGTAAAGTGAGTGTCTCTGGTAGTATTCCTTTCTTAATTACCCTGGTGTATGCCGATCCTATTTTAGCCAATAGGAAAAGGCTTTGGGAGGTTCTTTACTCTTTGAGTGTTAGCATATCTGAGCCTTGGTTTGTGGCGGGTGACTTTAATGATATTGATTTTATGAGTGATCAGAGAGGGGGGTCTAATCATTATGTTAATCGTTGCCTTCACCATAAAAATAGCATGGATTTATGTGGGCTTTTTGATCTTGGGGCCTCTGGTCATAAGTTCACTTGGAAGCGCAATGATGTGTGCCGTCTAGTGTAGTGTTTTCTATGACAAAATGTATATTACGATAAGTGCGTTACGACTATGGATGTGATCTTTCTAAATGCTCTAACTTTACTAGACGTCACTACTTAGAGGCAAGTGTACCCGTCGTATCAAGTAATAATCCGGTTAAGACGGGGTATCGAATCCATGGGATTTATAACTGCAAGTATTAAACGACTCGGTTTTATACGTTATTTAAGCGGGAATACTTTGAGGTTGATATGGGGACCAACTACAAACTACTCCTAACTACGGGTGAGGCGAATTTATATAACAAAACTCTATGAAGTGATATGGATGCGATAAGTTATAACTATGACAAATAACGACTTCTAATGTTTATACGGTTAATGGTTTGCTCTTGCAAAGATGACTACGTGTAGTGTAACCGACCCGTGAAGTACTTAGACTACGTGGTTCCTAGTCAAGGCGTGTCTAATGCTTGGGACCAGAAATTAGGGCCCGTAAGTTCCGTGGCTGGTCAATTCCTACGGTTTCCGGTTTGTCACTTCCGGTAAGGCAACACCTATATGAATCCCTAAAGATAGCCCGAATGGCGTCGGAAATCGCGTTCTCCTACACAATAATCAATTATGAATATCAAAACAAGTAACAAACATCAACACATATATAGAAAAGAAGATTATGAATCATAAATTATAAATATGGAGAATGTAAATATGAATTACAACCAAGCCTAGTACATAGGATGAGTTCAAGCTAATTAGCAAGTGAAAAGGGAAGAATCCACCCTCGGAACTAGCTAACCGGACTCAAAGCCGTCTCTTAGGACTTGGATGGTGGAGCTTTCGAGCTTGGTGCACGGAGATGGAGCGGAACTTTGATGGAATGCCGGAATCAACGAACAAGCTCTCAAGGTGGAAGAGTTTGGCTATACAAAGCCTAAAAACCAAATCTAAAACAAGAATTTAATCTAATAGAGTATATTACAAGGTGTAATGTGTCTAATGTATAAGGGTTAAGGTGTCTAAATGAGTGCTAGTCACTCTTATTTATACATCAAGCTGGGGGTAAGTTTGTAATTCCACAAGGTGCAAGCATGGAGGAACATAATTTTGTGCAGAAATCCCATAATACGCCCCGCGTATGGTGGTATACGCCCTACATGTGTGCCCATTCCATCAGAAATCTCCTGCATGTGGACCAATTCCAGATCTTGTTGTCTCAAACACGCCCCGCGTAGACTGGGATGCGCCTCGCGTGTTTGAGACTCTGACTTTTTATCGCTTTATTTGGTCCTTTTACGCCGTGCGTAGCTTGAGGCACACCCCGCGTAAATGAGTCTCTGAACTTTTATGTTGCAGAATTCCCTCACATGCCCCGCGTGTAAGGTAGTACGCCCCGCGTAGGGATAGTTGACTCAGGGAGACCATGCAGTCTGACTTTCAGGATTAGGCTAATCATTTCTGACATGTGTCATATGCCTCGCGTAGGTTGGCATACGCCTCGCGTATGCTGACTAGATTCCACATGGTGCTTGTGGATAGGGCAATTATTTCTGACTCCATGTTTCACGCCCCGCGTAAGGAATGAGGCGCCTCGCGTATTGAGTGGATTTTCACTCCTTGCTCGTACCTGAAATACAAATCTCGAGGGCCGAGTTAGCTTTACGTTTTTATTTCCTAAATTAATCAAAAACAAGGAAAATTAACTGAAAGCACGGAATTTATTTTTTATTTCGTTATTTTATTAAAACACTCTATTTTTGTAATTAAACTTATTTATTTCTTCTAAAATTAACCCGTAAATCACGCTAAAAGATAGGGGTAAAATACCCCTATCACGCAACAGTACATTTGTTCGTTTGGATAAAGTCTACACTAATGTTTCAGCTCAGACTACTTTCCCTGAATGCTCTGTGTTGAATCTTCCTTTCCGTCATTCGGATCATTGTCCCATATTATTTAGGCTGGTGAGAGGCAATCTTCGTAGGGGAGAGAAACCGTTCCGTTATCTTTTGGCTTGGGAGTCTCATCCTGAGTTTAAAGAGTTCGTCAATGATAATTGGAAACCCCACTCGAATGTCCTTCAAGCAGCTGAAGGTTTCAGGAATAATGTGTTGGGTTGGAATAAAAAGGTTTTTGGTCACATTATCAGGAGGAAGAATAAATTATTGAATAAAATGGAGGGCATTCAGCGTAGTTTGGAGGTTAGGTTTGATTATGGTTTGAATGGCCTGCTCAGATCTCTTCAGAAGGAGCTGGAACCGGTGCTCAGGCAAGAGGAGCTTCTTTGGTTTCAAAAGTCGAGGAAGTCCTGGATCGGAGATGGGGATCGAAATACCAGGTATTTTCATCTTTCTACCATTATTAGAAGACAGAGGAATAGAATTGATGCTATTAAAAACTCTTATGGTGATTGGGTGTATGAAGACGAGGATATTCGGAGATTGGCCCTGGAGTTCTATAAGGATTTGTTTAGAGAGGAGCCTGTTCATCTAGAGATAGCTCACTCTGTTGCTTCCTTTTCGATGGTTGGTGATGATAGCATTCGGGATGCCTTCCACCCTATTTCCCTGAAGGAAATTGACCAAGCCATCTTTAGTATTGGGGCTTCTAAAGCTCATGGAATTGATGGTCTGCCTGCTGGTTTTTACCATAAGCACTGGGAGGTGGTGAAAGAAGGTATCTATAACTTTATCTTAGGCGTTTTTAATGGTTCTCAGGATATTGAGCTGGTGAATAGAACCCTTCTGGTTCTGATTCCTAAAATTGAGAAGCCTTCTTCCTTTTTGCATATGAGGCCTATCAGTCTTTGTAATGTTCTGTATAAGACTGTTACTAAGATTGTGGCTAATAGAATTCGCTGCATTCTTCCTGAGATCATCTGTCAAAATCAGGAAAGTTTTGTGCCTGGTAGACAAATGATGGACAATGTAGTGATTGCCCAAGAGATGGTCCACACCATGAAGATCGGGAAAGGGAAGAAAGGCATTGTGGCTCTTAAATTGGATTTGGAGAAAGCCTATGATCGCATCAACTGGAGTTTCCTGATGGAGAGTCTGGAGAGAGCGAGGATCCCTGATAGTTGGAGAAGGTTAATTAAGGCTTGTATCTCTTCTCCTGTGTTTCAAGTTATGATTAATGGTGATATTCGGAGGAATTCTCTCTGGGCCGGGGTATCTGTCAAGGTGACCCAATGAGCCCGTTCCTTTTCGTTATTGCTATGGAAAGGTTATCCCATCTGATCCAAGACGTTGTTGATAATGGGAGTTTCAAACCAGTGGCAATCAATAGTTTCTGTCCCCAGATTACTCACTTATTCTTTGCAGATGATGTTTTGATCTTTCTGGAAGGTAATGAGGAGCAGTTGGGTATTATTATGGATATTCTTGACTGTTTCTGCTCGGCCTCTGGTCAGAAGCTTAATGTCCAGAAATCTAGGATGATGTGCTCTAAAAATATGAACCAAGGAGTCTGTAAAAGGCTAAGTGATCTGTCAGGTATTCCTCTGATAAGCTCTCTCGGGAAGTATCTGGGTATCCCCCTCCACAGTGAGAGAGTGTCCAAAATGTCCTTTAAAGATACTTTGGATAAAGCTAACATGAAGTGTGCCACATGGAAGGCCAAGACTCTCTCTCTCGCTGATCGTCTTATGTTGATTCAATCTGTTAATTGTGCTACTCCCAATCACATTATGCAGGCTTGTCATCTTCCTGATCCTGTGCTTAAAGACCTTGACAAAATTAACCGTAGATTCCTGTGGGGGGAGGCCGATAAGGGGAGGAAGATCCATCTTGTTCCTTAGAGTAAGGTGTGTCAATCTAAGGATTTTGGAAGTCTGGGCATTAGGAAGGCCAAAGATAATAACAAAGTCTTACTTATGAAACTCCTTTGGCGAATGTGGCAGTCTCCTTCGGCTCTTTGGGTCTAGCTCTTATGCGGGAAGTATCGAAAGGATAAAGTGTTTGGGGGGCCTAAAGACAGAGTGGTTAATTGTTTCTTTCTTTGGAAAGGCATTAGTGCGGTCTTCTCTGAATTATGTTCTGGGATTGGGTGGAATATGGGTAATGGCAGGTCCATCAGTTTCTGGAAAGATAGTTGGATAGGTGGGAAGCCTTTATTGGAGGTTTGTACTTCCTTGCCTCCCGTGGTCATTCAGGATTGGAAGATCGCTGATGTGGTGGATTCCGAGGGGGAGTGGATTTGGGATAAATTTGAGTCCTTCTTAAGCCTTGAAACGCTCCTTTCTATTAGAGGTGTTCACATTAGTAATCTTATTGAGGACAAGGACAGTTACTGTTGGGCACTGACTAACAATGGGACCTATTCGTGTAAATCTGCTTATCAGGCTTTCTATCAGGATTTGGATTCTTCCTCCTCTAGGATGTGGAAGATAATTTGGGCCTTGAAAGTTCCTTTCCGCATTAGGAGCTTCCTGTGGCTTGGGGCTAGGAATAGGTTGCTCACTAATTTAGACAGGAAAAGGAGGCACCTGGTGGATTCTGGGGCCTATAGTAGATGCAGAGGGTTTGAGGAAACCTTGTGCCATGCTCTCAGGGATTGTGAGAAGAGTAAGGAGGTTTGGAGGAAAATTATCCCTAGGGATGTGCTTCCTTCTTTTTTTCCCCATTCTGAAGAGGATTGGTTTGTTGATGGTATTAAAGGGAGTCTTCTGCCTGGAGATCAAGGTGCTCTTCTTTTTGTGGTTGCTTGCCATCAGATTTGGAGATGGCGGAACGAGGATATCTTTGGAGGAGGTGCGGTCTATCAGCCAAATGTCCTTGATTTCTTTTCTAAGAAGATTAATACCATGATTGAGAGCTTTTCTGAAGACCTCTTAGCTAGGGATGTTCAGAGGAAGGAGGTCAAGCTTATAGGCTGGAGTAGGCCTAGTGAAGGTGTGGTTAAGTTCAACACTGACGGTTCTTGTCTTAGTGACGGGAGAATTGCTACAGGAGGGGTCCTTCGAGAGGATGGTGGCAGGTGGATTTCTGGCTTCTCTCAGAACTTGGGGATTGGTTCCTCCTTTTCTACAGAGCTTTAGGGGATTCTCTCTGGTCTGAAGCTTGCTAAGAGTCTTGGGGTGAAGAAGCTTCTGGTGGAATCAGATAAACAGGAAGCGGTTAAATTGATTTCTGAGGGCAATGTTGTTTACAGGATTCACCTGAACATTATTAAAAGCATTAAAAGGATCGGTTCCTCCTTTGATTCGATTGGATTTACTCATATTTGTAGGGAGCAGAACCGCGTTGCGGACCGTCTTGTGTTGGAAGGGCATTCTAGTTTGTTGGGTCTTTCTACCTTCTCTTCTCCTCCGGTCTTCATCTCTTCTTTCATTTTGGAGGATGTGGTGGGAGTCAGTTTTCCTAGGCTGATCCCGGGTTGAGCGTTTCTTTGTTTGTTTGTTTTTTCTTTCCTTTCCTACCAAAAAAAAAAATATATTGAAAACCTAAACTCTAAATTAAAATTCTAAATATTTATTTTGTTCCATTAATATCTATTGTTATACATCATATATAAACCATGCATGCCTATGATAATCTTAAGCAATTTGAAGTGGTATTATTTCATATTCCTTAACCATGCCTCCAATTTAAAATTTTATGTGTTGAAATTTTTTATTATACCAAACTCTATTTAGTAATAACCTCTCAATTGTTATATAAATAGTTCGGTCCCAAGTGTATTCCTATATAGAGGTTTTACTATATAAGTTTTTTTTTTTTTGTTAAAATTAGAAAATAAGGATATATGAGTGATACGAGTTTCAACTTACTCGAAACACTTTTTTTATTATTATCTTTTTAAATTCAAATCACATTTTATCTTGTTACGCAACAATAAAAAGTTAACCATACTATATTAAGTAAGTCTATACAAATTAATTTGAAGATACAAATTCAAGTACCTCTTGTGTATTTTATGAATTGTAATTTTTTAATTATTTATGTCAAAATGTGCTATTTTTTATAAATAAAATGATTATATTTCTTTGTTAAAAGTAATAATTAAATATTCCAAAAATTGAGACTAATTAAATCTATACCATTATCTAAATGAGTAACTTAAAACCACATATCTTATCCTTTAGAATACCTTATTGCTGATGTGTATTTTGTATGGATTTTTGTGTTTCCATTTCTTAAAATTCTAAAATTTGAACGTGTGTTGCAAAGCCAAAACTTGTTGAAATAAATACAACTTTATACTATACTAACAGATTTTACTCTCACTCCCTCAATGTTTCCCTCTCTCACCCTCAATCTCCCTTTCAACTGTCATTCCTCTCAATTGCTCATACCCTCAACTTCTCATCATCACTCCCTCAATCTCCACAACTCTTTCAACTGTATAGAAATCGAAACATAGAAAAATGATCAAGAGAGGAAAATAGTAGGACATGTTGGAGAGTTGAATTAACATCATCAAAAGTGAGATGGAGAGTAGCAAACTCCTTGTGACCCTCATATGAGACTTCAATCTTTGACATCCCTTCCAAATCAATGTTCATTGATGCTTCAAATGTAACATCTACAGCTTTCTTTATAGCTCAACCCATTTTCTCTTGTTTTCACCAACTTTCATAGCAGCCAAACAAAATTTTGAGACTCTAGTTATGCATGAACGAATTCATTTACACTCACTTGCCATATTGTTCATCCTGGTGGTTTTGGCAAGTATTTTTCATCTCAAGTTTAATTTTTATCAGTTGAGGCATTAGTTTACAAATTATAAATGCATTGAATGTATATCCAATTTCAAAATAGAGAGTTCGAAGATGAGGTTGTCAATGTGGACGAGTTAGGATAAAAAAGAACTTGTAATCGGTTTTTCAAATTTTCATAAATTTGTTGATGTTGATTTGATTTTTGCCTAACCTATCTCTTTTTTTTTTTTGTTATTGTGTTTTGTTCATGGAATTTAAATGGATTCATCGCAGTCGAACGAAGGTTTCCCTCCCTTTATGTAAGTAAATTTTATTTTAATGTAATCCAAATTGCTGGTTGAATAAGGTAATGTTGTCCACTTTGCTTGTGGGATATTCATTTAAATTGACGTCTCATTAGCCTAAAATTCTTCTTAACATTATATAGTTCGACTTAACACAATTTTAGCAAAGGTAGGGGTTGGGGCAAGGGCAGGAACACGGAACAAAATAGCACTGTTATAAAAACCGGACCGACCGATCGGATTGGAAACCGGCTAGGAATCCGGTCCGATTGAGTCCGGTTTGTTGAATCTTCAACAAATAGGACTGGCCCGGAGTTGAATCGGGAACTGGAGGTCGGACCGAAAACTGGTGCAACTCCGGTTTTTTAAAGATTTATTCGAAAAAAATATAGATCTGGCGAGGAGAGAAAGAAAGGCAGAAGAAAGTTGTGGGATGAAATTCCATAGGAAATAGATGATGCATGGAAGCTAGAAGAGATCTGCAAAAAAAATTTGAAAAAAATGAAGATCTGTTGCTTCAATCGTTGTGCATTTTTTTCTTTGCTTCAATGGAGACCTGTTTCTCAGAAAAAAAACACGAAAGAATGGAGTGAGTTAGAGGAGAGAGAAAGAATGATGAGCTAGAGGATAGAGGAATAAGGAAATATGGTCTAGATATCTCTGTGATTGATAACGCAATTAAAATGGCATTTAAGATTACAGTTTAAAACCCACTCATTTTCTTTGCTACTTCCGTTTCTTTCTTTATTTTTTATTTTTTTTAATAAACTAATCTTTTTCTCTTTTTACTAAATTACTAACTCCATTCCTTTTTTTTAGAACGTACTAACTCCATTCCTTATTTTGTATTATAATACATTGAAATGCAATTCATTCAAAAAATTTAAAGCTGGAACTAAATATAACAACACTAATTATATGTCATTTTAAAGAAAAATGAAAAAAATAATTAGGCTAATTTTGTATTAAAATAATATTCTCTTATATATTTAAGTCGGGTAAATTACACCAATGGTACCTGAAATATACCCTAGTTCAACTTTGGTACCTGGATTACATTTCGTCCCAAAAATATACCCTAAATATGGGTGACCGGACATTTAACTACGTGCGACCGGAAATAACCAATTAACTCTTGATTGACTAATATAACACTAAAAAATGGACCTATTTCTCTCTAATTTGACCTTCTCTTTCCCTGTGTCTCTCTTTCATTTTCATTCTCATTTTTCTTTGATTCAAATAAAACCCTTCCATTTGACTCTCTCTCCCCCGTCCATCTCTCTCTTTCTATTTCTTTCTCCTTATATCCAACCCATGAATTAAAAAACCCACTTTTAATCAATTGCAAGAACACCTGCTTATTATCAATTAATGGTATATGCACAATAAATGACAAGAATCAATCTTAGATTCTTTTGTTATCTGCTGCAAATCAAATTACTAAATGGTGGTTATTAGAATCCAATTGGTTTTCTTTGACATACTGAAGCTTCTGGAATTAAAATTCCCCAAATTGCAAATGGCAATGGTTGTCAATACACAGTTTGGAAGGAAATGGGGGAAGAACAGATTTTATGTGTGATTTACTGCTGGTGAATTTTTTCATGTGTTCCTATATATCCATTAAGGAGAAAAATAGGAGAGATAGCGAAAGAGAAGGATGGTAAAACTGAGGAAAGAGAAGGGGAAAAATCAGTACAAAATTAAGAACGACCGAGATCGTTCCAGTTATAATCTTGAGAAGCCATTGAGTACGACTGAGATGGTTCCATTTATAATCTTGGGATTTAGCTTGAGAGATAGATAACGATTTTGGGAATATGAACAGTGAAGGATTTTGGGAAAGAGAAAGAGAGAAGGCTTTTGTCGAGAGAGAGAAGTATTCTGGGAAAGATGAACAGTGGTAGAGAGACAATGAACAAATTGTATGTATATGAGGATGTTGGTCAGGATCCATAGATGATAGAGAAGAGGAGTGGTAGTGGTAGAGAGAAGAAGATGAACAGTAGTATTTCTTTTAGTCAAAGGGCATTATTGTATTTTTATGTAAGTGTAGTATATGGTGGGTCCCATTTTTTAAATTAGTAATGGTCAAACAAACGTTGACCAAGCATAAACCGGAGAGACGCACATAATTGTCCAGTCACCAATACGTGGGGTATATTTTTAGGACAAAATGTAATCGAGGTACCAAAGTGTGAACTGATGTATATTTTAGGTACTATTGGTGTAATTTACTCTATTTAAGTCTTAAGTTACAAAACATAACAAACCAATTTTTTTTATAATTTATTTTTGGATATATATAATTTAGAAAAATAAATGCAAATTAATTATATTTATTTATTACGTCATCCGGTCTGACCAATCCGAGCCATCCGATCTGACCAAGTGACCCGTGACCCATCTATAAATCCGGTTTGATATCCGGTCCGATTCTGATAACATTGCAAAATAGTAGTAGAATATAGTCAGACATTTCCCTTGCATGGTTCTAGAAGTGTGATTTTACATTTTCCTATTTGTGTTGTTGTTGGTCCCTAATACGTCATATTAGTTCTAAAGAGGGGTGAATAGAACTAATGGGTAATTTAAAACCTTTAGAAACTTTTCTCTTTTAAGTCAATTGCAACACAGAGCCAATTCTCGGAATTAGAGGCAACTTCAGTCTACTGAGGTTTTAGTCTACTAAGATTGATTTTGTTTTTTGTAATTCCACTTAGAGGACAACTCTTTAAACATAACCTCTGAAGATCTCTTAGATGGATGATATACGATATGCACGAAATATTCAGAGTGATGAATGTGAGACAAATATATTTAGAGCATGCAATATTCAGAAGCAGTAAAAGGCAATATAAGGGAAAGAAGTTACTCGGCAGATTTATACTGGCTCAGCCTTCTACCTACTTCCAGTCCTCAGAATACCTTCTTCTGAGCTTTAATCCACTAAAGAACTCTTTCGAAGGTAGAGTGCAAACCTTTTACACAATAGACTAAGCTTGATTAAAGTATTGTCCTTTACTACAACACTCAACTACTACACTCATTGATGCCTATAACTGAAGCAACAATAGATCTTCTGATTTTAAAATAGAAAGGTTTTGATAGGAAATTAATATGAACTAATATCTCTCTAAATGTTTACACGAATATGAAAATGATTTGTGTATTTGCTTTTTGCTCTTGTTTTTCACTTTTGCAATGTATCTCTTTTAAGCTGGATGATCAGTTGTGAAAATGGAGCTTAGACTTGGCTTTTATAGATGGATCATTCAGACTAGCCGTTTGAATCAGAAGAAACTCGTTGGGAAGAAGAAGTTTATGTTCTTCTCTAGAGCTTATGACTTCTATGTCAATATTGCCATTTAAGAAAATAGCCATTTCTAAATTCAGAGGACTATTGACCATTGAGAATCGCATCTGATAACATCCGAATTTATCCTTGGGGGAAAATATGTAATAATATGGAAAGAGAAGGAGCCCTAGCAATATGTCACGCCACGTGGATCATAATAGGATACGCAATATGGGCGAGATACGATAAAAGGAGTTAAATAAAAGGGATCTGACATCACGTCTCATCTCAACTTACATCTGCCATTACATCGCATCTTGAGAGTTTCAAAAAAGATCAAATGGCACTTTTACGAACTCACTTAAATGGGAATGAATGTGCTTAAAAGGAAATTAATAGCCATTAAGAGGAGTAATGACTGATGTGCCTCAGAGCGGTCGCTCTAGAGACTCACTAAGGGATAAGTTTACCTCGTCGTTATTAAGTAATAAATCTGGACAAGTCCATGTATCAAATCCATAGGATTTATACCGTAAGTACCAAACTACTAGGCTTCTAATATTATCTAGGCTATGGGGGGTTTGAGATTGATGGTTTTAAGTTAAACTACTCCTAATTAGATTAAAGCTACTCCTAATTAAGTTAAATCTACTCCTAAGTGATCTTTAGCAAGGTAAATTAACCTAGAATGAGATGGGGGTGATACGATAATATCAATTCCAATCTTATTTTAACATTCAATTGTTAACCTAAATCGAGTCACTTATGCTTAAGGCGATTAACCCTACTTATCCTTCTATGGTTCCTAGCGTGTGATTTCCTTGTAAGGCCGAAACTAGCTCTGAGGCTCAGAAATTCGGGCTTAATCTTCCATAAGGTTGTCAATCTTATAGGCTCTGACTTAGTCAGATTCAACTCGCAATATGTGCCTAAACGATATTTGGACTTATGAATGAGTTAACCTAGAAAGGCAAAGCATAAGACTCAGAAAAGCGATAACAATCAATTGAACAAAATAAAACTTTGATTAATATCAAAGATGAAGAATTGTTTGTCATGATGATACAATTAACCTAGGATTCATAGAATGGATTAGAGGCAAACAGATATAAAAGAGAAAGAAATCCCTTTCAGGGAACCTGTCGAATAGTGCAAACATCTTCCTAGGACTTGAAGGATTGAAGCCTTGAATAATCCTCTCGGAGCACGGAGGTTGGTGTTCTTCAATGGCGGACGGAGGAAGGAGAAGGATTCTTCAAGGTTGGGCTAGGGGTTCTTACCAACGTAAAGATATCTAAATACAATGATATAATGTTCTATTTATAGTTGTAGTTTCGTGTCTAAAGCTAATCTAACTTGTTTTCCAATGTAGGTGGAAGATCAGAGGCGAAGACGTGGGGCCGAGGATCAGTATTTTAGCTGATTCCCGCAGGCCAGCTCATCAAGCTAGCCCCTAGCAGCCAGCTCATTGAGCTGGCCTACAGAGGCAAGTTCGACGGGCTGGTGATGCGTAGTTCATCGAGCGACTCCCGGGGGTCCCCGAGACGTGATTTCAGCTCGAATTTGATCACGTTCAACCTGCACACGCATATAGACTCCAAAAAAACATTAGTCCAAAGGCTAAATTGACCTATCAGTCGTTAGATTTGAGTAAAAACTCCTTTTGGTGTGACCTTTGGTGGATCAATTAGTCAAAATAAATAAGGTGAAGTTCACGTGTGTGCTATTTTGGCAATATTTTGCCTGAAAACAAGTAGAAACGGCTAGAAACTACAAAAGTAAATAAAACATGTACTAAAACTAAATAACACGTACATATGCATAAACGTGCAAGACACACTCGCTTATTGAATGAAAACTAATCAAAACTATCCTAAAAACCATACCTAAAGATAGGGGTTTTCGACCCCTATCAAACCTCTTCACACTTAAAACTTTACTTGTCCCCAAGTAAACTAAAAACTAAACCTGCAATCACTAGCTAAGCTAGAAAAACCTCCTGGTTTGACTAGGTGCCTGACACAATTTTAAGCATCTGTCATTACATATATTCGGACACACAAATTAGAGACACGATATCCAAAAGCCGCAGTTCAATTATCACAGGTCATATGTTTAAGAAAAGGACACATGTTCAATTAAACAAGTTTTAAGGGATAGCTAAGTAAAACACCTCACCATTGGTAGTTCACTCAATTCACACAATTTTTAGTGGCTTAAGTGTTTACTCTCGGTTTATGTTCTTGCTCAAGATTACGGTGAATTTGCACATTCATTCGAGTACCTCTACTTTGCTACTTGACTCCGACAGTATCAAAAATAGCCTCGAAATGGGGTTGTAATGCGGTTAGAAAAGGTTATAGGTACAAAAGGATTAAGAATTTTAGCACTATAAAGACAAGGTCTAAGTGGCTTTTAGCAAACACAAAGGGCAAGCTTTTTATTTTTCTCTTCTTTTTTTCCTAAGACTTTGATTTAAGAACCGGGGAATGATGTTTCTCCCTTTTGTTCGTCGCTTTTGTTTTTTTTTCTTTTTCTGGTGCGAACCGTTTGATTGGTCCTTTTTTAAGCAATTGTGCTCGTTCACCTTTTAACCTTTCAGCTTGCTCTTAAAAATGCTATAAAAAAAGAAAAAGTGCTAAAATAAAACAAAAACTCTATTGGAGTTTTGCAAAAACTTGCGTTAGGAAACAAACTAAGTGATAGTTTGCAAAAATAAGGGTTAGGAAGGAAAGAAAATCTATGAACTACAAAAATCAAGGCTCAAAGGGGCTTCCTAAAGTTGATGAAAAAGATAAAAATAAGGTAAAGAAAAAGGTTAATTCTAATAAGGCTTATTTCATCGTCTACTGTCTCAAATCAGTGCGTGCAGACTCAACTCAGTATTTAGTGAAAAATCTGTAATCCTTCACAAGTCAAAGCATAAACACAAAAATATCAAGAAAAAGAGCTTTGATATTCACTCTTGGGCTCAAATTCAGCTCATAATTCATTGGGTTTTAATTTTTATTCTTATTAGTTCTCCCCAAGCTCAAGTTCAATATCACATGCCTTCAATTCTTGAGTTATCTACCTAAGTAATGATTTTAGCATTTCTTCAAAAGTAGGGTTTAGATGTGATCTTAGCTCATGCATTTACAGATACAAGGATTGTGTCCTACACCTAAACTAGTTAGCATGCAATATTAGATTCGATTCTCAATCCATAGGGACAAATAACAAAGTTTAACTTCGAAGGAAGTTGGTTTTTAGGCCCTAAAACATGCAAAACACACAAAAATTACTTAAAACACCATAAAACTAAACTAGACACGACGCAACAAAAATTTGAAATTTTTTATACAAGTTTTTGTAAGTTTGTCTATCCCTCCTCCCCACATTTAAAATTTGCAACAAGTTCCAACATTGCAATTTTAATCAAGAAAGTGCACATGTAAAAAGTTAGGGTGGAGAAGACAACTTACTGATCGGCCGAGGCCAGGGCCACTACATGTTGTAGCGGGTGTAATAGTCCTCTGCTACATACTCAAGTCTAGATAACCTCTGGTCCATGCTATGCTCAAATACCGTGAAGCATTGATCCATCTGTTCAACAGTAGCATAGGTCTGGAGGTTGAGATTTTGCATCTCATTCATCATGTTGCTCATTCACTATAGTTGAACCTGAACCACCGGCCCTTGATCTTCCTCTTAGTCCTCTTCTACTGCTGCTTTAGCCTATTCTTACTCTTCATTCTCCTCCTCATTCTCCTCCTCTATAACCCTTCATGGTGGTTGTCTCCTTGCCCTTTTCTTCGGGTTGCTACTTGTACCTGCTTCGGAGTCTTGGACCAGGTTGAGCACTGATTGAAAGGTGGACCTTTATACTAGACACTTTATTGCTCTCTTCCTTTCTAAGCAAGTTATGGGCTATAAACTTATGGACCAGATTGAGAAGCGGATCTCGTAGGGACCTAGGGCTAGCAGAGTTTATAGAAAAATGACCGTCCCCAGTCAGTTCAAACCATGCCTTTTCAGCATTCATGGGCTTTTCAAAATATAACTTAGCCCTACTTTGATTTTCTATACCCATTAAGGATGCTATGAATGACTGCGAGAGGTGATTGAATGCTCGCCCCTTGAGACGGAAGGAGTAAAGGTCACCATTTTGCAACCCCTCTTTGGTCAGTGTACTTATGAATTCCAAGGTAGTGTTGTCATAGGCGATAGTTTTCTTGGTGGCTAAATCGAGCCATCCTTGTAATTGAAGGATTTTTTGAAAAGCCTTATCTAATCCTAGGGCCGCTAAATGACCCATGTCAAAGATAACTTAGGGAGAATGGTCTTGTTTGGGAAAATAAACATATTTATCCCCTTCCTCTTCATGAGTTAAACCAAAAGGGGTGTGATACTCATCTTGGAGGGAGGCGTTGTAATCAATCTCGGGTTCTTCCTCCTCTTGTACGACGGCCTGAATTTGATCCCGTTGAACCTGCACACGCATATAAACTCCAAAAAAACATTATTCCAAAGACTAAATTGACCCACCAGTCGTTAGATTTGAGTAAAAACTCCTTTTGGTGTGACCCTTGGTGGATCAATTAGCCGAAATAAATAAGGTGAAGTTCACGTGTGTGCTATTTCGGCAATATTTTCCCTGAAAACAATCAGAAACGGCTAGAAACTACAAAAGTAAATAAAACATGTACTAAAACTAAATAACACGTACACATACATAAAAGTGCAAGAAACGCTGACTTATTGAACGAAAACTAATCAAAGCTATCCTAAAAATCGTACCTAAAGATAGGGGTTTTCGACCCCTATCAATGACATGACTGTTCAAATAAAGCATCATTAACGCTAAGAGGTTACAAAAGTATGTATAAATCCCTTAGCTCAGGGTATTTCAGGTATGTTGGCTAACTTCCCTAAAACACTTGTCATTACCCATTTCCACTATGCCATTTTCCCTTTCATATGACACAAGATACATGACAGATATTTGTTTTCGTGTCGTCTGAATATTTTTCGTGACAGTATTTTAACAGTATGTCATCTGAAGGCGAAATAAAAAATGCGCTCGATTCTCAGATGACATTACGATTACAGAATCCTGTCATCCAAAAAAAAAAACGCGTGTTTTCATTAAATTTGATGCGCTCAACAGATGACACCTCTAATAAATGAATGTCATTGTATGCCGAAAACAAAAAAGCGGCAAATGAAATTTCACTTACGCGGCCATACCAAATTTTAGGCGCTCTATTGTTTGACTGAAATTTCAGCTGATATATAAACCCTCCCCAAACCCTGGTTTAGGTTACACAAGATGTTCATCCCTCTTATCCCTCTCTATCTCCATGGTTGATTTGAACATGCAATCACTGGGTGAGCTCGAAACACAGTACTGGTAAGCCATATTTTCTTCGTTCCTAGATTTATTAGAGTATCATTATTCCTTACTCTATCTTTTCCATACCCCCCGACCGATCAGTAAGTTGTCTTCTCCACCCTAACATTTTGCACATGTGTTTTATGGTTTTAGATGCAATGTTGGAACTTATTGCATAATTTAAGTGTGAGGAGGAGGGGTAGACAAACTTACAAAAATTTGTATAATTTTTAAATTTTTGTTGCGTCGTGTCCAGTTTAGTTTAATGTTTTGGGTTTTATTTATGCTTTATTTATGTTTTTGCATGTTTAGGACCTAAAACCGTAAACCTCCTTTGAATCTAAACTTCGTTATTTGTTTCTGAGGGCTGAGAACCGAATCTAAAATTGCATGACAACTAGTTTAGGTGTGGGACACAATCCCTGTATCTGTAAAAACATGAGCTAAAGTTTGCATTTAGACCCTACTTTTGAAGAAATGCTAAAATCAGTACTTTGGTAGATAACTTAAGAATTGAAGGCATGTGATATTGAATTCGAGTTTGGGGAGAACTAGTAAGCACAAATTTGAAACCCAAGAACTGTGAGTTAAATTTGAGCCCAAGAGCAAACATCAAAAAGCTCTTTTTCTTGACATTTCTGTGTGAATGCTTTGACTTGTGAAAATATTACAGATTTTGCACCTAATACTGAGTTGGACCTACATGCAATGATTTGAGATGTTAAGCGATGAATCAGCCTCATTAGAACTAACCTTTTTCTTTACCTTACTTTTTTCTTTTTCATCTACTCTAGGAAGCCCCTTTGAGCCTGTATTTTATAACTTATAGTTTTTCTTTCGTTCTAACTCGATTTTTGCAAACTATCACTTAGTTTGTTACCTAACCCGAGTTTTTGCAAAGCTCACATCGAGTCTTTGTTCTCTTCTAGCGCTTTCTCTTTGTTTATGGCATTATAGTAGCAAGCCAAAAGGCTAATAAGTGAATGGACATCACTATCCAAAAGAAAAAGAAAAATAGAAAAGAAAAAGAAAAAGAGACGAACAAAAAGGGGAGAACTCCATTCCCCAGTTCTTAAAATTAGAACGTCTCAGAAAAAAAAAATAATGAATAAAAAGCTCAGTCACTTCAATTTTGCTAAAGCCATTTTAAACTTTGTTTTTCTAGCGCTAGAACTCCTAACCTTTGTTGTACCTTTAACCCTCTAACCACATTACAACCCCAATTCGAGGTTGTTTTTGATATCATCGGAATCATATAGCATAGTAGAGGAACTCGGATGAACGTGCAAAATCAACGTAATCCTAAGCAAGAACATAAACCGAGAGTAAACACTTTAGCCATTAAAATTGAGTGAACTACATATGGTGAGGTGTTTTACTTAGCTATCCCCTTAAGCTCGTTTAATTGAACATATGTCCTTTTCTTAAACATATGACCTGTGATAATTGAAATGCGGCTTTTGGATATCGTATCTCTACTTTGTACTTCCGAATGCATGTAACTACAGATGCTCGAAATTGTGTCAAGCACCTAGTAAAACCAACAGGTTTCCTAGCTTGCTTGTGATTACGGGTTTAGTTTTTTAGTTTACTTGGGGACAAGTAAAGTTTTAAGTGCGATGAGGTTTGATAGGGGTCAAAAACCCCTATCTTTGGGGACGGTTTTTAGCGTTATTTTATGAATAAGCGAGCAATTCTCGCATTTATATGCTTTTGTGTGAGTTAGTTAGAAATTGTATATGTTCTATTTACTTTTCATTGTTTAGGCTCATTTTCTGATTATTTTAGGCAAATATGGCCAAATTAGCATGTACGTTAAATGTCCATTATCTTTTATGGCTAATTGGTCCGCCAAAATTCGCACCAAATGGAGTGTTTACTCAAAAACAAGCGATCAGCGGGTCAATTTAGCCTCAAAACTAATGTTATTTGGAGTTTACGTGCGTGTGCAGGTTAAAACAGGAACGAGTTCGGGCGAAAATTGTGTTTCGGGACATCCGGCAGTCGCGCAAGGCGTTTTGGGCATTCCCGCTCGTAGAAATGGCCTTTTTAGGGCTAGATCGATGAGCTGGCACTGCCAGCCCGGCGAGCTAGAGGCCAGCTCGCGTCGAGCTGGCTCGCCCAGCTCGGTGAGCTGACCTATGGGAATCATTCAAAAGACTGATTCCCGGCCCCATGATGCCACGATCGATCCCACGTCTTCCCACCTGCAAAAGGAAATGAATTAGGTCAGAAAGAGGGCCCGAACTACGACTAAAAATAGGACTTTCCAATTGTAAATAAGATATCTTTCATTTCTTGTAATTATTTTATCTTTCACCCTTGAAGAATCCTCTCCACCTCCTCCATCTCCTTCAACCTCCATTGAAGAACTTCCGAAGCTCCATTCACCGAGGATTATTCAAGGTCCGTCCTTAAGTCCTAAGATGTCGGCTGCAGGGTAGACAGGTTCCCTGAAAGGGATTTTCTCATCTCTTTCTTCTTACTTTGTTTTTACCCCTTGATACAGTGTATGAATCCTAGGCTAATTATATCCGCGTAACAATGTTCTTCACCTTTAATAATATTTTAGCTTTTATTTTGTTCAATGATTTACTTGTTTAATCTTTGTCTTACGCTTTATTTAATTGGTTTAACTCATTCAAAAGCCCAAAAATCTAGTTGGCACATATTGTGAGCTGAATCTGACCTAGTCAAAGCCTAGGAGATTGACGACCTATTAGTTGATTAAGCCCAAATTGTTGAGCCTTAGACCTAGTTTCGACCTTACAAGGGAATCACGCACTAGGGACTTCAGAAGGGTAAGTAGGGTTAGTTGCCTTGAATACAAGTGACTTAGATTAGGTTTTTAATCAATTGACCTAATAATCTATCTTCATTATTATCGTTTCACACCATGTTTCCTCGGGTAATTGAATTAGTGAAAGATCACCTAGGAGTAGTTTAACTTAATTAGGAGTAGAATAACTTAATTAGGCGTAGAATAACTTAGCTAGGAGTAGAGTAATTCAACTAGGAGTAGATCAACTTAATCAAAACAAACTCAAAACCCCCCAAAGCCTAGATAACACTTGAGACCCAGTAGCTCGATACTTGCAGGAATAAATCATGTGGATTCGATACCTGGACTTGTCCAGATTATTACTTGATAACAACGGGGTACACTTATACCTTAGTGAGCCTTCAACGGGAGGCGCATCAAGTTTTTAGCGCCGTTGCTGGGGATTTATTTCTTCTGCAATATCGAACCAAAGGTCGATTTGTTAGTTTAGGCATTCGTTTGTGAATATCTTTGTTAATATCATCTATATTTGTTTATCTATACTTGTTGATATATAATCTTTTATACTTTTCCATACTTGTTTATATGTTGAATAAATTAGGTTATACCTTTTTTATTTCTCTATATATGTCATACGAATGTGGCATGTTGTCTTGTAGAAATTTATATTACTTGTTTCGCCAAAAACGAACTAAAGTATTCATGTAGGATTATGTAATATTGTATGATAAAACTGTATGATGAAATTATATACTAGATAGTTATACTTTCCTTCTATAAGGAAAACATTTTTATTTTTATTTATCTTTTCTTTTCAGCATATGCATACTCGATCAGCGGAAATACCGTGTGTCCCTCTTAACCTTGAACTTGGACGTACTCTTCGCAGGAGCAAGCAAAATAGTACTACCAAGCCAGACGAAATCACTGAGCCTATCAAAATGACTGATCCTGAGACCAACATTCCCAACACTAACAGGAATAATCAGAATGTTGAACCGGGAGCTGATACCCGCTCGATGAGCGAAATCTTAGCACCACACCGACACCAGCACCTGGCTGGGATCATCGCCCTAAACATTTCAGCTAACTCTTATGAAATCAAGTCCGGCATAATTCACTTGATTCAACCGACGGGATTATTTGGAGGAGAAGTGCATAAAAGCCCGAATGATCATCTGGATCGCTTCCTGATGTGTGCAGACACTGCAAGAACGAACGGGGTTCCCCAAGATGCTGTCAGATTAAAGATGTTCCCATTCTCACTGACTAGGCAAGCTTTGGAATGGCTAAGAACACTAGAGCCCGGGTCAATCACCACATGGGCAGGATTGGAGAAGGAGTTCCTATCCTACTACTTTCCTCCCTCGAAGACAGTGATGCTAAGGGGTGAAATTACTTCATTCCACCAACCTGAGCACGAAGCGCTCTATGCAGCTTGGACCCGATTTAGAAAGATGTTGTGCATGTGCCCTCATCATGACATACCTAAACATCAGTTAGTAAGCGTCTTTTATCACGGCCTGACACCCACTAACCGAGCCATTGTGGACTCTGCTGCGGGAGGAGATCTGTTTAGGAAGACTGCAATAGAAGCGTATGATATGATCAATGAGCTGGCAAGGAAGAGTGTGCAATGGCAAGAGGAGAAACTCGCTGGCCCCTTAAGGCAGCGGGTATTTGCTGTGGAAGATCAGGAACAGAGCCCAGTTGTTGCAGAGCTGAGTAGGAAAATGGACGTCCTATTGGCTAAGTTCAGCCAACCTCCCACCTATATGCATTGTAGCGGCGACCACCATGGAAAGGACTATCAAGTAGGTAGCCCTTTCGCTGGAGATGGTCAATTATGTTGGGGGACAACCGAGGTACAACCAGAACTATAACAACTACAACCCTAACAACAACTACAACTCCTACAACAACAACAACTACAGGAGGCCTCAGCACCCGAACTTATCCTACGGGAACTCGAATCAGAATGTGCTTAGACCTCCCAACGGCTTTGTCCAAGAGCATAGAGAGCAGGGGCTTGACATGCCCCCATATCAGCAGCAGAACCAAGGGCCCATGCCACCTCCCAAGGAATCTGACGAAGTGGTGACTCTCTTGAAAGAGATTTCGGCTAGGCTTGCTAATGATGAAGCCTTATGCAAGGATCTAAGTAATCAGGTAGCTCAGATCAATAGGGACAGACAAGAAAGGACGCAGGGTTCTCTCCCAAGTACAACGTAGAAGAATCTAAAGATCCTGAGAAATGATTGAGTAAGGGGGAAAAAATCGGATTTTCCCCGGTTTCAATTCAAAAGTTGAACAATCATTTAAGCTTTCAATTTTTATTTCTCTTTTTATGGATTTTGTTGATTGTTTTTATCTTTTCCATTTTGTTTCTTTTCGATTGTCAAATTTTGATATGCTTTTCACTTTTTCTCTATTTTGTTAAAAAAAAGCGAATTTTCGCCTCGGGAGGCCCAGCTCGTCGAGCTGCTCGGCCAAGCTGGCTAGCTCGGCCGAGACGGGCAAAGTTCGGGATTTTTAAAATCCAGAACTAATATATATATATAAGGGGGATGAACATTCATCTCCCTTCTTCATCTTCTTCCTGTCCTTCTCATTTTCTCTCTTTTTCCTTTCCAAATCCTTAACCCCCAAATCTTCGTTTCTAACCAAAATCGACAAACAAGGTATGGATTCTTACCTATTTTCGATTTCATGCATGATTCTAAGGTTTGATTTTAGTTTAAAACATTGATTTTTTATTATTAGGTAAACCTAGGTTTTTAGGTTTTTTTTTATCTCTTTTTCAATTTTCACTTGTTTGCTTGTTTCTCTTGGTTCTTTTGCAAATTTATGACTTCTTGATGATTAATATGTGCTTTGGGTATGATTTGAGTTCCTAATTTGTGATTTTTGGAGAAATTGCTCAATTTGGGTAAATCCTCCATTTTAGCCTAGAAATTTAACTATGCAGTTTATAGCTGAAAACTTATCAATAGGACCCCTTTTCACATCCTTAACATATTTTGGTTGTTGGGCCTTGCTAATTTCGCACGTATCAAGAGTTTGGGTTAATTACTCGTTTTGGTCCCTAAGTTTCTAATCTTATATTTAATCATGTTTATGGGTTGGTTATTTGGGTGGTTTGGTATAATTATGTATATGGGCGTGCTCTAACTAGTCTCTTTTGGTTTCCCTTCTTATTCTCAAGAACTATGGGCAGAAAAGGCAAAGCTAAGGTTGTCATAGAAAACGAGGTCGAATCCGACGTCGAATTCATTGTCGCCTTGCAAGATAAGGTTCTCCTTTCGGGTTAATTAGTGAGGAAGAGGGGGAAAAGTATGATCGTTTTGCCAAGCAAGACCATTCCCCCCGAATTATCATTGACCAACACTACTTAGCATCTATAGGGCTGGACAAGGATTTTAAGGAAATCCTAAAGTTCCAAGGCTGGCTCCACCTAGCCACGAAAAAGACTGTCGCTTACGATAACTATACAGTGGAGTTTCTAAGTACCCTAAAGAAAGAACCACCTGTGGGTAGTGACAAATATTCCTTCCGACTGAACGGGAAATCTTATCCCCTTCGTGAGGCACAGATAGCGGCTTGTATGGGAGTTTATAGCCCAAATAATGCAGTCTCGGGTTTTGAAAAACCTATGACTACAAAAGAAGCCTGGTACCAATTGATCGAGACGTCAGACTATAATCCTAGCACTACTAGCCCGAGATCTCTACGAGATCCACTCTTGAATCTTGCCCATAAATTTATAGCACATAACCTATTAGGCAAGCACGAGAGTAACAAGGTCTCTAGCAGTGAAGTGCTTATACTGTGGTGTGTTGCAAATAATAAACCGGCTGACAATGTCAAGGCCATTTTTTAGGGTTTCCGGAGCTAAACAAGTAAAAAACGTGGCTCCGTTGGGCTTGGTTATTTGGTGACCAACTTCCTCAAAGACCAGTTCAAAGACTTGGTCATTAACGAAGACGGTTTCCACCCAACACTGCTTAACTCCGATTTTCTAGGAAGATCTACTTTTCAGGCAGTTTTGCATAGAGATCCATCTGAAGGAGCAAGCTCAAGCGGCCAGACGCGAAAACGAGCACGGCGACCACCACAGCAAAGAGAGGAAGAGAAAGTGGGAGCTGAGGAGGAAGGAGCTACAGCTGCAGTAGAAGGGTACCAAGCGGAGTACCAAGAACCGGGGGTTCAGGCTCAACTCCAAGCTATGAACACCATGATGGCTGAGATGCGCAATCTCAACATGCAAACATATGCTATTGTACAACATATGGATCAGCGCTTCACCGCCTTTGAGCAAACAATGGACCAGAGACTATCCGGATTAGAGCATGTGGCGGCAGACTATTGTGAGCGCTATGGCATGGAATGGCCATACCCCCCGGTCGATCAGTAAGTTGTCTTCTCCACCCTAACTTTTTGCACATGTGTTTTATGGTTTTAGATGCAATGTTGGAACTTATTGCATAATTTAAGTGTGAGGAGGAGGGGTAGACAAACTTACAAAAATTTGTATAATTTTTAAATTTTTGTTGCATCGTGTCTACTTTAGTTTAACGTTTTTGGGTTTTATTTATGCTTTATTTATGTTTTTGCATGTTTAGGACCTAAAACTATAAACCTCCTTCGAATCTAAACTTTGTTATTGTTTCTGAGGGCTGAGAACCGAATCTAAAATTGCATGACAACTAGTTAAGGTGTGGGACACAATCCTTATATCTGTAAAAACATGAGCTAAAGTTTGCATTTATACCCTACTTTTAAAGAAATGCTAAAATCAGTACTTAGATAGATAACTTAAGAATTGAAGGCATGTTATATTGAATTCGAGTTTGAGGAGAACTAGTAAGCACAAATTTGAAACCCAAGAACTGTGAGTTGAATTTGAGCCCAAGAGCGAACATCAAAAAGCTCTTTTTCTTGACATTTTTGTGTGAATGCTTTAACTTGTGGAAAGATAATAGATTTTGCACCTAATACTGAGTTGGACCTACATGCAATGATTTGAGATGTTAAACGATGAATCAACCTCATTAGAACTAACCTTTTTCTTTACCTTACTTTTTTCTTTTTCATCTACTCTAGGAAGCCCATATGAGCCTGTATTTTGTAACTTATAGTTTTTCTTTCGTTCTAACTCGATTTTTGCAAACTATCACTTAGTTTGTTACCTAACCCGAGTTTTTGCAAAGCTCACATCGAGTCTTTGTTCTCTTCTAGCGCTTTCTCTTTGTTTATGGCATTATAGTAGCAAGCCAAAAGGCTAATAAGTGAATGGGCATCACTATCCAAAAGAAAAAGAAAAAGAAAAAGAGACGAACAAAAAGGGGAGAACTCCATTCCCCAGTTCTTAAAACTAGAACGTCTTAGAAAAAAAATAATGAATAAAAAGCTCAGTCACTTCATATTTTGCTAAAGCCATTTTAAACTTTGTTTTTCTAACGCTAGAACTCCTAACCTTTGTTGTACCTTTAACCCTCTAACCACATTACAACCCCAATTCGAGGTTTTTTTGATATCATCAGAATCATATAGCATAGTAGAGGAACTCGGATGAACGTGCAAAATCAACGTAATCCTAAGCAAGAACATAAGCCGAGAGTAAACACTTTAGCCACTAAAATTGTGTGAATTGAGTGAACTACCTATGGTGAGGTGTTTTACTTAGCTATCCCCTTAAGCTCGTTTAATTGAACATGTGTCCTTTTCTTAAACATATGACTTGTGATAATTGAAATGCGGCTTTTGGATATCGTGTCTCTACTTTGTACTTCAGAATGCATGTAACTACAGATGCTCGAAATTGTGTTAAGCACCTAGTAAAACCAGGAGGTTTCCTAGCTTGCTTGTGATTGCGGGTTTAATTTTTTAGTTTACTTGGGGACAAGTAAAGTTTTAAGTGCGAGGAGGTTTGATAGGGGTCAAAAAACCCTATCTTTGGGTACGGTTTTAACACGGTTTTTAGCGTTATTTTATGAATAAGCGAGCTATTCTCGCATTTATATGCTTTTGTATGAGTTAGTTAGAAATTGTATATGTTCTATTTACTTTTCATTGTTTAGGCTTGTTTTCTGATTATTTTAGGCAAATATGGCCAAAATAGCATGTACGTTAAATGTCCATTACCTTTTATGGCTAATTGGTCCGCCAAAAGTCGCACCAAACAGAGTGTTTACTCAAAAACAAGCGATCGGCGGGTCAATTTAGCCTCGGAACTAATGTTATTTGGAGTTTACGTGAGTGTGCATGTTAAAACAGGAACGAGTTTGGGCGAAAATTGCATTTCGGGACATCCGGCAGTCGCACAAGGCGTTCTAGGCATTCCCGCTCGTCGAAATGGCCTTTTTGGGGCCAGATCGGTGAGCTGGCACTGCTAGCCTGGCGAGCAGGACCCTAAGGGCCCAGCTTGGCGAGCTGACCCTCATGGGCGTGCTCGCTAGCTCGCGTCGAGCTGGCCTCTATAGGCCAGCTCGCCGAGCTGGCCCTCAGGGGCCAGCTTGCATCGAGCTGGCCTGCAAAGGCCATCTTTCCCAGCTCGGCGAGCTGACCTGCGGGAATCAGTCAAAAGACTGATTGCCGGCCCCACGACGCCATGATCGACCCCATGTCTTCCGACCTACAAAAGGAAACGAATTAGGTCAGAAAGAGGGCCCGAACTGCGACTATAAATAGGACTTTCCAATTATAAATTAGATATCTTTCATTCTTGTAATTATTTTAGCTTTCACCCTTGAAGAATCCTCTCCACTTCCTCCATCTCCTTCAACCTCCATTGAAGAACTTTCGAAGCTCCATTCACCGAGGATTATTCAAGGTCCGTCCTTAAGTCCTAGAAAGTCGGCTGCAGGGTAGATAGGTTCCCTGAAAGGGATTTTCTCATCTCTTTCATCTCACTTTGTTTTTATCCCTTGATACAGTCTATGAATCCTAGGCTAATTGTATTTGCATAACAATGTTCTTCACCTTTAATAATATTTTAGCTCTTATTTTGTTCAATGATTTACTTGTTTAATCTTTGTCTTACGCTTTATTTAATTGGTTTAACTCATTCAAAAGCCCAAAAATCTTGTTGGCACATATTGTGAGCTGAATCTGACCTAGTCAGAGCCTAGGAGATTGACGACCTCCTAGTTGATTAAGCCCAAATTGCTGAGCCTTAGACCTAATTTTGGCCTTACAAGGGAATCACGCACTAGGGACTTCAGAAGGGTAAGTAGGGTTAGTCACCTTGAATACAAGTGACTTAGATTAGGTTGTTAATCAATTGACCTAATAATCTATCTTCATTATTATCGTTTCACACCATGTTTCCTCGGGTAATTGCATTAGTGAAAGATCACCTAGGAGTAGTTTAACTTAATTGAGCATAGAATAACTTATCTAGGAGTAGAGTAATTCAACTATGAGTAGATTAACTTAATCAAAACAAACTCAAACCCCCCAAAGCCTAGATAACACTTAAGACCCAGTAGCTCGATACTTGTAGGAATAAATCATGTGGATTCGATACCTGGACTTGTCCAGATTATTACTTGATAACGACGGGGTACACTTATCCCTTAGTGAGCCTTCAACGGGAGGTGCATCAGTACCACTTGTTCTTTAGGGAGGCGAAATCATGGGATCCCTGTCAGAGTTCTCCTCATATATGCCTTTAGGAATGACAAACCTTTTGTCAGCTCAAAATATTGAATCAATAATGGATCGAACCAGATTCATTGATAGACCTGGAATCTGATAGCTCCCTATTTTATAGTGTTTTTAGGATTAATTTAGTTTGTTTTAATTAGATTTTAGTTAAGTTTCTGTATTAATTTGATAGTTTTTAGTTAAAATTAGCATTTTCCATTATTTATGGCATTTTCGGTGTTTTTAGGGATTTCCAGGGACTATTCGAGCATTTTCGAACCAGACCCAAGCGTATTGGAGCATTTTCGGAATATTCAGGGACCGTCGGAGCAGTTTTGGGATTCGTTAGGGACCATTATAGCATATTTCGGAAGCCCATGGACCTAAACAGATAAAAACCGGAGCAAAATCGCCCCAATTAGGACATATCTCGTCGAGACATACCCTCATCTCATCGAGACACTCCTTGTCTCGACGAGACGAGGCAAGGAAAGGCGCACCAACGCCTTCCCCCTTGCTGAAATCGTGGATTTGGGCCCTGAAGCCCATTAAAACATTATGTAAATGTCTTTTTCACCCTTGATGCATTAGGGTTTTCAAAAGGAAGGGACACTTAAACCTTTGAGACAGCGCGTATGGGTGATATCGGTTGGCATTTGGTGCTGGGGCCGTAGGAGAGCGGGGTGGATCATCAACAATTCGTGCACGAACGGAGCCTGGAATTAGCTCCACCTCCTCGGGGAGTGTATCAGTTCATCGGCGGAGACGTCTTCTTGTCTGATTTGCCATTGTATCTAAAAAAGAAGAAAAACACGAACACACAAAAATACAACACCAACTAAAGTTAATTTCTAAAATTAAACAAAAATCCTAAAAGATGAAGTTAGTCAAGATTGTTCAATAGAAATTTCTGAATCAACAAAAATTGAAATTGGAATAATAAGTAAGAAAAAATTAACTAACCCCTAAAACAAAAAGCACAAAACACAAGCAAAAAGAAAAAACTTGTAGAAGGAATTAGTAAAATTAGCCCTAAAACATGCGAATCCCTAATTGAGGGAAGAAATTAGTAAAGTTGGCCCTAAAGCATTCAAATCCCTAATCTACCAAAATCAAACCAAGAAACAAACATGGTAATCCCTAAAACATGCAAAATCCTAATTTTC
Source organism: Euphorbia lathyris (assembly GCF_963576675.1). Classification (NCBI taxonomy): domain Eukaryota; kingdom Viridiplantae; phylum Streptophyta; class Magnoliopsida; order Malpighiales; family Euphorbiaceae; genus Euphorbia; species Euphorbia lathyris. The sequence goes on along the minus strand of NC_088919.1, from coordinate 26,351,259 downwards.
CAAACCCAAATCAAGAAACCAACAAGTAAAATCAACCAAAATCACAAAAATTAAACCAAGAAAACCCACCAACTAAAAACCTTGAAGAAAATGGAATGAAATGAAGAAAGGGAGATGAGGAGAGGTGGAGAAGGTTTGAAGGAGTGAAAGCTTTAAATAGTTGAAGTTAGAAGGGATTTTGGGTATTTTCATGATTGGGAGATGAAAAGATGGGAGTTAGGAAGTTGTATGGGTAGGAGATGAGGAGATGGAAGAGGGAAGAAGAGAGTTAGGGTTTAGAAAGAGAGAGAGAGAGCAAATGAATTTGGAGGAGAGAGAGAGAGAGAGAAATGGGTGATATGGTAGTGGTAGGGAGGAGAAAGGGTAGTAAAATAGGTAAAAATGGGGTCAATTTAGGGGAATTTGAGGGGTTGGTTCGGCCAACCCCTAACTTAGCCGCCCAAGGTTTACCTTGGGCGGCTCGTCTCGTCGAGACACATTGTGTCTCGACGAGACGCCGCGGCATGGCATAAATGCCGCGGCAGTCCCCAAGAGACGTCTCGTCGAGACATCCCGTGTCTCGATGAGACGTTCCCCTATCTCGGTGGGACAAGATGTGTCTCGCCGAGACAAGGTCGAAACCTGCACATTTTTTTTAAATGAAGAAATTAAAACTAAAATATACAAATTAAAACTAAACCTAATAAAAAGATTAAAAGGAGGTAAAATCTAAAGAATGAAAATCAAACAAAGAAAAATTAATAAATGAAACAGTTTGATAGGAAATTTAAATGAAGCAAAAATAATTGTTCAAAAGGGAAAATTACAAATCTGGGTCAAATGGGAGGCCCATTTACATATTAAACCCATTTACTAATTCTACTACATATCTAGACTGATTTTGTGTGACTTTCCAAAAATACCCTCAATATTTACGCGGAGCTCGCCCCATCCCCTCTGATTTCGCATATTCACCCATATGCGAAGCCTGCGAAGTTAATGTTTTGATTTACCTAATGAATTTAGTTCGCATATGCGAAGCCTGCGAAGCTGAAGTTTGTTTTGCTTGATGAATTTAGTTCGCATATGCGAATGCTGGATATGATTTGAAGCTAATACGCGAAGTGGTATATAACAAAAATTGGCAAACAACAACGGATTCGAACATTAAAATCATAACATTATCAAAATTTACAACAAGATTGCCATAATAACAACATTCAAATCATAACATTATCAAAATTTAGAACAAGATTGCCACAATGAACTCTACTAACCAATCATTTTAAAGTAAAACTAACTAATCCGGTACCAAGATTACTCATCCGCTTCAAAATTGGCACCGGATTAAGTTAGGTCCACTTTGAAGATTGGCACCATGGGATGGACGTGTCCCATGGTGCACCCCGAGATTGACACAACCTCTCCTAACGAATCATTTCAGGAGTGAATGTGTCAATCTTAGGGAAGTTCATCCCTATACAGGAAGGAAAATCATCTTCCCTGCAGCCCAGTACGCCGCCTTCCAGAAAGGGATGTTACATATTCAACCATCTACAGAAAAAATTAACTGTGTTAGTTATGAAAAAGGACGATTTTGGCTTCGCGAAATGAAAATTAGCGAAGCATGCGAATGTAAATGTGCAGGGGAAGAGGTGATTTTACTTAGCATATCGATTTTTTCGCGAAGTCTGCGAGGTCTGAAATGTGACTATCTACATCGCATATCGATGCTTTCGCGAAGTCTGCGAGGTCTGAAATGTGAGGATCTATTCACAGACTTCGCGAACTAATCAATTCGCGAGGTAGATCCATACGTTTCAGACTCTTTCTCTTCGCAGAACTTCGCGAAATCATCAATTCACGAAGTAGATCATCACTTTCCAGGCTCGTTCTCTTCGTAAAGTGATGCGCGTTTTACGTATACGTGCATGTGAAGGCAAGTGTACCTTAGTCGTGTATCAAGTAATAAAGTGAAAGTAGAGTATCGTTCCCACGAGGATGGTGATTATAAGTACTAATCTCTTTGCTTACTATCTATTATTTAAACAACCAAAATGTAGAGTTTGTTGGACAACCAAGCTAAGACTTAAGCAAGAAATGAAATAAAAATTACACAAATTAAGTGAGAGATTACTTATAATAAAAGAAACTAAGGCTTCTAGCTTCACTTAACCTCTTTGCTTGGTAATAACACTTAACCTCTTTTAAGTTGTTTTATCCTTTTTAAGATGGCGATTTTTCTTATTAACTAATAGTTCTCGAGATCGGTTCTAAACTCTCGACTAATTACTTTCCCTTGGTCCGGCTCAAGTAATAAATCTAAGATTTGTAACAAGATTAAATATAAACCTTTTTAACCTACTTTACCTTGATCCGGCTAAAGTGATTACTTAAGATTCAAGAAAACCGCTCGAGTAATTAGTTCTAAACTTTCTATTAATTACTTTCCCTTGGTCCGGCTCAAGTAATTAATCCAAAGAAGCATTAAGTTTTCTTATTTCCAAACCTTCGATTTATTACTTTCCCTTGGTCCGGCTCAAGTAATAAATTAAAGATTTGTAATAAGATTCATGAAAAACCTTGGAAAACCAATAAGCCACACTAAATGGTCATTAGGTCCAACTTATGAATTTCGATTAATCAATTTAATCACGGTCAATATAAACGATTAATTATATCCAAGTAGAGAGTTGGACCATCTCCTACAAGCATTAAGAATCATAAGTTAGTTCTCCAAAAGGATAAAGATAACTTAAATAGGTTAAACGTAATTACCACATAATTAAGGTTAAGATCCACTTTTAGCCTTAGTTAAGAGGGGTTTAGCCCATCATTAGATTAAAACACATTTTAGAAAGATAGATAATAGAGTTCATATTAATAAAAGAGATTAAAGTTTAGAAGAAACCGTAGTGACGATTACCGAACGAACTTCTTCGGTAACTTGAAACTTACTTTTATTAGATGAACTTTTGCATAAACAACACTCTAACAACAATAAGAACAACACAAACAACTGATTCTTAAGGATAAGAATCAACAAAATAACATTATAGAGGGAAGAATTAAGCCTAAGCTTGGTGTGTCTTCAAATGGCACCCAATGCCTCCTTTTATAGTAAAATGGTACACAAAATTCCAAAGACCAAGTCATCCTTATATCCTCCCACTCCTTATCATCTGAATTTAGCATTTAAGAGAGCATGGGGGAAGATTTTAATAATTTAGGAGTTGAAATGTCAAAGGAATCTTAGGCTTCAACATATTCATCAACTTTGGATAATTTTCTGGGCCTGATGCACTTCGAATTTGGAGATGATTATTATTAGACATTTGTTCATCTTTCTCTTAGCTTTCCAACGCATTTTGAATCGCCTCAATCCGAGTCCGTATGAGGGAGATAAGTTGAAAATACGAAAATGTGTCAAATCTGTCCTAGTGTGAACAATTGGACTTTATTTTACAGCACCTATCCGCGACGAAGTGCACGCTGGGTGTCACTAAAACTCCTTTTTCTGGTCCCTTTTACTCCCGAGTTGCCGCCTTAAGCCCCGACTTGGTTATTTGTGCCGAAAACCTTGCGAAAGTGCCTAAAAAACACACAAATTGGCTTAGATACATAAAATAAAGAAAATATACAAAAACCATTATTAAAATTTATTAAAATGGTACAAAATAACTAGTAATTAAATACTAAAAATGCTATAAATTACGACGATAACACAAAGCTTAGCGAAACCATCGATTGCGAAGTGAATTCATGAAAAAACGCAGAAAAAAAAACAGATACTTACATTTTTCGCCCTTTTCACCCCCCAAAAGCGACAATAACAATATGATAACATGGGAAGAACGAAGAAAATAACGTAGAAAAACCATTTCTTTGATGGTAACAAGAAGAAAGAAACCAAGCAACGAACAGGAAGATGAAAAACCATGACTTCGTTTTCTAGGGTTGGAAAGTTGCAGAATCAAGAGATGAAGAGGGGAAAAAGAGAAATTCATTGTGATTTTGACTAAATGGTGCAGATTTCGTGCAATTTAAAGGAAGAAAGGAAGATCAAAAGTCTTGAAATCATTAATGTTGGAGCAACTTTTCGCATAACCAATGAGATAGAGGGAGCGGCGATTCGCAAGTGGTGGAAGTGGGAAGGTCAGGGGTATTTTTGGAAAGTCACACAAAATCAGTCTAGATATGTAGTAGAATTAGTAAATGGGTTTAATATGTAAATGAGTCTCCCATTTGACCCAGTTTTGTAATTTTCCCTTGTTCAAAATTGTACTCATCTTTGGGGTGCCTCCCAACAGCGCTCAATTTTAAAGTCTTTAGAGCTTAAGATTGTCCTTCCCCCTCAGGGTGCTGGTGGTGTTCTTTCTTTTGGATTTGGCTAATTGTTCGGCGGCAGTTGCCCCGTTGCTCGCTCAGAATTCATCTTCGTCAGCTGGCTTATCTGAGTTTCCAGGCCCTTGCAGAAGGCCTCATTGTTGGCTAACCTGCCTTCCATGGTTCGAAGAATCTTCACCATTGCATTTATCTTCTCCTCCATACCACTATTGGGTCTCTGCCCCTGATTCTGGTTCTGGTTCTGCTGAGGTGGTGGAGCTGCAAATCCTTGTGGTCCCAAAGTTGCTTGATTGTTGGACCAACTGAAACCTGGGTGGTTTTGCCTCCAAGGAGTGTTGTATGGTCCAAACTGTTGGGGTTTAGTGTCCTATAGACAATTGTTATAGGATACAAACTTAATATAAAAGAATTGTTGTTTATATCATTTGTTTTAATGAGATATATGTTTTTATAACTATATAAAGGCAACCCCTTTTTAAGCACTAAATAAAGTCTAATAAAAGGAAATCCGTAAGTTTATTTAAAGTGATTATAAAGTGTTCATACAAGCATGAAGTGAGACAAAACTTTATAATAAACTGATAAACTTAAAACCACCCCAAGTCAAGTGATATGTTTAGGATTGATATATCACTGTTGAGACTTGCATGTAACAATGTCTTCTGTCCGACAGAAAGCTGATCTCACAAGCTTCATATATACAGATATCTGGACAGTTACATGGATCCGATGAAAAGTAGTTCATTAGGATTGGGGATCCGATTTGAGATAACAGGATGGGTAGATTCATCCTTGTCACCTGTTCATCTCATTGGTATTAATAGGTATAACTAATCCTCAGACTCAAAGGAATATTAATTGGTATTATGGATTACGGAATGTGACGCTTTGACTCTGGTGTAACACGATCCTTAACAGAGATGACTCTGGGGTGTGAACAGTAGACGTTGGGTATCGCAGGAAGTGATTGCGGGATCGTTATATATTGGATTGAGCATTTATCACTCCCGATAAATGGGAGATACATCCAAGGATCGCTTGTGGAAGACTCGACTCTAAATCCTTGCAAGGTGATAGCTTAAGACTTGAAATACAGATTTCACTTAACCTATCTATTTGAGTTGACTCGGCCTGTACAAGTAAAACGAACGTCTCGCTATATGTGACTTGACATCATCCATAGTCATAAGATTCAGTTCAAGGATGTAGTTGATAAAGGATCGAATTATACTGTAACTAATACGGAAAGGTTAACGACGGAATCAACCTGTCTTCTTATGGCTCTGGGGGAATGATTACGGACTTGCTAATCACATACTCTGTACATCATTCCGTTATGCAAAGATTAAATATAATTCTTTGAAAATTATTTAATAACGTTGCATACGGCTAGAAGCAATAAGAACCTAATGGGTCACACATAAGACTTGGAACCTAAAAGAGAGATAGATGTTAATTAATTGATGGAAGCCCAATTGAGCCCAATAAGGCCCATGGACCAAGAGGGGTCGAAATTCATGTAGTTAAATACATGAATAATTAATTTGATTTTGTTAATCCTAATTAGATTAGGATTATGAATTAAATTAATTAAGAGATAAATAAGTTAGGAGTTTTAATTAGATTATAATACCCCTATTATTATCCAATAAGGTTATTATTATTATTATCCTTAATATATTAGATATATAATGAGATAATAATTAGGAATTTTATTCCGAATTGAATTCCTATTCAGTAACCTAATTCTATCTAACTAGGGATTAGATACAAGAGATTATAAATACCCCTCCCCTAGTGATTTTCGAAATCCCCAAGAGAGCAAACCCTAGTGATTTTCGAAATCCTATATTAAAGAGAGAGAGAATTTCGACACCCCTAGTTCGAGGACGAGATTTTCTACGGCTTCTTTCCGATCAATTGATTTCATCTATTTCTTTTATCCTTGATCTTGTGTTGATTAATTAGAAGCAATCTACTTTGGTTGCTATTCAACGGTTGATTCTAAATTAATCTTCCCGTGTTTTATTTCGTGCTTGGAAACTCGGAGTAGAGTTGTGGGCACTTCATTAACAACGGTAGATTGATCATCAAAAGGTAATTCTTCTTATCCCTCTTTATATGAAATAACGATTTACGGATCCTAGGGTTAATGGAAATAGGTTAAAAATTTTATATTTCCGTTGTTATACCTTAGCCTAATTTCCGACAGTGGTATCAGAGCCATCGTTAAATCCGTTATTCATACACTACAAAAAAAAGGGTCTATTACGACGCTAAATTTAAAGGTTTAATGACGCTTTTCGGCGTCTCTAAATGCTTACCCACGCTTTTCAAAGCGTCGCCACAAGAGTCATTAAATTGCGTGTCGTTAATTTTAACGACGCATAAAACATCGTGTGGGTAAATTTAGTGTGACGACATACTGCATACAAGCATCGTCAAGTGTCCAACGCTTGCATTTTTAGCGTCGTGAGTTTTTTTATATTATTTATTTTTTAATTTCAGAAATTTCCACTACATTTTAATAAAGCGTCGCAAATTGAACGACACATAATATTTGTTATGTTGTTATTTCGCTTCGGAATTATCGATAGTGTCTTGAATACCGCGACATTTTAATTAAATAGCGCCTCCAAATTGACGACATTTAACTAAATATGTCTACATTTTGGCTACATAAAAATCCATTACGTCCCAAATGCAACAACATTCGTAGCTAAAATATCGACGCCGGTATATTTTTATGTCCCAAATTTACTATATCTAATTCTAAAATGTCCATATTTAAATACATTAAATAATAAATATTAAAATAATTATTTATCAAATCAAAAAGTAATTGATAGTAAAATTCTCAAAGTTATATAAAAAAAAGTAATTGGCGTTAAATAATAGCTTGAGTACAAAAATTTAATATATTAAAACTAAATCATCCTTCATTTACATAAATATCATTGTATTTCATGTATAATTCACAAACACCAACATAAAATTCTAAAAGAATCAAATAGTCATCCATGAGCGGAACTATTACAGTTGCCGACTTTAACTGATCAGAGTGTATGAAATGGTACCAAAATATATTCATCTTCAACAACACGACAAGAGGCTGCCTTATTCCTCATGCAAGTCCCAATGCAGCTAATCTTGAAGGTGATAAGCTCTGATAACAACAAAATAGCAATCATAACTTCAAAATTTTATCAAATTGCAAATTAACAAACTAATCAAATTCTAATGCATGAGATTAAGGCAATGCTTTAGTCTAAGAAGCCAGAAAGAATTGAAGGATATACCATATAGTACTTAACTAATGTTTAAAATAACTATGTGGATTACAACATGTTTTTTTTACAATTGGAACAAAAGCATACCTTCAGACATTTACTCCATTTAGGATATGTTGGGCATTTAAGAGCAGAGCATTTCCACTTTGGACAGCAACATACCTATGCATAGCAATTTCATGAACAACAGTTCAACAGGTCACAATCACACCAGTTTGGGGATTTTCGACGAAGAGAGCATCTAGAACAACATAAACAACACATAAGAAACAGTGCATTCCATTAAAATGGTGAAGGAGGACTGATTTTTTAAGTCCTTCCAAATGTTGCGGAAGAATACGAAGGAGAAGGGGAAATTCTATATATGATAAACAAAGAACACATAAGAAATCCAAAGAAGAAACTGTGAAGGAGAGAAAAAAATAAGCAAAATAGAGAAACAAAATATAACCCTACAAAAAAGAGAATAAACAATGAAAAGTAACAACTAACACCAACAATCTGATTACCCTTGTAGTTTCTTCAGCTTGGAAAATTGTAGGCAATGCTTATTAGCCATGGAACACCAATGTCCACATATATGTTTACTAAATTGCTGCAAAAAGAAAAGGTAACAATTAATTTATGCACAACATAAATTTTCCAAAATCAAAAGCTTAAACTTTCAATTAAACTACATGCAGTACTAACTCTGTTCTGATAATACCTAACTGTTTGAATAAACTTATTTGTCCATGTCTCAAGGGATGGACAATTATCATACTTAAACATTAATCACCGGTATAAGAACTTTAACCATGAAAATATGAATCATTAGAAAATTTGACAGTCAAATCAATCACATACCCCCTATCTTTAAATAAGAAACTTCTAATGTTATGCCCTTGTCATAACCACGCTTTCACAAATAACATTATAATAACGAACTTGCATTTGCAATGGCAGAATCTGTTGTTGTTTAGCGCTCTGCAGGTATCTAACTTGGCACAAAGTCTGGCCATGAAGTTCCTCCAACTAATTCATTAAATGTGATGTCATAAGCATTTATAGCTGAAAAAATTATACCGCGAGTAAAATAGTCGTAAGGTGATTACTACAGGCAATTGTAACCAATCAGCAACTCTACAAAACACAATCTGCATTTGAACTTTGAAAGGAGGGTAACCTGTGACACAACTTGTGAGATCTGTGAGCTTTGTTACAACATGAGCAATCCCACTGATGAAAATAAGTGAGCAGAATAATGTTATTTGTACACGAATTATAAAAAAATTCCCCTAAAACATGGAACAAGTTCTTCATTTAGCAGAATAATGTACACGAATTAATGAAAATGTCAAACATCACAATAAGAATCATATGGCAGATTTAATAAATAATAGAGAGGGACAAAGAAGTTAGGGAAATCCTTTTAACAAGAACAAGAGCATAGATGAATCAATCAACCATTAAATGAATAAATAACAAGCAGTGCATTTTCATCTATACAACATTTAAAAATGAGGAAATAAAATAACCCATAGCAACTTACATAAACATTTTGCCAATGAAATGTTGAAGGTGGAAAGTAATTTCACAGAGCCTTCAACTTTTGCCTGAACTCAATCGCTTCAACTCCACACAAAGCTTAACCTGCCATATAAATATACCTAAATCTTCATAATCCTAAAAAATTCGTGAATGTTTCATTGAACCAACTGTAAAAGAAGAAAGCAACACTGATACTTGAATTTGCAACTTTTTTAATAAGATAAAATCTTAATGCTAACAACCACAAATAAAATAAATAAATAAATAATAAAAGGATTCACATAAACACCACTTATTAACCATATTGTTATGCTCATCGATAAGCCTCGCAGTAGAAGACCTATAAAACACATTCACCAACTCAATTCAATAAATCCAAGTTTCATAGAAAATAAGCACCCAAGTACATAAAATGAAAAAATTAAATATACAACAACAAACATATTAGACTACACTACTAATTTTATATTATCTTGATTTATGTCGTATTGTTGGCTTCACTAGTAAGCCTATAGAATTCTCTGTAATTTATGGTCATAATTCTAGTAATATCGGTAGTAGATAAAGAGTTACATATATAGACAACTGTCTTAATGCAATGTTAACACTTTAACCAATTAAGTTGATATTCAGGAATTAAAATGAGTGTGCCAACAAAATGCAGATAAAAAAAACAGATGTTAGTAGAGTTAAAATGATCACAAACAGCCTAAAATGTAAGGCAATCCTCCTTGTTACGACCATATATACTTGATTACTGAAACTCATATAATGAAAACCTAAAGGGCAAGCAAGAAGCCTTATTCCATGGCTGATAACATTGAGATATTATCCCGAGGACCAAAAGGGATATTCACCTAAAGAACGCCGCGTATTGATCCTCCAAAGAGATCCGACTGGCGGATCACCAAGGTCCCATCAAAGGAGACCCGCCAGCGAACCTATGAGGCGAATCTCCTTGAACACTCATCTTCCATTAGAACGGCTGGGCCGACCCGACCATAAAGACCATTAATGAGCTATCAATTAGCTAACCGCCGGCTTAAAGGTAACTTGTAACCGCCATTAATGGAATATTAATGGAGACTTTCTAGTTACTGGAAGTTACAACTTTCTAGCTATATATAGCCTACGTCTCAGGCTATCAAGGTACACATTCATTCTTACCCTTTGTCAATTCAATTTGCCCTCTTGTTCTTCCTTACTGACTTTGGCATCGGAGCTTCCCCCCGTCGAACCCAACGACGCCCCCACAGGGACAGAAGTTAATCAGAATTTCCCCGCGTGTCATCAATGGCAAAGCGAGATTCAGGGTATTCAAATCCATGGTAGGATTCAGACCTGAAATGTCGAATTAGATAGCAACTATCACAACTTCAGGAGGCGATTCCTCAAAACCAATCTCGGAAGACACTGAATCTGAGAGTTGAAATGATCGAGGTTTCTCAAAATGATATGAGAAGTCAAAGCAGAAAGCCGGATTCGGAGTATTCAAGTCTAGGGTAAGAATCATACCTTAACAATCAAAGAGGATATCAGTTGTCACGACTGTCGTAAGCTATTCCTATAAATTGATCTGACGCTACTGAAATCGCATGGAGAAAGGGCATTGAAACTGCTCAAATCATTAGCTTGTAGTGTGGAAGGGGTTTCTTCATTATGCAACGGATCAAGTTTCTAGCCTTCTTTAGCTGGAAATGGAGCGTCGAGCAATTGTACATCTAGAGAAAGAGGGAATAGTTAGTACCCGAAATTCTATTATGCACAAACATAAGGTCTGATTCGAAAATGAGCATAAAAGCTTGCTTTTTGTTCTAACTTTATTAATCTCACCATATCATATCTCCCTTCAAAATTGTACAATTACCTATAAAGCAACATGCTACACAATATAATTTTTTAGAAGAAAAATTCAGAAGCAAGTGTAAAAAGATGAAAAACATATAAAGAGAGAAATGGAATTACATTCCCATGAGAAGGCTCATGTACATTCCAAAATAGATAGGTCTCAATCACATTTATTCCCCCATTTTTGGTCTTATATATTAGATCTTCCCACATCTACACATATTGAAAATTTTATTCAAGAAAAATTAGACACAAACCCCTAAACCATAAAAACATTGTGTAAGGGGAAGTATAGCTTAGCTCACATCAGGAGTGCTTCTAGGATAATGAATGGAACAGGAGAAAAGGGTTCTTCTTGGGCCATTAATAAGAATGGAATTCCTATCATAAGTGACACTGTTATATCCTCCTATCATAAGTGCCCATTAATAAGAAAAGGATTCTTCTTTGGCCATTAACAAGAGCATCAAATTCAACAACTTAGAAACTGAAATATATAGTTACATCCTATTTACATGAATTAAATTGCATAAGGATGAGACCACATTATGAACAAATGAAAAGACGAACCTTTGGGCAATATGTTCAATATCCTCCTTCTGAAGGACTTTAGGATCATCGAACCCAGTCATATAGTTATATGAATCAGCAGACACAACATCGGCAATCCACGAATTCGTGGCAAAGACCATGGAACCACCAGCAACACCTATATCAGCAACGCGCCCAAAGCCAAATCAATCCATAAACTAATATCAGAAAATTGAGATGTAAGATTAAGAGCCATAGTACAAATAGCTTCAACAATACAATTGAAAGACGATTGTAAACCTTTAAAATAGAGACGATTCGCTCCTGCTCTTCAACTTCTTCAAAATGCGTTCTCCATCGGTCCCAATCCCACTATTCTTTAGCCCTAGATTACATCTCATCCCTCTTCCCAATCCGGGTAGCGCCATCTTTTCACCTTGGTTCGAAACATTTCGATCGATTGTTCGATGAACTCATCCCACATAAAGATGGAAAGTCGGAGGTGAGGGTGCGTACAGAGAAGAGCCAGGAGAATAATTAGGGCTGTAAAATGAAATTATTTGGGGGGGAAGCATTTTTGTTTTGGGGAAAGATCCCGCTTTTTCCCAATTAATAATAGGCAAATGATATTTATTATCTTTATTAAAAGTTTCTTTTAATACTTGTTATTTTTTTCTTAAAAATTTAGGAAGACTAATTTTACAATAAATCTAATTTATATTTAAAGATTGTTCATGTTCTTTTAATCTGAAGTAAATAAATTTCAATTTTGCAAAGTGTTATTAAGTGATTATAACAAACGTGATTGAATTTTTAATATAAGGACAAAACTAAAAAGTGTTTTTAAATTAAAAAATTACCTTAATATTTTTTAGGGACACAAAATTTAACACGTCTTTAACTTTTAAAAAATGTCGATGCTTTTTTCAAAATGCGTAGTTAAATTTCTAAAAATCTCATCACAATAATTAATAGCGTCATTAAATGATTATAAAAGGGGACACAAATTAAAAAATGTGGTTGAATTTTAAATACGGGGATAAAAAATAAAAAATATTCAAATAAAAAAATACGGAGACACTTATTTACGACGTAAGTTCTAAACCGTCTTTAATTTTAAAAAAGTGATGATGCTTTTTTCAAAAGCGTAGTTACTTTTTAAAAAATGTCAACGTATAATAAAAAAGTGTCTTTAAGAGACGGTAAAGACCGACACAAATACAAAAGTGTCATTAAATTTTAAAATATAGAGACACATCCTCAAAAACGTCGCGAAAAAAGTGTCGTAGTAGACCATTTTTTTGTAGTGATATATGAAAATTTAGAAGTTTTTCAATAGGATTGAATAAATATTTATAGTTAGGATTAATTAACAAATTATTTTGATTAATTGATTCTAAAGATAAATAAGTTTTAATTAATTGTTAATTAAAATAGATTATGCGTATGTTCCTAATTATTTTGGTTGATAATCATTATAACGAAATCTATTAGTTTTATAGTTAGATTGATAAAATCAGTTTTATTAATTCTAAAGATAAAACGGAAATCTATAGTAGTTTTTCCTATTTTCTGAAAATCGTTTTAAAACCGTTTTAGAACTGATATATATATTTAAAATTATTATTATATAAAAAAAACATGACAGCAGCCCGAGTCGCGCCTCGCGGCGCGACTGGCCGCTGTCGCGCGGCTGCTGCCTCGCGGCAGCAGCCGCGTGCGATGCCTGGCCGTCGCTGCCGCAAGGCAGCAGCGGTTCAGCCGCCCTAGGGCTGCTGCCAATCGGCAGCAGTCCACTCTCGGGCCCGGCCCGAGACCCACTTGAATTTTAAATTATTTAAAATCGGTTTTTATATATTTTAAATATATATGTTTCAGAAATTGATAGTTTTCTGTTTTGATTATCGAATGAAAATTTGTTTAAAAGTTTGTTTTACCAATTTGTAAATCAAAATGTTAAATGAATTAAAATCAAAATAATTGGGACGTGCATAATTAAAGTTTTGTATAGTTATATTAATCTAAAAATTAATATAAAAGATATGAAACTATTAGAAGTAAAATTGGATGAAAGTTAATTTGATAAGTTAATGTGATTAACATAAATATTACATAAGATAGTTATGTAATCAACCAATTAAATTTATTTAATTGAGTCTATGCATATTTGGAGTTATGGACATATTTGGACCCTCTTTTAGTCTTTTGGTATTTTTGAAATAGGGACTGCGAGTCCTGCCTTTCTACTATCTATTGTAATTTCTCCTCTCATCTGATTCCCTTCAATTCAATTGAAGTTTTCTTTAGTAGTATAGAAATTAATATGTAATTTCAAGGCGCCATGGAGAAGACGAAGTACCTAAAGAGAAATATATAATAGTTAGTATTTCCTTAGGTTTGCCCTTTTATTCCGTCTCTGGCTCGACAGAATAATTTAGATGATATGTCCATAACGCCAATGTATGTGAATGTATGTGTCTGATGTATGCTAAAGCAAATCAAGACTAAGTTAGATTATGAGACCTAAAATAAAATCCCTCATTAAAAAGTTAAGTAAATAAACAAGTTATTAAAATCGGTTGCCCCTCCCTAATATTATAATTCAGTCGGCAGTACTGGGGGCCTTTGGGTTGTTGAGCAAACTCAAGCTCGGGGTCTTACGGTAACACCTGAATTATCGAAAATTACTTTTCATGAATATGGGGTAATACTTAAATTAGATTATGATAATTGGATGAGCAAACTCATGTTGTTATAAACTAATGGGCAAGATGGTTGGGATTAATGTGAATAGCATATTAGTTACTAATGTGGTTAGTAACCCAATAACCTAGGAATCACATTAAAGATGTGATTGATTACATGAATCTACCTAACGAATGAGACTAGCTTGTTGAGCAAACTCAAGGCGAAATCTTAGGAGTTAGGATCCTAGCTCACTAAAGGATTTGTGAAATTCTTCGAATTAATATGGAGGGCTATTAATTTGGCAAAATAGTGGGAGAAATCTAAAATAAACAAAAGACCTATAATTTTAGATTGATATACTTTAAAGCAAATGAATAACATCCGTTTACTCTTTCTCACATCTCAAGTTTTAAATTAAAACACTCCTAAAATCATGACTAACACCAATCTGCAAAACATTCTTACCGATAACAAATTGAATGGTTCAAACTTCACCGACTGGTTTCGTAACCTCAAAATCGTTTTGAAGTTCGATAAAATAGGGTATGTACTTGATACATCGATACCCCCTGTCCCTGCTGATGATGCTCCCATTGAGGAAATTGATGCTTACCAGAAGCACAAGGCTGATGATGATCATGCCGAATGCATCATACTTGCATCGATGACACCGGAATTACAAAGGCAACATGAGGAAATGGATGCATATTCCATCATCATGCACCTAAAGGAATTGTTTGGGAAACAGACCAGGTGCGAACGCTACGAGATATCCAAGTTGCTATATCGTTGTAGGATGCAAGAGGGCACATCTGTCATGACACATTGTGTCAAGATGATTGGCTACATTACCAAACTTTCTAGTATTGGATTTGTGATGGATAACGAATTAAGCGTAGACTTAATTCTTCAATCCCTCCTATAGAGTTCTTCACAGTTCATCATGAACTATCAGATGAATGACTTGCAAACCTCTCTTGAAGAGCTTGCAAATATGCTCAAGTCAGTTGAGCCCAATATGAAGAAAGACAAAGCCATACCGGCTCTTGTCATTGAGGGATCAAAGAAGAGGAAAGGGAATTATCCCAATCCTAAATATCCCAAGAAAGGTAAGAAAGTCGTGCCCAACAAAACTAAGGGAAAGGAAGTGAAGAAGCCCAAAAGAGAGTGCCACTTCAGTGGTAAAGACGGGCATTGGAAAAGAAACTGTTGGTGTACCTAGCCTTCCTCAAAAGGGGAAGAAGCTGGGACTTCAACATCTGGTATGTTTTATATTGAAATTTCACAGTCTAAATCTTTTGGTACTTGATACCGGATGCAGCCTGAGGATATTCCAGGAATATCTAGAAATATTATTTCTATTAGCCGCCTTGTTGACGACGACTTTTCATATTTCAATAAAAGACAAACGTTGCGATTTTTATAAAGATTCGATCTTTTATTTTTCAAGAATATCACAAAATGGGATTTATGTGTTAGATGACAAAATTCCTGTTTTTGCAATTGATACCAAAAGACATAAGCAAGATAATTCAACTTACTTGTGGCATTGTCGTTTAGGCCATATAAACAAGAGACGCATGCTAAAGCTACATTCAGATAGGCTTATAGATCCAATCGATCCCGAATCATTGGAAATATGCGAATCATGTTTAAAAGGTAAAATGACAAAGACACCCTTGGCAATAAAGGTGAGCGTGTATCAGACACTCTAGGACTCGTTCATTCAGATGTATGCGGTCTTATGTCAGTCCAAGCAAGAGGAGGATTCAGATTCTTCATAAGCTTCATAGATGACCATACCCGATATGGTTACATCTACTTTATGAAGCACAAATCAGAAGCTTTTGAGAAATTCAAATGCTTCAAGAATGAAGTAGAAAATCAATTAGGAAAGAAAATAAAGACGCTTCGATCTGATCGAGGTGGCGAATATCTTTCAGATGATTTTCTGAATTATCTAACTGAATTTGGGATATGCTCACAATGGACACCTCCCTATACACCACAACACAATGGTGTATCCGAGAGGAGAAACCGTACCCTACTAGATATGGTACGATCCATGATGAGCATAGCCTTACTTCCAAAGACGTTCTGGGGCTATGCCTTAGAAACTGCCATCTTCACCCTAAACCGAGTACCAACTAAATCCGCTAGTTCCACACCATATGAATTGTTCGTTGGTAGGAAACCCGTGTTCTCATTCATGAGAGTATGGGGTTCTTCAGCATTTGTCAAACGCATTGCGTCCGACAAACTAGATTCGAAATCTGATAAATGTTTCTTCATTGGATACCCTAAGGAAACTGTGGGATATTACTTCTATCATCCAGATGATCAGAAAGTGATAGTATCCAAACACGCAACCTTCTTAGAGAAAGAGTTTCTCGAAGAAACACAAAAGGGAAGCATGATTGAACTTGACGAAGTTCAAGAAGAAGAAACACCGACTGAAACAACAGAGGTGGTTGAGGTACCCGAAGTAGTCCCATTAGATGAGACTCTAGTGCCACCTATTCGTAGATCACGAAGAGTTCGTGAACTCCCAGTTAGATATGGTTTTCTAGTGGGAGATGATAATGAGGTTCCCGTGTTAGACGACGAACCCGAAAACTACGAAGAGGCTCTTACTAGTCCAGATTCTAAAGCATGGCTTAAGGCCATGGATTCTGAAATGGATACCATGTATACTAACCAAGTGTGGACTTTGGTTGATCCACCCGAAGGGATAAAACCCATTGGGTGCAGATGGATCTTCAAAAAAAAAGACAGACATGGATGGAAAGGTTAGCACCTACAAAGCTAGGTTAGTAGCGAAAGGATATCGTCAGAAGCAAGGAATTGATTATGACGAAACTTTCTCTCCTGTGGCTATGTCCAAATCAATCAGAATCATGCTTGCAATTGCCGCTCACTTCGATTATGAGATTTGGCAAATGGATGTGAAAACAGCTTTCCTAAACAGAAACCTGCTTGAGGATGTATATATGATGCAGCCTGAAGGTTTCATATCGAATGATGCAAATAAAGTTTGCAAACTTCAGAGATCCATTTATGGACTCAAGCAAGCATCAAGAAGCTGGAATAAGCGTTTTGATGAAACCATAAAACAATTTGGTTTCGAACAAAATTGCGAAGAAGCTTGCATTTACAAGAAAGCAAGTGGGAGCTCTATAGCATTTCTCATACTATATGTGGACAATATATTATTAATGGGAAATGACATTGCTCTACTACAGTCGGTGAAAGTATGGTTATCTGGTAACTTCTCAATGAAAGACCTTGGTGAAGCAGCTTATATACTTGGTATAAAGATCTACAGAGATAGATCGAGAAGACTGCTTGGTCTTTCACAGGCTACATACATTGAAAAGGTGCTAAATCGGTTTAGCATGCTTGAATCGAAACGAGGTAACTTACCCATGCTACATGGAGTAAAGTTAAACAATCATCAATGTCCTAAAACCGATGATGACAAAAGACGCATGGCTGTAGTCCCATACGCCAGCGCAATCGGTTCGATTATGTATGCTATGCTATGCACTAGACCTGACGTAGCGTTCGTGTTATCTGTAACGAGTCGTTACCAAGGAAATCCGGGAGACGAGCATTGGATTGCCGTCAAGAACATTCTTAAGTACTTGAGAAGAACTAAAGATATGTTCCTAGTGTACGGAGAAGGTGATCTAAAAATAGAAGGATTTTCAGACGCAAGTCATCTCACAGATGAGAATGATTTTAAATCCCAATCAGGATACCTGTTTATCTTGAATGGGGGCGTGGTCAGTTGGAAGAGTTCCAAGCAGGGAAGCGTAGCTTTCTCTACGACCGAGTCAGAGTATATCGCAGCTGCGGAAGCAGCAAAGGAAGCGGTTTGGATAAGAAAGTTCATTACAGAACTTGGTGTGGTGCCTGACATTGTAAATCCCATTACACTGTATTGTGATAACAATGGAGCCATTGCGCAAGCAAAGGAACCACGGTCTCATAATGCATCCAAGCATTACCTTAAGTGATACCACATCATAAGAGAGATTGTGGCTAGAGGAGATGTGAGAATAGAAAGAGTACCTACAGAGGACAACATTGCAGATCCGTTGACAAAGCCCTTAACCCAGAGAGTACATGATCGTCATTTAACTTCTACTGGGATAAGTTTTAGAAACAATTGGCTTTAGTCCAAGTGGGAGTATGTTGGGGTTTAGTGTCCTATAGACAATTGTTATAGGATACAAACTTAATATAAAAGAATTGTTGTTTATATCATTTGTTTTAATGAGATATATGTTTTTATAACTATATAAAGGCAACCCCTTTTTAAGCACTAAATAAAGTCTAATAAAAGGAAATCCGTAAGTTTATTTAAAGTGATTATAAAGTGTTCATACAAGCATGAAGTGAGACAAAACTTTATAATAAACTGATAAACTTAAAACCACCCCAAGTCAAGTGATATGTTTAGGATTGATATATCACTGTTGAGACTTGCATGTAACAATGTCTTCTGTCCGACAGAAAGCTGATCTCACAAGCTTCATATATACAGATATCTGGACAGTTACATGGATCCGATGAAAAGTAGTTCATTAGGATTGGGGATCCGATTTGAGATAACAGGATGGGTAGATTCATCCTTGTCACCTGTTCATCTCATTGGTATTAATAGGTATAACTAATCCTCAGACTCAAAGGAATATTAATTGGTATTCTGGATTACGGAATGTGACGCTTTGACTCTGGTGTAACACGATCCTTAACAGAGATGACTTTGGGGTGTGAACAGTAGACGTTGGGTATCGCAGGAAGTGATTGCGGGATCGTTATATATTGGATTGAGCATTTATCACTCCCGATAAATGGGAGATACATCCAAGGATCCCTTGTGGAAGACTCGACTCTAAATCCTTGCAAGGTGATAGCTTAAGACTTGAAATACAGATTTCACTTAACCTATCTATTTGAGTTGACTCGGCCTGTACAAGTAAAACGAACGTCCTGCTATATGTGACTTTACATCATCCATAGTCATAAGATTCAGTTCAAGGATGTAGTTGATAAAGGATCGAATTATACTGTAACTAATACGGAAAGGTTAATGACAGAATCAACCTGTCTTCTTATGGCTCTGGGGGAATGATTACGGACTTGCTAATCACATACTCTGTACATCATTCCGTTATGCAAAGATTAAATATAATTCTTTGAAAATTATTTAATAACGTTGCATACGGCTAGAAGCAATAAGAACCTAATGGGTCACACATAAGACTTGGAACCTAAAAGAGAGATAGATGTTAATTAATTGATGGAAGCCCAATTGAGCCCAATAAGGCCCATGGACCAAGGGGGTCGAAATTCATGTAGTTAAATACATGAATAATTAATTTGATTTTGTTAATCCTAATTAGATTAGGATTATGAATTAAATTAATTAAGAGATAAATAAGTTATGAGTTTTAATTAGATTATAATACTTCTATTATTATCCAATAATGCTATTATTATTATCCTTAATATATTAGATATATAATGAGATAATAATTAGGAATTCTATTCCGAATTGAATTCCTATTCAGTAACCTAATTCTATCTAACTAGGGATTAGATACAAGAGATTATAAATACCCTTAGTGATTTTCGAAATCCCCAAGAGAGCAAGCCCTAGTGATTTTCGAAATCTTATATTAAAGAGAGAGAGAGAATTTCGACACCCCTAGTTCGAGGACGAGATTTTCTACGGCTTCTTTCCGATCAATTGATTTCATCTATTTCTTTTATCCTTGATCTTGTGTTGATTAATTAAAGGCAATCTACTTTGGTTGCTATTCAATGGTTGATTCTAAATTAATCTTCCCGTGTTTTATTTCGTGCTTGGGAACTCGGAGAAGAGTTGTGGGCACTTCATTAACAACGGTAGATTGATCATCAAAAGGTAATTCTTCTTATCCCTCTTTATATGAAATAACGATTAACGGATCCTAGGGTTAATGGAAATAGGTTAAAATTTTTATATTTCCGCTGCTATACCTTAGCCTAATTTCCGACACAAACTGCTTGATATAATTCACAGACTCGATGACCATTGGGCACTCTACATTCTTGTGCCCGCCACTGCAAACCTCACACTTAGCAGCCACTTCTGGTGTCTTGAACTGAGCTACCAGGAGATCCATCTTTTCGGTCAGTGCTGCAATCTGTGGATCAGGTTCTGCATGTGTACTCGGGGCAACAACAACAAACACTCCCCTTCTCTGACTTGGCTTCTCTATCTGCTAATGTGCACTCCTCTCGGCTAGCTCCTTTACCAAACTGTAAGCTTAAGCTGCCGTCTTGTTGAACAGATTACCTCCCGCTGCTGCATCAAGTGAAGCTCTGCTAGCTGAAGTGATGCCTGAATAGAACAGGTCAACAAGATGGTGAACCTCGAAACCGTGGTGGGGGCACTTGCTCAACAATTTCTGGAATCTCTCCCAGGCCAGATGCAGGTTCTCACTCTCAAACTGCCGAAACGATGTGATGTCGCTCTTGAACTGTGCAGTCTTTGACGGAGGGAAAAACTTTGCCAAAAATGTGGCCATTGTGACTTCCCAATCCGTGAGAGATCCTGGTGCAAGTGAGCTCAGCCAATCTGCAGCACCATCCTTCAAAGAAAATCTGAACAGCTTCAAGAAAACTTGTTCTGGTGTCACATCTTTGTACTTGAAGGTGCCGTAGTACTCCATAAACTTGTTGAGGTGTGCATTGGTATCATCATGGCAATCCCCACCAAACTGACCCGAATTCTGGATCATCTGTATCATTGCCGGTTTGATCTCAAACGAAGCCGTCGTGATCTCGGGATCAAGGATGCTTGAGGTAGAAGTAGGCCTCTTCGCCTTAAGAAACTCCATAATAGATCTTTCTGCCATCAGTTCCTCTTCATAACTTTCCTCGGGGATTGCTGTGTTAAAATCCTCGTTGGCTCTCTGTTTAATCAAGGCTGCCTGGCGTTCTTTCCTTAACCTGCGAGAAAGACGATCAATATGAGGATCAAACCATAATGGAGAATGACTCCGAGAACGTCTGTTCATAGTAAGCTAAACAAATAAATATACCAATCAAAATTAAACTAATCACAATTACAATAGTCCCCGGCAACGGCGCCAAAAACTTGATGCTCGTAAAATATATAGCAGTTAATAGGACAAGTGTATCCTATCGCAACAAGTAATATTGTGCTAAGCACGAGATCGAACCACAAAGACTATTTGTTATAATTAATAAATCTACCTAGAGTGATCTAATTGTTAGAGGGTTGAATAATAGTTTGGGTTTTGAATAACTAATTAAATGAATTAAACCTATAACATAACAAAATAAAGTGAACAATTGATAGGGTAGAAGGTGAATTAATAGATGGCACAATCTAGGTTAAGGAATTCTTTGATTAAATCCTATGTATGGGTTTAGGGAGTTCATATTTATATTTTACCAGTGATTGACGGTAATTGCCCTAATAAGAAAGACAAATGTGATCAAGATTTATCTAACCTATTCACATGCATTCAGCTAACGGCTTGATTAGGCATATAACTTAGGGCATGCAAAGCATTAGGTTCTTTGGCAAATAAGGCTAAAGTCGTAGCCCAGCCACGAAGCCGCACTCCTAGTGGTCTCTAGCAAGGTCAGGTTTACACAGATTCAACATAGATAATTCTATGGCCAGGTTCTTATCTATCTATAATCCTGTCTTTGTCAGGTTTATAGGCATTAGGCACAATCATATATACAAAGCAGGCTAGTAGATCGTCATTGAGTCTCATTCTAGTAATAATCCTATTCCTGATAATTTCAAGGCATTAAGCATGCATAAACTGATCAATCAAAGGCCCTAGATCCCTAATCATACATATTCATACAATCAATTTCATCCCCATCTCAGATTGGATGGGGATCAGTTCATAGACAAACTAATCATAGCAATAGGACAATAGGAATAATGGAAAAAGCTTCAATTAAATATAAAGGTAAAAGATAAAAGGGAAAGAGAGAAATCTAGAACCCGTTTGTTTGATCCAATTACAAAAATAGAAGATGAAGTGCTTCTCCCATCAATTGTTCTTCAATAAAAGAAATAAAAACTGAAATAAATCTAACCTAGAAAGCTGGAAATCTAATCTAAAAAACTAAAATTAATTGTCTACATTGTGAAAGGAGGCAGAATGAATTCCCCCCAAAGATTAGGATTAGCTCCCTATTTATAGAGTTAGGGAGAAAATCCTAATGAATCAAGGGTGAAAAAGACATTTACATAATGTTTTAGTGGCCTTCAGGGCCCAAATCCGTGATTTCAGCAAGGGGGAAGGCGATGGTGCGCCTTTCCCCACCTCGTCTCATCGAGACAAGTCCTAATTGGGGCGATTTTGCTCCGGCTTTTATTTGTTTAGGTCCTTGGGCTTCCGAAATATGCTCTAATGGTCCCTGACGAATCCCAAAAGTGCTTTGACGGTCCCTAAATAGTCTGGAAATGCTCCAATAGGCTTGGGTCTAGTTCGAAAATGCTCGAATAGTCCCTAGAAATCCCTGAAAACACCGAAAATGCCATAAATAACGGAAAATGCTAATTTTAACTAAAAACTATCAAATTAATAAGAAACTTAACTAAAAGCTAATTAAAACAAACTAAATTAATCCTAAAAACACTATAAAATAGGGAGCTATCAGAATCCAAAGGGAACTATTCAGAGATGCAGAAAGACCAAAAATTCAAAGAGAATTATGGTTGTTTGATCCTATTATAGGACAAAGATTGCCCTGAAACTTGGATCGTCTAGCTCCTAGTGTCATAATAAGATCACAACTAATGACAGAGAGATCAGGAAGTAGAGTAGCAAATTTTTTAACTCCTCAACCCGCCAACATGGAAAGAACAGATGACGAGATGGATAGGCAAGTATTATATACCTTATTCGGGTATGGATATTCAGCAAATAGATATGCTCCTTCCCATAAAGATTCATTGTTATCCACGTGGATCTTAAGCTATAAAAGAGATCAAAGGTTCAAACCTCGCACCCTGCCACATTAGAAAGGAGAAGGCAATCTAGAGGCCCACGTCCCCCCATACAAAGAACTCATGGACATTTGTGATACTGGGAGTGAACGGACATATGATACAAACTAAAAGCCAAGTAATGATAGAGTGTGAAATAGAAGATGATAATTAGACTTGGAAGGGAGTGTTGGGACAATGGAGGTGTGGCGTTGTTCAAGAAACGGAGATTCACTATTTCGAGTTGCTTGGGTCCATGGAAATTTTCTGGAAACGACGTGCAAAAGCTCACTAGCTTAAATCTAGAGATGCAAATACAAGATATTTTAATTCTTTTGCTTCAGGTAGGAAAAAACGTAACAAAATTAAAAGTCTTCGTGGGTTTGATGGTCAGTGGCATGAATGGGATGGGGATTTGGCGGGCGTTATGATACAATATTTTAGGAAGATGTTTCACTCTTCAAATTCTTTCTCCCCTGAAATTCTTGAGTGCATAAATCTAGTTATTTCTCTTTAGTAGAATGAGAAGCTTATGGAAGAAATTACTGTTGATGAAGTAAAGAAAACAGTTTTTAGCATAGATGCTGATAAGGTGATGAGGCCAGATGGAATGAATCCAACATTTTTCCAATTTTATTGGTCTCTGGTAGGCATGGATGTTGTAAAAAATATGCAAGGATTTTTTTGAATCAGGTTACCTTCCTCAATGGCTAAATAGTACTAGTATTGTACTCATACCAAAGCAAAATCAGTATGAGGTTATAGGGGACCTTAGACCCATATCACTATGTAATGTAGCTTATAAGATCCTAGTAAAAGTAATTACTAATAGACTTAAACCGTTACTTAATGCGTTGGTTTCGAAGTCTCAAAGTGCATTTGTGCCTAGGAGAATGATAATAGATCACATTTTAATTGCGTTCGAAACAACACACTTTTAAATAAGAAAAACACAATGGAAAGGGGTTCGCTGCTTCCAAGATCGACACGAGTAAAGCATACGACCGGCTAAAATGGGGGCTTTATCAAATCTATTTTGCAACGGTTTGGTTTTAGTGAGAGGTGGATTAATCTAACCATGGGATGTATAGGAACGGTTGGTTACCATATGACAGTTGATGGACAAGAACTTTGTCCTATCATTCCTTTTAGAGAGATTCGTCAAGGAGACCCATTGTCTCCTTATTTGTTCATCATTTGTGCTGAGGGTCTAAGTGCGTATATACGGACAAAAGAGTCTCAAAACTTGTGACATGGTTGTAAGATTGATCGGGTTGCTCCGTCTGTCAGCCACCTCTTTTAAAATGGTGCAAAATAACTAGTAATTAAATACGAAAAATACTATAAATTACGACGATAACAACACCCCCAAACTTAAGCTTTGCTTGTCCTCAAGCACAGAAAAGCTGAAAATAAAATTTGTATCGTCGAATAAGTTAACGTAAAGACATGAATTATTTTAATCGAAAATGAACAAAAATTCTATATTCAAATCTCGGACTATTTCTTTGGACAAAACCATTTGTTCTTACACTCGTATTTTCCAAATGGACATTTTTCATTACGTTGGATAAAATCGAACCACTTTAAACACCTCGCATGGAAGTCACTCTTATGCTCAAGTGTTTAGGGCAATGAATTTTTCGCTAAAATCCGATAAAAACACTAACTATTAAAAATTTGCACGGTCATCCAAATCTTTACCAAACGTGACCAACTATAAACACGATCAAAAGGTCTTTATCGGGTTGTATCGTTGGTTGAAGGTAAAGGTATGGAGAATAGGAGATTTTGTGGGTGAATAAATTCACGAGATAATTATTTGATAGATTCACAAAAAATATTTTTCAAAAATTTTGTAACGGAAATCTCTCTTTCATATATATATATATAGGAGAGGGCTCTTGTGAGAACCCTTTCTTAGGTGAGGACACTTCTTAGGTGAGAACCAATTAAAACTACGTATTTTTGGGGTATTTTTTTTGACAAAAACGGTGAGTTTCATGTGAGAAGTCGCGCGTTTTTGAAGTTGAAAAGATCTGTCTCTTCGTTCTTCGACTTCTTCCTCGACTCCTTCGTTGTTTCCATCTTCTCTCATTTCTACAGTCGATCAACTTTGGTTTTGATAGAAGATTTGCTTTCTGCATTTCATCAATTATACCGTGTATTTGTTCCTCTGAACTTTGGTTAGTTGTTTATCTTCTTCGTTTTTTCTGTTCATTGTTTTTGTTTGCATTTTTTCGCTTTTTCGTTTTTTTTCCATGAATTTGTTCGTCTGAACGAGGTTTGTTGCTTTATGTTCTTCGTTTATTTTGTTGTTTTATGTTCTTCGTTGATTTTGATAGCGATTTTATGTAGTTTTTTTATTTTCTAGGGTTTCGTTTGTTTGAACTTTATGAAGAAGTTTCTGTATGTGTTTTCTATGTTTTTTGTATTCAAATGTATTTAGTTTGAGAATGTTTTTATGTTGTTTTATTATTGTTTTATATTTTGTGTTTGTTGTTCTAAAATTATGAAGGGAAAAGTACAAAAATAAACCTTGTGGTTTGGCCCATTTTCGAACTGCACCCCTGTGGTTTAAAAGTTTGCAAAGTGGTACCATGTACTTCATTCCGTTAGCAAACACATACCAAATTGACTAACGGTGTTAAAAGTCAAAGGAAAAAGATTTAATTTGGTCCTTATATTTATTTATTTTTATAAATTAACCCCCTTATTATCTAATTATCACAAACAAACCCAAAACAAAAAATAAAAATCAAATATACCATCTTCTCCATCTCTCTTTAATTTCTTTTTATTCTCTTCTTTCTCTCTCCTCTCCCTCTCTCTTAATTTCTCTATCTCTTTCAACTCTTTTAAATTCCTGAGCCAGTGATGGTGCTCTCTCCATCTCATTTTCTCCTCCATCTTCACTTTTCGAATATCTCTACATTCATACTAAATTAATTAATTAATTCTGTATCATAATAATTAATTAATTTAATTTAATTTACCTTGATAGGATTATAAGTGTACAGATAGGGTCTCATCGTCGATGTTGGTCGAATTAGATTTATGTTGATGAAGATACTGCTGCTGCCCATTGTGCTATAATTCCTCAGAAACATTTTTTTAGAATATGAAATTATATAGAGAAATGAAGATGGCGATGCAGATGCAGAGAGATCTCTCTTTCTGCTCAACACTGTTAATCTCTTTCTTAATCTTTCTTCTCCATCCTTTGCGATAGGAAATCGAAAGCATCTAATGCAAATGGAGGCAAATGGAGGTGATGCGGCTCGAATCCTTGGAGAAATCGAAAACTTAAGAGCCGCAAAGACCGACATGGAGAATCGAATTGCTGCTCTTGAAGCTCAGCTCCGTGACTTGAATCTCCAAAACGTCAGTCACTCTTCTAATGGTTCCAATCCTTCAGTTTCCCTAGTTGATTCTCGTTTTGGCCATGAATTATCTCTCCCATTATTTTAGAGAGAGAAATGAAGAGAGAGATAGGAGAGAGAAAGAAAAAAAAATTAAAGAGGGATGATATATTTGATTTTTATTTTTATTTTGGGGTTTGTTTGTGATAATTAGATAATAAGACGGTCAATTTGGTATGTGTTTGCTAACGGAATGAAGTACATGGTACCACTTTGCAAACTTTTAAACCACAGGGGTGCAGTTCGAAAATGGACCAAACCACAAGGTTTATTTTTGTACTTTTCCCAATTATGAACGTATGTTCTGTTAATGGTATATTGTTTTGTTTTATGTTTGTTCTCTATTTTTTAGTTTTGATACCTTTTTTTGTTGCTTTTTGATTTGTAGGTTTTTCATTTGTTTGAAATCTGTAAGTTTGTTGTGGTTTGATTTTGAAATTTAGTGAGTTTCAAAATGATTTTATTTTTTTTCAAAGTTTGTTCTATATTTGCATGTGTTTGTTCTAAAATTTTGAACAAATGTTCTGTTAATGAGATATTGGTTTTGTTTGGGGGTTTTGCTTGTTTGAACTTTCAAAGTTTGTTGTGGTATTATTTTGTATGGTTTTTGTTCTAAAATATTGAACATATGTTCTGTTGATGAGTTATTGCTTTGTTAAATTAGTTTATGTTTTGTTGATGAGTTATTGCATTTGTTCTATGTTTTGTTCTATATTTGCATTTGTTTGTTCTAAAATGTTGATTATATGTTCTGTTTTTTTGTAGAAAATGGGCGGAAATGGAGAAGAGGGTTTCCCAAGTAATGTGATTGATAAGAATTTGCTGGATGAAATTATTGAAGAATATTGTTCTGATGAAGATATGAAAAATAAGAAGAAAGGTAAGAGTGTTGTTCCTGTTGAAGCTATAAGTGGAAAAAGACAGACATCTAGAAGATTTAAGAGGACTTCTAAAAGACCTTCCATTTCTAAAAGACCTTCAATGTCAGCCATTCCTGCTGACAATGATTTGCTCTCTAGTTATGTTGTTCCGTCTAATAATTTGTTGAGACGGCAAACAAGGAGTCAATCTATCAAAGGTGCGTTGAAGCAGGAAACAAGTAGTCAATCTAGTAAAGGTATGTTTAGACGAAAAACAAGGAGTCTATGTAGCAAAGGTTTTGATTCTTCTCAAGTTTCTGAACCTTCTGTTGATGGTTTAAAGGAAGACGTTGATGCTAGGAAGCTAAAGAAAGTTAAGTTTGCAAGAAACATAAATGTTGCTTCTAGGTTTTTAAAGAAGCGGAAGAAGGTTGTTAGTGCAGGTGATGATGAAAATATTTCTAAAATGAATAAGACTGCTCTTGGTCAAAGAATACCTCCTAAACAGTTTATTGGTATTCTTAATGATATTCCAGAGACTCATAAGAATGCAATTAGACGGATTGGATTTGGTGGTTTTTTGGATTTAAGTTTAGATGTTCATAATGCTTCTTTTTGTGAAAGACTTGTCAATAGTTTTAATGTAGATAGGTGTAGCCTTATGTTGGGTAATAGTGAAGAGTTGAAGTTTGTTAAGGAAGATTTTCAAGCTGTTTATGGCTTGCCTTGTGGAGGTGTAGAGATTGAGGAGCCCCAAGATGTTGGGGAAGATGATTGTTCAGATTTTTTTTGCTGAATGGAGGTCTTATTTTGGGCTTGTGAGTGGAAGTCCAATTAATAGTACTGTGATTGCTAAGCTGAATGATCTGAAGACGAAACCATTGTGTGATGAGTTTTTGTTGCATTTCGTATTCTGTGCGGTGAATTGTTGTATTCGTTCAACCAAGAACCAGGCTATGAACTATAAATTTCTTTATAGTTGTAGGAATGTTAATGAGATTGTAAATTTGGACTGGTGTTCTTTTGCATATAAGCATTTGTTGGATTCTGTCAGTGATTGGAAGAGGAGTCCTACTTTTTTCACAGGTCCCCTTCCTTTCTTGTTGGTAAGTATTTTTTTTTTATTATGTGTTTGACAATATTTGTTGGTTGTTTATTTTTTAATTTGTGTTTAACTTGTTCATTTTTGTTATTTTTTTCTAGATAAGTTATTTTGATAGGCTTCAACGAGCTAATGTTGTTAATCCAAGAGATTATCCATTGATATCTGTTTGGAATAAAGAAGGCTTAATACATCATTTGCCCCCTGAATTTGTCCAAAATAGTTGATTGGCCCCCTGAACTTTCAAAGTGTCTCGATAGCCCCCTGAACTTGCATAGAATGTTCAGTTAGCCCCCTGAACTTGCGTAAAATGTAATCAATTAATCATTCGGTTGTAAAAAAGCAAGTCAAATGCGGAAGATATGTTACACGTGCCTTAGAATGTCATTACATACTTCACAAAATAAATTAAAACATGTTAAAAAAGAATTTCTTACTTATTCAATTATAAAACATTTTCTTCTCTAATATTATAATCGCATACCCCGATCTTGGTCGTTTTACTTTTTTAAGATGCGTGCAACTTATCTTCCGCATTTAACTTACTTTTTTTACAACCGAGTGATTAATTGATTACATTTTATGCAAGTTCAGGGGGCTAACTGAACATTTTATGCAAGTTTAGGGGGCTATCGAGACACTTTGAAAGTTCAGGGGGCCAATCAACCATTTTAGACAAGTTCAAGGGGCAAATGATGTATTAAGCCAATAAAGAACGAATTCAAAAGAGGATGGCTTTGGAGAAATTGAGGGGATTTGGAAGTGGAATTGTGTTAAATAGAATATTGGTAGGAGAAAACTTGGTAAGAGAAGGTATGTATGGGGATGATGGAAAATTGGAAAGAGAAGCAGTGAATAGGAATGAAGATAAACAAGATGCTGAAGTTGGCAATAAGAAGGAATGTGGAGAAGCTTCTTCTAGTGGACCAGCAGAAATTTTTGTACGTTATTATAGCTTTCCCTTTGTTTTTAAATTTTAGAACATTCTTATTAAATTTTAGAACATGTTTATTAAATTTTAGAACATGCTTACTATTATTTATAACTTGCCCTGTTTTTTAATTATGGTTTTGTATATGCAGGAATTTCTTTCTAAGTTCCAATCATTAGCTAAAGAACTGGGTTCTAAAGTTAATGAAATGTATGTTATGTTGAAAGAAGCTAATGTTGTTTTTGGTGAAGATGGTACAAGCGTTGAGATGGGTAATGTGATAAAGAGTTTATGGAGTAAATATACTCGAGGCAATGAAGATCCAGTTAGTCAAAGTGAAGGAGGGAAAGAAGAAGTTGTTAATGAGAACAAAGCTGAAAGTAAAAAAGATACAGGAATGACTGGAGATTTTGAATGTGATTTGTCTAGTCAAGATAGTCATCCTTATCTTAATTCTGAATTTTTTGATGAGATAGATGCTTTAGTTGAAAGAATAAAAAGAGAGAAGAAAGATCAGAGAGAAAGTGAAACTCCAATGAAGAAATCTGAAGAAAAATATTCTTGTCCAAATTTTAATTTGTTGAGTCAAGAGTTGCATGATTTTGTTGGAGCTGAAGGTGGATCTACACAAACAAAAAAATTTATTGAGAAAGTGGATGTTGCAGATGTGAAGAATAATTCTGATCCTGAAGTAATGTATGTGATAAGAATTATTTTATATTTTGTTTATTTTTTTTAATGTTTGTTATATTTTAGAACATATGTCTTATTGTTTAGGACATAGGTTTTATGTTTCTGATTATCTTATTGCTTTTTTATGTTTTAAGGTGGTTTGTTTTGTCAACAGGTTTATTGTTGATGATGAAGTTGATAACGTGATGATAGAAGATGTTGTGGATGTAGATTTACAAGCTTTGCCTAGAAATATTCCAGATAAGTTACAGAGTCTGTGCAAATGGGCTAATTCCGAGTTGGTGAAAGGCAATTTTGTTAGCTATGTTGTTGGTGAAGAATTGTTTGGACATGCTGCTAAAGCATTATTGTTGAGGCAGGATATATATTCTTTGGTTCATATGGAAGAGATAACTTGCAACGTTATAATTTTCTATATGAGGTATTTTGTTTTTGAAATATTATAGTTTTATTTATATTAGTTGTAGTTGATTCTTACTATGTACTTTTGTGTTTTTATGTAGCTACTTGTTTAATTTGTTGAAGAAAAGAGGAATGGACAAATTGTTTTATTTTGTCGATCCTCATTACACTTATTCAATTGGAAGTACTAAAACAGTAAGCCAGCGCTCATATGAGTTGATGAATCGATTGAAGATGTCCACGATGGATAAGTCTATCTTTTTGTGTCCATATAATACAGGGTATGAAATTTTAGTTATTTTATTTAATATTTTTGTAAGTAATTTTCTTTATTTTGAAATAATAATAGTATTATTTTCAGTGGACACTGGACGTTGTCAGTTATCGATTTGACGAATTTTAGAGCTTATTGGTTGGATCCGTTGAGAAGGCGTTTGCCAAAGGCAGATATATGGATGGATGTTGTGAATGAGTATGTTTTTTGTTTATATTTTGTTTTATAGTTTATTTGATATATAATTATGTTTTAAGATTAAGATTATGTACCTGATTTTAATGAATTTCATTTTAACAACGCTATTCTATTATACTCTGGGAATGATCAAATTAAAGTCAAATGGACTGCACTTTTGGTAACTCTTAATTTGTATATTGGTTTTGTACATGTGTGAAATTGTTTAGAACGTAAAGGTTAGATTGATGTACATGATTTTAATGTTGTGCTTGTTGTGTTGTAGGGTGTGCCAGAGCAGAAAGATCATAACACATGTGGTTTTTTTGTAATGCGGTACATGAGAGATATTGTGATGGACAATGATTTGAAGTTTGCTGAAAAGGTATAGTCCACTTATAAT
Organism: Euphorbia lathyris; assembly: GCF_963576675.1. Taxonomy (NCBI): domain Eukaryota; kingdom Viridiplantae; phylum Streptophyta; class Magnoliopsida; order Malpighiales; family Euphorbiaceae; genus Euphorbia; species Euphorbia lathyris. Next base: position 26,319,748 of record NC_088919.1, on the reverse strand, counting down.
AAATGTTTTGTTGCATTATTTTAAAATTATAGTTTGTTTTATGGTATTAATTTTTTTATATTTTGTAGTGGAAAAGTAGGTGTGGTATGAAATATAGTTAAATTGATTTGGATGAAGTTCGGAAAGAGTTTATGGAAGAAGTGGTAAGAGTAGGAGTTACTGGAATTGATGACTGTTTTACTGATGATGTTTCTAATAGTAATGCAATGTAAGTGATATTTAAGAATTTTTGTAATTTAGAATATCTGTATGTGTTTTTTGAACATATGGTTTATATTTTAGAACATGAGAATAGAATTTAAGAGTATGTGTTTTCTGTTTTGGAACATGGTTAATTTTTTTTGGTTATTTTTTTATGTTGTTAATAGGAGAGTAGAGAAAGATGTAGTTGAGAAAGCACAAGAAGGTGGTGTTGGAAATCGTGCAAAAAGGATTTCAAAGTTGCCTGTATATCTACAGTCTCCATTTTTGGTTGAGTCTGAGCATTTACTAAATAATATGCTTGGTTCGAGGAGAATGTTGGTGGAATATGCTTTCTGTAATGGAGACCCACAGTAAGATCTTAATTGAATGTTGTTTGTGTTAATTTGAATTTTCTTTAAGATATACTTATTATTTTTATTTTATTCTGTTTGCTTTTTTTGAAGTGAGTTGTTGTATAGTGATTCTTTGTCCACAATCAATAGAGAGGAGATTATGACCTTGTCAGGAAAGAATCATTTGATTTGTAATGTTGTTGATGCGTGGTCTCGAATATTGAATGGTGAAAGGAAGAGCAAGGGTCAAATTGCTGCGAACAGATTCTTCTTCTCTACTGTACCATTTGTATGTGTTTTTACTTTTTGATATTTTTTTTGTTAAAAAGAAATTGGATTATATTAATATGAATATTGTATTTTTGTATAGTTGTTACTATGCACAGATAAGGGAGTTCCTGGATCTACTAAGTACAACGATAGACACGATGCTTTTTTTGAGAGGATTAGTTATGAACTTCGTGAGGCTAAAGTAGATAGTTTACAAAATTATCACTTGGTAATTATATTAAAAGTAAATTGTGTTTTACTGTAATTTTTGTTTGAAATTATTATGATTGCTAATGGTTTATCTTTTTAGGTGTTCTTTCCGGTTGTTCATGTTGCACATTTCTATCTTTTTGTTATCAACCATTTTACTGGAAAAATAGACGTTATTGATAACAAGGCTCTTGAGAAAGGTGTTCAACCTTCTAGTAAATATAAGGGTTTTGCAAAGGCTTTGGTAATATTACTCAACTGTTTTTTAGTTTTGTTATTGTGTTCTATATATTTATTATCATGTTCTGAAAAACTAACTGTATGTTCTGAATAGTTTATGATATGTTTTAATATTCATAAGATGTTGTTTTATGTTTTCCAAGTGAAAGCATATTCACTTTATATTAAAAGAGAAAGCCCTGAATGTTTGAATGATATCAGTGCTTATAGTGCAAGACATTTGAAGTTGAAGTGGAAAGACACAACCAACAATGATGATTGTGGTGTTTTCCTTATGAAGCATATGGAATTATATTTTGGACAATATGTTAATAAATGAGATATTGGAGTTGGAGATAACAATGTGAGTTTTTTTTAATCTTTTTTATGATAGGTTGATGTTATTATTTTGAGAATATTAGTAATATTGATTTTGTAATATTGCAGGTTGATCCGTTGAAGAATTTTAGAGTTGAGTACTGTTGGAGGATTTTGTCAGATCCTGGAAACAAAGAAGTTGCTGCTGTTAATGGGAAGGCATTAAAATGGAAGAATGAACACTAGTATTATTAGTTTAGTTAGTTATAATTTGTAATATATATGGGATAGTTATTGTAATTTTTGTAAAATATATTGTAGAAGTTTCTGTTGGCAAAGTTTGTGTTTTATTTTTTTAACATGTTATATATGTTAGAACATAAGACATATTTGTTGGAACATAAAACATATTTTTTGGAACATACACGATTTTGATAACAGCAATGAAGTGTAGATTGGATATATTTGTTTAGAGTGGAAAGGTGTGCAGCTTAGAGGCTTGTTTAACAAAATTGTAATCATATGGAAATTCATTAGAATAGAATGAGAAGCTTGAAGTTAAATTTTACTGTTATACATGTTTATATCCACTATAAACATGTTAGATTCATTTTGATACATGTCATAATGATCATATTTGTAATACTTAAAATATGATAATTATGGCATACGTCATAAATTGGATGGAATATAGATAAAAAGATAGAGGAACATGAAATAATTATTATACTTATAATACTTTGAAATATGTTAATTATGTCATTGAATGAAATACGGGTAAAAAGATAGAGAAATAAAAATAACAAATTTTAGAGAAATAAAAATAAGAAATTTTCAGCTTCTTACATAGAAAAAAATAATTCTGTGACAATAAATTGTATATTGGAAATATTAAATTGTTGTTCTAAAACATGTATCATATGTTCTAAAAAATATATCATATGTTCTAAACAATATAAGAGATTAGTTGTTCTATTTTTCTAGACAGTTTCTGCTATCATGGTTAGCAAGCTGTTTACAGACTCTGCATAACCTCTTTTTTTTCTGGTTTTCCTCAACAGCTTTCTCTCTTTCACTCTTCAATCTTTTATCACCGTTTCCCTTTTGGAATATGTACACATGTACCTTTGTTCTTTGATATTTTTGGTGCTTTGACATTAATTTCAGTTGGTACACTAGTTCCAATCAACATTTCAATGTCTTGATTTTTTGTAAGAGTTCTGTTTTTCTCAGTGTCTTTTTGAGTGATGTTAGCTTCTAAATCCATTCTGATTCCTTGAAACTTCTTCACAAAGATCCTTTATATTTTCCTCATTACCTTGAGCTAAATAGACACAAACATTAATCTCTGACCATAGTTGATTCAGCAATGTTTTCTTATCAATTGTAGCAGCACATTCTTCCATAAGATTTCTGTGCAGATTAATGTTTTTTTGACTTGTTGCTAATGTAGTCCATCTGTTAAGAACATACCTGTTAGGAATTGATTCAAGCATTTTTGCCTTCCAAACCCACACTATGTGTCTACATGGTAAGCCTTGTCTTTCAAACTTCTTGCACGGACATTTTGTTTCGTCTTTAATGTTGCTGTACATAACCTGAAAGTTTTTTGATGTCCTTTGCTCTTTGATAGTGTAAATTTCGAAAGGAGGTTGTTTATAGAATCCGTCTATTCCACAAAAGAAAGAACCATTATAAACCTCTTCCTGAAACTCATAAAAGACAGTAGTTGTATAAACATCAGCTCCATGTGTTTCAATACCCATTGGTGTTTTGCATACAGGTCTTTTATGTTTGGCATCATTGTCATTGTGAGCTTGGTTATGCCTTTGTGCATCCATTGCACTATCAAATCTCAAATAAAATTCTACAAGACTTAAATGAGAATTTGTAAAAGCAGTGAAAAAGTTGTTCTCGCTCTCTGACCTTGATGTAGTTCTCATAATTCCTCCTAGGAATAAGTCCCTGAAGTACGCTGGAATCCACATTTTTCTGATTTCAAATATTTGACCTAGCCATTCATGTTTTTCCAAATTAAACTCTGAAATGACTGCTTTCCATTTTTCATCAAATTCTTCAGGTTCAATCTCAACACTCCAGACAATTGGTTGAATCCTTTTTAAGAAATTGGTTTCTTGCATAATTGCACGACCTATTAAAAAAACCAGTAAGTATCTTCATTATATACAAAAAAATTTAACATGCCAATAATATATTGGAACATACAATTTAATACGTGATCAAAACATATAGTAGAACAATCAAGCAGTAAATTTTTTAATTGTAAACAATGCTTTGGAAGGCTTACCTATTTTATCATTCATCTTTTTCATAATGTGCCACATGCAGAATCTATGTTCTGTTTTTTGGAAAACATTTTTTATTGCAATCTTCATTGCTGGATCTTGATCTGTTATTAAGCATGTAGGTTCATTGCTTCCCATTGCGTTAAGAAACGTTTTGAAAACCCACTCAAATGATGCAATATCTTCTTTAGCAATGAAACAAGCAGCGAACGTAACACATTTTTTGTGGTGGTCTACTCCAGTAAAGGGGCCAAAGATCATGTTATATCTGTGGAAATAATATACAAATATTTGTAAATAAGAAAACTTTTTAAGAATATAAGAATAAGATTTTAGAACATGCCAATAAGATTTTAGAACATGCCAATTAATATTTAGAACATTGCAATAAGAAATTAGTACATGTAATATTATACCTGTTTGTTTGGTATGTTGTGTCAAAAGATACCATATCACCAAATAGAGCATAATTCTTTCTACAAATGGGGTCTGCCCATAAAGCTCTGCAGAGATGATCGTCTTCATCCATATCAAAGTCGAAAAAAAAGCAGACCATAGAAGTTTTTTCTTGCTGAAAATGTCAATAAACATTTGGGCATCTGACTCATAAATGTAAGCCTTTAAATCTCTGTGGAAGTTTTTGAAATCTTGCTTAGATGCTCCTACATTGTTGTATCCTCCAACATTTTCTTTTATTTGCCTGTATGTTCTTACGGGTCCGACATTCATCTACACAAAACACATGAACAGATTTTATAAAGAAAGTAAATACAATTTGAAAACATTGTAGATGTTGTTAGGAAAGTAAATTTAGAATATGACTCACCTTAGAATTATCAACAATCAACTTCTTGTGTAGTATTGTCAGTTTTCTTCCCTGTTTTTGAAATTTCATACAGCGTGGACTGTAAAGTGGGTGTGTATGTTCCTCTTTTAAACGATAGACAATATATTTTCCATCATTGCAGTACTTTAAAACAATTTGTGCTTGGCATCCAACACGTGTGATTAATCTTCTTCTCGGTTTATGTCCTTCAGTATCTTCAACATTTTTTTTCTGCTTATGGCCTGCTTTATTACACAAACAGTATTGAAAAATCACAACATTTGTGTTCTTTCTTTTTTTCACTGTAGATTTTCTAATATTAAATCCTGCTTCAGTGGCATATGCTTTGTAAAATTCAATACCCTCATCAATAGTATTAAATTTTGTTCCTACAATAGGTATTTTTTCCGGAGAGCAACATGGCTTCCATTCTTTTGTTCCTCCAGGAGTCAGGACAATTTCTACTTGTGGAGTGTAGGATATAATTGCAGTGGAAGAATCATTTGGCTGCTCTTCATTTGACACTGCATTTAAATGCAATTTTGGAACATATGTGATAATATATAGCACATATGAACAATTGTTTAGAACATGAGGTACAGTTTGAAGAACGTAGTGAACTCTATATTTCAATACACTCAATTTTATTTTTTCAACAATTTTTACAACTAATTATAAATAAAAAACGAATAATATGTACTAATATCTATAGAACACATGAACAATTATTTAGAACAAGATTTTTTAGATTATGAAGAACACATGTACCTCTTTCAATAGTTGAAGACAGAGAAATTTCATGGTTATCATCATTCTCCTGTAGATCATTGTCTATTATATCATGCAATTCCATTGTTTCAGAATAGAATCTGAATGATTTCCAATCTGTTTCAGATTTAAGCAATTTCTGAATAATTATAAACATAAAAAACAGAACACAATTTAATATTCATTTATAATTGTTGGAGATAAAATTACCTGATTGATGCTATTTCTTTGACTGTAGATCGTTTTTTCTTAATCTGATTTGCGATTTCAGATTATTTTTTGAGTGTTTAATGACGGAACGATGAGGAAGGAGGTCGATCTAATTGAGGATGATGAAGATCGATGATGGAGAACTATGATGGAGAAGATGATGGAGAACGATGATGGAGATCGCTGATGAAGAAGGATGATGAAGAACGATGATGGAGAGGATGTGAGGGATTTGAGCGATTTTTGTTCGTGATTTTACTGTGAGTGAATCACGCGATTTTTTCATTAGAGTAGCAGGTGGTTTTGGAATGAGTAAAACGGTGTAGTTTTAGGTGGTTCTCACCTATCAAAGTGTCCTCATCTAAGGGAGGGTTCTCACTTGATCCCTCCCATATATATATATATATATATATATATATATATATATATGGAAGAATTCTCAATGGTGAGTCTCCATCCATGGAGACTAATATATTCTGATTAAATGACCTGCTATAGCAGGTTACTAATAGATTATCAGGTTACCTAAAGATATATTTCTCTCACCATCATAAATTTTTTCTGTTTTTTAAGAATGTTTCTCTATGTGTAATAAATGATTGTCCACATTTTTCAAAAATACTTAATCTCTCCATAATAAATCAATTATAGAAAAATGATTACTACATAGATTTTTTTATTACGGCAAATTGCATAGAAAAAATGTAGCTAGAATATAATAAAAAAGACTAATTTTTCTATATCCATGTTTTTATATCTAAAAATAATTAAGAATCTTATAATAGCTTTTATTCTTCTAGTTTACCATTTACACTTTTGTTTTTTCTAGTATTGTTTCGTGGAAATATTTTTTAAACGGATTATATTACGCTTTTTAGCGGCTTACTGAGATAAGCATACTTGTTTTTTTTTTTATCTTTTCATTATTTTCTACTTTTATCCAATACAAACAAAATTGTATTATTTTCATTTTATATAACAATTTCAGTACATTGTTTTCAAATAGTTACTTATATTTTTTACAATTTCTCATTATATAATTATCATCTAAAATTTGGAGATTTTCTTATAATTTTTTTTAAATTTATTTTATTTTAGAATCTTTATATGTTACTATTAATTAAGATTATATGAAAAAATAAAAGGCAAATACATCACTAGCTCCCTAAACTTGTTTATAATAGTAGATTGGCTCTCTGAACTTGCTTATTTCGTATTACCAGCTCCCTAAACTTGTCCATAAATTTTTTTTAGCTCGCTGAACTTTGCAAATGTCTCACCAGCTCCCTAAGCTTGCTTATTCCGTAACAACTAAATACAAAAATCATAATACTAACTCAGGTTAAGGTGCAAAAATACCCCTAATATTTTGGTTAGGAGTAATTTTACCCTAACATCCAAAATTGTGCAATTTTACCCCTAACGTTAGTAGCCAAGCAAATTTATAATTTTGGTGAATTTTTTGAATTTTTTTGTCCAATTCGTACAAAAGACAGTATATTTTTTTCACATCCCAACATATGTTTGTGATTTATTACTGATAAAATGACGTACATGTAAAGTGTAGATGACAAGATTCATGACCGAGAAGACAGTTCGATGCATTATTTCTCAAATTAACCCCATTTATCAATGTTAGAGGTAAAATTGCTATTGACTTCTAACATTGTGGGTAAAATTGTAATATTTTAGACGTTAGCGTAAAATTACTCCTGACCCAAAATGTTAGGGGTAATTTTTACACTTTAATCCGAGTTAATATTATGGTTTTTGTATTTAGTTGTTACAAAATAAGCAAGTTTAGGGAGCTGGTGAGACACTTGCAAAGTTCAGGGAGCTAATCAATTTTTATTGACAAGTTTAGGGAGCTGGTGATACGAAATAAGCAAGTTTAGGGAGCTGGTGAGACACTTGCAAAGTTTAGGGAGCCAATCTACTATTATGGACAAGTTCAGTGAGCTAATAATGTATTAGGCCAAAATAAAATAAAATTTATGATTTTTCCTTTTTACCCATACACACACACACACACACATATATATATATATATATAGGATTAAACGTGTCCATAAACCAAGCTAGTTCATGTCTATGTACTTTATAATATGACATACTCGATATATATAGTAACATATGTGAATATTTTTGAGATTCGATCTTTGATGCGATCTCCTCTATAATCTCGAGCCAAGGCGAAGGAAGGCCTCACAAGACATGTGCCCTTAGCCACACATGGTGTGAGAGGAAAGACAAAGGAGAAATGATGGAGGTTTACCTCTGCACGGCGTGTCTAGGGGACCTCACAAGACATGTGCCCTTAGCCGCACGTTATGTCATGTTACGTTACGTTCTTATAAGTTATGTTATTCTAAGTTATGTTATGTTACATTACGTTACGTTATTCTAAGTTATGTTACATTATGTTACGTTACGTCACGTTAAGTTACGTAAGATTAAATTATGTTTGATAATATGACGTTACGTTACACTACGTTACGTTACGTTACACTACGTTACGTTATGTTACGCTATATTACGTTATGTTACGCTACGTTACGTTACGTTATGTTACGCTACATTATGTTATGTTACGCTACGTTACGTTACGTTATGCTACGTTATGTTACGCTACGTTACGTTACATTATTCTAAGTTACGTTACATTATGTTATTCTAAGTTATGTTACATTATGTTATTCTAAGTTATGTTACATTACATTAATGTTACATCACATTAAGTTACGTAAGATTAAGTTACATTTGATAACATGATGTTACGTTACGTTACATCACGTCACGTTATGTTACGTTATGTTACGTCACATTACATTACGTTATTCTACATTATGTTATTTTAAGTTACGTTACGTTATTCTAAGTTATGTTACATTACGTCACGTTACGTCACATTAAGTTACGTTAAGTTACGTAAGATTAAGTTATGTTTGATAACATGACGTTACGTTACGTTAAGTTACATAAAATTAAGTTACGTTTGATAATATGACGTTACATTACATTTCGTTATGCCACATTACTTTACGTTATGTGATGCTACGTTACGTCAATCGAAGTTATGTTATTCTAAGTTACATTATGTTATTCTAAGTTATGTTACATTACGTTACATTATTCTAAGTTACGTTACGTTATTCTAAGTTATGTTACATTAAGTCACGTTACGTCACGTTAAGTTACATAAGAATAAGTTACGTTTGATAACATAACGTTACGTTACGTTACGTTACGTTACGTCATGTTACGTTACATGATGTCACATCACGTTACATAAGATTAAGTTGCATTTGAGTTCAGTAATGTTTCACTTCAGTGATGTTTCAGTGCAGTAATATTTCAGTTTACAGATGTTTCAGTTGAGTGATGTTTTAGTTAAGTGATGTTTCAGTTCAGTGATGTTTTAGTTCAGTGATGTTTCAATTGAGTGATGTTTCAGTTCAGTAATATTTCAGCTCATTGATATTTCAGTTCAGTAATGTTTCAGTTGAGTGATGTTTCAGTTCAGTAATGTTTCAGTTTAGTAATATTTTATTTCAATGAACTGAAAATCACTGAACTGAACTGAAACATTACTAAACTGAATGTTTCAGTGATGTTTCAGTTCACTGAATGTTTCCGTTCAGTAATGTTTCAGTTCAGTGATGTTTCAGTTCAGTAATGTTTGATTTCAGTAATGTTTTAGTTCAATGATATTTTAGTTTAGTAATATTTTTAGTTCAGTAATGTTTCTGTTGAATGATATTTCGGTTTAGTGATGTTTTGATTCAGAGATGTTTCAGTTTAGCGATGTTTCAGTTCAGTAATATTTTAGTTCAGTGATGTTTTAGTTCAATAATGTTTTAGTTTAGTAATGTTTCAGTTTAGTAATGTTTCAATTCAGTGATGTTTTAGTTCAGTAATGTTTTGGTTGAGTAAGGTTTCAGTTTAGTAATATTTCAGTTCAGTGATGTTTCAGTTAAGTGATGTTTCAGTTTAGTGATATTTCAGTTCAGTGATATTTCGGTTCAGTGATGTTTCAGTTCAGTGATGCTTCAGTTTAGTGATGTTTCAGTTCAATGATGTTTTGATTCAGTGATATTCAGTTTAGTAATACGTCAGTTCAGTGATGTTTTAGTTCATTAATATTTCAGTTTAGTAATATTTCACTTCAGTAACGTTCAGTTCAGTAGTGTTTTAGTTCATTAATGTTTCAGTTGAATGGTGTTTCAGTTTAGTAATGTTTCAGTTCAATAATGTTTCAGTTGAGTGGTGTTTGAGTTCAGTTATGTTTGAGTTCATTAATATTTGAGTTTAGTAATGTTTCAGTTTAGTAATCTTTTAGTTCAGTAATGTTTCGGTTTAGTGATGTTTCAGTTCAGTAATATTTCAGTTTAGTGGTGTTTTAGTTCATTAATGTTTCAGTTTAGTAATATTTCAGTTCAGTGATGTTTTAGTTCAATAATATTTCAGTTCAGTGATGTTTCAGTTCAGTAATGTTTCAGTTTAGTAATGTTTCAAGTTAGTAATGTTTCAGTTCAGTAATGTTTCAGTTGAGTGATGTTTGAGTTCAGTTATGTTTGAAGTCAGTCATATTTCAGTTCAGTAATGTTTCCATTTAGTAATATTTCAATTCGGTAATGTTTCAGTTCAGTGATGTTTTAGTTCAGTAATATTTCAGTTGAGTAAGGTTTCAGTTTAGTAATATTTCAGTTCAATGATGTTTCAGTTTAGTGATGTATCGGTTCAGTGATGTTTTAGTTCAGTAATGTGTCAGTTTAGTGATATTTCAGTTCAATAATGTTTCACTTTAGTAATCTTTTAGTTCAGTAATATTTCAGTTCAGTTATGTTTCAGTTTAGTAATATTTCAGTTCAGTGATGTTTCAATTCAGTAATATTTCAATTCGATGATGTTTCATTTCAGTGATGTTTTAGTTCAGTAATATTTCAGTTCAGTAAGGTTTCAGTTTAGTAATGTTTCAATTCGGCAATGTTTCAATTCAATGATGTTTCAGTTCAGTAATGGTTCAGTTGAGTGAGGTTTCAGTTTAGTAATATTTCAGTTAAGTGATGTTTAAGTTTAGTGATGTTTTAGTTCACTGATGTTTCAGTTTAGTGATGTTTTGGTTCAGTGATATTCAGTTTAGTAATATTTCAGTTTAGTGGTGTTTCAGTCCAGTAATGTTTCAGTTTAGTAATATTTCAGTTCAGTGATGTTTCAGTTCATTGATGTTTCAGTTCAGTGATGTTTCAGTTTAATGATGTTTTAGTTCAGTAATATTTCAGTTTAGTAATGTTTCAGTTCAGTAATGTTGCTGTTTAGCAATGTTTCAATTCGATAATATTTCAATTTAGTGAGGTTTCAGTTCAATAATGTTTCAGTTGACTATGTTTCAGTTTAGTAGTATTTCAGTTCAGTGATATTTCAGTTTAGTAATATTTCAGTTCAGTAATATTTCAGTTGAGTAATGTTTCAGTTGAGTGATGTTTCGGTTCAGTGATATTCAATTTAGTAATATTTCATTTCAGTGACATTTCAGTTCGGTAATGTTTCAGTTTAGTAATATTTCAGTTCAGTGATGTTTCAGTTCAGTAATATTTCAGTTCAGTAATGTTTCAGTTAAGTGATGTTTTAGTTTAGTAATGTTTCGGTTTAGTAATATTTCAGTTCAATAATGTTTCAGTCAAGTGATATTTTAGTTTAGTAATGTTTCAGTTGAGTGATGTTTCAGTTCAGTAATGTTTTAGTTTAGTAACGTTTCAGTTCAGTAATGTTTGAGTTCAGTAACGTTTCAGCTCAGTGATGTTTCAGTTTTGTGATGTTTCAGTTCAGTAATATTTGAGTTTAGTAATATTTCAGTTTAGTGATATTTCAGTTCAGTAATGTTTCAGGTCAGTGATGTTTTAGTTCAGTAATGTTTCAGTTCAGTAATGTTTAAGTTCAGTGATGTTTCAGTTGAGTGATGTTTCAATCAAAATATTTCAGTTCAGTGATGTTTCAGTTCAGTAATGTTTCAGTTTAATAATGTTTCTGTTCAGTGATGTTTGAGTTCCGTAAAGTTTTCTGTTCAGTGATATTCACGTTACGTTACATTACATTTGCGTGAGGATATAAATCAATTGCATGAAGGGAGTAGTATTTAATACGACATCTAAATGGACGACATTAGACATTTATTATTATCATTAGTGTGGCATTAGAGTATATGAATTATAGAGATTGTAAGTTTAATGATTGTTTATAAATAAATGAATGCTTAAAGAAATAAAAAAATTAAGGATTTACAAATTGATCTTGGAATCCTAAGGATTTACAAATTGAGCTTACAATTCTAGAAATTTATAAATTGAGCTTACAATTCTAAGGTAATAAATAGGGGGACAACACCATTAATTAAAACATCATTAATGTTTTATTTGGTTATCATAAATAATGTTGTACATTCTCAATGTCAAGCTTTTCGTGTTCCCAATGAATAAGCATTTATTAAGATTTAATGCATATAACATTGATTAGACGGATACAAAATTACTTAAAAGAAGACGTCTTCTTATGTAAAATAAAAACATCCGGAAAAAAACATTATTTCTTGGAAGTTGCTTATATCTTGAGGAAAGAGAAAACGTTTTTCAAAGCATAATACTCCAAGTTACAACTGACATGTCATCAGGTAAAACCCATTTTAATATTAAATCACAACTTAAATCATGGACCACTAAATCTTGATCTAATGGCTATTAAACACTCACCATGTATGGAGATAATTTTTATATATATAGGGTTGTTCTCAATGGTGAGCATAAATTATCTCCATACATATATATGAGGTTGTTCTCAATGGTGAGCACTAAATTATCTCCATACATGGTGAGTGTTTAATAGCCATTAGATCAATTAAATTTTTTTTTATTTCTTTGAGCGTTCATTTATTTATAAACAATCATTAAACTTACAATCTTTATAATTCATATATTCTAATGCCACACTAATGACAATAATAAATGTCTAATGTCATCCATTTAAATGTCGTATTAAATACTAATCCCTTCATGCAATTGATTTATATCCTCACACAAACGTAATGTAACGTAACGTAAATATCACTGAACAGAAAACTTTATGGAACTCAAACATCACTGAACAGAAACATTACTGAACTGAAACATCACTGAACTGAAATATTTTGAATTGAAACATCACTCAACTAAAACATCACTCAACTGAAACATCACTGAACTGAAACATTACAGAACTAAAACATTACTGAACTGAAACATCACTAAACTGAAACATTACTGAACTGAAACATCACTAAACTGAAATATTACTGAACTCAAATATTACTGAACTAAAACATCACGAAACTGAAACATCACTGAGCTGAAACATTACTGAACTCAAACATTAGTGAACTGAAACATTACTAAACTAAAACATTACTCAACTCAAACATCACTCAACTGAAACATTACTGAACTGAAATACCACTCAACTGAAACATTACTGAACTGAAATATTACTAAACTAAAACATTACTCAACTAAAACATCACTTAACTGAAATACTACTAAATTAAAATATTACTGAACTGAAACAACACTAAACTGAAGCACCACTGAACTGAAATATTACTAAACTGAAACATTACTGAACTGAAATGTCACTACAATGAAATATTACTCAATTGAATATCACTGAACCAAAACATCATTCAACTGAAACATTACTGAATTGAAATATTACTGAACTGAAACATTACTGAACTGAAACATCACTGAACTGAAATACTACTCAACTGAAGCATTACTCAACTGAAACATTACTGAACTGAAACCTCACTAAATTGAAACATTATCGAATTGAAACATTACTAAACAGAAACATTACTGAAATGAAACATTACTAAACTGAAATATTACAGAACTAAAGCATCATTGAACTGAAATACTACTGAACTAAAATATCACTAAACAGAAACATCACTGAACTGAAACATCACTGAACTGAAATATTACTAAACTGAAACATTAATGAACTGAAACACCACTTAACAGAAATATTACTAAACTGCATATCACTGAACCAAAACATCACTGAACCAAAACATCACTGAACTAAAACATCACTAAACTTAAACATCACTTAACTGAAATATTATTTAAACTGAAACCTTACTCAACTAAAACATTACTGAACCGAAACATCATTTAACTGAAACATTGCCGAATTGAAACATTATTAAACTGAAACATTACTGAACTAAAATATTACTCAACTAAAACATGACTGAACTGAAACATCACTGAACTGAAACATCACTGAACTGAAATATTACTGAACTGAAACATTACTGAACTGAAACATCACTGAATTTAAACATTACTGAACTAAAAGATTACTAAATCAAAACATTACTGAACTGAAACATCACTAAACTGAAACATTACTAAACTGAAATATTAGTGAACTAAAACATCACTGAACTGAAATATTACTAAATTGAAATATTACTGAATTGAAACATCAGTGAATTGAAATATTACTGAACCGAAACATCACTGAACTCAAACATTAATAAACTCAAAGATTACTAAACTGAAACATTACTAAACTCAAATATTACTGAACTGAAATATTACTGACTTCAATCATAATTGAACTCAAACATCACTCAACTGAAACATTACTGAACAGAAACATTACTAACCTGAAACATTACTAAACTGAAACATCACTAAATTGAAACATTACTGAACTGAAATATTAATGAACTGAAACATCACTGAACTAAAATATTACTAAACTGAAACATCAATGAACTAAAACATCACTGAACTGAAATATTACTGAACTGAAACATCACTGAATTGAAACATTACTTAACTAAAAGATTACTAAACTGAAACATTACTGAACTAAAATATTACTAAACTCAAATTTTATTGAATTGAAATATTACTGAACTCAAACATAACTGAACTCAAACATCACTCAACTGAAATATTACTAAACTCAAATATTACTGAACTGAAATATTACTGAACTCAAATATAACTGAACTCAAACATCACTCAACTGAAATATTACTGAACTGAAATATCACGAAACTGAAACATCTCTGTATCGAAACATCACTGAACCTAAACATCACTCAACTGAAACATTACTGAACTAAAATTATTACTGAACTAAAACATAATTCAACTAAAATATTACTGAAATCAAAGATTACTGAACTAAAATATTACTGAACTGAAACATTGCTAAACTGAAACATTACTGAACTCAAACATCACTGAATTGAAACATTACTGAACTTAAACATTACCAAACTGAAATATTACTGAACTGAAACATTAGTAAACTTAAACATTACTAAATTGAAATATCACTGAACCGAAACATTACTAAATTAGAACCTTACTTAACTGTAACATTACTGAACTGCAATATTACTAAACTGAAATATCACTGACTGAAACATTACTGAAATAAAACATCAATGAACTGAAATATTACTGAACTAAAACATCACTAAACTGAAATATCACTGAACTGAAACATCACGGAACTGAAATATTACTGAACTAAAACATCATTAAACTAAAACATTACTCAAATCAAATATTACTGAACTGAAACATTACTGAACTGAAACATCACTGAACTGAAATATTACTGAACTCAAACATTACTGAATTGAAACATTACTGAACTGAAACATCACTCATCTGAAACATTAATGAACTGAAACTTTACTAAACTAAAATGTTACTAAAGTGAAACATCACTCAACTGAAACATTACTAAATTGAAACATTACTAAACTGAAACATCACTAAACTGAAATATTACTAAACTGGAACATTCTTAACTCAAACATTACTGTACTGAAATATTACTAAACTGAATATCCTTGAACCAAAACATCACTGAACCGAAACATCACTGAATCGAAACATCACTGAATCGAAACATCACTAAACTGAAACATCACTGAACTGAAACATCATTAAACTAAAACATCACTGAACTAAAACATCACTGAACCGATACATTACTGAACTGAAACATCACTGAACTGAAATATTACTAAACTTAAAGCTTACTTAACTGAAATATTATTGAGACATTACTAAACTCAAACATTACTAAACTGAAACATTATTTAACTAAAACATCAATCAACTGAAATATTACTGAACTGAAACATTACTAAACTGAAACATCACTTAACTGAAACATAACTGAACTGAAATATTACTAAACTAAAACATCACTAAACTAAAATATTACTGAACTTAAACATCACTGAACTACAACATCACTAACCTGAAACAACACTCAATTAAAACATCACTAAACTGAAACATCACTGAACTCAAACATTACTAAACTGAAATATTACTAAACTGAAACATCATTCAACTAAAACATTACTAAACTGAAATATTACTAACCTGAAACATCACTGAACTAAAACATTACTAAACTTAAACATTACTGAACTAAAACATTACTTAACTGAAACATTACTGAACTAAAACATTACTGAACTAAAACATTACTGAACTAAAATATCATTATGCTAAAATATTACTGAACTGAAACATCACTTAACTGAAATATCACTAAACTGAACTATTACTAAATTGAAACATCACTAAACTAAAACATCACCGAACTGAAACATCACTCAATGGAAACATTACTGAACTGAAACATCACTCAACCGAAATATCACTCAACTGAAACATATGTAAACTAAAATATTACTGTACTAAAACATCACTAGAGTGAAACATTACTGAATTCAAACATCACTGGACTGAAATATTACTAAACTAAAACACTACTAAACTAAAACATTGTTGAACTGAAATATGACTAAACTGAAACATTACTAAAGTGAAACATTACTGAACTGAAACAACACTCAATTGAAACATCACTAAACTAAAACATCCTTAACTAAAACATTACTAAACTGAAACATCACTGAACTAAAACATCCTTAACTGAAACATCACTGAACTAAAATATTACTAAACTGAAACGTTACTGAAGTGAAACATCATTCAACTTAAGCATTACTAAACTGAAACATTACTTAACTGAAACACTACTGAACTGAAACATTACTGAACTTAATATTACTGAACTGAAACATCACTGAACTAAAACATCACTAAACTGAAATATTACTGAATTGAAACATCACTGAACTGAAACATCACTAAACCGAAAAATCACTGAATTGAAACATCACTGAACTGAAACATCACTAAACCGAAAAATCACTGAACTGAAACATCTCTAAACTGAAATATTACTGCACTAAAACATCACTGAAGTGAAATATTACTACACTGAAACATCAATGAAATGAAACATTACTGAACTCAAACACCACTGAACTAAAATATTACTGAACTTAAATATTACTGAATTGAAACATCCTGGACTGAAACATCACTGAACTAAAATATTACTGAAATGAAACATCACTTAACTGAAACATTACTGAACTCAAATATCACTGAAGTGAAACATCACTAAACTGAAACATTAATGAACTCAAACAATACTGAACCGAAACATCACTTAACTGAAACATCACTAAACTGAAACATCACTAAACTGAAACATTACTAAACTGAAACATTAGTGAAGTGAAACATCACCAAGTGAAATATTACTAAACTGAAACATCACTGAACTGAAGCATAACTTAACTTGACGTAATGTAACATAACGTAACGTAACATAATATAACTTAGATAAATATAACATAACATAATTTAACTTATATTAATATACATAAGATGTAAAGTAACATGCATAATAAATATAAGCTCAATTTATCAATTAATAGGATTGTAAGATCAATTTATAAATCCTTAGGATTGTAAGCTTAATTCATAATGTCACATAACGTATAATTTAAATTACATAACGTAATGTTACCTAATATTACATAACATAATACAAATTAACATAACATAGCATAACGCAACGCAACGTAACATGATATAACATAACATAACACAACGTTACCTAATGACGTAGCTTAATGATATGTAACTTAATGTGACCTAACATAACACAACGTAATAAATATAAGCTCAATTTATAAATTCGTAGGATTGTGAGCTCAATTTTTAAATCCTTAGGTTTTCTTATTTCTTTAAGCTTTTCTTAATATATAAATCTTTAGGATTGTAAGCTTAATTTGCGACCTAACCTAAAGTAACGTAACTTAACCTAACATAACGTAACGAGGTAGAGATTCCATATCATCGCTTTCTCCAGAGGATTCATCTTAATAGAGATGGATAATATATATTGTTTTGATAAAAGTTCGATTAGTTTTGGCTCGAGTAATAAACAAGCCAAGCTTGAACACAACAAAGCTCGGCTCATCATAAGTAGGCCACCACTCGATTCTATTACATCTATAGTTGTAATCGAACCAATCTGATCCAGGCTTTGGTATGTTCACACCCAGCTCATCATAATGTTAACGAGCTCGAGCGGAGATTTGAGCTCTTTTCGAGCTCAAATTTGTGTTTCAACTCGGATCGTTTAGAAGATCATTTGTTCACGAGCTGCTTACGATCCAACTCGTTTATCTTGTTCACGAGTTTAGTTCACGGACTGCTCATTTATTTTAATCACGAGCTTGGTTACGAGCAGTTTGTTTCTTTTGTTCACTAACAAAATAAGGTCAAATAAAATAATAGAATGTTTAACAAATGAAATAGTACAATGTTACATGAATAAACATTAAAAATCTCATTTTAGTCGTTAAATAAAAATATCGTGAGATGAGGGGCGCGAAAATGAAAAGAGGTATCGACGGAGGACAAGTGAATGTGATGAAGATATGAGGTGACTGATGATGATTTAGAAAAAAAAACCTAACAATATTGTTCGTGAACATTATAATCAAGCTTGGTTATGAAGCTGAGCACGAGCCTATAACCGAGTCTACTCATGTGCTTTCGAGTCGAGTTTTGTCATGCTCAAGTTCGGTTCGTTTAGGAATCGAGTGTCTAAACCGTGTTCATAAGCGATTTGTTTATAAATCGAACTGAGTAGACCCGTGCTTTTATCGATCTGACCACTGAGCTGCTCATGAGAGGCTTGCTCATTTACAGCTCTAATTACAATATTATATAAAATATAGGAAAAGTACAGAGCTAGTTTGACCGATTTGCAAAGACAATCCATGTGGTTTAAAGGTTTGCAATGTGGAGTATGTGACTTTTACGGTTTATAAACTCAGTCATTCCTTTAAAATTATTATCGCGACTACTTACCCGAAAGAGAAAAATTAACGGTCTAAAAATAAAAAATCTAAAAATTAATGATATTATAAGTAACTTTAATTTTTTAAAATTGTGATTTTGGAAAGAGAGTAGATTTTTAAGGAGAGAAATCTTCAAAAATTGTGATTTTGAAAAATAAAAAATGTGGTTTCATGGTAAATATCGTTCTGGACCACTTTAATTCTTGAATATTTTCATTTTGAGCTCGTTAAGGGTCATTTTGAAAAATTATTTAAAGTTTAATGGCCACAAATGTTAAAAGATGTAAAGTTAAGTGGCTTTTATATTAAGTTTATGAAGTTCAGTAGCCATATCGTTAAAAAGACAAAGTTTAGTGGCTATTGGTGCAATTTACACTATAATAAGTATCAGCTAAAATATATATATATATATATATATATATAACACAATAAAAAAATTAAGTAGGAATTAATAAATCAAAATTATATTAAATTATTTACCAATTTTTTTTTATATTAAATTACAAATACAAATTAGTTGAAAACTTATTTAACTATCAAGTACTGTTTAGCTTTTTTTTTTTTTTTTCATTATATGTTTTTTTAAATATTCCATAGACAAAAATAAAAATATAATCAATGATGATTTTGATTTGATTCAAAATTGAGGTGGAGAAGCAAAGTTTTTTTTTTTTTTTTTTGAACGAGGAGAAGCAAAGTTAATGCATACAGTATCTTATGATTTGATGTGTTTAATAAGAATAACGTGAAAAAAATAGGATTTAATTTAATTTTTAATTTATTTTTATTATATTTTATAAGAAAAACCGTGATAATTAATATGAGAGAAATATTGTGTTTTTGGTTTTATTATGGAGAGAGAATTATACTTTTAGATAACT
This sequence comes from Euphorbia lathyris, assembly GCF_963576675.1. Classification (NCBI taxonomy): domain Eukaryota; kingdom Viridiplantae; phylum Streptophyta; class Magnoliopsida; order Malpighiales; family Euphorbiaceae; genus Euphorbia; species Euphorbia lathyris. The sequence goes on along the minus strand of NC_088919.1, from coordinate 26,299,895 downwards.
TGATAACCTGTTAGTAACCTTCTATAGTAGGTCATTTATTCAGAATTTAATAGTCTCCATGGATGGAGACTCACCATTGAGAACTCTTCCACATATATATATAGAGGAGGGCTCTTGTGAGAACCATTTTTTAGGTGAGGACACTTTGTTATGTGAGAACACTCAAAACTACGTCGTTTTGAGTACAAAAATTAAATAAAATATAGAATGCTTCTAGTGGGATTTGAACCCAAGGACTTGAGTCTACATTCCATGCTGCTTACTACTAGACCAATTAGTTTTTGTGTACATTATGTCGCGCGCTGCTTAATATACTATTGTCCTTGTATCTTCTATTGTTTAATATTTGATGCATACACTTATTAATATCGATTAAATATGCATAATAATAAATTATTAATAGAAAAAAAGAAATATGCATAATAATGAATTATTAATAGAAAAAAAATATGCATAATAATGAATTATTTATAGAAAAAAAAGAAATGTGCATAATAATGAATTTTTAATAGAAAAATAAATCCAAGAACATGCTCCAATTTCTTATTTATTTAATTCTTCTATATTTTTGTAATTTATGTTTTAAAATGTTAAGGATGATGTTTTAAAAATTAAGTATAATGTTTAAAAAAAATAAGTAAATATATGGACCATTTTTGCATTTGTTTTATAATATAATTTATAACTCATATTCTAAATAACATAACGTATGTTCTTAAAAACATAACGTATGTTCTAAAGTTTATAGTTTGTGTTCTAAAAATTAAATATAATATTCTAAAAAAATCAGTAGATATCTGGATCATTTTTGCATTTGTTCTATAATATAATTTATAACTCATGTTCGAAAAAACATAACGCATGTTCTAAAAAAACATAACGCATGCTCTAAAAAATATGTCGTATGTTCTAAACTTCATAGTTCGTGTTTTAAAAGTTAAAATATATGTTCTAACGTATGTTTTAAAAATATATTTTCTTATATAAATAAAATATTAATATGAAATTTTATCAAAATATATAATATATTTTTATTTAAAAAATATTATATGGACCATTTTTGCATTTGTTCTCTAATATAATTTATAACTCATATTCTAAATAACATAACGTATGTTCTAAAAAACATAACGTATGTTCTAAAGTTTATAGTTTGTGTTCTAAAAATTAAGTATAATGTTCTAAAAAAATCAGTAGATATCTGTTATAATATAATTTATAACTCATGTTCGAAAACACATAACGCATGTTCTAAAAAGCATAACATATGTTCTAAAAAATATGTCGTATGTTCTCAACTTCATAGTTCATGTTTTAAAAGTTAAAATATATTTTTATCAAAAAAAAGTTAAAATATATGTTCTAACGTATGTTTAAAAAAATATATTTTCTTATATAAATAAAATTTAATATGAAGTTTTATTAAAATATATAATATATTTTTATTTAAAAAATATAGTATTGGATTTTTTTAACATCATATGCACTTAATAATATATAAATAAGAATTCTACAATGAACAAACTAAAGTAAGCGTATTTTTATTTAAAAAATATAGTATTGGATTTTTTTTAGCATCTGAGGTACTTAATAATATATAAATAAAAAAATTATATAATGAACAAATTAAAGAAAGTGTATGTTTATTTAAAAAATATAGTATTGAATTTTTTTTAGCATCAGAGGCACTTAATAATATATAAATAAGAGAATTAATAAACAATCTAAAGTAAGTGGCCCAATGGTAGATGGTGCATGCTTTACTCCTTTAATGCCCCAGTCGCAGTTTCGAATCCCTCTATCCTCATTTTCTTATTTAATCTTTAATTAAATGTACCAAAACTACGCTGAGAGTTCTCACTTGATCCCTCCCCTATATATATTTGTAAATAAAAGAAAAGAAAAAATTGTTTTATTTATTTACTTTAAAATGCATTTTCTCGACTTTTCTAACCTCGTTTTTGTCTTAATTAGACGGTCATTTTAAGATCCCATAAGCTTAGGTAAAAAAAATTCCGGTGAACATAATCCGGCGATTTATTTTTATGTGAGAAAAAAAATGCCCAAAAAATTTTCAAAAAATTTCATAAAATGTAAAAAATCATTCTGAGAAACTTTAATTCTTGACTCAAAGTGAGATTTATTACGGTTTAGTCCCAAATCAATGGAATCCGGCGATTAGGTGGCGTTTTCCGTCGAGAAAACGGAAAGTACTCAGAAAATTCTCAAAAAATGTAAAACATTATTTTGAGAAACTTTAAGTCTTAGGTCGAAGCAGGATTTCTTACGGTTTATTCCCAATAAAACAATTTCCTTAATTTTATCCATTTTACATGCTTCAATAATTTATTGGGTCAAAACCGTAAGAAATCTCATTTTGAGCCAAGAATTAAAGTTTTTTAAAATTATATTTTACATATTTTAGAATTTTTTGATAATTTTCTGGACACTTTTTGGTCTTACCTTTCAGTACTATGTGTTGCAATATTTTGTTGGAACAATATAACAATTATGTTGGAACAATTAGGGGTGGGCACGGTTCGGTTAACCGGTCCATTAGGTAAAAAAATTAACCGAACCGTTATCAAAGGTTTTTTAACCATCCAAATCGAAACCGGCCCATATCAATCGGTTAACCATACAACCGGTTAACCATTAATTTCGGTTAGGTTTTTCGGTTAACGGCTTTTAACCAATTCTCACCAGTTAACCAAAAATCAACGGTTAACCATAATTTTTACCCAAACCTAAATTTTTAAACAATATTAAAATACACATTTCAAAAATTCAAACGAAACGAATTCATATAAAAGTTTAAATTCAAACATAAGTACCGACAATCCATCAAATTTACATTTAAAATATAAAGAAATGTAAATAATATTTCGTCAAAGTGCTTATTACAACATTAATCCATCAAGTTTACATTCAAGTATAATCTATGTTATATATTTATATTAATATAGGTTATAATCTATGTTAAAGACTTTTTTAAATCTTATAATCTATGTTATATAATTATATATTAATTTTTTTAAAAAAAATTGGTTATATTTATTAAACGGTTCGGTTAACCGTTAACCACGGTTTTTGAAATTCTAATCCGAAACCGAAACCGAAACCGATACCTATATATTTTTTTAACCATTAAGAAAACCACTGGTTTGGTTAACCATTTTTTCCGGTTCGGATTACCGGTTTTCAGTTCGGCTACCGGTTTGATCGGTTTTTTTTCCCACCCCTAAGAACAATATAAGTATTCTGTTGGAACAATATAACTATTCTGTTTGAACAATATAATTATTCTATTGGAAGAATATAAGAATTAGAATTATTTTCTAAATAATATAACTAATATAAACTTAAAGATACTATATTAAAAACTAAGAAACAAGAATGAAATTTAAAACATAGATAATAAAATTGATTTCGAATTATTGGTAAACTGATTTATTATGTTGGAACAATATAAGTATTATGCTGGAATAATAGAACTATTTTGTTGGAAAAATTGGTACGCTGATTTATTCTGTTGGAACAATATAAGTATTATGTTAGAACAAATGGTACACTGATTTGGAACAATTTCGTATATTGTCGGAACAATGTAAGTAGGAAAAAAAACAAGCCCAGAAAATTATCAAAAAATTCCAAAGCATGTAAAACATCATTTTAAGAAACTTTAATTCTTGGCTCAAAACGAGATTCCTTACGGTTTTGATCCAACAAATTGTTGAAGCATAAAATTAAGGAACAAGTTTTATTGGGACTAAACCGTAAAAATATCGCTTCATCCCAAGAATTAAAGTTTCTCAGAATAATGTTTTACATTTTCTGGAATTTTTTGAGAATTTTCTGGGTACTTTTGTTTTCGCCAGAAAACGCCCACCCAGATTTCGTTCGCCAGAAATTTTTTTTACTTAAGTTTCATGGATCTTAAAATGACCGTCTAATTTAGACGAGTCTAATAGTATAAAAAATTTCGAAAAACGAGATTAGAAATGTCGGAAAAATGTATTTTAAAGAAAAGAAATAAAACAATTTTCTCTATCATCTTTTTCCTTTTATTTATAAATTTGCCACCATGCCTTTTTCAATTATCATCTAAACTACGTAGTTTTGTTATGTCAGACAATAAGCTCATTGTCACATCCTAACCACTTATCACACTGGATCTCACCCCTATATATATCAATATGAATTTTATTTATATGTATATATAGAGAATATGAAATATATGAAAATAGAGAAGTATAACCGTTATATCTCGGTAGAAGTGTTTGTCTGAATTTCGTATTTATTGTGAATCATCATCTCAAGCATATTGGTTACTAATTACCCGTAAATTTAGGGGGACAAAAAATGGTATTTATGAAAGGAATGCGGTTTGTAACGTGTTGAAATGAATGGAATGTCTAGGCTCGAAAGGGTGAATGACGGAGAATGTGTTTAAGGTGGGCTACTATTTTGAGTTCGAAATGTGGGGATAAAACAAGGAAGGCCTTAATCATGTTGTGTTTTGAGCTAGACGCGTGAGGTTTTGACCGGTATTTGATGCAAATTCTCAAGTTTCGTGTAATTATGGAACACTCGTGAGAAAAAAATGAGGCATTAGTGAATGCTTTTTAAATTAGGCTAAAAAACTCACTTTGAAAATGGTAATGTGTGCCAATTAACTCAATTTTATTCCTCAAAATGTAAATATCGATTTGTTAAATACTGAGTGTAACGAAAAAAATTTACGTGTTCAAAATAGTCCAAAATTTGTTTACAAAATTTAAGATTTTCAAATAAAACTTCATCCTATCAAAATTTAACATTTATTTTAGACAAAATTTTGTTTGATTTTCTTGTTTGATAAAAGCAAAACTTAAGAGTGAGGTTTTATTCAAAATTACTCAATAAAAACATTTACTTAAAATAAAAAAATAAAAAAATAAAAATAAAAGTGCAAAATAACACATAATTAAATTCAACATACATCACACGACTGAAGTACAAAAGTAACAATCTACTGAAAAATAAAGATAAACTACTATCCTTTACTCCCATCCCCTACTAGTGTAGCATTTAGTTCCGAAATGCGAAAATGACACTATTAAAGGAAAAGGTAAAGGATGACCCTTTTTTTGAGTTTTTTTTTGTTATTTTGATATTTAATTTCTTTTATTTTATTTTTTGTGTTTATATAAAAATAAAAATAGGAAATTGAAATTGAAATGAATAAAAAGTTAGAAATATCGGGTTGCCTCCCGACAAACATTAAATTTAAAGTCGTTTAGCTCGACTTATACTTCCCTTTTTATGTGAACGCATGAAGTCGTATATGGAATCCAAATTCTTTGATAAAAATCCTGTAGATGCACATTGGATTATCAGATTGAAGATAACTTAATAAAATCCACGACATAAATTTAAAAAAATTATGTATGAGTTTCGATTTCTCCCTTTTTGACTCGTGTGGCAAGTCATATAACACATAAAATCCTTGAGTCGGGGTTAACTCGAACTCCTCTATCGTAGATTTTTTTACCAAAAATTTCAACTCTTCACTTTTGGTCGGACGATCACTATTCTCCACTAATATCGGCTTCAAATATTTATTGAGAATATTGCCATGTTGAGGCTCATCTAAGTTAAATACTTCAATACGATCATTTGTCTAACTCTCTAATTGGTTTATCTGCAGTTAAATCAATTAGTAGACTGTGTTTAATGCAAACATCTCTTATTAAAGTATAGGAAGTATCATATTGATTTTCTTTTGAAGAAATAAAATCAATCATTAGTTCCTCAATAGTCTTTTCTTCATCGTCGACATGTTGTGGTGAATTTGGACCATCATATTGATATTCGAACCATGAATTTTCAGGTTCGTCCTCCCAAGTTGAGTAGAATGAGCTGAAAACTTTTTCTATCAACGAATGTGTTCTCCATGAAAAATCATTCATCGTCATATCCCTACAAAAGAATCATTAAAAAAAAGGATGAAGAAAAAGATCAAAATATTTACAAAAAAATGTTTAAATTAATGGAAGTTCGACTAGATTAATATTACAACTCAACCATCATTGGCAACGGCGCCAAAAACTGGATGCGCGTTTTATATATACGTGCATGTGAAGGCAAATGTACCTTAGTCGTGTATCAAGTAATAAAGTGAAAGTAGAGTATCATTCCCACGAGGATGGTGATTATAAATACTAATCTTTTTGCTCACTATCTATTATTTAAACAATCGAAATGTAGAGTTTGTTGGACAATCAAGCTAAGACTTAAGCAAGAAATGAAATGAAAATTATACAAATTTGATGAGAGATTGCTTATATTGAAAGAAACTAAGGCTTCTAGCTTCACTTAACCTTTTTACTTGGTAATAACACTTAACCATTTTTAAGTTGTTTTATCCTTTTTAAGATGACGATTTTTCTTATTATCTAATAGATTCTCGAGATTGGCTCTAAACTCTCGATTAATTACTTTCCATTGGTCCGGCTCAAGTAATTAATCTAGAGAAGCATTAAGTTTTATTAATCTAAACCTTTTTAACCTACTTTACCTTGGTCCGGCTAAAATGATTACTTAAGATTCAAGAAAAAACCGCTCGAGTAATTAGTTCTAAACTTTCGATTAATTACTTCCCCTTAGTCCGACTCAAGTAATTAATCAAAAGAAGCATTAAGTTTTCTTAATTCCAAACTTTCGATTTATTACTTTCCCTTGGTCCGGCTCAAGTAATAAATCTAAGATTTGTAATAAGATTCATAAAAAACCTTGGAACCCAATTAACCACACTAAATGGTCATTAGGTCCAACTTATGAATTTCGATTAATCAATTTAATCACGGGTATAAATGATTAATTATATTCAAGTAGGAATTGGGCACATCACCTACAAGCATTAAGAATCATAAGTTAGTTCTCAAAAAGGATAAACATGGCTTAAATAGGTTAAACATAATTACCATATAATTAAGGTTAAGATCCGCTTTTAGTCTTAGTTAAGGGGGTTTTAGCCCATGATTAGATTAAAACACACCTTAAAAAGATAGATAATGGAGTTCATAGTAATAAAAGAGATTGAAGTTTAGAAGAAACCGTGATGACGATTTCCGAACGAACTTCTTCGGTAACTTAAAGCTTACTTTTATTGGATGAACTTTGCACAACCAACACTTTAAGAACAATAACTGTTGGTCCCGTGTGATTAGTTCCAAAGCGGGGGTTAGGAACTAATATAACTTTTTCGCTTAATTACGCTGACTTAATCAAATCTTTAAATTACTTAACTCAGTTTTGGTCAGCACGGCCGAGAGAGATGTAAGACAGCTTTAGTCAGAGGCTGACTAGAACCGTTTTACTTGTGAGTTGGGAATTAACACTTAAGGTCAGCTTCCAACTCAGCACTCTGATTACTCAGTGTCAGCTTATACAATTTATATCCCGAGTAATTTAAGCAAACAACACATACATATATATTGAGAGAAAGGGTTAGAAATTACTCAGCAGATTTATCATGGTTCGGCCTCACCGCCTACGTCTAGTCCCCAGAGTCCTTCCGGGCTTTTTCAATCCAATACTGAGCTCTTTAAAGGTAGAGCACAAACCGTTTACAAGCAATTGAGTATGCAAGAGTACCTTCCTCTATTCGTCTACTCAACCCTACTGAATGCTATAACCGAACACTCAGATTTTCTTACCGCTGAGTACTAAAACCGAGTACTCAGAACCACTCTCTCAACTTTTACAATTGATACAAATCTGTTCTTTCTAGATGAAGAATACTTTAGATGAATACAAATTCAATCTAGACTTTTACACAGAGATAAGAATTTGGTGTAAGATTTTCTTTTCTTGTTTGAATGTGCTTTGTATGTATGCTCTTTTTCTTTTGTATTTCGGCTAAGGATCCAAGAGTTGGACTTGTCCTTTTATAGTGAATTTCTGATGCCTTAATCATTTGAATTTGGATGTATCCGTTGAATTCAAATGGCTCCTTACGTCATTCACTGGTCAGCATACAGATATTGCAGGCCAATCCTGTCGTCTGAAATTAGCAGGCGTCAGGCTTGTCTTCTTCTGCCAGGTTCGTCTTCTAGCGCCAGTTTTGTCTTTTAGCCAACGGCTAGTTGACCCATGCGTCTCGAAACTGTCTCCTTGCGTAATTCCAAAGCTTTTGAATTGGCGCAGATCTCTGTCGGATCTTGTCTTTTAGTAAACGGATTATTGGCGCTGTCCTGATGAATACTCAGCTTGACTCTAATAGACGTTGCCTTCGACCTTTGTCTCTGGCGAGGCTGAGTCATGTTCTACTCAGCTTCTTCAGTCAGCTTCGTCTTCAAGCGTTTGTTCTGAAGAATACTTTTCTTCTATGATGCTGAGTTGTGTTTTACTCAGCTTCTTCGGCCAGCTTCATCTTCAAGCTTTCCTTCTGAAGAAGACTTTTCTTCTACTATGCTGAGTCATTTTCTACTCAGCTTCTATGCCTCATACTGACTTCATTCCGTCGTACTTTTTATTTCTGTTCACTTATAATTATACTCAACATTGAACAAACACATTAGTACAATTAAATCAAAGCACTTAAATTTAACTGCCCCTTAATCATGGATTAACTTAAATAATTTTGTCAAATCAAAATCATGTGGAAAGGTGTTTCAACAAACTCCCCCATTTTGATGTTGACAAAAAAATTTAATTGTGGAACTCAGCATCGAGATACCCCATGATTGATTTACCTTTTATTCTTCTGAAGTTACTCCCCCGTAAGGGTTGCATCTATTGACTCAATTTAACTCTAAACCTACTAAGATTTAATCGAGTGAAATTAAGACATAGTTTTACTGACTTAGTTCAATTCTAGACCTTCCAAGATCTAATTCAAGTGAGCCTAGGTCAGCTTTCAGAAGATGGTTAATACTTGGAACATGTAGTTGTTACTCAGTTTTGCACATAGGTATCAGAGTTATGTGTGCTGAGTATATTTTACTTGTATTTTCCTTATGTTCACAAGATTTTTACTTTGTTCAATGTTTAGTTTAAGTATGACAGATCAGCGTAGAATCATAATAGGTAAGCATCGTATATAGATAAGTCAGTTTGGAAAAGAAAGGATGCTTATATAGATAGTCAGCAACAAAATAGGACATGCCACATATGAAATTACAAGTCTAAGGTTATTTTTAATCTATCTCTTTAAGTTGACTTGAATTTTGCATTTGCCTTTGACAGTTCTTTGTTGCTGACTTGGATTTCTTGGGTCAGCAAAAGATGGACCAGGCTTCTGCTGAGTTCCAGCGGCAGACTGAGTGATCTCCCCCATTCTCTGCTGAGTTCCAGCAGCGCGTTCTTTCTCCCCCGTTTTGCCAGCATCGGAATTGGGAGGAGGAGGAAAGAAAGTTCCCTGTTGAGCAGCACGAGACAGTTTTGATGAGTACATTTGAAGTTGACTCGTACTTTCCCGAAGATCGCCGAAGACTGCCATGCCATCGGCCATAGTGGGAGCGGGGATCTTAATGTTGGCACTGAGCATACTTAAGAGATACTCTTGAGATTTCCCGATCCGAGTTATAGATTCTGTCATTTTGGCATAGGATTGATGATACATCCTGAGCAGGGCAGTGTCATATTATTGACGTTGAATGTTGGTGTACCGAACCTTCTTAAGGGTAGATTGAGAACATTGCAGAATCTCATTAGTCTTCACGAGGTCAGTGTCCATTTCCTGTTTATTCAGGTTGAGTAGGCGAACGGCTTCACCAATCTGTTCGATGGAACACTTGGAGGAGGAGGAGATAAGCTCACGAGCTCCGGTCAGCTCAGAGGTCAGCTGGGAGAGGTGTTGATTTACCTCAGCAGAGGTTGCATATGTTGAGTTCGCAGCTGATAAGGCATTGAGTTGTCCTTGGATGGCATCCATATGAGTTACCATCATCAGCTGGAGTTCAGCCAGCTTCACTATTGATTCTTGCTTGGGTTGTTGAGATTGAATGGATGTCATAACACTCATCAAGTCCTTGAGACCTTTGATTTCAGTGAGAAGTTGAGTGACAGACGAGATTTGTGTTGGCTCAACATGATCAGACCCAGCATCATCAGCCTGAGTGTGATGAATGTCCTAAAGTAGAGCTTGAGCTGAGTCGATAATCTTTCTTCCAGACTCAGAGGCATTTAAGTACGCATAGGATTCATCATTGTGTGGTTCAGAGGCCAGAATATGAGTAGCACCGGATGGAGGAGGTGTTTGGTGCTGTCCAGAAATAGATGTGCCAGCGTGGTCAGCAGCTGGACTTTTATTCAGATCAGCAGCAGGAGCTGACTGGTTATCATTCTGCATTGAGGGATGAGGAAGAGGTGGATCTGTAGAATTGTTGACTTGCTTAGGGTCAGTCTGAAGCTGAGTATTTGCAGAAGGTTGGGGTAGTTCAGAGCTGACTTGAGCATGATTTTCCTTTGCTAACTCTTTGTTCTGAGCAGCAGGGACTTCGAGCACTTGCTCAGTAGAAATTGGACCTTCAGGAGCTTTGGGATGAGCTTGGTCCTCAGCTTGAGAAACAGAGGCTTGCTTTTTCTTGAGTTGGTCTGGAGTTGGCTCAGTGACGGTGGAGAAGAATTGAAACTGGAGTTTGGTGAGGTCATTGATTGGTTCTGAATTTTGTACCTTTGGCCGGCAGCTTTAGCAGAGTTGCTAGATAAGATGGAGTGATCGTGACGTCCTTGCCTTTGACCCTGGTCACTAGGTGGTCAACATTGTCCTCGTTAACTCTGAGGTTTGTGTAAAATTCCCTTACCAGCTGTGGATAGGTGTTACCGGGGAGAGAGAAGAGTTCAGACCAGTCGTTTTTGGAGATCCATTCACAGAAAGGTTTCTCAGCCTCTACGAACCCTTTAGAGAACCAACGGCAGTGGAGTACCTCACAACCCTTAACGCTGTTGTATACATGGATGAATACCTTCTGCTTAGGTGGCTCATTCTTCTTTTCCTTCTTCTTTTTCGAAGGTGTTGCTTGGTCAGCTTTAGGGTTTTTGCTCAAAGTGTTGACCTTAGATTGGTCATGCTGACCATCCCCTTGAGACTCACTTGAAGTCTCTTCATAGTCATGCTGAGCAGGGGAAGGAGGATTTTCATCAGAGTGATTGTCGTCGTAACCGGCACCGGAGATGTTTTGAGAATCGTCAGACATGATTCTTTTGAACGATTTTGAGAGGATTTTGGGTTTTAAGAAAGAGAGAGATTAAATGCCAAAGATTTCAGATGTAAAGAGGGATAAGTGGGAATTCATCCACTATTTATAGAGGTGCCGAGTTGATCTGATAGGTCGGAATGGCGGTTTGACATCGAGATGATCAATCGACAGTTATCCCTAACATTTATGACACATTCAGCGCATGTGTTTTCTAATTATTGCGCTTACATCATCCTAGGTGGCTATTTAATGTGCATGCTAGCATTTATTGTTTTCACTGGCTTTTACTCAATACTTAGAATACTAAACGTTTTTGTCATTCTGAGTGCCTAGTTTTACGTAGAAGAAGTATTTGTATGCTTAGTAACTCAGCTTATGATGATCACTCAACATGTATGTCTACTCAGTATAAGGTGATTTTATATAACTCATATTTAGCTCAGCATGCAATAGTTACTAATTAAGCATAAATCACTCAGTATGATAATCACTCAACATCCAATTAGACATAGAGTTTTATTGAAGAGGATTAGACATACCAATAGCTTCCCTTAGTATGTTAAATTACTCACGAGCCAGAGGCTTCATAAAGATATCCGCAAGCTGTTCATCGGTTGGTACGTAGGTCAGCTTGATCTCTCCTTTGAGTACATGGTCTCTAATGAAGTGATGATGAATGCTGACATGCTTCATCCTGCTGTGTTGGATTGGATTCTTGGATAAGTCAATGGCACTCTTATTGTCGCATTTGACTTCAATTACTCCATAATCCTCCAGCTGTTGCTTAATCCATAGGACTTGTGCCACATAGCTTCCAGCAGTAATGTACTCAGCTTCAGTTGTTGACAGGGCCACTGACGATTGCTTCTTGCTGAACCAAGATACTAGACAGCTTCCAAGGAAGTGACACCCTCCTGAAGTACTCTTACGATCTAGCTTATCTCGTCCATAGTCAGCGTCAGTATATCCAATGAGTGTGAAGTCATTTGTATTTGGATACCATAAACCTGCATTAACTGAGCTCTACAAATATCTGAAAATTCTTTTTACAGCTATAAGGTGAGATTCTCTGGGGTCAGCTTGATATCTTGCGCAATAACATACTGAGTACTGAATGTCAGGCCTACTAGCAGTTAGATAAAGTAGAGAGCCAATCATACCTCGATATAACTTGCTGTCTACTGACTTACCTTTCTCGTCAGTGCAAAGCACAGTGTCAGTACCCATTAGGGTAGATATGGGTTTATATTCTTCCATATCGAATTTCTTCAATATTTCTTTGGCATACTTAGACTGACTAATGAAGATGTCGTTCTTTCCTTGCTTAATTTGGAGTCCAAGGAAGAAGTTCAGTTCGCCCATCATTGACATTTCGAACTCAGTTTGCATCTGTTTGCTAAATTCCTTGCACATAGTTACATTAGTAGCACCAAAGATAATATCATCTACGTAAATTTGTGCCAGCAGGGTATCTTTACCCTTTTTCTTAATGAATAAGGTTGTGTCAGCTTTGCCTCTGACATAGTTTCTGGTCAGCAGGAAACTGATCAACCTCTCGTACCAAGCACGTGGTGCTTGTTTCAGGCCGTACAGGGCCTTCTTGAGTTTGTAAACGTGGTTTGGAAATTTTAGATCTTCAAACCCTGGAGGCTGACTAACATATACCTCTTTGTTTATAAATCCATTAAGAAATGCACTCTTGACATCCATTTGATATAGTTTGAAATTCATGAAACTAGCATATGCACATAATATACGTATAGCCTCTAACCTAGCAACAGGAGCAAAGGTCTCACCATAGTCAATACCTTCTTGCTGACTATACCCTTGAGCTACAAGTCGGGCTTTGTTCCTGACTACATTGCCTTGCTCATCTAGTTTATTTCTAAAGACCCACTTAGTTCCTATGGTCTTTTGATTCCTAGGTTTCGGTACTAAATCCCGTACCTCATTTCTCTTGAATTGATCAAGCTCCTCTTGCATAGCATTGATCCAAAATTCGTTATGCTCAGCATTGGTGAAATTCTTTGGTTTATGTACTGAGACGAACGCAACATTGCTAAGATATTTCCTGAGTTGATTTCTTGTCATCAGGTTGTTCTCAGCAGCATCAAGAATGGACTTCTCCGAGTGTCCTCTTGGAATTTTGATCTCTTTGGGTAATGTTGAGTTGTCAGTAGTAGGTGTTTCAACAATCTCTGCAGTTTTAAATTGGTCAGCAAAGGTAATTTCAGGTTCGTTTTTACCTTTGGTCAGCCCGTGTGGTAATAACTCAATGACTCCATTTTGGTCAGCGGAAGCTGAGCCTGGGTCATCTTCGCCAGACTGACTTGACTTACCTGCAGGGTCAGTTTCATCGAACTCGATATGGACAGACTCTTCTACGACTTGAGTTCGTTTATTGAACACCCTATATGCTTTACTGTTAGTTGAGTATCCTAGAAAGATCGCTTCGTCATCTTTAGAATCAAATTTGGCAAGGTTGTCTTTCGTATTGAGTATAAAGCATTTACAACCAAAAGCACGAAAGTATCCAATATTAGGCTTTCGTCCTTTCCAAAGTTCGTAGGGGTTTTTCTTAAGAATAGGTCTAACTAAAGCCCTATTGAGTATATAGCGTGCTGTGTTGACAGCTTCTCCCCAGAAATACTTTGGAAGCCTATTCTCACTCAGCATTGTCCTAGCTATTTCAACTAGTGTTCTGTTCTTCCTTTCAACAACCCCATTTTGTTGAGGAGTTCTAGGAGTAGAAAAATTGTGGTCAATACCGCTGACTTCACAGAATTCATCAAACTGTTGGTTTTTGAATTCTCCGCCATTATCACTACGGATGTGAGCTAATTTTAAATCTTTGTCATTTTCAAGTTTTCTGATCAGTGTTGAGAACGTCTTAAAAGCTTCATCCTTGCTACTCAGCAAGAGGACCCAAGTGTACCGAGAGAAATCATCCACAATGACCAAGGAAAATCTCTTACCGCCCAAGCTGAGTGGTTGGACAGGTCCAAAAAGATCCAAGTGTAGTAATTCCAATGGACGCTTGGTTGAGACAATATTTTTACTTTGAAAAGACTTTTTGGTTTGTTTACCTTGCTGACAAGCATTACATAGTTGATCTTTCTCAAATCTAAGTTTGGGCAAACACTCAACTAATTGCTTTCTTGCTAATTTGGCAAGGAGGTCCATGCTTACATGACCAAGTCTCCTATGCCATAGCCAGGAGTTATCCTCCTTTGACACTAAGCATATGTTTTTCGAAAAATTCTTTTCTAAACTCAACATGTACACATTGTCAACACGAGAGGTAGTTAAAATCAAATCGTTTGTTTTTCCCTCGAGTATCCGACACTCAGTGGCATCAAATACAACCTTTCTACTACTGTCACATAGCTGAGCCACGCTCAATAGGTTATATTTGAGACCCCTGACTAAGGAGACTGACTCAATAGTAGGGTTACCTCCGATAGTACCTGAACCTACTATCTTACCCTTTTTGTTGTCTCCGAAGCTTACGCTTCCACCTCGTTTACACTCAAGTGTGATGAATTGAGTTTCATCACCAGTCATATGCCTCGAGCATGCGCTGTCAATATACCAAAGCTTTGACTTCTCCACGCACCTCAGGCTCACCTGCATTTTAAACTATTCATCTTTAGGTACCCAATTCTTTTTGGGTCCTCGTTTGTTAGCATGAACAGGTGAACCATCATATTTAATTTTGTGACGGCATACACTTATGGTGTGGCCATCTTTTCCACAAAATTCACAAAACATTACCCTTTGAGGGTATTTCCTCTTTTGGTCAGCACGATGATGCTGAGCATACCAACACACTTTTATAGTGTGTCCTCTCTTTCCACAACAGTCACACTGACTGTTCTGCTGAGTGTACTATTGATGCTGACCAGTACCTTGATACTCAGCATGAGGATAGAACCTTTTCTTAGCCGATGTACTCAGCTGGTTCTGTATAGTTGTGATGTCCTTTCTCAGATTCTTAGAGTCTGATTGGACTTCAGAAACAAATCTATGCATTATTTTCAATTTTTCATCTTGCCTAGTGTTGTCCTGAAGGAGATGTCGAATGTCACTCAGTTTGACTTCCTCGATCTCATCACATCGCCTGCTGAGTGCTCTAATTTTCTTATTACACTTTTTGGTCAGTGTATAGAGATCACTCAGGGCATTAACCATTTCATTTCTGAGCAATAGAAGAGATGTTACCTCATTGGAGTGGTCCTCTTGGTCAGTGTCATCTGTGAGGTCAGCTTGCTCAGATCGGCCTTGGTCAGCAGATTCGTCCGCCATAAAATATATGTTTGCAGACTCCGTGGCATCAGCTTCTGATAAGGTTAACTCATCACTATCACTCCATGTTGCCACCATTGCTTTTCTTCTACCTTTCTTTTCTTTCTTCAGAGCTGGACAACTTGATTTAATATGCCCAGTCTGATGGCATTCAAAGCATGTGACAGGCTTCGAGCTGTCCTTTTTGTATCTGCTGTCACTCAGCTTTGTACTTATCGCTTCTTCTGAATGGCCTTTTACTGTTCTTGTCATTCTTTCTGAACAGCTTCTTCATCTTTCTTGTGAACATGGCCATCTCCTCATCATCTGATGAGTCAGCTTCTGTTGAGTCAACTTTCATGACAAGTGATTTTTGCTTCTTGTCCTCTGACTTTTCTTTAGCTTTAAATTTCTTCATTGAGATCTCATGGGTCAGAAGAGATCCGATCAGCTCGTCATATTTGTATGTGGTCAGGTCCTGAGCCTCTTTCATAGTTGTCTTCTTAGCTTGCCAGCTCTTGGGCAGACTTCTCAAGATTTTCTTCACCTGCTCTTCTTCTGTGAAGTTCTTGCCAAGTCTTTTCAGCTCATTTATGATGCTGGTGAATCTAGCGTTCATTTCAGAGATGTCCTCATTGTCATTCATCTCGAACAGCTCGTATAATCTCATGTGTTGGTTCACCTTTGATTCCTTGACCTTGCTGGTACCTTCATAGGTCACTTCCATCTTCTTCCATATTTCCTGTGCTGACTCGCAACCTGAAATTTTGTTGTACTCTGCAGCATCTAACGCACAATGAAGCATATTGATAGCCGAAGCATTATTTTGTAATTTTCTAAAGTCATC
This sequence comes from Euphorbia lathyris, assembly GCF_963576675.1. Taxonomy (NCBI): domain Eukaryota; kingdom Viridiplantae; phylum Streptophyta; class Magnoliopsida; order Malpighiales; family Euphorbiaceae; genus Euphorbia; species Euphorbia lathyris. Next base: position 26,283,578 of record NC_088919.1, on the reverse strand, counting down.
TTCTGACCACTCAGTTTCACTCTTAACAAACGGGCCTTGAACTATTACAAGCCATGCACTCGTGTTTGTGGCTTGAATGAAGTTTTTCATCCTGTTCTTCCAAAATGTATAATTGGATCCGAAGAACAAGGGAGGCCGACTAATAGATAATCCCTCAGGGAGTATCTGTGTTGTTTGATTTCCAGTAAGGAAACGAGTGCTGTTCTCAGCCATTTACAGGGATCAGCTCAAGATAGTTTTATCTTTGAGTAGTGAGTTACTGTGCTTTGATACGACTTGTTGGTCCCGTGTGATTAGTTCCAAGGGGGGGGGGGGTTAGGAACTAATATAACTTTTTCGCTTAATTACGCTGACTTAATCAAATCTTTAAATTACTTAACTCAGTTTTGGTCAGCACGACCGAGAGAGATGTAAGACAGCTTTAGTCAAAGGCTGACTAGAACCGTTTTACTTGTGAGTTGGGAATTAACACTTAAGGTCAGCTTCCATCTCAGCACTCTGATTACTCAGTGTCAGCTTATACAATTTATATCCTGAGTAATTTAAGCAAACAACACATATATATATTGAGAGAAAGGGTTAGAAATTACTCAGCAGATTTATCCTGGTTCGGCCTCACCGCCTACGTCCAGTCCCCAGAGTCCTTCCGGGCTTTTTCAATCCAATATTGAGCTCTTTAAAGGTAGAGCACAAACCGTTTACAAGCAATTGAGTATGCAAGAGTACCTTCCTCTATTCGTCTACTCAACCCTACTGAATGCTATAACCGAACACTCAGATTTTCTCTACCGCTGAGTACTAAAACCGAGTACTCAGCACCACTCTCTCAACTTTTACAATTGATACAAATCTGTTCTGTCTAGATGAAGAACACTTTAGATGAATACAAATTCAATCTAGACTTTTACACAGAGATAAGAATTCGGTGTAAGATTTTCTTTTCTTGTTTGAATGTGCTTTGTATGTATGCTCTTTTTCTTTTATATTTCGGCTAAGGATCCAAGAGTTGGACTTGTCCTTTTATAGTGAATTTCTGATGCCTCAATCATTTGAATTCAGATGTATCCGTTGAATTCAAATGACTCCTTGCGTCATTCACTGGTCAGCATACAGATATTGCAGGCCAATCTTGTCGTTTGAAATTAGCAGGCATCAGACTTGTCTTCTTCCGCCAGGTTCGTCTTCTAGCGCCAGTTTCGTCTTTTAGCCAACGTCCAATTGACCCATGCGTCTCGAAACTGTCTCCTTGCGTAATTCCAAAGCTTCTGAATTGGTGCAGATCTTTGTCGAATCTTGTCTTTTAGTAAACGGATCATTGACGCTGTCCTGATGAATACTCAGCTTGACTCTAATAGACGTTGCCTTCGACCTTTATCTCTGGTGAGGCTGAGTCATGTTCTACTCAGCTTCTTCAGTCAGCTTCATCTTCAAGCGTTTGTTCTGAAGAACACTTTTCTTCTATGATGCTGAGTTGTGTTCTACTCAGCTTTTTCGGTCAGCTTCGTCTTCAAGCTTTCGTTCTGAAGAAGACTTTTCTTCTACTATGCTGAGTCCTTTTCTACTCAGCTTCTATGCCTCATGCTGAATTCATTCTATCGTACTTTTTATTTCTGTTCACTTATAATTATACTCAACATTGAACAAACACATTAGTACAATTAAATCAAAGCACTTAAATTTAATTGCCCCTTAATCATGGATTAACTTAAATAATTTTGTCAAATCAAAATCATGTGGAAAGGTGTTTCAACAATAACAACAATTATAACAACAAAAACAACTGATCTTTGAAGAGAGAAATTAGCAAAATAACATTATAGATGGAGGAATTAAGCTTAAGCTTGGTGTGTCCTCAAATGGCTCCCAAAGTCTCTTTTTATAGTAAAATGGTACACAAAATCCCAAAGATCAAGTCTCCTTATGGCCTCCCACTCCCTAATCTTCTGAATTCAACCTTTAAATAGGGTGGTGGAAGACTTTGACAATTTAGGAGTTGAAATGTGTAAAGGTGGGAAAGGAATCATAAGCTTTAACATGTTCATCAACTTTGGATAATTTTCTGGGCCTGTTACACTTAGAATTTGGAGATGATTATCAGTATTCATTTGTACATCTTTCTCTTAGCTTTCCAATGCATTTTGAATCGCCACAATCTGAGTCCGTATGAGGGAGACAAGATGAAAATACGAAAATGTGTCAAATCTGTCCTAGTGTGAACAATTGGACCTGTAATCTGTCAGCTCCATCTCGACGAGTGCTTGTGCATCTTGACGAGATGCATGCTGAATGTCACTAAAACTCATTTTTTGATCCGTTTTACTTCCGAGTTGTTGCTTTAAGTCCCGACTTGGTTATTTATGCCGAAAACCTTGTGAAAGTGCCTGAAAAACACACGAGAGTGACTTAGATACCAAAAATGATGAAAATATAAGAAACTATCATTAAAATTTATTAAAATGGTGCAAAATAACTAGTAATTAAATACGAAAAATGCTATAAATTACGACGATAATAGGCCACAACCTCATTTTCCCCAAATTTCTTTTTCTTGGACGACATGTTTTTCAGAAATTTTGCATGGGTAGGCATTTGCTCAAGTGCTTCCATTAATGGGATGTTAATTTCTAGCTTACTAAGGATATCTAGAAACCTAGCAAATTTCTTATCAAAGCTAGCCTTTTTCAATTTCTGAGGAAATGACAATTTAGGCATAAAAGGTCTAACTTGATTTTCTACAGTTACTTCAGGATCTGAGTTTTCAGAAACAGGACTGAGGTTGCTTACCACTTCTGGTTCCTTACTTACCTGGGATGTCGGTTGAGATTGCGATTGGGGTGGTATGGGTGTGTCAACTTCCTTACCATTTCTTAAACCGTTAGCTTGAGTTGTTTCCTCTTGTGAAGCAGATGCCTCTTCATCGCTCTGGGGACTAGCTTGGTTCTCTTTCTCCCTTTGCCTGATCAAGGCGATCTGATGGCTTAGATCCTTACAAACCACCTCATTAGCTGCAAGTCGGGTGGATATGTCCTTTATGAGGGACATTACTTTGTTTGAATATGCCACTTGCCTGTAATCAGTAACCATGTTAGGCTAGGAACTCGAGAAGTTATCTATGGGTGTCCTATATGGTCCAAGCGGATATTGAGCATTTTCCCAATCATTACAAAAGTTGTAAGTATTGGGGTTAGAATTGTACTTTTGGTGACTGTCCGAAAAACTTACATTCTCACCTCTAGGAAAGACATGATTGATTTGGCAAACCTCACCGTGGTGATTTTGGCCACATCGTGGTCAAAATGGTATCCTGTTGGGATATTGAGGTTGAAATATGCTATAAGGATGCCCATTTTCTTGTTTAGTTCATCCATGGAGGGATTAGAAGCCTCATTTTCCATGGTGCTGCTGTAGGTGCCGCGGCCTCGCCCGGGCGGACCGAGGGGTGGACACCGTTGACGACAGATGCTGTGATTGACGCCGAAAGCAACCAATCGCGGAATCAAGCTGCTCGGCAGGGCCGGAGCTCGGAGTATGGAAGAGTCGTCACCCACAAATGGGAAATGAACACAAGGTTCGGGAAACTTAGGTACGAGCCGAGAAGGCTAGCTCCTTTCCGGAGAAAGGCTACTAGGCACCCCGACATCGCCCGGTTATGAACCACCGGCCTCCTACTTAGCATGTTAGGCGCTAACGGACTAATCGCATATTTCTTTAAGTTTAAGATTCATTTGAAACCTTTTCTTTCTAGTTTTGAAAACCGTTTTGAGCATATATTATTGAAAGCCATATTAATAAAGAATCACCCATTTGCATGAATTTAGAGTATATGGAAGAAAGATGGAGATATAAGAAAGAATTAGTTTATTCACCACGTGAGTTATACTTTGTATTATACATTAAATCTACACTAATCTCACTCCCAAAAAACGAGTTTATTTACATGGTTCGTACCTTAATCGCCGTCGGAACGATTTAGGTACGTTTCAAAACCCCGTTGATTTACATGATGTTCACTTGAATCGCCGTTGGAACGACTCGAGCGTTTGAAAACGTTGAACAAAAAGTTTTAGCCAAAAACATGATTAAGCATACAAGTCCATTTATTTTTGTACAAAATCGTTTAGTTAGGAAAACGATTCAAAACTCCATTATTTACAATGAAAACGATTTTAATTACAAGGTTCGCTTAATCCGCCATTGGAACGAATTAAGGTTTTAAAACGTGACGTTTTAAGAAATGGTTTGAAATGGTAAAAATCCTTTTATTTATACTTTAGAAATATCTAGAAAAACTTTACTTTAAATAAGCAAGTTAAACTCTCTTTTTGTGATTTATTTCCCCCTTTTCACTCAATTAACCTTCATTTACATAAGAATACAACAATTAATCAAATTAAATCCAAATTCGCCCAACCAAAATACTTTTAAAACATATATATATATATAGGAAGTTCAAAAGAAGAATAAATGTACATATTTATATAAATATACATTACGGTAAAAATAATGATAATACTTATAGATCAAAAATAAGATAAGAAAAATAATAATAATATATATACAAGTTATTAATAAGTAAAAATGGTAATATATATAATACTACATATGATACACTTTTGTTCCAGTTTAAAAACATGTAAAAATAATGGATAAAATTCATAAATAAGAAAACTACATTTAAACCAAAATAGTTTTTATACATAATAAATATATAGAGAGTAACCCACCCCAAAAACAATAAAAGGAAAACATATATATATATATATATACATATAGCTTTTACAAAACCAAATTAGTGAAAATCATACCCAAATATACAAGATAAGTATTTAATAGTAAACTATTACTAATTATACATTTTGAAAAGAATTTTAATAAACACCTTACCTATTCATACATATATCTATACAAGAATAAATGTCAAAAAAGATGAGAAAAAGGTTGAAAAAAGGATTTTTTAAATTCCAACAGCTTTACCGATGGAAAATCCGTCGGTAAACAGCCTTTAGTGACAGAAAATAGAGAATTACAGAATCAGTCCAACACTTTCCAGATTTATTCAAACACTTTAAATCTACTTTATTCTATCATTTTGGGCCTCCGAACTACCCAAATTGGGTCATAGTCTATAACGAAGACTCCTAAAACGATGTTTTATTTTCAAAACGTTATTTAAAAATATTTTTAAAATCTATATTTACAACGTTTTAATCCCAAACTCCCCTTAAATCGGGTCACGGTTCGTGTTGGGACTTTAAAACGAGGTTTTTTATTTCAAAACAAAACAAAACGTTTATTTAATACGAGACGGGAATTAAATAAATACGGAATAAATAAGTGTGATAAATAAATAACTTAAAGCACATAAAAACTACATACTAAATAAAGGAAATAAATAAATAAATAAAACAAGTCTAGTCCTCGGATAATACCTCAAGATCGGTTGACGGATTGATGTCGATCGACTCCACGAGTTATGATTTTTTTGGTGTTTTGGTAAAATATTAAACTTTTAGGAAATTTGGATTTTTTAGGAAAAAAAATGTTTTCTCCCAAAAATTGACTCTCTCTCTAAAAATATTTTTCTAGAGTGAGAAGCTCCAAAGATCCCTCTCCTTAATGCATGGGGATCCGTGCCTTTTATAGGCACGGATCCCAAGGTTGGGCGTGAGCCCAACATGGAGTTGGGCGATGCCCAACTTCTCGTTGGGCGACGCCCAACCCAACCTTGGTTGGGCGCGCGCCCAACAGACGTTGGGCGAACGCCCAACGCACGTTAGGCGGACGCCCAACGCAGGTTGGGCGAGCGTGCCCAACTGCCGTTGGGCGCACGCCGGCCACCGCTGAGCGCTCGCCCAACGCCGCTGGGCACTCGCGAGCCGTCTATTTGACGACACGCGATCCCTTCGGACCCTCTCGTGGGTTTTTTTTTATTTTTTTATTTATTATTGGAATCAACCGCTCTAACCATCTTCCATGAGTTTTCATCACAGGTCCTCCGACTCAGTGTCTAAAGTTGCCCCTACTTTCCTATTTTAACAGTGACGTGTGTGCTTTTTCGAAAAAAACTTTTTCGCGAATGCGACACATGCAATGGAAAACATATTAAAGTAAAAGACACATATAGAGTGGGAGGAGAAATACCTGATCTCCATGTCGCAAGTTCCTGCCTCGTCTTCAGTCTCTTCATCGACCGTCTTCCCCTAGCTTTTTCTAGCGACCCAAATTTCTAAATCAACCGCAGGTAAGTGGCTCTTTCTAGCGACCCTAGTCTCTAAATCGACCACAGGCAAAGTTGCTCTTTCTAGCGACCCTAGTCTCTACATCGACTGCAGGTAATATTGCTCTTTCTAGCGACCCTAGTCTCTACATCGACCGCAGGTAAAATTGCTCTCTCTAGCGACCCTAGTCTCTACATCGACCGCAGGTAAAATTGCTCTTTCTAGCGACCCTAGTCTCTACATCGACCGCAGGTAAAATTGCTCTTTCTAGCGATCCTAGTCTCTACATCGACCGCAGGTAAAATTGCTCTTTCTAGCGACCCTAGTCTCTACATCGACCGCAGGTAAAGTTGCTCTTTCTAGCGACCCTAGTCTCTACATTGACCTCATGTAAAATTGCTCTTTCTAGCGACCCTAGTCTCTACATCGACCTCAGGTAAAATTGCTCTTTCTAGCGACCCTAGTCTCTACATCGACCGTGGGTAAAATCGCTCTTTCTAGCGACCCTAGTCTCTACATCGATCGTAGGTAATGTTGCTCTTTCTAGCGACCCTATAGTGCACGCACTCGGGTGATTTTGGATTTTGACTTACCGTCGTCTACGTTCCGACTGGAGTTACTGTCTCGCATGCTGAAGTCGTTGATATGAATGACCTCATCCCTTCGTTTGGAATCTTTTCGGGCTAAGAATTATTTTCCTGGTGACTATTGTCTGTATCTTGACTGGTGCCACTATTCTGTAACCTTTGACTGTCATCTGGAGTCATCTCCCTGGACAATGGTCACTGCTCGGTAAAAACACAGGCTGAAACGGACTGCGAATCGAAGGTTTGTACACTTGGTAATTAATTATTTACTTTTTACCTTTACGTCACATCGTACCTTTTTCATTTATTACCATTATGCCATTTATTACCCTTATAAAAGGGTGGTGGGGTTCATTTCCAACCCCACACCTTCTCTCTCTTCTTCTCTTTCTTACTCTAATCATTTGAGCATTTTTGCGATGGTGTCGAGCAAATACGATGGCACGAAGGGTATGGAGGTGGTCTTTGAGGACTTGGCTAATGTCGTCCCTTTCCAGAACCCTGCTTCTCATCTAAGTCGGACCAATGTCAACCGGGTAAGTACCTCTTTGCTTCTTATTTGTCAAGACTTCTAGGTTTTAGCAACCCCATTGGAACGTTATTTGCATGCTAACATTTAAACCGCTTATGATTCCTTTAATTAGAAAACACGAATTTTTCATGCATGTGAACGACACTTTATGATTTTTGGAAAGAATATAAACTTTATACATGTGAATAGCTGAAACAGCGTGAATAGTAAAACGTGAATAGTGCATGTGAATAGTGACATGACGTGAATAATGCACGTGAGTAGTAAAACGACGTGAATAGTGCATGTGAATAGTAAAATGACGTGAATAATGCACGTGAATAGTGAACGTGAATAGTAAAAACGTGAATAGTGCACGTGAATAGTAAAAACGCGAATAGTAAAAACGTGAATAGTGCACGTAAATAGTAAAGAAAAACGAATAATGCTAAACCACCTTCATCAAAACTTGAATTGGATTAAGCTCCTCGCAAGCACGCGGGGGAGTGGAATCCCAAAGAATAACGAATTAAATTAAATCCTATAAGGACAATCCTATGAACGGAACTCTAAAGAATGACGATCTTAACGAAAAGAATTTTTAAGCTAAATTCAAACGAAATTTAAAGAATGACTAGTTAAACTGAATTTCTATCAAATATATATAGAAGTGAGGCCCTTAAGAAATAATGACTCTAACTAAATCCCACTCTTATATGTACCGTTTCTTCTAGGTTATTGCCACCTCGGGATCCACCGAAGGCATCCACTCCTGGTACGCTTCGCTTCCCAGGGCGGTTAGAGCCCGCGTGCGGGAGCTAGGCTTCGAGCCCTTTATTCTAGCGTTGCCCCGTGCCAATGGCGTGTGTGACCGGCGTGCCCTGCGTGCACTTTGCGAGAGGTGGGTAGACTCGACCCACACTTTTCATCTTCCGTTCAAGGAGATGACGATCTCACCCCGGGATTTTTCTCTACTGACCGGATTACGAGGTAGTGCCACTCCGATCCCCCTTTACTACGATATGGTGCGTCCAGAGGTTGATCCTGATGAGATAGATACTTTGATCGATCCCGGAGTCTACACAGGCGTTAACTCTACTTCGGTGAAGTTCGTCACCACCTTCGGACTGCTGAGTCGTCGAGATTTCTGTGGTCGAGATGATACCGACCGGGCTACTCGTAGCTTTCTCTTGTATGCTCTAGGCGAGACAGTTTTTCGTACACAGAGCGGGACCATACATGCGGGCCTCATCTAGGCTTTCCGGGATCTAGACGCGGTGTCCTCCTATGATTGGGTCGGGGCTAGTTTGGCATACCTTTACCGATTCCTGGACCTGACTTGCCAGAAGCGCAAGGACTTCGGTGGTTACACTTTCGCCCTCCTGGTGCGTTTTCTATCCCTAGCTTGTCTTTTATTCTTTTCATGATTTCCGCTTCTGAGGCAGGTTTTTATGAGCAGGTTTGGGCCTATGAGAGGAGGATTCTCCCGAGCGTCCGAGGGAGCAGTATGCGCGGGGCTACGCTTCCGCTTATGGCGAGGTGGAGGGACTTTGACTTGAGCACCGAGAGGAGGCGGACAGTGGCACGATTCCTATCATGGATTGATACACTAAGCCTAGGGCAGGTGAGCATCTTCCGATTATGCTGGATTTTTACTTGTTCTTGTCTGATTTTCCTTGTATTTCAGATCTCTTTTGGATGGGACGACCTCGACTTCGGTCCCGATTACACATACGTCACCCACATCTAGAGGTAGCAGTGCGTACTTACCGGCCCGTGCGTGCCAGTGTGGTATTTGGGTGACCGGAGCTTCACCAGGGTCGGCGTCACTCATTGGACTCCAGGCGAGATCCTTGTATCCATGTTTGCGGTGAGGACTATGCCCCTGTGGGTGATACACCGTGATCTGATCCGCCGATTAGCGCCTCGGGGCATGTTGGACCACGCAGGGGGTCGCGCTCGCTATTTATCGACACTATTGACTCCGATGGTCCCTCCTGAGATCGCGATGGATGTTGATCATGCGGAGGACGTGTTCCCAGCGTCGACCGTCGCTGAGGTCTTTAGCCTAGAGGTGGTTCCGGTGAGTGCTCAATTTGTTTATTCTTTATTCGTGAGATGGTTGGATGTGTTTATTTTTCTTTTGTTTGCAAGAGGGTTCCTTGAGGAGTGCCCGAACGTCGGATTTCTTTGATGTACACGGGCCCGGACATCAGGAGCGTCGCCTGCGAGCGAGCCTTTATACTATGCGGGCGAGTCCTCGAGTGTCGCCCGATCTGAGCAACTTTCCCTAGGCGTGCCCTTCCCCGCCCCTCGGAGAGAGTACTCAGTGATCCGCTATGGCAAGGCGGGCGTGCCCTATTCCGGCGTCGAGACTGCCCCTCCAGTCTTTACCTCGACGGTGCCTTTCGATCCCCCTTATTCTCTCCACACTTCGAGGGAGACATGCACAGATTTCGTGGGGCTATCGGATTACTTCTGGGAGCAGCTCGACCCGCGTTGTGCCAGCCACCTGGTAAGTATTCTTATTCTGTTATAGTGTAGTGAAATGTATACATGTGATGCACATATGTATGTATAACTTCTGTTGCCCCTTTTTATTTATCTGCAGAGTGACATTCAGGCTGTCGGTCAGAGAGTCAGTGAGCTGCAGCGGGACACCGATGCTCGGGTTGGACATGTATATCGGGAGAGGGATGCCAGCTGGGCGGAGAGGATGTGGGTCGAGACAGAGGGTCGTCACGTCGCTGAGGAGGGACGCCGGACTGCCGAGGAGGGCTGCCGGACCGTGGAGGAGGGCCGCCGGGTTGCTGAGGAGGCTTTAGCTGCGGAGCGAGCCTCACATATGAGAGGCTTTGAGGACTTCTGGGATTTTGGGTCGTTTCCTCCTTGATGGGCCCGTTATTTGTAGCTTTCTTTTATTAGTATTACCCTGATGTATACATTGTATGTAGGGAGATGGGTGGATAGAGGTATAGGTTTTTTATGTGATAGAGATAGGAAATGTATAACTCATGATTCATAATACAATGCATTCAGCTGATTATAACGATTCCAATCATTCTCTTCAAATATATTCATGCCTTTATTTATTTACAAACAACAGAAATACTAAGCCAATTATTCATTATTTTTGTAATTGCTCAAGATATAACTACTGTTACCAGGACCCGCCTTTTTTCGGTTTTCAGATCCCAACGATTTTTCAACTCTCCTTTTATTATCCCGGAATTTTCAAATGAGCGCCCTCTTGGGTTTTCACTCATTGGGATTTCTCTTATTGTTGCATAGATCGCCCTTTGCGGGTTTTCAATTTATCGGGAATTTTTTTTTTTTTTTTTTTTTTTTTACGAAAAGTATTTCTTAAGCCTATCCAGATTGGTAGGTTCGGAGAACTCCATGATCTGTGATCATATGATGGGGTACCCCAAACCTGGTGATTAAGTGCTTTTCAATGAACTTCCTCATCTGCTTAGATCCCAACTTGCTAAACGATTCTGCCTCTACCCACTTGGTGAAGTAATCGATGGCAACTGCGATGAATCTGTGTCCATTTGACGCATTAGGCCTCACCTCACCGATGATATCAATGCCCCAAGCTGCAAACAGCCAAACGGGTGCTAACACGTGCAGTTCCATAGCGGGTATGTGATTATAATCCCCGTGGATTTGACAATCATGGCATTTCTTCCCATATTCGTTACAATCTTTTTCCATGGTGAGCCAATAGAAGCCTTGCCTTATGATTTTCTTTGCTAACACTGCTCCTCCCATATGGGCTCCACAAATTCCCGAGTGTACCGACTCCATTGCCTCACGGGCTTCTCCCTCATCCAACCATCTCAATTGTAATCCATCGGTGTGCCTTTTGTAAAGCAAATCATTGTGGATGACAAACTACTGGGCTAACCTTCTGATCACAGCCTGATCCCTAAGTTCTGACTCTGCCGGATAAGTCCCGTTTTTCATAAAATTCACAATGTCGAAGTACCAAGGCTTCTCGTCAACTCCTAACAATATTACATCTTCATAGCACGGTTTGTGGGACCTTTTTAGCACCAAAGGCTTTGAGGCAAGATTCCGTGGGAAATGAACACTGATCCCTTGTGGGAGACCGGTGAGGGTTCGGGAAACTTAGGTACAAGCCGAGAAGGCTAGCTCCTTTCCAGAGAAAGGCTACTAGGCACCCCGACATCGCCCGGTTATGAACCACCGGCCTCCTACTTAGCATGTTAGGCGCTAACAGACTAATCGCATATTTCTTTAAGTTTAAAATTCATTTGAAACCTTTTCTTTCTCGTTTTGAAAACCGTTTTGAGCATATATTATTGAAAGCCATATTAGTAAAGAATCACCCATTTACATGAATTTAGAGTATATGGAAGAAAGATGGAGATAGAAGAAAGAATTAGTTTATTCACCACGTGAGTTATACTTTGTATTATACATTAAATCTACACTAATCTCACTCCCAAAAAATGAGTTTATTTACATGGTTCGTACCTTAATCGTTGTCGGAATGATTTAGGTACGTTTCAAAACCCCGTTGATTTACATGATGTTCACTCGAATCGCCGTTGGAACGACTCGAGCGTTTGAAAACGTTGAACAAAAAGTTTTAACCAAAAATATGATTAAGCATACAAGTCCATTTATTTTTGTACAAAACCTTTTAGTTAGGAAAACGATTCAAAACTCCATTATTTACAATGAAAACGATTTTAATTACAAGGTTCGCTTAATCCGCCATTGGAACGAATTAAGGTTTTAAAACGTGACGTTTTAAGAAATGGTTTGAAATGGTAAAAAGCCTTTTATTTATACTTTAGAAATATCTAGAAAAACTTTACTTTAAATAAGCAAGTTAAACTCTCTTTTTGTGATTTATTTCCCCTTTTTCACTCAATTAACCTTCATTTGCATAAGAATACAACAATTAATCAAATTAAATCCAAATTCGCCCAACCAAAATACTTTTTAAAACATATATATATAGGAAGTTCAAAAGGAGAATAAATGTACATATTTATATAAATATACATTATGGTAAAAATAATGATAATACTTATAGATAAAAAATAAGATAAGAAAAATAATAATAATATATATACAAGTTATTAATAAGTAAAAATGGTAATATATATATAATACTAGATATGATACACTTTTGTTCCAATTTAAAAACATGTAAAAATAATAGATAAAATTCATAAATAAGAAAACTACATTTAAACCAAAATAGTTTTTATACATAATAAATATATAGAGAGAGTAACTCACCCCAAAAACAATAAAAGGAAAACATATATATATACATATAGCTTTTACAAAACCAAATTAGTGAAAATCATACCCAAATATACAAGATAAGTATTTAATAGTAAACTATTACTAATTATACATTTTGAAAAGAATTTTAATAAACACCGTACCTATTTATACATATATCTATACAAGAATAAATGTCAAAAAAGATGAGAAAAAGGTTGAAAAAGGCATTTTTTAAATTACAGCAGCTTTACCGACGGAAAATCCGTCGGTAAACAGCATTTACTGATAGAAAATGGAGAATTACAGAATCAGTCCAACAGTTTCCAGATTTATTCAAACACTTTCAATCTACTCTATTCTATCATTTTGGGCCTCCGAACTACCCAAATTGGGTCATAGTCTATAACGGAGACTCCTAAAACGATGTTTTATTTTCAAAACGTTATTTAAAAATATTTTTAAAATCTATATTTACAACGTTTTAATCCCGAACTCCCCTTAAATCGGGCCACGGTTCGTGTTGGGACTTTAAAACGAGGTTTTTTTATTTCAAAACAAAACAAAACGTTTATTTAATACGAGACGGGAATTAAATAAATACGGAATAAATAAGTGTGATAAATAAATAACTTAAAGCAAATAAAAACTATATACTAAATAAAGGAAATAAATAAATAAATAAAACGAGTCTAGTCCTCGGATAATACCTCAAGATAGGTATTGACGGCTTGATGTCAGTCGACTCCACGAGTTATAATTTTTTTGGTGTTTTGGTAAAATATTAAACTTTTAGGAAAAAAAATGTTTTCTCCCAAAAATTCACTTTCTCTCTCTAAAAATAATTTTCTAGAGTGAGAAGCTCCAAAAATCCCTCTCCCCTCTCCCTAATGCATGGGGATCCGTGCCAAGGTTGGGCATGCGCCCAACGGGGGGTTGGGCGGACGCCCAACTTCGCGTTGGGCGGACGCCCAACGCAGGTTGGGCGACACCCAACATTGGTTGAGCGCACGCCCAACGCAGGTTGGGCGAGCGCGCCCAATGCTGTTGGGCACGCGGCCAACTGCCGTCGGGCGCGCGCCGGCCGCCGCTGGACACTCGCGAGCCGTCTATTTGACGACACGCGATCCCTCCGGACCTTTTCATGGGTTTTTTTATTTATTTTTTTTTATTATTGGAATCAACCGCTCTAACCGTCTGCCATGGGTTTTCGTCACAGGTCCTCCGACTCGATGTCTACAGCTGCTATAAAAAGGAATTACAACTATCAACAAGTGTGCAATGTGCATAATTTTACACTTATAAAACCAAAAAATCAGAGTATATATGTAATCAAATACTATAAATGTAATACAAGAGTAAATTGAACAACTATAAGAAAAAACACAAGATATAAACAAGTTTAAGTATATATGAACAAGTTTAATCAACAAGTATAGAAAAATATAAAATCAAAAGATGTATAAACAAGTTTTGATATTAACAATTATAGACAAATAGGATGCCTAAACTAACAAATTCGACCTTTGATTCGATATTGTTGGAAAATAAATCATCGGAAATGGCGCCAAAAACTTGATGCGCCCCGAGCTGACGCTCAAAGACTCACTAAGGGATAAGTGTACCTCGTCATTATCAAGTAATAAATCTGGACAAATCCAGGTATCAAATTCACAGGATTTATAACGCAAAACCAAACTACTAGGCTTCTAATGTTATCTAAGCGATATGGGGGTTGAATTGATTGGCTTTATCTAAGTTAATCCTACTCCTAAGTGCGCTTGAGCAAGGCAATTAAACCAGGAAGTGAATGGAATGATACGATAACACTAATTTCAACCTAATTTAACAATTACTTGATAATCTGATCTGAGTTGCTTATGCCTAAGACGATTAAACCTACTTATCCTTCTAGGGTTCCTAGCCCGCTATTCCTTTGTTACATGCCGAACTAGCTCTAAGGTTCAGGAATTTGGGTCTTAACAAATATGAAGTTGTCAATTTCATAGGTTCTTCGATTAAGATAATCAAATTTGACTCGCAATATGAACCTAGATGGTATTTGGATTATTGAATGATTTAAATCAATTAGTAAAGCATAAACAAAAGAAATAACAATCAATTGAGAAATCAATACTTAAAATTATATTAAAGATGGAGAAAATATGTCAGATGATACAACCAACCTAGGATACATATGAAAGATCTAAAGCAAACAGGAAATAAAAGAGAATAGAAATTCCTTTCAGGAAACGTGTCGGCCAAGCAGTCGTCTTCCTAGGACTGAAGGGTGGAACCTTATGAATCCTTGAAGCTCAGAGGTGGAGTTCTTCAATGGAAGACGGAAGGAAAGAGTATTTTCAAGGTAGGGGAAGGTAAAATTATACAAGCGAAAGATAAAACTTTCATAAGCCAATAGGTCTTATTTATAGGTACAGACTGACCCAAAACCTAATTTACAGTGTCTTCAAACTTGAATAGGAAGTTTGGGTGTCAAATTCCGCATCATGGGGCCGGAAATCAGCTTTTTAGCTGATTTTCAATGGCCAGCTTGCCCAGTTGGCCAATGTAGGCTAACTCGACGGGTTGGCTAGCCCAACTCACCGAAATGGCTCTTGGGGGTCCTCAAATCGTGACTTTTCACTGTTTTCGCCCACGTCTGACCTGCACATAATCATTAAACTCCAAAAATATCAGTCGAAGGGCCAAATTGATCCACTAGTCTTCGATTTGAGTAAAAACTGTTGAAATACATTTCCACACTAATTTTGGTTATGACTGTTGAGCGATTTCCACAAGTGCACGGTTTCGCTTGTAGTAATAAAAATATATCGATCCCACAGAGAACGCTTTTTAACGAAAACTTATTTTAATTTCAGTTTAATTCATGTTTTAGGTTTATGATATGGAAAATTGTTAATTGAATTTGGTTTTGAGATTGATTTAATAAGAATCAGATAAGAATATATGTAGAATGTTAGAAATCAATTCTGTTTTGAGGTTGAATTACAAAACAGAAATATTTAGTGTTTAAAATAAGAGATTAATTGTATTCGTTTGCATTAAGCAAAGAAAACAACTTTCAAATTTGTATAAATTATAAAAGTGTAATAACGTAAACTCCTTCAATTAAAAGGCTTTGAACCGCAGACAATCCTCATACGGTCGGGTTAGATTGCTACCTTAACCAAATCAATACTTATTTCCGATAAGCCGACTTAACGATCATATCGTCCTTAAGAATAAATTTGCTTAAGTGTTCAACAAATTTTCCTTATAAAGATTTTGAATTTAACTGCGTTTTAATGAAAACACCAGAACTCACTTCGGATCATTTACCAAAGTCCTACATAAAAATTTATTGAATTGCATGAACTTTATTAGATGAAGTGTGAATTGATACAAGTTTACAGAGAATAAAAAGCATGGAAGCATTCAAAACGACATTGGAGTTCCGGGTCGTCAATCCTTTCCTCAAACCTCGTTAGAGTTTGTCAGGCTCCGGGGTCGAATCCGCTACTTAATCTTCTCGCTGAATCTTCAGAATAGAGATGGTTCTTCTACTACCAAAATGTAAACTAGTCTTGAACAGATCTTAATCTAAATCTAATGGCTACTGTTTTTGTAATTAAAGAACAACTTGTGTACGGCAAGATTGCTTTTACAGAAATGAAATCTAATCTCTGATTCATTTCTGAGTCAGAGTTTCTGTATAAATTATGCACTCTTCTTAATTAATCTAACTCCATATATTCAACTCAGAAATCAACTCTTTATTTATAGATGTTGAAGAGTCGTGTCTAAGGGTTGTGTCCGCTGCGAAGAGACGTTTCTATCCATCCAAACGGACACGTTTCTTTGAAATTAAACATGTGAAAATGGTGCTGAAAGACCTGCTGATCCTACCGAGATTAATTAAATCTCTACCGAGATTAGGGAGCTGTTGATTTGTCTTCAAAATGAAGGAGAGAGGCGCTGGAATTTAGCGTGTCGCGACCGAGATTAGGGAATGTCGGTCGCGACACGGGATTTATTTCCTGGATCCGCCTTCATTCCCGTCCTTCGTATGGGTGCGCTGAATTCCTTGTCTTTTTGGCTCGTAACTTAGGGGTTTTCCTTCGTTTTTGACCTATTTTTGTTCCTATTTGGATTTTACCAAATATTTAGGTACCTTGCATGAAAGAAACATATTCGGACGTAAAAGTACTCTAAATAGATATAAACAGCACAAATTCATAGCAAAACTGATGTAAATATTGATGATATTTTAGGTATATTTTGGGCTTAACAATGACAAAAATCTTAAAGGAAATTAATATACCCATAATAAGCAACACATTAAAAAATAATGACTTATTTGGACTAATGTGTTTGTTGAGTGTTTTGAGTTAAGATTAAAAGAAATAGGTTAAGGCATTTCAAATATGGATCAAGGCCCATAAATCATTTTAAGCCTCGTAGTAAGAAGGATCCAGAAGCACCATGTCATGCCTCAAGATAAGTATCACTCGGAAGACAGAAGAACAAGACGCAAGAGAGAGTCTCAGAGTTTGACTTTGCATAACTGACATTTTGCAACTAAATAAAGAAAGTTTTAGATGCTCCAGACGGTGTGTCCCCTAGTCAACTTGGGAACTTTTTATGATTTAGTTAGACAAAGTGACTGCCTTTGTCGAAGATCAGAAGTGTGGCACCTCGGACAAAATAACGGAAAAGAGAAAGAAGATCATTTGCTTAGGACACATGGCTCTGAGGATGAAAGGGACAGAAGAGCCATTTCCCTCCATTGGTTATTTCGAAATTCGTATTAGCCAGCCTTCAAGTGTCACTATAAAAGCCCCATCACTTGCTACATTTATGGACGACCATCAACGCTGATATTCAAGAGAATCTCTATTGTAGTCCCAAAAGCAAAGCAAAAATCATATACACACTCATTGTATTTATTTGTGTAAAAAGTTCTAAGATCACTTACTATGTTCTGTTATTAGAACAAAAATCATCAATTGCTAAGTTTGTTCAGAAGCTCCTCTGTTTACTTGGGTTGTAAGTAGACTAGAAGAGAGGAGAATAGATAGCTGAGTGTGGAGTGTAAAGGAAGGTACTTTACAGAACCTCTGTATCTATCACTACAACAAATCATCACTTGCGCCACGAATTATGCCACAGAAATTTAAATTTCGTAGCATATTTCTATTTAGCCACGGGAAAAATAGTTTCCACTACAAACTTATGATCACATGAGTTATTTATGCTACGGGTAACTTTTTTTCATGGCAAACATTCACTTGTGCCACGAATTTTGCCACGATAATTTTTTTCATAGCTAAATCTACTTATGCCACGGAAAATAATTTAACCGTAGCATAAAATTAGTATATAAAAAAATACAATCATATATATCTATATAAAGTTACCCTCAAAATATAGGTTCTATTTAATTAGTTTTAGACGCTGCATATTCCCTCCAAAACAAAAAATACTTAAAAAATTCAAAAGAAAAAAAATGTTACAACCCATCTCTTCTCTTCTTTCCCCCCTAGAACTTTTTTTCTTCTCTCTACACGATACCTAAATCGACATGTAAAGAAAACCTCTTAAACTTCCATGATACTTACACGATACCTAAATGGACTTCACCAACTGATATAAGGGTTGCACCTGCTAGTGCAGCGGCTGCGAGACAGGTTAAGATTGAAAGCGGGTCAAGTCAAAATGCGGGTTTGTCTGGTCAAATGGAGAGGACGTCCTTATCTAGTCTTACAGGCTTCATCTTTCAACAGATATTGCAGTATGTCTCTGGATGGAGACTATCTTCCATGACATTGGCTTCTCTTAGCGCTCAATTCAGGTGCTTTATATATAATTGAGATCCCTAATCAGTTTATTATTAATGTTGTCATGAATTGTTTCTCTATTATATGTTTATTTAATTTTATAATTAAATGTGTATTTTTGTTAAATTTTATGAATAGAAATATCTTGATGAGAAAGTCCCTTCCGTGATGCTTGGGTGATTGTGATATTGGGGGAATATTGCTTGAACATTTTAATCTTGATATATTTCATGTAAACGATAAGAGATTGCTGAGAATGTTGGATCTTGATGTGTTCAATTGGAGAAAGTTTATAATGTATGTGCAACTATTCTTGATATATTTCCTGAAAATCTACATGATTGAATGAATGTTGACTTATTTACATACATTTTCATCAACTAGTTAATTAATTAGGGTTTTTGGACATCAGACTGCATCAGATTCTTGAGGCATTTCACAGCTTCATCTAAGAGGCAGAGTTTTGATAGTATAAGAACAAAATCGGAGGAGAACAGATTCTGATGCTGCATTTTATCCCCAATCGTACCGAGATATCAAGCCAGATAAGTTCCTTATGGGTTAAGGGAGACGTGCAAATCAGGTCTGACTTTGTTGCTGATTCTTATTACTTAGCATTTGTTTGTTTCTATGTTTTTGGTAAATTACTAGGCATTTGCTCGTGTGTACTGTGTACATGTCTATATTATTACCTTTGGTCATGCTAAGAAGTAGAGAGACACTTCAACACATTATTATATTCCTTACAGGTTAATTGATTTGAACTAGATTTGGAGTGATTCATTTAATTTTTATTATTCTTGAGTATGGTGGCACAAAAACTCATCTTGTATGGAAGAGCAGCGAGGACATACAATTGTGCACGAGAAGGGAATTAAGCCGATAGAGGCTGACACCTTTCTCAGTTCAATCTCTTCCTCTATTAGCTCCAATGGGATAAATAAGCCACCAGTTGGTTGCCTTTCTTCTTTAGTCGCTACTGGAACAAACAACTTGGCAAAGTCAGTGCATTAACTACTTTAACAGCTTGGGCTGATTAACTACAGTAAGTAATAGCTGCTTTTAAGTGCTCGCTTTTCTGGCTATAGGCAAATTGTTATATCTATGGCATTTATATATAGTGTTGAAAACAGAGTCTGATAATCTACCTAAGGATGATTCCCAAACTAAAAAGTGTTAACGCCCAAGTCAAGGGGTATAATATATGCAACTTTATTAATTCATAGCATCGGCTGAGTTCACCATCAGAAGGATAAGTTGATATTTTCAAGGATTTATCTTCTATGACTTGTAGTGTTTATACTTTATGTTCTGTTATTTCCAAAGGGCCCTGGCACTGGACCAAGTTCTACTCTGCCTTCTGGTGCTAATGTTGACAGGCAGTCAGGTAATTGTGCATCTTGTTTAGGCTCAATTTTTTTTACTTGTATGCACATAGAGATATAGTTAATGTGTGATTATGTACTTAATCATAGGTGGGGAAGAGGGTAGACTGGGTTGATCTTCAACTGACCCTTCTAGAAGAAAGAAGCTCTGTCCAAATTACTAGTTCAGGTAATTTTTTGAAACAAAAGTGTCCAGTTGCAAATGATATACCCTCATCCAAAGATCCCATTGTAAGTTATTCAGTCATAATGCTATGCTTATGTGCTATGTTTCAATCAGGCATGATCATTAGTTCGTCCTATTTTTGCAACTTGCTTCTCCCTTATCCTAGTTTATGTGACTATACATTTAAAATTTTCACCAATAGTTCAATGTAGGTAGTTTAAATGTGATGTTTTTATTCCGACATTGTCTATCTTCATTTCCTTGAACCAAATAAGGTATATATTTCTACTGTAATCTTCGTGAGATTATTGTCTTTGTTGATATTGTGTTTGTTATTATGATAATCTTTTGATTTGGTGTTTTTTTGTTCTAAAATATTGTTTGATAAAATTGAAGAACCGAGATCTACATCATATCCATGGCTAGAGGCGTTGGAGGAAGATGTTTAGAACTGGCCCCTTCTTGGACAGTTGCCATAGTTTGTCTCGTTCTGATTTTGATTTAAATTATCATAGAATTCATTATTTATCTTATAGGGAAGATAAAACCATATAATAAGTAATTGTTTTTTTATTATTATTAATGATCACTTCTTTTTAGTATGTAATTAGTTCCACCTTCAGTTTGCGGTGGTTGTAGAAGGAACACAAAAAAGCTCTTTATGAAACTCTTGAAAATATCAAATCAGGTAAGCATTATTACAATCCATTTAATTTCTCATAATTTTCTTATCAAATTAACTATATTCTCCTCTTACTTATATGGTTTCTTATACTTAAAAACAAAAAAGAGCTCTTTATGAAGCTCTTGAAAATATCAAATGAGTAGTATAAGATCATGATCTGAAGTGGAGGCTACCAGATGTTTGACCATAGCTAGGGGAAATAACTCGACAGGTGGCTGCTGCTCTACTATATAAGTACCGTGCGTGAATGGGGAAACAAAAGTTTTCCTTTCAATTTGCTTTCCAATTTTGAATTTTCTCCTTATTTGTTTAGTTGCAATCAATTTTTCTTTCTAAATCTTTGATGCTAGGTTCGAAATCTTCTACAGTAGTGTATGCATATGAATCTTTTTTTTAATATATAAATTAAAAAAACCCCACT